>NC_045702.1:72555241-73830241 GCF_009834535.1 Camelus ferus | reverse complement strand
TTTTAACATAAATGAAGCTTTATCAATTTCAGGTATACAAAGTAGCTGGTATTGAACTAACTCTAAGAGTTTCTTAGGAAAACGATATTAATAGTTTATAATTCAATAAAAATTTTTTAATTGAATTGTGTTTAAGTTAAATGATAATTTTCAAATATCTGCAGTTGTTCTCATATAGTTTCTATGCTTTTCCTATAATCTGGTTTAAAATACTAATTTTGTCAAAGAGTAAAGGCAAATTTATCTCTGTGGAAATCATTACAACAAATCCCTGTTTCAAATTAATGAAGTTTTTTCTTGAATGTTGGTATAAAGGAGTTAAGAGTGGCATCAAAATTTTTAGAGTAAAATCTGATTTTTAGATAGTATTCAGTAAAGTTAGCCATATATTTATGTGTATATTTTCAGAGATAAATATTCTTACTTCATGGTCTTAACTTTGTTTAAATCTCTCTTAAGCTCCTTTAAATTATTGTTGATAATGTGTTTTCTTGGGCCCATCATAGTTTCCAATAAATAATTATTCAATAAAAAAACACTTGAAGCTAACAATTTCACAGTGAAAGTACTGTTGTCAAACTACTAATGTATTAGGTGGCCAGATTTAAGAACCCAGAGCATCATGGCTCTGAGGCAGCATGGTCTGTGGTCCCTTTAACATAATTCCTGGGTTGTTTCATTAAGCTACACTAAGGACATTGCTTTCTCTTTTCCTTAGTGTTCTGAGTTCTGCTCTTTTGCTCAAGGAGATATTAGGTGTTAGAGTATTAAATTTGTGACTATCTTAGAGCCAGGTTAACACCAATTTGAAATAAAAGGCAGATTGATTTAGACTACAAAGAAATCTTAAGCTAAATAGGTTCGTGAGGTATTGATCAAATTATATCCCTTTTTAGTGTTAGTAAGATAGAACTCACATAGATTTATATATTTGAGATTGCTCCTTGAAATCCAGTTTTTTGAAAAATCAACTCTTGAAGTATAATTTATATTCAATAATACACTTGTTATAAGTGTAGTTTGGTGTGTTCTGACAAATATATACAGGCATGTTACCACTACCACAACTAAAATATAGAACATTTTTGTTTCCCCCACATCCCTTGGCAGTTAATCTTCCCCTGCATCCTTATCCCAGCTCCAGGTATCTGTTAATCTAATTACTGTCTTTATAGCTTACTACTGCCTAGTCTAGGATCTCATGTAAATAGAGTCATATGTAGCTTGACTTCTTTAACTCAGCATAATGTTTTCGAGATTCACATGTATTAATAATTCATTCCTTCCTTGTTGCTAAGTGGTATATCATTGTATGGATATATCACAATTGATTTATCCATTCACTTGATGACAGACATTTGAGTTGTTTTCAGTTTGGGGTTTTTATGAATAAAGCTATTTTGAACATCCCTTTACAAGCCTTTGTGTGCATATATAATTTTATTTCATTTCAGTAAATACATAGAAATGAAATTACAGAGTCTTAGAGTAAGGCAAAATAATTATGTACAGAGATAAGTCTATAAAAGAAGTACTAGAATTTATCTAAGTCACAGGATAAGACAATAATGAAAAGTCAGTTGTATATACTACAATTCTATATGTTAGCAATAAACATTTTGAAACATTTTGAAAATAGAAAAAATAATGAATGCCATTTATAATAGCATAAAACTATGAAATACTTAGAGATACATTTTTTAAATAAATGACTTATACTGAAAACTATAAAACCCCAATGAGAAGAATTAAATAAGACTTACAGAAATGTTAGAGATATACCTTGTTTATGGATTGGGTGACTCAGTATTAATATGTCAGTTCTTTTCCAAATGATTTATAAACTCAGTCCCAGTGAAAATCCCACTAGGTTTTCTTACAGAAATACAAAGAACCTAGTATAGGCAGAACAGTTTTGGGGGTAAAAAAGAGCGATGTTGGAGGAGTTACGCTACAGTACTTGTGTGATTTTTAAGCTTACTTACTGTGAAACTACAGTAATAACAGAGGGTGGTATTGGTGTAGAGATAGACTTAAAGATCAGTGGAATGGAATAGTGTCCAGAAATAAACCCATCATTGATTTTCGATGAAAGTACTGAGATAATTCAGTGAGGGAAGGAATCTTTTCAAGAAATGGTGCTGGAACAACTGGGTATCCATTTGCAAAACCAAAAAATTAAAAACAAATAAACCTTGACTCCTATCTTAAGCCATACAAGGAAGTTGAAATGGGTCATAGAACTAAATATAACCATTTAAACTATAAAACTTCCAGAAGAAGACATCAGAGAAAATTTGCATTAGGCAAAGATTTCATGAACCGTAAAGGAAAATAGTACCATTAAGATAATGAAAAGGCAGGCTACAGTCTGGGAGAAAATATTTGAGGTGTGCATGCAGGTATGACTTACATGAAAATATATAAAGATATCTTAGAATTCAAAAATAAGAGAGCAAACAACCCAGTTAAATTTGGCAAAAGGTTTGAACAGATATTTAATAAAAGATACACAAATGGTCAGTAAGCACATTTAAAGTTGTTCAGTATAATTGTACCATAAGGGAAATGCAAATTAAAACCACAGCGAGATAACACTACACACCCATGAAAATTGCTTTAAAAAAAAAATCACAAATATGGTGAAAATGTAGATTTAAATAAGCACAAAATTCATACACTGCTCTGCAAACTGTAGAAAAGTTTGGCAGTTTCTTATAAAATTAAACATACACTTAGCCTAAGATCTTGTAATTCCATAATTGTTTTTCTATTTCTGGGATTAAAAACCTCGGTTATTTTGTGTATTGTATACATTATGATAATATAGAGTAACCAAGAGTGGTATGTGTATATATATGATAAATACATGATTCTATATGGTATATATAGTATATATAATAGAATATGTGATAATATTTATAACCATATTCATGACAATATTAAATAATTCTGGATTCACTTTGCTAATATTGCTAATGATTTTTGTGTTTATATTAAATTGTTGCCAGAATTTATTAATTTTATTGATCTTTTCAGTGAATCAGCCTTTTATTTCATTGATTTTTTTTTTCTATTTTTCTTTTTTCTATTTCATTGTTCCCCCTCTTTATTTTTTTCTTTTAGGGAAAGAATTTACTCTTCTCTTCCTAGCTTAAGTTAGAAATTTAGATGATTGATTTGAGACCTTTTCTAATCTAAGTATTTAAAACTAAATTTCTAAGTACTACTTTAGCTGTAGTTCATGAATTTCTATATTGTATTTTCACTAGTATACAGTTCAGATTTTCTTCTAATTCCCTGTTTGGTGTCTTTTTTAAACTCAAGGATTATTGAGAAGAAGAGTGCTGTTTGCTTTCCAACATTTGAGGATTTTTTCCTATATTTTTGGGGGGTATTTTTGATTTGCAATGTAATTACCTTGTATTCAGAGAATATACTCTGTACTTTCAGGCTTGCTTAATTTCCTGGGGTTTGTTTTATGGACTGTCTTGATGAGATTCTGTGTTCACTTAAAAGAGTGTATATTCTGCTGCTGTTAGGAGTTTAGTGTTCTGTAAATGCCAATTAAGTCGACATTGTTGACAGTTTGGTTCAAATCTTCTATATCCTTACTAATTTTTCTAGAACTGTAACATTGGATTTGACTGTTTCCCCTTTCAGTTTTGCTAGTCTTTGCTCCAAGTATTTTTTTCTTTTGTAACAATTTTATTGAGATAAAATTTACATACCATACAGCTTACCCATTTAAAATGTGTGATTTAGTGGTTTTTAGTATAGTCATAGAGTTGTGCAACTGTCACTCTAATTATGAGATATTTTCATAACTTCAAAAACAAACTGTACTCTATAGATAGTCCTCCCCAATCCTGTATCTTCTCCAGTCCCTGTATATTTTTCTTTCTTTCCACTTTTTAAATTGAAGTATAGTCAGTTTACAATATTGTGTCAATTTCTAGTGTACAGCTTAATGCTTCAGTGATACATGAACATACATATATTTGTTTTCATATTCTTTTCACCATAAGTTACTACAAGATATTGAATATAGTTCCCTGTGCTATACAGTATGACCTTGTTGTTTATCTATTCTCTCTCTTTATATATATATATTAATTAGTATCTACAAATCTCAAACTTCTCAATTTATCCCTTCCCACCCCCTTCCGCCCCGATAACCGTAAGTTTGTTTTCTATGTCTGAGTCTGTTTCTGTTTTGTAAATAAGTTCATTTGTTTTTTGGGTTTTTTTTTTTAGATTCTACATATAAGTGATATCATATGGTATTTTTCTTTCTCTTTCTGTCTTACTTCACTTAGAATGACAATCTCCAGGTCTATCAATGTTGCTGCAAATGGCATTATTTTATCACTTTTATGGCTGAGTAATATTCCATTTTATAAATACACCACACCTTCTTTATTTAGTCATCTTTTAATGAACATTTAGGTTGTTTCCATGTCTTGGCTATTGTAAATAGTGCTGTTATGAACATTGGGGTGCATGTGTCTCTTTGAATTAAGGTTCCCTCTGGATATATGCCAAGGAGTGGGATTGCTGGATCATATGTCTTTTGAGGAATCTCCATACTGTTTTCCATAACGGCTGCACCAAACTACATTCCCACCAATAGTGTAGGAGGGTTCCCTTTTCTCCACACCCTCTCCAGCATTTATTGTTCATGGACTTTTGAATGATGGCCATTCTGACTAGTGTGAAGTGATACCTCATTGTAATTTTGATTTGCATTTCTCTGATAGTTAATGATATTGAGTGTTTCTTTATGTTCCTATTGGCCATTTTTGTCTTCATTGGAGAGTTGCTTGTTTAGGTCTTCTGCCCTCTTTTTGGATTGGGTTGTTTGGGGTTTTTTTGGTTATTAAGTTGTATTAGCTGTTTATATATTCTAGAAATTAAGCCGTTGTCAGTGTCATCTTTTGCAGATATTTTCTCCCATTCGGTAGGTTGTCTTTTTGTTTTGCTTATGGTTTTCTTTGATATGCAAAAGCTTATAAGTTTAATTAGGTCTTATTTAGTTTTGCTTTTATTTCTATGGCCTGGGTAGACTGCCCTAGGAGAACATTTATGTAAGACAATGTTTATGTCAAAGATTTATGTCGGATAATGTTTTGCCTATATTTTCTTCTAAGAGGTTTATAGTGTCTTGTCTTATGTTTAAGCCTTTAAGCTATTTTGAGTTAATTTTTGTGTGTGGTGTAAGGGAGTGTTCTAACTTCACTGATTTACATGCAGCTGTCCAGTTATCCCAACACCATTTGCTGAAGAGACTGCCTTACTTCATTGTATGGTCTTGCCTCCTGGGTCAAAGATTAATTGACCAAAAGTTTGTGGGTTTATTTCTGGGCTCTCTATACTGTTCCACTAATCTATTTGTCTGTTTTTGTACCAATATCATGCTATTTTGATTACTGTAGCTCTGTAATATTGACTGAAGTCTGAGAGGGTTATGCCTCCAGCATTCTTTTTCTTCTGTATTGCTTTGGCAATTCTGGGTCTTTTGTGATTCCATATAAATTTTAGGATTATTTGTTCTAGTTCTGTGAAAAATGTCCTGGGTAATTTGATAGGCATTAAATCTGTAGATTGTTTTGGGTAGTATGACTATTTAAACTGTTAATTCTTCCAGTCCAAGAACGTGGGATATCTTTTCATTTCTTTAAGTCATCTTTAATTTCCTTACTCAAAGTTTTGTCATTCTCTGCTTATGTCTTTCACTTCCTTTGGTCAGATTTATTCCCAAGTATTTTATTTTTTTGAATGTAATTTTAAAAGAGATTATTTCTTTACTTTCCTTTTCTGATATTTCATTGTTAGTGTAAAGAAATGCCACTGATTTCTGTATGTTAATCTTGTATCCTGGTGCTTTGCTGAATTCTTTTATTAGCTCTAGTAGTTTTTGTGTGGAGCCTTTAAGGTTTTCTATATATAGTATCATGTCTGCACATAATGACAGTTTTACCTCTTCTCTTCCAGTTTGGGTCCCTTTTCTTTCTTTTTCTATATGTCTAATTGCTAAAGCTAGGACTTTCAATATTATATTGAATACAAGTGGTGAGAATAGGCACCCTTGTCTTGTTCCAGATTCTAGCAGGAAGACTTTCAACTTTTCACCATCGAGTATTATGTTGGCTATAGGTTTTGTATATTTTTCTATTCTAGATATTTTATATAAATGGAATCATATACTGTGTGGTGTTTTGTGGTTAATTTCTTTCACTTAGCATAATATTTTCAAGGTTGTTCATGTATTTTGAAGCTCAGCATTGTTAGGTGACTACACATTTAGAATGATGTCTTCTCAATGAATTGACTTCTTTAGCATTGTAAAATGCCCTTTTTATCCCAGGAAATGTTCCTTGTCTTGAAATCCACATTGTCTGATATTAATATAGCCAGTCTAGCTTTCTAATTATTACTGTTTACATGTTACATCTTTTTCCATTCTTCATCTTTTACCTGTGTGTCTGTTACTGTTTCATGTAGACATTATATCGTTGTCTTGATGTTTTTTTTTTAATCCAATGATATAGTCTTTTACCTGGAGTATTTAGATCATTTACATGTACTGTAATTATCAGTAAGTTTGGATTTTAAATTTACTATACTACTTTTTCCCATTTGCCTCTTATGTTCTTCATTCCTTTTTCCCATTTTTCTTACCTTTTTTAGCGTTTCATTATGCCTCCACTATTTGTGTACTAGTGGTTCTTCTAAAGTTATAGTCTACCTTCAAATAATATACCTCTCTATGTAATGTGTAAGAGCTTTCAATAGTGTACTGCCACCTCCCCAATTTTATGGCCTTTGTGCTAATACATTTTGCTTTATATATGTTATAAACCCCCCAATATGTTGCTCACTTTGACATTAAGGAATTATTTCTAAAGAGATTTTGAACATGAGAATAAAATCTTTCATATTTACTGTTACTTGTACTCTACATTCCTTTGAAGACATCTACATTTTCATCTGAGCATCATTTTCCTTCAGCCTGAAGAAGTTTTTAACATTCTTTGTTGTCCTGGTCTTCTGATGACAGATTCTCTCAGCTTTTGTTTGTCTGAAAATGTTTTTATTTAACATTTTTGAAGGATAATTTTGGGGGCATAGAATTCTAGATTGATTTTTCTTTCAATACTTTAAAGATAGTCTGCTCTCTTCTGGCTTGCATTGTCTCTGATGAGAAGACTGCAATCATTCTTACCCTCTTTCCCTGTTTATCAATATAATGCATGAGTTTTAGATTTTATCACTAGTTTTAAAAATTTGGTTATAATTTGCCTTAATATGATTTTTTTAAATGTTTGTTATTTGGAATTTTATTCTGAAATCTATTTTTTAGCATCTTTTATAAACATGTATTTGTATATTCCTAATTAATTGAAGAATTTGGGGTTTTTTAGAATTGTATTTAAAGACATTGTTAATCTCAGCAAACAGAATGCTAACATTTATTTTATTAGTACTTTTCTAATGAATGTTTCTAAATTTATTAGGAATTATTTAGGGATTTTCAGTGTCCTTGCAGTTACATATGTTTTTATTGAAAGAAAATATTCCCTTCCTCCCATATTTACCCCTAATTTTTAAATAATATTTTTAGTTTAATAATTTGCTGAAGTATTGACCTTAATTTTAAGATGGAACACTTAGTTTTTTTGATTTGGATAGTTAACCAATTCAAATCATTTTAATTTTTCAAAATATGGTTACATATAGCTATAATAAAGTGAGATGAGGCTGCCCCTGGAAATCTCCACCCCTTTCCTAGAGCCCTGATGACATGTCTGCCTCCTGCTCCTTAAAATTCCTTTACTCTCTTCCTTTTGGGGAGAAGGTGTTTTGAGAGCATGAACTCTCCCTTCTCCATTCCTTGATCAATGAATAAAGTTTCTGCTCTGCTGCACTGAAAGAAAAAATTAAAATAATAAAATGGGGTGAGTTGTTTTTATTCGTGTTTAGGTTGAAACATGGTGTTATCCTTTTGTTAAAGTATGTAAAGTGGTCGTCTAATTACAGTTTATTTCTAAGATAGTATTTTGGTTTTGACTATAAACTATTTTTGCTTTGAATTTCATAAGGACGTAGCAGAGTGAAACACTAATGGCAGATTCTTCATTATCTCATATTGTGTTTTAGGCCTGATCAACCCCGAATAACCAAAGATGTAATTTGTTTTCATGCTGAGGATTTCTTAGAAGTAGTTCAACGAATGCAATTAGATTTACATGAACCTCCACTGTCCCAGGTATATTTTAAACCATTGTTATGTTCAGTTTAATTTTTATTGTGGAAGAGACTTATTTTTATCTGCCCTCCCTTCTTTTTTCAGTGTGTCCAGTGGGTTGACGATGCAAAACTTAATCAACTGAGGAGGGAAGGCATTCGCTATGCCAGGATTCAGCTGTATGATAATGACATTTATTTTATTCCAAGGAATGTTGTTCATCAGTTCAAGACAGTTTCAGCTGTATGCAGTTTAGCGTGGCATGTTCGGCTCAAGTTATATCACTCAGAGGAGGATGCTGCTCAGAATACAGTTACTCATGAAACAGGCACATCACCAGATTCTCCATCATCAGTTCTTGGACATCACAGTGACAGTATGATTTGTGCTGTAAGCAAAACCTCCTTGGATTCTGTTTTTTCAGACAAACTTCATTCTAAATATGAATTACAGCAGATTAAACATGAACCAGTTGCATCTGTAAGAATCAAGGAAGAGCCTGTGAACGTTTATATTCCTGAAAAGACTGGAGCATCAAATAATGTGGATGGCAAGAATGTTAAAGCAAAATTGGATCATGTTCAATTTACAGAATTTAAGATTGACGTGGACTCTAAATTTGAAAATAGCAACAAAGATTTAAAGGAAGAATTGTGTCCTGGAAGTCTCATAAATCTAGTTGATACAAGGCAACATAGTTCAACACATTCAAATCAGGATAGAAAAGATGATGACGTTCTGTGCTAAATTTGTACATACATTTAAAATTCTTTTTTTTTTAAACCTAATAATGTAATAAAGATCATGAATTCTGAAAGCAAGGCAAGGACTTGCTCCCAAGTCTGTTACAAAATATAGTTTATGTAGCTTTGTAACATTCCTCAGTGCCTGTCCATAACTGTGAAGTATCAAAGCACTTAGGGCCAGATGCACTGTAAACATTGCAGGTTTAAAGAAAAGGAGTCTTTAAAAAGATCATTTGAGTTGGAGTTGTAGGTTTTAGAATAGAGCTGACATTAACATATATATATATATTTTTTGTAATATGAGCCAGAATTCTCTTTTGACAATTTAAGGCTTTTCCGTAGAGCTTATTTATACCAATTTTTTGTTCATTTTAAATGTGTCAGCACTGTAGTGTAAATAGCTTTTAAAAAAATCTTTTTAGTGTGATTTATACTGAAATGTGAGCCACTTAATAAAGGTTCATGATAATAAATATGTTTTCTGTCGGGTCTGCAAAAAAAAAAAAAAAAACCAAACTGACAATTCAGTTAAATCATTTATTTGATCTATTATGTTTCTGATGATATATCCATTTAGAGTGCTAATGGAGTGCAAATGTATGTATTCAAATCTAGTGAATATTTAATTCCCCACACTGTGCAAGCATTTTTAAAACCAAGATTTAGTTATGAAAGCATATTTATATGTGTGTGTGTGTGCGTATGGGAATATACATAAGTGTGTCATATTTTGCGTAACTTCTTAAATTGCTGAATAAGGTGAATATGTGAAACTTCCTAGCCCTACTCCCTGGAATACATTTAAAAATATTTATATTCAACATTAAGAAGGCAGTTTAGGTAATAGAAACACTTTTGTGAGTTGGGAGAAACAAGGTCTGTTAGTGATATCTAACCCTTCCAACTGATGAAGTTATGTGGCCAGATTATGTAGTCCTAAAGTAAATTTTCTTTGAAGTGTATTGAATAAGAAGTTGAGAAAATTTTCTTATTAATAATCACCTATGCTATACTTAATAGTAACTGAGAAAAATTTTTAGTTACAGAACGTTTAATTGTGAGCAGTTGAAATCATGTATTACATTTTTCTTGAGGAACAGGAGGAAAATACAGCAAATACAATATATTAAAATAAGGTCAGTGACTCAACTGCCATATACAGACAGATGACTAACAGAGTAAGATTTGTTACTTTATCTTTCTAAACATCCCTCTCCCCATCCTAGCAAGGTAGACAACTTATTACTTTATTTTTTTCAAAATAAGCTCTTGAAAGGAAAATTATGGTAAGAAACAGGATTGCCAGTACCTAGCTAAAGGTGATTAAAACAAGTCTCTTTTTTTAAAAATAAATTTTCCAACAATGGTTTTTTTTAAATTTTAATTAAAAAATTTTTTTTGAGGGGAGGTAATTAGATTATTCATTTTTTTAATGGATGTACTAGGTATTGTACTCAGGACCTCAGGCATGCTAGGCGTGCAGTCTACCACTGAGCTATACCCTCGCCACCCCCACACCTCCAAAACAAATCTCTTCAATGATGGACTTCAGCACTGTTTCAGATGGCTTTCACTTCTGTAATTAAAGGTCAAACAAATGTCCTTAACTTATGCTTTGATGTGAGAAACTGCTCATTGCAAATCTATTTTATTTGTCTTCGGTATTTTTCTGGGCTCATACTTTGGTTGATGTCTTTCAACTGGGGTTCTTTGTGCTGCCATTTGAGCTTGTATTGCTCTTCCCATTTTAATGGTTTCTGCTCCAGCCTCATTTGTGGTACCCATAAAACTGCTTATCTCTCTGGTTAGGGAGAAGCTACTTAGAGGCACTTCACCGGAAAAAATAAACTGCAGCAATGACATCACTTCTAGCCTCAAATTTAAAAGAGTAGGCAAATATTGTAGGAAATCTCAGTGGTTTGTAGGAAAACAGTATTTTTGCACCATAGGAATTTTCATGGTATAAGGAAGATATAAATCATGGAAATGTAAATAGAGATTTTCTTTCATATGTTACTTTCTTATCCTGCTCCTTAGCATATTAGTCTTCTATTTTAGGCTAAATTTATGTATTTGCACCTACCTTTCTGGGAGATAGAAGTTCATAACAAACCAGTATTGAGAATTAGGAGGGGATGTGGTTAAAATGTTTTGGTTTTTGTTTTTTTAAGTGAAGGATGACATGTTTAACAAGGTTTGTTTTAGTTCCAGTTATCCAGTATCACACCCAGAGATGCATGAGACTGCAGTATAATGAAATGTCTTTAGGGTATCCCTCCAGAATATATGAGCCTTAAACTTAAAGACATATCTAAAACAACCAGAGTGGTTGCTGTTAGATATAGTTTCATATAAACCTATAGTCAAACTTCTCCGTATTTTGAAAATGTAATTGTTTTATAAAATGCATAAATCTCCGTGTAGGTAAAATATAAATCAGTGGGCTCAGATTTCAAGGTACAGCCTTGTCACTTTAAATAATGCTTATGTTCCTGTCTTACGGTTTATAATTTTAAAATTCTCTTCAGATGCAATCTGAGAATTTGTTGACTACTTTTGTTACACACAAATTTTTGTTTCAGTATTGCATTATGTTAATGGTTTCCTAGTTAGTACATTCCAGTTCTCTACCTGAGCACAGTTTTTTGCTGTTATTTCTACTTTCTTGGACCAGAACAATAAAGCACTTATGATATCGTTTCTATATGATCTTATACTATATAGAATAAACAGTTGTTATGTAAATTATTAAATTGCTATACAGACCTTTACAAAAAAACTAAGGTACCTCAGTGGTGTCTGCTACAGTGATTTTTTTTTTCTTTTTCTTTTTGTTCATATCCTTTTAGTTAAGTAATATATATATTCCCTACTCAGGTTAGCTGGTTAGCTATGAAAAGAATTTAGCATTTGTGGTATTTAGTTGAAAACTTTACTAAAGCCATATTCATTATCTTCCTTGTTGCTATGGCTGTTGACCTTAAATAAAGATTAGATTGACCTAGCACAATACTCTGTGTGTGTGTGTGTGTGTGTGTGTGTGTAACAATTGGAAATACTGTACTTCCACATATATTCATTTTTAATCCATTCTGTAGGTTTGCAGGGGGGTCATGGAGGATAGGAAATATTTTATTTCTTGGGTTAAGTCTTTAAGGTATTTCATTAGTGTTCATGAACATAAAACAGGTTTTTCCCAGATACTTATGGCAGGTAAGATTATCTTTGTAAATAATAGATTAGCAATGTTTTGGTAAATTTGGATTCAGTTTTTTTTTGGACAATTTTCATTGTCATGTAAAGCAAATATCTCAGTTCATTTTGCATTTAGCCAAGGGTGCAGTATTTATTTTTGGAGTTTGAGAGGAATTTTCCTTGTCTTCCACCTTTCAATAAATACTAAAATTGATAACCATAATTTTTTTTACCTTTGTTTTGTAATTATTTACTTACACTTCACATTTTTTATCTTGTCATCTTTAAAAGTTCTTGTTGTTCTACAACAGAAACCATAAGATCTTGAAAGTGATTCCAATCTGAAAATTTTATTGCCTCTTAAAAACGATCAAAAATTGACTTTCGAACAACAGAGAAGAATATTGAAGGCTACCTTAAACAAGGTTGCTAAACTAGTTAGATGTGGGTGCTGGGATGGCATGGTAAATCACCTCGCTTCCCTCTAAATATGACTATATCCCAGGAGGAGAGGACAAAAGTGCCATTGTTTTCAAAATACTTCTAAGCTGGTAAAAAGTGACATGATGGGTTTTAGGTCTCCAGAGTGGTAGAATAGCTCTTCTTAATCTTTCTCCCTCCTGTTAAACTACTTTAATATGTAAGATTTTACTCATTTTAGAATGTGCTATTTCATGAGAGAGTTGTGTTTTAAATGTTTGGCACTGAGAGTACACCTCAGATAAGATAATTAAGAGGACAACTCTGGAGAGGTATAAATCCCTTTATCTCTGTCCTGGCCTTTCTGTTCAGTTCTTCCTGTAACCTACTGCATATTGCAGATGGAAATGATAGCTCTTTAGAATGTTAATAAGCACAAGAAGCCTAAGAGCAGAGATGACTTTCCTTTGTAAGTTTACAGATGTTGAATATCATAGCTCTACTGGGAGAGCAGGGAAAGGAGGGGGAAAACCTCTTGCATTTTAGGTTATCCTCCCTTCTAAGACTTCATACCCAATCAGGGAATGTGAATGAGGTAACAAAATGTGGGCAGATAATTACGTAGAAATTAAAAGTAAAATATACTTGTATGCTTTATTACTATTAACTTGTTTTTAAGGACTATACTGTTAAATTATGAGAAATCTGAATCCTATACATTTTGAAATTGAGAATTTATGCATTTATGTTTTTAAAATGTTAAATCTTTACACCTTGTTACAGTTCATTGCTGTTGTAGTTGTGAAGACTAGTAAGTGTGCAGAATCAGAGGTAAGTCAACATAGTTGCAAAAATTTTGCATAATATGGTGTTTGCATAATACGGTTTTATTTTATTTAGACAGTTCAATCCCCACCCCACCCTGCCAAGTTTCTTCTTCAGCTGAAAATTTATTTTTTTTAATTGAGTCATATTTATGTGTAAAATCTTAAGTCTGCTTAACAAAAACCCTGTTGATTCTGGCTTTTGTTTATGCTCTTGTTCCATCTGTCTTCCTGACTGACAAAATACTTGGAATCTTTCTGTCTTCACTTCCTTGTCTCACTACAATTTCATTCTAATCCTCAAATTTAATCACTCAGCTGAAGTGATTCCCGAAGGTCACTTAAAAAAAAATTTTTTTTTAATTGAAGTATAGTCAGTTTACAATGTTGTGTCAATAAGGTCACCTTTTGACTGCCAAATTCGGTGGCTGCATTTCTTAATACTTCTTCTTAACCCTTGCAGCACTTGTTATCAATCATTTACTCCTTAAAACTCTATTTGACCTGTTTTTGTTGTTTTCTGTTTCTTTGGATGGCTTCCTTTTCCTATCCACCACTATTTAAGGCAGTTTCTATAGTTTTTTCCTTTAGTTCTCTATGCTTTGTCCCTGAGCTAGCTTTATGACCCCATGACTTCCGTTAGCCTTGGTTTCTCACTTAAGTTCTGATGATCCATGTAATCAGTCTAAATTGCCCCCAAAAATTAGGTGTTCCATTCCCTCTTAATTTGGTTGTTGCATCACTATACAGTGATACCATAGTAATCTGATTTCTCTATCTGTTCCTCTGACTGTACAGTTGACCCTTGAACAACATGGGTTTGAACTACAAGGTTCACTTATACATGGATATTTTTCAACAAATACGTAGTACAGTACAACATGATCTATTGTTGGTTGAATCCCAGAATGTGGAACCTTGGATGTGGAGGGCCAGAGGGCCAACTGTAAAGTTATAGATGGATTTTTGACAGTGTGGAGGTCAGCGCCCCTAACCCCTGCATTGTTTAAGGATCAGCTGTACAAAGAATACTGAGATTTTCTTGAGTTGACCCCAGAAATGTTTATAATTTATTTACTCTTCTTTATAGTAGATGTTCAGTCATAGCAGATGTTCATCTTCCCTGGACTCTTAAAATAGCCTGAAATGTTCTAGGCCATCTGCCGTCCTCTGCCTCTACCCCCATTCCAATCCATTCTTTGTGTTCCACCAGATTAAACTTTCTAAAATAGGTTTGATTGCCACTCTTTTCCTTAGAAATATTCTGTGTCTCCGAAGAGCCTTTATAACATGGCCCATCCTTTCCAGCTTCATCTACCACAATTTCTTCCATTTGATGTGCCCAGTTTTCAGTTTTACCAGATGGCAATACTTGCCATTTCCTTCCTGTACTTTTAAAATTCTTTGCCTTTGCCGGTAAAAATCTCTGCCTGGAATATAACATGGTGAAATCTTACTTCCCTCTCTAAAATTCCAGCTAAATATCACCTCTTCTGTGTAGTTTGAGGGAGAGCAATGTTTACTGTGCAAACATGACCAAAGTTAAAGGAAACTCCTTTGTTAGTTTAATGCTAAAATGACTCTGATAATTACCCCCTCAATAAAAATAACTATTTTTCTCGATGATACAGGTATATAGTAATATGCCTGCCCCTATATGAAAATGATTCTATGGTTTCATTTTTTGGCTGTCACTTCTGTTCATTAATCAGCATCAGCTCCTCTTTATTGTTGCTGCAGTGTGAAAAAGCAAAGTGGAAACCAGGTGGCCAAATTTGTAAGATTAATGACTCTTAAAATTATAGTAAGCCGTAGCCCAAGGATGGATCTCTACTTCTTGAAGATTTATGTAACTTTTTTTTAATTAGCTTGAAAGCTCTCCATTGGTGGATTTGTGGTCATGTTTCATGTGGCGATGGAAGGTGTTGCCCTATCTGGCCTCTCTGTTCATGAAATATTGTTAGATAAGTTGTGGATACTTTGCAGGTCTACTTCCTAATTTTCATATTTTCAAGTCTTATAAAGTTATTTTGTTCACAAGTTGCTTTTACTCAGAATTTTTAATAAGTATTTGTCCATACCAGATTAAGTTATTTCTTGCCCATGATGACCTGAAAAATTGATGGCTTCACTAAGAACCTTTCAAATTTCTTTCTTAAGGCAGAGTGTATTAAGTTCTTTTTACCAACACCATCAGTAAACATCTCTCTGTTATAAAGGAAATATCCTATAACTAAAACCTAGGAAGGTATTTTTCTGTAATACTTATTGTTTATGTATCCCATTAGTTTTGCTTTTTCTGTCTGTAAGCATAATTTCTTTTATGTCTTTCATTACTTAATAGTTTAAGTGTATTCCAACTACTAAGGCTGTAATATTATGATTTATAATAAATACGTATCTGGCCTTCATGCCTGTTCCTGGCACAGGAATTGGCCACCCTTGGAATTTCCCAAGTGCTAAGAGTAATAAAGATGTCTTTTGAGCTTATGTTAATGAGAATTTTGGGAACCTCGTAGGTAACCTAAAGATGGGGACTGGTTGCCAGAGAAACCATCCAAGAGATTAAAGGGTTGGAACTTTCAGTGCCCCTCCTCACCAGTCGAGGAGAGAATGATTGGAGATTGAGTTCAATCACCAAAGGCTAATGATTTAATTAATCATGCCTAGGTAATCAAGCCTCCATAAAATCCCAAAAAGACAGGGATCAGAGAGCTTCCAGGTTGGTGAACATGAGGAGGAAGGGGAAGAGTCGTGTGCCCAGAAAGCATTGGAAGTGCTGCACCTTCCCCACACATTGCCCTATGCATCTCTTCCGCCTGGCTGTTCCTGAGTTATATCCTTTCGTAATAAACCAGTGTTTTAGGAAGTAGAATGTTTCTATGAGTTACGTGAGCTGCTGTAGCAAGTTAATCAAACCCAAGGAGAAGGTCATGGGAACCTCCAATTTATCGTCAGTGGGTCAGAAGCAAGGTGACAACCTGAATTTGTGATTGGCATCTGAAATTGGCAGGGATGCGAGTGGGGAAGTCTTCTAGGACCAAAACCTTAATCTGTGGGATCTGATGCTATCTCCAGGTAGCCAGGATCAGAACTGAGTTAATTCTTTGGTTATGTGGGGAAAAAGACATACATCTGAATTGGTGTCCAAATTGGGGAGGAACATACCAACAATTTATTGCAGCTTCATGTTGTTTAGTGTGGCAGTATACTAAAATTAAGAAGAGTTCTGCTTTCTGGGACCGTTTCAGATACTATTAGAATTGATCAGTCCCTCCCGTGTAAATAGGTTGGTTATTGTGTTGCTTTTTACATGTAATTTTTACCCAATTTCTCTCACCTTTCCTTGGAGACCTGTCCCACCTTCCCTCTTAGTAATGTCATACAGAATTTTTGCTTTTGCTTATTTTGCAGCTTAGCTCAGGAGTCAGCAAATGCCTGCCCATGTGCCTTATCTAGAACACTACCTGCTTTATGTATGGCCTGTAACACAAGAATGGTTTTTACAGTTTTAAATGGTTGAAACAAAAATCAAAAGAATATCTTGTGATATGTGTAAATTATAAAAAATTTAAATTTCACAGTCCATAAAGTTTTATTGGAACATAGCCATGGCTTGTGGCTGCTTTCTTGCCACAAAAGCTAGGCTGAGTAGTTATGACAGAAACCATATGGCCCACAAAACTTAAAATATTTACTATATAGCCCTTTACAGAAAAATTTTGCTGACTCCTGACCTAGCTGATTGTTTGCATGTGGTGCAATCCTCTTCCCTATTAGGAATTATACTTAGATGATACTTCACAAAATCAGTTTTTCCTAATCTACAGAATCCTCCTATCTGGTTTCTCATAGATGAAAGCTTTCTTCTGCTTTGAATGTATCTGATAATAGATTCCAGAAACCAAATAGTTTAGATCTCTCAATTGAATTACGAATACCTGATCAAGTATCAGAATATTATGTTCCTCAAATTAACTACCCTCCTTAATTCTATTTTTACAAACCCAAAATACTCACATATACCAATTATAAGACAGGAAAACATTTCTAATTGGTCAGTCTTTATTTATTTAGCCCAGCTCTGTAGTTTCAAACAAGGATTTATGCTGTATTAATCTGTAACACTGTGGCTGAAACACTGTCACATTATCCGTCTTTACAAAGGAGAACTAGACCAAAATGCTGTATTTAAGCAATCCGCTCAAGTATTAGCAGCCAGGAATCACTTTGTTAGATGTTTTAAAAATGAACAAAGTACTATTTTGGATTCCTCCCAAAGCTAAAAGTGAGGGCTATACAGGATAAGAACAATCACCTTGCTTTAGGATTATAGGACCCTTAAGACCCTTTGGAATGCTTAAAAGTACTGCCACCTGTTTTTTATTAGAATTGGTTACAAGGTGGGGAGGGTATAGCTCAATTGGTAGACAGTATGCTTAGCATGCACGAGGTCCTGGGTTTAATCCCCAGTACTGCCTCTAAAAAAATAAATAAACCTAATTAACTTCTCCCAAAAGTAATAAAAAAAAAAAAAGGTTATATACCTTACCTTAGTAGGGTGACATATAATTTCTCAAGCCAAGACACTTCTAAGAGTGAAGGGAGAACTAATTCCTTGAGATCTCTGGACAATAAATATAAACTGGCCTGTGCTGACATAACCAGGATGTATGGTTTCCCTAACATGAGAAACAGGCAAGCTCCTGCTCTGTTTTAATATGCTACCTGTAATTTATTTGTTCCAAATAGAAGGCAGAGGTAACAGTGAACTTAGCCTAGATAAAAAGTGTCAAACTCTCATATTCTTTCTGAATGTAAACGTTATTTGCACCCCTGATTTTTTTTAGTAACTAGGTTTTTCCTTCATAATTTAGAAGCACAAATGACCATTTACTTTCGTCACAATGGGGCCATGATATATTAAATTTCTACCCAACTATGTAGATTAAAGGTTTTCTTTAAAGGATTACTTTAAATATTGACCACATACATACAACACATTACTCAAGAGTCAAGTAGAAAAATAAGGCCCAAAACAAACTTTATTTATATAGGATCAATAAGGAAATTAACAACTCAAATATTATTAAGCTTTCGGTAGAAGTCCATGATTCACCAAGATTACTTTATGGAGGCAGTATAAAACTACATTTGGTATTTTTCTCAGTTCTCTGGCATTCTTCAAGCTTGCAAGGATTCAGAACACTTTAATGATAGCTTGTTGAACAGCAATAAAATGAGATGTCCTTAGAAGTCAGTCTCTCACAAAAAAGACGTTATATCCAAGTTCTACCAAAGCCCCAGCCAGTAAGGCCCATAAAGGAATGAAGACATAGGATAGATTCATGGTAGTAAACTGTTCCAGTTTAGCACAGAGTGCAAGGCAGAAGGCTAATTTAAGTAACATTGCAATGAGGTACCAGGCTTTTTTTTTAATATTGTGTGATCCATGTCGAGGGTCAAAGCCAGACTTACATCGCCCAGCCATTTTCACAATCAGCATGACAAGAAGGATAGTATCAAATATCCAGACTGGAATAAATATGAGGAACCAGTTCCAAGGTGCCTTCTCATCCAGTTTCAACACCAACATGATCAAGAAGAGTAATGTGAAAAGCCAGGTGAGTAGTACTCTCTGAGCCAAGGACATTCTCATTTAAACAGTTTAAAGAGGCTGCTGCGGAGTCGAAAAAAGGGAAATATGCCCTAAGAGAAGGAAAAAAAGTCAAGATTGTTTTGATACCAGAAAAAAAAATCATTTCTATTCCTGGTTTAGAAAGCTGGCCCTTTCCCAATCAGAGATTTCCTAATTTTTAGAACACTCTACCATTCTTCTTTGAATAATCTATAAAACTTGTAGCCATCTTTGACATTATATCCATCATTCCTTATACCTGTGACCAAATGCAATTTTTTGTATATCCACTGGGTGTAAGTTCTATTCAAAATGTCTCAAGAACAGTCAGCTCCTTTTCATTGCTGTCACACAAGTCCAGGTACTTATGATCTTATTCCTGCATCTCAGGGATGTCGTCAAGCTCTGTTTGTACCTTTGCACATATATACATTTTCATTTTCAAAGACTACTAAGAAAAAGCATGCACAAAGTGAAAAAGGAAGAGGTGGTATCAAGTCAAGTGAGGAGAGTTTTAATAAGGAGAGTCCAGTTAATAAAAATTAAGTAGAATTACAATTGTAAAGATGTCATTGGGCTAAATAATATTGATAACACTGGATTTTCACTTAGTTTAATCTATGGGTCTTGTACTTTTTAAATTTTCTCATTAAAATTCTTTTAAATAACTTTTTTTAGTCTAAAACGTTTCTTTTTAATAATCTCATTTTTTTGGTTTGTGGTATAGATTTTTTACTACTTGCTATTTAGTAAGATCACTTAATAAACTTTTGATGTTTTGTGATTATTAGATGCTAAATTATTCAAAACTTGGGGCTATTTCTTGTAGCCCTATGCTGTCTTACTGATCTCTATTTCTATTTTGCATTAGTACTGTATGACTGTTACTGCATATGTTCTAATATCTGGGCGGCCTCATACCTATTTACTATTTTCTTTTTCATATTATTTTCTACTATTTTGCCATTTCATTTTTTTCAGCTAAAACCATTAATTCTTTAAAACTTGGAATTCTGATTGGGAATGCATTCATCTAAAATACTTAAGTATAAGCATTTACTTAATCTTCATATACGGGTTTACACTATGTTTGATACTTACTAAAGTTTTTTATATCAACCTTGTGACCATTTGGAAAAAGGGCAAATTGAATGGGAAATCAGAAGCCAGGTTGCATATAGTTGGGTGAGGAGTTAACAGAAAATAATGAAATGCTAACAGTTGACATTTTATTCCTTTGAAACATTTGGAGAAGAAAAGATGAAAGATAAGAGAAAGGAAAGATCAAGAAGAAATTTTCAGGAAAGTAGGAATCTAAGTATGACTGTAAATGGAAGGAAACAAGCCACTGGGGAGTGATAGACTGGAGAGAGGACACTTCATGGAAACACGAAAAGACCATAAGGTAATGGGGATGTAACAGAAACATAGATAAGAGTAAAAATACAAGAAGATAAGAAACAAGGAAAAGGTGAAAGAACTGGCTAGATGAATCAAATGCCCTAGACTATCATGTTTAAATAATTGTATTTTAGAACTAATTTTGATTGCTGCATCTCTACTACTTTAAAACAATGTGTAGCTATCATGGTGCAAGAGTATATATCTGGTTTATTTCAACAGTAACCTATAAGTCTCCTAACTCCTCTCTTTCCCTTACACCCATCTGCTTGCACTCCATTTGTTTACTTAGCTGGCAGATACTTCATTACTGCAGTATGAGAAACAGATGCTTTTGCTCCCAAGAAGGCATTTTTTGTGCTGGCCTCCTTTCCTAGCCAGAAGCTACTGGAGTGGGATGTGGGACTGAATTTGGAAGATATGGAGAGGTGTGTATTGATTAATAACTACAGATGGATTTCATCCTGTAAACTGAATTTGCTCAATCCTAATCTCCAGTCTATCTGGCCATTTTAGTGAACCTTTAAAAAGGTTATGATAAAACACTTGCTTAAACATAACTTTTCTGTCAGCCAGCCATTAGATGAGTCAAGCTGCTTTTTTTCTCATACAGGAGTAGTAATTGGTCATAGGAATGGTAGCTGCACTCGAACCGTACTTTAAGACTGGAGGTGGAAAGGCTGTTAAGAACACAGTCTTGTGACTACAAGTTTTATCATATGGGCTGCAACGAAGTTTTGTATGCACTGGCACATTTTAATGCCCTGAACTGGGAAGCACTCTGTTGATTTTTCAATGATGCTTGAAGGATTGTGGATGCTGGGGTACAAAGATGATATACGATCCTGACATTATTTATTAATCTTCATTAATTTAAACTATGGTATCTCCTACTACTACTATTCTTTCTCCTTAAGGGAGAGGGTTGCATGCTCCAAAACAAAAATTTGTTCAACTAAAGTATCTTCCATTTGAGGTGATTATTTCTGGCACCTGGGAGATGGTTAAGTTCATGCGCTTCCTTATCCATTGTTAAAACCTGTGTTGCCCCTAGATGGAAATCTAAAGGGCCCAGCCACAGCTCTAGCGTCTCGGTATCAGCTGTGTCTCCCGACTGCCAGTACACTTCCAGGTGAATTCGCTCCATTCCAAAGACAGTTTTGCTTAATGAGCCCACAACACAGAATTCCTCTTAATAATGAGTCACTTTCGAAAGGTTCCTGCTGCAACGGCCTTGGCCAACTTGACCATCCTTCAAAGGAACATCGTTTTGCTGACAATTTATCTGATTTTAGGGCCTGCTTGTCCCTAGAACTTCCTAACCTATCTTTGCCCTCCGTCTCCAAATGCCAAGGGTCCTCCATCGGCGCCCTACCCTGACTCCCCCTATTCTGCGCTGTGGGCCTGGTAATTTTGGAGTTGAATGCGGGTTTTGCACGATGTGACCCACAATGCACACAGACGCCTAGTGCCAAGCAGGTCTATATGCGTTTGGGCCCGGGAGTGTGAGGGAATGAGAAGCGACGGCACAGCCCACGGAGGCATCCGGAGGCCAGCGCCCGGGGACTGGAGGGGGGAGGGGGGGACGGGGAGAAGGTGTGATGGGTGGGGGGGGCAGGTTCACTTGTGGGGGATACCGGCCCATCGGAGCCCCAGACTCACCTGGCAGCGCCGCTGGCTGGAGAGAGGGGAGGGGCGCGAAGATCAAGAAATTCCCCAGTTTGGATCCTTGGCCTTTTCCACCCTTTTTTCTCCATTAAATCAAGAACCTATCACATGATAATCAACAAAAAGATCTCAGTTCCGCCTCTCCAAACGACCACGGTGGAGGCTGTCTCTCAAGTCTACCTCAGGACCGCGCCCACATCCGGGGCAGGCTCTCACAGCCCTAGGCCTACCCTATAGGTAGAGAGGACGCCAATCTGAGTCAAAGCCCCTTTCCCTGCGGTAATTGGATCACTTGGCCGTCAGCGCAAACCAACCGACGTTTTCGTACGTTTAAGTTTGTGGAAAACGCCGCAATAAAAGAAGCCACTGGGCCCGCCTCTCTACTGCTACTGGCTAGGAAGAATGTCAGTCTAACCATAGCCCGAAGCGTCCTTGGTCCCATTGGGCACACAGACGCCAATTAGATCGGCCAGCGTTCGGCCCCGCCCAGCCGGGCGCCCCGCCCCTCCGCTCGCTCTTCCAGTCAGCGCGCGGAGACTGCAGGCTCCGGCGCAAAATCCTGCGGGGGAGGAGGCGGGGCGACGGTTCTGGAGGCAGCGCTCCCGCGGGCTGCCTCGTTGTGACTCCTCGGGCTCCCGCGGCGGTGGTGGCGCTCGCCTCGGAGTCTCCCGCGCGCACCCTAGCCGCCTCCTAGCGGCGCGGCGCCCTCTCCTATGGTAAGAGCTGGCATCACCTCCGCGCTCGGGCGGGCGGCGTGGAGGTCGTTGGGTTCTGACAGAATCCGGGAATGAAGCTGGACGAGGGAGGAGGCGGGTGGGATGGAGGTGGGGGGTTCCGGGGACAACGCGTCGCCCTCCTCCGCTGCTGACTTCCTAGGCAGCCGCCGGCACCTGCGCGCCGGGGTCACTTGCTGTCCCCTCCCGTCATTTGGCCGGCAACGGAGGCTTAGCCTCACTCCTCTCGAGCCCGCGCTGTCCTCGAGCCTTGCTCGTTAAGGGCCGAAGCCCGGCGCCGCCTCCCGCCCCTCTGCCCCTTCCCGCGGCCCCTCTCCTTCGCTTCCTTCCCCTGGCGCCTTGTTGGGGGCGCGTCTGGTCCTGGAGGGCATGCGGGGCCACCGGGTGGCCGAGCCCGGGCCGGCGGAGAGAGGCCAACTAGCGGCCCGAGGAGGGGGCAACTCGGCGCGCTGGAAGCCGACTGGTGGGGGTCGCTGCCCTGCACTCACTGAGCGGGCAACAGTTTAGTTTTGTGATTCCAGCACTGACTGCGGAGCGGGTAGTGAAATCCTTGGCACGGGCCTTAAAGGGATATTTCTTGTCTGGAAACAATACTGCGGTCAATAAGCATGCTTCACCTTTTCTTATTTTTATCTTCCTGATGTTGACAGCCAGTGTTCTGGTATTGTTTCTTAGAGTCATGGTTTTCTAAGTGAACACCTCCGTGTAGAATTTAGATTATTCTGTCATTAATCTATCATCCTTTTAATTTTTAGCCTGGCTTTAAAAAGAAAAAAAAAAAAAGGAATTGCTTTATATCAGCATACACTGACTAGGGAAGTACTGAATCTGGAACAATTTGTTAATCTCAGTATCTACATACCAAGTAATTTTAAAATTCGTGGGGAATATATTAAGTATTTTTTAATATACTCTTGCTCTCTTCCTTGATGATATATCATGCTTACTTTGAGATTAGTTTGTTATTTGCATTATTCTGATTTTACAGTTTTTGGTTAGCTTTAGCCAACTAGGCATTTTAAGGTTTTTCTTTTTTCCCCTTTGAGACTGGCTATAGACTTAGTATTTGCTCTTGTTTCTAGGGATGATGTATTTTTGAAAACTTTTTTTTCCTCACCAACTGGACTTCATACATTTTTTAAAGTTTTAAGGTGGAGTTCTGAGAATTTGGAGACTATTGCACTTTAGCCTAAAGAGCTGTAAAATAGCATAACACTTTGAAATTGTAACTTTTTGGAATAAGGTTGCTAAGTTTAAGAGAAGAAAACGAGTATCCCCTGTTGTAGTGGCTCAGCCTCTAGATTCTAGAGGAATCTGGAGAATGAGCTGTGCCTGAGACCAGACACAGGTGTTTCCACCTAAATTTACTTGCTGGGGAAATAGCCTGCCTCCCCCACAGGTTAGTTGTCCGCATGCATCAGGTGGTATTAAGTTAGGTGGTAGTGAAGTAAGAAATGTCTGTGTTCTAATTTTCAAACTTTCTGGTGGGGAAATGTGATAGCAAATCTAATACACAGTGGGAGAACTCTTGCATAGTCAAACCTCCAAGAGTAAACTTTTTTTTGAATCCAAACTGGCACTAGACAGTTGGCCCTAAAAGTCAAGTAGGCGGCCTGAGCATTTTTAAATCATGAATCTTTTTAGCTAGTCCATTTAATACAAAATTGCATAGAATTTGTAGTGAAAAAGCCACTAGACTGAGCCAAAGAAAAATCTGGGGTAGCATGTAATAAAAAAAAAAAAGAGGGTGTAAAATTATTTGGATTGCTTCTATAGTACCTCATTTAACCCTTATAATCCCAAAAGATAGGTACTGTGATTACTGCCCTCCCTATTTTATAGACTAGTTAACCAAAACTTAGGTTAACTCATTTGTTGCAGATTACTCAGCTAATAAGTTGGTGGAGGTGGAATTTACATCTAAGCAATATGATTGCAAAGCCTGTATACCATGATGTGCTTTACTACCACAGGAAAAATGGCTTCTTAGATTTGGTTGAAGGAGACTCATCAGTGGAAAATAACACTGCAAAATCATAAACTGAATATTCAGTAACACTTTGAGTTCATTGTTTAATAGGCACTGTTGAGTATTGGTGGGGATATGAGGATGGAGTCATCTTTGCTGTCTTTGAGGAACATCCCTTTAGTTGGAGAGACAGCTATTTGATGGAAAGAGAATTCATTTGAAATTCAAATGAATTCCTATTTGGCTTTGTGACCTTAAACATGTTACCAAACCTTTTTCATCTTTAGTTTCCTTATCTGTTAAGTGGACACAATAATACTTCAAAGGGGAGTATTAGTATTAAACTAAATATGTAAAGTACTGGCACATTGGTAAACCGTGAATAAAGAAGAAAGAACAAAGAATTTTAGTAGAGTAGAGAAGGGGTTGCAGGTTCAGTAGGAGCTATCTCTAGAGCCTTAATGGGTGAGTGATAATTTTCATTGATGAGGAAGCCATCAAACAACACAGAACTGGAGGCAGAATCTCAGAATAGGAATATGGATTGTTGAGGGAATAGCAAATAATTGTGGCTTTGTATAGAAAGTATTTGTGAAGGTCAAATTTAAATGGTAATTGTATATAAATATGACTGGGTGATTTTGGTCGAATTTAGAAATTGCATGCTTAGATACTGAAATTATAGGAATATTTCATTAGTTTGTGCATTGTTAAGGTTTTATTTAATATTTACCTGTTAATACTTATTTTCCGTGGTGTCACTTAAAACTTCATTTCCAAATGAAGTTCAGATAAGCAACTATTTCATTATTTCATTGTGATATTTCATTTGGAGCTGTAAAAGACGACTACTACAACCAGATGCATTTATTTGCACTTAATTTGTAGAATGTATTTTGGGATTATTTAAAAAAGAAGAATCCTAAAATGACTGATTGCCTTCCCTCAATCCCCTTACCTACTCTATAGCTGTGTAGAGTCAAAACTATCCTTTGCATATATGTTGACTGTCTTTTATGAACTGAAACTTGAGACCTGACAGTCGGACAGAATGTTTTAAATTGGGACTGTTCTTTGAAAATCTGTGGAAAAAGTCCCATGTTTATATCTTCCCCTCAGGTTAGCACAAAACCATAAAATTGGATGTATAAATATGGATCACTTGATAACCAGAATCATATGACTAAGTTGAAAATATTAAATGACATTTAGGAAAACTGCATTTTTAGTTCAACTTGTTAGCTTCATATAAATTGCCAAAATGACACAAAATAATCAAGGTGGGTTTTCAAATAAGTAAAAACTGCTTCCTAGAACAGGTAATTTTAGAAGTCTAGGAAAGAGAATATGTTGGACTTCATTTTGAACAGGAACTGGGGCAGGAAATGGCTGTGGCTGAACCACTACCTGATAATAATCATAGCATGATTAAATTTGACATTTAATGAGAGGAAGTAAAGGGAAAAAAGTGCACTGTCTGCAGCTTTCCAGTTTCAGAAACAGTAGGAGAAGGGCCTATTAAAAGTATCTACAGAAATTCTGAAGTCATGTAATAGGCACTCATACTTGTTGATGAATGAAAGCACCTTAGTCAAACATTCAGTAAAAGGTCTCTTACAGATGGCAAAAAGCTTATGGACATTATATGGCATAAGTTTTGGTGCTCTGCACACCTACGTTCAAGTCTCAATTCTGTAGTCCACCAGTTGTCTAATTTTGGGCTCATTATATAATCTTTCGAGGTTTACTTTTATTTAATCATAAAATGGAGATACCTATTTTGCAAGATTTTGAAAATTAAATGAGCTAATATATGTGAAACACTTGATACATTGCCTGGCTTTTGAGACTTGCCCCCACAAGAAAGGTTGCTGCAATTGTTCAACTAAGTTAAACAGGTGACTTTTTTCAATTTTCCTTTTTTTTTTTTTTTTTGTATTTTTGTTTGTTTTTTTAAGGGGGGTATTTAGGTTTTTATTAATTTTAATAGAGGTACTGGGGATTGAACCCAGGACCTCATGAATGGTAAGCACATGCTCTACCACTGAGCTATATGTACCCTTCCCTCCCTAAACAGGTATACTTTTTAAGAAATAGAATTCTCAAATAGAGTAAGGAAAGCCAGAAAATGGCAAACAAACAAAACCTTAAAAGGAAGCAATAGGATGTGTAGGTAACAGGCAGAGTTGAATAAAGAATCGAATCATTGCAACCACATACAAAAAAGAAGGGAAAAGATGAGGAGAGAGCTTCACATTCTTAATTTTTTTCCTGAAAAAAGTAGGTCAGACTCATTAAACTAGATAGGCAAATAAATAGGATTTTACTATTTTAAATGACAAAAACGATCACTGAAAGTGGGTATTCTGTACTGTGAATTAAGTGTATAGGGAAAGGGACTTGTTCTGTGAGATCTTTTAACGACTTTACTTATCCCTAAATTTCTTTTAACAGAGAAAAGCCATTGTACAGTTAATTGTACAATTATAGAGAAAGCTTTAATTGCAAGTAATCCTGAGAGATAGAGCAGGTTAATTTAACTATACAGATTTCCTAAGTAGTGATTTGATAAATCATCACATTTCCTATCTACCTATCTACCTTTTGGGCACTGAATGTCTAAATGTACCATAGGGTGAAAAATAAACATACCTTCTTCCAAAATCTGTTACTTCTCTTGTGTCCCCTATTCTAATGAATGGCTCTTCTGGTGTTCAAGCCAAGAATCGTGGAGCATCCTTACTCTTTTACTCTCCATACCTTTCATGTTTGGTCAAGCAGTATATGGTCATTCTAATAGTTATCTTTCTTTCAATCATGTCCTATCTCAACACCCACCCTCAATTAAAAAAAAAATGCTTTTTGCTACTGACTTATTTCATCTCCTCATCATTTCTTCCTGAGATTTTTGTCATTAGTCTCTTTACTTTTAATTTATCCTCATACTAACCAATTCTTCACATAGCTTCTTCCTAAAATGATTTTGCTGAAATACTAACATAACCATATCAAACTTATTTCCTTTGTGCCTGCACATGACAGTTAATAAATGATCTCTCCATGTATGTTAAACTTAAGACAATATTAAGTGACTAGGTTATTTATGCCTGGAATTTTCTTTGTGGGAAAGATTTTAATAATAAATTCAATTTCTTTAATAGACAAAAGTTTATTTATTTATTTTTGAGTGAGCATGATCGTTTCTATCTTTCAAGGAATTTGTGAGTTTAATCTAACTTGTTAAATTCATTGCCATAAAATTGTTGAGAATATTCCTTTACTGTCTTTTTACTATCTGTAAAATCAATGTCCCTTCTCTCATTCCTGTTAATTTGTGTATTTTCTCATTTTTTTCCTGTTCAGTCTGACTAAGATGTTTGTCTGTTTCATTGGTATTCTTAAAGAAGCAGCTTTTGGTTTTCTTTGATTTTCTGTTCCCAATTTCAGTGATTTCTGTTTTTTAATTCCATTCTGCTGTTTACTTTGTGTTTTATTTGCTCTTGATTAGTTACAATCTAAAAATGGAAATTTCATTCATTAATTTATTATCTTCTGATATAAATGTTTAATACTGTAAAATTCCTCTCTAAATAATGTTTTGGCTGCATCTCACAAATGTTGATGTGTCATATTTTCATTTGTACTCAGTTCAGAATTCCCTGCTGAGTTTTACTTTGTGATTTCTTCTTTGAACTTACTCGTTATTTAAAGGTATGTACGCAAGTTTTCCAATGCTTGGGGATTTTTCAGATACTGTTTTCTGATTTACTTTCACTGTGGTCAAAGAACATACATTGCGTGAATAGAGTCATTTTAAATTTATTGAGACTTGTTTTATGGCCCATAATATGTATCTGTTTTGTAAATGATTTATATGCACCTGAAAAGAATGTTGTGTGGAGTGTTCTTTAAATGTCAGTGAGATAAAGTTGATTGATAGAATTGTTCAAGTCTTTTCTATCCTTACAGATTTTATGTCTATGTGTACTACCAATTTTTGAGAGAAGTGTGTTGAAATCTCTGACTATAGTTTTGGACCTGCCAATTTCTCCTTACAGTCTATCAGTATGGCTTCATATATTTTAAAGTTCTGTTACTAGATACATGCATATTTAGGTTTGTTATGATCTCTCGATGGTTGGATCTCTTTGTCTTTGTGAAATGGCCTTCTGGTAATACACTTTGCTATGAAATCTACTTTGTCGGTATTGCCACTCCAGCTTTCTTTTCATTAGTGTTAGCATGGTATATCTTTTTCCATTTTTAAACTTTTTACCTATTTGTTTGTTTGAATTGGATTTCAGTAGATAGCATATAGTTGGGTCTTGCCTTTTTAAAATCCAGTCTCTTAATCTCTGCCTTTTAATTTAGACCATTTGCACTTAATGTGATGATTGATTTTGTTGTGTTTAAATCTTCCATCTTGCAATTTCTTTTTTTGTCCCATCTGTTCTTTGTTCGTTTTTGTTTTTTTGTATTATTTGACTGTTTTTTTGTGACTCTGTCTCCTTTATTGGCTTATTTATTATCTATAGCTCTTTTTAAAATTTCCTTGTTTGTCGTGGTTATAAACATCTTTAGCTTATCACATCTACTTTTGAGTAAAACATCACTTCTCCTATCATATAAGAACCTTATAACAGTATATTTCCATTTTCCCTTCTCATCCTTTGTGCTATTGTTGTACATTTTAGTTCTACATATGTTAAAAATCCCACAATGTATATTTAGTTTTTTTAGCTTTAAATAGTCAGTTATCTTTTAAAGGAATTTAAAAATAAGTTTTAGTGAAAGGGCTCTTAAATTTACTCACATGTTTACCATTATCAAGGCTTTTTATTCCTTTGGAGTTATTTTTCCATCTAGTATCATTTTCCTTCTTCCTGAAGGACGACTTCTGGTATTTATTGTAATGCTGAACTACTGCTGATGAATTTTTTCTGCTTTTGTATGTTTGGAAAAAATCTGTTTTTGACTTTAGTTTTGAAATATATTTTTGTTGGGTATAGAATTCTAAATTGACAGTTCTTTTTTTCTTTCAGAACTTTTATGATACTGTTCAACTGTCTTCTTGTGCATTTTTTCAACATGAAATCTACTGTTATCCTTATTTCTTTATACTGAAAGTCTTTATTTCCTCTGGGTGCTTTTAAGATGATTTCTTTACCATCAGTTTTAAGCATTTTAATTATGATGTACTTTGGTGTAATTTTCTGTTACTTTTATGTGGAATTCATTGAGTTTCTTGGTTTATAGATTTATCATTTTCATCAAATTTAAAAAAAAATTTGTTCATTGTTTCTTCAGATAGTTTTTCTGTTTCTTCACCCTTCTCATTCTGGTACTCCAGTTACACTTAAATTTGGCCACTTGATATTGTCCTACAGCTATCCGATTCTGTTTACTTTTTTAAATCTTTTTTTCCACTTCTTGTTTTAATATGAATAATGTCTCTTTCTCTGTCCTCAAGATTACTAACCTTTTCTTCTTTTTAGTTTCTGATCTGCTGTTAATTCATCCAGTATATTTTTCTTGTTAGACATTTTATTTTTCATCTCTAGAAGTTTGATTTGAGTCTTATCTATATCTTACATGTCTCTCTTTTACATACTCATGCTTTCTTCTACTTTCTTGAGTACAGTTGACTCTTGAATAGTGTGGGGTTTAGAGGCACTGACCATCAACATAAGTCAAAAATCTGTGTATAACTTTATAATCAACCCTCTGTATCCACAGTTCTGCACCTGCGAATTCAACCAATCACAGATCATGTAATACTGTAGTATATTTTTATTGAGAAAAAAACTGTGTAAGTGGTACTGCGCAGTTCAAACTTGTATCGTTCAAGGGTCAACTGTATATATGGAGCTTCTACTTACTGAGTTTTTTAAAATTGTGGTAAAAAAAATACATAACATAAAATTTACCATCTTAATCATTTCAAAGTATTCAGTTCAGTAGTATTAAGTACATTAACATTGTTGTGAAACAGCTCTCCAGAACTTTTTCATCTTGCAAATCTGAAATTCTGTACCTATTAAACAACAACTGCTCTTTACTCCTTCCATACCCAGGCAGTCATTCTTCCGCTTTCTGTCTCTATGAATTTGGCTATGCTAGGTACCTCATATAAATGGAATAGTAAAGCATTGGTCTTTTTGTGACTGGCTTATTTCACTTAGTGTAATGTCCTCAAGATTCATCCATGTTGTAGTGTGTGACAGGATTTTCTTCAAGGCTGAATAATACTCTATTATGTATTCTTAATCATTCATCCATTGGAGGATATTTGGGTTGCGTTCATCTCTTGGCTATTGTGAGTAGTGCTTCTGTGAACATGGGTATGCAAGTATCTCTTCAAGTCTGTGCTTTCACTTCTTTTGGATATACACCCAGAAATGAGATTGATGGATCATATGGTATTTCTATTTTTAATTTTTTGAGGAATCTCCATATTCTTTTCCATAGTGATTGTGCCATTTCACCATTGCACCAGCAGTGCACAAAGGTTCCAATTTTTCCACATCATTGTCAACACTTGTAATTGTCTATTTTGTTGATAGTAGCCATCCTAATGGGTATAAAGTGATATATCATTATGGCTTTAATTTGCATTTCCCTGGTGATTAGTCATGTTGAGCATCTTTTCATATGCTTGCTGATTATTTGTATATGATCTTTGGAGAAATGTTTTTTCATGTCTTTTGTCCATATTTTAATTGAGGTACTTAATGTTGCATTGTTAAATTCTATTGTTAAATTGTAAGAGTTCCTTATATATTCTGAATATTAACCTCATAACAGATACATAGTTTGCACATATTTTCTCCCATTCCATAGGTTGCCTTTTCACTTTATTGATTGTATCCACTGATGCATAAAAGTTTTTAAGTTTGATATAGTCTCATTTGTGTATTTTTGCTTTTGTTGCGTGTGTGGTAGGTATCATTGCCAAAGAAATCATTGCTATGAAGTTCAATGTCATGAAATTTTCCTCCTAAATTTTCTCCTAGTAGTTTTATAGTTTTAGATCTTACTTTTTAGGTCTTTAATCAACTTTGAGTTAATTCTTGTATGTGGTGTAAGATAAGGGTTCACCTTCATTTTTTTGCATGCAATATCTAGTTTTCCCAGCACAAGTTCTTGAAGAGTCTGTCCTTTGCCCCGTTGAGTGGTCTTAGCATTCTTGTCAAAGATCATTTGACTGTATATGCAGGGGTTTATTTCTGGACTCTTGTTCCATTGGTCTGTTTGTCTCTCTTTATGCCAGTACTACACTGTTTTGATTACCATAGCTTTATAATATATTTTGAAATCAGAAAGTGTAACTCCTCTAATCTGTTTTTCTTTTTAAAAATTATTTTGGCTATTTCAGGCCCCTCAGGATCCCATGTGAATTTCAGGATGGATGTTTCTTTTTCTGCAAAAAATGCCATTGGAATTTTGATAAAGAGTGCATTGGATCTGTAGATTGGTTTGAGTATGGACATCTTAATAATATTACATTTTCCAATGTATGAAATGGATTTATTTCCATTTGTGTATGTATGTATAATGTTTTGTATATACTAGCTGTTTTAATCCTATCACTTTTGTCATTTCTGGGCCCATTTCTTGTAACTGATTTTTCTCCTCATTATGGATCACATTTTCCTTTCTCTTTTGGAGGCCTGCTAATTTTTGTTTGGATGCCAGACACTGTGAACTTTATTGTTTGGAGCTCACTTTTCTTTACATTCTTCTGAATATTTGGGGCTTTGTTTTGGGACACTGTTTGGAACACAGGTAAGTTAGAAACAGTCTTCCAAGTCATGCTTTTTAAGCTTTGTTAGGTGAGATCTCAGCATCCTTTAGTACAAGGCTAATTTAACCTTCATCCTGGGGCTATCCTTCTGAATATTCTATCTGTTACCCATTACTGCAGAATTTCTCTACTCTGGCTATGAACTCTTAACGTCCCTGTGTGAACTTTGGTAATTGTTATGTCTGGCTCTTTTCTGGTGGTTGTATCCCTGGCTTCAGGTAGTTTCTCTACATACACGTGTTGATCAGTACTCAACTGAAGGCCTAGGGGAGTCCTCTGCAAAGCTCCAGAGCACTCTTTGTACTGCTTTCTCTTCTCTAGTATTTTGTCCTGTGAACTCCAGTTGCCTTCGTGTCCTTGAACACTCAAATCTGTCTTGTCAGCTTGGGAAGTCTGTCAGTCAGGCTCAGGTTTTCTCCTCCTAGGACTGTGTCCTGGAAACTCTACAGGCAGTACACTTGGGAAATCACAGGGCTCACTTTTTTGTTTCCTCTTTCAGAGATTACTGTCTTGCACTGTCTGTTGTCTAGTGTCTAAAAGTATTTCACACATTTTGTCCATTTTTTCGGTTTTAAAGGTGGGAGGATCAATCTAGTCCCTGACATTCCTCATGGCTGGAAGTAGAAACCTCTGTATATTAAGCTTTAAAATAATACTTTAAATGTAAAATACATAAAGTACCATTTTTAGTATTGTTTTAAGTTCCACAATTTTAGAATGTACTATCTTTGCATGGCAAGAACAAAAGTATACCATATGTTTTGACTGGATAAATGTGTTTATATTCAGCTTTCTCAGCATTCCTGTTTCACTTGAAACAAATGTAGGAATGTTGATGAATTAAAAAGTGAGCAACTAATTGCATTTTCTTCTTCTTTTTTTTAACATTTTTTTTTATTGAGTTATAGTCATTCTACAATGTTGTGTCAAACATTTTCTTCTTTTATAAACCCAGTTCTCATTGTCAAAAAATGAGTGTGGAAAACATGATTAGATTAATACTAGGGTAAATTAATGAGAAGTGTTCATTTTTCTAACAATGTAATAATTCAGATTTTATCATCATTGGAAAGTATTTGCAACAAAGACTAAAAATACTGCTGTGATCCAAAGATCTTTTATATTTTGAGCAGTCAGTGTAACTTAGAAATAATATGTGTTAAGGAGTGTTAAAAAAAAATCTCTGTACAGGAAATGGGTTTAAGATGTTAGAAAAGTATGTCTAAAAAATCTGTCTCCTCATTGATCATAGGCAATTGAAATGGCCTTTGTCTTTTGATGGAGGTGAATTACGTAAATTGGTAAAATTAAAACACAGGTCAGTTTCCTTGTGTCTATCTGGTACTTCTCTTCCACTGCAACCACACTAATGAGAAGATAAACTTAATACACATAAAGCCTGCCTTTTATAATTAAGTTGATAGTGTATGTATAGAAAATTAATATGAGAAAGGAGGTGTTTTAAAACTGAGTTAAAGCTTATTATCGTTATTTTCTTTTTTTTATTGACATAATTTCACACTTTAAAGAAAAATTGCAGGAATAGTATGAAGAATTCCTGTGTACTGTTCACTGAGATTAATCAGATATTAACATTTTTCTACATTTGCTTTATCTTTATTTTTATCTTTATATACAGATACATATATAATACTTTTCCCTGACTCATTTGAGTCTTTATACTCCTTCACTTTTATGTACCTGTGTTTTATTTCCTAAAAACAAGGTCATTCTCCTACATAAACACAGTACAATGATCAAAAATCAGGAAATTAACATTGATGCAATACTATTATCTTATCTACAGATATTATTCACATTTCACCAAATGTTGCAAAACTGTCCATTATAGTGCAAGAAAATCTAGGATCACATGCTCCATTTAGTTGTCATGTCTCTTTAATTTCCTTTAACCTGAAACAGTTCTATAGCCTACATTTATATTTTATGATGATTAACTTTTAAGTGTTGAGGCCAGTTATGTTGTTGAACGTCCTTCAATTTTAGTTTGGTTGGTTTTTTCTCAGGTTACTGTTAGGAATACCACAGACATAATTTTGCATTCTTTCTAGCACATTATATCAAGAAGTAAATGCTGCAATTTTTCCTATTAATAATGATAACTTTGATCATTTAGTTAAAGTGGTTTTTCCAATTTTATCCACAGTTAAGCCATTATTTTACCCTTTGTAACTAATAAGTACCTTGTGGAGTGATACTTTAATTATATGAATATCCTGTTACTCTCAGACTTACACATTAGCTTTAATATCTATTGATGATTCTTGCAGAAATCAATTATCGAGATAGTTGCTTAAAGTTCTCATCACAAGGGAAAAAACTCTTAATTTTGTGAAGTGATGGATATTAGCAAAATTTTTGTTATATATATGTAGATCAAATCATTATGTTATACTGCTTAAACTTATGCAGTGTTATTTGTCAATTATATCTTAATAAAATTGAGGGAAAAAAGAGTTGCCAAGTAGTGATTTTTTTTTTTACTTTTCACTAATTTCTTCTGTTTATTAGCTGGCTTCCTACTATAAAGAAGGCGCCCCTCTCATTTATTTATCCATATCAGTATAGACTGATTTTTTTTCATAAACAACAAACATTTCTCACAGTTCTGGAGGTTTGTTTGATTCTTATTTTATTCTTTTGGTAATGTCCCTATAACTCTTTGAGCACTTTCTTAATTTCCGACCCAACAAGATGTTCCAGGATCACCTTGTACTTATTCTGTGCCAGCCCTGGAATCGGACATTTCTCTAAGGAACCTTGCTTTCTTTTACTGTAGAGGGCTATTTAGACATTTGGTTGCTAGGTGTGCCTACTGCTGCTGAGGAATCATTGCTACTAGGCCATCTCATTGGACATAGCTGAGTGCATTGTATATATATGAGTGTGGATGTGTGTAAATAGCTTTATTTTTAGAAAGGATTATTGAGTTAACCATTGTCATGGCTGCTAAAAATAAAAAAAGGTGAATATATTCTTAGGCTGCGTGACCAAGTGATTATGTCCCTATTAATAGAATTTATGAGTCCACTGTGTTTTGCATTCTTCAGACAGATTATTTGTTGACCAAGTAGATTCCATGGAATTATGTAGATATTACCTGGTGGGGAAGATGATCTGGATAGTGAGGAGTCTGAAGGCAAATTATATGAAGAACAATTTGAAGGAGCTAGGAATATTTAATTTGGCAAAAGAAAAGATTAACAATAGCATATACTTATTTTATTTGAAGGCAGAAGGTGTGGTAAATTTATTCTGTGCAGATTTTGAGTATATAATTATTACAGGTGATTGGAATTTAAGAGAGACATAAATTTATCTCTACATAAGGAAAATTTTGAGGCAAGCTTTCTTCTAATGGAGTAAGTTGCCTTGAAAACCTCAAACTCAGTTATTACCTCTCTTTAGTCAGAGGAGAAATTTGCCCATTTTTATGTAATTTGCGCCGTGAGAAGTTAGAATTACTTGAAATATGTCTTAAGTATGCTGTATTTAGTGGCTTAGTTAATTGTATGTCTCATGAGATGCATCATGAGGAAAGGATTCTGTTCTAAATAAGTGTAAGAAATAGTGTGTACATAGTCTCCTCTTGGATATTTATAATGCACAGCAACATAGTACAAGCTCTGATAAGTCCTCAAGTAAGAAGACTTGTTTGACTTTTTCTAATCTAGTGGATTTAGGGGACAGGTTAGACTACAGATGTAATCTACGTATATAGTAGTCATTGTAGACAGATGGTATTTAAAACAAGATATTTTGACATGATTACCAAGGGACTGAGTGAAGGCAGAGAAGCTGTCCCAGGACCAAGCTCAGGGAGAAGAGGAGAGCCAGCAAGGAAACAGGAGTAGCCACAAAGTTAGGAGCAAACCCAAGAGAGTGGTTTCCTAGAAGCTAAGTGAATAGTGTTCTAAGAGGAGGGAGCATAATCAACTGCTGATAAGATGAGCAATTGAGACCTGATCATTGGATTTAGCAACCTGAAGTCATTGGTGTCCTTAAAGACAGCTTTCAGTGGAGTGTGTGGAATAAAGGCATGATTGGATTGAAGGGAAGAAGTCGAGAAATTGGAGGAGATAGGAAAATTTTGCTGTGAAGGGGAGAAGAGAAATGGAATAGTTGCATTTCTTAAGCACATATTGTGTGTATTACAGAGTCATTCCTTGGTACCCACAGGGATTGGTTCCAGGACCCCCCACTGTGGGTACCAAAATCTGTAGATAAAGTCTCTGATATAAAATGGCATACATAGTACTGTGTAGTTGAAGAGATTAGGCAATAATGAAAAGAATGAACTGTACATAGTTGAGCTGATAATCCTGGTTAAATAATAGTTATACTATGTTTAGAAAGTACTTTCCTCTGTGATACAGATTTGAATGGGCTAGAAATTGAAATATTGGTTTCCTGACTTCTAGAAAATTCCCTTAAATTAGAAGAATGTTTAAGTATAGGGGCTGTTAAATTGTGCTGCATTACTGAATTTCCTGGCAGTTTAGGCCAGTTGGCTTGGTAGTTAGTAGTAATATGAAGCAAGGTCCCCAAACTTTGTTTTTATTAACTCTGAATTGATGACCTGGATGTATTAATAATGATATTACATGAAATATATTTGTTGACCAATCGTATGTTTATCATTTTAAAAATGACTCAATTTTCAAGAATAGTTCACTAAGAAGTTACCTGGTATATTTAAAGCCATACATCCTAATTTTAAATTAGCCACTATAACTGTGGGAGAAGAAAACCCAGGAACACAATTTGGTTCTTATTTCTAATTCAGCATTAACCCTCTATCTACCAACTTAGAACTAATTCTAATCCCATTCCTTATATGTATATGCTTTTGCTGTAGTTTCAGTTATGTATTGGAAGAGAGTAAAGTTGTTAGATGCCTGTGTTTAGTCTACCATTTATTTTCCTGGTAGTTTGAAATATTTAAATCTTAAATTACTCTTTAAGAATTTAAGTCACTTGAACACCATGACTTATATGTTCTTGCAGTTTAATTTCCTGTGACCATCTGGGCCTAGAAGAATCCAAAGTAACTTGTCAAATAGGTCAGAGCAAGGAGAAGGTTATTTTAAATAGTGGATGTATCACCAGGACTAGGAGGCAAGCATGAAAGTATCCTTGGTAACCTACATGGCAAGGTTGTGGGATGTGTATATGGATGGCAGATTGCAGAGGGCAGGTAAGAGGTCATGTGTGGAAGAAGGTAGAGATGATGAATGCTACTGATTATAAAAGCAATAAATCTGTGATCAGGTTGTAAAAGAAGGGCCTTTTGTATTATCTGATTAAACCTTTTCTTAGGCAATAGGAAATCATTAGAGATTTTTAAAAAGGAGAGAAACATGATGAGGTCAGTATTTTAGAAAGATAAATGGTGAAAGTGAAGAAATAATGAGAGACTGTTAGAGTAGCCCTGGGAATAGATGATACGGGCTTGCACCAGATCTGTGGTAATGGGGCCAGGTAGGGGTTATATGAGAGTTGTTTTGGCAGTGTGACAAATAGACTATATTAATTAATTCCTTCATATTTATTGAGTGGTTCCTATGTACCAGGTATAGAATTGATGGTGATGGGAAAGAGAAGGATGCAAGAAAGATTCTAGTTTTCCTTGCTTGAGTAGCAAATTGAGTAGTCTTAGAAGAGTAGATTTGAGGAGGACAGATGAATTTTAGTTTTATTTTCCTTGGAGGTAGTTGTAACAGGTTCACAGAAGATCTTAAACTTGGTCCTGTATTTTCAATTTAGTATCCTGCATTTATAAAAGGAATTGAAACTCAGTGTCTTCTCTTTACTTCCTTTTGTTAGAAATAACAGAAGTAAAAGTGCAGCTGTTGTTAGTTTAGAATCCTATCTTAGAATATTTAAATTTTGCTTTTCAGTTGAGTCAGTAATTTAAAAGATTATCATTAGAACTTAAAAAATAAATGTTAAAAAAGTAACTTTAGGGATTTACAAGTGAAAATGAAGTAGAATCACAGAATTTTCCTTCACTGAAACCCAATGAAAGAAAGAAAAAGTGGGTATGGGGGAGGAGAGGGCAAAAAATGGAATAGAAGTGGACAAAAAAGAAGTATGTGCTACCTAATGCCAACTACTTTAAAAAACTGAAGCCAAGGAAAGAATGGAAGATACTGGGTGTGTATGTCAAGGCTTATAATTCCAGCCCCATATCTCAGAAGCCAGACTAAGGAAAGATGAGGCCTGTAGTACATGAAGTATTCTCACTAATGCTCTTCATGGAAGCAGATCTAAGAGATGAGTAGGGAACAAAAAGTGAAGGAAAAAATCCTTGAGAAGACCCTACATACTAATACTGTGCCCCACACAGTCGGGGAGCATTGCAATTTTGAAATGTAGTCTGATTAGGGGCAAGAGCCAAAGCCCATGAAGGTAGGATAGCCCTTTGACTTGGGGAATGGATCCTGGTGCAGGACACTTAATGACATTTCAGCAGTGGCTGTACTAAGTTCGAATTTAGCTCTTGCTCCAGTTCCTGCATCTTTAGGTTGTAGAAAAATAGATTAAAAGCAGTATCCAGTTGTCAAACTGAAGTTTGTGTTTGTGTGTATGCTTGCATATGTGTGCACAGAAATAATGGTCCCAGCTTGGGTAAGAAGGGTGTTGAGGTTGTTGAGGAGAACCTACTGGTTATCAGAATAAGTAGGAAATCAGGATAGCACTCCCCATGTTAAACATGATCAAGATTTTTGAAAAAATGACATGGCAACTCTACAAATATGCTACAGGAAAGAAATGAATGAAAAGACTGTAAGACTATCCTACCTGAGAATAACTTGTATCCCTGGAATAGACTCCAACAAGTGAAATAGAAAAAGATTTCAGAAATATAATACTAAAATTTATGTAATAAGTACATTTGAAGGTTGAAAGGCACTAAACACCAAGAAAAAATTTGTGAAATTATTAAAATTGACTATACCCTGATTCGTTACTAACTTCGGAAATAAGGAGAGAATTATTTTGGCATCTTGGCCAAAAAGAAAACCTGACCGATATAAGGGTGGAAATCTAGCTGACTGCAAACTTCTCAGTTACATATGATTTCAAAATTCCAGTGGAACAATGTTTACAAACTTTTGATGGCAAAAAAAGTGAACCAGAAGTATTATATACTGCAGTATCAGATTTGATTTCGCTGCTAATAACAGTGGCTGAAACTATAAGGATTTATAATCTTGGATACAAGAAGTATGGAGGTGTAGGCAGTCCAGAACTGGCTTCACTAGGCAACCCAGGTTCCTTCCTGTCTATGAATACACCTGGCTTCTGGTCTTAAGGTCATTGTCCATAGTGAATGCTGGAGCTTTGGCCATTAAAACAGCATTCCAGGGAGCAGGAATGGGAAGAGGGGAAAGAACAAAGGGCTTTCTCCATCTGAGTCTGATTCTTTTAAGGGGCCTAATTTGGAAGTTCCAGCTGACACTTCTGTTTGTATCTGGACCAGAACATAGCCACAGCCACACATAGATTAGGAAAGGCATTACTTTGGGCAACATTGTGCCCTGCAATCTCTGGTGATTTTTTTTTTTTTTTTTTTTTTTACACAGGTCCTCTTCTTTATCAACCATTTCTTCTCATTTCACCTTGATTTCTGTCTCCTCTACTCCATTTAAATTGCTCCTCTCAACGTCATTTCTAACCCCTGTTTGTTGAATCCGGTGATCTCTTAGCTGCCTATCAGTCCTTTGTAAAAAGACTCTCCTCTCTTGGATTCTATGACATCAAACTCACCTCCTTTCTTTCTATTCATTTTCTGTTCTTGGCCTCCCTTATTTCATTTCCCTGAGAAGTAGTAGACTTGGGGCTGAACCATTTTTTTTTTCTAATTATACTCTTCTTAGTTGATATGTCAGTCACATAATTTTATTAAAGTCATCTGTGAAAGGCACAGATGTTAAGTATACTTTAGTTTTCACAAATGAATATACCTAGGTAACTCACGTCTGATTTTAAATATTTACTATGAGTTCATGGCTTCCAAACTCATATCTCCATCCCTCATCTTTTTCTTGAGCTTCAGACTCATACGTCTAACTACATGCCTTCTTTATGTCTAGTAGGTATTGTTCCTTAACAGATCTAAAACTAATTTTTTGTATTTACTCTCATAAACCATTTTTTAAATGTAGATCCATCTAGAAAATGGTTCCAATCCAAAACCTAGACTCCTCTTCTCAATCTCTCCCCCAGCCTGCCCCATCCTAGTCCATTCCCAGATCTGGCTGATTTTACCCACAAATAAAACTCAGAACTGCCCACTTACTGCCGTATCTGCTACTTGCACCTGACCCCAATATGTTGTCATCTTCTATATGGGACTAAGACTTTCTTAACTAGCCTAACTGCTTCTGCTCTGAACTCTTCAGTCCCAGTCCTTTCTCTGCAGCTCTCAGAGTGCTCTTTGCAAATTAGATCATCACTGCTTGTATGGAATCACTTCATTGCCTTCCTGTCTTTATAATAAAATTATTTGCTCTGGTGCCTCTGACCCTGTAGCTCCTACCTCCCTTTCATACTTCATCTTGAACCACTGTCATCTGTATCCATTACACTTGTGTCACACTGGCTTCCTTTCTGTTACTTAAAAATTCTAAATTATTTCCCATCTTAAACTCTCTGTTTGCTGTTACCTCTGCTCAAGATGTCCTCCCTCAGTTTTTAGCCTAGCTGGCTGTTCTCATACTTCAGATCTCAATTCACATGTCTACTCAAAGAGGACTTCTTTGGCCATCTTTTCCAAAAGTACCCCACTCTATCCAATTATATCCCCTTGTTTAATTCCTTCATAGCAACACAAAATTATCTTATTTGTTGTTCATTTTCAATCTTCTCTCGACATTGTAAGTTTCATCAGGACGGAGACCTTGTTTCTTGTTCACTGTTACATCCTTAGTGCCTACAACAGTGCAATAGTAAGTGCTGAGTAAATAAATATTTTATTAAATGATCAGATACTAGCTGAACCATCTCTAAAATATTTTTCAAATTTTATTCGTAGTATTTTTGCTGAGGTATAGTTAGCAGTTTTGAGTCTCTAAATTCATTTTGAAGATCTATTAAATCTTTAAACCATTTGAATATCATTTTGTGTATTATTACTTTAATATAGAGTACGTGAAACACTAATTTAGTTAATGTTTTTACTTGAGGCCACTAATAACATATCCATATATGAGTGAGGTCTGAATGATTGATAGTAAAAATTTCTTGTGAGTAAATGAGAAATTTAAACCATTTAGGTCATATTTCATTATTGATTTTTTCCAAGTGGCACAACAGTCAAAACAAGAAGCACTCACCCAGTACACTATCAATTAAGTATTTAAAGGATCTTTTGTATTAAAAAAAAACCCAAATGAAAGCTACTAGTAGAGATTTTGTTCACACGGGCTAGTTAAGTATGTGCGAAAATTAAAAAATTTGCTTTAAAGGACGTACTGAGTGAGTTTGTTGTACACATCAGGAAGTTCCACAGAGGGTTTTGTGGGTATTAAGATTACAACTCTTGGGATTCTCTTAGATTACGTAACAGTACAACATGTTTCTGTCAATACAGATTTAAAGGGAAGTTACTTGCCTATAATTTTTCTTAAAGTAGGTGTTATCCTCTAGCCCAAAATACACAGACTATTTGTATTAACAAGTTATAGGTCATATTATTAGAGAATAGCATCTCTGACACTAGTAGGTTTCCTTCTGTCAATACCGCACTCCCTGTACCAGAATTTCACTTGTTTCCTAACTTCGGTATCAGTATGAAAAAATTTGATTTGAATCTTAGCGTTTATTACCTTTTCAAAGTTATATTTAACTTCAGCGTTTAAGAATAGAGAGACTAGACTTGGCAGGTTTGACGTTTACTCCATTTCACTGTACTTTAGGGGTCTGCAAATTGTTGTATATTGTTTCATTGAGTGATATGTGAATAAATAAACCAGCCGTGTTAATTATACTTCACAATATTTTTGTACCTTTTACTATTAGGAAAGTATGTTTTTGTGTTTATTTGCACGTTGGGGTAGCGCAGGAGTTGGACAGCTAGAATTTTAAATTCTAGCTTGCCAGCTGAAAATTGTCGCTCACCATCTGGCACTACAAAAATGAAGTCACTAGCCACTGCAGTCACTGACCTTCAACACACCCTGAAAGGAGTTCAGGGTGGAGATCAGGAATGAGGCACTCTGTGTTCTCAGAAAAACTGGCAGTACAGGCCTTCAGATAGTTAGATATTTTCCGAAGATTTTATGAGCTCAGTTTCTCGTATCTTCTCATATCTAGAAAAGCACTAAAATCACTGACAGAGACATCTGCTCCTTGTGACTAGCCTCAACCTTCTTGTGACTTGAAACAACTTTCTGCCAAAATGTGTACTTCACTGTAATCACATGTATACTGACCACCCCTCCTCCCTCTTCTGAACAGTTCCTCAGAGCTCTCTGAAAGACTGTCTTCTGGGCTATAGTCCTCATTTTGCCCCAATAAAACTTAAGTCATTACTCTAACATGGTACATTTTTCCTTCAGTTAACAGGCCCTTAAATTCATTCATCTGTGATGGTGCTTTGGTTGGCAGCTGTTTAATTTGGCTTGTAAACATTTGTGTTTCATATATACAAAAAGCTATACGAGAGTTCAGAGATAATAAAGACATTGGACTGCTCTCAAAGAACTTATGGAGTAGGGGCACATACAGACAAGTATTTAAAGGTCTGCAAAACAGAACATACTAAGTGTAATGGGAATGCAGAACAGGGCGAGAAATATTTAATGGAAAAATTAGGAAGAAACTTACAGAGAAATTGAAATTTAGGAGGCTTTCTTGAAATCTTCCTTGTTTTGGAAAGAAAAGTTAATTCTGGCATTAAGGTAGAAAACTGTAGGAAGTGGAATGATTGAAACAGATGTATGAGAGGCTGGTGAGCAATAGTGTTGGGTAAGTAGGTGACTGTGAGATTTTAAAGGGTTTAAATACAATTCTAAGTGCGGTGAGAAATGTGGCACAGGTTGTTGAATAGCATAATGATGAGATCAGGGCCAGAGGAGATTTACATAAACTACCTTTTAAAAATAACATTTTCCATCTTGTCTAACAGTTTCTACTATGTTAAATTCCATATATATCACTGATTTAACTAATGTTAATGTTTCTGGGTGTGTTAGTAAAGCAATTCAGAGGAACTGCTATACATTATTGGAATTGTTACTTGTTTAATCTTTACTGAGTTTGGACTATTTGGCTAAGATGGCAGTGGTGAGAAACTAAGGCCCAGAGAACTCAGTAACTAATTCAGAAGCATGGAGCTCTTAGTGTCAGAACTTGGATCTAGAACCCAATTCTTCTGATGCTTAGTCATTGCTTTTTCTGTGCTGTACTTCCTCTTCCGCATATTATAATGTGCTGGGTACTTAGCGAGGCACAAAGGAAGAAAGATGCCTCTTTTTTCCTTAAGAGTGTTTACATATGAATCAATGACATGTGTGGCTATACTGCTTTGTATTTTTATTTAAATACCAGATTTATTAGTACAAGTCAATGCTGGAAGAGACATCAAGCTTCAAAATATTTTAGTCCAAATGAACACTTAGAGGAAACTTCATTTTAGAGGAAGTAGGGTCTGAACTGATCTAGAAGGATGAATGAGCAGAGAAAAGGAATGGGAATTACAGCACAAGCAAAGTGCCTGACAGAGGTGGGCATAAATTGTTTTCTGAGCCTAGAAAGAGTCATGCTGGAGCAGGGAAATCTGTTTCATGAAAATGAAAGAAGTACGTTGTAACATTATATAGTATTTGATACTTTTTTTCCCTAACTTAGGGAGTGGTTAAAACCTTGATGATTTCTTTGGCTCTATCTGTACAAAGAATATCTGCTGGTCATTACTGTATTTGATAGTAAGATTCTATAACAGCAGACTTAACATACTATCTCTTTGTGTCATCTTTTCCCTCCATCCTGGTTTTTGGCATCATAAATTCAGTTTGTGTAGACCTTGACATAGTAAAGAATAATTTCAGATGTTTTGACTAGGTATGATGATTAAAGCAGCATCAAGGAGAGAATGAGCTGAGAGTAACTGCTTATGGCAATATTTAAATGTTATGCCTGCTGTTAGCTGTGTGTTTTCAGAATTGTATTATTTTCATATTTTAATACCATCTTTCTATCAACTCATTCGATCAAAAAAGATTAAGATCTTCTGTTTAAGGTACTCAATAAGCTTAATATTCTACTTTTTCCTGTAAATTAACTTTAGTGTCATAATCTAGTATTAAAAGTTACTTAACATGAACTATCATGGTAATAGAGGTTATGAACCTGTATTCCTCAACTGTCAGAATCAAAGAAGCTGGAAAAGCTTTAGAAATAATCTTTATTATTCATGAAATCATTTGTTGATTTATTATTTCTTGTTGATTATGTTCATGTGTCTTTGAGAATACTTTGTCACGTGTCTGATTCAGAAATCCATCTTAGCATGTTGTAAAACCTGTTTTAAAAATAGATATGAACCACTCAGTGTCACTGAAATGAAAGGTAGTTGACACAATGGAAAAACTGTTAAATGAATTTATAGAGCAGAACTTACCATTACCTGAAGAAAGGTTGTTTCTTTTTTAAACGAAATTAATTGAAGTTGTATTTATGTAGATCCAAATGAATATAATTAAAATATTTAGAATATTTTATATGCCTACTTTACTGTTACAGCTGATCTTTGAAATTTATTTCTAAGTGTACCTTGGTGTAAACCAAAGTATATAAAAAAGGCTTTCAGATCATTTTATTTGAACCAGGTAATGTTTTTCTCACTTCCATTAAAGCCTTTTCTTAAAAAAAAAATTGCTATTTATATGTGACCATATAAATGTTTCCCAGATAGATTAACTATCTCATATATTTAATAGATAAGGTGAATAAAAAAATCCTTTCACACTCTGCATATGAAATGCATATTATCTACAGCCCTGTGGATTAGGGAAGAAGATCTTTATTTTGGTAGATAATCTGGAATTTTCACCAGTAAAGATTGGGTGAGGTTAAAGGGCAGTAAAGTATATTTTCAGTATAAATAACATGTATGTAGCTAAGAGTAAAACTTTTTGAAATTTTTTTGCATCCCTTTTCTACATCCTTAAAGCCTTTCTTCTGTTTCCTTTCCTGAACCTAGGTATTAATGTGTTAGAAAATGTGGATGCTATAAAAGATAAGATAAATTCCTGTCTACAGAGGGTTTACAAGCTAGCAACCAGAATTACTTTTTTTTTAATTAACAATTTTTATTTAAGTATAGTTGATGTAAAATATTATATGTTACAGGTGTACAATATAGTGATTAACAATTTTAAAAGTTATACTCTATTTATAATAAAATATTGGCAAGAAAAAAGTAAAGGACAGTAAAGTAAAAAATTGATATTCTCATACTTTTTGTAGCATCTTTTGTAGTTTGCACTTGGCAAGGTGGGGACGGGAGTGGGGAGAAGGAGTTAACCAGTTTGGAAAACATGCACAATTGTCTTGACAGACAATTATAATGAAGGTGTAATGCTGTAATAAATAATCCTCTGGCAGAATTAAGGGAAAGCCTTTAGAATGAAATGTGATTAAAATTAATGTGTTACCCCTAGAGGCCTCAAGGACAGAAAAACAAAAATGGGAGTTTTTAAGTCAGTAAGGTCAAGTTTCCCAAAAAACCCTGGTGAAAGAAATGAAGGTAGCCACATCTGAGTGAGAAACTTCAGAGGACGGTGAACTTTGAAATCTTTAATCCATGTGTATGTAGTTGAGAATTGACATTGCTAACCTAATAATAATCAGTTAGCTATTTTTATTTTAAATGTCAACAAGAACTCATTGCATGTATTTCTTCTCTAAACTTTGCCATGTTAAAAAAAGGAAATATAAGCACTTAGCAGTTCCTGGATGGAGAATTTTTAAATATAAAAGTTACTAATAAAATAATTATAATTAAACATCTGTATGTACTCGAGTTTGGTAAATTTCAGGTATATTATTTATCAGTCACAAAAATCTTACAAGGGAAAAATAGGTACTCTTATTTTATAAGTGAAAGAAACTAAATCATAGCGATTAAGAGACTTCTTCAATATTACATATTAGTGAAGCTAATATTTAACTCTGTGTTCCTCTTTCCATGATGCTAGGGAATTTATAAGGATTTTCAAAACATAGTTTTCTTGAATTTGATCAGATAAAGATGGAATCAGTACCCTAGGAAAGGTAATAAAATAATCTGATCTATAACACTGACAAAAATACAGGCATTAAGTAAATGCTGCCTTAAATTTTAGAAGTTGATCTGAATATTTGAACTTGCTGGTAATTTCATTATATTTGAATCCTAAAATGCTCCCAAGAATGGTATATAAAACTTTTGATACTTTGTTTACTCTGGGAAACTCTGTAGTATTAGCAACTCTGCATTTGCAGTTCTGCATGTGTTTAGGATCGTCTCAGCAGGGTGCTTTACTCCTAGAATTTCCTTGAGATCTATTTTTCGGCCTTAGATGATCCTAATCTGCAGTGAGTTCTAGGGCCAGTATCTGCCTTTGAACCTGTGTAGGCTCATCCTTAACACCCTCCTAGACGTGCTCTCCATGCTGATGTGGTACTATGACTAGAAAAGTATTCCAGAATTAACTGGGATCAGTCTGGAGTTAATTCTCTCTAGGGCTAAGGAACCATTAAGTTTAGTAAGATGCTTATGAAATAGCCTGTAGAAAATTTCTAAATATTAACAAACTGTGATATGTGGAAAGTCCTTAATATTAATTATTCCTTTGTAAATAATTCTGATATTGGCTTAGTATTTAGCATACATTAATTAGGTTTCTCCAGGTATTTGATTTTAGTTCAACTTTGTGTTTACTGAGTATTAGGGAAAATTAAATATGATTATAAATTTTGGCACTCTTATCAAGCTATCCTTTAGCAACAGTAATTGACACTACTTCCTAGACAGAAACTAAAATTGATCTGTTACTGAATGAATGGATTGATTCCTATCATATGTGAATTTATAAATGAAAAATTTCCAGTATACCCTGGAAAATTTTGAAATTTATTTAAAAGACTTAAAAAAAACAATTTAATTGTAAGAAAATTCAAGTGTTCTTTTCACGTAGAAAGATCGTTCTTTTGTTATGGCAACTGATTTTTGTTTACGTAAGAGAACCTGTTGCTAAAATAGTAATGAGGAAGAGTGTAATATAAGTATAGTCATACACCCCTTGCTCTGCAAGTAACTAGAGTGCTATGTATGCATGTTGTTCAGTCTCCTTTTAGAAGGTGGAAGTAAAGTCGTTTGTATGTTTTTCTCTCCTGCACAGCCTAAAATGACGAATGTGTGATTTCAGTGGAATAAATGGCGTCCAAAGTCACAGATGCTATAGTTTGGTATCAAAAGAAGGTAAGTTGATAGGCAAAGTTTTTAACATTTTAAATGTTTTTATTCTAAAAATGCATGCTTTTTTTCATTTGATGAATTTATGTATATCTAAAATAGTGACACGTAGATTTCAGGATCTTTTGAGTGGACAGGAAAGAATATTTTGGTTCTCCTTGTGCTAACTTTACTTCTAAGTAAATTAGAAAGGTGATGCTTAAAAATATTTTTTCTCTACTTTTTACTCCATATTGTCAAAGTAGCTGAATTAGTTTCAGTTATAATATAAACCAAATTTCCAGAATTATGGATATAATCAGCATTTTATGAAAGTATTAAATTTTTTCTTACATTTCTTTTAAAAGAAAGCTAGGTTAGCAGAGCTATTATTTTATAACTATTTTATATCAAGGGAAAATACAGTTTTAATCTGTTTCTTGTAAGTTACAATTCAACAGCTGAATCTTTTCAGTAAAATAATCCTTTGGAGACTGTATTTTCCAAGCTGAAATATTAAAATGTTTATTTTGATGTTTCAGGAATAGTTATCATAAGTACTTAACTAGAAGTGTCAGACTACATTTCAAAATAAGGTTTACCAGTACAATGTTTTCTTATAAAAGTACAGGTTCTGATTCCTTTTGGAAAATACAGTAAACTGTTTACCCTGAAGAGTGTTGTTTACAATCTTTAAACTGTATTGTTATATGTGGTGTCTTAAATTTTTAGTGTATGTAGTGAGTTATGTTTGTTTTCACATTTTAAAACATTTTTGATGCCTTATTCATTAGGTCTCTACTAAAAAAGATAATTATATATTTAAAGCTTCTCCTATGTATGGGAAAATCAGACAGTTTTACAATTTAGTTGAATAGGAAATAAGTGGTAAGTAGAACACTTTAAAGATTACAAACCTAAGAATACAGTCTGACTTTGGATTTGTTATTTTCTGGGTAGAACATACCACAGATATACAATATCACATTTTTTATGTAAAGTGCTGAATTGGAAGCAGGATTCTACATTAGTGTCATCTTTACTTTTAAATTTCCAGTCAGCTTAAAAGAAAACTGAATTAAAGAAAACTAAATTTTTTTCTGTATTGATCTTTGAAAGCTTTTCTCTTAATTTATACTTATGAGAGTTAATAATGTTTATTAAACATTTTGTCTATTTGGCTTCTTACATTGAACATTTCAAACTTCTCTAAAAATCATTTGTGGAATATACTAGATTGACTGACCATTTTGAGATCGAGGAGTTTGAAATATTATACCCACATTCAGTTAGCACAGTTAACACCCTTCTTATCTGAGGATCATTTACCTAGCTGCTTTGGATATGTGCAACACCCACCCCTGCAAAATAAATATATATTTATATCTGAATCACTGTGCTGTACACCAGAAACTAATACAACACTGTAAATCAACTATACTTCAATTAAAAAAAATTCTCCAGAGCAGTCATAACAAATTGTATCTAGCAAATGTAATCACAAATTTTATGTTAGAGAATCACCAGAACCATTAACCAGATTTGATTTGCTCTAGTTTTCTCTTTTGCTTTTAAATTTAATTTTCTTGAAGTACATGTGAATACTTTGAAAGATGCATTAGTATTTCAAAGCTTATTGGAAAAAAAAAAAAGCTTCCCTCAATATTACCTTTTCCTATTTTTACCCAACCTTTGAGTTCTGATCGCTGGGGGCAGTCATTTGAAATTCCCTATGGCTCAGTGGTTCTCAAACCAAAGTTCTGCTACTCTTTGTCTCCGGTAGGTAGTTGGAGAGGGTGGGTTGCAAATATAGGGTGTGAAGTTTTGGTTTTCGTAACTAACTTTCAGGGGAATACTGACATTTGTGGGTAGGAATCACAGATACTAAATGTCATGCCGTATTCTAAATTAGTGTTGGCAAACTTTTTCTATAAAGGGCCAGATAGTACGTAGTTTAGGCTTTCAGGGCCATAGATCTCTGAAAACTATTCAACTCTGCTGTTAGACTACAAACCCGGCCATAGATAATGTGTAAATGAATGGCATGGCTGTGTTTCAGTAAAACTTAATTTACAGAAACAAGTAATGGGCTAGATTTGGCCCACAGGCCTTAGTTTGCTGACCTTTGCTCTAACATAGCCTCATATTCCAAAGAATTGTCCTGCTCAAAATGGACTATGCCCTGTTAAATCACACTTTTATTTTTAATGATATTTACTTAATTTTTTTATGCATCTTTTCCTTGCCTTTTCTTTTTTTCTTGGTAAAGGATTTATTTTCAGAAGACAGTATCAGGCGTCAGGAGCCCAAGTTATAAAAATGCAGAAGAAATAAAGTTATAACAACCAAAATCAGTGACCAGATATCCCATACCTTATACCATAATCTCCTCTCTGCTGTCCCTGCTAGTTTCATGCCGAAACAGGGCATGAGGAAACAAGAAGAGAGGAAAGGATTATGTAAAATCTGGGTCTCTGCGGGCAACATTGAGGTTTAAGATGATTGTTAACCCTTTGCAACAGAACAGTTAATTGTCACTGAATAGTTGTATAGCAACCTGAGTGGTAAATGTTGTTTAGAATCTACTCAGCTGTCTCCAGAAAGTATTGGGCAAGGGGCCCTCACCTTTTCTTGATTATTTCATTGTAGATGTTATTTGTTGATTTCTGACTATTTGATGAAGATTTGGCTTTTATATGATCACTCTCCAATCCCCTTCCCCCACCCTCCCATGACTACAAATTTTGGTTAAATCAGTATTCAGGGCTCATGTTTGTGGATGCATAGTTTAGAGCTCCATCTTGTAATGTACTGTGATAATATTCCCTGTCTGTGCAACAGTTTTTCTGGTTTTCCAAAGTCTCTGACAGAACTATAGAACTTTTGTTGTAGTCAGTCACGTTCAGGCATTCTACTAGTTTCTTTTTCTTCTTTCTTGGGAATGACCCTCCTGGAACTCTGTCCCCCTGCTACATTCTGGATGAATTGCTCTCAAGTCGTGCCTCTTATCTGCCATCTTGGTACTTTGTTTTATCATCAGCCTGAGAGTTCCTTTCACTGCTCTTAGGTTTTACAGATTTCTTTTTTTCTTAAATTTATGCTTATTAAAAAAAATCCTTTCAGGAATGCTTATGTTTCAGTGAAAAGAAGGCTTGAGTACTGAAGCTGATGATTGCTGATTATTTGACCATGGGAAAATAACTTCATTTCCTTGAGTCTTATTTATCACTTCCTGTATTAACTAGATAATGATTCTCAGCCTCTTTTCAACCATGCATCTCTTTGAAATTGTGATTCCAGGTTCTTCTTTTCAGTAAAGCATAATGTACAAACACAAAATTTCACATCTGATTTGAACCCCAGGTGAAGAAGTTCTGGATTAGGTGACTTAAAAACTTTTAATATTCTTTGATGTTGTGACTATCATTCAGTAGTATCCACTTCATACTAGGAGGTATCACTATAAATAAAAACTAAGGAATTTCAACTTCATTATCTTGAATATTTGTTTGTTTGGTTGTAACTCACTTTAGAGTCAGCTTTCCCACTGGAAAATGGTGACATTTTCATATTTTTAAGTACTAAGCACCCCTCTGAAGAGAGGCTTCTTAAATAGGAGCAGGAGGTTCTATGGTTTCAAAGATAATTAATACACCATGTATTCTTTTTTTAAAAAAAGTAATGACCAGTAGGATTCTATTTTAAGTATGCAGATCAAATTATGAGAGAGTGAGGCTGTATTTTCAGGAGATGAATATGTTTAAGAGAAGGGTGTTCCAAATATAACCCCAAATTTTAAAGGGAAAAAAGGCACTAGCAACACTGTATGCAAATAGTACAATAGCGAACTTAGCTTATAGAACTGAGGAAGAACTATATAATACAGATCTTGGTTATTGCCTTTATGCAGTCAGTAGCCAGCAAGAAAATCCAAATGAGTGTGTTTAGTAGCTTCTAAATATGAGCCAACAGTAGAATTCAGTTAGTAATTTAAATGAGAAACTAGCCCGAATAACATGAACTTGATTTATAACTGCTGTCAACTATCAGTAGTTGGGAACTTTAAATTCTCTACCTTTTTAGTAAAGTTCAGTTGTGTGTGTGTGTGTGTGTGTGTATGTATGTGTATGTGTGTGTGTATGTGTATGTATGTATACTAAGTACTTTGGTAGGGCGTTTTAGAAGAGTAATTTGTCCAAGGTCTCACAGATAGTTAAGAAGTATTAAGTCTCAGCTTTCAACTTCAAAAACCTGTGCTATTATTTACTGTTAAGATTTTCTTTCCTGTATCAGTCATGATTCTTTTATGAGTAAGACAAATCCAACTCAGACTCTTTAGTAAAACCGGAGACATTTATTGGCTTTGAAGCTAAACCATGGAAATTGGTGAAGCTTACCTTGACTGAATCCCAAGATGAGAACACCGTCAGATGTGTCTGTCTGCCTCTTTTTCCTTCCCTGCTTTCCTTGAGTTGGCTTATTTCTTCATACCATGGAAAACTTTCCATGCTGTAGGAACATGCCTTGAAGCATCTCCACACTCCTGTTCTTTGAGCTCCTTAAGATGAAAGGATGTGTGGAGGACTGGAATACAGTGGGTTTCCTACCCAAACTATTCCTGACCTTTTTTGCTGTTGGAAGAACTTCTACTTTGTCGGGGAATTCATTGTCCTCCACAGAGCCTTATGTTCAAGGAGCATGTATCTCCTCTCAGAGTGGGTGAATCCTGATTAGTCTAAGCCAGTCATGGAATTCTATTTCCCTTGCCAGTGATTGGATTAAAAAGGGGGCACATACTCCATTTCTGGCTAATAAGACATGAAAGCTTCTGGGACAAGTCTTCCATCTCTTAAAAAGAGACCCAACAATAATAATAATGAAAGTTATGTAACATTTACTATATGCCAGGTATTTTCTAAGTGCTTTACATATATTAACTAATTTAACACAGGGAAATGAATGAAATGAAATAGAGGATCTGTTTCCTCTCTCTGGACATGAGTGGATGAAGCTCTGCTCCCTGAGGCTGTTGTAGTGAACTTGCTCCCTATAAGAGAGCTAGCCAGTAGGCTGAAGCTGGCAGAGCTGAAATATGGAAAGAACCTGAGTTTGTCAGGAGTTTTTGAACCATGAAATTAATTAACTCTGGAAATGTCTTACATTGGGACTTCTTATGTATTAAATAATAAATCCTCTTATTTTTTTAGTCACTTAAAGTTGAGTTTTATTTCCTTACAACTGAAAGCATGCTAAGTGATAGACAAGAAATACTTGCTGATGGTATATGGTTTACAGTCCTCTTTTGCCTCTGGTTGGTTATAGTAGTAGATACAAAATTAAGGTCTACCAAAATAGATCTACCAAAAAAATACTGAGCCTCAGACAAATGTGTTTATTACATTTACTCTCAAGTTTTTTCTTGAACCATATTCTTACAAGTACCATTAAATCTTTAATGTAATTTTAAACCACTGTGCCTTATAGTACGATATGGTTGAAAGAAAACTTGTATTTGATTTTATGACATTTATCAACTTGTCATGTTGAATGTGTTGCTTAATTTCTCTGAGCCTCAGTTCCTTTTGTAAACTGAGGATAGTAATGCTCCCCCTGTGTGCCTCACAATGTTGTGAAGGACTAAATAGACTTTAAATATAATTTTTAAAAAGTTTTAAGGGTTGGTTTATGAATTGTTCAATAAATCTGAAGTATCAGTCTTAAAAATATTAATAATATATCTTATGGCTTGGAATATAACAGATGAGAAATTAGAGTGGTTGTCAGTACTCAACAGTTTTTTTAATGACTGTGTCTGTGCTGTACATACCCCTCCTTCCATCTGGCCAAAGAGGTGGATATGTGGCTAAGACCAGGCCAGAAATGGTACCTTACCCTGTTGGCCACAGTGATCCATTTAGGTATTTCTGATGACCCAAAATGTCTTTCTACATAGTTGGGGTTTTTTTTTGTTGTTGTAGTTCTTTTAAATTAGAGCTGATGGATGAGACTCTTTTGCTTCTTTCATTGAGGACCTAGGAGGAGGGAAGTCCAGAGCAGCCTCTAGGCATTTTACCAAAACTCATGGAGAAAGTTGTGGACAGAAAGAGAAAGAGACAGCACCAGAGTGGTCAGGAATAGGGAAAAAATAGACAACCACAGGCCAGCCTGGTTCTCTGGTCTCTGGATTCACTCCACCCTGAGAATAGCTTTATCCCTGAACTTTGAGTTATATAGCCAATAAATTCAGCCAATAAAATTTCCCCTTTTTGTTGGAGCTAGTTTGAATTGGACTTTAAAAAGAGAGAGTCCCAATTAATGCATAGAGAGTGTGTATATATACACATACATATATAGATTGAGGTATAATATATACTCAAAAATTATACAGATTATAATTTACTTTATATATTATGTATATTTACATATATGTTTGTAAACTGAACACCTGCTTGTGTTTAGGACCATTTGTAACCTGTTTATAAAATAGGACTTAGAGCAAGAAACAGAATGTTATCAGCTCCGCAGAACTTGAATGCTCCCTTTGAGTCATGGCCTGTCCCCTTTGACAGTGACCACTGTATGAGGCAGTATATTTTAATGGTAACAGGAACATAGGTTTTGGGGTTGGAAAGCAGAGATTTGAATCCTTGTTCTTGAAAGCTTGTATAATTTTGGACAAGTTGTTTAACTTCTGAGTTTCACTTTTTTTCATGTATGTTAATACTCTTATATTTACTTGAGAATTAATTGATGATATATGTAAAGTGTTACAAAGTGTTCCACACAGGGTAGGCCTTCAATAAATGAGAGTTATTTCTGTTATTATACTTAATATTCCTCACACTTATCAGAGGAATTGCTCCCAAAACTTTTTAGAGTGCTTTTATTTCATGGATTCTAAAATTCTCTCTCATGCGGCTAAAAAAGTTCTTACTTGTAAATGAGAAACCTAAAATGTCAGACTTCTAAATCCAATATTACAACAGTGGATATTTAGTTGATGTTGGTTGTCTGACACTTGTATAGCAAAGTCATGATGAAGTGTTATTTATAAACCTCAACTTTCTTTGCTTCAGTCACTGCTCATGTTTTCCACTGCTTCCTTTGCAGTGTCACTTACTTGCCTGAAAATAAGACTTCCCTAGCAGAATTAGAGTGATTAGTTTAGTTACTGAATTATTTATCTTTTCACCCAAGATTCCCCCCCCCCTCATTTTGGTCATGAAGCTATTAAAATTTTCCACCCTCACTGTCTCTCCAGTTTGGGTATCTCTAAAATAAATAATTTGAGTTTGAATTTTATTTATGAGGGAAAAAGAAACTATGCTATGCAGTAGTCTAAAGTAACTAAAGATAGTTAGACATTAGAGATCATCTACTTCCTGGTAAACTTTCTGCTTTATAGATAAGAAACCTAATGCCTGTAGATCTAATAACTTGATCATAGTCATGAATTAATGATAAAACCAAAACTCAGGTCTGCTGACTTTCGAGCCACACTTTCTCTTGTACTAAAATTGATTTGAAAAACACACTGAAGAAAGTTTTATAAACTTCCATTTGTTTAATTTCAAAGGTTTTTTTTTTTTTTTGATTGTTTAAAAAGAGCTCTTTATTTAATCTGTAGACAAACCGTAATGAATGCTTATGTTCCCTGACTCCCCTTCAGGCTTCTGTCTTTGTTTATCCCCTCTTATTACTACTCTGCTTCCAGTTAGAAAAGATGATACTGTTGCCTCTGCTTCATTAACCATTGGTCCTTAAGCCACTGCAGTCTGGCTTTTGCCTCTGCCCTTCTGCTGGAAATGCTCTCACAAAGGTCAGCAGTGGTAATAAACCATTATTGCAATAACACCTAGTGTGTCTTGTGGATTTGCTGGATGCCAAAGACTGGGCTTAGCACTTTATTTACATTGGAGGGAGAAACCTGGAGTACCGTAGGGCCGTACAGGATTTAAACGTGGTTTTGGCTTAGCTCAGTTTTTAAAAATCAAGTCAACATTGAAAGATCAGAATATTTCAGACAGAAATATGAGTTTTGAGGGTGTACTGTGCAGTCCTCATGGTGAATACTTGTGTGCTTGAACCTGCCTCACCTCTCTCATTTATGTCACCTTCCTGACCCCTATAGGAGCATGATTTACTATCTGCATTTTACGTGGATATTCAGAGTTTTTTTTTTGTTGTTGTTGTTTTTGAGATACTTCCTAATGTGAGGGTGTTTAAAAAAGATACAGATGGGATTATATATACATAGGTGTTTATTTAATAACACTAGTGTTAGTGAGGATGATGATGATGATAATGAAGATGTTATAGTACCACCACATATTTAAATACCATCTATTTTTTAGAGTGCTTCCATATGTATTTTCATGGTTTGGTTTATTGTGATAATGAAATGTATTAACTCAGTGGTTATATCAGGATATTATAAGAAGTTGTGTAAGACTTCTAGGGCTTTCGTAACAAATGACCACAAACTGGGTAGCTTAAAACAACAGAAATGTATTTTCTCTTTAGTTCACAGGGCCAGCAGTCCAAAATCAAAGTGTTAGCAAGGTTGGTTCCTTCTGTAGGGAGGCTCTGAGGGAGAAACTGTCCCACGCCACTCTCCTAGCTTCTGGTGAACACAGTCCTTGGTTTATGTGTTTCTTGGCTTGTAGATGCATCATTCTGTCTCTGCCTCCATCTTCACATTGCCTTCTTTATTCTGTTTCTCTGCTTTCTCTTCTGTTCCCTTTTGCTAAATATGGAGTGTTGTTATTAATAAAAATTTTAATAATGAAAGGTTTTGGTTAGTTATTTTAAACTGAACACTACTATACCTGTTAAATAGAAAAACACCATTTGAAGAAAGTGGTCAGGTTTCTTTTGTATATTTGATAATTATATATTTGCATTTATTTGCTCTCTTCTTTATGCTTTGCTTTAATTTCTAGCCCAAATAATTTTTTCTTAGCATATGTCATTCTTTATCTAGGATCATTTGAAGTACTTTTTTATCATGATTTTAGGAGGTGACAAAACAAATGATGCATTAAAAAGTGAATAGAACAAATAAGCAGAAGGACTGATACAGTTTCTTAAGTTTAATACCACCTAATTTTACATTGTACTTTTGAAGAATACACTATACTTTTTGATGAATTTTCTTGGTATCTTCCTTTAAGTAACCAAACTTAAAAAAATTTTGACTCTTTCCAAAAGTTCATTGACTTTAACTACAAATGGAATAGAAATGTCCATTTTCTAGTATTTTCCTGATCTGTGGTTGTTATTGTCTATTAATTGTGGCTTTGGTCTATAATACATTGTGATTTATCTGTGCTCCTTTGCTGTGAGTTTTCACTTCTTTGGCCTTATCTCCTTTGTTTAATTAGTTAGCAAAATTATAGGTAAATTAATTACAGTGAGCCCTCCACATCCACAGATTCTGCATCCACAGATTCAACCCACCTTGGATCAAGAATGTTTTGGAAAAAGTTTCAGAAAGTTCCAAAAAGCAAAACTTGAATTTGCTGTGCATCAGCAACTACTTACATAGCATTTATGTTGTATTAGTTATTGTAAGTAATCTAGAGATGATTTAAAGTATATGGGAGGATGTGTGTAGATTTTATGTAAATACTACACCCTTTGTATAAGGGACCTGAGTATCTACGGATAAGAGGGTACTGTAGCCAATCCCCTGGGATACCGAGGGATGACTGCTCTGACACAAAACCTAAGGGAAGGCTCAAGGAAGTTTCTCTTTAGGTAAAAATTCAAGTATGCCAATAAACTGGTTTTGCTGACAGCTCTTTCAGTGACTCAGAAACCCTCATTTCTTTTTTTCTTTTTTTTTTCTATCACTGTTTGAAGTTGCCTTGTGCTGGAATCTAACTTATTACTAAGGAATCAGAAATGTAGAGAAGGAAAAGTATCTTGGAAATTAACCTTTTAGTATCTTAATTTTACAGCTGAGGAAACTGAGACACAGAAATAAGGGAACTCAACAAGGTTTTGTTTTTATTTGTTTATTTTTATCTAGGCTGGTGATCTCATCAACTGTACCATGAGTTACAGAATTTCACTTTTTGAATAAGCTGTACCTGTACTAATTGAGATAGTAGATTCAGTGTGCCATGGGTAAAGAAAATGGAAAAATAGAAAAAAAAAAAAACTTGCACTGTTCCCTAGCAATGTCCTTTTGGGCTGCTACACAGTAATGTTTGCAGACTCCAAGGGGATCTATATTCAGGACTTCTGAGTATAAAATTACTAGGTTCACACAAACAATATTACTAGGAAAATTATTATTAAAGGTTTTGAGATATCTTTTACCATGTTCAGCCACTGTGAATACATAAAACACCCAGATACTTAGTATTTTCTGTTTGTCCTCTTTAGAAGCTGAATATTTGGCGATAGAAGGTCTTTCGTTTTGTTTGGCTAGGAAATTCTACATGGTACATAGTAACTTCTTTGAAATGCTACAGTTCTCTTATTTATTTTATTGACTTAAAAAAATAAATGGAATAGTTGTTCTTTTAAAAGGAAACATTCATTTGCTTGTAGCAGTTGCCAGATATAGTGCCTAAAAAAGTAGCTGTTTACACAGGTGTTGAGGAGATCCAAGAAACAATGTTTGAAGAGAGTTGAAGCTCTTTAATGAATGAAGCTTCTTATTATACCTGTTGGGAGTTGGGAAGAAAACTATTTTATGACATACTGGAAAGCTAGTCTCTAACTTTTTTTTCATTTTCTGATGAATAGATTTAAAATAGAAATGTTAGTGAAGGATATGATGTTTGCTGGTTATATTCCAAATATCTTGCCGTCAGTTTATCTTTAACCATGGTAACAGACATAGTGATGGAATAAGTTGATAGACTGCCATTGGCAGCCTAAAATTAGGCAAATGTACCAGCTTTGAAAAGGCCTGAGAATGTCTAAAACACTGGTGTTAACGTGTGTTACACTGGTGTTTATAGTTCCACAAAGAATGACATTTATAAATGCTATTTAACAGGGTAATTTACAAGCTAAATTGCTTTTTGCCAAATGGCTTATAGAGTTTATTCAAATGAAAGCTGTTAATTCAATACTAAAGATTGATTCACAAGAATAAAATGCTGGAGAAGGGTATACAGCCAGAAAATTTCCCATTTGAACTTTTGTCCAAAATTAATACCCTTACTAAGAGAATGCTATACCTGGTCATTTAAAGTGAATCATGATTTGGTCTGCTTTCTGTTTTTGATGTTCCCTTTCCCGCCCATAGTGGGATTAGAAATACAAAGAGTTGTGAGTTATCTAGTTTATGGAGAAGTGGAAAGTTAGTTAGCTCTCAACAGGTAAAAGACAGTATATAAAAAGAAAGTTAGTAAGTTGGCCTTATTAAAAGTTAATTCATTTAGAGCTTTGGGGAATCAGAGAGTGAGATCATATTTTTCAAATCTCAAAATGGTAGGCAGAGGTTGTATTTTTTAAATTACTGCTTTATGGCCACTTACCATTTTATGTGGTTTGTTTACTGGTACAAAAACTAGGAAAAATTGCTAGATGAAGCCTCATTACATTAACTTCATATAGAGAATATTCATTACATTTGGTTTTATCAGCACAGTTTGACTTTTAAAATTAAAGCCTTTTTTCTTTATTTTAATGAAGACTTCCCCTCTCTTCACAAAAAAATGTCTTGGTAGAATTTGCACCTGTGTCTACCTTTAAATAATGTTTTTGATGGACCAGCTGTGCATTAAGCACTGAGTACTTAAGACAGCTCTGCATCATGGGGAGACACTTCTTTAGTTTTTTTTTTTTTGTATTGAGTTATAGTCATTTTACAATGTGTCAATTTCCACTGTAGAGCACAATTTTTCATTTATACATGAACATACATATATTCATTGTTACATTCTTTTTCGCTGTGAGCTACCACAAGATCTTGTATATATTTCCCTGTGCTATACAGTATAATCTTGTTTATTTATGCTACATATGCCTGTCAGTATATACAAATTTCGAACTCCCAGTCTGTCCCTTTCCACCTTCCTCCCCCTTGGCAACCACAAGTTTGTATTCTATGTCTGTGTGTCTGTTTCTTTTCTACATTTATTTTATTTTATTTTATTTTTTTTAGATTCCACATATGAGCGATCTCATATGGTATTTTTCCTTCTCTTTCTGGCTTACTTCACTTAGAATGACATTCTCCAGGAGCATCCATGTTGCTGCAAATGGCATTATGTTGTCATTTTTTATAGCCGAATAGTATTCCATTGTATAAATACACCACATCTTTATCCAGTCATCTGTCTATGGACATTTAGGCTGTTTCCATGTCTTGGCTATTAGTGCTGCTATGAACATTGGGGTGCAGGTGTCTTTTTGAAGTAGAGTTCATTCTGGATATATGCCCAGGAGTGGGATTCCTGGGTCATATGGTAAGTCTATTCCTAGTCTTTTGAGGAATCTCCATACTGTTTTCCACAGTGGCAGCACCAAACTGCATTCCCACCAGCATTGTAGGAGGTTTCCCTTTTCTCCACAGCCTCTCCAGCATTTGTCATTTGTGGACTTTTGAATGATGGCCATTCTGGCTAGTGTGAGGTGATACCTCATTGTAGTTTTGATTTTCATTCTCTGATAATTAGTGATATTGAGCATTTTTTCATGTGCTGATTGATCATTTGTATTTCTTCCTTGGAGAATTGGTTGTTTAGGTCTTCTGCCCATTTTTGGATTGGGTTGTTTGGTTTTTTTCTTATTAAATCGTGTGAGCTGCCTGTGTATTCTGGAGATCAAGCCTTTGTCAATTTCATCTTTTGCAAAAACTTTTTCCCATTCTGTAGGTTGTCGTTTTGTAATAACTATTATACTTTATGGGAAGTGCTACAACAAAATTATCTTTAAAGAACTATGAGAACTTATATAAAGTTCCATCTAAATATTGTTCTTTCAGTCACCATTCTGTTACTCCTTTTACCTCCTAAATATTTCTCAAATTTGCTGTGATCTGTCTTCCTTTATTGTTTCTTAATTCTTGTTCCAGTTAAATATTTTTTCCTCACAGCCACCAGAGTAGTAGTAAATATGAAATAGTCTTTGTATGCTGAATGTATATTACATTAGGTACTCAACGTAATATTTTAACCTATAGTAACATTTCCCAAAGTGTGTTCTGCCTGATGTTAATAGGTGTATTAGAATAGAAGAATTCTGTGGTTAAATAAGTTTGGAAAGTATTGAGTTAGAAAATGGTAAACAAATTTTTTGAGTACAGGGCTTCATAGTTTGAATAATGTGCAGTCTTACTGACTGCCTAAGAGGCCGATAGAAGAGATATCATTTCTCAGTTTGTTTGACTTAATTTTTTCCCCTCATTAACTGTGGACCATACTTAGGAAAATGCTACCCAAATTGCATAAAAGAATATGGTGCAGTGGAAAAGGCAAGTTACATAAAGGAATGTGGTACAGTGGAAAAGGGATGGAGTAAGTCAGAATTTGGGTTTCTGCCCCCAAATATTAGGTGCAGAACTTTCTGACACCTCTTAAAGCCTCAGTTGTCTTACCAGTATATATGTAGGTGTGTATATGTACACACACACAGCATAAGACTGCAAGTCCTTTACAAAGCACTTGACAAAGATTAGGACTTTAGCAGAGGCTTACTTATCTACATAAATGGTTCATTATAAGTATAACAAATATTCTAAGTGACTATTATATTTCTTCCTCTGCATAGTTTTTTTCTAATTCTACATAGTGAAGATGAAAGGTATAACTTCTATGGGCATACCTGTAGTCATTCTTAGTAGCAATTTTATAGCCACCTGGATTCTTGCAATTACAGCAAGCCTTTTCTTGACCAATGATGAAGGTGATCCAGGTCCCTTAGATTCTAATCCTGGGAAATCTGGACTGAGTCTCCAGGAGTAATTTATCTTAACTTTTTCTCCATTTTAATTTTTCCTTACATAGGTAAGTGGAAGGAAGCTAAATAAGTTAATGTATTTGATTTTGAATAATTTATATTTGTTGCGTGTTCTCACTTTGTATTTCAAATGATTGAGTGAGCAGCAATAATATGTTAGAAATTTTCTAAAATATAAAGATATTTAAATAACCAAGACATGTTGATACTCTTGCATTTAAATTGCTTTAAAAATATGATACAGTTTTTCATTCTATTTATAGTAAACTGTTAGAAATATGTAAGCAGGGAAGATACTATAGTTGTGATTCATATTATGTATGCATGATTTAGTGAGGGTTATGTTTTAGAATAATAAACCAGAGTATATCCTATGATAAATATTAAAAGAATTCAAATAAGGCATATACCCTCCTTCTTTGTCTCATACTGCATTATGAAGGAAAAGGAAGCATTAGGTAATTCACCAAAATGACATAATAGCTAAGATTTATTGAGCTTTTCTTATGTGTCTGTTACTGTTGTCAGCTCAATATGTATAAGCACATTTAATCCTTATAGTTACCTTGTTAATAATAATATTAACTATTTTACGTATTTTTAGAGCTGAGTAGATTGTACTTTAGAAAGAGTTTTGCATGTTCTCATTTGCTCTCTTAATAGGCTAAATACCTTGCAGGACAACCATTGAGAGTCAGTTGAGGCAGAAGTGTCTGACAATGGTTAGGGGTTAAATGCCACCATTCCAAGATACCTCTTAGTGATCAGAGCCAAGGCAAGAGAAACACAGGGTAGTTTTTGTGAAAGGATGTGAATGAAATTCTTGGTGGGTAAGACCTCAGCTGTGGCGCAAGTACATCTGGATTTGTATTCCTGTATTCTGCTACTTAGTGTTTAATTTTGTACAACTTAAGTTTTTTTTAACTGTAAGATAGGGATAGCAGTAATATCTGCTTCATAAAATTGTGAGGATTAATTAATTTAATGCATGGAAAATGTCTGGCAGTTGATAAATGACAAATACTATTACTTGTTATTATTAACCACATTAATGGCCTGAACTGGCAGTTAATATCATTTAGGAACAGGCATGGGGCATTCCCTCCAAGTTGGAGTCCCAGTCAGTCCACGCTACAGTGTTTAGGTGTTGTCTTAAAGATAGACAACCTTTAATTGACATCTTGGGTGTGGTGTAAAAGTTTTCGGTGAATATGACTCAATGTCAATACTTTTTTAACTTTTACTTTCAAGTTACCCATAATTTTTATACATATTATTTCTGAAACAAAACTCTTGATTCCTGAGTGAAAGGATTAGGGGAAAGATTTCTTTAAAAATGGTAGATGTCTTCAGATATCTCACTCTACTACAATAAATCTCACTCTACTACAATAAATGAGTAAACCCAGGAGGTCAAAATAATTTGACTGAAGTCAAAATTAGTAAGTGATGAGGCTGGCTATTTCCTCACTAGTAGGGTCTTCTTGCAATTCATGATGCCAGGGTAGGTTAAGTAGAAAAGCAAAAGTTAAATCTTTGCCAAGATGACTTCTTGTGAAAAGTTATTAATTGGGCAGTTACTTGATTAATAAATCCACTAGGAACACACGGCCATGTACCAGCAAGTTGGAAGATAAACAATCTTCGTAAATTATGCAGAGTGGTGTTGGTTTGCGTTAACAGGAATGTTCTCATTAAAGTTGGGCCAGGAAGAAACACCACTGTGTTCTGCTTCTACTTTTCACTATATACGTAGGCTGCACCAACAGCAGACAGCCAAGACCAGAGAAGGAAAGGCAAACCAGGGCTATGCTGGGCCCCTCAACAGCAGAATTTCTGGAAACTTCTCTGTAGGGCTTTGTTGTATTAATTGTATTCCCCTCTGTTAGCCATCCATCTCTGTATCTACTGTTCACCTAACATTGAAATGGGGGGAGAACCTGGCTCAGTTGGAGGCAGCTCTCTAGCCTGAGATCACTGTGGAGGTGGGGTGTGTGCAGGATCAAATAACACAGATATGGTCCTTGGAAGTCCTCCTCAGAGTATAGCTAGAACTTCAGTCCTTTATTCTAAGTGATTTGATGAATTTACTTAAGTATAAATGAGATGTGTTAAATCAACTATACTTGCTTTTTCTTCTTTCAATTAAGGATGATGGTTCCTTACTAAAGGTAGGGGCTTGGCATTTGGGGGTAATTGAGGGGCCCCTGAAATTACACTGTATCACTAGCTTTCACTAGCTTTTTGGGTTAGTCTTTTTAATCTCTTGAGAACTAAAGAGGAATAGAGGAGAGAAGTCAGAAGAGATAGTCCAACAAAACAGAAACAGACTTATAGGCATAGAATACAAACTTGTGGTTGCCAAGGAGGAGAGGGGTGGGAAGGGATAGATTGGGAGTTCAAAGTTTGTAGATACTGACAGGCATATGTAGCATAGATAAACAAGATTATACTGCATAGCACAGGGAAATATATACAAGATCTTGTGGTAACTCACAGCAAAAAAAAAAATGTGACAATGAATATATGTATGTTCATGTATAACTGAAAAATTGTGCTCTACACTGAAATTTGACAGAACACTGTAAACTGACTATAACTCAATAAAAAAAAGTTAAAAAAAAAAAAAAAGAGGAAGAAGAGATAGTCCATGGCTGCTGCTTTCTCTCATATGGCCAGCCCCTGCTCGTTGCTACCAAGGCTAAAGAGCTGCTGATGGCCTTCTCCCCTTGGTGTCCTCCAGAACCTGGAGTCCTCCCAGTTCTACCACTGAGCTGCTTGCCAGGCTCCCTTCCTTCCATTCCGTCCCTTTCCTGTGTGAACCAGTTGAATTCCTTCTATTACCACCTAATGCAATTTAAGTCACCTTTTTGCCAGAGTCTTGTATGGAATATTGTTGTTTTCTTGGGCACTTGGAATATTTTAACATTTTGCCTCTTTAACTCATTTTCCCCCTTGATATCTTAGGATGTAGGTATCTATCTGCCCTTTTATAGTACTAGTACTAATACTGGTAGTAAAGTACTGACAGTTTTGTTATTAAGATATAACTTATTAGCTAAAAATTTCTGTTATAGAACTCATAGGAAAAGACTTATTTTCATAATGAGACTTCAATAAATTGATTTTGAGCGGTGGCAGTTGCTTTCTTTACAACTTGCCCCCTCTATCACAGTACTTTTCCATGAGAAAATGTATTCAAAAGCACCTAGCCCAGTGCCTAATACTAGATGCTACTCAGATGATATTAGCTTTCTTTTCTCTTGATTTTTTAATGATGTTTCAACCACATTTTAAAAGTAATACATGTCTATTATAGGAAAAGTGGAAAATGAAGGTAGGTTTAATAAAATCACACAATTACCCTACTGTTAACATTGTGAATTTTTCCCAACAAAATTAGGATCATATTGTATGTAGTTTTTTTATTATCCTGTTTTCATGTAGAAGTAAATTCTCACATCACTGAATATCCTTTTAAAACATAATTTTAATGAGTATAATATTCTATTGTATATATATGCTATAATTTATTTATTAAACCCTTCTATTTACATATAGCATTCATCTCATTCAACTGATAATCTTTTACTTTTTTAATAGCTTTATAGATAGCAATTTCTGAGTAAACAGGTAAGAACATTTTCAGGTTTTTGAGACATCAGTCCCTACATCAGTCTCTGCATCAGTCTTCTGTCTCAGCTGCCTTACCATCCTGTATACGGATCCTTCTTAATCCCATTCAGACTTTCTATTCTAGACTTTATGAATCTTTCTTGGACATCAGGACATCCTCCAAGTGGATGACTTCCTCTCCCTGCTTGGGCTTCAACACCCTGTGCTTGGGCACCCCTGCATGTGGTCACCCTCATCCTGCTCAGGCTCTGACTCCCCTTACCCAACAAGGTCCCCCTCTACACCCCACTGGGGCTGATACCCCACAACTGGTACCCCCATGTGTCAGACTCTCTGACACCCTGCTTTGGGCCCCTTTGGCTCTGTACCATGTAGTGGCTGTAGCACTGAATTGTTTAGAAGCAAGGAGAGAGAAAGGAAGCTATATGAAGAGTTACTGAAGGGCCTTGCCAAGTGCACAGCATTGTTACTGGCATATTGTAGGTATCTGAGTCAGAGTGTGTGTGTGTGTTTGTGTTTTACTTCTTCCTCTCCAGGTCCTGGACTGTTGAGCCTTGGTGGTGAAAGGGGAAAATACAGACATAACCCAATTGACTCTCATCTGACTGCTTCTAATACCACTGTAGCTGCATTCACTCTTTCTGTTATCCCCAATCCAATTCATCCTAGTCGATAATGTATTTTGTCTCCCTGAGTGGTTCTTTCTTGCCTTCTTTATTGTCCCCTATTTCCTAAGCTCCCTAGCTTCTATATCTCACCTAGTGACTTTGCCTACTATTTAAGTGAGATCAAGATTATTTGCCAGGAATGTGTTTACCTAACAACCTCAAAATGTTTCAATATTTTTACTCTCCTTACTTTACCTTCTTTTCTGAAACTCTTTCCTTGTTTGCCTTTTATTATAGTGTAATAGCTATACTGTAGTATATATTATACTATAATATAGTATAATACTTTATTATATAGTATAATATATGTATAATATAACATAGTCAGAATTCCTCACTGTCTTAGAGTTCCAACAGCTTTTTTCAAACCTGTTTTTATCTCATGTCATGGTTAATAATACGAGTGCTGTCCCAGGTACTTAAGCCGGAAATTATTATCTTTAATCTCTTTCCCATGCCCCATATCTGGTAAGTTTCCCATTCTGCTACATTTTACCTCACAAATACTGCTCTTTTTCAGACCTGCTCTCACTGATAGATAGCATAATAGTGCTTAGTTCTTTATGCTTTGAATTGGAACTAACTCTCTGAATATTTTTCTTTGGTTTCTACCATGATCACCTGTCTTTGTTGAATTTAAGGATGCTTTTCAAGACTTTTTCTAAACTTGAGTCAGTGTTTTACTATATCATTAACTGGCTTTCCTTAGGCAGTAGGAACTTGGTCATGATTCATGGTTTAGTTATACGTGTATGTGGCCTGTAATACACTATTCTTAGAATTAATGCAGGGAAGAATGGCTTTATGAGGCATACGCTGACAGGACATGTGGGAAGAGATCAAGTGGCCTTAGCTGCTATTATAATAAATGGGCCCTGCTAATTAGCTAGATTTTAAGATCTGCAGATGAGAATGTGTTTTCAACTTTGGTGTCTTGATCCAGGTGCCAGAGACCAGCTAGATATGTAGTATTTTAAAACGAATTGATTTCTAGAAATCTACTTTCTTCCTTGATAAGTTATACTCTCCACCCAAAAAGATTTTAATCTTTTAAAAAAACTTTAATTTTTTTTTTAGTTTGCCTTCTACGTAGATAGCTTTACTTATCTGTAGTAACACTTTTGGTTATGATATGATCCTGCTAATAATTGATAGCAAAAGAAATAAATTACATTTGAAGCAAAGAGAATGCAAAGAAGCCTCTTTGCTTATAATTATTCATATTTATTCCATGATTGAGACTTCTTTCCTCATTTAGGATACCGGTATTCCTCACTTTTTGAAAGTTCAGTCTATGCCACTTTCCTTTTCTGAAAGACCTACGTTGATACCTGTTTTTGCTATCAGAAAAAAATCTAAAGAGGATTTTCACTTTTACAAAAAAAAAGGTGAAAGGTGAAAATAGTATTCAACATTTGTTTTGCAGTCAGTGAGCTGCTAAGGAGACAGTGTACACCCAGAACACCAAGGTCCTTCCTCAGGCAGGAACTACACGCTGCATCTTGGCTCCCACAACTTTGAACTCTTTCTGTGTTTTAGCTCGATGTATTTTAGTATCTGTACTTTAGCTCGATTTATTTTGTGCATGTGTTACCAAGATGTGTCCTAAGGTAACTGATTCTTCGCTTTACAACATTTTGGCTTACGAACAGTTTCATGGGCAAGCTCTACTTTCGGTTAGCTGGAAAAGCCTTATCTTTGCATACTACCCATTTCAGGTCCTTCATTCCCCCAGATAGCTAGAATTATAGGGGAATATTTAAATTATTGGATTAAAATGCTTCTATGGTTTGGCTTCTCAAATTTGTTTCTAGAGTTCTAAGAAAAGACAGATTCAGAGGAGTTAAAAGATTTGGTAAAATAATTTGATAATTGTTACACATGGCTCTTCCCATGTCCTCAGACCACACCTTTTTGTCTGACATCATCATCATTCATAGTTTACATTGTGTAATTAAATGATTCAACTTCCTCTTCTGATCCTCATAATTAAAATCACCTGAGTGTCTGACTTTTATAGGAGGGTTTGTATGTGTGTGTGTATATAATGGGCAGTCAAACATTGGACAATATTTTGACTAAAAACAGGCCATGTGAAAAATACAGAACAGAATAGGATAGTGTATAAATGGAGAAGTAATGGGAATTGCTATTTAAGATACATAGTAGGTTAGAAACAGGCTTTGTAGGAGCAGCTGTAAGGACTTAGATATTCCTGAGCATTCAGTAGCCAAATTTGTTTGAGAGGCAGTATTATGAGCAAAAAAACAATGATATTCAAAGCATTGAAAGCTGTACTTTGGAATTAAAAGTTTTTAAAACAAAGTGAAAAGAATTAGTTTCTGAAAATTCTGGGGAGAGATTTATCTGAAGAATAGTCAATAATCTTAATGATTTTAAGTGGCCCTAATTGTTTCTTCAGTATCTTTCAGAAGTATGAACAGAAATACTGAGTATAATTTCATAATGTCCACTATGGCAACATAATTTTTGGGATTATAAATTTTTTTCTCACTGGTGATTAATGTTCTCAAATCTACTACTTCGTTTAGTAACTTTAATTTGTTACTTTGCTCAACCCCTCAGTTTCTATTTATCGTACTTGTAGATAGATCATTTTGAGAGTGAAAGCCATATAGTTTAGGTGTTTGAGCAAATAAGGTTTTGGATGTTGACAGCTCTGATTTCATTAATAAACTGTTAATTCTAAAAATGTATTATGTTGGTTATAAATTGAGAAAAGGACTCTTAACCACCACACGCTTATTTTTGGTTTCTTCTTGATACTTTCTGCCCAGACATTTCTAGCTACTCTATTTTTTTAAATATAGGAGACTATGTGAAGCAACAGGAACTCTCATTCATTGCTAGTGGGAATACAAAGAGTTCAAAACCTTTGGAAAACAGTCTGGCAGTTTCTAACAAAGCTAAACATAGTCTTACCATATTATCTGACACTCACATTTCTAAGTATTTCCCCATGTAGATTGAAAACTTATATCCACAAAACAGCCTGCCCATAAATGTCTATAGTACTGTAATACATTTTAGCCAAAATTAGAAGCAACAAAACATCTTTATATAAATGAATGGATAAACAAATTGTGATACTCCTGTACAAAAGAAATTTGATGATTAAAAGAAGTAAGTTATCAACCCTTAAAAAAAGATATGAATGATTCTTAAATTGATACTGCTTTGTGCAGGAAGCCAGTCTGAAGTGGATACATGTTATTCCAGAGGAGGCAAAACTGTACTAAGGGTAAAAAGACCCTTACTATATAGTTTTTGGTTTTCTGGGGAGGGGAGGAAGGCTTAAGTAGGTGAAACAAGACATTGAAACTAGTTAGGAAGTTACTGTCATGTTGGGTACATGACATGATTTGTCAAAATCCATGGAATTTTATAGCACACAGAATTAAGCTGAATGTCTGAACATTTTAAAAAAGTCACTTGGGAAATGGGGATCTGAGGATGAAATGCAGAATGTAACAAAGCAGTCTATGTTTATTAGAAATGTATGATAGAACCTCAGTGAAGAATGTGGCAGCAAGTGGTGACTTCAGTCATTCTGGAAATGAGGGGATTCATCTGGCTATATAACTAAGAGTAGAATACCAGTTGTTTAATATTTCCACAGACTTTCAAGTATCCACTAATAACCCCCTCCTTGCACCTCACTTCTTGCCCTAAATTTATGTTAACTGCCAGTGTTCAGCACCATGAAGTCACATTTTATGTTGGCCCCAGTCCCAGTAGGCACTTAACTTAGTCACTAAGTTTGGTTTGTAAATCGACTTTTGGTTGTCTCTAAAGTATCTCTCTTCCACACTTTTTTTTGACATATCCATTAACTGTCATCTCCTTCCTTGATATGGTGATTTTATTTTATTTTTTCATTTTTTCCCTTTATTCTCATTTCGAACATCTAGCTACCCTATTGATTGTACCTTCTTTCATAGTAGCATTGGATTTTTTCTCTCCCCATACTGGTACATTAAAAAAATTATCTGTGGCCATCCAAATCATCATTATTATAAATATTGTCATAAATTAATTGAAATATAGTTCAGCTTTACCAACTTGAAAATAAGGGCATTGAGGCCTGGAGAGATTGAGATTTGCCAACAAGGGAAAGAACTAACATTTATGGAGCACCAACTATATACCAGACACTATCATTTTATATTCCAGTTCTGTGAAGTATGTTTGTGGTCCCCATTTTACAGAAGCTCAGAGGTCAAGAAAGTTTCCCCAGACCTTAAGACTAGTCATGGCGGAGGCAGGATGAAAACCCAGTTTTCTCACACAGTCTAGGGTCTTTTCTACTTCTGTCAGCAAACATTAAGAGTCATTCAGCTAAGGTACTGCATAAAACAAAGGATTAAGAACCAACACTCTAAGGGTATTTTATGATTGAGAACTTTAACTTAAAAATTCTTTTTTCTTCCAATTTCATTGAGAAATAGTTGACATACAACACTGTATACTTTTTTTTTTCTTTTTGTTGGAGGGAGAGGTAATTAGGTTGTATTTATTGTTTACCTATTTTAATGGGGGTACTGGGGATTGAATCCAGGACCTCGTGCTTGCTAGGCATGTGCTCTACCACTGTACCCTCTCCCCGATAACTTTTATTTTTATAAAAAGACTCATAGATAAAAATTAATTATATTTGGTTGTACTACTATTAAATCACTGTTAAAATTTGGGACTGTCATAGCTATAAAAGCAACATTACATTTGCTTATTAGGGTCTTATAAAGGTTGATGATGATGTACAAAAAATAGTCACAGAAAAGATAGAATATATTTACTATCAATTTAGAGATAGAAAGGATCACCAAGGGCATAGGCATCTCTTTTACTTTTTCTTTCTTTCTTTTTTTTTTTTTTTATTTTAAGAAGTTGTCTCAAGAGATTCTAATCTCTTATCTTGAGGATATTCTTGTTATTCTTTTAACAGACACACTTTGGCTGATAAAGGTAGACTTTCATTTGTCCTGGCACATGACTGACCTTTGACATTTGTTGAGTGGGCCAAGCTAGGATGGGATTTGGGCCCTGTGTTAGCTTTTTAGATTTAATTTGGTTATATGTGAAAATTAATAGCTTGCTTTTCAGACTTTCTAAAATGAGATTCTAAAAGGTGAAACTGAGTATGAAAATAATAGAAAACATTAGGACTTTGACATAATAGTATTATGGCATGTCTCCTTATTAGTTAAGGAAACTAAATGCTTAAAATATGTGTGCAAACCTGGGCCTCTGTTTTCCCTGCTTATGTTTATTTATGAACTCTTAATCTTTTATCTAAGCACTTAATCTAATTAAACTATTGGTAACTACCTTTTTGAAGTGACACCTTTTCTTTCTTTAGCCTCTTGATACCTGAGACACTGCTTTTCTGAATGTGATGACCTAAGGAGTGATCAGATCACCTAAGAGTAGCTTTTCAAATTGTTTTTCAAAGATACTTCTTTTCTAGAATCCTAAGTGATACATGTTTCCCATTTCACATCTAATTATCTAGGTTTTAACATTTGTATTCTTCATCCCTTCATTTTCATTACATTTTTTTTTCTTAGAAGCCAGAGCTGACTCTGACACCTAGAGAAAGAGTCTTTTTCTCTACCTACCAGTGCCCTCCTTCTCTCCTCCCTCTCGATTCCTCCATTCATGACTGCCTCTCCTGCAGCTCCCTCTCCCTCTCTCCCCTCTTTTTCCCTTTCCCCATTTTGTTTGTTTAGTGTATAGAAAGATAAAAAATAAGAATGATGATAGGTAGAAATAGATGATTCCCTGTAAAGATACTATTCATTGTCATAAACGTATTGAATTTGTTAGGTAACTAATTCATATTGCTTTGGCATCCACCAGACCTGAGTTAGAATCCTGCTTTATAAAAATAGTACATATCTGTTGTGGGGAAAAAAAAAAAAAAAAGAATCTACAGCAGAAAGTAAAAATACTGTTCTCTTCTATATGTCTTAGAGATAATCACTATTGATGGTTTTCATGTATCCTAAAATGTCTGCTGTATATATTTACGTATATATTTAATGTAGCATGTTAGCTATATTAATTTCAGATGTACAGTATGTACATTTGGCTCTTATAAGTAGGCCATCAGTAGGACAGAAAGCATCTAGAGTTATTAATTTAGTTCAATTTTAATCCACTTGATATTACTAAATTATAGTATCTCAATTTTTATCATTTTTTTCTTAAAAATTTTTGTAACACTCTCAGGACACTGCATATATATATCGTAACCTCTGTAGTGGCTCAAGGTTTCCTTATAAAGATGGGAGGAAACCAAATAAATTAGATGAGAAGACAGATACTAAAGATGGAGAAGGCAGAAAATGAAGAAATTTGTATCTTATGGCTTCAGTGTTAGTAGTTGAAATAATTGGCTGAAAGTTTTCCTAGGAGTGTTATGTTCAGAGTAATTAGGAATTAGAGTCTGTGGGAAGACAATTAAGAATTATCCTTGCTGTCATTATGAAGAGTATTTTAAGTGATCAGTATAGGATTGCCAGACCTGTTGTTAAAGATACAGGACGAACCTGTAGGGGGCAGTGTTTGGTCCTCTGGGACCAGGTTAAAAAAAGCTGACTAGATCAGCTCTGGTTGGGTAAGAGTACACCAGAGGTTTAAGGTGTTCAGAGCATCTGCGGGAGTAATAACCAGAGCGTTGATAAAATTTCTTACCATAGCCAGACTCTAGAGAATGAAATTCACTTTTTTAACATGTACAAAACTGTTGCCTGCACATCAGATCTAAATCAGAATTTCAGTTTTTTCTTCAAATGTAAGAGAACAAAGTTTTTTCCTCTTTGAAACAGAACATCACTTACAAACAATATGGTTGGATATCTATAGAACTACTCATGAATTAATTATCTAGGTATTTCTAAGTCTGTCTACCAACAAAAAATCATGTGCTTATACATCCTTTTGTTCCTGTATAATGTTAGGCACTTTTCTAGACACCCAAATAGTAGAGGCATTTTGTGGGGCAGGGAAGAGCATTTAGGAGATAGCTGAAATTTGAAAGTAGCCAGAATTTTATATAATATTTTTCTCAATTAAAGAACATATTCTTTGATTAAAATTCCTGTTCTGTTAGACAAATATTACTACTAAGTTTCCTTTAATCTTTTGTATGGCATTTTAAAATGTAGTTATTTTCTCTTGGTTTGGTCTATTGCACTTGCACTATTTCATAGTCCCTGACTTTAGATTGTGGGACTGTATTGCCGTGTCCATATTCTTGAGTCATCTTAAAATAAAAACGCAGTTCTTTTTAAAGAACTTGAAAACAAAATACTTCCAAAATAGTTATTAAAACATATTGGTACCTATTCTTTATTAGTCTTGGTTTTTGTTTCACTGAAGAGTATGCAGTACTTTGAAACAGTTAAAACATTTAAACGATAAATTTTGATTAAGCCCAGTCATTTCTGAATTACTGCAGTAGAGCAGAATTACTCTTATGGAATCTATGTTCCCGCATTGATTTTAAGGAGGCTGACTGAATTCAGAATTTAGATGGTTAGTGGCAATTAGTCACTGCAGGTCATCTCTACCATTATGTCTAACCATTTGGTTATTGCTTACCTAGGACTTCTTAATCATGTGTTAATAGAGATTGATGGTAGTTTTGGTTATATGTAAGTGAAGTCAGTCTATGTGATGTGGTCTAGATGTTATACAGTTTTAATTACAGGATATATTATATCATAAAGTGATTTTTTTTAAAGGAGGTACTCGGGATTGAACCCAAGATCTCACACAAGCTAAGCATGTGCTCTACCACTGAGCTATATCCCACCCCCTCATAAAGTGATTTTTAAGATAAGAAAGGAGTCACAGGAAACTGATGAAAAAAGGAACAATAATATTTATAATATTTAAAGGAGCAGAGCAATTAGTATGAATAAGGTAATGTGTAGAAGAGAATGATAGAAATGAAGGGCTCTTGTGGAACATCCCCAGATACACACTGGATGGCTGGGCATTGCTTTCTCTCTGCTTGAAAATGTACAAAAACATGTATATCCTTGAAAAGTCTTTATGAAAGTCGCACCTTTTAAAATGATTTAATAAATCATTTTGTTCTACTTCCTTCATGTCTGTCTTTAAACCATTCTCATATTCTCAATTTCTCATTTCTTGTAATGAGATTTGAAAATATAACGTGAAGATAAGAGGATTTCTGGATAGAAAGATGTGAGTCAGAAAATACTTTCTTGAATTTTCTCATCATCTTTGCCTATCTCTGGTCTCTATCTGTCTCTAGTCTCTAAATTGTAATTACCTGAAGTAATTTTAATTTCCTAGGATTCTAATTTTCAATTAATGCTAATGAAAAACGTCAGTTAAAATTATAGGTTGTTGACCCATTTTAGTGACTGTTGGATATAGGAGATTAAGTGGAAACTGGAAATGATAGGAGCTAACAGCAGAGAACTTGGTTAAGAATAGTAAAAATGGTTTGTTCATCCTGCCCAGGTAAAGCTTATCTTTCAGAGAGCTTTCCAGCATCTAAGAGTAATAGGCATAGAAGCTACAAGGATTCTACTTCTTGATGCTTTCCCTGTGTCTTCAGTCACTTACATGATTGTATTTTTCAATTTAAACCTTATTCCAAGTGGTAATTGTGGTCTCCGTGCTTACGAATTTTTACTTCTGCAGAATATTGGTATTTTTCCTCTAAAAATAACTCCATAAAGAATTTATCACTTGGGAGTTTTTTCTTGAATGTACAAGGGCTGTAGCAACTGTGTTTATTTAAAATAAAAAGTACCCTAGGGCCACTATCCTAGGTTTTTAAACTTCTTACTAGTGTATCAGAATAATCTGGAGGGATTTTAAAACAGATTGTTGAATATCACACCCGTACTTCTGATTTAGTAACTCTGGAGTGAGACCGGAGAGTCTGCATTTCTAACAAGTTCCAGTTGTTGCTGAAACTGCCGGTCCTGAAAACATTCTTGAGAGCCAGTGCCATGCAGTATTGATCACACAAAAATCTAATCTGAGTGAACATTAAGTTGCTTGTAATTCAACAGAGTTATACCTACTGAATGGGTACCAACAATGATCATTTAATTTAGTATTTTTAATTTATTTTCATAGATTGGAGCATATGATCAACAAATATGGGAAAAATCTGTTGAACAGAGGGAAATCAAGGTAACAAGTTTATTTCATTTTGTGTATTCTTTGAATTGAATATTAACCATATTTTATTTAATATCTTTCCATATACCTTTTAAGGTAAATTAATATTACTTACTATATCCAAACTTTTCAATAAAGAGGTAAAATCTTTGTGATGGCATATTCATATGTCTTTACCTCTGACAATTTTTCTTTTTTTTTGCTTTTTAGCAACTTTCTGTTCTTTTAAAATTTTATTTCTAATGATTATTTTTTGTCAGCTTTCTTCCCCTTTCACTTGTCACCTTATACTTCTAGTTTACTTTTCCTCCCTTTTGATGCTGTCATTGCTCTGTACAGTTTATTAAACTGGTAAGTGTTTCAGGATTTTCCCCGCCTGAGTGGTCCTCTGCAAGTGCTGCTCTGCTTCATTGAGATCTGCTTTTTGGTGCTACTAACAGAATGACTTGGGTGCAAAGAGAATCGCTGAACAGTTAGTCGTTTTTTAAAAAGACTTTAGGAAAATAAAGCATTAATTAAAATGTCTTGTAGTAGGTAGTTTCTTCTTCAACATGTAATCATTTATGCTGATAAGACAAACTCAGGCTACCTTGCTAGCATGGAAACTATTTTTTAACTAAATTTGTTCTGTTTCTCAGCAATCACATCTTTTTGGTAATAAGATTTATAGTTTTCATTTGTGTAGATAATACTAATCAGTGTGTTCCTGCACGAGCTAAATTTAATATTGGCCCAGAGAATGTTACTTTAGTTGCTTGACAGTTTCTATTGTACAGAAAGGTTTATATTAAGTTGAAAACCATTATCTAAAATTACTTAAAAATCTGTTAGAAAAATCACAGTGTTTAGACAACTTAGTCACCTGTAATAAAGAGCAAGATTAGTTGCCACTTGTCAGTTTTAATCTTTGAACTATTTTCTTGAAGAAATAATAGAGTTAACAAAGTTGCATAACACGTAGTAACACCTACTATGTGTTAAATACAGGATTAAATCGGGAAAAAAGATAAAATGGATTATAATTTTGTAGATGAGATACATAATTACAAGTGAGATCAGTTCAATTAAGAGAGGTATGTTTAGGTCTCTATTTGGGAGCAAAGAGGGGAAGCAGCCCTGGGGAGGTTAGGAAAGACTTCACTCAGAGCAAGTGACTCAGGAGCTGAGTTTGACAGACATTAGGGAGAATGAGGAAGACATTCTAGGCAGAATGAAGAGCATATGGAAAAATGCATAAAGGAAGGAAGTAGCATGACTGACTGAGGAATCCTCAAGGGACTTGATGGGTAATAGGTTGGATGGAAAAGGAGATTAGGGTGATTAGAAGTAAAACTAGAAAGGAAAATGGAGGTCAGATCATGAAGGGGCTTCACTGCTTTACCCAAGAATCTAGACATAATCTGGAAAACAATGAGGGAGACATTGAAGGATTTTAAGCAGAAAAAAGTTACCTGATTAAATTTCTATTTTAACAACTTCACTAAGTCAGGACTAAGTATGATGGTAAATACTAGAAAAAGAGCAGATATAGAATTCTGTTTTAGAAATATCCTGATGGTACTTAGGAGTGAGTTTTGGGAGTTTTCAGTATGTAAAATGTGTATATATAGGTACATGTGGCTGTTCTATATATTATATATTATGCACATTATACAGACACAGCTGTAGAAGTGAGTGGATTTACGTTGAATGAGGAGAGAAAAAGGCTGAGAGAATGAAACACTGGGAAATAACATTGAATGAATAGGTGAAGGAAGAGATGTAAGGGGAGGAGGAAAGAGAAGTGGGAGCTCTATGAGACAGTAGTCTGGTGAGAAGAGTTGGAATAGTCAAGCAAACAGAGCAGCAGAGTAGTCTGGTAAGGCCTTAAAATCACTTACGCTCTCTGACAGTCTGTAACTTGTTGGACAGGGAATATTAAGTACCTTGAGAGGTTGTGTTACCAATTGGTACAAATAAATTTTAATATATAGGTAAATTTACAAATAAGGAATCTATGAGGATTGACTGTATATAAAATTATCATGGCTATATCAGCAACCCTGACCCTTTCTTTCTCTTATTTTTGTGTCTGTGGGTAGTTTGCAACTTCAGATGGACAGGCTGTTTGAAGGGGTTCAAGAATTAATTACATCTTGATTTCAGGGTGCATTTTTGGTTTAAACATCTCAGTTAATTCTGAGCTCAAATGCTGTCCACTTCTTTGTTTTACATGCAAATAGTACTTGATCAGATTTTTAATTTAGGGGGTCGTTGATACTTAAATTAGAATGAAACAAGGGATTTTTTGCATTTACTTGGTTAATTGAACCAACAGTAAGCAAATCTAAACACTGAGTCATCTCTCAGTTCTTGGGTCCCAAGGAGTTTAGCCTAAGCTCTTCCAGTTCTTAACATCCTGGTCTTCAGTGTAATTTATCTTTTGATAGTTTTTTTCATTGATTTTGATCTCCACCCCTGCTCTAACTCTGTACACTATGGCAGAAACTTAATCTTAGTGTTTAGTAATTTCAAGTTTAAACTAATTCAATTCATGGTTCCTGCTTTCCCCCTTCTCCTCCTACTGGGCATGGCATCTAAGTTCTGAGGTGATGAGGTGGCATTGTGGTCTGGTTAGTGGTTGGCATGTGAACATCGTGGCAACCTTGAGGTGTGCATCATCCTCTCTGGGTCTCAGCTGATACCACCCCTACATGGTGGCATCTGCTAAAAAGTCTGCATCCCTGTCTGTCCTCAGCCTGTGACCCACTGCTTTCTGCAACAATGCCCCCAGAATCACACTTAAGGGCCCTTCCAGGGCCCTTCAGGGCCACTGCTCTCCCAGCCAACCTCAACACTTTCCTGTGCAAAACTGGGGCCAACACAGTCTTGTGTACCATCTTAGGCTGTACATCCAAATTGATTCGTAGCGATAGTCTATGTTTTAGAATTATACTTTTAGTAATAAACAGGCCTCAAATGTTACAGACATCCCTAAACTTACAATTTTGGAAAGTAAAACAGTTTATTACAATACTATACTTGTGTTCCATTTCCAACAAATATATAACCTGTTAATTTTTGTCTATTATATTACTCAGTTTTTTTTTTTTAATGAAATCTTTAGGGGTGATTCTTTGCTATTCTGGATTTTAAAAGTGTATGTATATAGAATTCCAGTACTACCTTTTTACTAAGTTGTAATTGGCGCATATAACACTGTATTAGTTTCAGGTGTACAACATAATGATTCATTATTTGTATATATTAAGAAGTGATCACCATAGTAAGTCTAGTTTAAATATTTTCCCCATACATGGTTACAAAAGTATTTTTTCTTGTCATGAGGACTTTAAAGATCTACGGTCTTATCAACACAACTTTTAATATATTACAGGGGTTAAGGAATAAACCAAAGAAAACAGCACATGTAAAACCAGACCTCATAGATGTCGATCTTGTAAGAGGTGAGCCTTGAGTAAATAAATGCTTAATACAATTAGAAATTGACCTTAAAGAAACAGAATTCAAAATGGGTTAAATACATATGTTTGTAGAAATAAAAGCAATGTGAGCCTAAATGAAGGCAGAAATAGTTTAAAAAGGAGAGAATGGAGCATTTAAATATTATTGACTAGTCTTTTCTCCCACCAAAAATCATTCCAAGAACTAATAAATGTAAAAGAAAAGCAGCTTATATTTGCCTAGCAAACTATAAGGCTTGTTATAAAAATTCCTAACTGGAACTGATATTTGAACATTGTCTTCTATTAATAAAATATATGGGAGAAATTTTGCTGTTATTTCAGTTAAAAATGGTTTATTTTTTCAAAGTATCTGAATTAATATGATAGCACGAGTAATGTTTTTAAAAGTATCCCCTACCCAAAATTGGACATTTGCCACTCATAGTATAGTACCAAGTGAAATTACACATTTTACTGTTCTTCGCATGTTGAATTTTTTTCTGTAAGGGAATTAAAGAATAACAAGTGTTCTCTGTCATTTTACTTTTTCAGGGTCTGCATTTGCTAAGGCAAAACCTGAAAGTCCATGGACTTCTCTGACTAGAAAGGGAATTGTTCGAGTTGTATTTTTTCCCTTTTTCTTCCGGTGGTGGTTACAAGTAACATCAAAAGTCATCTTTTTCTGGCTTCTTGTCCTTTATCTTCTTCAAGGTATAATTAAGTGATAGAAATGCATTTTGCTTTTAACTTCAGTGTGTTTTATTCTTAGGGTTACTAAGGCTTTTTTTTTAAAACACGCTAATTACTACTGAGTGTGAAAATACACACTTACTATGATATTTAATAAGTTTGGTATTAAAAAATAGAGGAAACAAAACAATTGTTTTCCAGTGTAATTTTATAAAAATCTGAATCTATGGGTGGCTAAAGAAAAATACAAGTTGAGAGCATTTTTAAAAATTACAAAGTCTCTTCAAAACGTATCCCCACACATACATACACACCAGTCTTTTTATATAGCCTTAATTAATTTTTTCTTTCTCAGCTATGTGTATTTTCCTCTTGACCACTGTGTCCTGAGACTGTCCTCATTCTGTATTGAAATTCAGTGTACCATGTACTGTTCTAAGTGCTTTTCACAGATGCTCGTTTAATCCTCATCACACCCCAGTGAGTATAGTTACTGTTATTATGCCTAGCTTATAGACATGGGACCTGAAGGGCCTTAGGGCACTAAGTGTGGCAGAGCCCAGGTTCAAGTCTAAACTGTCTGACCTCAGAGCCACATGCTTAACAACTCTGTGACGCTGCCTCCCAGCACAGCAGCATTCCAGTGCACAGTCATAGCAGCAGTGTGCAGTGCAGAATACACAGCGCTCTAGAGCGTTTGGAGTCTAAAGGAAGAAACCACTCACATTCCATCACTCTAACAAAGGAACGATTTTAATTTGGTTGGTACCCTTTCAGTCTTTTTAATGTCTTACTTTTTAAGAAACACAATTATAATCTTGAATGATTATTTAAATATTTCTTAACAAACTCTAAGTAAAAGGTAGTATCTTTTAAGTAAATGAAAGTACAATAAAAACTAAAAACTTTTATTTAAGTAAAGGTGTTTCTTTTAAGCCAGGGTATAATCTTCTATACATAAAAGGGAGTGAGCTTGTAGTTAGCCTCTAACGCTTTCTAGTAGTTTACCTAAAGGAGAAAACTTTATTCTAAAGTGGACAGAAATTGCAGTTGCTTATTAGAGTAATAATTAGTGAATACCATTCATTGTAACCACTGCATTATATTGTCCTTTTTTGGTATTGTTGCTTTCAAGTATTTGAAGGCAAACAAGTGTTTAATGTAACTAGAAGTTCACATATTGTGGCTGAAATTCACTTACTTGCCTAAGTTAAATAGCTGTCAGGTAAGGCATGAAAAAGATAATTTTTCAGTTCCAAACAAATTTAACATTGTTAGTGTTCATAAGTGTTGAACACTGAACACTCTCCTAGTAAAACTTAGTTTTAAAAGTGACTTAACTTGCTTCAAGTCACACAGCCAGTGACAAAGTCATGGTAGGCCCCTAATGACCTTCAGCAGTCCACTGGTGCCTTTAGAAACTACTCTGTGCCTTTGTCTCCTTGGGTGCAGTGCTCTGAGTTATGTCTTCATTCTCTGTCCCACCTTCATCTCCTGAAAAGTAGAAAGAAGCCTGTGCAGTCAGACTTGATTTTATGTAACTACATACAATTTTTCACTTTAATTACATGCATTTTAAGTATCTTAACTATTTATCCTCAGCTCCATCCCTGCTTCTTGTTTGTAGCATTTCTCACCGAGATTACTGCCAAGAGCCCTAATGTCTTTTACCTTCTATCCATTATCTTTTTAAATTACAAGTCAAAGAAGCCACTTAAGTTCTAAATCTCCTCCTAATTATCATTGCCTTCAAAGTAAAAGGCAAGATTTCGATCAGTCTCTTGTTGAATTTTCCCCCAGTGTTAACCAGACTAAATTGACTGCTGTTACTTAAACATTGTCTTTTTTTTTTTTTTTTTTTTTTTTGGCCTATATACTGTTGGGTCTGCTACTCTCTTGGCCTGGTTAACCCTTTTCCCTGTTATTTACTTAGTTACCTACTTGTTCTCAGAGTTAGGGAAACTTGGAGAGTTAGGCATCTGAATCCCTTCATTGCCCTCCAATTTAACTACATCTCTTTGCTTTGTATCATAGATACTCTATTAGTCTACTCAGGCTGCTGTAATAGAATATCACAGACTGAGTGGCTTAAACAGCAGAAATTCATTTTTTCCCAGTTCTGGGGGCTAGAAGTCCCAGATCGAGGTGCCACCAGGGTTGGTATCTGTTGTAGGTTTCTCTTCCTGACTTGAAGATGGTTACCTTCTCACTTTTATTCTGTGCATGAGCGGGGAGAGAGCTCTGTTATCTCTTCCTCTTGTGAGGACACTGGTCCTTTTGGATTAAGGCCCCACTCTTACGATTTCATTCAAACTTTATTACATCCTATAGGCCCTGTCTGTAAAGATAGTCATATTGGGGGTGAGGACTTCAATATATGGAGTAGGTGGGCACAAATTCAGTCCACTACAGGTACTTTAATTGCTTCTTTATATGTTACAGGTATTTTAATTGTTTCTTTGTATGTTCCTCTAAACTGAGGAGGGTGTCTGTGATCTTACCAGGAATACCTTTAGATTTATATGCGTCTAGTTTTCACTGCAGGAAGGTGTGTACTTTAAAGACTATGTTGGGTGTTACCCTGTTCCAAGAGTTTATTTCTGAATAGCGTGGTTAGCTAGTGTCAAACAATAAAATAGTCTGAAGGAGCTTGTTTGGAGTAACTTTTAACTCATTTAAATTTAAATTATAATCTGTCAAGAAGCAATGTCAGAACGATTTTTAAAGTTGTGAGGAAGTAACTATCAGATCTATAATTGAATGTATTTTCTTTCCCTCTTTGTAGTTGCCGCAATAGTATTATTCTGTTCCGCTTCCAGCCCGCATAACATACCTCTGACGGAAGTGGTTGGGCCAATATGGCTGATGCTGCTCCTGGGAACTGTGCACTGCCAGATCGTCTCAACAAGGACACCCAAACCTCCGCCAAGTGCAGGGGGTAAAAGAAGAAGGTACTGTCTATTAAAAGTGATCTTTTTGTAGGTTTCTATCATTTGAATCCAGGATTGTTCTTGACTTTGAATAAAATGTTAATCTTGTGAACTTGTTCTTTCAAAGAAATTAGTGAGATTCAGAAGCAGCTACTGAAATTTTAGTTTCTGTTACTTTATTCAAAGCCATTTTAAGACCACATACCTGTTTCTGGTTATTTTCTTTCTTGAAGCTTATTATTAAGGCACTTCATATCAATGTAGGGAATATATGTTAGCTGAATTTGCTAATAATTTCTGCTATTTACAAAATCTTGTACTTACAAGATGTTTTGGCAAAAACAAAAGTCAAAAAAAAGTTCACTTAACTATTAAATGCTATTTGAAGCTTTTAATATTGCCCCTTGATTAAGTAAACTTTGCAGTCTCATTGTTCACTTAGCACAATGGAATTCTATTTTTTTTTAACTTTTTTTTTAACATTCTATTTTTTATGTTTTATTTCTTTATTATTGTATTATTTAATTATTTTGTTTTGGCAGTGGCAGGGGGAGAGGTAATTAGGTTTATTTATTTTTAGAGGAGGTACTGGGGATAGAACCCAGGACTTCATGTGTGCAAAGCATGCAATCTACCACTTGAGCTATACCCTCCTCCCAATGATTTTTTTTTTAACTTTTTTTTTTTTAATTAATGGAATTCTATTTTAAGGGTCTTTGGGAGCAATTCCTTTTTTGGGTACTGTTACTAAGACATTGTGACATTTGCAGTTTTCGTATATTGAGATTTAAACCTTTTTTTGGGAAAAGATAATACCTAAATTAGATAAATAGCACTGCTAATCATTTAGATTATAATTCTCTCCAATCTAAATTTTCTTCTTTCTTCATCTGCATGTAAGTGACATTCAAATAGGGAAGGGATGCTTTTGTAGGTATCTGTTCAGTGCCATCCTTACAACCCTAATGTCCACTGACCTGTCAGTATGAGCAAGGAACAATACCATTTATAAAATTGGTCTTGAATGTGTACTTAATATTTGGATTAACTTTTATCCAGCAATCTGAATTTTACTATGTATTAAAGTTCCTGTGTTTATGTTTACCAAAATTTTGAATACACTACCGAGAAAGTGGTTGTTAAAATTTTAAAACTACCTTCTGCTCTTAATCTCTTCTAATGAAGGAAATTAAGAAAAGCAGCCCATTTGGAAGTACATAGGGAAGGAGATGGCTCTAGTACCACTGATAACACACAGGAGGGAGGAGTTCAGAGTCATGCTGCAACCGCCTCTTACAGCGTTGGCACAGTCTTCAGAGATCTCTGGCATGCTGCTTTCTTTTTATCAGGGTTTGTATTTATTCAAGACTTTATATGGCATAGAAGTGCACTATCCCTTTTCTGAAACTTAGTCTCAGGTAATGAATACTAATGACTTTAAATATGACAGCCCTATTATGGATTTTATTTTGATAAATTATAATGCTATAGATAATGGAAAAATAGAGACCATAAAGGTTACCTTGGGATTTATGTAAATACATCTATATGAGAATGAATATATAACATCAAAGTATATTTAGTTAGGATTTCTTGATCTTTGTTTCTTCTGTGATTTTTCAAGTACTATTTTATTTTTATCAGTATTGTAGGTCAAATTGGCTTTATTAATATGCCATATGAGTTGTATGATGTTTTTAATCTCTGCCTCAATTATGTAAAACTTTCTGAAACAAAACATACAGGCATTGTTATTTAAAAGAATAAAATGGATACTGTAATACAAAGTTCTGTTTTTGTACATTGGGCTTTTTTATATAGTTTGTACCACAATAAAGATTTACCAAAACTGATGAAAGTTGTTAATACATCAAGAAAAGGGATATTGCAAGTAACTATTTTCAGTCACTTTTGTTAATATTAACAAAATCACACATATCAATGTGTGATTATGCTCTTATGATAAAGTTTATCATGCATTATGCAATTAAGCAGTTCTATCCTGGGCATGTTTTAATTGATTGTAATTTGGGGCGAAATTTTCCAAAGTTTTAGTTGTTTTGCAGTAACATGTCAGTAAGTTCATTCCCTGACTCTTCCAACCAACTAGTTTTCTTCCAGAGAAGATACAGTTTTTGTTTTGTTTTTAACTTGGATTGGATTCAGTCTCTATCTCTCTTGGTTAGTCTTTTTTTTTTCTATACATATAAAAATAGCTATACTTTCTGACAGTAAGGATATGATAGTTTTATCACTGCAAAGTCAATTTCTTAAACATTTCTCAAGACTTTTTGTTAAGCAGTTATAAATAGCATACTGGATATGTTTTGCTTTGGGGGATCACTTAATTGTTTTGGTTGTTTAAAAGTGATATTGTGTTATATAGTATTCAGAATCCTCCAAAATTAGTAGGTTAGTGCCTTTGGATTTCTACCATGTTTCTCTATTCAAATGAGTTTCAGACTTTAATTTTCCTCTCTTTGAACTGTAGCATGACTTTGATTGATGCTATCGTGGCTAAATCCCTTTGGATTTATTCTTTTTAATCATGACAACTATAATCTAAGTGTTTTTAAAGATGCACTATTTTCAACTGTTTCATTTGGGGACTGGTTTGCCAACATATGAATGAGACTTTTAAATATTAGTTACGAAGTAATCTTAATTTTAGAAGTTCTGCACTGAGTTCTGAAATCTTGATGATGTCTTGGTCTTTTAGGCTCTGATAAGTCAGAAAGGACTTAAACTGAAATATCAACTAAGACTTAAAATTGTGATGATAATAAGTTAAAAGGCTGGGTACTTACATTAAGGTATCTGAATTAACGTAATTGATGGGAAAATAAATTCATAGCCACACAAATATCTAAGCTTTGTGTTTGATGTCTTGATAATTTTCTAGATGTTAGAAGGAAAACTAGTGTTTTTAACATCCTGTGATAAATGGGGAAAGGCCCATTTATCATATCTAAGTACATTCCATTCTCAAAATAAAACTAGTCCTTTTAGAATTAGGCATAGTATTTCTCATTTGAAGAAATTAGGAATTACTGTGAAAGAACTCTGTGAACCTGAGAGAACAAAGCCAAAGAAAGTATCAAGTAAAAAAGATGCAGAAATCAACTGTATTTCCTAAGAATTTAGCACTTTAATTTTAGTGAAGTATATATTGTCTTAAATTAGCATGATTACAGTTGCTACGGAAGAAATTGAACAGGAAGAATTACATGTAGATAGTATATGTTTTCAGCATAATACCTGTTTCAAAATTCAGATAGATACTAGGTTTTCTTTCATGTCCTTTAGGATTCATTTGACCATCACAATGTCACTAAAACATAGTCAATAGGAATTATGGTCATTTTTGAGTAGAAAAAGTAATGTTTATAAACTGACTTGGTGAATTAGAGACAGATACCAGAATTAAATCAGGCCACATGTTAACTCATATGCTTGATTTACCTAATCTTGAAGATTTCTGACCCCTTTAGCTTCCGTATTTACTGTTTTTAAGATACTGAAGTAAAAGTTAAAGATTTATTAAGTTGATTTTCTTCATGTAATGGAGTATACTGCGTAAGTTAAAGTGTGCAATCCCACCAGAAATTTTTGGTACAAGGATTAAAATTTGGTTTTTGCTGACTGTAGTTTAAATAGTACAGTCATTTAAACTATAAACTGGGTGAAGCTCTGTTGCCTGTCTTCCACAGACAAGGATGAAGACAATGTAAATGCTGGTATATCCCTGATTTTTAAGGATATTTTGTGGCCACAACTAATAACTCATTAAATTTGCTAGAATCACTGTATTTTAGAGTTGGACTGGTCCTAGAAAGATTACAGGTACTGTAAATAAACTTAATTTGGTACACATCTCTCAAACTTACGTTTTGTAGAGGATACCTAGAGAAATGTAGGGTCCCAAAAGTCTTTGAAGAGCTATGTTAGCATGTAATCAAGGTGTGTGTGTAACTTCAGATAGCAGTGATAGTTACATATAGGCCCCTGTGTCATTTTCTTACTATACCTGAGATTTCATGCATTCTGATTCTCTAACCTCCCCTCCCCCTTAATTCCTAGCCTTGCAGAAATGAGAGCAGGACCAGAAATTTCATACTATGTTCTAGAATAAGAGTTATCTGCTACTGTTAAATTTCCCTTGCTACTCTCTAATGTTTTTTAGTACTGAAAGGGTGCTCTTCAGTTGCTCTATTTATATACCTCTGAATATTTTTTTTAACATTTTTTATTGATTTATAATCATTTTACAATGTTGTGTCAAATTCCAGTGTTCAGCACAATTTTTCAGTTATTCATGGACATATACACACTCATTGTCACATTTTTTTCTCTGTAAGTTAGCATAACATTTTGTGTATATTTCCCTGTGCTATACAGTGTAGTCTGTTCTACAATTTTGAAATCCCAGTCTATCCCTTCCCACCCTCCACCCCCCTGGTAACCACAAGTCTGTATTCTCTGTCTGTGAGTCTATTTCTGTCCTTTATTTACGCTTTGTTTTTGTTTGTTTGTTTGTTTTTGTTTTTGTTTTTTAGATTCCACATTTGAGTGATCTCATATGGTATTTTTCTTTCTCTTTCTGGCTTACTTCACTTAGAATGACATTCTCCAGGAGCATCCATGTTGCTGCAAATGGCATTATGTTGTCGGTTTTTATGGCTGAGTAGTATTCCATTGTATAAATATACCACCTCTTCTTTATCCAGTCACCTGTTGATGGACATTTAGGCTGTTTCCATGTTTTGGCTATTGTAAATAGTGCTGCTATGAACATTGGGGTGCAGGTGTCATCCTGAAGTAGATTTCCTTCTGGATACAAGCCCAGGAGTGGGATTCCTGGGTCATATGGTAAATCTATTCCTAGTCTTTTGAGGAATCTCCACACTGTTTTCCATAGTGGCTGCACCAAACTGCATTCCCACCAGCAGTGTTGGAGGGTTCCCCTTTCTCCACAGCCTCTCCAGCATTTGTCATTTGTGGATTTTTGAATGACGGCCATTCTGACTGGTGTGAGGTGATACCTCATTGTAGTTTTGATTTGCATTTCTCTGATAATTAGTGATATTGAGCATTTTTTCATGTGCTTTTTGATCATTTGTATGTCTTCCTTGGAGAATTGCTTGTTTAGGTCTTCTGCCCATTTTTGGATTGGGTTGTTTATTTTTTTCTTATTGAGTCGTATGAGCTGCTTACATATTCTGGAGATCAAGCCTTTGTCGGTTTCACTTGCAAAAATTTTCTCCCATTCCGTAGGTTTTCTTCTTGTTTTATTTCTGGTTTCCTTTGCTGTGCAGAAGCTTGTAAGTTTCATTAGGTCCCATTTGTTTATTCTTGCTTTTATTTCTTCTAGGAGAAAATTTTTTAAATGTATGTCAGATAATGTTTTGCCTATGTTTTCCTCTAGGAGGTTTATTGTATCTTGTCTTATGTTTAAGTCTTTGATCCATTTTGAGTTGATTTTTGTATATGGTGTAAGGGAGTGTTCTAGCTTCATTGTTTTACATGCTGCTGTCCAGTTTTCCCAACACCATTTGCTGAAGAGACTATCTTTATTCCAATGTATATTCTTGCCTCCTTTGTCAAAGATGAGTTGACCAAAAGTTTGTGGGTTCATTTCTGGGCTCTCTATTCTGTTCCATTGGTCTATATGTCTGTTTTGGTACCAATACCATGCTGTCTTGATGACTGTAGCTCTATAGTATTGTCTGAAGTCTGGGAGAGTTATTCCTCCAGCCTCTTTCTTTCTCTTCAGTAATGGTTTGGCAATTCTAGGTCTTTGATAGTTCCATATGAATTTTATTATGATTTTTTCTAGTTCTGTGAAATATGTCCTGGGTAATTGGATAGGGATTGCATTAAATCTGTAGATTGCCTTGGGCAGTGTGACCATTTTAACAATATTGATTCTTCCAATCCAAGAGCATGGAATATCTTTCCATTTTTTAAAGCCTTCTTTAATTTCCTTCATCAATGGTTTATAGTTTTCTGTGTATAATTCTTTCACCTCCTTGGTTAGATTTATTCCCAGATATTTTATTACTTTGGGTGCTATTTTAAAGGGGATTGTTTCTTTACTTTCTTCTTCTGTTGATTTATCGTTAGTGTAAAGAAATGCAACTGATTTTTGAACGTTAATTTTGTAACCTGCTACCTTGCTGAATTCTTCAACCAGCTCTAGTAGCTTTTGTGTGGAACTTTTAGGGTTTTCTATATATAGTAGCATGTCATCGGCATATAATGACACTTTTACCTCTTCTTTTCCAATTTGGATCCCTTTTATTTCTTTCTCTTGCCTGACTGCTGTGGCTAGGACTACCAGGACTATGTTGAATAGGAGTGGTGATAGTGGGCATCCTTGTCTTGTCCCAGATTTTAGTGGGAAGCTTTTGAGTTTTTCACCGTTGAGTACTATGCTGGCTGTAGGTTTGTCATATATAGCTTTTATTATGTTGAGATATGTTCCCTCTATACCCACTTTGGCGAGAGTTTTTATCATAAATAGGGTGTTGAATTTTATCAAATGCTTTTTCTGCATCGATTGAGATGATCATGTGGTTTTTGTCCTTTCTCTTGTTGATGTGATGTATTACACTGATTGATTTGCGTATGTTGAACCAGCCTCGTGTCCCTGGGATGAACCCCACTTGGTCATGATGTATAATCTTTATGTGTTGTTGGATTCTATTTGCTAAAATTTTGGTGAGGATTTTGGCGTCTATGTTCATCAGTGATATTGGCCTATAATTCTCTTTTTTTGTAGTGTCTTTGCCTGGTTTTGGTATCAGGGTGATGGTGGCTTCATAGAATGAGTTTGGGAGTATTCCCTTCTTTTCAATCGTCTGGAAGAGTTTGAGAAGGACTGGTATGAGTTCTTCTTTGTATGTTTGGTAGAATTCCCCGGTGAAGCCGTCCGGTCCTGGACTTTTATTTGTAGGGAGGTTTTTAATTGCTATTTCTATTTCCTTTCTAGTGATCGGATTGTTCAAGTGTTCAGATTCTTCTTGATTCAGTTTTGGTGGACAGTATGTTTCCAGAAACTTATCCATCTCCTCTAGGTTATCCAGTTTGGTTCCATATAGTTTTTCATAATATTCTCGTATGATATTCTGTATTTCTATTTTGTTTGTTGTAATTTCTCCATTTTCCTTTCTTATTTTGCTAATTTGTGCTCTCTCTTTTTCTTCTTTGTGAGTTTGGCCAGAGGTTTGTCGATTTTATTTACTTTTTCAAAAAACCAGCTTTTGGTTTGGTTGATTTTTTCTATGGTCTTGTTAATCTCTATTGTATTTAATTCCTCTCTGATCTTTATTATTTCCTTCCTTCTGCTGCTTTTTGGGGCTTTTTGTTCTTTTTCTAATTCATTCAGGTGGTGGGTTAAATTGTTTATTTGAGATTGTTCTTCTTTTTTGAGGAAGGCCTGTATCGCTATAAACTTCCCTCTTAGCACTGCCTTTGCTGTGTCCCATAGGTTTTGAGTGGTTGTGCTTTCATTATCATTTGTCTCAAGGTATTTTTTAATTTCAGCTTTGATTTCCTCATTGATCCATTGTTTTTTCAATAACATATTGTTTAATCTCTATGCTTTCCTTTTTTTCTACTTTGTTTCTCTGTTGTTGATTTCCAGTTTCATGGCATTGTGGTCATTAAAGATGCTTGAGATAATTTCTATCTTCTTGAAATTGTTGAGGTTTCTTTTGTGCCCAAGTACATGATCGATCCTGGAAAATGTTCCATGTGCACTTGAAAAGAATGTATATCCTATTTTGGGGGGGTGTAATGCTCTGAAAATATCCACCAAATCTAGTTTTTCTATTGTAGTATTTAATTTCTCTGTTGCCTTGTTTATTTTCTGTCTGGAAGATCTGTCTAGTGATGTTAATGCAGTGTTAAAATCTCCAACTATGATTGTATTCCCATCAATATCCCCCTTTATCTCTGTTAGTAATTCTTGTATGTACTTAGGTGCTCCTATATTGGGTGCATATATATTAACGAGTGTAATATCCTCATCTTGTATCACTCCTTTAATCATTATAAAATGTCCTTCTTTATCTTTCTTTATGGCCTTTGTTTTAAAGTCTATTTTGTCTGAATTCAGTACTGCAACACCTGCTTTTTTGGCTTTTCCATTTGCATGGAATATCCTTTTCCATCCTTTCACTCTCAATCTATATGTGTCCTTCTCCCTAAAGTGGGTCTCTTGTATGCAGCATATTGAAGGTTCTTGCTTTATTATCCAGTCTGCCACTCTGTGTCTTTTGACTGGAGCATTTAGTCCATTAACATTTACAGTAATTAATGATAGATGTGTGTTTATTGCCATTTTGAACTTATCTTTGCAGTTGAATTGGTATATCCTCTTTGTTCCTTTCTTCTTCCTTTTGTGGTTTGGTAATTTTCCTTTGTATTATCATGGATTTTATTTAATTTTTGTGACTCCTTTGTAAATTTTTGGCTTGTGGTTACCCTTTTTTGTAAATCTATCAACCCATTACTATAACTGTTTTTATTAAACTGATAGTAAGATAATCTCAAACCCATCCTACTGTTAAAAAAATTTAAAAAAGAAAGAAAAAAATATTCTATATTTCCCTGCCTCCCTCTCCCACTCTCAGTAATTTGTATGTCTTCTTTCATAATTTCATGTTTACTTTATTTGTAATTCATGAGTTATCACCTTTCCAGTTGTGTGTTTCTCATTTCTGTAGCATCCTGCTGCTTTTCTATTTAGAATAGCCCTTTCAATATTTCTTTTAGCATGGGTTTAGTGTTGCTAAACTCCTGCAGCTTTTTTTTGTCTGTGAAACTCTTTCTCCTTCTATCCTCAAGGATAGCCTTGCTGGATAAAGGATCCTAGGCTGCATCTTTTTTTCATTCAGGGCTTTGAATATATCTTGCCATTCCCTTCTGGCCTGTAGTGTTTGTGTAGAGAAATCAGCTGAGAGCCTTATGGGGGTTCCCTTGTAACTTACTCTTTGCTTTTCTCTTGCTGCCTTTAGAATCATTTCTTTATCCTTGACTCTGGCCATCTTGATTATGATATGTCTTGGTGTGGGTCTATTTGGGTTCTTCCTGTTTGGGACCCTCTGAGCTTCCTGTACTTGGATATCTGATTCCTTCTTTAAGTTTGGGAAGTTTTCAGTCATGATTTCTTCAAAAACCTTTTCAATCCCCTTTGATCTTTCTTCTCCTTCTGGGACCCCTATTATGCGAAGATTGGGACGCTTTATATTATCCCATAGGTCCCTTATTCTATTTTCATTATTTTTTATTTGTTTATCTTGTAGTTCTTCTGAATGGGTGCTTTCTATTGCCCTGTCTTCTAGATCACTAATTCGTTCCTCTGCATTATCTAGTTGGCTTTGCACAGCTATTAGATCATTCCTCATCTCTGTCAATGAGTTTACCCATTCTACTTGGCTCTTCTTTATAGCTTCAATTTCATTTTTGACATATTTTATATCTCTAAACACTATCTCTTTTAATTCCTTCAGCAATTCGATCACTCCTTTTTTAAAATCTTGATCTAGTAGGCTATCGATGTCTATTTCGTTGATCTTTCTTTCAGGGGATTTCTCTTGTTCTTTTAATTGGGAAAGGTTTTTCTGCTTCTTCATCTTGCTCATACCTCTTTGGCACTGTGGTTTATGGAGTATCAGTTGTTTATTTTGGTCCTTAAGGATTTTATCTATCTAATGCTTATTTAGGAATAGAACTTAGGAAAAAAAGAAAAAAAAAATGAGAGAGAGAGAGAGAGAATTTTAAAAGAAGGGAGAAAGAGGGTTTGAAAACAGTGTATAATGAATAATAGAAGAGTGAGTTGAAGCAGAGTATTAATCGGGTTGAGACGTCCTTTTAAAACCTTTACAAAAAAAGGGGGGGGGAGATGAATAGATGTATTTGAAACCTGTGTCTAATCAATAGCAGGACATCAAAACCCAAGAGAAATAGAAATGAATTAAGAAGTAAAAATTAAGAGAGTAATAGAAAATAGAACAGGTAAAAACAGATTTAAAAAAAAGGGGAGGGGGGTTTGTCGGTGTTCTCCTGGAGTCTGTGTTTTTAATGTTAAGTCTTTCTGTCTTCGTCCTGTTTTGGAAACTCAGCTTGCTGTTTTCAGAGGCCCTCCGTTGGCGCCCTCTTCTGTGCTGCTCCCAGCACCTGTCGGCAAGCAGATCGCACCGCCTCCTAACACTGGGTCAGGTGCAGCTCTCTGCTGTGGGCGGGCGGGTCGCTGCCCCTCCGGATGCCGCAGTCAGATGTTGCAGACTGGCCAGGTAGGAGGGCGGGTCGTGCCCCCTCCCAGCACCTCGGTCAGGGGCTGTGTTCCTGCCAGAAAGGCGGGGGGCCGGGGGGGGGGGCGCTGTCCCTCTACCTGCACCGCCGGTAGCTCCGCTCTCTGTGCGGCTGCGCGCTCCGCCCTGGTCGGTGCTCCGCAGGTGGGCTCGGGGAAGACCGAGGGACAGCCCTGTCCGTGCTCCGAGCCAAAACCCAGCTCCTTGTTTGTCTTTGTGGAGCAAGTTCTCTGAGGGACCAGGATGGAAGGATCCTATCTGCCCCGGGCTGCAGGCCAGTCTCAGTCTGGCCTTTGAGGCTGCTAAGCCCTTCGGTGCGGATGCAGGTTTCGCCCCGCCCCCGCCTGGGTGCTCAGCGCGGAGGATATGGCGGCTGTGCCTGAGCCCCGCCTCTCTTCCCCCGAAAACTTTCTGCGGGTTTTCAGAGATGGGAGTGTGCACCCTTCCCCCGAGAGCACATCAACCTTGCTGTTTTATGGAGGGCCCAGGTTGTTCTGCCCTGTGCACCCACAGTCACAGCGTGCAGACCCTTGCAGTCCCCCGGGGTGCCTCTGTGCAGCCGCCCCCGTCCTCCGCCCGGCTTGTGCAGCCTGGCCCTGCCCGCCGCTGCCGGCCCGCGTCTCAGGCTGGGTGTCGGGGGGACACTGTGCCCGTTTAACTTAATTCTGTTAGTCAAGGGCTGCTCTGTACAGATCCGAGCCTCGGAGGCTCCCCCTCGGTCCCGCTGGCCTCTCAGTTGTCGAAGGGAGACCCAGCGAGCGAGCGCCAGTCCTCCTTTGCCACTCCCTCCCCGCGGGACCATCCCGCGACCTCTGAATATTTTTGAGAGGACCAACAAATACTTCTTTTTTTCCATGACAGTACAGTGTGTCATGAGTGTTCTTAATTACCTGGCAAGGTTTTTAATATAGAAACACAAAAGTTTCCATGTTTAGCAAATATTTGATATTTTATAAGGTAGTAAGTTTTTAAAAGGTTGTGTTAACTTTCTGGTTGAAGTTTTTAATGTTAAAAAAATCTTTTTATGGTTTATTTATGGTGTAGATTGTATATTTACCTGTACTTTTTCAGAAAAGAACAAAATCGTTTCTCACCATATCTCACAAAGGAACTAAAGTAATTATACTATGTGTATTTCTAAAGGTCAGGTCCTCCTAAGAGTGTTTTTGCCATAGAGCTACCCTTCTTGAATGTCAAGCATAATACTTGAAAGAAAATTCTACACAGGCCATGCCATCCAATGATTAAAGTGGAGGCTAGTTATAAAACTATAAGCATTGACCATGGCAGTGAAATTGCACATTTTTTCTTTGCAAATGCTTTTGTTCAGGATCCAGTGTGGGAATATATAAATGCCATACCACTATGTTGTACACCTGAAACTAGTACAATGTTGTATGTCAACGATGTGTCAATCAAAAAAAATCTAAATGCAGGAAATACTGCTTCTATCATGGAATAAGTGAAATCAGTGTAGAGTTAAATGTCTCCTGCTTTCAAGATAATACTAACCTCTCTGCTCAGATGCCTGTAACTCATGGTGTTTGAGTTCAGCTAAGAAAATATTGTTAACTCTGGTTTTATTAAGTAAATGTATTTTTTTTAAGACAGATAAAAAACAATAGCTTACACTTATTGGAGATCTTATTCTTTATAGACACAGTGCTAAGATCTTTAAAGATGTTGTTTAATCCTCACAACTCTTTGATGCAAGTAGTGGTAGTAAGGAAACTGCGACTTAGATTAAATAACTTGCTTGATGTTACATGTCTAGTGATTGATAGTGCAGGGATTCATTTAATGTCTGGCAGACTCCAGAGTATGTGTTCTTAACCAACAGGCTATACTATGTCATAGAAATATAACATAAAAAGCTTTAACTAGTGTAACAATAGAAATACAATGGCTTATTGTAGATAATTCAGTACACTGTGGTGCTAGGGATGAGAAACAGTTGCATATAAACACTAATTAACAGATGGTGATTGCCAGGGCCTGCAGGGAGTGGAAAATGGGGAGTTTCTGTTCAGTGGGCTTAATGAAGTTTGAATCATGCAAGGTGAAAACATTCTAGAGATCTGCTATACAACATTTTACTTATTGTTGATCTCATATGCTTATTTGCCATCAAATTTCTTCTTTAGTGAAGTGTCTCTTCAAATATTTTGTCCACTTTTTTATTGGGTGGTTTCTTATTATTGAGTTCTGATCGTCCATTGTATAGTTTGGATACAAGTCCTTTATCAGGTATGTGCTTTGCAAATATTTTTTCCCAGTTTATGGCTTATCTTTTCCTTCTCTTAACAGTATCTTTTGAACAGTAGTTTTCAGAAGTCCAATTTATGAATTTTTGTCTTTGATGAAATTTTCTTCTGGTGTTATATCTTAAGATTTCTTTGGCAAACCAAAAGTCACAAATATTTTCTGTATTTTCTTCTAGACATTTTATAGTTTTAGGTTTTACGTTTAGGCCTATGGTTGATTTTGAGTTAATTTTTATATATGATGTGGTAGGTATCAGAGTTTTTTGGGGTTTTGTTTTTGGCATGTAACTGTCCAATTGTTCTAACACCGTTTGTTGCAAAGACTATTCTTCCTCCCCTGAATTCCTTTTGCAGCTTTGTGCTGTCAGAAATCAGCCACCCTTATATGGATGGATCTGTTTCTGGACTACTTCTGTTCTATTCATTTGTCTATATTGATGTTAATACCACACTTTCTTGATTGCTGTAGCTTTATAATAAAGCTTAAAATCAGGTATTGTTAACCCTCCAAATGTTACTGTTTTCAGAATTGTTTTGGTTATTCTAGGTTCTTTGATACAAAATATTTTCAACATCTGTACATTGACAAAACATTGGTGAGAGAAGTTAAGGAAGACCTAAATGAATGGAGACATATATGATGTTCATGGATTGGAAGATTTAATATTGATAAGAAGTCAGTTTCCCTCAAATTGATCTACAGATCCAATGCAATCCCTGTCAAAATTTCAGCAGCCTTTTCAGTAAATATTTACAAGGTTTCTTATGGAAATACTTAAGTGAATGTATTATATGCAGTAAGTGTAGCTATCAAGAGGTAGATCTTTTTGTGGATAATACTAAAAGGTACCATTTGTTTCTATACTGTAGGACTTTAATTCCTAATACCAGTTTCTTTCTACCCTGCTTTTTGTTTTTGGTAGGGAATGATGATTTAGATGCATGTTTTTACTTTAAAATCAAAGTACTATTAATATCAAATCACTATTCTGTAAAAGAATACAATTATGAAAAATAAAATCACAATTTCTCCTCTGTAAAGGAGGGGATTCTGTTAAATGATAAAAAAGAAAGAAAGAAAAAGAAAAATCAAAATGCTATTTACCTCACTGCAGTTTATTTTTTTACATATTTTTAAAGTTGACTTAAATAGAAGTAGCTTCCCTTTAAAAAATATACTCTAAGTTGAGTTTAACAGTAGTTTTTAAAAATAAATCTATTACTCCTGCTGTCTTTCCCAATTAGTTTTATTTCTTTAAATAGAGGAATGAGAAGGATTAAACATCTGAGTCTTGGTAACCTGTGTTCCTTTTGAGAAAGTAACATTATTCTGTGAAGTTCTTAGTTTCAGCTGTTATTGACAATATGGATAATGTAGCAGTCAGTGGTAAAACTAAACCTTGTCTGAAGCAGTCACAATTTTTGACCCTCTTTAACCTGCATCAGTTGCAATTTAGCTCTGTGGCATTATTTTCCTTTCAGCATTTCCTCTATGCTCAAATCTAAAGTATGCCCTAATCAGAGTATTAATCACTTTGTGATTAATATATATATAATTTTATTTTGAAACAATTTCAAACTTAAAAGATGACAGAATAGTGCAAAGAACTCCCATGTATCTTTCACCCAGAGACCCAGTTCAATTCTGTTAACTGACCCTAATAATATCCGTTACAGCGAAAGGATCTAATCTGGGACCATGTGCCACAGCCAGTGATCAAACCCAGTGTCTTTTTAGTCTCCTTCATTCTGGAACAGACTTCAATCTTTCCTCAAGTTTCACATTCTTCACTTTTTTGAAAATGCAGAGCAGTCACTTAGCAGAATGTTCCTTAATTTGGATTTGTGTCAGTGGTTTTCTGGATCTGGCTTCAAGTGACTTGTGTGAGCTGAATATGCATATCTCTTCCCAATGCTGTGTTCATTGTTATCAGCTGGTACTTGAAATTGGCCATCGTCAGATTGTTTACACCATGGAAATAAAGGAACACTAGAAACAAAGGCTGGAAAGCTGGTTGTTCAACATTTAGCAGTACACCCCTGGGCTAGTAGTGTGATATTTCTTTATAATTCAACCCAAGTTATACACTTTTGGCAGGAGTATCATAGAAATGATACTTCATTCTTTTTGTTGCATCCTATCAGGTGGCAAAAAATGTAGATTTGTTCCCTTACTGATGATATTTACATTAATCCCTTGATCAAGCTAGTAGATGCCAGATTTCTCCATTGTAAATTTATTTATTTTTCCCTTTATAATTAGCAGATGCCCTGTCTGGAGATGCATTGACTATAAAAAAGTAACCCATTTCTCATCCCACCTTCGCCTTCCAGTTTTAGCATCCATTGATGATTCTTGCCTGACTTTTATTATGATGATCGCCGATGGTGATTTTTCAAACTCCATCATTCCTTCTATACTTACTAGCTGGCATTCTGTTTTAAGGAAGAGCTTTCCTTTAATTATTTACTGCTACATTTCTGTTTTATTCAGTTTGTTACTATTATGTAGTTTGGTGATTAGATTGGTTTCAATTTGGCCAGTGGAGCCCCTTTGAGCAATTTCTCTGTCTTGGTGGAATGTCCTAATCTTTCTCTGAACACTTCCTTACTTTCTGGCACAACAGTGTTTCCAGGTTCAATTTGTATTTCCTTTGCCTCAGGCTTGGAATCAACCATTTCTTAATTTAAGGAGAGGAGAATATAGAAACAAAGATCTGAGTGCTAGATTTGTTCATTGCTGTTGAGGTGTTGCTATCCGAGGGCCTTCTCAGTGGACAGAGCCAGAAAGTGTGTGTGTGTGTGTGTGTGTGTCTGTGTGTGTGTGTGTGTGTGTGTGTATCCTTTTACAGCTATATTTATTTCTTTATCTAGACATAAGCCATGAGTTTGCAATGACAGTTCCAATTCAAATACAGTACCACAGAGTTCATTTTGTTTTTTCTTCTCTATATCTTCCTTCTCTATCACTGAAAAACTTAGTTCTCATTGTCTCCAATATACTTACTTATTCAATTAATCCTCTGTATGTAGCCCATCTCCCAACCCCTCTGGGCTGCCCCTGACCCCCTGCCCTGGAATTGCCTTTGACTGAGTTGCCATTATTGGCTGCTGCTGGGCTGCCCCTGCTGTCCTACTCCAACGATGCCCTTGCAAGTGCTGTTATTACCAGGCACGGCCAAGCTGCCTCAATTTGTATTTTCAGCTGCTTTATAAACTCTGAGAGTGACATTTACGTTTAGTATTTTCTTTGTGGTTTCAGCTTGCTTTTCAACTTATCTGCATTTAGCTCAAGAGAAACATCAGATAGCTACTATATGTTAGGAACTCACCATTCATATATCCTGATAGTGTTACATATACTTTGAAGAGATACTGGCGAGAGGAACAACTCAAAGAAGATTGGAAGGAAGCAGAGATAAGGAAGGGAGGAAGTGGAAGATAGCCAAAAGGTATATGGAATGAGTGCTACTGGTACTCTTCTCTCTGGCTTAACATAGTCTTCACTCTGTCCTGGTAGGGAAGGGAATACATTTATCTTAGAAAAGTTCTTAAAGCTGAAAATTACTGATTTAGAGCCCTTGTCACTAGGCCCATATCTTTTGGTGTCTAGGATTCTGTTTCTCTCTACAAGTTTTCAGCCACTTTTTCTGCTTTGACCACTGGCTTCCAGGCCTTTGTTTTCGACTGCCTACTGATCTTTAGCAGGATGTTCCTGGGCACTGCAGGTCCAGCATTTCTATCTTTCTTCCCAGATAAATTTCTCTCTTGCATACCTGGCTGATTAATGGTTCTGTTCTACCAACTTTCCAGTCTTCCATCACCTCCTTCACCTCCGTTCCCCTCCCTTTCTTTTTTTTTTTCCCCCACAGGAATGCTGGCTTTTATTCAGCTGTAGACGGGGGGTGTGTATAAACTGCTGTGAAGGGATGGCTGCGGGCAGCTACTAGTAGCCTCCATACTCCTTTAAGATCGCCTGGAAAATCATCAGGGAGTCAGTGGCGAAAATAATGATGAACACATGGTCAGAAGGATGCCCAGCACCAGGGTGCAGACGTTCAGGCACTTGGCGGTGGAGGCATAGCTTTGGACCCCAAGGACATCGCCCACCATCTTCTGGTCCCTGGACTTCACAGAGTAGGCAAATGCCATGAAGCCCAGGCAGCACACGTTCAGGAAGAGGGTGTTGAACAGGGACCAGACGATGTGGTCGGGCACGGAGGTCTCACTGCGGATGTTGATCACGGTGGTCGTCATGGGGGCTGGGCTCTGGGAAGCCCCCAGCATCCCCCACCTCGTGCTCCTCCTTAAGCATCTCATAAAATGGGGGTACGCCCACGTGGGCACCAGGGAAGGCGGCCTGGGAGATGCCATGGTGCCAGAAGAGAGAAGCTGCGGTCTGGATGGCGGCACGGTGCTCAGGGGACCCGTTCCCTTCCCTTTCTAACTCAGTATAATTTCCAGGAAGCTTCATAAATACCTTTCCAGCACATTCCTTCTCTGTCTTTGAGTTTCTCACATTTTCAGGATATCAAGTAGCTTCACTTCCTTTGGTCTTTTACCACATCGACTTGTTGCACAGTGTTTAAGGGAGTGGTAAAGGGAACAGTTAATAACTGATGTTTCTATCCCTTTCTTCCTTAAGCAGAGAAGACCACACATTTTCTCTGCACCTTTTATTTTCTCTTCTGCCCTTTCTCCTTTCTACCATAATTCATCTTTCCCCCCTCCCTCTGCCACTCTAAAATGATCTTTATTCTGTGGCTTATTCCCTTCATCTCTCCATGTCTCTTAGGGTCATATAAAAAGAAAATGGTCAGAAGATTGGAATTTTGAGTCTTGTTGCTCTGTGGGTTATTAGTGACTAGAAAGTGTTGGAGCTCTGTAGAGCAAATGCGAGATATAGTCTGTCCCCTTTAGTAATCTTGATGGAGAAGGTTAGGAAGGAGAGAGGCCTGTTTGTATAAAACAAAAACTTTCTAGGTTTTGATGAGTGTGTCAAGAAGAAATCCTAGCAGGCAGTTTCCCAAAGAGCGGGCAGTTGGAGGTAGGATGGAGAATATAATTAACCTCATACTCAGAAGGTCTGTATTCTAGTGCCAGCTTTGCCTCTAACTGGTGACTTGAATAAGTCACCTACACATCTCTGTATTTCTGATTCCTTGTTTTCAAAAGGAGCATTCAGCACAGATGAGTTTTAAGGTCCTGAACAGTTCTGAAAGATTCGAATAGAACTGAGTAACTATAGGGTTGAAGATAACATTCTTTTTCCCATTTTAAAAACCTTTTGTTTTTTGGCCTACAAGAAGGCAATATATTGATTTTATTTTTCCTTTCTTGCAAAATTGATACTCTGGAGAAAATTCAGGGGAATTTTTAAAAATATAATTAAATACAATTGCTTTTTAATGATGTTTTATGATAGACCTAATCTGCATTGAGCACATTTTAACTCTGTGTGGAACTTACATTACATTTCAACTAACCATTTCTTTTGAATAACCATTCTTTCACTCACTGTAGTCTCTGAAGAGAGCTTCTCAAGAATTTGCCTATCCATCAAAAATGGTGTGTTTATTACTTCCCATGTTGTATTTTATGTATTGAGAAAAATTTAATACCTATAAATGAAGAACCTCAATGGTAGCCTTTTAGGTACTTATAAGCTACATGTTTACTAACATTTTTTTCCAGAGCATTCAGTGGGTGAAAGAGGTTATTACTTCTTTTTCTTTGTATTCTTCATTTTTACTTCTTCCATTATGTAGAATCTTGTATAAAGTTTTCCTTTTTGTCACATATTTTTATGTCTCCACTGTATATTAAAATGAAATTGCCAGAGGTTTTTATGTATCTATACTAGTGGTAAAGTATTTGGGTAAAGGAGAGTATTAAGCCAAGCCAGTAATTGCAACTTAACTTGAAAATTACTGAGACATTTTATTAAAAGTAAGACTTTATAACTATATTATTAATCATAAAAAAATGAGCAAAATTTTGACTCTAGATTTTGCTCAAAGACCAGGTGATTTTGACCAAGAATTATTTGATAAGTTGGGACATATCTCTTAGCATTGTGGTTTGTAAGATCCCAAAACATATAAAATCAGCTGAATTAGGATGTTGGATTTACATGTTTATTTCATGTGATAGATATTATTTTAAAATTATTGTAAACAAATAAGGTATTGCAAAAATAAGATAGTAATTAAAATTCTGAGAAATAACTACCAAATTTAATTATTAAGAGATCATAATTTCTACTGGTAACCTATCCAAAATAAGTCCACATAACATGCTTTATGTATGTTTTCTTTTTAGATCAAAGAAAGCAAAGAATTCAATTGATAAATCAACTGAGACTGACAATGGCTATGTATCCCTTGATGGGAAAAAGACTGTTAAAAGCAGTGAAGATGGAGTACAAAGCCATGAACCTCAGTGTGAAACTCTTCGACCAGAAGAGACAGCCTGGAGCACGGGCACACTGAGGAACATTCCCAGCAAAGTAAGTGTGATTTTTAAAAATAGTTAGTGTGATTTTACATAACCTAATGCGAAGCGACTTAGACATAGTAGTCGCCCTTCAATATATGTATTTCCTCCAGAATTTGTCCTGTGAGCCTTTATAGATCACACTGATGGAAATGAAAAATCAATAAAGTAGTGTGAATAATCTTGATTTCTGGTATAACTTGGCACCTTCTGAATTGATTGATGTCTCCAATTTTTCTGAAATATCAAAGTACCATATCTATATAGTTGTTATTTGTTAAACCTTATTTTTTTTCTTTCCCTATTTCTGTCTGTATAAAAATTTCTTTCAAATGAAACATGTAGAGGGGAGGGCATAGCGTAAGTAGTAGAGTGCATGCTTAGTAGGCACAAAATCCTGGGTTTAATCCCTAGTACCTCTATTAAGAAAATCAATCAATCTAATTACCTCCTCCCCCTAAAAGACAAAAGAAAACATGTAAATTATTCTAGAAACTGAATTAAGACCCTGGTTTCCCATTCATGTTCTCTATATGAAAATATTACCTTGTTTTTCCTACCTTTGTTACCTTTGGTGTTGGCACCTTTGTTTTGTTTTTAATTTGAAAAAAATTTTTATTGAGGATATATCTGTTAAGGATAACAATTGTTTATTTGCTTTTCCAGAAGAAACCCTGGGTTTATTGTAACAAAGCCTAGTGTGGTATCTTTCTCTTTGTTTCTGTGAATTTTTTGGTTAAATAATTTATTCTTTAGAAGCTGTTATAGTTAAAAAAAAATCATATTAAAAGATGTTACCTCTGTTACTTTAGGAATGTAAACATTAAGAAGTGTGTTGAGGAAAGTAAATAAAAGTCTATTGTCTAATTTTGAGTGAAGTATGTATTACTGCTTGGCAGGATATGTATTTTCAGTACCTGTTGCTATATAATAAATAGCATGAGATGGCAATGAAATATAGTCTCTTGCTCTGATTTTAGATTTTTGAAGCATTTAGGTCTCTGGAAATGTGAGCCTCACATCCCTGGCATCAGTTGACAATTAAATTTTTAGTCATGAGTTTTCAAACACATTTCCAGGTATCTATTACCTAGTAATGTTACATGAGAGGAACATGAAAGTATGAATGAAATACTTGTTCTGGAGCCTCTCGGTTTTAGAATTTCTGAAACCTGGATGTCTCTTACCAATTGATATGTGCATGGTGTTGTCTGTCTGGTATGTGCTTTCATTCACCTGCCAACCACCTCCCGCCTCATAACCCATTATTAAATATACTTGGTTTTACGATTGATGGCAGTTTTGGTTGTGATAATAGTATAATGCATTTCAGGCCGCTCAGCTTCTTTTAAATGGTCTCTCTCCTGCTTTTATACTATTTTATTGTCTCAATTTTGTAAGCTATTTCAAACCTTTTCGTGAACAGACACATTATAGGACAATATTTGACAAATTGCTGTTGAATTACTCCTAAAATTAAAATAACAACTGTAGTTAGTGATTTAAGACATTTTTCAGAAAATCAAGTAGTACTAATAATTTCAGGTTTTCTGATGTATTTGAAGGTATGTGTGTATATGTATATATAATTTACAGTTCTTCCGTTTTAAAGCTACAGAGTCAGTCAGAAATTACCAGTAATCCTCCTTGTGTACTCTCAACGTAGGATACCCAAAGGACAGTAACAAATGTCTCTGATGAAGTCTCCAGTGAAGAAGGTCCTGAAACAGGATACCCATTACGCCATCATGCAGACAGGACTTCTGAGAGTATTCTTCGGAATAGAAAGTCACACCATTATAAGAAATATTACCCTAATGAGGTATATACTTTGGCCTTACATCTGTACATGCATATCTCTTTTATATGTTACTAATTTATAACTTCTTTGAATAAATGAACATAATTATTGAAATAACAAATATTTCCTATCAGTATCTTATTGTTATATGATCTGGATTTACAGAGGAGCAGTTTTAGATTAATGTATTTCATACGTGATAAATAGCCACATTGTACTCATTTTGTGCATCTTCTCTGAAGACTCATACACGTACTTTGTTGTTTCCTTTTTACGAACATCCTGGAGAGACAGTCTGTGAACTCCTGTATTAGTCTTTTCCACAATTTGAAAGGCTTTATGACTTCTGGATTATAGCAAAGTTACTATTCGAAGTGACTTCCTTCATGCTACTGTCACCTGTAATTTGCCCATACTATAAAATTCAATCCCTTTATCTTCTTTGATTCTATTTTTCTTTATTAATGTTTGTTTTTCTCTAAACCCTTTTCTAACTTTATCACATCTCTTGAAGTTATCACATCTGTTGAAACTATTTAAATAGAAAAAAATTTTCGTTCAGTTGTATTTTCAGATTTTATTCTAAGGACAGGATATTACCTTGCTTTAAGACAAATGAATTACTCCTTACATCACTTTTTGATAAATGTCACCTTCTACTCTTTTTGTACTGTGTTTGATTTTTTTTTTAATGATTTAGTGTTAAACTTTTGAAAAATCTAATATTATGCTGTGCTGGAATGTGAATACATTAAGAGTTTTAAGATGAGAAGAGTTACTTATTTTTTTGTACACTTCTGTGTGGTTGTATCTAGTCAATCTTTCTAGTGACTATGGCTGTTTCTTTCAGTGGCTGCCGTTAGGAAGACACTAATGCCTGTGTGTCTGCTCATTGTCTTTTCACTTGTATCATCTGATATACCGTCTCCTGTTCCTAAACTAATAACCATGCTTGTGAAATTCACAGTTTTATTCGATGTACAGTTAGAAGTCAGTTGGTCCTGGAGAGGATTCAAGACCTCCTACAGAGGGAGGTGTCCACTCTCCTATAGAATAAATTATTTGGCTTTAGAGGTATTGTCTCATCCGGTAACCTTTGCTCTTCTTGGTTTACAACTGTAGTTTGAAATATTGAGGTTCTTGAATGGCAGAACATTATTTACTAATCTTAACTTTAAAATAAATGTTACTTAAAATCTTCCAGATTTCAAGCTAAGTAAGGCTGATAATTAGCTAGTAGGCATTGATTGTTTTAAATCTTTTTTTAATAATGTAAAAGATTACATAAAAATAAAATCTGATCTTCAAATTCTTCATCTGTGAAGTGAGGAACTTTAGACTAGAAGATATTTGAAAGATTCTATTTCATTTCCAAAAGTTCTTTACTTTCAAGTCAAACCAACTTCAAAATTGTTTTTTATTTGCTTCAAAATAGCAAAACAAAACCTCCTTTGAATAAGTAAGATTAAGACAGAGGATTTGTAGTGTCGTTTTGCATCTTTATGTATTTATTATCATACTTTTCAAATTATTGGCAATACTGTTTTCTTTTAGAGTGAGGCACAAAGAAATCATTTGGGAAGCACTTTGTGCGTGGTTAGGACTGGTGGGCCTCACTATAAGATAGGTCAGGGACCCAGCCATTTGTTATAAGCCTCTCAGATGTCAGCATCTATAGATACACTTTTTAGTGGTGTTCTGTTTTTCCAGAAGAATTATCCAATCTTCTGGTGGCATGGGAGTGGTAGATATTATACCACACTGCCATGTGTTTGGCACCAAGAGGGTTGGGGGTGAGGTTGTGATCTTGCCATTCGGTGTGTGGACTTTCACTTAGCTCTCCTCCCTCCCACCCTTCAGTCTGCCACCTCTACCCCGACCCTGGTTTCTTGTCTTTTTCTACGATCTACTATATCTGATTGACTTCTAGTCTCCTATTCGGAAGATGGTGGTAGAATTACTTGGTTATCTGGGATATAGGTGTAGGTGATGTCCAGGGGAATTCAAGCATTTGTCCTGTTTCTTTCTCTGTCTTGCTTTAACTCTACAAGTATCTTTCAGTTTTTATTCCCTATTATAGATTGGCTCTTCATCTGTTGAATGTAGCATTTGATGGGAAGCATGGTGAAGAAACCATGGGCTTATAGTCAGATTATTTAAGTGACTTTGGAAAAATTCTTTAGATTATCTGAGTCTCAGTTTCTGCATCCATGCAATGGGGAGAGGAGGAGACTGGCTTCACCAGATTGTTAGGATTAAATAAGATGATGCATAATTGCCTGGCACAAAGCATATAAATCCTTATTCCCTTCAAATATTTCAGTTCAAATACTTTTTCTTCTCTTAAAGATTATATGCTCAGTTTTAGCTCTCTGTCTAAAGATTTGAAATGAGCAGAGCAGATCATTAAATAATCTATTAACTTGAGCTGTTTCCTTTAACTGTAAAATTTCCTATTTTTAGGCTTTATTCAGCAATTTGCAGTGAAATTCAAAGTGGCCATTAGCCACATAATTATTGCAGGAAAAATTCTGTTTGCAATGTAAGCAATTAATAGGCAATAATTTTTAGATTTTACATTTGTAAAATGGCCCACTTATTAATCAGTATTTGGCAGAATACATTTATAAGGAATTACAGATATTTCCTTATCCCTTAAATCACCCATTAGTTTCACTTAAACAGTCATCAGGCCTTTAATCCTGTTACTTATTTCTACATCTGATTAGCCAATCTGCATCAGAAATTAGTGATAGATAATAAACTAGCTTTATAAAAAATTTTGAATTAATCATTACTGATAATACAGTCTGTGCCTTCCTATGTAATGAAAACCATTGTGATGGAAGCCATATGCCTCAGGTGTTCTGGTTGACGTTAGTTAATCTGAAATACTTCTGCACTGCTTTTCATAAAACAAAGCCATCTAATTTTTACCCTTTTCTCTTTCTGTATTTTTTCTCTTTTTATTTCTTTATTCATTTTCTGCTCAACTCTTTCAAAAAAATTTTTACTTCTCCCTCATACAGACAACTGTCTTCCCACAAATACTCTATAAATACACTAAATATATATTTATGGTGCCACATTCTAATATAAATAAATTATCAACAGTATATCTCATTCATGTAAGATATTTTGTTACCTGTGCTAAGGATGGCAAAAAAATAATGTTTTGTTTCCGTCTTTCATGGACCTAATGGTGTATTTGAGAGTTATGATTTGAGAATATGAAATACATGAACGTTTAAATAGCACAGACAATATTGTAGATACTAGATAACAATACAGAATTTATTGTCAAATGAATATAAATAGTAATAACTCACTTTAGGGACAGAGTGATTTCTTTCAGTAGAGAGTAGCTTTAAGCTAACATTTGTTGAGCCCTTGTTTTGTACTGGGTTTGTATTAAAAGCTACAGTGCTCGTTTGATTTTCCGTATCTCTTTAAGGTAGTTTTATTCCCTGTTGGTAGATGACTAAACTTCGGCTCAAAAACAAAGTAAGGCAGCTAGAAAGAGGTATAGATGGTATTTTCCTGATACTTTGTTGAGTAGGCTTTAAAGGAGAGTAGGAGCATAATCAGAGGCTAGATTGGCAAAGAACAATTGATGTTCAGGGCCAGGGAGCAACCCAGTGTCACTGGAGGAGAAGGTAGTGGTATGGAGAATGGAGAACAAGGCCTGAAGCAGCACATTTGAAGACAAGTGTGCTGAGTGGAGGAATGGGAACTGTATCCAGAGGAGCAGTGGGAAGCCACAGAAGGATTCTGGTCAGAGGAATGTAAGAATAGCTGCACTGTAGGAAGGTTAATCTGGAAAGAAGGAAAGGCCTTTCAGATAGGGGTCAGTTAGGAAGGTCTTGTAGCAAACAAGGTGTGAATGATAAAGTCTGAACTCTGGTGATCTGGTGATAACGTGGGAGAGAGAGAGGGATAACTATGAAACATTTAAAAGTATATTTGACAAATCTTAGTGACAGAGGATAGCTAAAAACAAATCCAGAAATTTTGGCATACTTAACTACAAGGATGGCTATTACCATTCTTTATTTAGGAAAGGTTATTTTGAATTAATTTAAATCAAAATTTTACTCATAAGTATTTGTTTTGTACATTAAACACTCCTGGGGGGAAAAATTGATTAGACATGTAATTTGGGCCTTTTAGTTTTTCACTTTTATACCATAGATTGTCTAAAAAACCTGAGTTGGCAGTTATCTTCCTGTTATAGATTATTTATTATTTTTATATCAATTTATTGAACTTCTGTTTGAAAAACAAAAACAGTAGATACAGGACATCTGTTTTTGCTTAAAAAAAAGACTAGAGTAAGAAAAGAACTCCATTAATCACATCAATTAATGTGGGTTAATATTCACTACGCAGTCCATATAGACTTAGGCTAGTCTTGGCCTGCCTGAATTTTGAACTTTGTGTAAAGTTTAAGAGAAAACAGGCATAACCTTTGCCTGCAAAATAACACTTGAGCTGAGATGTAAAATCAAATAAATTTTGATATGAGGAAGTTTTCTTACTACTTACAAACTAATATGTGTTTTAACGTTTTGCTATTCATTTCACTGTCATTTGACAGTGTATTTGTTGTTTTAATAAAAAGTAGGAATATATGTTTCTGATAGAATCCTTTGAGTTGGAAGGGTACATAAATTGTATTAATGTCAAAGGATATCTTGATTTCAGGATGCCCCTAAATCGGGTACTAGTTGCAGCTCTCGCTGTTCAAGTTCCAGACAGGATTCTGAGAGCACAAGGCCAGAATCTGAAACAGAAGATGTATTATGGGAAGACTTGTTACATTGTGCAGAATGCCGATCATCTTGTACCAGTGAGACAGATGTGGAAAGTCCTCAAATTAATCCATGTGTGAAAAAAGAATATAGAGACGACCCTTTTCATCAGGTTGGTTTACAGTATTGGATTATGTGGGGCCATCAGTCTAGCTCCTTTAAGTGTATCTACAGATTTTAACAGAGGTGAAGAAAAAGCTTACATTCAATTAATACAATGTTCCTGTATTTTTTTTTTTTTCTTTTTATGTGAGCTGTGGTCTGGCTTCATTGGAACATAGAATCTCAGTATTTTTATTATGATGTGTCACTCACCTTGCAAACATAAGTTCCTGAGAAGTTGTTGGTAAATGGAGTTTTGTAAGTCAAATTGTATTTTAGATGCATTAGTCCTTTTCTCACTCCGCAGACTTCATGATCAGATTCATCTACACCTGTGGCCTTAACTCCACCTGTAAGGTTATAATTCACAAATCTACATCTCATGAATATCAGATTGTATCTCCAAGTGCCTAACAGTAATGCTATCAAAAAGAAATATAATGAGAGTTACATATGTTAATTTAAAAGTTTCTGGGTAGCCTCATTAAAAACATTTTAAAAGGTGAAATTAATTTAAATACGTTTTGTTTAACCCAATATATTTAAAATATTATCACTTCAACATATAACTAACATGAAAAAATGAATGAAGTATTTTACATTTTATAATACTCAGACTTCAAAATCTATTGTGATCACTTACAGCACATCTCATTTGGACTAGCCACATTTCAAGCACTCAGTAGCCACATGTGAGTAGGGTACCATATTGGACAGCACAGGTCATAGGACATCTTCATTTCAATGTCCCACCAGTTCTTAACATTTAACCAAAACCCCTCTTTCTTCATAAATCTGTTTTTCTTATGGCACTCACAGTCTTGATGAATGACATCTTCATCCACTCACTCACCAGTCCAGAAACACTGTGGTCATTTAAAATCTTCACTCTTCCTCACCTTCCCTCTTTTATCCAGCTCCTCATCAAATCCTAATAATAAAACCAACAAGTAAACCCTTAGAAAATTAGAGCTAGGAGGAAACCTCCTTAATCTGATAAAAAAAAAAAAAGTACCTGTCAAAGAGCCTCCTAAAAACGTGTTTATTTAATGGTGAAATTTTAGGAACATTTCTACTAAAGTCAGGAACAAGACAGAGATACCCATTATCGCTGCTTTTTCTATCAGTCCACCAGCATGTATGTTTGTTTGTCTGTTTTAGTTGGACTTAGACTGATTTCAATTCCACATTAAAGAACAAAATGTCAAGAACAGCAAAAATAATTTTGAAGAATAACAGAGGACTTTCCCTACTGGGTATAAAAATTTACTTTAAAGATATAGTAATTAAGATAGTATGGTATAGCTGTATGCTATAGATTGAATTTTATGTCCCCTCAAAATTCATAGGTTGAAACCTAATCCCCAATGTGATAGTATTTGGAGATGGGGCCTTTGGGAGGTGATTAGGTCATGAAGGTATAGCCCTCATGAATAGGATTACTGCCCCTATAAAAGAGGTGCCCTAGAAAACTCCTTTTTCTCTTCCATCATGTGAGGTTACAGCAAAAAGAGGGCAATCTATGAACTAGGGAAGTGAGATCTCACCAGACATCAAATCTGCTGGAAGCTTGATCTTAGACTTCCCACCCTCCAGGACTGTGAGGAACAGATTTATGTTCTTTGTAAGCCATCCAGTCTGTGGTATTTTGTTATAGCAGCCCAAACAGACTAAGACAGTGTGTAAACAAATAGGCCAGTGGGACAGAATAGAAAACCAAGAAAGAGATTCCTACTTACATGGATCTCTAGTGTATGACATATGTGGCATTACCAATCAGTAGAAAAAGGATGGATTGTTCAGTATATGGTTGTGGGCAAAATGATTATTCATACACAAAAATTTATTCTAGATAGGTCCTAAATGCTGTGAAGAAGTAAAACTTTAAAATATTTAGAAGAAAATGTAAGAAAAAATATTTGTTACTTTAGGTAAGAAAATAGTTTTTTAAGCTAGATACAATAGTACAAGCAAACATCAAAAATGAAGGGATTGATAAATTTGAGTATTTTCAAATGTAAAACTTTTAGCTACAAATTAAGACATAAACATTGTTAAAAGACAAGCCACAGGCTAGGAGAAGATTTTTCCAGTATATTACTATACAGAACACATACAGAACTCCTACAGATTTATAAGTAAAAGACAAATGACTCAGTAGAAAAATGAACAAAGGATGTGAACAAGTTACTCCCCTAGATAGTTAATACAGAATAAAGTAAAAATGGTCAGCCTTATTAGTAATCAGGGAAACGTAATTTAGAACAGTCAGGTACCATTTCATATCTATCAGATTGTAAAAATTTTAAATCTGATAAATTTCATAATTTTCAAGAATATGAAGAAAGAACTCTTAGTTAATGCTGGTGTTAGTATAAATCTGCACAACTACTTTGGAGAGTGCTTTGTTATTTTATAATGAAATTGAATGTCTGCTTTCTCTAGGACTCTTCTCACTCCCAACAATATACTTTAGAAGATGGGCACAAGGATACATACATAAAAATGTTCATTGCACTGTGTGTGATAGTGCAAAATGGAAAATAATGCAATAGCCAACAGTAGAAGAGTTAAGAAATCATGGCATGTGATAAAATAGTACACAGCAGTGAAATTGAATGAACTCAGAGTTACATATATCAAAAAGAATAAATCTTGTGAATATAACTGAATGAAAAAAGCAAGGTACAGGATTATACATACGATATACTATTTATAATAAAGTTTTAAAACATGCAAGGTTATATATTAATGAGTAAAAGCATATACAGTAAGAGTATAAAATCATGCAAGGGACTAATAAACACCAAATTTAGAGAGTAGATCTGGGGAATAAAAGAAGGGAATGAGAGCAGGGAAGGGCACAAAGTCAGTTTCAATTTTGCCTGTCATTTTTTAAAATTAAAGTATTTGGAACAAATAGGGATAAAGTAAAAATATAAAACCAAGTGTTATTCTCTATCTGATTGAAATGTTTCAATTAAAAATGTATCAATTCATTTTGGCTTCAGCTATAGGAAGAGTGTAAGGGGAAAGAAGCCTTGTCACAGGTACTTGAGGAGTGAGAATGAGGAATGAGGCTTACAAAGCATGACCGTCAAGCCAGAAAGAGAAAGAAAAATACCATATGATACCACTTAATATGTAGACTCTTAAAAAAATGACACAAATGAACTTATTTACAAAACAAAAACAGACTCACAGACAGAAAACAAACTCATGGTTACCAGGGGGAAAGAGGCGGGTGGAGGGATAAATGGGGAGTTCAGGATTTACAGATGCTAACTACTATACATAAAATAGATAAACAACAAGGTCCTACTGTATAGCACAGGGAACTATATTCAATAGCTTGTAATGCCTATAATGAGAAAGAATATGAAAAGGAATATATGTATATATATGTATAACTGAATCACTATGCTGTACACCAGAAACTAACACAACATTATAAACAAACTATACTTCAATTAAAAAAATAGAATAAAACAACAAAAAAACGCATGACTGTGATAGTTCGGAGAAAATGAAGGAATGTTTTGGTCCCCATACCCCCAGAGATGAAGATGAGAGCTATTTGAGCACTTATGTGCTTAGGAGAAAAACAGTAGGGAAGAATTGAGGAGGTACAGGAGAAAAAGTTGTTGAGTGAGAATTTCTTAGGGTTCTGAAGAGGAGGCATAGTTAGGAAGCTTTTCCTCCTACAGGAAGAGGAGCACACCCTCTGCTGAGTTAGGAGGATGAGGAAGAGTATGTAAAGCAAGTAAGATGTTGAAAGAGTTACTGCCTGATGGTCTCTATTCTGTGAACTGTTAACAGTAAAGAAATGAGATGGTAGAATTAGGTGCTTGTGGGTGATGGTGAAAGCTTGAAGTTGCCATTTGTGGGAAATGGAGATGGTGGGGAAAGAGTATGTGTTCAAGCCAGTTAACACATTAAAAGAGTCACACTGCCATATTGTTGAGGGTCCACCTGGGTTCTGAAACCATGAATTTGTTGTTGCCCATTCTATACAGTTGTGTGATATTCTTCAGAATATAGTATAATAATCATTATAATAGCAAACATATAAGAAGCATTTATTGTATACAGTTCACTGTGCAAAGTAATCTAGATGCAGTGTCTCAAGCAATTCTCACTACCTGTGATAGTATAGTTTATTTTTTATTTTATAGATGAGAAAATGGAGTCTTAGAATTAAATAATGCCCCCAGAGTCACACAGTGCAGGTGCTAAATAGTTGCTATTCAAAGGACAGGATTGGGGCTGATAATACTGATTGAAATAATGGATATGGTAAGAATCTAGATATGTCAGGTTGAGAAGGAAATGAATCCAGGAAGAAACTGATAGATTGAAGGATAAGTATATTCAAGGAAAGGTGTTTTTTGAATTGAAGTTTTGAGAGACCTGGGAAGAGGTTGTAGTTGAAGGCTCATTTCTGAATTAGAGCAGTTCTGTGTGTTGACAGGGTCTGAGATATGGCCATGGGAACAGCTGAAAGTCCCTGAATTTAAGAAGTGGGAAAAATAAGTAAATAAAACAACAGTGAGCAATGTTTGAGAATAGGGTGTTGGATGAGTCATTTGCATCTTCATGTAAGCCAGTGAGGATAATAACTAGAACTGAGGTTTAGGAAAATGCCTGTGAGCTATTTTCCCAGCAACACTGTAAGTGGTGCAGAGGCAGGGATTATGTATCCTTTTGCTCCCTGTTGTATCAGTTCCTGGTACATAGTAGGCATATAATAGGTACTAGTTGAGTGAATGAATGAAAAAAAAATTTTTTTTCAAAACATGCCAATTAGGCCTATTTTAAGTGATTTAAAAAATTGTTCTGATGAATGCTCTTTATAATAAATTGGTCCTAAATCTTGTTACACCACCCTGCTCCTTTTTTGATAAGATAAATTTTTTTTTAATGTTCTACTCTGGGTATTTAATTATAGTATACTAAGCTTACATTGGTTTTGCCAATGTAAAGACTTTTTTGCATACATTTCGTGTTCTGAGACTTCTGAAAATAAGCTCATGTTTTCAGTTTTACTAATAGTTGTGTAATGGATATTAGCTCCCTTTAACAAAAAACTGCTGAGCAATATCTGTTTTAGATTTGGAGGACCCTTTTCTGTGTACCATGAAGACTGAAAAAAATCCCTCATAAAGAAACACTGAATATTTGAATCAGTGTGCATTAGTCAGGATGTCACCAAATTTATACTTTTGTTTTATTTTCTTTGTAAATAGTTATTGAAACATTTCTAAAGGAGAAAAATTTTCTCCTGTAGTCATGGCTTAGTATATAATAAAATATAAAGCCACATTCAAGTGAAATTCATTTTCAGTTGGTAAAGCCATATTTTAGTGGCTACAGTTCCCACAGGTGGAAACTCCAGTAAGGCAATTGTCGTGGTTAATTTATTTGAAATAAAACATGCCACTACTTAAGTGTTGAGGTTTTCAGGCAGTTTTGAATGAACAAGGGGCAAAGCAGTTAAGATTTTGATGAGGATAAAGCACAACCATTGAAAAAGTTCCAAATTTTAGTTTGAAAAACAACTAAGAAGAACATGTGTGATAAAATTATAAAATGGAATTTCTTGCTCTGTTGTTTTCCCTGAGCCTTTTAAAAAGTGTTTTATGTTATGTTCTTCTCCATACATCATAGGCCATACATGTTTCAACAAGATAGTTTTTCAGAGTACATTTGACAGACACATTCACACATGCAGATACCTGTATCTTTTAACTAACTCTTCAAATTCTCCATTTTCTAGTTGCTCTTTACTCTGTTGCCTTTTGGCTTTCTAGAAATAGGGAAATGCTATCAAATGCTGGTTAGAGTAACTGGGAAGTTACCTGGGCAAAATGAGTACTTTTAAAAGGAGAGTAGAGAACTGTTTGATTTCCTATTTCTGTCTGTAGATGGACATTCTTGGTGGTGGTGTGCCTTGCATCATGTAATTCACTGGTATAGACTGAGAGTTTAAAAAAGAAAAAAGAAAAAGAAAAACCAAAAAAACCAGTCTGTGTATCAGTGGTTGAAATCTGTTGCCTTTCAGGCTTAACACTTTTTCCATTCAGCTGCTCATACTTGATCCTAACTTTTTAGTTGCACTGTGTTTCATAATTGTTAAATTTCTAGGGAAAGTTTGATGCATATTTTGGTGCAAATTATTTCTAGCCCAAACTAGAATATTTTGTTTGGGGATAAATTATAAAACATCATAAGGAAGTAAGTGGATAATTAATAACTAGTATCTCATAGCTCTTAAGGCTCTCCAGTAGTGAAATACATACCATGAAGGTTAATGTATATTAAACTACTAAATCTTTGGAAAAGATAAAGTTTTAGGGGAAACTTCTTCATAGTCAAATAACTAAATGTGAAAGGGTTTTGCCAGTACCATGACTACTGGCATTATGGTTTGCCTATGTAATTATTAATTAGGTTTTACTCTGTTTATAATAAAGAGAATATATAGTCTTACATAAAGAAAATTAATGTATGAGATCAGAATGAAGATTTCTCATATCTGTTTTCTTATATATTGTATTATTATTTTGTACCTTTAATTGAAATGAATCAATGCAGCTTTATTCCCCCTAGAGGAAAATATTATATTCCTCAGTTTACAGAAACTTCTTTACCATATTTTAAACACATTTTTGTCCTCCAAAGAATATTCTAAAGTAGATTCTTCTGTTCATAGAAGTTATTTTAATGAAGTGTGTTATAAAAATAAGTTAGAAATACTGTAATGTAAACAAACAAATTTATCCCTCTCTGGGGCTAATCTTTTACTGTTACTTTTATCAATATCTGTTAATATAAAAATTAGTGTTTTATTAATTTTACTGCTATATTTAACCCACGACTATCCTGTTTTGAAGTTATATTCCTTTAATTATAGATCTCAAAAAAACAAACAAAAAAACCCCAAACGACCTTACATATCAGATTATTTGTATTAAAGCTTTCAGTTTTTCTTTTTACCTTTTTCTATTTCTTGAAACCTCAAGATATACCTTATTCTATTGTGAAAGTACTTCTAGTTCTGTGTGCTTCAGCTTGCAATATTTGCTTTCAGAGGAAAAAAAAAGTTAAATCGAACCTTTGGAGAAAGGATAGATTAAAAATCAGAAAAGTAACTAAATCAAATATTAAGGGTAGGTGTGTATCTTTTTTCAGAATGAGACTGCATTACTGTTTAATCTTTCAAAGAGGTTCAAATCTCAGCTGTCATATTCTTTTGTATTGAATGATCATAAATTGGACAATTGGTAATATAAACATACGAATTTGATGTCCATTTGTCTTTGAACACTAGTGTATTAGTTACGTAGGCGGACAGACTACTAAGTGCTTTTGCTGATGCATTTTAGAGTATATTTGAACAATAGATTGCCTAATATATGTAATAGAAAGTTCTTAACTTGTTTTTGTAACTGTAATTATGTTACTTGTTCAGTGTATGCTAATTTTAAGATAGAATTTTTAGTGTCATTGACATTGTGCATGATCTGACTACGCATAGGTACATACATATGTTCTATTTATAAAATATAAATGCATCTATCAATTTCTACTTTTTAGTGTAGATAAAATTGTGTCTGTGTATATAGAGATACATACACACATACATGTTTTATAAAATGCAATTAATACATTCACCAATTTCTATTTATTTTTTATAGAGTCATTTGCCCTGGCTCCATAGTCCCCACCCGGGATTAGAAAAAATAAGTGCTATCGTATGGGAAGGTAATGACTGCAAGAAAGCGGACATGTCTGTACTTGAAATCAGTGGAATGATAATGAACAGGGTGGGTTTTTAAATTTTAATCTTTAGTTCAAGGATAAGACAGTGATTATTAATATATGAAACGATTACTGGGGATGTTATATTTATAACCCACTCACCTCATTTCTTCAACCAGAAAAAAAAAAGTTACTTGTGTTTGGCTCCATCTGTGATTTAAACACTGATTTGTCACCAGACCACTCTGATCTTTTTGTGTTTTTCATTCTTCTAATTAAGAGTAGGTGATACAATCTAAATTTTTCTACTTTTATGTTATTCTTTCTTTTGCTTTCAGTAGATCAAATTCAGGAGCTGTTAGGTATATACAGGTGTTGCTAGATATATATAAATGAAAACTTAACTTTTCTGTATCATTTCTGTATCATTCATTTATTTATTACTACCCAAAACATTATAGAAAATTGGTATTGATGCTTGCCTACTTAAATATATAGAAGTAATGCAGCTAGTGGTAAAAATCTTGAGTAATTTGAAGTAACAGAGTACAAATACTACAGATTTTAATTTCAATATTTCTATTAAATTATTTCTTTTATGAGATCATTACTACTTTTAAAGTTTTACCTGATTCCTCTGGACAACTAGGCATGATTTAGTTTGCAGTTCTAAAAGCCCTGTGTGGTGTTGGGCTAGAATTGTTTGTGCACACTTTACATAGGACAGGAATTAAAATAACTAGTTTTAGAAATTGATCTGCTTCCTGTTACATATTTCAGTGTGAGCAATGAAAAGCTACTGACAAGGAATCTCTAAAGACTTGGATCTGATTGATGGTCCATACTTTAACTATCTGTGAACTAGCAGATTTTTACATAATGTATATATAATATGATGATAAAAAGTTAGTTAGATATTTAAGATCCCTTCCATCCTACCAATCTTATATTTCCCTATTATTTAATTTCCGTTTCCTTTTTTTAAAAAAATAATTCCCCCACCCTTTTTTCCTCTCTTTTTAAATTTGTCCCTTTCTAGCATATTCTCTCTTTTAAAATGATGTTAGAGTTTAAGGAGATACCCATTTGTATATTGAACTCTTTGAGGAAAAACACAAATGACAAATTTATCAAATAAGTATAATTCTAGATTTTTTTCTTTAGCTGATTTTAAGTGGGTATGAGATCTCCTCATTCTTTTTAATATTGCGGTGTTTGTGAATATTTTTAGCTTTTAAATAATGAGATACATAGAGTATTTTTTCAAGATCCCGATAAGACGAAGTTAGTGAATCCTTTTGCATTTGCTTAGTGAATTAGAGGTCTGATAATGAACAGGTTTTAAAAATTGAAAAAATAATCACTTAACATTTTATGTAAAATAGGCTCTCAAACTTTGAGTAAATTTAGATTTCATCATTCATGAACTAAAACTAATGTATTTTAACAAGAGGATTTCATATTGCTACAAATAAAATAATGCTTAATAGGAACTCATTTTATTGTGGATAAAATTTGTGTAATTTTTTTTTCTCTTTTTCCCTCTCTCTATAAAGGTAAACAGCCACATACCGGGAATAGGATACCAGATTTTTGGAAATGCAATCTCTCTAATCCTGGGTTTAACTCCATTTGTTTTCCGACTCTCCCAAGCTACAGACTTGGAACAACTCACAGCACATTCTGCTTCAGAACTTTCTATAATTGCGTTTGGTTCTAATGAAGATATCCTAGTTCTTTCTATGGTTATAATAAGTTTTGTGGTTCGTGTGTCTCTTGTTTGGATTTTCTTTTTTTTGCTCTGTGTAGCAGAAAGAACTTATAAACAGGTGGGTATAACGTAGACTTCCAAATAGAGAGTATTTTATCCTTTCATTATATTCAAAATATTCCAGAAGTATTTTAGTATTTCATTAAATCACTCTGACCTGCTAATTATTTTCCTGTTTTGTTTTTATAATACTTAACCAAATAAAATTTTAATAATCCATGTTTTGTTGATTTTTGTTTTTATGTGGTAATCTGCTTGGAAATTAATTTTTAATCTTAATCTTTTTTAGCGATTACTTTTTGCAAAACTCTTTGGACATTTAACATCGGCAAGGAGGGCTCGAAAATCTGAGGTTCCCCATTTCCGATTGAAGAAAGTACAGAATATAAAAATGTGGCTCTCTCTCCGGTCCTATCTTAAGGTAGAATGGTAGTGATAAAAGTACTCTTAATGTGCTGGCTTCCTCTCATAGTTTCTTTGTCAGTATGTATGTATGTCTAGATGTATATATTACATTTACATTTGTACTCATATGGTGCTATGTGGCCATGCTTGGTGTTCTTTTTGATCCATATGCAGAAATTTAAAATCTTTACCTGATTCTTTACAGTAAAACACTTGAAGTCTAAAAGGCTTAAATGCATTTAGGTAGATGATTCAAGATCAGATTGTCTTAAATTTATCTTTGTTCATAAATTTCGCCAACTTCTACTCATTCAAAAGCTAGATTATGAATGATTTTGTTTCTACCTAGAATGGTTATCACAAGCCAGCAGAGGGAGCCCACTGCTTTAAAAAAGAATTTTTAAAACATGTCAGTGAGTTGCTTCACTGAAGTGGCCTATTACTACTTGGAAATATTAGCTTGCAATTCTAAGCCATCCTTTTCATGCCATTCTTTTCCTTTAAGCTTTTTAAATAACTTTCCTAATTATTGAATTAAGATATAAAAACTCAGCAGGGAAATGGGAAACATCTGAATGAGTTTTAGGAAAATACTTCTGAGAATTACTTCTTTGTTGCATTAGCAGTGAATTTCATTATGTGTGGAGTAATCATGTCTTAATAAAGTTGACCTAAAGGCCAACTATTCTCTGACATATTTAAATCTTTAATGCTTTTTATTTTGAAATAACAAGGAAAGAAGTAGAAACAATTAGCACTATTTATCAATGCTTTCACTTTAAAAAGTCATCATTTTGTTTATTTATTTAACTTGTTAAATTCAACTAACTTACTCTCCATTGGGATGTGCTACAAATTGGAGTAGGTTATTTTTTCTCACTGTGACACCTCTGGAAGGATGGATATGATCTTTGTTACATGGCTTAGTGAGGAGCCACCCAAAATTTCCCCTCACTATCAACCTCAAGTAGGTATTGCATTCTTTTATGCATTGATTATTTTTTTCAGTAAACATTTATTTAATGTTAACCATGTGCTATTCGCTATTGATGAGATGAAAGTCCCTACCCTTAGGAGCTTATACTTCAGTGAGGGAAACATGTAACCCCAGACCTAGGAATTATCCTGGGTACTGACTTCCCTGTCTTGCATTTCCAACATCCAGTTTATCACCAATTCCCACCCTTTCTGCTTCCAAAATATATCTTGAATCCATTTACTTCTCTTTGTTTCCATTTCCACCACCCTAATTGCAGCCACCAGTCACCTTCTGTATTGGACTACTGCAGTTGCCTCTTAATTGGCCTCCCAGTATTCCTGTTTCCTCCTAATATTTTCTTCAGTTTGCCACCAGAAATCTTTTAAAACTGTAGATTTGATCATAATTCTTAAAACTTTTTGAAGGTTCCCCATTGCTCTTAGAATGAAGAACCAAAGTCTTTACAGGACTTATAATGCCTTTTGTGACCCAGTTCCTGCAAATAGCCTGTCCCTCTTGTCTCATTTTGAAACACTTTTCTCCCTACATTCCAGCCCCACTACACTGCTTCTGCTCTTTGAATGCACTATAATCTTCTGTTTTATGCTCTTCCACATACTGTTCATTCTGCCAACAACACTACCATGTACCATTATGCCCCTGCACCTTAGCTTGGTACAGTCTGGGAGTTAGGAGTGTGGTCCTGGGAAGATCTCCCTAAGGAAGTGATATTTACACCAAACTCCCTACCAATTTTCTCAAAACATTCTATACCTTTCCTTTGTAGCACTCATGACAACTTATCATATATGTCTATCACTATGCGCTTGAAGTCTGGCTCCTTATGAGTTCCTGTGAAGACAGCATCCATGTCTATTTTGTTCTTTGCTATATTTCCAGCACCTAGCAGTGCCTCAAGGTGCTCAAGAAACATGTTGAATAAATGATTAGTGTTTGACAAAATGGAATATTTTTAAGTAATCCTAAGAATTCTATGCTATATATTCACCATTTTCAGTGTTGCAAATCCTCAGGAAATAACAATTTAAAATTCATCTTACAAATTAGGTATATTTTCAGTGTTATAAGTTATAATCAGTGTGCAGTGATGGGTTAATACCTTAATTGAAAGCATGGAATTAGCTGCTAATCAGTAAATATATTTAAGTGTTTTCCTTTTTTCCCCACAGCGTCGAGGTCCTCAGCGATCAGTTGATGTAATAGTTTCATCTGCTTTCTTGTTGACTATCTCAGTTGTATTTATCTGTTGTGCCCAGGTGAGTTAACTTGTTCTGTGTAGAAATTACATAATCAGATCTATAAATATTCAGCCTCAGAAGGCTTTCTAATAATAAACAAATAATATAAGTAAGCGTAGTTACACAAGTTTTGAAATTGACTTTTTACAGTTTATTTTTTTTAGTAGAATAAATACATGCATCTTATTCATTGCTGTCAAACAGTGGCTCACTTACTCTCAGATGTCTATTGATTGAACATATAATAATTAGTTTGTGCCTACAATTCACCTGCTTTATTTCCCAAAACCAACTCATAAATGACTAGAGTTATGAAATTGTTTCAGACTATTTTCCATGAATCTCTGCTTTATTCACATTTAATATTAGTTCTTTTATATCTGAATTGTCACTGTGACTTGACTGTCTTGTGCTCTGAAAAAGAATTTTCATTGACCAAGATCAGTCAGGAAACTCAAAAGTATATCCTGTGCTATAAAATGTAAATTTCCATTTTAAGTAATAGACACACTAGATTACCTGAAAAATTTTCTGCTTTTAAAACATCATATAATGCTGGGGAAATAAAAAACCCCAGCCTTTTAGTACAAATAGGAGCTTTTTAATATACATACTACATGTATGTCTGAGTTTATAAAAGATAGTAAGGGGTCAAAAATGAAGATAAAACTGAAAAACAGAGCAATTAAGTATATGTGTTAATGCTATGGCAGCCCTAGGATAAGGACATGAGGTACGTTGGTAGTCTTAGTACCCAAGAGACTTGAGATTTTATGCCCATGTGAGGACAGAAGATGAGGTCTGAACCTGCCAAACCTCCTTAACATACACCGTAAGGCCAGAATCCTCAAGGGCCTAGAGTCTCAGTGAAAAGATGAAATAAGAAAAACAGTCAAATCAACAGCACAGAAAGACAATAAGGAAGCATGTCTGATTCTGCCTGGATTCTGGCAGGGAGGCAGGGAAGGTCTCTCCTAAGAATATGTGAACTGTAGGTCTGCCCTTATTACAGGTTCAGAGTTCAAAGGTACATTACAGATCTTGTCCTGTAACCCCTATGTCAAGAAGTTAATATAAAAAGTGATCCTAGACTCCTGGATACCTGGAGGAACCAAAACCAAGACTGTTCTGGGGGATGTGAATGTGACTTCAACCCTAGGCCTCATAGGATTTCCACAGATAAAGCCCCTTTCAAGTTTAACATGCGAAAAAAACAATCCAACACAAATGAATCAACAGATCAACACATAGCAGGAGTACATCTCCAGCTACTTAAGATCTGATGAGATAGAAACTGTAAGATAAGCTTGTTTAAAATGATGCCTTTAGCATAAATAATAATATGAAAAAACAGATTTCAAAAGAGCCAAACATCACTTCATAGAAGTGAAAAATACAATCACTGACATTAAAAACACAATAAACAATAAATAGCAGACTGAAGACAGCTAAAGATAATTAGTAAACTGGGAGATGGAAGAAATTAACTGGAATATAGAACAGAGATGATGAGATGGAAATATGAAAAGGAGATTGAGACAAATGGGGGATCCAACATATATCTAACAGAAATTTCAGATGGAAAGAAGAGGGAGAGAAATATGTAGAGAGAAAATGGCTAAGTTTTTCTGAATTGATGAAAGACATTAATTTTCAGGTTTAGGAGGCACAACAAGAATAAGAAGAAGCAATAAAAATAAATCTACAGTTAGACACATTATAGAGAAATTGTAGAACACCAAAAACAAAGAGAAAAATCTTAAAAGCAACCAAAATGAAAAAGATTGATTTCTTTACTCACAATTCCTTATTGCATTAGTCTTTTATTTGGGGTTTAATTTCCATGTTCCTGAAGTACATCCTGTAGTAGTTCTGTCTCCTCTGAACATAAAATCTATCTATTATTATCAACAAAAGACACATGGAACATAATATTTGAATGTAAAAGAATAGAAACGTATATTGTAGGTAAATATTAGCCAAAAGAAAGCTGGTGAACTTATGTTAATATCAGATGAAATAGACTGTAGTCCAAGAAACATTATTGGGGATAAAGAGAAACTTGACAAAAAGTAAAAGAAGAATTCATCAAGAAGATCTAATAATTCTAAACTTGTATGCATATAATCGTATAACTTCAAACATATTTATATACAGCCAAAATCAGTATCACTGTAGTAAGAAATTGACAAAATACCACATTGGGAGGTTTCAACACATTTCTTTCAGTAATTGATAGATTAAACAGAAAAAAATATGAAGATATGTATCTAAACAAGATAGTTAAAATTTTGTTCTATATTTGGACAGTACTTATTCTTTTCAGGCATAAGGACAGTTTATAAAACTTTTCTATGTAGTGGGTGACAAAGTGATTCTCAGCTGATAACCGTACAGACCACTGGCTGTATGCAGTTAAAGTAAAAACAAATGACAGCAACAAAAAAACATACACTTGGAAATTTCAAAACATACTTGTAAATAACATTTAAAAAAGAAAAAGCACAGTATTAAACTCTTAACTACTGGAACAGTTGAGACTTTTTTAAAGAATACTCGTATAAGTTGCTTTATGTCATTTAAGTTGAAAGCTTGAGTGGGTGGTTTTGTAGAAATGCATAATTTATTGATTTAAACTGCATAATTTATTGATTTAAACTGACTCAAAAAGTAACTGGAAACCTGCTAAGAACTGTAATGATAAAGCAGTATTGATTCAGTAGTTTAAAAATCTACTGCCAACAAAAATCCTCTAGACCCATGGGATTTTACAGATGAATGTTGCCAAATGTTCAAATAAACAGGTAATCCTAATCCTACAGAAAAGATCTAGACAATAGAAAAAGAGGGAATATTCCTGAAACTCATTTTGTGTTTAATATAACCTTGATACCAATACCAGAGAGAGAGTATGAAAATAGGAAGCAATGAGCTAATTTCCCTTATTAACTTAGATGTAGAACACTAGGACGTTTTTTCCTAGCCAGCAATCTAATGACAATAAATATGCCATGATAAAGATAGTCTGTCCCTGGGATAAAAAGATTTTCAAGTTAGGAAATCCATAAATCTAGTTTTGAACTCTTTTAGTTGATTTAAAGGAGGAGAAAAATCTCTAATCATTTCAATAGATACAGAAAACAAATTAGTAAATTTCAGTGGAGGTTCATATGTAATACAATGGCTAGAAAGTATTGTTCTTAATCTGATAAAAGTATATCTTTCAAAAATTGGAGTAAACATTGTACATATGATATTTATTATCTTGGGGATATTTACTTGAAAACCAGGAATAAGACACATTCCCTCTCTATCTTGCAGTTAGCATTTTCATCAAGACAGGAAAAAAAATTGTATAAAGATTGGAAAGGAAAAAATAAAATCTTAGAGTATATGATTGTCTATGTAGAACATCCAGGTAACTTTACAAATTATTAAAAATATGATATATTTTTAGAAGATCAAGATCAACAGAAATGTGTATAATATCAGCCTAAAAGAATCAATTTTGTTCCTATACCCAGAGATCAGCAGACTTCCTCTGTAAAGGGCCAGACAGAAAATATTTTAGAATTTTGCCTAATATATTCAGTCTCTCATATAATCTTCTTCCCCCTACCCCTCCCTAAAAATTATAAGTACTACAAAAGACACCATAAATGACAAAACAGAGTCTGGGAAGAGATATTGTCAATATATGACTTAAATAATTTTGTTATTCAAAATATATAAATAATTTCTACAAATCAGTTAGAAAAACAAGACAATCTAACAGAAAAAAGTGAATATAGAATATAAAAGGTAATTTACAAAAGAGGAAACCCAGTGACCAGCAAGCATATGAAGCGTATTCATCCTCCATAAGTAATCAGGAAAAGTGAAATTAAAACAATAAGAGAGCAATTTACATCCATCATATTTGCAGGTGTTAGGAAGTTGGATAATACCAAGTGTGCACTGAAATGAGGGCAGAGTGAACTCTGTTACACTACTGAGAGCATAGATTGTTTCAGGGATAAATTTGTAGTATCTCCTAAAATTGAATATGTGAATATCCAAGGACTCAGCAGTTTTACTCCTAAATTTTAACTCCTTGAGAAAGTCTTACATGTTTGCATAAGGAGATGCCTAAGAGAATACTTATTGCAGCATTGTTTGTAATAAGGAAAATTGGCAACTAAAGAAGTATTAATTGGTAGAGTATTAATAAATGTTAACTGGTATATTCTTTTACTGTAATACCTTATAGGATTTAGAATGAATGAATTTGAGCTTAGTGTATCATGGATAAGTGGATTAACTTTGAAAACAAAGTCCATTGAAATAAAAATTGAAGAATGATATGGGCAATGTGATAGCATTTATATAAATTCTAAAATATATATAAAATAACATGGTTTTAACATATATAGCTAAACTATAAATGCAAAATTTGTTACTCTTACAGAGGTGGTGGGGAAGGAAGGGGAAGAGTGATTAAGGAAAAGTTTAAGAGGGATTCAACGAAATCTTTTTTATTTTTCAAAAATCTGAAAGAATATTGCAAAATATTAAGATTTGACAAAAGTGGGTAGAGGCCCCATGGGTTTCATTACATTATACTCTGTACTTTTTAATGTGCTTGAAATATTTTCTAATAAATGTGGATATTTAAAAAATGTAATTCTATATCCATGGTCAATTTGTAGGAAGTAAAATGTTATTTTCTTTTAAAAAGAAATTGTTTGAATCACATTACTTCTTCATATTGCCTTTTTCATATACTTTAGTTGCTTCATGTACATGAGATCTTCCTTGATTGTCACTACAATTGGGAACTGGTAATCTGGTGCATCTCGTTAACACTTTTTCTCCTAAGATTTGTTACCCTTGGATCAGAAACAAGTAAAAAATATAGCAATACCTCGATATTACTTACTGAACAGGTGAGAATGCATGTTTATTAATGTTATAAATTGATGCCTATAATCTATACATTAAACTAAAATGTTTTCATTTATTTCAAGTTTTTCAGGAACTTGTGTTACTAAGACCATTTGTGTTATAGAGCAAAACTTGAAATTTGATAGGGCAGAAGCCTTTCTTCAGTGTTTCTGCCTTGAGACAGACTTCAAATCTAATCTACTGTTTTTATGTCCCATTTTCATTTGACAAGAAGGAAGTACCATTTGTAGAAATGATGGATTTTTAAACCATTAATGAGCTATGTTTGCCTTGCAGTGTGGCAGAGCCATATTTGAATAAGCATAAATTTTTATTCAATAGAAAGGATAAAGCATAATTTTGATGGTTAACTTTATTTTGTATGGTTTTGTTTAAATATTTTCCTTACCATTTCATAGGAATCATTCAAACAAACTTATTGCCAGTGAACTTGCTGAGTGTTTTGTCAGGAATAGTTTGATTTTTAAAAATTGTAACCCTCTCAAACCAACTCAAAGGGAAAGGGGAGAGCAGCACACAAACCAGTTGATTCACTTTACTACAGTTATTATTTATCGTCTGGATTGGTTTGACTCTGGAACTAAAGTGTTTCAACTTTTACATAGTGACATCAGTGTTCCTTTCTTCTTTCAGCTTTTAATTACTTTTGAAAAATTTTAAAAACAGTTATTTTCTTTTTATAAAATAAGTTTATTATAAGAAATTTGGAATATACAATTAAATATGAAGAATATTAAAATCACCAGTAATAACCAGAGAACTACCATTAATATTTTAGTGAATATCTTTCAGTTCCTTTTAAAAATTGTTATAATATAAAGTATATTTGTTTACTTTTTTTTTTAATAAAAGATAAACCTCTACTTGAAAATGGAGAAGAAACCTAACAAAAAAGAGGAACTGACACTAGTGAATAATGTTTTAAAACTGGCTACTAAACTGCTGAAGGTAAAAATGGAATTGAAAGTGGGCATAATGTAGAATATGCTGTTCTGATGTTATGTCTTAGTTTTTTGTTTGTAGATCCTACTTTATATTTGGTTTTCATGAATAACCAAGTTTGTTTCCAAATTATATTTGAGCACAGTTGTGTAATTTACATTTTATTTCTCATTGAAAAACTAATCAAAGTAAGCCAAATTGTTTCATTTTGAAATTTTAATCACTTTTGAAAATTTAAGACTTTTCATAAATGTTTAGAGTATTGTAGAGGTTGGTATCTTTGGAAATTTTTGTGTCCTAGAACTTAAAGTAGATTTCAAAAAAGATTTGATGTTATTTTGGAAAATTTTTTTCATTTCTCAGAGTAGTCTTCTGCTTGATCTGAAGCTTAAGAAGTAGTAATATATAATCATTATAATAAATACATATCACCAATAAATATTTAAATTTTCAAAGCATTGTTGGTAACAAAAAGAATATAATTTTAGTATGTCTGATCTCATAATAATAACTCTTTGGAGGTAATTTAATAAAATATTTTTATCACTGCTTTGCAGTGTTAGTAATGCTTTTCTTAAAAGGAAAAAAAAATTTTTTTAATCTCAGTTTCTATATCCAACTGAACGTATTTCTGAGAATTATTTAAAAGTGTTCATACAATAGTATGAAATTAGTTGTGTCTCAATGTTATGGTTAATTCTTCAGTGAACTAAAATGTATTGACTGAAATGTATTGAACTAAATGTATATAGACTGCACCTCATAGCATATTAGGTAGGCATTGAAAGGATTCAGAAACCTACCTAGGTGAGGTTTTTGATACATAAATATTGAGAATCTTCAGAGTATAGGCACTGTGCTAGACAGGAGAAGGCTAGAAAGATGAGACTTGTGAGCAGCTTCAGTTGCAAAGTAGAGAGAAACAAAAATAGTTAAAATACAAAGCACACTAGTGTGATCCTTTTTGATTATACATAGTCTTTTAGTTGAAACCTGGGACTTAATGCAGATTGCTCCTTCTCTCTTACTCTTCATAGCCAAGAGATTCTCAGGCCCATTGACTCAGACCCTCAAATATCTTTCAGTTCATCCCCTCTTTCCTATCGATTTTGCTCTAAGGCACCCCATCTTCTCTTACTTGAGCTTTTGATACACTGAAGTCTTAAGGCATTCTTCCTTCTGGTCTTGTTGCTTTTAAATCTTTTTCATATGTACATCTGATATACTATACCCCCAATTAAATTCCTTTAGTGCTAGCCTGTTGACAAAATCTGCCTAAAGAATGGCCCTTACCTAAGTAGCCAGTTTTACAAATTCAGAGTACTTCTTCCTTTGCACTTGGGCTCTAGCAGTGCTGAGTAACCTGTAGCAATTCAAAGGTGCCATGTTCTCGTGTGTCTTAGGGGATACCTTCTCTCCTCCACCCACTTAGTTTCAGGAGCACCTTCCTGAATGGCCCACTGCCTTTTATACATACCTTTTTTGTGAGACTTTTATGGTTGAATTGTTTGTTGGCACGTCTATTAGATTGCGAGGTCCTTCAGCACAGGGACTGAAACTTCATTTCCTAGAGCCTAGCACAGAGCCTGGCATATTATAGAACTTTAAATGTTTCAATCAATTAATTAATGAATCTTTGTATTTGAAAATTGTTTCAAAGGGGCATTTTTATATGTGTATTAATATTGGCAGAAAATTCAGCTAGTTAAATTTCTAATTCTGCAAAAAGATATCGTCCTCTTTCGCTTCCTATTCTTATACTAAAAAAATGTTCTCTAACCTTGTAGCTGCTAGACCAGTCCTTGTCATTCATTTGGAATAGAAACTGGAGTTAACAAATTTAGGTTACAGAGTTCTTTCAAAGGAAGTCACTTTCTACTAAAAAACCTTAAAGTGTTATTTGCTTATTTCAAGTTTAACCAAGTTTATTCTTTCTAAAACTGTCATGATTTGTAACTGTTTTTTGAAACAGAGTTTTAAAAAATCCTCATTGCATGTTGCCCTGAATTAGTTTAACTGATAGTTCTTAGTGAATCTGGGCTCATGGTTTTTTTCTCTCTGCTAGGAATTGGACAGTCCCTTTAGATTGTATGGGCTTACAATGAATCCACTGCTTTATAACATCACCCAGGTTGTCATCCTGTCAGCTGTTTCTGGTGTTATCAGTGACTTGCTTGGATTTAATTTAAAGGTAAGAGCTTGTAGGTATTTTTTATTTTTTAGTGCACTATTACATTTTTGTAACATTTATTTCACCCTGGGCACTCTTTTGAGATTTCACATGCACAGTAATGGAGTCATTTTGATTATGTTGTATATAGTTAGTGAAAATAATTTCACATTTAATTTCAAAGAAGGATAAATATTCTTGGTTTATAATACTGATGGAACTTCTAATTTGGAACAATACTCATTACAAGTAGAATTCCTGTGTAGGATAAGTGAGGAATTTATTTTTACTCATATATAATCTGAATCTAATTTAGGTGATAAAAAAGAGCCCTATTTCTGGTTTCGATCAAAGTTATATTATTTATGTATATAGCAATACATACATCTTCCAACATGTGCAATGCTGTTAGTGAATAAGGTGTAGAATATTCATATTAAGAAGTAATATATGTATATTGCCACTTCCCAGTAAAAGAAAGCAAGAGAAATCTGATTTTCACTTTTTCATTTGTTTAAGATAAATTTTTCTTGAAAATAAAAGGACAAAGATATTTAAAATAGTAGAACCAATACTTGTTTCTGAATGAAATTTAGATAAAAACAGCATTATATAATGTAATTTAATAAATTGCAATATCAAAACTGGCTCTAATGGTCCCTACTTCTATTATTTTTTCACTAGCTGTGGAAGATTAAATCATGACAATTCAGAGAAAAGAAGATGTAGCCTCTTTTCCAGAATAAGAGTACCAACTAAGCTGCCTGAAAGCAGTCACTGACTCTTTGCTTCAGGAGTCTCAGCTGGGAAATTGAAGTGTTTACATCAGACTGTCTTGTGCAATTCTTATATTTATTTCATTTGTTCACTGTTTTTTACATTTATTTTAGTCTTTATATTTTATTTTTATCATTGATGTACTTAGTTGTTGAAAGGGTGATAAAACTGATATCCAGATACTTGAGATCCTGGTAATTGCTCATAAATAATTGACAAAATAACAAATTGTGAGATTAGAAGCCATTGCTAAACACTGTTTCTCCATCAGTGCCGTGACTTGCCTTACTTGAGGAAAATTTCTTTAATTTGGAAATATTGCTTTGGACTCAGCTGAACACATGAAGTATTTTCTTCAGTAAATCAAGATCCAGTCAGGGTTTCTCTTGAATTATTTTGGAACAATACCAGAATCTATACTGATTAAGCTGCAGTTTAAGCACCCTTCAGTATTAATATATATGATATTACACAACAGGTCAACAAGTGCTCTTTGATGATAAAACTCTTAATAGAGCAATAATTGTAAATGGTTATCATACTGTAAGATATTTTGATAAAAATTAACTAGTAATAATTGTATTTATTTGAAACACTGGGCTGTTTGCACAGCTCCAACTGTGCATGCTCAAAATGTGCACTTTTTAAATTGTTACTTTAATGCGTATCTTTATATATGGGATATGTTATAGTGTACTAGGGCATGATACGGTATCCTTTTGAGTGAGGTATATACTCATCTCACAAGTGAAGTGCCTATTGATATTACTAAAGTACATTATGTTTACTTAAGCAAAATAATTTTCTTCCCATGGTACACTATAAGTGTATGCTGTTCATACCACATTCAAATGAACAACTTAAGAATAAGGTTAAAAAATGAATAATATATTCTTCTGATTACTAGTTATAAACCTGTATCCAAATTTTCAGGGAAGACAGCTATAGCTTGCAAATTCTATCCTCTAAACTTAATCTGGTACACCTCTTCCCTCAACCCCCAATTGTATAAGGGCTATTTTAGATGCTTTTACCCTAGAAAGTTAACCCTTCCTCCGTAAGTAATTTGCCAAGTGTCCAAATGAAAACTTACCATGTTGGCATGTTAGGTAAATAGGGCAAATATGATGGTATCTTACATTGGGCCATGATTTTAAGTTGTTATATTTGTACAATCAAAAAATTTTAGGAGTTAAATGAAACATGAAATGTTTTTGCAAACTTTTTTTTTTAACTGGGTGTCTAGTTTCTAAAACAAAATTTATTTGAAACAATCTAGAATTATCTTGGTGCAAGGTGTATCATGTTGAATATCCTCATTTTTTTTACCATGTTTTAGGGTATTTAAAATTATTAATTGTAAATAGTTTATTTGATTGGTGCAGTTTTAATCTCCAAATCATAATCTTAAGATCAGGAATGTGTGGAGAACAGAGCCACGTTGTAGTATCACTTTGCTCTCACCATTCCTTTTGATCAGCCTCAGTTCAGTGTAGTATATTTTCTTTCTGTAGAAAACAACAAAAGCATTTTGTTTTATTTGCCTATGTTCTAATATGTTTAATAATGACCAAAGTGCATTCTGAGTTTTTCAAGGAATGTATTACTGGAGCTTTAAGAACATACTTATTTTCTCCTGTGAAAAATTAGGCTTTGTCTGGTATGTTTTTTCTTCCTCTATTGTCTAATGTTGAAGTTGTTTTTAGGAATTATATTTTATAAACTTTTTCAAAATAAGGTACATACCTATACAGAACTTAACATTTTGCACAGAATATATCGAATATATTTTGAGAAAAAAAGTACAGCATCAGTTCTGTTAGGAATGAAAAAAGGAAACTATTGTATCTCAAAAAAAAAAAAACCTATTTCAGAATGGAAATATTTTTGAGAAAAGTAGGTGAGTAAACTGGTTTAGGGAAATGCTTGTTTTTGATTGAAGTTTATTTTACTTAGAGTTGGGAGTTGATTTACTGAGTACAGTGTACCTCTCAACAACATATTAATAATATGTGAAATTATGTCACTAATGTGGGCAGCAGTAGAATACTAAAAGGAAAAAGGTGTCATTTTAAGTAATTTCAGAACATTAATGGAACTGTTTCCAAAGCAGAAAAATTGACATTGCTGCCTTTAAGAATACCATGAATGTAAGAAATTTAAAGGAAATTGTAACATATCACATAATATAGAAAAGGCAGTTGAAAGAATTGTGGCAGATGTTGTGTGTTAACTTCTGTTTCTTTGCCACATGTGTCGTATTTGAAAGTTTGAGCAGCAAGTTTAAAATAAAACATTCTATGACAGTGTTAAATTGGAAGTGGTTTTTAAATTTTTTTTCAAGTCTTACACATTTCTATAGTAATTTTGTATTTACTGTAGCATAAACTTTAGCTATAAGTGCTAGATTTGAGGGGAGTGGGGATAAATTTTTTAAAACTTGGCCAGCACTTCAGATTTTGTTATGATTCTCCGAACATGAAGGAAGAATACATGCACAGGCCTTTCATCACCAAAATGCTATGACATCATTAATGTTTGTTTGCTTGTTTGTTTGTATTTAAATACAGAAAACTGGCTGTAGCCTGGGATATTAAAATTCATTGTCAGAAGGATAGTGGTGTTTTCAATCAAATGACTTTGCACGTGAACTCAGCACGGGAGAGTATGGCCAACAATAAGATCGGTAAGCATTCTAGTATTTCTGTTATCTGATTGGTACAAATGTTCATAGAACTTAATCAGGAACTATAAATTCAAGCACACTTTCAAACTTACTTTAAGCTTAGAATTGGCTCTTTTAATGAGTTTCCCTTCAGACTTAGAATTAGAGCAATATGACTTGCTATATCACTTAGAACAAAAATTCTCAACCTTTTTTTCTGCCAAGCCTATATGAAAGATACCATAAATGCTTATCAATTTTGTTGGTTCCCCATGGTGCTTACTTCTTGAGGAGTAGACTGTGGGTCTAGGAAGGTGGTACAGGTATAGTCAAAAAAGTATTCCCTAGGTGATTTGGAAAGTTTGTCTCATCTGTCACTCCTCATCACCTTGAGAATTACTGTCTTAAGATAAGGAATTTTATAGAATGTCAATTCTATGAGATGTTAACTGCATTTACCACCATATTCCTAGCACATAAAATAGTGCCTAATCTACTGAATGAATGAATAAATGAATGAATGAATCAAATAGAAGCAAAGACACCACCTAGTCTAGAGTCCTCATTTTACTAGATAAAAAAACTAAGGCCACAAAAGAAGTTAAGAAGCTTGCCCAAGGTTCCACAATTAGAACACACACTCTCCTTTATTCCCCTTGAAGGTATATTCTGTAATAGCACCTCTGTACCTCTTGACTGATCAAAATACTTAATAATGGGAAAATATTCTGGACAGAACAAAGATATTGATAAATCTGTCCATATTTATAGTGAGGTCATATATGAACTAATAAGCTTTTGGCAATAGGAAAAAGTCAGAATTCATTTGACAGCTCCCTATTCAGCTGTCTGCAGTGTGGCCTTTTGGAAAGAACACATACTTTGAAGCTGGACTTGTTTATGTTCATAGGCAAATTACTTAATTTCTGTGAGTTTGGTTTTCTCAGCTGTAAATTACTGACATTTATACCTATTTTACAGGGCTATTAGGAGGATTAATGAGATAGCATATGAAAAGCACCTAGCACAGGGACTGACATGTATTTGTTGTACAGAAAGATTGGCTCTCCTTCCCCTTCAAATGAGTAATGGCCTAGGACAATTAACAATTTCTAAGCTAAAGCATTTATATTACATAAGATACCATATGCATCTCTGCCAAGTAAGAGACATAACTAAGAATTATGCTTCAAATAAATTATCATATGTAAAGAATTCTTTTACAAGGAGTTGACGTTTAATTCCTTTTCTTCATAAGCAAGCGTGATAAAATGTGGAAGGGAAGTTTTCTCATTCTTTTGTTTGCCTTCATATTGTATTCAATTATGAATAATTTTGCTAAATTCTCAGGTGCATATTTCATTCATATCTTTTCATTATTAAATCTCTATCGCTCACTAGTAACACCCATTTTATCTTTTATCTTCTGCCGGGTCTCAACCCTCAACTTTAAGTTGTCTGCTCCCTGTTCATGCTTTGAGTTGCTGAAGAACATCTGATTTGACTTTCTACAGATGATGCTCATCAAGATATTACTGGAACCTCTGAGTTCTTTATTTGGCAATGTTTTTTCTTTAATCAATCATTTGTACACTTATATGTTCCCTACTGTGGCTCTTCCAAACCTCATTTATCATCCTGAAAGCTCCTAATCCCTCTCATACTATAACTATTAGCATTTTTTCCTTCTAACTTAATGGAAAAGATAAATATCATGCATGAATTCTCCTCCCTTCTTCAGTTCTGTGGAAGAGATGTTGCTCTCTGAGGGCAGCTCTCCAGCAGTACTCAGGGTTCTGTTCTTGCCCTCCTACAGGATACCTCCTCAGTTTTCCCCCTGCTGTCATCTTCAGCCTTTTCCTTTTCCAATTTTTTGTTATAAACCATTTAGATTTCAATGCGAGGTGCTTGCATCTAGAGTATGAGAGCACTGTTTAATGTTTATAGGTGGATGGAACCACTCTATACTAGATGGCACTCTGAGAGCTTGCCACACTCTCAGCCCTCTTCTGAGCAAAGCAGGAATTTGCTTCTTTACATTCATCATGCTTCATTGGACTATATCACTTTTCTATCTCAGCCACAGCTGAATGGGTCAGTGATCGGTGCCTGGGCCTAAAGTAGCCAGCTATTTTATGAGCCTCAAGGAACCCAGGAGACCAGCTGGCACAAAAACTTTGCCCTGATGGAGGTATTTCGTCCTTGGCAGTGACTTGGTGACCCAGTCAAAATCTCTGTTACTGCAAGTTTGAGTCAGGACACAGTGTAAGCAGAGAGAATTGCTAGAAAAGCAGAGACCCCAACGAAGCCGTGAATTAAAGCAAACCCCTGAAGTAAAAGGAAGTTAGTGAGAGTGGACAAGGGAGAAGAGACTAGAAGAAAATGCCCAAAACTGTCAATGGTAGAGACACTGAGTGATAGCTTAGCTGGCTCTGCTGTTGGATCATTCAAGCTGGTCTCAGACTATGGTAGCTTCATCTTGTGTCCTGAATCATGAGGCCAGTTGTTACCATTTATCCCTATGACAAACTCTTACCTCCTCAAGTAACCAAAAGATGACAGTCAGCCTGGACAAACCTCACATATTTGGCTGGCTGTTTAATCTTAGGCCATTTTACTTCCCTAATTGGCTCTCCCTCTGTATCTGTCTTCTCATATGCGTTTTTAAGTGTAGTGCTTGGCTATCCATGCTGTCTATCCTTTCAACACTTTTAAGCCTTCTATGTCTACAAAATAGTTAACAATCTCAGGGCTAAGGGTTTTGCTTGTTCCTTCCTTTTTATAATGTCATTCAATTCTGTGTATTCAACAGTGATCTGAAATTTAAATTAGTGGCTTGTTTTCTTTTTTGTCTTTTAAAGCTAAATCAAACTCTTTGTGCTAAATTTAATCATTGACTTTCTGTAGATATTTAATAATCTCCTTGACAGGTGTTCAGGAGTTTGGAGTTATCTTTGTCAAATTCTCTTGCAAATTTTGATCAATTATTTATATATGGGAATTTCTGGTTTTCCTTATCTTGGTATTAAGAGGTATGCTTTAAGGCAAAATAGACTTGTTGCCAAAGGCTCTGACCAGTTTGTCTCCCTTGAGATATATATACCCAGTTGCAAATGCATTTACTTGTTTTTGCCTGGAAATGCAAACTTTGAGCTGGCCACTTTCCTTTCTATTTATACCCTTGCTCTCAGCCAGAATTTACTGGGTCAGATTAGTGGTGCTGAAGATTCTTGTAACACGAATTCTACTGTTTGGGCGAAGATGTTAGGGTAAGAAGTTAGTCTAGCAAATATGAGAAACAGACCAACTACTTACAAAATTGCAGTTTTATTCAGTTTTTCTTCATTCATTCTATGAATAGTTTTTGAATATTATGTGCTAGGCACTGAGCTAGGATATAGAAATTAAAATACAGTTTGTCTTTTCATTTAAAGGAGGCTACGAGGTCATACAGTCATGCAAACAAATTTTAGCTTGTGGAGTGTACATGCTGTAATGGAGTTGCCAGTGTAAGTGTCACATGCAGGCAGTTCAGCATGTCTGGAGAAGACGATGTGTAAAGGCAAGGGATAGAAGATAATGCTAGGAGATGACTTTGTGAAGCCTAGAATTTGAATCTTATTCTAAAGATTAGGACTGCCTAGTACAATTCTGGCATGTCATAGTTGCTTGGTGAATACTAAACTGAGGTACCACCTTCTTTACTTGGACACTTAATGAATGGCACTAGACTGAAAATTAATTTTTTTAAGTTAAAATTTTAGTCCATGTTAATTTCTATTCTAGAATTTTTATGTGATTTAAAAAAAAACTGACATGGCACAAATTTGTATCTAAGAGTATGTAAAATTAAATTGACTTCAATTTCTTTCTCCGTATTTGGATGATAGAGTTAATTTATAATTATTTGCAAAGTGAAATTTTTTTTTTTTTAATTACAGAGTAGCAGAAGTCATCTACACTCTAATGGATCATGGGTTCTTTGCAGCATGTGTATGACCTTGGGCAAGTTACTTGACCTCCCTAATCCTCGTCTCATGAGATGGAAAGCTGCTGCTGCTGGAGCATGAATTGGTCCTTGTGAGTATGAAGTTGGAGAAGGTCTGTGTAATGGGCATGAACCTCTGCCACCCAGCATTAGTTTCTTTGTCCTTAAACTAAATCTGGCATTGAGATTTAAAAGACTATCAAGAATTCAATATGTTATGTTTGCAGGAGCTCCTCTTCCTGGGATTGATACAAAAACCTAGGGGATTCAGCTAGTACCTGGAAAATATGGAAGTGGCCTGTCTGTATTCTCTAGTGGTAGCTATTCCTCCATCCTGGTGCTTCTGCCTGGCCAACACTCCTATGCTTTTGGGTGCGGATGCTCCAGCCAGCTCAGAGATGCTCCCCTTAGAGGTCTTCCCCTGCTGACCCTAGGCTCAAGATCCTCACCTTTGCTTCAAGGCACCAGATCTCAGCGCCCCTCTCCTTCCACACATGCCCCATAGCTGTGCTCCATTGTGTGTCTGTGTTGCTGGTGATTAGGTTCTTGTCTTGTTGCAGAAATAATTCAGAGATGAGACTAGGAGGTCAAGAAAGTACAGTGAGGATTTATTAAGGGATAGATAGTACGCTCTCAAAGGGAGAGCTGACAGGCTCAGGTGAGCAGCTGCCCTGAGTTTCTTTGGCAGGTTGGTTACATAGGGTGTAAAATGAATGGGCAGAATATTCATTGAGGATGGGAGGGTTTGGGGTCGTATTCCCTGATTTTCATCCCAGCTCCACCTTCCCAAGGGGAGGAAGGGTTTTTGTCTTTATTTAGTCTGGATCGGAAGTGTCATGGCGTCAGTGCATAAGGAGTACTTCCAATCTGCAAGGCTAATTTTATGGAAATGAGGGCATAATGAGCAAAAGGTTACATTTGGACGCTGGAGATTCCTGCCTTTTTTCACCTTTCTTTGTTGATCTCCAGGCCACTTACATCCCCAAAATGTATGACCTCTTATTAGTCTGGAGGTTCCTGCTTTTCTCTGTCTGCCCAAGGACCCCTGTTGTTTACATGATATATGGTTTCCTGCATTTGGCCTGTGCCCCTCCTTTCTTGCCCAATTCCTGCCATTTGGCCTGGTTTGCCTTTCTCTGCTCATATCTAGCTAACATTTGCAGACTTTCTGGGGGATGAGCCCCTCTCCCAGCAACTCCCACCTCCACATTTTCCACTAGATGCTCTCAATCCACCAGATTCCCAAGCCAGAGCCTGGCTGAGGAATTGCCTTGTGGGCCTTGTTTTCACCCTTGAAACTCCAAAGGCAGTGATAACCCGTGGAGGGAAGGAAGTCAAGCTCAAAATAGGATTGTATGACTATCTTCTTAGAATAGTGGAGGGAAAGAGATAACTCATTCTTTTGAATCTCTTTCAGCAGCAAATATCCCAAATAATCCTACCAGTTAGGGAAAGTGCTTAGTTTGGTGCCTGGCATATAATCATCTCACCACAACTATTAACTATTAGCATTATTATTTTTATTAGCAACCCTTTTGGATAATAGGCAAGTGCTCAGAGTGATATCAGTAAATTAAAGAAATTATCCAACTGGAGAAACTGCAGCTGTCTAAAGAAATCCAAATTGTTAAAGAAATTAAAAATAAGGCTTTGGGATAAAGCACTTGGATTACTCAATGTGGAAATGAAAAAATGGAAGGCTTATGTTTGTCTTTAAGCATGTGACAGCTTACATTGAAGTCACCTGTTCTTCATCAACTTCAGGATTTAAAGCAACAGATAGTAACTTGAATTATGTTGTGAGATTTTAGATAGTCGCACACGCAGAAAGTATCAAACAAAAAGTATCAGTTACTTACTCAACACAGAATGTAAGTAGAAGCTGTGGACACCCCAACCCTAGAGATGCTCCAGGCATCGTGGGGTTCATCCACTTGGAAAGAAGGACTAGCTTAGTTGATGCATTGGGTCCTCCTCAACATGATGATTCTACATATCAGTGAGAATGATACTGTGTAAATTTTGTCACTTGGTGAGTGGTCCTGAAAATCGTGTTTTCTCATCTGCAATGGAATTTTTTTTTTAATCTCAGTTGAACATGCAGGAGTTGTGGCATAGAGGGAAAGTCTTGCTCTGAGTATCAGGAACCTAGGTTTGTATCTTTGCTTTTAGGCTGATTTCCTAGGTGACCTGTAGTAGCCATTTACTCTCTATCTGAAAAAAGATGGACAGAATTAGAATTACTTGATCTATTGAGCTTTATCATTCTGAGACTTCTTTCTTTATATTTTGTTCTCTATTACTAACGAGCAGTAGAATTAAGGATCCTTTTATTCTCAGAGAATAGACTGTGGTTGTAATTTTCTAATATAAATACTTAAATTTTAAGTACCTATTTTCTAAAAAAAGTTAAAAGATTTTGTTATGGAGAAATTTAGCTGCCCCACTATTCCAGCAGAAGTCTGTTTTAATCAGTTCTAATTTGAGGGAATCTATTTTCCATGGGACAGGTAACTTACCATGACCCATCTCTTTAACAAACTAGACTTGCTCACTGCTCCCAAGTGATCTTTCATTTGTTGGGGGTTGGTAGGATTAAGCAATCACACTTTTAAACAGCCTTGTTTTTAAGCCAAGACCCTCTTCAGTTTCACGTTCTACTAATTTTTTAAAATCAGTCTGTCTTGATTCAGCCATTTTACCATATGACCACGGAGTTAATCAGATGGCATCTCATTAGTAGGCCCTTATCTTAAAACTGGAACCGGAAGTTTCTTTTCCTATTGATCTTCCACTCATACCTAAAATGTCCCTCACGGTGGCAACTCTTTTCTTATTTTCTATAGATTTGTCTCATTCTAAATAGGTAAATCTCAGGATTGGGAGATGGGATCCTTGACTGATTTCCATTTCCTTCTTCCCTCCGTGCTCCAGTCCCTAGCCAGGTACTAGACTCTGAGTGCCACCTTGCCAGAGAATGACAGAACCTCTGCACTTGGCTCTTTGTGCATTGTTTAGTTTGACCTTTTTACCGACTTACTTTTTCTATCTTCTTTAAGCACCTTATTAAAAGGTTAGATAGGCATATAATATAAACCAGCCTAATTCTGCACCCATAATGGAACAACACATCTGTGTGGCTAAGGTGTAAGATGGTCTCTGAAACAAAGTCTGTCTTACCATTTTTATATGTTCCAAAACATGTAATGGAGGTCTTTGAACATACATACTCACCAAAGGGGAGATTTAAGAGGAAGCAAAACAGAGGAAGACCAAAAGTTTTACTAAGATCTTGTGTGATGTCTTCATGATGACCTCAACCCTAGCTGCCTATTAGACTGACCTGGTCATTTAAAAATAAAAAAATCAGGAAACAAAAAACTGACATCTTTGTCCCAAACCTAGAGATTCTGAGAAAAAGAAGGTTTTTTTTTTAACCCCCTCCTATGAATTACTCTTGGAGAGTTAGAATTGTTATTCTTAAAACATTGGTCTGTATAATCAAAAACATTCAGACAGTGATGAAGATGTTGTCAGTGGATACATAATTGCAGAAGCTAGAACAAATGTGTCTGCTATTTTGACAACTTAAAATTTTGTGCAGCTAAATAACGTACTACTGTTATCTATTTTTTATTAGTTTTTTGGCACTTCTCCGGAGACCCCGTTGATCCCTGTTACATGCTGACAGCACATGTAAGTAATACTGTCCTTGCCTCAAGGACTTGAAGATAGATGATTATGTTCAGACAGACTATGTCAGCTAACGGGTGTCAGTGACATTTTGCCCCCTCTGCTCCCCTGAGTGCTCATTCTGTGGTGCACAGGTTCGGCAAGCTTTTAGGTACTTTCTTTCAAGAGGAAAGCATAGCAGTTTGTTGTAGAAATTGAACTGATCCAAACTACCTGTCAAATCTAGTCTCTCATATGGCATGCAGACGGCCTTCCTCACTTTGTCACAGATTCTTTATGGTCAGCAATGTCACAAGAGTTGCCTACATCTTAGTTGATAATTTAACTCTTCTAAAAAATTGAATAATTTAAATCCACAGTGTGGTTCAGGACATTCTAGGAGTTCTCAAGACTTTTTCAGAGGTCTGCAAGGTGAAAGTCATACAGGGTGAGAGACCCATCAAAGTGTAATATGGACCAGTGGATTTTAATGTAACCCTATAAAATGTGTAAGGTTGGTTTTCAGATTCCACCCTGTGATGCTACCTTTAAGAAACCTTGTGCCAAGTTTTGGTGTAGTATCAAAGAAGAATATCCACTATTATCAGAAAAGGCTAGTAAAATATATCTCTTTTGCAAAAACCTATCTGTGTAAAGCTGGGGTTTTCCCAAAACATATAACCAAAATACATTATCAAAGCAAATTAAAGAGGTACATATAAGGATATAGCTATCTTTTTTCTTTGCTAGCATCTTTGTTGAAGTATAATTAGCATTTGATAAACTACACGCGTTTAAAGTGTACAATCTGATGGGTTTTGGCAAAAATGTTCACCACAAAACCTCAGTATGATCAATTTAATGCATTTATCTGTCATCTGGGTAAGTTTCCTCATGCTCCTTTGTATTCACTCACTCTTGGACGTTTCAGTACCACCCCTGCCCCATCCCCAGACAGACACTGATCTGCTTTCTGTTACAGATTAGTTTATCCTTTTTAGAATTTTATATAAATGAAATTGTATTCATTTTTTTGTCAGACTTCTCTTTCACCCTGCTTAATTATTCTGATATACATCCATGTTGGAGCATGTATCAATAGCTTACTCCTTTTTTGGGCAAATTGTATTCTATTGTCTTGGTATGTTGCAAGTTGTTTATCAGTTCATCTTTTGAACATTTGGGTTGTTGTTTCTGTTTCTGACTGTTATAAATGATGCTGCTATGAACATTTGTGCATGATTCTTTGCTTAGACATAAATTTTTATTTCTCTTGGTAAATACTTAGAAGTGAACCCCTGGTTGTATAGTAGGTATATGTTTAATTTTTGAAGGAACTGCCAGACTGTTTTCCAAAATGGTACCAGCAGTGTATGAGAGTTCCAGTAACTCCAAATGCTTACCAATACTTTCTCTTTCATTTTTGACATTCTAGTAGGTGTGTAGTATATCTCATTGTGGTTTTGATTTTCATTTCCCTAATGACTAATGATGTCGAGAATCTTTTTTTCTCATTTTTGTACCTTTATTGAAATATATTTCACATGTCATAAAATTCATCCATTTAAAGGATACAGTGTAGTGGGTTTTGGTGTATTCACAGAATTGTGCAGCAATTACCACCATCTAATTTTAGAACATTTTCAACATCCCTGAAAGAAACTCCATGCACATTACTAACCATTCCCCATTTCTGCTCCCTTAAACTCCACCTCAGCTTCTGGCAACTACTAGTCTCCTCTCTCTCTCCAAGAATTTTCTTCTGGGCATTTCACATAAATGGAATCATACAATATGTGGTCTTTTGTGTGACTGGCTTCTTTTACTTACCGTAATGTGTCAAAAGTTCTTCCATGTTGTAGTCTGTATCAGTACTTCCTTCCTTTTTATTGCCAAATTGTATGTATAGATATATAACGTTTTGTTTTTCTATTCATCAGTTGATGGATATTTAGGTTATCACTTTTTGAATATTATGAATATTGCTGTGAATATTTGTACATATATTCTGTGGATGTATGTTTTAATTTTTTGGTATGGGCATACATTTTCATTTCTCTTGGGTATATACCTAGGAGGAGAGTGGCTGGGTCATATGGTAACTCCATGTTTTTCATTTTCAGAACTGCCAAACTGTCTTCCAAAGTAGCTATACCATTTTACATTCCTACCAATAATATATAAGGATTCCACTTTTTCTACGTCCTCTACAACATGTATTATTGTCTGTCTTTTTAAAATTTGGGCATCTTTTTTTTGTGCTTATTTGCCATTTATATATCTGCTTTGGTGAAGCATCTGTTTTAATCTCTTGCCCATTTAAAAATTGGGTTGTTTTCTTATTGTTGTGTTTTGAGACTTCTTTATACATTCAGGATACAAGTCCTTTATCAGATTATAGATTTTACAAATGTTTTCTTTGAGTCTTTTCCTTCGTTTCATTCTCTTAACAGGTTTTTAAAAAATTTTTTGGAAGAACTTTTTGATTTCAGTGAAATTCAAATTATCTGCCTATTATTTTGTAGATTTTGCATAACCCACGTTCACAAGGATTTTGTCCTGTGTTTTCTCCTAGATGTTTTAGGGTCTTAGGTTTTACATTTATGTGTATGGTGCATTTTGAGTTTTCTTTTTTTAATAGGATGCAAGGTATTGATCAAACTTCATTTTTAAGATACGAATATCTCATTTCAGCACCATTATTAAAAAGACTACTCTTTACTGAATTGCCTTTACACCTTTGTCAAAAATTAGTTATCTGTATATGAGTGAGTTTATTTCTGTGTTCTCTGTTCTGTTCCATTGCTCTCTTTGTCTGTCTTAATGCCAGTACCACATTGTCTTTATTACTATAGACTTATAATAAGCCTTGAACTCAGGTAATGAAAGTCCTCAAAATTTGTTCTTTTTCAAAGTTGTTCTGGCTAAGACTTTTTTTTTTTTAACATTTTTTTTATTGATTTATAATCATTTTACAATGTTGGGTCAATTCCAGTGTAGAGCACAATTTTTCAGTTATACATGAACATATATATATATATATATATATATATATATATATATATATATATATATATATATATATATATTAATTGTCACATCTTTTTCTCTGTGAGCTACCATAAGATCTTGTATATATTTCCCTGTGCTATACAGTATAATCTTGTTTATCTATTCTACAATTTTGAAATCCCAGTCTATCTCTTCCCACCCCCACCCCCTTGGCAACCACAAGTTTGTATTCTATGTCTGTGAGTCTATTTCTGTTTTGTATTTATGCTTTGTTTGGTTTTTTTTTTTTTTTTTTTTTTTTTTAGATTCCGCATATGAGCGATCTCATATGGTATTTTTCTTTCTCTTTCTGGCTTACTTAGAATGACATTCTCCAGGAGCATCCATATTGCTGCAAATGGCATTATGTTGTCGGCTTTTATGGCTGAGTAGTATTCCATTGTATACATATGCCACACCTTCTTTATCCAGTCATCTGTTGATGGGCATTTAGGCTGTTTCCATGTCTTCACTGTTGTAAATAATGCTGCTATGAACATTGGGGTGCAGGTGTCATCCTGAAGTAGGGTTCCTTCTGGATATATGCCCAGGAGCGGGATTCCTGGGTCATATGGTAAATCTATTCCTAGTCTTTTGAGGAATCTCCATACTGTTTTCCACAGTGGCTACACCAGACTTTTTTATTTCCATATAAATTTAATATCAACTTGTCCATTTCTAACAAAATAACAAAAATAAAAAAACCCTGTTGGAATTTTGACTTGGATTGCATTGAATCTGCATGAACAGTGTATCTCTCCATTTATATAGCTCTTCTTTAATTTCTCTCATCATTGTTTTATAGTTTTCAGTCTACAGGCCTTGCATGTTTTTTTTTCTTTGTCAGATATAACTTTAAGTATTTCATTTTTGGATGCTATTGTAAATGGTATTTCGGATTTTAAATTTCCAATTATTTGTTACAACAATTATTTGTTGCTAGTACATAAAAATACAGTTGATTTTTGTTTATTAGTCTTGTATTCTGCAACCTGGCTAAACTCATTTAATAGTTCTAAAAGCTTTTTTGTTGTTGATTCTACTGGATTTTCTGTAAAGCAATGTGTTGTGGGCCAAGACAGTTTTACTTCTTCCTTTCCAATCTGTACACTTTTGGTTTCTTCTTGTTGCCTTGTGGCACTAGGTAGAAACTCCAGTAAAGTGGTGAGTGAAGCCTGCCTTCCTTGTTTCTGACACTGGGCGAAAGCATTGTTTTTTCACCATTAAGTATGTTAGCTGTAAGTTTGTATGAATGTGCTTTATCAGGATGAAAAATTTCCCATCTATTTCTAATTTGATAAGTTTTTATGAGGAATTGATGTTGGACATTATGAAATATTTTTTCTACATTTATTGAGATAAGCATGTGGCTGTTCTTTTTTTAGTTCATTAATATGAAGAATTATAATATCTGAATTTTAAAAGTTAAGATTAACCTTGCATTCTTGGGATAAACTCCACTTGAATCATGATGTATTATCCTTTTGTTTATAGCAATAGATTCAATTTACTAATATTTTGTCAAAAAGTTTTGTATTTGTTCAATGAGAGATATTGGATTATAGTTTTCTTTTCTTATATCTTGTCTGGTTTTTGGCATAAGTGGTCTCATCAAATAAATTGGAAAGCATTCCCTCTTCTTCATTTTTTCTAGAGTAGCCTAGTGCAGAATTGTACTGCTTCTTCCTTAAATGTTGGGTAGAACTCCCCAGCAAATCCATCTAGGCCTTGATTCTTCTTTGTTATGAAGGTTTTAAGCTATAAATTTAGTTATTTAGTAGGAATAATCTTTAATAGCTTGTGTCTTTCAAGGGACTTGTTCATTTTATTTAAGTTGTTCAATTTATTGGCATAAAATTGTTCATCATTCCCCTTATTATCTTTCTAATACCTGTGGAGTCTGTGGTGATATCCGCCTCCCTCATTCCTAATATTGGAAATTTATGTATTCCTTTTTTCCTACTGGTTAGCCTGACTAGAAGTTTTGTTGTAATTCCAAGAGCCTGTTTTTAATTTTATTGATTTTTCTCTATTTTTCTGATTTCTATTTCATTGAGTAATATTCTGATCTTTAATTCCATTCTTCTGATTTTTTCTCCTCTGGCAGCTATTTATAGTCATGGGTTTTTAACCTTCTTTTCTAATGTAAAAATTCAGTGCTACAAATTTCTAAATACTGCTTTAGCTTCATCTTACAAATTTTCATATGATTTGTTTTCAATTTCATTCAGTTAAAATGCTTGCTAATTTTCCTTTTGATTTATTCTTTGATCCACCAGCTATTTACAAGTATTATTAGTTTCCAGATATTAGGGATTTTTCAGATAATTGTTCTGTTGTTGATTTCTACTTAAGTCCACTATAGTCAGTGAACATGCTTTGTATGATTTGGATTCTTTTAATTTTTTCTAACACTTTTATTGTGGTATAGTTCCTGTATAGTAAACTTCACGTATTTCAGATATACACATAGATGAATTTTGATAGATGTATACACCAATGAAACCACTGCCACAATCAAGATGGCTAACATTTCCATCACTCCACAAGAGGTGAAATTTTTGAATTCCCAGTTTATCCCTTCCCACTTGCTTTAACCCCTGGTATCCATAAGTCTGTTTCTGTTATTTAGATACATTTGTTTGTGTCCTTTTTTTTTTAAATTCCACATATAAGCGATATCATGTGGCATTTTTCTTTCTCTTTCTGGCTTGCTTTACTTAGAATGATGATCTCCAGGTCAATCCATGTTGCTGCAAGTGGCATTGTGTTATTCTTTTTTATGGCTGAGTAGTATTCCACTGTGTGTGTATCCAGTTGTCTGTTGATGAACATTTGGGTTGTTTCCTTGTCTTGGCTGCTGTAAATAGTGCTGCTGTGAACATTGGGGTGCATGTGTCTTTTTGAATATATTTTTCTCTGCATATATACCCAAGAGTGGGATTGCTGGATCATATGGTAAGTCTATTTTTAGTTTTTTAAGGAACCTCCATACTGTCCTCTGTACTGGCTTCACCAATATACATTCCCACCAGCCAGCAGTGAAGGAGAGTTCCCTTTTCTCCACACCCTCTCCAGCATTTATCTTTGTGTACTTTTTGAATGATGGCAATTCTGACTGGTGTGAGGTGACATCTCATTGTAGTTTTGATTTGCATTTCTCTAATAGTTAGTGATGCTGAGCATCTTTTCATGTGCTTGTTGGCCATCTATATGTCTTCTTTGGAGAGCAGCCAGGAATATGGCCTGTCATGGTAAATGATCCATGTACACTTAAAATGTGTATTCTGCTATTGTTTGGTGTAGTATATGATAAATATCAGTCAAGTCAAATTGGTTGATAATGTTGTTCAAATTTACTGTGTACTTACGAATTCTCTGTCTACTTTTTGTATCGGTTGTTGAGGAAAGGGTGTTGAAATCTCCAAATATAATTGCTTTTCAGCTATTTCTCTTTTCATTTCTATCAGTTTTTGCTTATTTGATTTTGAACTCCTCTTATTAGGTGCATACATGTTTAACCCTTGTTATGAACCCTTGATAAATTGACCCCTTTATCATTATGAAATGACCCTCTTTATCCCTGTTAATATTTTATGCACTGAAATCTACTTTGTCTAATATTAATGTAGCCACTTCAACCTTCTTTTGGTTAGTGTTAGCCAAAGATAGCCATATATTTTCCCATCCTTTTACTTTTAGCTAATTTGTGTCTTTGTTTTTAAAGTGACTTTTTGTAGCCAGGATATAGTTAGGTCTTGCCAATCCAGTCTGCTGATCTTTGTCTTTTAATTGAGATGTTTAGACCATTTACATAAAATGTGATTTTTGCTATGGCTGAGTTTAAGTCTACCATGTTGACATTTGTTTTCTGTTTGTCCCATCAGTTCTTTGTTCTTTTTTCTACCTGCTTTTGGATTGATCTTTTTCAAGGCCTTTTTATCATTTTTGTTGGCTTATAGCTATTTATTTTGTTTCAGTGGCTGCTTTAGGGTTTGTATTATGCATCTTAAACTTACCACATTCTACTTTCCATTGATGTCATATCACTTCACATATAGTAAAAGAACTCTTTAATAATGTACTTACCTTTCTTCCCTCTGAGAATTTGTGCTATTGTTGTCATACATTTTGCTTCCACATATGTTATAAATCCCACAGTACACTGTAGTTGTTTTTGCTTTGAGTAATTGGTTGTCTTCTAAAGATATTTAAATGATAAAAAGAATTATTTATATTTATTGACATAATCACCAGTTCTGGTCTGCTTTATCCTTTGTGTAGATCTAGATTTCCATCTATTATTCTTTTCCTTTTACTTGAAGGACTTCCTTTAATATTTATTCTAGTGTTGATCTGCTGGTAATAAATTCTTTCAGCTTTTGTATGTCTGAAAAAGTATCTATTTTGCCTTTGTTTTTTAAAGATATTTTTATGGAATAAATATTTGTAGGTTGGTAGAGTTTGTTTTTCCAGTTCCATTTGTCCTCTACCTTTCATTATTCATGACATGGAATCTACCATCATACTTACCGTTTTTCTTCTATATAGGATATGTCTTTTTCCAGTTGCTTTTAAGGTTTTTCTCTTTATAACAAAAAACTAGTTTTAAGTAATTTGATTATGAAGTGACTTGGTGTGGTTTTGTTCATATTTCCTGTACTTGGAGCTTATTAAGAATCTTGGATCCATGGGTTTATAGATTTCATCGAATATGCTTCCATTAAAGTCTCTGCCATTATTTCTTAAAAATCTTTTTTCTGTCCTTCATCTGTTTTAGGGACTCCATATATATGTATATTAGGCTGCTCAAAGCTTTCCCACATATCACTGATGCTCTGTTCACTTTTTCTTTTCAGTCTTTTGTCTCTCTGTATTTCATGATTGTTTTAATTGTGGTATCTTCAAGTTTACTAGTCTTTTCTTTTTCAGTGTCTAATCTGCCATTAATCCTGAATATATTTTCCATAAGAGACATTGTAACTTTTCTCTCTAGAATTTCAAGTTGTCTTTTACTATTATATAAATCCATATCTCTGCTTAACTTGTTCAGTCTTTTACTTTGTTCCTTGAACATATGGAATATAGTTATAATAACTTTTAATTTCATTTTTGGTTTAGTTTCAGTTGTTTGAGTTTTCTGCTCATTTTAAGGTTATGTTTCCCCACTTACTTGTATGTCTGGTAATTATCTATTGGATACCAGGCATTGTGGATTTTACCTTGTTGGGTGCTGGGTATTTTTGTATTCCTATACATACATATTCTTGAACTTGGTGCTAGGAAATGATTAAATTACTTGGGAATAGTTTGATTCTTTTGGGTCTTGCTTTTTAAGCTTTTAAAAGCAGGGCCAGAGTAGTGTTTAGAGTTAGTTTCAGGTTAATTTTTCCATAAAGCTGAGGCATACTCTTTGGAGTATTCTTTGAGGCCTCATGAATTATGAGGTTTTCCACTCTGGCTGGTGGGAATAGACATTATTTTCAATCTTACATACACTTCCTAAACTTTTCAGGTGACTCTTTCGTTAGCTTTCAGTAGTTTTCTTACAGGTGCTCTCTGATCAGTTCTTACCTGAATACTTGAGGGGTGCTCTCTGAACTCTCTGGAATTCCCTCTCTCTGTAGCTCCCCCTTTTTTGCATACTTTAACCAGTTTGACTTATCCACACTCCAGCTTTATCTCCTCAGCTCAGGAAGACCTCCAAACTTTACCAGGTACCCCTCTTGGCACTGCTGCCTGGAAACTCTCCCAAAGCATTAAGCTTGGGCAATTGTACTGTTCATCTCATTTGTTTTCCATCTCTTAGAGATCATCGTCCTTTGATTCCTGATGTCTTGAGAACTGTTGTTTTATATATTTTGTCCAGTTTTTTAGATGTTTCAAGCAGGAGGTAAATCTTATTCCTGTTACTCCCATCATGTTTGGAAGTAGAAATCCCAGACATTTTCTAGAAGCCAGATATTAAGAAGATTTGCAAAATTTGAAAGTTCTACTCTTTAAGCCATTTTTTGTTTGTTTTGGAAAATATGGTTTCTATAAAAATATTTAAGTTAACATGTAATTGGTTTATTAGCATTATCTTTAAGTGAATTAGCAAATAAAATATTAAAAATTTTCTGTTTTAATTTTGAATATGGTAAATATTGATAGCTGTTTATTACTCATGTAAACAAAAGGTCTTTGGTTTCAGTGATTTTTAAGAATGTAAAGTAATTCTAAGGACAGGAAGTCTGAGAACAGTTGATCTAAATATAGTGAAGTGGTTTATTGTGGGTTGCCTAAACCTAGAAGTTGGGTAACCCTGGTGCTGGGGAGGGCATGGGTACAAAGATGAGATGACCCGTAAACATACAGAAGAAGGAAGAAGAACAGTACAAGCAGAATTTAAGAAGTCACATGGCTCCCAGGAGACACAGAGAGTATTGTGGCTTCCTCATTTTCCAGCTGCTCTCTAGGCATTTTTGAGCCCCAGTTATCCCTCCTGCCCTTAGGATCTTTCAGATAGTACTAAAAATAAATTCCATCTTTTTTTCCTTAAGGGAAAAAAAGAAACTGGAAGGAAAAATTAAAACACTGTGTTAAAATCAACTACATTTCAATTAAAAAAAAAAAAAAAACCCACTACGGTAGGCTTAAGAAGAAGACATTTTGGAAGTCCAGGATCCTTTTGGAGTCCAGAGATTACAGTCCTGTGACAAAGGCTGATACAGTTCATGATGCTCAAGTGGAGGCTAGCAGATCCCGTGTCTGGGGTGTGGAAAAGCAATCCCTAGTTCTGTGGTTATTTTCAGCGTGCTGGTTGTTAGTTCATTGGCATACAGTGTTCGGAGAACCAGGATTGTCCCTCACCTTCCTGTCTAATCTTGGCCACACCTTTCTGGGACTTAGTTTCTCCACACCCACAAAGTGGCAGTCGGAAAACTTTCTAGGTTTTTGTCTGCAGGTGACAGCAACCTACATCAAATTAGCTTAAGCACAAAAGAGCATTTATTGACTTATTTAACTGGGAAGCCGAGCTGAGCTAGTGCTGGCTCCAACATAATTGGATCCAGGTGTTCAAACTGGCATTGTGGCTTCATACTATGTTCTCTTCCCTCCTCCTTTTCCTTTCCATTTTCTGCCCATTCCTTTCGGCTTACCTTTGTTAGCTTTGTTCTCCATTCAACCACAGAATAGCCCCCAGACGCTCTAAGCTTATATGGACGCTTTGAGCTCATGAACCCAGAGATTGAAACAAATGCACTCTCTCCAAGCAATCACAGACCCAATCCCTTGGAGACTCTTTCATTGACTTTACTTGGGTCACATGCTTATACTTGCAACCAATGACATTAGATAGGACTATGGAGAACCTGCTTTGGCCAGACTGGGTTATGTGCGCACTCCTTTTGCAGGTAGAAGAGGACAAAGTTGCAGCCCCATCAGAACCACATAGAGAGTGAGATGGGGCAGCTCAGTGACCAGAAGGGTGCTGGGCAGACTGCAGCCTGCACCCTCAGGTGTCATCAAGTGAAGCAAACTATGTCTGTCTATCACGTGTTTATGATTTAAAAAGAAATACAGCCATGTGGCTAGTATAGCATTTTTGGGAATTTGACGTTTTCTTCTGAGTCCCCCAGTTCTCTCTTAGTTTCATCCTTTCCTATTGCTTTTCAAGTATTTCATCTACATGGTTTAGATTTCATCTTTGCCTCTGAGGCTTTTTACCAACTTCTGTCACATCAAGAATGGAGTCAGCTGCACCCAGAGTGTTCCCACTCAGTGATTTTCATTCCTGCCAACACATTCGTGCTTTCTTTTAAGTTCACATCTTTTCTACCTGAATCTTTTCCTTAATCTTGGTGTGTAACAGAGATGTAGAATCAGAGTTGGTACTAAAAGACTACAAATCAATAAATAAGAAATGAGGAAGATCTTTAAATACAGAGTCCTCATCAGATTTAACTTTCAGTTGAGTAATTACCTCCCAGCCTCTTTGGGATTGCAAAATAAAGTGAACACATAGGTGAAGGATTTATTAACAGTGCCAGAGATGCTTAGTATGCAGGACACATTCTGTTGTCTCTGAAGTGGCAGCCTCTAGTAAAAAGCTCTCTCCACAAATCCACTGTGGAATCTCATTCCTATGTTTTTCTATCCAGAAGAACTGAACAAAAATGTAGAGTCTGAATTTGTTTACTCATAAAAATAAGATCTGTAGTGTGTTTTTAGTCATATTTTGGAATGCAGCTCATCACCTACATGTTATATTTAGATTGGTACTATCAAAATGAAAAGGTAACATGCCAGGTGGTTATTATATTCTAGAATATTCAAGCAAAGAAATTTGCATTTGGAATTAAATATAAGATCCCGATCTTCCGTAGATCCAGCTAAGGCTCACAGTTCAGTTAGACAAGAATCTGGCATTCACTTGTGTGTGTGCCTTTGAATGGGTGGGTTTCTGGAGAGAGAAACTCCAAAAAGTTAGCCGAAGATGGCTCTGGAGATGAAAATATGAATGATCTTAATTTTCTTTTCCGTACCCTTCTCAACCATTCGTATTTTCTGCACTGAGCACATACCACTTTCACAATAAAAATAATTAAAAAAAAATTACATCTATGCTGAATTGTGAAAGTTCTTGGAATATACCAAATTATACTTAAGCAAGATATAACTACTGAAGGAACCGACTGACACCCCGAAAACTCCTTGGCTTGAACTCTGTGTTGGGCAGTCTGATTCTGCCTTGCCTCTGCAGGACGGTCTGTGGTCCCAGTGTGGTCTAGCGTGTGTACCTACCTCAGGACCCTTCGCTGTGCCATTAGGGCTACAAGAGACCTGACTGCACCAGCACCTTCAGGCCTCTTAGGACAAACCCACAGGGAACTCTGGAGCTTAAGCTCAGGTCTCCAGTTCCTAAAGTTTCTGATTGTGTCAAAAAGAAGAGAATTTTCTCCCAACTTATGAGAGTGAGGGTCAGGGTGGGAGAGCCATAGGCACACTGTCCTGAAAGCAGACTCATAACTCCCAAGCCCTCTCAAGCATTTACCTAGTCAATACTCACCATGCGCTCGCAGGACCAGTTGCTCATCCCAGTGCCTGCAAGCTCAGGTGTCAGGTTGGGACAGTCTCTGCACAGCACAGCTGCAGTGTAGTAGCACTCAAATCTCTGACCCACCCTGTGGGAACTGCTCTTTCTGACTCACAGTCCACTTGTTCAAGAAGAAAGTCACAATTAGAAGCCTGCAGAGAGACCTGATGACCCACCAGTAGCATCAGGCCCCAGTTAAGAAGGGCATGCATGGGCCTTGAAGGTGGTAGGCCTGGTGTGAGTCCGGCTCTCACTCAAGCAGAGGTGAGATCTTGGGGAAGCACTTCCCCCCGAGACTTAATTTTCTCATATAGAAGTGAGTAGTTTATTAGAAAGGTTAGCAGAAATAAAATGTGGGTGAAATGTTGGCAATAGAAATTGCTTCATAAATGACAGCTTTTAGTATAATTATATGCTAAATCATGTTTACAGAATGATTTCAGTCCCCTTCCAGCCATTTCTATCTGACTCAAAACCCCATTCTTTAAAGTTCTCCATTGAACCTGTTAGTAAAACCAAGAACTCTTTGTTGCTCATCTCTGAACAGCTGTAAATTGTCTTTATCATACTTCAGCTACAGCTCACAAGCTGAAGACAGCTTGGCATCCATCTTTCGGATTCTATGGATAACTTTCATGTTTACTCATAGGAAGTGCTGTTAACAGGGCAGACCGTCATCACTAGTGTTCAGAATGTATCAAAGTGTTTTTTGTTTGCTTGCTTGTTTTTTAATAAGCAGAAAGAAAAGAAAAGGCAACCCTACTGAGTCTTCTGATCCTATATGTGAAGTTAGGGCCTCAGTTTTTTGTATGTTCTTCGGTAACTAGGTTAACTTTGATATTTTACTTTTCTCTGGTTAATAAGACTATCCTTGACAAAGTCATGGTCACCAACCAAATCAGTGTGTTTCTCTAGGAAAGTAAAACATACAGAGATAATGCAGGCCTTTGAGCATTTGGTCTTACCAGAAACTAAATGTAAAGTGGGCCATGAGTGGACTGACGCAAAGAAAGCATATCATTCGGAATTTTCATTACATCATAGACGCTGTGGACAATCTTATTTTCCACATGTAAATGTTAGGATAAGGAAATGACTGCATTCTGTTTTTTCCCAAATCATAAATCACCCAATAAACATCTGAACAAGTAGCTTGCCAGACACTGTTTTATTGAATCTAAGATGCCATCTGTTGTAAAATATATCATTATTCTATGTATGACTAAAAAAGATTAAAGCACTGCCATTGATTGAGAAATGTTAAATGTGAGTCTTGAAATCAATCAACGATGGTATAGCCTTCTATGTTTGATGAGTTCTTTTTTACATCCTTTTTGTCTCCCTGCACCTGTTAATACTTAGACATTAGTTGACTAGTTTGAGAGCATTAATCACAATTAAAATAGATGTTCCACTTTAAACAACATAAATATTACCATTCACCGCTGAACACCCTAATCATAATGGCATTTTAAGCACTAGTGAAATGAAGATAGTTTATATTTCTTGAATTGATTAAATAAGATAAGGACTCAGTCATTAGGCAGATAAAGACAGACATCACTAGGAAAACTGGCTGGGTCTTATAGTGTTGAAAAGATTTATAAACAGAAGTGTCATTTTGTCTTATTCCTACCTTCTTGAGCACTTGTTCCTAACAAATCCTTGGAAGAATACCAGGTTTCCCCCAAACCCTCTGCCTTTTTTTCTTTTTTTCTTTTTCCCGAACCAGACAGGGAAGAGCTTCAGATTTTGGTTAATATTAACCAGCTCACCCCAGGCAGTTATGACATATTCTTCAGGAGTATAGCAGGCAGAATTATTTTAGCAAGAGACTTTGCTAGCAGAAGGCTAATAAAAAAACCCAGCAAGGATAATGGTAGATGGGAAATGTCAGGAGAGAAATTGGGTTTCTATTTTGAGGATAGTAAAATCATTACATTTTAATGCATTCAAGTTCAGACTGATTCACAGCCAATGACCATGCAAGTTAAAGCCAGAGGGTGCACACTACCTACAGATGCAGGCTCAGATGAATTCAGACTCTGCCTTTCAGGAGTCAGAAGATGGGAGGTAGGGGCTTGATCTCTGGAGGCCTCAGTTTCCTCATCTATGCTGTTAAACTAGATGGTCTCCAAGCCCCTTTTGGTCCATGATGCCATGATCTAGCCAGAGGTCATGGCTGAGCAGCAAAAGCAAGCCCTCAAAGGAGGTTAGGACTGAGTAACTGACATGGTGCCAAGGACTTCTGAGGTCAGACTGGCTCACAGGACCTTAGAGTTTAGGTTCCTGGACCTTGCAAAGTGGTTCCTGAGATTGTTGTTTTTATTGCCTAGTTTCTGAACTCCCTACTGGAGGACAACCCTAAATTAGGTGGAGCACAGGGGCTGGCCACCCACTGCAGAGGCTCCCTGCCATCCAGGACGTGAGCATGTGCCAGGGCTTAGCCAAGCAGAGCCACAGACACAAAGACAGAGAAGTGGAGCTTCCTAAGGTGGCCTCAGCGGTAGAGGTGAGCATGGAGCAGCACGTCACCTGGCAACCTGTGGCAGTGTTTGGCCAGGCGGTTCTGGGACCAGAGTCTGGCTGTGTTCTCTCTATGTAGCCTCCCTTTGTCCCTGCCCACTGTTGGCGCATGTTTTCCACCTTCCTACAGGTTCTCATTAAAGTTCTCCTTAGTCTCTGTGGCATTTTGCTGTCTGCCACTGAGAAATCTGACTGCCTGATTTCTGTCAAGGGCAGGTGTATACTCAGCTTGGGAAAGCCAGAGATGAAGGCCTAAGCATAGAGGAGGCCGAAGAGGGCGCTGCTGCATAAGGCAGCAGGGGAGGACACCTGGAGTGGCATTGTCAGGTCTCCTGGCAGCTTACAAAGCTCTTCTCAAGGATCCATGCTACCTGGTAGATAGTGAGTCTGACCATCTGCCTTTTTTCTCTGATCCCCTATCCCCCTCTGTCCATAAACTCTTCCCAGTGCCCCCGGCATGCAATTAAATACTCTTTTTAAAAAAAGTTAATAACTTTATATACATGTATTCATTTTCATATTCTTTTTCATTAAAGGTTATTACAAGATACTGAATATAGTTCCTTGTGTTCTACAGAAGACATTTTTTTTAAATCTATTTTTATATATAGTGGTTAACATTTGCAAATCTCAAACTCCCAAATTTATCCCTTCCCACCCCCTTTTCCTGGGTAACCATAAAATTGTTTACTATGTCTGAGTCTGTTTCTGTTTTGTAGATGAGTTCATTAGTGTTCTTTTTTCTTTTTTTTAGATTCCACATATGCGTGATATATGGTATTTTTCTTTCTCTTTCTGGCTTACTTCACTTAGAATGATGATCTCTAGGTCCATCCATGTAACTGCAAATGGCTTTATTTTATTCTTTTTTAAGGCTGAGTAGTATTCCATTGTAGAAATATACCGCAGCTTCTTTATCCAATCATTTGGCGATGGACAATTAGGTTGTTTCAATGTCTTGGCTATTGTAAATAGTGCTGCTATTAACATTGGGGTGCATGTATCTTTCCAAATTAGTTTCTTCTGGATAGATGCCCAGGAGTGGGATTGCTGGATCATATGGGAAGTCTATTTTTAGTCTTTTGAGGAATCTCCATACTGTTTTCCATAATAGCTGCACCAAACTAGATTCCACCAGCAGTGTAGGAGGGTTCCCTTTTCTTCACACCCGTCCCAGCATTTATCATTTGTAGACTTGAATGATGGCCATTCTGACTGGTGTGAGATGATACCTCATTGTAGTTTTGATTTGCATTTCTCTGATAATTAGTGATATTAAGCATTTTTCATGTGCCTGTTGGTCATTTGTATGACATCATTGGAGAATTGCTTGTTTAGGTCTTCTGGACATTTTTAGATTGGATTTTTGTTGTTGTTGTTATTAAGTTGTATGAGCTGTTTATGTATTCTGGAAATTAAGCCCTCGTCAGTCATATCATTTTGCAAATATTTTCTCCCATTCTGTAGGTTGTCTATTTGTTTTGCTATGGTTTCCTTTGCTGTGCAAAAGCTTATGAGTTTAATTAGGTCTCATTTGTTAATTTTTGCTTTTATGTCCCTTGCCTGGATAGACTGCCCTAGGAGAACATTGCTGAGATTTATATCAGAGAATGTTTTGCCTGTTTTCTTCTAGGAGGTTTATCGTCTCTTGTCTTAAGTCCTTAAGCCATTTTGACTTAATTTTTGTGTATGGTGTAAGGGAGTGTTCTGACTTCATTGATTTACATGCATCTGTCCAGTTTTCCCACCACCACTTGCTGAAGAGACTGTCTTTTCTCCATTGTATATTCTTGCCTCTTCTGTCAAAGATTAATTGACCAAAAGCTTGTGGGTTTATTTTGGGGCTCTCTGTTCTATTCCACTGATCCATATGTCTGTTTTTATGCCAGTACCACACTGTTTTGATTACTGTAGCTCTGTAATATTATCTGAAGTCTGGGAGGGTTATATCTCCAGCTTCATTCTTTTTCTTCAGTATTGCTTTGGCATTTCTAGGTCTCTAGTGATTCCATATAAATTTTAGGATTGTTTGTTCTAGTTCTGTGAAAAATATCATAGGTAATTTGATAGGGATCACATTAAATCTGTAGACTGCCTTGGGTAGTATGGCCATTTTAACAGTATTGATACTTCCAATCCAAGAACATGGGGTATTTTTCCATTTTTTTAAGTCATCTTTAATTTCTTTAGTCAGTGTTTTGTAATTCTCCATGTATAAGTCTTTCACCTCCTTGGTCAGATTTATTCCTAAGTATTTTATTGTTTTGGATTCGATTTTAAAAGGGATTGTTTCTTTACTTTCTTTTCTTGCAATTTCATTGTTAGTGTAAAGAAATACAACTGGTTTCTGTATGTTGATCTTGTATCCTGCTACCTTGCTGAATTCTTTTGTCAGCTCTAGTAGTTTTTATGTTGAGCTTTTAGGGTTTTCTATATGTAGTATCATGTTATCTGCATACAGTGACAATACTCTTTTTAAAATCAAGTTTATCTAAGCTCCTAATGGGTTATCTCTGCTCCCATGGAAGTACTGGAAACTCTGATAACATGGTAACCACACCCTGGGAAGTTGATGGAGCTTCTCTCTCCTTGCCTGTCCTGCTAGGGGATTTCAGTGCTTATCTCAAGTCATTGAGATTTTTATTGCAGTTTCCACACAGTACAGAGAGTGCCCTATATCACAGTTCTGGGGTAAGATGGATTTCTTCTTTCTTTAAAAAAGGAAAAGAATGCTTATTTCAGGCACTGGGGAAGATAGTTCCTGGCATTTAAGAGAAGATGCCTATGTAACTCTGAATAAGGCCATTTCCTCTGCAATTAGAGACTGACTCAAACAAGATCTCTTCTGAGAAACCATAAGCATGTATTCTGGTATTTCAACATTTCATCTCTCATCCTCCTGCCACTCCTCTCTGGGGTTCATACGATCCTAGAAATTGAACACACCACAAAATAATCATCCAGGCTCATTCTTCCACTTTGCAGGCTTAATAAAATGAAGTTTAAAACACACGCAGAGACCCCAAAAACCTTTAGTGCTGCTTTAGACCTACTAAATGTGAAGGGCCTTTTCCAGAAGGAATAATAACTAGGAGACACAAATAAGACACTGAAATAAAATTCCCCTTGAATTATGTATAAGCAAAGTAAATGAGTAAAATCCAAGTGTACTTTAAGAATAGAGATTTGCCATTGCTGACAAGAGGATTTATTTCATTATTGAAAAGGAAGGGAAAAAAACAGAAGTAATAAAATTAGTTGTGCTTAGTGTGGATGACAACGAGCTTCACATTTTTGGTGATTCTCTCTCTCGTCCATCAGTGTGTTGACTGAGCTGTAGCTTCTTTAAGAGGAGCGTTATCTCATTTGAAGGGGTTGGTAGTCTCTTGAGCTGAGATGGAACATGATTTTTCTTTCTTTTCTTCGTTCGTTCGTTCATTCATTCACTGTTCATTATGAAGCCCCTTTTCTTGCTTGGTCCTGAGGAAGGACATTAACACAATAGCAGACCCTACTCTTAAGGGCCTTCACAGTTTCCTTTAGTATCTAAGAATGGAGCCTCTTGTCATATGTACTCTTCATTAGATAATTATAGAAGACGTTTAACCAGTGATTCCCTTTGAATTTCAAAGGAGAGTCACTGCTTCATGTCGGGGTGATCAGGAATGAATTCATGGAGAGCAGCAATTTGAACTGGGTTTTCATGACTAGGCAGGATTTTTCATAGTGGAAATGGGCAGGAGAGAGGCACTTTAGGGGAGGGGGGAGAACGGGGATATGTATCTGGGAGATTCCAGTCAGGAAGAGAATCTTTTGGATAAGATGAGAAGAGTAGTTTGGAGCTGCCGGGTAGAGGCCCTTGAATGGAGAACAGAGTTTTGTTCTAGGAAAGTTAGGGGCAGGGAAGCCCTAGTTTCTTTTCTGTCCTTGAACCTTCTTGTAGGAATTGTTTCTCTGCTTTTCAGCTGTTGTGCTTGGCTCATGAGGGACTAGAGGGCTTGCTGTTGGGTTCTCCCCCTTCGACCTTTGCTGGTACTGATAAACTCTGGAAGGTCCCACCCTCAGGAGTCCGAGGAGCCAAGGAGTCCCTGAGGGGAGTTTCCTGTGCAGAGAGCCTGCGTGTTGAGGTTCATGTGGCAACCCCAGCGTTGCTAGTCAGTGTGGGTCAATGATGGGAGAGAAGCCATGTGCAGGTTGGGGCGTGGGCCGGGGGAAGATGCCCCGACCTTTCTGTCAGATCAAGGGGTTGGACTTGCTCATCCCTGAGGTGCCTTCTTGCCATGCTTTAGTCCACCCTGCACTTGTCATTTTGGTGGGGAGTCCCTGTCTCATTTGGCATAGGTTTTACAGGTCTATAGGTTATGGTTTGCTGAGCCCCTTGCTAATATGGAAAATCATATTTTTTTTTATTTCTTTGGATCGCTTGAATTTTAAAAATTTGAGCAGATTTTTAAATAGCAAGGTTTAAAGTCTCAAGTCACCTTAGAGGCTGTAATTCTGTGATTTCAGCTCCCTAGCCTCATTCCTGACATTGATCATCCAGTCCGCTGTTACGTTGGATGATTAAAGGCATGTGGATGTCAGGGAGAGAGTAGGCGGGGAGTGACATTTGAAGGGCTCGATTAGTCTCCTGCAGTTCAGGTGATGTCAGCACAGGACACTGTTAAAACTCTAAATTCTGGTGTTTTGTCACTGGGCATAGATATTCTAACATTTAGAGGTTTTTGCTGCCCTTTGAAAGCTGTCAAACTCATAATCTCATGCAGAATACACTAAGAGTGATACCCGCCAGTTTTTACTGTGTGCACTATCCTAACCATCTACAGACATTAGTTCATTTTATCTTAAAAAAAGAAAAACCTATACAATTAGTCCACTTCACCTGCAAAGGAAGCTGCAGTTAGGAAGGTTATATATGCGCTCTAGGCACTCACGAGTGAGGGACAGCGCCTGGTCAGAAACTCGGTGTTTGCTCTTCACCCTTACATGATCCTACCTCTCTCAGAAAAGTGTGGATGACACCTTTATGCTTTGTGCCTGAGGATTTCCTTTCCTGGTTTAAACTTTCCAGAATGAGTTCTGTAGAAACTGCTTAACTTCTGGAGGTTTGGTCTACCTGCGAATTTTCAGCAAAGGAAGAACGGAGGCAAGGTGGCAAGTGAGGGAAGATGATAGGAAAGGAGAAGCCAGCCTTTCTCTCTTCCTTACCCGTCTCTTCTTTCATATATTATGAAATTTGAACAACTCTTTGAATTAATTTTTTTTAAAAACCTTTTTTTTTCTGATTTAAAAATATAAGAAAGAAACTTAAAATCATCTATTACTCCCCAATCAGGAAGAAATACTGAATTTTTTGTGTGTACTACCTATCTCATTTCTGTGCACAAATGTGTGTATGTGTATAAATCAAACTGAGATTTTTATGTATTTTCCTAACAGGACACATTTACTACTGAACCACCTTTTTTTTCAGTGGCTCTGGAGAGGTTGCACAGTTGGCAAACCAATTCAGAATACAAAGCATTTTTTGTTAATTAGCTATCTTTGCCATATTTGACTTTTCATTCTTTCCTGTACCACAGGGAAAGGTCTCTCTTGTCAAGTCTTGCTGATTCATCCCTTGCCATATCTCTTACGTTCTCTCTGTGCCCATTGCCACTTCCACGTACAAGTCTTGTTACCTTTCTCCTCTTACTTTTCTCCAAAACTGTTCTCATCAAGGTCACCCAAGTACTGCCTGTTAATAATCCAGTGGTATCCAATTTATTTCTCTTTTGTTGCTCATGCTTTTGGTATTATTTTGGTACTAAGAAACCATCAAGGTCACCAAGAATTATGCCTATGTTCTCTTCTAGGAGTTTTATGGTTTTAGTTCTTACATTTAAGTATTGCACAAAGGAATTTATTAAGGGAGGTATTGTATAGAATTAGGAAGGTTTGAAGAAATGGACTCTAGCTCAAGCTTCCAGGAACAATACTCCAAACCACATTTTAGAACTGGGCTGCCAAAGAGCTGCTGTCTTGACCATGACCAAGAAGCTGCTTCACCCCTCTGTCTCCAGGACCACCCCACCTCTGCCGTGGTCTGCACCAGCAAAATGGATGCTGTGTGCCCTACCCCTCTTCCCATGCAACTCAGAGCCTCAGTCTCCTTATTTATAAACTGTGTGTGGCATCTACCTCCAGGTTGCGTGTAATACATTTCACAGCTGGTGTGGCATAGACACAGACCAGTGATAATGGATGTAGATTGTAAACCACTCATTGGGACTTACTGATGCCAACCAAATGAATATCAACCCTCTTGACAGTATTACAAGAATTAAATGAGCGTGGTACAATAATGCCAAGCGGTGAGGGTTATCCTGTTGATCCTGGGTGCCTACAGCGTGAATGGTTTGATTGAGGTCACATAAGGTGCCAACGGTCAGACTGAGGTGAGAGTTCTGTGAACATCCTAGACCTTAAAGGTGAGAGAATGCTCTCGCATATTTGGAGAAATCCAGGATGTTGGGGATGAGAGTGGCATCCTGGTCTTGGACTCCTGCGTCTGGGTCGTCTACCTAAGTGCAGTACCTGCACACAAGAAAGAAGGATGGGTGGGACTTGAGTGATCAGTCAAGGAGGAGCCTGCTCCATTTCCCAGCTTTCGTTCTAGTGAAACAGGGGGATGATTTGAGCCCGAGAGGTCAAAAGTGAGGAGAATAACTGGGAGCATTAGGCTTTGGGGTACCCTCTGCATGAGAATGATAGGCACTAAACCTGTCTGAGGGAGAGATGTGAACAGCAATAAACACACCAGAGACTGGAGTCCAGCACCTTGAAAATTTAATGAGGGTGGTTAGTGAAGCAATATCCTGTGATTAATCACATCAAAAGCATCACTTAAGTAGGATCATAGTGGACAACTATTTAATTTAGCTACTTAAAGGTCATTTGGGACTCTTAATAGTGCACTGTCAGAAGGATGTGGCTTCTAAATCCAGGTAGGTAAAGGTCCATTAGGTCCCCAGCATAGAGGACTTAAGATCTGATCCAACCCAACAGGCCTGATGCACCTGAATATATAAGAAAAGGCAAAAAAGGAGATATATCAAAGTGAAATGAAGTCCCTGAGGGTTTTTTACTTGTTTTATTTTTTTATTTTTTAAAGATTTCACTTGAGGTCCTAGGAAAAGCACTATTAAGAAAGGCAATAACCGAATACAAAGCTATTAGAGACTATTGCTATAGTGTTTTGTGAGCAAATGAACATGTTGTATAAACAGCAAGTTACGAGGGCTATGCACAGAGAGCAGACTTTAATATGATCAGAAAATAAAGCTTGCAACTGGATGTACCTAATTCATATTTAATGAGGAGCGTAATCAAAGGATATTAGAGGTGTAAGGGACCTGGCCAGTTGTCTGGTTCAGCCTCCTCATTCATGCAGATGAGGAAAATAAATGCCGAGATGACTCTGGTGTCCTGAGTTTACATATTCAACTGGGGTGGAGCAGGGATTAGCATTCGGACCACTCCACTCTGTTCAGGCCCATCCACTTGACATTACATGCTGCACCTAAACAGACTTAGGGGAGGCAGCTGGGAGAGGGGGAATCGGACTGAGCCAGGGTTGCTCAGAAGATCCTGAAAGGCTATTGATTTGGAACGCAAAGAGCAGAACCTCCCTCTCCTCTGAGAAAGGATGTCTAGAGCTTGGGTGCCTAGCTGCCCACCCTTTGCTCCCACCTGTGTGCCCAGTTACCGCACCTGACAGGCAGCCACTGAACTTGGAGGCAGCCTGGCTTAAGGGGGTGGAGGAGTGGGCGCACATGAGTCAAGGGAAGGAGTACTCCCCAGTTATCCCCTTCCTCCTGGTGACTGTCCTTAATTTCGCCATTTAGATACACAGCTCATTTTTCTCCTCTTTTTTACCTTCTTTTGAATGGATTGCCTTTCCTTGCTTGTTTGCTCTCTTATTTTCTTACTCCATTTCCCTCTTTTTACTGATTGGGAAGTTACAACCTCTATTTCTACATTTTTAGTGTTTGTCCTTGAAACTTTAAGCATATTTATCACAGTATGAATTTAATCAGTATCTTAATTTCCTTCCTATATAAATATAAGGACATTTGACCACTTTCTTTTTTTATTGAGGCATAGTCAGTTTACAATGTTGTGTTAATTTCTGGTGTACAGCGTAGTGATTCAGTTACACACACACACACACACACACACACACACACTCACTCCTTTTCATATACTTTCTCATTACAGGCCATTACAAGGTATAGAATATAGTTTCCTGTGCTATACAGTGGGACCTTGCTGTTATCTATTCTGTATATAGTAGTTAGTATGTGCAAATCCCAAGCTCCCAAGTTATCTTTCCCTTTCCCCTCTGGTAACCATAAGTTTGTTCCCCATGTCTCTGAGTCCACCTCTGTTCTGTAAATAAGTTCTTTTGTGTCCTTTTTATAGATTTCACATATAAGTGATATCATATGTATTTTCCTTCTCTTTCTGGCTTACTTCATCCAGTATGACACTCTCCAGGTCCATTCATGTCACTGGAAATGGCATTTTTTACTCTTCTTTATGGCTAAGTAGCATTTCATTGCATATGTGTATGTGTATATGTGTATGCGTGTGTGTATATATATATACACACACACAGCACAACCTCTCCATCCAGTCATCTGTCGATGGACAGACATACAGGTTGTTTCCATGTCCTGGCCTTTGTAAATAGTGCTGCTATGAACATTGGGGTGCATGCATCCTTTTGAGTCAGAGTTTTCTCCAGATAAATGCCCAGGAGTGCGACTACTGGATCACAGGGAAAGTCTACCTTCAGTCTTTTAAGGAATCTCTGCACTGTCCTCCATAATGGCTGCATCAGACTATATTCCCACCAACAGTGTAGGAGGGCTCCCTTTTCTCCATGCCCTCTACAGCATTTATTGTTTGTAGATTTTTTTCAATGCTTGCCATTCAGACTGGTGTGCGGTGATACCTCATTGTAGTTTTGATTTCATTTCTCTGATAATTAGTGATATTGAGCACATTTGACCACCCACTTTAACTGAGATCATCCCCCCTTACTTCCAAGCTATTGTTGAGTGTTGTTTAAACCCTAAAAATTAGAAATTGTTCTTATTCTTTATAGTTGGTGTTTATATTTATTTCCATGTTTACTGGTTTCTTTATTCAGTCTTTTCTCAGCCCTGTCTTTTCTTCTCAAGTATATCTTCCCTGTAGGTGCATGCCCTGTTGGTAAACTCTCTCACTTTAGTTGTTTCACCTCTCTTTTTGAAAGACAACTTGCTGGCTGTAGAATTCTATGTTGACAGTTACTGTCTCTCAGTGGAGATTCCCCGCCCATTCGTGGCTGCCTGTGTAGCTCTAGGCAAGTTGGATGTTGGTCTGATTATTACTTGTAACCAAGAAGTCTTTCTTCTCTGGGTGCTTTTGGGATCATCTTTGTCTTTCTTGTCTTGTGGTTTTACTACTACAGGTCTAGATGGGATTTTTTTCCTTTTTATTTATCTATGTGCTTCTAATCTGTGGATTAATGTCTCATGAATTAAAAAAAATCTTGACTGCTGTTTCTTAACATTTTCTCTGTTATTTCCTTTTTAACGCCGTTATTTCCTTTGGACATCTATTAAACCTTCTCATTTTATCTTTCATCTCTCTTTACTGTCATATTTTCTATTTCCATACCTGTATCTGTGTGCTTAATTTGGGGTAATTTCTTTGGATCTGTTTTCCAGTTTGCTGCTACTTTTTGTAGTGTATTTAATCTACTGTTTAATCCACTCAGTTTTAATAGCATTTTTCCTTTCTAAAATTTTTTATATAAATCATTTTCAAATCTTCCTGATTCTCTCTTTCTTGATCCTTTTCTGAATCCATGATCTTCTTTAAACATTTTATATATAGTGATTTTGTTTCTAGTGGTTCTAATATCAGAGGTTCTTGGGGATATAAATCTATTGTGTATTATTTCTCATGACTCCTACCCATGTTGATTTATTTCCTTATATATTTGGTAATTTTTAACTGAGGAATCATATTTGATTGAACTGAATTTGTTCCTCTAGAGACTTGTGCTCGGTTCTGCTTGGGCATTAGGTAGTGCTACCAACCTGACACCACTTTCACAAACACTTTGTTTTAACTTATATTTTATTAAGTATGTGTGTGTGTGTCTATTTATTTATTTATTGCTTACTTACTTACTTGCTTACCTACTTCTATAGACCCTATGAGGGAAGGAGAGGGAATAAGGAAAGGGAAGAGACCAGTCTAGCAGGAACACATGGGGACCTTTGGGCAGGTCCCTCCGCGCTGTAAGAGTTCATGCTGTTGTGTGCACTTAACTGTGTAAGCAGCAGTGCCCTTACAGGCTATGGATGCTCAGGAAGGAAGGGTGGAGTGGAAAAATAAAAATGAAATCTGAAGCTCTTAAGTATTATATTGGATTTTATTTTTCAGAGGGGACAGAGATGCTTTGAGCTGCAGAATAGTTCAGGGAAGTGAGTTTGCAACTAGAAGGGCGATGATGCCCTGTGAGCCCACTGCTGCTTTGAGCATTTCTTCACGTTGTTTGCTGGGTTCATTTACTCTTTATCCTAGAGCTTGACAGAAGGAGTAATGCAAATGTAACCTTCACACCAGCGTGAAGTAAGGCCTAAGGATGCAAATTCTGAGAAAAAAAAATTATTATTCACATTTTCTCCACATGGAGTTATGATGGAGATGATCCAGACTCTGGGTAGGCTTCTTTTGCTGGGAGGCGAATTATTTTTCTGTCCTGACGTCTCTGAACATAGCCCTCTTGAGGGTCCTGGCTCAGTGTAGGAGTCTGAGGTTCACCTCCTTACTTTGTGTGGTCCAGGTGGCTCCTTCTGGTTCTCTCCGGGATGGAAGCATTGACCTGCAGGGCAAACCAAGCTTGTTTGTTTGGTTTTGTTTTGGAGGTTATTTTTGGTTTTGTTTTCCATTTATTGTCTACTGACCTGTGGCTCACTACTTCTGTTTTGCCCTTTGAACCTGAGTGGTTTCACATATTTTTGTTTGAGCTCAGCGATACTTTATTTTCCCCCAGTTTTATTGAGATATACTTGAAATAGAACATTGTATAAATTTAAGGTGTACAATATATTGATTTGACATATGCATATGTATTGTGAAATGATAGCCACACTAAGTTTAGTTAACATCTGTCACCTTATAGTTACAAAGATTTTTTTCCTTGTGATGAGAACTTTTAAGGTTTACTATTTTACAAACTTTCAAATATACGATACAGTATGGTTATCTATGGCCATCATGTTTTACATTACATCCCTAGAACTTACTTATTTTATAACTCAAAAATCTGTGCCTTTTGACCACCTTTACCCATTTTTCCCATGCTCACCCCCTGCCTCTGGTAAACCAATCTGATCTCTGTTTCTGTGAGTTTAGTTTTTTAGTTTCCACATACAAGTGATACCATATAGTATTTACCTTTCTCTGTCTAATTTATTTCACTTAGCATAATGCCTTCAAGGTCCATCTATGTTGTCACAAAATGGCAGGATTTCCTTCTTTTTAATGGCTGAATAATATTCCACTAGATATATATACCATATCTTCTTTATCTATTCATCCATCAGTGAACACTTATGTTATATCCATGTCTTGGCTATTGTAAATAATTCAGCAGTACTTTAAAAAGTATGTTGTTACAGTTAATCCAGGATCTAGTATTCCCAGGGAGGGACTTGCATAATTGCAATCTGTAATCCTACCAGAAGAGCAGTCCCCACAAGTGTGTATTAATCTATTCATTTTTCATATCCTCCCACCCCCATTTCCAAAATTATTTTAGGTAGCTTACAGACAGTGGTGTGCTGGAGTCTTCTTGTACTGGCTTATGAAAAATTTATCGTTAAACTTTTAGAAATCTTGCAAGTCATTTGTTAAACACAGTCATTATTAAAGATTAACTTGTATATATAAACCGACCTTTATTTTTAATATAATTTACTTAATTGTAATAAATACTCAAATTCATCACTTCCTAATTATGTTTTCCTGTTGTTACTTACACCTCTGAGGTTATTTGTGTCCATTGTGGGGTGAAAATGCTGCAGAGGGGTGTCCTGCTGCCTGTCTCATCCTAAATCCACGTTTGGCAACTTCATGTTGGTGTCTTGAAATTGGCCATGGTGGGGGTATTTACACTAGGGAAATGGGCACACACTACAAATCAAGGCTTTATTTATTGCTTTCTTGATTGTCTGGATTTCATAAAGTGATGGAGAAAGTGGTAACGGGGCAGTAAACACTAAAAATGTGTTGCATCTATAGCAGATACATTCTGAATAATGCAAAAAGTTGAGGGCATGTTCTTCCAGTGTTTGAAAACAGTTAACCAATTTAGCAAAAATTGTTGGCATCATGAGGAATGAATGAAGTTCTGACTTATGACATAGATCTTTGTTGTTTCACTTCCATCTTCCTTGTTAAAGTAAATAGAAATAACAACCGACATTCATGTCTGAACTATTCTTGATTGTTGGTTGCAGCCATAGGTTAGCTGTGGCTTAAAAGTTTGACAGGTATCACAAGCGCATTCTGTGAGAACCAATTTGCTGCATGGAATTTGCAGTCAGGAGTATTGTATTTTTTACTATTTTTCCTTGCTGTGGATTATATGTTATATATAGCAGCAAATTTGTTAAATATATATATTATATTCTCTTCAGTGAACCAGTTGTTCATCAGCACACCTCTGCTTACAGGAACATACAGATACATTAAGGTAACAGATTAGAAATAGATGAGAAAGAAGAAGAAACAGCAAGGAGAGGGCCTCACTAGAGCTGGAAATGATGCTGTAGACAATTTCGTATTACAGGGTGCAGACATCGGCCATGGTGGGCCACAGATTTGTCTCTCAGCTTCCTAGCACATCTTGTATAAAGGAAAATTTGATTGTGTACTGAATTTTCAGTGTTCCAGTGAGAAACTGTGGCGTTTCTCCTAAGCCAGGTCCAGAAGGAATTTTGTCCTGAGGGTATGTGTAGAGGAACAGGGTGTTTTTACAGATGTCAGTGGTGTCCTTAGAGCAAACCCTCATTTAGAGTCACAGGGATACTTCTAGGAGAGTGCCTCTCTGAGGCTGAAAACTTCTTGTCAGATTGTATTTCTGTGGGAGATACGTACTGAAGTGTTTGTGGGTAAAATAACATGAACTCTGGGAAGAAGAGCAAAATACTGAGAAGTGTTGAAGATGGGTGATGGGTAACTGGGGATTCATTCACGTCTTGTCTCTACTTTGAGACAAGGCTGAATCTGATGGATGTCTCTTGTCTGCTATAACAGCACCTCCTCCCCTCTCCCCAGCATGCCTTCATCTCTCCTCCTCTCTCCATGCTGTTCATGTACTAGAAAAACTGGGTCATTTGTCCTGCAGAGCCTCTCACATTGTAGATTTGGCTGTTGCTTCCTCATGGTGACAAAAGTATTACCTTAGCAGAGGAATCCATTAAACCAAAATATTATCCTACAGGAGTGAGACATGGGTCAGGAATGTTTTAATGGGAATAAAAGAGAAGAGAAATGAGCCATCTGACCTGAGGAAAGGAATCAGAGTGAACAGGGGCAGAGCCTACAGGGAAGGGGAGGGAAATGGGGGCTGAAAAGGAGAGGAGAGCCAAGAAGACCCTGTAGATAACCTTCCCTTACTCCTGATTTCTCTCTGAGATCTTTGTCTCCCAGCACCTTCCTTACACTGGCACCCTAAAGGTGCCACGGGCAGCAAGGGAGGAAGGTGTCTGGTACATTTCCCCTCTGGCTGCACTGTTGAGCCTGAAACTTAAAAAGCGATGTTTAAAAAATCATTTCCCTTAAACAACATGCTTTAAAAAAAAAAAAAAAAGAAGGCCAAATACATTTAAAATCAAATCAGTTCTGAAGGGGCAACATCTTCATCATTGACCATCCTTGGGATTCATTTCACATTCAAATAAATAGGAAACTACTTGCAGAAAGGCAAATTACACCAAATTTACCTGCAGGTGGCATTTCATGCCAGAACTTAATGGCACTTCATCAACATTGGCTTTTCTGGGCTCACTGATTAGTTCACGCTATATGGAAAGTGCTTTGCCATAATTTTTCATTAGCTTTACAAGTTATGCCATTTGGAACCATGTAACGTGGCTAATGTTTTAGTAATTTTTAAAAACACTTTACAATCAAGAGATTCAAGTACCAAATGCCAGTGACTGACGGACCATTTAGACATCTGAGACTGACCATGATTAAAGATTACTTGTAACAATATTTGGATGTTTTAGGGTCTTTGAAATAGATGAACATTCATTAAACTAACATTGAAGAGCATCAGCCCCGGAGTCCTCCTGTGGCTCAGCTGCAGGCGGAGGGGAGTGGCTCCTGGCCCAGGTGCTCTCACAGCCTGGCCCCTCAGCTCTGCTGTCTGCTGAGGCAGGTGCGTCTGCCTTCCAGGCAGCACAGAAGATGCCCTCACCCGCCTCACCAGAAAGAACAATGTCAAACCCGCAGCAGTCCGCTGCTGGGAGGTGCTTGACAACTGAGAGGGTTGGTCTCCCTGGAGGATGGCCTGGAGGGTTTATCTAGGACCTATCAGTTGGTCTTACATAGCTTTTAAAAGATGAAATACAACAGGATGAAATGGAATGGGAAACCATCAGAGCACATAAGGTTGAGTATTATTTTGTGAAACCTGTGTTTCGGTTTTTTTCTGTAGGTAAATAAATGTATTCCTGAGACATAATGTGAAGTGTATTTTTAAATGTGAGTCAAGTCAAAAGTCCTTGAAGAATGCTAACCTAAAAATGTGTCGTTCACCACTGGGGTCAGCTAGACCAGCACGAAACTGTGATTTGGACCCATCTCATTGTCTCTTCAAGCAGGGCTTGAACGTTTCCATAATAACAAGTTTAAAACAATACAAACCTTTCCTCCTGTCTTACCTCTCTGAGGTAAATGTGAGCTTCATGAATTCCTCTGCTCAGGTAACAGGAGTTAGCATTTGTTCAGTATTCATTCACTCGATGAACATTGAGGCTGGCTGTTCAGGGCACTGAGAATATAATGGTGGCAAAAAAAGTTAGACAAAAATCCCTGTCTTAGTGAAACTTACATTCAGGAATAGAGGGGGAAATGTAGACTATAAGCAAGGTAAATCAGTAAAACAGAACATGGTAAATGGTTCTAAGTGCTAGGCAAAAAAAATAAGCAGAAAAAAGTAACAAGGAGTGTTCGGGGGATGTATTAGTTTTTTGTTTTTCTGCATAATAAAAGCTTAGCAGGTTGGAACAGCACATACGTTTATTATCTCACAGTTTCTGTGGGTCCAGGAGTCTGGGCATGACTTAAGTGAGTCCTCTGCCCAGGGTCTCACAAGACTGCAGTCAAAGAGCCAGCTGGGCTGAACTGTCATTTGGAGAACTTAACTGGAGAATAATCCTCTTCTAAGCTCATTTGGGTTGTTGGCAGAATTTAATTTCTTGTAGTTGTTTGACTGATGGCCTCGGTTTTTTGATGGCTGTCTCTGGAAGCCAGTCTCAGGTCATGGAGGCCTCCCCACTCCACTGGCTCTTCCACAGTATGGCAGCTGACTTCCTGACAGCAGGGAGAAGCTCTTGCTGTGGTCTATGAGGGAGTCTTAAGGCACAGGTGACAGCCCGTCACCTTGCCGTATACTGTGACCTAACCAAGGAGGGGACATCCCGTTACCTTGGCTCTGTTTTATTAGAAGCAAGTAACAGGTTCTTCCCTCACTTGAGGAGAGGGGACCCCTGGGTGTGGCTCACTAAGGGTCACCTTAGGGTATATCTACCACAAGTGGGGTTGCAGTTTAGACAGGGTGGCCAGAGAAGGCATCCCTGAGAGCTGTCGTTGGGAGCGGACCTGGGGAGGAGAGGAAGAGAGTCATGTAGCTATCTTGGACAGGAGCATCTTCCCAAGAGGAAAAAAGCAAATGGAAATCCCTAAGGAACATGCCTGCCATTTTGAGACAAAATAGCCTGTGTGCTGATGAGAGAAATCAAAGACAGGGACAAATGGATGCTGCAGGAGAAAAGAGAGAATTGCTGGAGTATGGTCTTTGAGTAAGCAAGAGGAATCTAGCGCAGAAGTGAAAGGGTTGGCATTTGCTTGTAGCATAGACAGATTGACAGTAAAAGGCTTGGAGGCAGAGTGCTTGGGCACATATACAAGTGTAGATGTGGTGGTGGGAATTCAGGAAGCAAGGATGATCTAGGAAGCAAGATCTAGGACGCAAGGACACCTGCTGAGAGTGAGGATTAGGGAGGAGGTGTTAGCGAGTTGAGGGAAACAAGAAAGTATGAAACAGTCATCTGTGAGATTGGGATGGGAATGGGCCCATCCCCGGGAATGGGCCAGGGAAGGGCAGTCCATTTGCTTAGCAGCATACAAGGACCACCTGAGTTAGGGGTCGTGAATTCAGAGAGACCAGTCAGTGTGGTTGGGTGCTTTTCACTGACCAGTCAGCATGTGTGGAGATAGGCAAGGCATATACAGAGACGGGATTGAGCTAGGACTGTGGTTGAGATGAGTGAATGCAGAGAAGCTGAGAGGGGCAAGGTGTAAGGGAGGGAGTATGGTGATTGACCATGGGGTTTAAGCTAAGATCCAGCAGGCACCCACAGCCCCTGGCCACCTCTGTCTTCTTTTCTGGCCTTTTAGTTTTCTGTCTTCAAGAATTATGTCTGTAGAGTGTCTTACAAATGGACCTGCACATAATGTAGCCTTTTGAGCCTGGATCCCTCTGGCCCAGCCTAGTACATTTGACATTCATCTATGTTACTGTGTGTGACAGTACATTGGTTTTTTTTATTGCTGAGTAGTATTCCAGTATATACATGTACCTTGGTGTGTTTATCCAGCCACAAGTTCAGGGACATTGGAGTTGTTTCCAGTTTTAGATGAATAAGAAATAAAGCCACTATAGAAACTCACATACAGGTTTTTGTGTGAACATAGGTTTTCATTTCACTTGGGTAGGTACCTCAGAGTGGGGATCGCAGGGATTTTTGGTGAGTGTATTTTAACTGTTGAAGAGACTGCCAAACTGTTTTCCAGAATGGTTGTATCACTTTGCATTCCCAGTATCAATGCATGTCAGTTTAAAAATTTTGGGTGTATAGTGGTGTCTCCTTATGGTTGTAATTAACAGTTCCCTAGTGACGAATAATGGTGAGCATCTATATCTTCTTTGATGGGTATCTTTACAAATATTTCATACCTTTTATAATTTGATTTATTTTTATATTATTGAATTTTCAAACTTCTAAAAATATATACTTAGGATACAACTCCTTTATCAAATTTTTGTTTTGCGAATATTTTCTACCAGTCTGTGGCTGCTTTTTTTTTTCCCATTTTTAACAGTGTCTTTTGAATAGCAGAAGTTTTTAGTTTTTTACTGAAGTCCAATTTATCAAATTGTTAGGCTTTACATTGAGGTCTCTGATCTATTTTGAGTTAAATTCTGTACACAGTGCAAGGCATGCATCAAGGTGTGTGTATATATTTGTTAAAAAGACTATTCATTGAGGCTTACGTACGGATGTGTTTATGAATTCTGTTCCATTGATCTGTGTCTGTCATTTGCCGGTACCTCACAGTCTGGGTTGCTGTAGCTTCGTGGTTCTCAACTGGTGACGGTTTTGCCTCCCCTGCCGCGCACCCCCATTCCCCAACCGAGGGTATTCGGCAATGTCTGTAGACAATTTTAGTTGTCGTCACTGGTGGGTAGAGGTCAGGGATGTTACTAAACATCCTACAATGCACAGGACAGTCTCCCACAGCAAAGTATTACCCAACCCCAAATGTTAATCACGTGGAAGTTGAGACATTGTGTAGCTTTACCGTAAGTCTTGGAATGAGATACTGTGACCCAGACAAAAGCCGTTTTGGAGGAGCGGGGAGAATATTATGAACATCTGAGGTCACTGTGAGGATAAAGCTGGACAATATGTGAAAAAGTGCTGGGCACACAGCTCATGCTAATTAAAAGCTCATTTCCTCATCATTGTTACTGCTCCTGACCTTGACCACCTTTTCTCCTCTTTGCAGTCCCTTCAATGTGACTTCTCTTGTCAGGGCCTACATATTTGATTTTGAGACTCCCCCCAGCAAGTACCCTGTTAACAGAGCCCTGCTTGTTTCTCCCCTGCATACACATGTGGTGCATAGCCTGGTGCAGGGCCCGGTATTTGCTGTCAAAGCAGTATTGCTCTCCCCTTTGGTCAGCTGCTCACTAAGGAGATGTGCATGATGAGGATGCTTAAGATCTACTCTCAGCAAAATTCAAGTGTACAGTGTGGTTTGTTAACTAGTTACCATGCAGCTTCCTTTGTGAAGGTGGTTCGTACTGGTGCTAAATGGTCTGATGTAATGGACAAGAAGGTAAAAGCCTCAGGCTTCCCTGGTCTGTGCGGGCCCTTCCGGGCCAGATTATCAAAGACTGATGACCTTGCTGATGGCTTTTTCTTGTCTTGCACTGATCCTACCTGGCCACCGTGACTCTGCGGTCCCCATGGCCAGGAGGGACCCCATGGCATTTGCTACACCTTCTCCAGTCTGCAGATTTCTCCATGTCAGACACTGATTTAACTATTCTTCCTTTCATTTAAATGTGCCCATGATAGTGCTATGTTCAAGGACTATAATAAGGAACAAGATAGAAATGATTCCTGCCCTCAGAGAGTTTATATTTGGACTGGACCAGAGGCATTAAGTAGCTTAATAAATACTCAGTAAAGATTTGTAGAAATGAACTACAGTTCTCCCACACTGTGTGTATATAATGTGGACTAATTTACATTTTGTCTGGGCTGCTTTCATGCCAGAATGGCAGAGCTGGGTGATTCCAACAAAGACAGAATGGCCTGCTTAGCTCCACATATTTATTATCTGACACTTTGTAGATAAAGTTTGCTAATCCCTTGTTGGATGCCTCAGATATTCAGAAGATAAGGTCATTCAGGGTTGCTCTCTGTGTTAAGAGTGAGGAGGGAAGCAGCACTGATGGGAACGGGAACCGCATGTGGTCGCAGACCCATGGACGTGATGGTTTGTGGGAGCTCCTTCTCGTCCAGTACACAGGTCCACCTAGCACCAGGCTGGACCACCTTCTCAATGAAAACTGCATGATGACTATAATTAATAATACAGAATTACATACTTGAAATTTGCTAGAAGTAGAGCTTAAGCATTCTCACCACACACACAAAAGTTAACAACTTAAGGTGATGGATATTTTCATTAAAATGAATCATTTCACATTGTGTATGTATATCAAATCATCATGTTTTATACTTTAAATATATACACTTTCATTTGTCAGTTATTCCTTGATCAAGCTGGAAAAAAATCCACACACACACACACAAAAAGACCCCAAAGGAAGCTGGAAAAATTTCCATGTTGCCTTAACCCAAGGCAGTTTCTAGGAGAGAGAAGGAAATATTCTTTCTTCACATGGAAAAAAATACAAAAAAATACTGTGAGTTGGAAATGTCTGTCCACTAGAATCTGTCCTCTCATTTCCATAGTGTGGAGTGGTAGCTGCCAGATGGCTGTCCAGTCAGGAACTACATTTCCCAGAGTCCTTTGTGTCAGGTGTACCCATGTAACTTCTGACTAATGAAATGGGGCTGGGAGTGACCTGTCATTTGTAGAGTGAGACTTTAATGAACTGCTCACTGCAAGCCCTTTTTCCCCTTCTGCTCTCTGGATGTAGAGGGTTCTGAGGTTCTAAGGCAGGACTTCTCAGACTTCTGTGTACCTGAGTCACCCATATCTGGACATCTTAAAACACAGGGCTGGTACAGTAGGTCCAGGGCAGGGCCTGAGATCTTGCATTTCTAACAAGCTTCCAGGGAATGGCAGTGCTTCTGGTGCTCAGACCCTCGTTCAAAAGCAAGCAAGACTCTAGGGGATGGTAGAGCCACTGAATGAAAGGAACGTGGGCCTCTACATAACTGAATAAACTGCTTCTTGAACCAGCAACTCCTGACCTGTTACCTGAGTAAGAAGTGAGCCTTTTCGGGGAGTGGAGGGTGGTATCTACTTGTTACAGCAGCTAGTCTTCTGGGGGTAGTTGAGACAATTCACTGCTTCTGTTTGAAAGTGTCTTGGTAGAGTAGCTGAGGACAAAATCATCCCTGGCTGCCCCAACGCCTTTAAAACAGGCATATGTTCCAGATGACTCCATGTTTTAAGACATCTGTACCTGACTATACTTTAAAAGCTACCAAGCCCTCATGCCATTAACTCCTTGATGACAGCAATGGTTAAGGAAAAAAAAAAATCAGTGTTTTGTATTTGTTGACTCAGATTAAAAACAGAGTGGAGCTATGTTTGGGGATTGGTTGTGAATGATCTGCCTCATCTGGTGGGAGGCTTGGTGGAGAGCAGATCACGAGGGTCTTTGATCCTGAACGGTCCATGCAGGGGGCTCAGGTAGTCTCTTAATCAAGGGGCTGGGGGTGAACACGGGCCCGGTATAGGCTGCAGCAACAAGGTTGGCGGGAAGAGCCCACCCAAAAGTGCCATCACTTAAAGGCTACTTGACATGAGTGACAGGAGCTGGGCAGAGTCAGATGGGATACGTGATTGTATGTGTTGTGTGTGTGGGGGTGTGTGTGTGGCATTGGGCAGATATGCAGTTGGAGCAGAGAGGCAGGGCCCTTTTGCCTTCTTCCTGCAAACATTTACAGGGGGGAGGCCAAGGTCGTCTAAGGAACCCTGACCAGCTGGGCCCAGTGTGCTAGAACTCAGCCAAGGATATGAGTGGAAAGTCTCTCCCTGGGTTCTGAGCAAGGAAGGCTTGAACAAGAAGGCCTGCCCTATCAGTGTTGCTCTTGTCCTGACCTTGTCTTCCTGAAATAAGAGCCAGAGCCCTGTCTTCTCAAGTCCTGGTGGCTTTGGGACAAAGCTGGGCCTGAGCAGGAATGAGAGAAAGTCAAAGGGAAATAGTTACTGGGCTTATTTTGGATAAAGCACATGGGTGAGTTGTAGAAGCTAGCCTTCATCCCAAGTGATGTTCAAATAAAAACATCAAGCCTTTCTGTCAGAATTTTGTAGAAATAGCAGCAAGTCGGAGAAAAATTGCAAACTGTCCACTCTGACTAGTCAGGGCCACTTGAAAACCATTTTTATTCAAAGGAAACTGTGTTGGATTTATAGATAAGGCCAGTTAAAAAAAAAAATCCAACCTTCAGCAAGTATTCACTGAGTGCCTATTATATGCCAGGCACTGTGAGGGTTAATTGCAGAAGCACAAGATAAATATGTGATCCACACCTTGATGACAGAGAAAAGCAGAGAACCTGTAAGAGTTGTGAATCTGTGTACTGATTAGACACCTGCCCAGGAAAATTGTTCTCAGGGTTGAAATGCAACAGCAAGGCTTCCCAAGTCCTCCCAGAAAGGCTGGCGCTGTCTGAGACAGAAGTTGGGGGAGGCCGAGGGGAAAGGACAGAGGGCCTGAAGGTCACAGGAGAGAGGGAGGGAGTAGGGATCACAGCGGTGGTCTCCACTCCAGTCCCAGTGTTCTGGACGGGAACCCAAATCACATCAGGCCATCCTACCCAGTGAAAACCCACCAGTGACTGCCTGCCCTCTGCTGAATGGAGGCCCAGGTCCTGTCCCAGGCCTCCTGCAGGCAAGTTCTCATCGTCCTCTGCCCCCAGGTGACTTGCTGCTGTCCGGCCCTCAGATTTGTCCGTTTGGTCCATACGCCTTCCCTCTAGGGTGGCTGAACCACCTGGTTTGCCCAGGCCCATCCTTGGCAGACTCGGGTGGGTTGTCACCTTGTTCCTCGAGGCCTGGACTCCCCTGTGCAGCTCCCACTGTGACTGCTCCCTTCTCGTACCTGCGCAGGTTTGGTTGGCCCAGCAGCTGCTTCCTTAGGAGCTTTCCTGGGCTGTATCCCCTCTGGCTCCTTCACTTCTCCTTTGTAGCTCTTATTCCAACAGCAATTACATAACTAGTTGTGGAATTAGTTTCCAGATGTTCAAAAGACTGTAAGATCTCTGTGCGGTGGGTAGTGCCGTCTAGTTCAAGGTTGCAGTCTCAGCGCTCTGCACGGTGCCTGGCACATGGCTGACACCTGATAAATAGCCATTGTGGAAACGTTTATATATCTCTCTCAATAATAACAACAATTAAAAAATGTGTATGCGTCAAACGTCTACCCTGTGCCAGGCTTACATCAGAGTCTCTGTCTCTCGGCACCAGTCCAGGGGCTCACATCTCCTCTGTCACCTGGACTGACTGGACTGATGTCAGTGCCTGCCAGAGCATCTCCCACCTCCACTTCACCTGGACAGGACTGCCAGGACTTCCTTCCAGAGCTGAGTGCTGATTTTCTCTCTTCTCTACTCAGAAACCTCTAAATGACTCTCCACTGCTCACTGATAGCATTTGTGATCTGTTTGGCCCTACCTCTGTTTATACTTCTCTCTCTCTTTCTCTCTCTCTGTCACACACACACACGCGTGCGCACGCGCGCACACACACGCACACAGACTCACACTTGGTCAAAATAAACAATTCACTATTTCTCTAACATACATACCTACAAGTTCCTTAATTCTGACTTTCCTCATGCTGCAATCCCTTATACCTCCTCTGCCTCTTCAGTCTATCCATCCTTAAAAACCCAACTAAAATGCCCCTTATCCAGATGACTTCTAAGTGCATCCAACTATTTCTGCATCCTACAGAATCCAGCATTCCAGTGTCACACTTCCCACGTTGTCTTGTGTTAACTGTCTTGATCTCCTAACCAGATTATAGGCAACTTGAGAATAGGGGCTGGGTTCTGTTCACCTGTAATGTTTTATGTATAGCAGATGCACAACAGTATTTTAAAACTTCTGTTATACCAAGTTCAAGGGGTTTGCCTGAGTGTTCCTTTTAGTTCACATAGCCCCTAAAATCATTCTATAAAACTCTATATTCAGTTTCATTTTTAAGTTGACATCTACATTTTTATCACAAATTTAAATATTGCAAAGGATGTACTTTCTCTTTTATATATGCTTTAAATACATTTTATTTAAACCTTGTAGTTGTAGGTTTAACTCATTTAATTTATGGGAAATACCTGCTGTATAATTGAACTGGCAAAGCCAGTCCTTGTGGTCAAGCCAGACAAATAGCCAAACCACACATTCAATCAGAAAAAGACTGACTTTATTTTAAAATTCAGATAAATGTGGGTGATAACTCTTTGATAGATAGGAACCCCACCAGGGCTGCTGGGTTGAAGGAAGGCATTGCCCACGTAAATGTTTCTTACTGACGCTCTCTAATTTGTCTCTGATTCTCTCTCAGGAGGGCTGCATTCTCTAATTGTCACTTTGTTTAATGCCCTAAAAGATTTAAACTTGAAGGTGACGAACCAGAGTAAAATGCAGGACTGGGGATAGGTGCAATCTTTCTTTCATAATGTAAGGGGCCTCTGTGTAGGGCAGGTGGGAACAGGCAGTTGGCAGTCCACAGGTTTGAAATGCATAAAAATTGAAGCTAAAGTTCTGGAAATGGATTCCATTTTAGCCATCCCTGCTCATGGGCCCCCTGGAAAGTCTCTGTGAACCCCAGGAATGCATGTTTCTCAGTGGGAAGAAATCACAGGAGTTTTCATTTCCTTTCACACGGATACACATGGTTATGGTTTTAGATAATTTACCTTCCACTTAAGAAAGAAAGGTCACTTGTTTCTTCACAAGATTCTCAGGTTCTTCCTGGTGAAATCACTCTCCAAGAGGCAGTTTCATCAGAAGAAAAGATCCCATTAAACCCGTAGAACCCTTAAAAACAGACAGGGCTCTCATTTGTGGTTGCCAGTTACCTCCCAGGGTGGTGACACAGACGAGCTTTTCTGGAGTCCCTGATCCCTGGGCTGCCTGGGTGAAATGCCACCAAATGCCCAGCAAGAGGTTGGTTGAATTCTGGGTTGTTGCTACATTGTTTATACCCAAGTGTTTACAAACTATAGCAACTGTTACCACCAGTAATCATAATCATCTTAATTGGTGCCCTCAGTGAACTAGACATGACGCAGACCTTATCATCAGATGCAGTGCGCTTACTCTTTTAAGACTTGGAAAGCACTCTGGTAATGTTACAGGCATCCGGTCTGGCACTATGGTTGTCTGAAAAATCTCTGTGAAGTCCAAATTCTTCAGCAATTAGGTCATTTGATTTTGCCATGAGTTTGGCATGAAAAATAGTAGTATCAGTAAATAGGGCTGGGACAGATGCATCTTTGGGGAGCCCCAAGCTTAACAGAGTTTGAGAGAAACTCATTAAGAAAGAGAATATAAAATTTCAAATAAGCTTCAGGGCTCATGCAAACTTGAGTTTCTTCAGCTTCACAGCAAACCCACCTCTGTTGCAGGAACAGCAGTCAGGTTTTTGGCGGAGTGCCTCGCACTTAGAATACGTATTTGAAGCTATTCCAGGCACGTGTAGACCTCAGGAGCCACACACTTCACAGTTTCTGGGGTGTGTATGATCCACTGCTTGGAAGGTGAGTCAGCCCCTGATGAAAGTGAAGGGTTCTCTGCTGAAAGCCTGGCCGTTGTTCCAAGACAGAGGCTGCAGACTGGTGTGCTGTGGGCCTGGCTTGGTCTGCAGGTGGTTTGTTGTGGTTGTGTTTTGTCTTCTTGTTCAGTGTTTCTTAAAAATGTGAATTAAACTTGCCAAACTTTAAAAACTGTAAAATTTCAAATAAAAAGCTGATTTCTTTTTCTTAAAAAAAAAAAAGCTTCTCTTGAGAAACTGAAAGATGGTTTCACGGTAGACTTGGGCTTGACAAAATGACAGCTTTAGAGGAGGGATGTGCTTGTGGGTTGGCCTTGTCCCCACCTGGCTCTCCAGTTTTTCAATAATTTCCTGCCTGACCTTGGAGACATTTGATTCAAGATAAGGCTCTTTACCTGCCTGAACCTAGTCCTGCTCTGCCCCTGCCTTAATCTCACTGGTCTTTGACTTCTAACCTGCTTGATGTCCTGAGGACTTTTCTTCTTTTAAAACAGTAATCAGCTGTGCATTATTAATTTTTACACCCCATTTTGTTAACTATATCGTTTTATAAGTCTTGCTTTTTCCAACCTGCACTTGGCCTTTCTCAGATTAGTTTGTAAAGAATGACATATTACAGATATCTCAACTTTTGTGGTTGATTCTACATTTCAGCTTCTTCCCTTTTCTAAGAGTGATACATAATAGATTTAACTTAAAAAATTATATTGGGCTAAAAAGCGGTCCGTTTAGGAATTTTAGGCCTCCTGTTGACATCAGTGGGGAAGTCTTGACAGGAGTAAGGTTGAGAACTGTTTCTTTAGACTGAATCTCCTTGATGGCAGGGTTATCATCATCCTATTACTGCGAACTCGCTTTTCTCCCTAGCGCAGGTATTGTCCTACGTAGCTAATGGCATTTTCAGCTATTCATTTTGGACCCCTACACTGATGTTCACTAAGTGTTGGCTTCTGCATTAACTCCTTGGGATTTTGCATGAAAAAAAATTCAGAATTAAAAGGAAAAAATGTGATGGAATTTATTGTTGATTGATACCGTCAATCCTTTGGGGGAAAAAGGCTAAGTATCAATCAATGTAGCAAGCAACAGAAACATACTGCCAATTCATATATGATACAGTTAGCTGATTGGCAAATACCAACCAGATTGTGAGAAAACTCTGTTTACTTGGGTGAAAAAGGTCAACAGTTTTTTCCCTTGTAATGCCACTGCATTTAGATTCAAGTTTCAAAGAAGTCCTGTTTGGGGCATTAAACTTATACTTTAAAAAGTCTATGAATACTACAGTTTAAAAAAAAATCAAGTTAACTTCCAGTAATTATTTACCTTAAATTAACACACAGCCTGTATAGTTGGAAAAAGAAAATATTTTTGGATATATATTTTATTTGACAGTGTTTTAGAATATCATACAGTAAACAAGATTTTTGTAAAAGTTAATTTATCCATAGTGGTGCGTTTCATAAAAATAGTTGCTCACTTACAGTCTTTCTGTGACTATTAATACATGTAATTATATTTATAGAGATACAGCTGTACAGGGTAAATTCACAGCTAACACTACACAGAAGTATTATTTGGAATGGGATTTAGATGATGTGCTGTCTTCACAGGTTATGGATTACAGCTGCATAAAGCAATAGCTGCACAAATAGTAGCTGTGAACTGTGCAAATCATAGTTTATGCAAGTGTAATCTCAAGTTTTTAATCCTTTTGTAACAAATGGAAAATCAAGGTCAGAGGATACAGTACTGGGACGTGCAGCTACACTACAGAAGCATTGTCCAAAACCAGATTCAATAAATTAATGGCAAACTATACTGGATTTCTAGTCCAGGGTAGAAAGACTAATTGAGATTAAACCAAAAGTACTGTAAACTGCTACATGTGTTTGTGCTTTTGTTTATGATGAATGGGTTTCATTTTTGGAAATTGTTTTACAAGCTGCAAGACTCTTCACTTGAGGCTTTCAAGCATATTCTCCTCTTGTCAAACAACTGAACTATTCCTATGCCTGATGGAAATTAAACAGCTAGTGCTCAGGAAACTGCAATTACAAAGAGAGGAAGAGTCAGCTGAGGGAGGCTGTTATGTGTGACCTCCAGTGATGGACCTGACCTTCTTTACTTCCTTGACTTCAAGTGCAGGGAGGTGAGGCTTATTTGCATTTGAACTCTTGTGAGGGGCAGAATATGGGAAGGATGAAGCCTCTTTCTTTCATTCAAGTCTTATTAAAGAGAAGCATTTGCCTTTTAATATGTGTAGCTACAAGTAAGTGCATGGCTAATTAACTGAAGGTAACGTCTTACAAAGAAATATTAAAACAGCAGAGGAAAGGCAAGCTTTAGGATTTTACTAGAGGATCAACCATGGAAGAGGAAGATAAACAGAAATATCTAGACAAAAAAGCAAACCAAATGGAAATAGACGGAGAAAGAATAAGAAAGATAAGCAGAAAGGAATGCTAAGAAGATCCATGTTCTTTAATGAAAATAAATTGGTCCTAATAATGATTTTTTAATATTAGGGAGTCATTATAATCTGAGAAATACTTTGCTCTATCAAAGTGAAAGTGAAGTAATGGAAAGAGGATTTTTAAAGACAACGAAACAAATGAAATGAAGCACTGCTGTCAAAGCAGCTCCTATCTCTGAGCCTGAGACAACAGGAAAGCCTTCTCATAAAGGAACTGCAGCATTCCCAATCTTGATGTAAGGAATTGTGGTCCTTCAATTATAAAATTCTTATTTTAGATGAAAACCAATTAAGATCTATCAGCTAAACTGCAAAGTTCGGACTTACGGCAAACTGTTCCCTAGGACACAATTTTTAAACCTTTTCTACCACTGAAAATGTACAGAAATGTGATTACAGAAATGGCAGTAAAAATGGCATCACATCAACGAATTCACTAATTTCGAGCTCATCCTGCAGTCTGCAGGGAACGTTGCTGCTAAGACGGGTGATGGATGCCACGGGTGAGCCGTGGAAACATGTCATGGGCGAACAGTTCTAAATGTTTCAAAGAAACCTTTTTACCCCTGTCTAGATATGTCAAGAACAATTTATTTACAACTCTTTAGATCAATTAAAAGATATAATCTTGTCTCACTTTCAGCTTGCTCCGTGCAGTTTGATTTTTAAGGCGATATTCCAGTTTGTGATTGCTCTTAACTCGTCCAGTTTCTTGATATAAAGTTGGATGACATCCAAATCCTTCATGCAGTGGGGGGAATTTTTTTTTTCTTTCCTTTTTTTAAAACTAAAGCTACACTGCACTCTCTGTTATGTTCTTCACGTTATTTTGGTTCTTCCATAGCTGCCAAAGCCCTAGCAGTGGAAGCAGGGGCTTTCGGATCAGTTCAGGTCTGCGCGTGGACGCCGTACAGCCTATGCCCGTTGGACACGCGGGACTTCACGTCGATGCTCTCAGGCCTTGGTGCCTCCGGGATCTATGCGTGTGACAGTGAAAATAAATTAACAACGCCGTGAGACGGAACCTAAGAAGAACGGTCTGCAGGCGTCGAGGCGGGGCGGCGGGCTCATCTGCCCGCGGCCGAGGCGCCGGGTTTGAGGACGCCGGGCAGCTTGTCGGAGCCTGGCACCTTCCAGGGCCCCGGCGCCACGGCGGCCTTGCGCGCGGGGCCGCTCCCCGGGGGCCGCGCGCCCTGCCGGGGCCCCGCGCGCACGCCCGCCCTGCCCTCGGCCTCCCGCACGCCCCCGCCCCCGCCGCCCGGGCCTTCGCGCCCGCAGAGCTCGGGGCTGGTCGCGCCGCGCGGCCCCTCCTTGCTGCCGGCCCCCGCCGCGGGCCCGGGCGCCCTGGCCTCCGAGGAGGACCTGCCGGCCTCGGGCCGCCCTTGGCCGCCGGGCGCCTCCTCGAGCCTCGGCCGAGCGGCCCTCTGCGGGCTGGCCGAGCGCTCGCTCTGCTCCCCGAGGCGCTGCTTCTTCTGGCCGCCGGCTGAAAGCTCCTTTGGTTTCCTAACGTCGTGTTCCCTTTTGATATCCCACGTCAGGTCTGGGCTTATCTGGTGGGAAGGGTCGGAGGGTGGGGCTGGATGTGATGGAGAGAATGGAGAGAGGACGTCCTCCAGGGAGACGCCTATTTCCGGCAGACCTGGGGAGGCGGCAGCGGGAGAACTCCAGGAGCTGGGTTCATCTGTGGGGCAGGAAGCACAGGCGTTAGCAGCCGCGCCGCCCAGGCTTTCCACGCTCCCGCGACCTCCCTCCGCGCCAAGGACGAGAGCAGAGGACCAGGGGCGTCTGCTTTCAAGGCCCCAAACCACTGCCACCCCCACCCTCACTGCCAAGAGGGCAGCCGACCTTATTCCGGGGGGGTTGTGTTGTTCCCCGCGGTCTTTACCCCCGCCCCCCACCTCCCCTCACTGATACAGATCGGGAAGGTCGTCGCAAAGCCCCGGCCTAACCCATCCCTTCGCCTTGGCCACTTCTAACTTCCGTGGGTGTCATCAGGTCCGACAGTCTTCTGTGGATGGCTGACTTGGCAGCACATGAACCAGTGGTTCTCAAACTCGAGTGTACATCTGAATCTCCGGGGGTAGTTGTGAGTAATACGGATGCCACATTGGCTGGACCCAGAGATTTCAGTAGCACACGGGTCCAGGAATTTCTCTGCATTTTTAACAGGCACCGAGATGATTTGGAAAATGGTCAGAGAACCAAGTTTTGAGAAATACTGGTCTGAGTCCTCTGGAGGAAGTTGAGAGACTGTCTTAACCATTAGGTGTCACTGAACGCGTAACTCTTAGCCATCACCAGATACAGAATTTGGATCAATTCTTCTAAAAGCGTTGTTGTCTTATCTTTTAGAAATCATCGTCCTTAATTCTTTTTAATAGTTCTGATGTTATAGAAGGCCTGGGACTAAGACAAATGATTCTTCCTAGGAAACCTAGTTTCAACATTTATTTGGGATTTAAGATCTCTAAGAAAGGATTTGTGACAATTTACTGCAAAATGCATACAAATTAGAATGATAAAAATGAGATTTTTTTTTTTTTTTTAAGAAACCACTGGTCAGAAGCCAAGCAGAAAGAGGACAGATATGTTAGGAATCTGCTATGTTTAGTTACTCCTGTGAGCACTAACATTGCTCTTGAGTTCTGGCCACTAAAGCAAAATTAAAGTAGGGAAATCCAATACAGTGATCCCTTGATATTTGTGAGGAGTATGTCCAAAGGCCTGTAGAAATTCTCAAATTTTGAAATATTATTGGAGAGCATAACTGTTCTCCATAGAATTGTTATACAGTCATGAGGAACAAAGCCATATTGGTACCTGAATGGTGGGTGGCAGCAAGGCTCCCTCACTGGCTAAAGAGATTTCAGTCCCACACACCAGCCTCAGTGCATGTGATTCAAATTCCTGCTACTACAACATGTCAGAGACTATTTGTGGCCCTTCTGCATACTCAGTCTGTGAATGTCAAGGGTCTACTTTGCTTAAAAGTTGAGGATTCTTATCTGGTACCTTTGATGCTGATTTATTAGAGATGAGAGAAAGAGGGCAGCGGGGTTGACAGTTCCAGTAATTCTGGCTACCCAGAGTATCAGATCAGTTATAGAATAAATTTCTCCTTTGATGTGAAATTTGAACGGAGTATTTAGGGCACACTGTTCTCTTCCTTCTTTCCATAGATTGCTATCCATTATGTTCACTTGGTGAAAGCATCCAAGAAAAGCATCAGAAACCTAGAATCTACTCCTGCCTCCAGCATTTACCAGCAATGTGATTTGGGACCAACTACTCAATCTCTCTAAGCCTGAAGTTCTCCATTTATAAGGTAGGGATGCAACGTTTACCTCGTAGAGGTGACACGTGCACTTCAAAGGGAAAAAAGCACCTTGCAGTGAGAGAGTTGTAACGATTTTTCACATGTAGTTGAGTCAGATTTTTCTTCTGTGCCTTGGTGGCTGTCTACTAGTGATCTGGCCACATGAACTAGCAAACACACAGGTGAGATTCTAAATAAGTGCAGTAAGTCAGCTATTCCCACATGCTGTGGCTCCCGGGGTGGAGGGGTGGGGTGGAAGGTGTTGCTCTGCTGCACGTATCCTTGGTTACCTCCAGGAATATTCTGAAATCCTCAAATGCACATGTTTTCAATGAAAATTCAAATGTGTTCTGCTTCTGGCTGGGTTAGTTTTAAAATGAAACATGATAGGAGGTGGCAATTCCACCCATAAAGGAAGGTACTGTCTGAAGGAGTTAAAAGTGGTCTTCACTGGAGGGTCGCTGTGCAGTAGCAATCTCTGACTTGGACCAGGGTGATAATATTTCACATTTTAATAGCTCTTTTTTCCCACCATGACATCACATGAGGTAGAGTCAAGTCAGTTCTGAGACAGAGGGAGGGTGATACTAGTCACACTATTTCCTGAGGGGAGGACTTGAAGCAGAGAGAGGTTAAGTAACTTGACCAAGGTTACAGAGTGGGTCAGCCAGGAGGAAAATGCTGGTTTCTTGACTCTTTTTACTTAGAAAATTTTTCTAACATGTCGCCTTGCAAATAGGATTAAAGCATGTGACATGGACATGCTCAGTGGCCACTGCTGACCAACAGGAATGAGACCGCAGCACTGGTGAGAATACTTTTAGCATTTATTTCTGAATGTCTTACATATAACGATACACTAGGTGAAATTATTTAAAATACAAAAGAATCTCATGATAAATATTTTGCAAGCATTTATTTATAGATCATTAAATACTTAATGGGAAAGATTAAAAAGCTAAAATGTTTTAAGCTACTGCTGATTAAGAATATTAGTCCAAAATTAAAACGACTAGATCATAAAGCAAAGTGATCTGAAGATGGACGTGTATATATGTGGGTCCACAGTTTTCATTTTTCTGGGCAAGAATTCTTTGGTTCGCTAGCAGACTTGCGATGTCCGCCCCGAGCATGAGCCTGCAAAGCTCCGTGAAGCAACAAGGGCAGGTGCCAAGCGGCCCCTTTCCCACCTTTCACCTGCCTGTCAGGGTGACACAGACTGCAGAGGGCAGGGGGAGCGCTTCTGTAACATTTCAAACTCGAGTTTTTGTGGAATTTTGACGTGCAGTAACCAGAAGAATTAACCACACTTAGTTCTGGTTCCTTCGAACCTTACTTCAGCCGCCCTTCCCCCATCCCTGTCTTTTTTCCCTCGAACCTGGCCACTGGCTAAAGCATGTGCTTGTGTTCGCTTCAGAGCTCTTGCCCAGGAGGATGAGCTTCACACACTCTTCCTGTAGGAGATGTTCTAACTGGAATTAGAAATACAGGGACGCATCCTAGAAAGACAAAATCAGCCATGTGGGCTGGGATTTCTGCAGCCCTTTTTTCCAAACAACGTCCCTAGGCCCAATGGCTATCATGAGAAAGGGAAAAGCCTTTTATTCCAAAACTGGCTTCCTCCACCTGCCCTCTCTCATCCTTACCTGAGTGCAACTGCTCTCTTCAAGTTCACCCATGATCTTACTGCCGTCAAATCCAGAGGACACCTCGCAGTGTCATCGCGGCTTTATCTCACCACATTTCACATGGCTGACTGCTCCCCGAAAAGAGCTGGGCTCTAGGCCTCCCTGATGCTCCATCCTCCTGCTCTTTATTCTCCCCCTGTGCCAGTCCTTCTCAGTTTACATCATTGGTTCCTTCTCTTTTACCTGACCTCACAATGTAGCCTTCCTCAGGGCTGGGTCATTTGCTTTCTTCATCATCTCTCCTAGGTGTTCTTGTCTATTTATGGTCTTTTCTACAACAACAGTCCTCCCAGGTGCTTCTGCTGAGCTCTGTGCTATGGCTCTGTGCTCATGTGTCCACCTGCCTGCTCGGTTTCTCTGCTCAGACAGGTCACTGGCATCTTCAGATCTTCAGTTTAAAAAGCCCCAAACAGAAACCTGTTCTTCCCAAGCCTATTCTGTATTCTTTCCTTATCTTCCCATCACTGGGTGTCATCCTTGACTCCTTTCTCTCCCTCATCTCACAATACAATCCACCTGCAAGGCTTCTTAGTCTCATCTTCAAATATACATGGACTCTGTCAACTCGTGACCCCTTGCACTTTCACCATCCTAGTTCAAGATCCAGGGCAGTCCTGGAAGGATGCAGCCCACGTGGGCTGCCTGCGAAAAGCACATTTAAAAGGAGGCCACAGTGCAGGCACCTTTCATAGACCCTTGGGGGCACTGGTAAAGACAGGAAATTCCAAACTGCATTTCAGTGTTGTTTGGATAGAAGTTACGTGCAGTATATTGTGAACCACACACCCTCCCTTGAGTTCGGAGCCCAGGACAGCTAACGTAGTTACCACACCCAAGGGATGGGCCTGCTGGGCTCTTGTTCCTCACTGGGCTACTACATGACCCACTCCGCTCTTTCCTGCCTCTAGTGACTCTCCACTCAGCATCCACGACAGCCTCTTTCAGACAAATTTGATCACGTCATTCCCTTGCTTAAAACTTTTAGTGGATTCTTACCGCTTTTAAGAGTAAAATACAAAATTACTAACATGGTCCACAAAAGCCTGCATGATCTGGCCCCTGCCAGCCTCCCCAGCTTCATCTCCATTCACCCCCTATTCCCCACCCACACTGGTCTTTGTGCAGTTCCTCAAACATGCCAAGCTCATTCTGTAACCTGGGATGTACGTCATTGCTGATGACTCTGCCCGGAAGGTTCTCCCCACAGCGATTCACATGGTGAGCTCTCTTTCACTCTTTAGGACTCCTAAATATCACCCCAGAGGACCCCAACCCCCAGCAGGTACTCCGCTCTCCTCAAGAGTGTCTCGTCTCTATTTTCTCATAGTACTTACAATTTGTCATTACATATTTGCCTGCTCATTTGATGAACATCAGTCACAACTAGTAGACTGTAAGCTTCATGAGGGCAGTGACCACACTGGTCTTGTTCATCACAGAGGACTGAATACCCAGCATACTGTTTGACACAATAATACATGTTCAGTGTGTATCTGGTGAATAAATAAATCTTTTCCACAAATGGAAGTGGACAACTTGAAACCAAATGCCTTCAGAGGGAGGATGGTGGTGAAATGATACTGTGTATAAGTGGGAGAGGAAAGAAATTCGTCTGAGGGGAAGAGTGCTGACGCCAGTGACAGAAGGTCCATTAGGACGCGTTCTCAGCTTTTCACCTGTGGCCCCTGGGATGGGGAGGGATACAGAGAAGTTCTGGGTCCGAGTACATCTGACTTAACAGATGTTCTTTCCCTTTGTAATCTTATCAGCCATCACGATGTAATGACTTTGCCTGAAGGAGCTTCATCCCTGGAGAATCATAAGTCAACGTGCCAGTGAACTGTTCAGATTAAGCCACAGGTAAGTAAGACCCTAAATGTCTTAAACACCATCTGGGGAGAAACAAGTCCCTTCCCTGAAGTTAGGCTCGATTTCTTCCCTTCCCTGCGGTCAGCTCTAGCCAGCTTGGATCTCTCCCAGAAAACAGACTGATTAGTACATAATTACGTATTAGTAATATATACCCAAATTACACACAAACACCATTTTTGCTGAGTTAAAACATGTATGACCTCCTAAACTGTCTTGTAGGAGACCAGCAATACTGGAAAATAAAATGCATTTTTACTTCATCTGCTTGGGATTAAAAAAAAATACAAACCCTTATCTACTGTGTTTCAACGGCTTGTTTATTTTATGGCATATAACCAGGTGACAGAGAGGTGACCTGCGAGGAATAAACTACTTATTGTGGTAAATAAGTATCTGCATTATGGTTTTCCCAAGCGGCTGTTATCTCCAGCAAAAATGTGTACGGAAGAGGAGAATGTAACTCAAATCAAGGAAGAGTTCACTGGATCCTGTGCTGAAGGGAAAAGGACCCCCTTAGAAGGAAGCCGGCAATTGTCGCAGGGAGAGAGGGCCCGTCTCCTGCCCCACCCGTCACCCGACAGCCTTCCAGGGCTCCCGGACTGGGCTGCATCCTCCCCTGAGCCCTGAGCAAGAGTCCCTGCGCTTCTCTTTCTAGGGCTGGGACTCAGAGACCCGTGGCTGCCTTCTGGATTAGAGTCTTCAGGAAGGTAACAATACTGCTACCACTGTTGGTGTGACTAATAATGACAACAGCTAAGAGCATGGTGCTTCTCAGGGACCAAGCACTCTTCTACACCCTTGAAAGGTATTTACTCACATGTAAACTCGCACATTTTACAGATGAGGGGAGATGAGGGGACTGAAGCATAAAGAGTTCAGGAACCCTGCTCAAGGCTGCACAACTGGGAGGGGGCGGGGCACAGTTGCTGAGTGACTTTATGAACTGGGAGAGGTTCCACAGGCTCAGCTGAAACGCCACCCCGAGACCCCTTTGCTGGCCGGTATTTTGGTTGAGAAATGGGGCCCACCTTTTCTGGGGCAGAGTGACAGAAACTCCCCCTAACGTGACTGTCAGGGGCAGAGCATCGTTATTCCAGATGGAGACTCTGAGATGCCATGTGTGTTTGAACCTTGAACAGTCACCATAGTCAGGGTTCTGATTTGTGGAAATGCTGGACATACAAGCTGGGATCAGAGAATAATGAAATTAGATTTCTTAAGGACGGGGATAATAATATGTACTTTAAAAATATTCCTTTCAGTGTCATACTCTGAATCTGAATTGAATTGAAAATACTCAGAGATTGGAAACACTTTTTACATCCTTTGCTCAAATGAATACAAGTTCTGCAAAGAGATCTATGGATTTGGTAAGTGTTACTTCTTATAATAAACCTTTCCTGGTTCAACCTACAGTTGGCTGGGTTAGAGAATACTTATGCAGCTGTATTGAAATATATTTTCTTCTAATTTAGAATAATATAGGAAAATATAAAAATGATTAGAGTAGCTCAGAAGACAGTAATGGGAAATCATGTGGTATTCAAAACAAAAATCTTTTAAGGATGTGTTCAAACCATAATGGTTCATTTGGATCTGTTCAACCATCACTGAGGTGATTGCTTTTTGTAACAAAGTACAAATAAGAAAAATATGCATTTAAAAAATTTTGAGAACAAATTATTTTACTTTGCTTCTGCCCCTACTGAAGCATTGTTTCCAGTCTGGAGGCATTGTTAATGGCCTTCAAACATGTATTTGTTTCAGTTTTATTACCAGAGAGATGTAAACTAGGTATTATAAACATTAATAACCTTAAACATTGTGACCATATTTGTTTGATGCAAAGATGCAGCAGCAGTAAAGCTGTAGCAAACTTTACCTCCATGACTGAGAGGGAAGATCTCAGGGCTAGACAGGGTTATTAATAATAATGGAGTATATTTATTCCAAGCATGTTTCAGAAAGCAACACATTCTTCTTTTCAAATAAAATCTTACAGAAAAGCCCAGTATATAACAGATAAAAATGTAACTGCTTTGGTTGGCTGGATGGGTCCAAAGTCTTGCCATTCACCCCCACGCCCACCTACAGTGGCTTTTCAGACCGTTTTTCAGGAATCTTGACGCTCCAACAGAACAGTTTGAAAATTACTGCAGGAAAAAAGCAGTCTTGAAAAGCCCCTGTTAAAATGCAAAAAGCCCCATTAGCGGGTAATAAAAGGAGAAAGGGCAGATTCGTTAATAGATTAGTTTCTTAGATTAGTAGCTGGCGTTTGGACTTTACAGAAGGGAGACAAAAGCACAGGGAAGTTTTGCCTAAGGGGCTGGAAATGTCTGCAGCGCATTTCCAGTTTGGGAAGGACAGACTTGACCTTCCCAGAATCTTGCCCAGGCTGTGTTGGTCACCTGGAGCCTCAGCGCTGTGAGTAGAGACTGAACCTGTTTGTCTTCAGAAACAGTAAGCCAGCAACTTGCAGAGGAAGAATGTTGGGTAAACACCCAAGAACACGAGTGAATCGCAGATGCTAAGTGAAAGGCAGCTTCAAAAGGTTACATACTGTGTGATTCCCTTCATGTGACAGTCTCCAACAGACACAAGTAAACTAAACTAATCAGTGGTAGCCAGAGGCTTGACCACAGTGGAGAATGAGAGAATCTGGGGAGATTATGGAATTGTTCTGTATCTTGATTATGGTGGTGATTATATCACAGTACGGGTTTTTCAACACTGGTAGAAGTGTACCCTAAACTGGTGAATTTTACTGTAATTATACCTCAATTTAAAAAATACTAAAAAATAGTCCTGATAAACTTCTAAAAAAAAGTATCTTCATTTATTATATTTTGGGGGGGGTAATTTGTTTTACATGGAGATAGTGGGGAGTGAACTCAAACTCATGCATGCTAAGCAGGTGCTCTGTGACTGAGCTATACCCACCGCTCACTGCTGCTGAACTGTTTTAAACCCTGGTGTGAAGGGGTTTTTTAAATTGGTTACACCTCTAGCCAATGTTTTCCCCACCACTTGGCTTAGTAACTTCCCTCCCTCCCTTACCACTGGTCTAAGATAAGTCTCAGCCCCATGAAACTGATAATGAATTCTGAATTTATGGAGCTAACGGAATCTGAATTAAAGAGGTTTTACTTTTATCTTTAGAAGGCATCTTTAATCTCAAAGCTTTTCTGGAATCATGTTCTTCATCACAGAAATACAGCCCTGTCTGAAATGGCAGAGAGTGGAAATAAGGGATGAGAATAATCAACCATAACGTACCTGGTTCATGGGAGAAATGATGGAGACAGATTACAGCCACCTCTCGCCCAAGATGGAAGAAGGGGAAATGAGTTACTCAGAGGATGCTCTTGGACTCGTTAAATCCACACCTCTGGGGTACGTAAACAAGATGTTCCCTGTAAGCCGTCCAGGGACAAGACTCAGGCGTCAGGTTAATTCACTTCTAGACTGTGTGACGTGCAGCTGTATCCCCATCAACACGTCCCCAGGAAATAAAGTCCCTTTTTAACAATTGTGGCTATTCAAAAAGAAATCAACTCATGGAAGAAAGCTCTTGTGTCTAGAATCGTCGTGCTACCATATTTTATCAAGGCTATCCTTAGACATGTCCTCCCCCTACCACACACAAAAATACTGTCCTCTCATCTGTGTTGGGATCCAGTAGCCAGCTGCTCTATCCATCCTCTCCCCCTCTTTAAAAACATATTCATTTCTGATCACAAAATACAGGTAAGCAGCAAGGGCAGTGCCCGTAACCCCTTGGATGCATGTGTCCCCAGCCTGACAATCTGTAAGTACCTTTGTACCACACCAGGCGCAGCCTCCACAGGCATTTTCTCGTCTACTCTGACAGCAGCAGAGGATCGTATATGACTGTGTGGGATGTTTCAGACACACGCCCTACTCACAATGCAGGGTTCCCCTCCAATTAGTTTTCAAGCTCACTTGTGCAAATACTGAAACTGAAGTAACCGTTCCTTCTACTGATGAGCAAGAAAGTCATAGACAAATTATGCTGGCACAGCTCTGAGGTGTTTGTTTAAGAATGAAGTAACTTTTTAAAGAAAAGTCAATCAGAAGTCGTGACCAAGGCCCTTTGTGTGTCAACAGGCTGCCTGTGGCACTTGGGTGTCTGCCCATGGGTCCCCACATCCCAGGGTGGCGCTGGAGGAAGGGCAGATCAGGCACAAGGAATAGTCTTTTGAGCTCAGACCAGCAGGCCCGGGGGCTGGAGGCTTGTTGCTGTAGCCCATGAGCTGTTCTTTCTTCCAGTAAAGAAACTTGGCCTTCTTCCTCTTCTCTTCCAGGGTGGCTGTCACCTCTGCACTCCAGCCAACCTCCTGAGCCCAGCGTCCCAGGTGGACAAATTTTCACAAAGGCTTCAGACACACAACCTTGAGGACAGCAGGAACCACCATCCACGTTTTCTTGTCAGAGAGTCGAGGGATCCCATCCAGCACCGCAGGCAGTCAGGATGGCCCCCGCCTCGCTGTGTCTTGTGGGCCACAGGCCTCCTCTGAAGGCCAAAGGGTGCGACTGGGGCTGTACAAGGTAGATGCCGTGGGACCAGCTGGTGTTCACATGCTCACAGAGGAAGGCCAGGCACTTTAACTTGTTTCTGAGAAATTGCCAGAAACAGTGTTCATGGCGTCACGGCACATGACCACCACCTTCCTGCCGAGAGTACCTGCTTGGCCATCACGGGTGCATGGGTGCCAGCAGATGGCCTCAGCCATGCAGTACCAAACCTGCCCTCCTGCCGTCTTCAGCAGTTCATTATTCTCCTTGAACAAATACTTACTGAGCATCTACTATTTACATTATACAGATCAGTGCACTAGAAATATACCTGTCCTTGTGGACCTAACTTTCAGAGTGGAAGACCCAGAAAGTTAATTTACAAATAAGTCATAGTAACAAGTCTGCTATGGATGAGTACAATGCGGGAAAGTGAGCTTACGTAAGGCAAGGGTGCCGCGTGAGATACGGGGGCCTCTCTGGTAGGTGACGCTGAGCACGGCTTGTCCCCTTCCACCCTTTTAGCCTTTATGTCACTTTTATTTAAAGTTCGCAAAAGAAGCAAAAGGTGAGGTGAGTTTTATTGCTTGTTTCCCATTTATCCTGCAGAAGATGATGGGAGCAGCGCTATAGCCCCAGAGAAGGATGAACAATTACAGATGCTGGTAGATCTACCTCCTGGAGAACCCACCTGAGAAAGGACCTGAGCCCATGAGGCATCCGTCCAGACAGTGAGTATGCCTTACCTTAAAGCTCTCCTTTTTAACTGGGTTCTGAAAAAGGCTGCCCATGAATTTTTATTTCTGCAAACAAAGCCCCATGTCTTCCTAGAAACAAACCAGTGGGTATCAATTTCTGTAGCATTTTGGCCTGATATATGTAATAGCTGATTTCCAGCATGTTTAATATCTTTTGCTAAAATGAAAAGGCTTTTTGTTGGGAGTCAGAAATAAAATTGAACTGAGAAGAAATACCCAAAACACTATTTGACTATCAAATCACTGCAGATGATGGCTTCACAGGTCCTAGGATTTTTACAGGTCTGTGCACAAGTAGAAAAATCCTAGTGTGCCAGCAACCCTGCAGAAAGCACTAGTGCAGCTGGGTGAGGGCTCCAGACAGACACAGGCCGGGCAGGCAGAGAGGTCGGCAGTGCATTTGCTGGCAGCGATGCAGACTCAGCCGGGAGGGCGACATGCCTGCACTGCAGCCCCCTTCTGTTCAGGACACGTGCTGCTGACGGAGAAGTGGCTCCCAGGCTGTGTGCACAGCTGTTGCCTAAACACCTGGCCCCCTGTTGCCTCACATGAGCAGACCACTCAGCTTCAGTGCCACCTCCTCAGCCAGGCCTCTCTCACCATCTCCTCCAGAGTGGTTATTTTCTATTTCAGCTCCTTTATTTCTTTCACAATGTTTACCACAGTTTGTGCCTCTTCCCTTCTCAAATACAAATCCTTTTTGACAGGGACTGTGATCTGTCTTGTCGACTGTGGTGACCCCAGTCTTAACACAGTGCTGGGCCCACACTGAGTGTTAACAAACAGCAAATGAATGAAGAATGAATACATCAGTCGGAGAGCGCTCCTCTCTTGGAAATGGAACCACAACCAACCCTCATCATTGAGAGAACTGTGGAAAGACCTGGTATACTTGAAATAAATGTGTATGTATCAGTATACAAATCTATATAGCGCACAGACATCATTTGATATAATAAAACTTAATTCTGTTGTATTACTGTCCTGCTCAATGAAAAAAACATATTACATACATTATGAAAATTTTTAGACAGAAAATTGTATGAAATGCTAAAACCTTGCTATTCAAAGTGTCCCATGGACAAGCAGCACTGGTGTCAGGAAAACCAAACTAGCATCACGAAAACCACCCAATCGAAACAGCAGACAGAAAAGCAAGTGAAAAAAATGAAAGCAACATAAGGGACCTAAGAGATAATATAAAGCATGCCAAGTTTACATGTAATAGGGGTCCCAAAAGGACAAGAAACAAAAAAGGGGGTTGAAAGGGTATTTGAAGAAGTCATGACTGAAACTTCCATCCAAGTACAGAAAGCACAGAGGGTCCCCCCAAAGATAAACCCAAACAGACCAAGACATATTATAATTAAGCTAAAGAAAAGATTCTAAAGGCAGCAAGAGAAAAACTTAAGTTACAAGGGGCCCCATGTAACACTATCAGCTGATTTCTGTACACAAAACTTGCTGGCCAGAAGGGAGTGGAAGGCTATATTCAGAGTCTTGAATGAGAATAACCTGCAACCTAAAATATATGAAAACAAATATAAGTATGTATACGTATGACTGAAACATTATGTTGTACACCAAAAACTGACAAATAAATTGACTACACTTCAATTAAATTTGAAAAAAGACCACATCTAGGATACTCTACCCAGAAACTTTATACTTTAGAGTACAAGGAGCAATAAAGAACTTCTCAAACAAAAAATAAAAGAATAAAAATAAATACTTGACCTATCCTACTAAAACATCTATAAATAAGAACACATGAATCTATAGAAAAGAGGAAGCCACAGTTAGAAACGTAGTATCTATAATTAACACCAAGAGAATAAACATGAAGACATAAAAAAGGACATCAAAATAAACAATGTCGGAAACACTAGCAAGAAAACAGGTGAACCATCATCCGACATAACTCTGACCAATTTTCTCCTAGGGCAATCAACACAAGCAATGGGAATGAAAGCGAAAAAACAAAAAACAGTGGGACCTCATTAAATTCGTAAGTTTTTCCACAGCAAAGGAAATGATAAAACAGTAAGATAACCTACAGAATGGGAGCAAATATTTGCAAACGATGCAAGTGACAGGGGCTTCATCTCCACAATATACAAACAGGCTCACACAACTTATTAATAACAAAACCACAAGCCAATCCAAAAACGGCCCAAAGATCTAAATATGCAATTCTCCAATGCAGACCTACAAATGGGCAATAGGCACACAGAAACATATTCAATATTGCTACTTCTCAGAGAAGTGCAAATCCAAACTACAAGGAGCTATCACTTCACACCAGTCAGAAAAGCCATTGAGAAAAAGTCCACAAATGATAAATGCCGGAGAGGGTGTAAAGAAAACCGAACCCTCCCACACTGCTGATGGGAATGTAGTTTGGGAGCAGCCATTATGGAAAACAGTATGGAGATTCGTCATTAAACTAAAAATAGACTTACCATGTGATCCAGGAACCCCACCCCTGGGCATGTATCCTAGGAATCAGGGAAGTCTCTTTGAAAAGATAACTGCATCCCGATGATCACAGCAGCACTTTTTACGATAGCCAAGACATGGAAATGACTTAAATGTCCATCAACAGGTGATTGGATAAAGGGTTGTCGTATTTATACAATGGAATACTAGTCAGCTTTAACAAAATAAAATAAGGCCATCTGCCTCAACATGGATGGACCTGGAGATTGTCATTCTAAGTAAAGGAAGGCAGAAAGAGTAGAAAAGTACCATGTATCATTTAGTAGAGTCTTAAAAAAAAAAGAGAGAGACAAATTAACTTATTTACGAAAGAGAAAGACTCACAGAGAGATAACAAACTTATCTTGGGGGGGGCGCTGAGAAGGAATAAATTGGAAAAATGATACTTGCATATACTCTATACATAAAATAAACGTTTCTAATGTATAGCTCAGGGAACTATATTTAGTGTCTTGTAGTAACCTATAGTGAAAAGAATTTAAAAGGAATTAATGTATTTATATGCATGTCTGAAACTTCGTGCTGTACACCACAAAATGATACACTGTAAACTGCTCATACTTCTTTAAAAAAAAAAAAAAAAAAAAGACAATCTCCTCCCTGAAAAGCTGTTGGGAAAAAAACCTGATGCTCTAAATTACAGCTGTGATTAGTGCTGGGAATAATCAGTCTGATGCCTCACATTGAATTAATCTAACAAAGTGTTTATTCAGTGCCTTATGGTGCCACCGTTGGGATGAAGACTAACAGTACCAGATTCCTGCCTTCAGTGGGATTTTGTGACATTCGTTTATCCATGAGAAATCTCTTCCTGGCCTGTGAAAAAGCAGAAATTCACTGTCTCTTTAATCAATTTACTCTGTGTCCTAGGTCAATAGGAGGATCAATGGCAAGAAGGAAGTCTTGTTGTTCTTCATCTGGAAAATTCAACCTGCTTTCCCAAATGTCCTCAATCACTGATCCTCATCAGTGAGGATAATCTTTTCTTTACTCTGAGCAGGCTGTTTTTATTCTGTGGGCCTCCAGAGCAGAAAGAAAAATCATTTTTGAAGCTTCCTCTTCTGTTGAACGTGCCTGGCACATTGGTGCTAAACAGGCAGTTCATCGTAATAAGTGGAAACAGTCGCCCATGGCATGATCTGATTGAGTCGTTTAAACAAGTGCTTTGTGTTGACAAAGGGTAGGGCGATTATGCCAAAGGAATTCAAAGGTGCTTGAAACAAATGAACTGGAGAAATTTTTGGAAAATGTAGTGGGTTCTTCCAGGGCAATAGGCTTCCTGCATTCTGGCTCAGCCTTGAAGAGTATAGACCCGCAGATGAGTAATTAAGACACTGCTAATTCTTCGGCCTTACCCTCGGTGGAGGGGATCAGACCGCCTAACTGCCACCTGAGATTTGCATTCTAAATCAGCAGTTTTGAGAGATGAACCTCATAGCAACTGGCTAATACCATTCTGCAGGCCACGAGATTAATCCTCACGTTAATGTGTGGGTAGAGTCATTCATAGGACAGCTCCCAGTACACGTGCAGCCGTTCTAACACAGACATTAGACTTCAGCAGGGAAGTCATTACTCGTAATGCTAATAACCCTGCAAATGGGCTCCTTTCGCCAGAGCTTTCTCGAGACATCCCGTTGGTGCACTCGTTGGCTGGGAGGTATCTTTGTATATGTTTTCCAATGGAAAGCACCCGAGGGTAAGCAACTTCCTTTGGGGGCCCCATGCAAGCAAGAAGGGGTTAGAGCGTAATTCTAGATCTTTCCCACCCTCTCCGCAGACCACAGCACAGGAGGAGCAAAGAGGCGAGCTTGGTGCCCCACAAGGACCCGAGAAGGATGAGCACCCCACGGCGGTGTCCCGGCGGGGCCGCAGGCTTCTCCTCCCTGTGATCCCAGACCCTGGCCGGCTCAGCCCTAGGGAGGGAAGAGGAACGCCCCATCCTACCTCTTGCTCAACTTTCCCTGAGTTGGCAAGGTCACCCACAGGGGTTCAGAGGCCAGAAACTACACTGGGAATGAGGATGTCCTCCTCCGCTTCCAGTCCAAGTAGAGCAGCGGGTCTCAGCCTGGAGGCACAGGAGAATCCCCTGGCGGAAGCACCCGGACTCATCACGGACTCTGGTGATGGGACCCAGATGTGGGTTTTTTATAAAACTTGGCAGGTGATTCCAACCTGCACCCGGGGCCACCTCAGAATTGGCGGGCCTTACGGGGATAATGGGAATCACGTACTTTTCACCTGAGAAGATTAGATGCTCTTCACGTTTACCTTTTGTTACATCACTCCGTGTTCAATACGGTTCGACTCAGGAATGACTGGTGATTTGCACAGAAATAAACAAATGCTAAACGGCTGATGGAGAAGTGTTAATCCTTTGACTGGTCTTTTCGTAGGTCATCTGTCAGGAGTCTAGATAACTCTGTTGGAGCCTGAAGATATGCCTACACCTGCCACTGTGCCCAAAGTGGAGGGTGAGCAGCTGGGGAGAAAGCTCATTGCCCTCCTGCGTCCTATGCATCATTTGATCCCTCCATCAGCTGCTCTGCTTTGTATGGTAGTGGGGGAGGACGGAAAACACCTGAGGCTTCTTTTGTTTTAGCACCAGTGGCCATGTCTACTTCTTACCTGAAGCCTGCGTGCTTTATCGTGAGCACCGGTGCAAAGGAAAATCCACTGGCCACATTCCCTCAGGGCCAGTCACCTGAGACTTCAGGATGAAGCTGGAGAGTCCTCTGCCCTAGTGGAGGCTCCCGTCAACCTGGAAACCCAGCTCCCTGAATGCCAGCCTGAAAGTGGAGGTCAGAATCTACCAGATTCCAAGCTCTGCTGTCCCTCTGAGTAGTTCATTTAATGGGCCTTCTTTAAATAAGCCCTCCTTCTAAAATCATCATCATCACCATCTCACAGAACCCTACTCTAAGAGGTGAGGATTCTCTGCGGACAAGGCGAAGAGGATCTGGTGGGGAGCGAATGAGCGGCAGTGGCGACGCCTTCCCGTGGACACAGGGCCTGCAGCCCCCAGGCTGGTCAGAAAGGAAGGACTGAGCAGGCGAAGCTGCTCCCTTTACCAGGGTCTGTTTTTAAAGCTGAAGGGTGATTGCATTAAAATACACACTCAAATCATCTGTGAGTACAGAAAACATGGGTCCTAAATGGCTCCTCCTGATCTCAGCTCAGTAATTTTATTTCCCTTATCCTCTCTTTCCTCTAATAAGGTTTTTGGAGAGTTCTGCTCTTGACCCCTAAGAGTCAGGGTCATGCAGCCTTTGTTCGGGTTCCCAGTGGCTGAAGAATACGTTCTTTGCCTACATTGACATACTTCGATAAATGACCCAAAGAGAAACAACACAATAGTTTCGTTGTGCTAAGAAAATGGCAGCTCTTTCCTGTTCTGGCAAACGTCACAGGCCCTGAGCCAATGGGGGTGCCTGTTGCTTTTTAAGACAGTATTTTAAAAGTCTGCGCTGTGGAGTCAAATTGCCCTGGTTCCAGTCTCTGATCATCCTCCGTGATCAAGGCCAACCAGTGCTCTCTAAGCCTTGGCTTTCTTACCAGTGAAACAAGGGTAGTTATAGTACGCACCTCGCAGAGTGTGCATGAAGGCTGAGTGAGCTCAATAACCAAGGCGCCGTGAGTGTGCCAGACACACAGTCGATATGAAGTAAATGCAAAGTGAGTTAAATGCTGTCGTTATTACTGGTTAACCACAAAAACTCTGTCCCCTGGAGACTCTCTGAAGGCCTGACTGGACTGAATCTCCTGGAATCACTCTGAACGAGTCAGCTTTCTCCATATCCAGAGTATTACAGCTGGTGACCCCTGGAGATGCCAAACACAGCCGACTGACACGACTGCCAGACCCTCAAGACCCTGGAGTCCATCAATACATCAATATATACAATATGCAAGAATCTACCAGCACCCCTGAAACAAGCTGAGTAAAGCCTTTGAATCAGGCCAGCCGGGCACAACTCAGTGAAAAGAACACTGCTTTGAAGTCAGAAGACGGGTTCCAGCACACTGTCCATTGCTTATTAGCTGTATGACCTTGGGCAAACCACTTAACCTCTGTTGGGCCTCAGTTTCCATCACTGTTAAATGTTAACTACTTTCCTTCTTAAAGTTCTTATTAAACTACTTGAAGTTGCCTTGTATGAAAGATACACTATACAAATAGAGAGTGGAATATATTATTTTCCTTACCTGTATTACTTGACAACAACTCCTTAAAAGAGTAAGAAATTTCTGCTACATTTTAGTGAATGAAATTGGTATAAGAAGCCTTGGATAAAACCAAAAATAGACTTACCATACGATCCAGCAATCCCACTCCTGGGCATATATCCAGGGAGAACCTTAATTCAAAAAGGTACATGCACCCCAATGTTCACAGAGGTACTATTTACAGCAGCAAGACATGGAAACAACCTAAACGCCCACTGACAGATGACTGGATAAAGAAGCTGTGGTATATTTATACAACGGAATACTATCCAGCCATAAAAAAGAATAAAATAATGCCATTTGCAGCAACATGGATGGACCTGGAGACTGTCATTCTAAGTGAAGTAAGCCAGAAAGAGAAAGAAAAATACCCTATGATACCACACATGTGGGATCTTAAAAAAAAAAAAAAAAAAGATATGAATGAACTTATTTACAAAACAGAAACAGACTCAGGCATAGAGAACAAACTTATGGCTACCAGGGGAGAAGGAGGGTGGGAAGGGATAAACTGGTAGTTCAAGATTTGCCAATACTAACTACTATATATAAAGGAGATAAACAAGGTCCTACTGTACACCACAGGGAACCATATTCAGTATCTTATAGTAACCTATAATGAAAAAGAATATGAAAAAGAATACATGTATGTACATGTATGACTGAACTATTATACTGTACACCAGAAATTGACACAACATTGTAAGCTGACTGTATGTTAATAAAAAATGGTTAAAGAAAAGGCTTCAGATAACCCCAGGTGAGCCAGACAGACCCTGCTGCTTCTGGGTGTGGCAGGTGGAATCTGGGATGGGACACATCTGTGGGGGGGATTTGTGCTCTGGAGCTTCATATCAGCCTTGAAGATCAAGAGGAAGTTGTACTGGAAACTTAAAGTTTTAGAATAATCTTTTAAAGAAGTACAGCTGCTCTCTTGACCTCTGGGGGTGGAAAGAATTGGTCAAAGCTAGATTAAGGTTCTGGTTTCAGAGAGTCCTAAAGGATGGCCTGTCAGCACCTTCTTTTTTAGCATCTAAGCTTGAATGGTCAAGCAAGTCCAAGAAGTTTTAACCGGTGTGCGGCCAATGTCCTCACGGTCAGTTTGTCTTGCTGCTGTTTTAGGAAAGAGTGAATGAAGGCAAATCAGTCCTTGCTGGTAATGCCTCTCCCTGGTCACAGGCACCCTCAGTTTATGGAGGGGAAACCATTATAAACCTTAAGAGGTGTAAAAGTTTCAGTCTCAAAAACTGAAATACCAAGAACTAATGTACTATCAGTGTCACTATTATTTTTACTAAGTTGGACTTTTGCGCCAAACTCTAACCTAAAGCACATGCAAAACAGAATGATGACAATGAGTGGACCAAGACAGTTACTCAGGTAGAAATCTTATTTCTTTCAAGTTCAAGCTCATTCTCTTTACTCTTTCATCTTCTCAGGGTAGCTTGATTAAAGGCAAATGGGAAAAGGGCATAATTTGTGTCATAACTTGTACTTCTATTATGAGGACGTCATCTTTATTTATTCCGTTACGTTATGAGAAACATTCATTAAGAGAATATGACTTCTCCCCCCCAAATTTACAGCACTATTAATGTTCCCTTTTCAGGATCCAGAGTTCCCGGGGCATTCTTTCTCTTTCTAAGACTGTCATCAACTATTTCTAATGGCAATATTGCAGCTTTAAGTAGGAGTTGTCTTTGTGTCTCTGTGTGTGTGTGTCTGTGTGTAGGGTGAGAGTAGAGACTTTTTCTTCCTCTCCCAACACAGCCATGAGGAAGACAGGTTGGTTGTTGTCACTGCCATTCCAGGGACAAAATGACAGGTTTGAGAACCACCCACAGTGGCACCAGGATCTCCTCAGACTCCAGCCCCACCTTTTGCTGGACTAGGGAACCCCTCTATCTTAATGCAGAGCTTTAGTAGAGCTTTTCATCCCTGCCCTTGTTTTCACAGCTGTACAGAAGACTTGTTCGATGGCAACAGACTGAGAAATCTTACTTTAACTTGTTAAGCACATTAATAGAGTTATACACTCACTGATAAGATGCAGAAAAATTCTTCAGAAATATATTTTTGAGACAAAGTACCTAAATAATAATGGCATCTTCATGAGCCTTTTCAGTTCCAGCCAACAATTTTATGGTTATGTATAAACATGGGGTAAGCCCTCTGTCTTTACCTGAGATCGAAAATTCATTTAATCAGAGCCCATTTCACTTACAACTATGTGCAATTTTCTTTCTTAGTAAAGAGTATGGATGCAAGTGAAAGTGCTTTAATTTAAAAATTAGTAAGCCTTGATGAATTAGAAATGTTTTAACTTTTCAAAATCACCTGACCTTCCTGCTTCACCATTGCTTTGACCAACTTCCCTTAAGACAGACTGGTTTGAGGCTTCTTCCTTAAAAGAAAAGAACCATAGGAGCGTCATATGCTTATTTTTCAATCACGTTCTGCTAACTTTAATATATGAGACCATGTGAGGGAAAAACTCAATTGTTCTCTTGGCAGCTACTTAGCTAGTTTACTCTTGGCTACTGCTTTTTTCTTTCTTTCCTTTTTTTTGGGGGGGTGGGGGGTGGTGGTGGCTCAAAAGCTTTCCTAGTTGGAACCAGGGCTAGATCAAACTACAGACTTTCTGTAATTGATGCATTCTGGCTTCACACTGAAACAAGGTGGCTTTTCCTGTAATTGAAAATGTTTGGTGACTATGGCAATGCCCTTATTAGCCGCCATGGTCTGGGAGACCAGAGGCTGTTTGTTGGTGAACGGACAGGCATCCTGTCCTCCCCCTGGTGGTTTGCTTTCAGGCAAGGAGCAAACCTCTACAGGGATATTCAGTCCACATTCCCTACTCCTTCCCTGCCAGCAGCCATCCCATACTAAGTCCTAATACATAAGTCTTAGGCCACTTGCTCTACTGGACACTGAGCAGCTCTGCATCCTTCCTGTGGACACAAAGGTCAAGAACCAGATGGTCTCTGGTGTCCCTAGACCTGGCAGCCTTGTATCTCCAGAACTCGAATAAGAAATTGAGGAACCAGGCACTTAATACCAAGGGAAGGCATCCCACATTCTCTGGGACCTAGAAGGGCCCAGAAGTAGGAATGTCTCCAGGATCAGGCCCAATAAGAATGAAACTGAGATGACCTGGACCATCATAGGTGAGGCTGGCAGACCACTCAGTTTCAGTTGCCTTCGACATGGCTCCTGTGGGCTGAAGATGGTGACTGTGGAAGAGAAGAAGTGGACAGCTTCATTTGAGGCTGAATATCTGCCCAGATCTCTGACAAGCTGAGCTACGGCTAAGTTGTGGGGCCACAAAGGGAGCTCTGAGACTGTTACTTTTAATCAACTTCCCTTAGCAAATAACTGATAACTCTAAAAAGAACAAAGCTAGCTACGGACTGGCTGCATGACAGCTACAGCAACCATTATTTGCCAAGCAGGAAAGAACTAAATCAAAAGCTATAATTTAAACGGATGATGATTTTTTAATTAGTTTTTATTAATAGAATTAAGCCCCTATTAAGTCTTGAGATGATATCAAATATGCTAATAAAATGTTCTTCCCAGATGAAAATATATATGAGCTGAAAGATTTAAAAGTCACTTCTTGCATGTTGGCTTACAACATGAAATATTAAATGTATTAACTGGTGATACAAAGTAGCTTAAAGACATTCTGCATCACTAGCCAGATAGCTAGGTAACTGCTTATCAATCCTTATATGATGTATAGACCAACCCCCCATCAAAAGGATGTAAAATGATGATATCAACTAGTCAGAGAACGGACACTTCTTACAAAGAACCAAAGGGTGAGGGTAGGTGTTATGTGCTCTGCTTGTATTGTCTTAACGGCAAAGGAAAGAGATTGGGACAGGATGATTTAGATCATCCACAAGTAAACTCTCCAGCGAAAACTATTAAAATGGGGTTGGAGGGAGAAGAATCTTCTTTCCTAGATACCAGTCTAGCTCAGCTGCCTGGGGAAGCTCTGGCATGGAACTGCCTGAGGAGAAGAAAATGAACGGGCTTATCTCCTGGTGCGCCTGTAATTGCACCAGCCTAGATTCTGCGTGGATCATGCTGCCTTTCAGGAGGCTGCTGAGCTCCCCTGGATTCTGTAACGATGAACTGCCACCATCTTGACTCCCCCACATCTTTGCCCATTAGTCACTCAGGAGCCAAGCCTCAGGGTTGTTCTCCCCCGCATTCCCTTAATAAGGTACCTGGCAGTTCCTTGAGTCTCTGCCTGCCTTTCCACTCCCGCCCTCGCTGAGGCCCCCGTTTCTGCTCATCTGCAATGCTGCAGTGTTCCCACTGCTGCCCCACTGCCAGCCTCTCTTCTGCAATCCCACTGCTCTGACTGTCTCCACTTTCTGGCCTCTACGGCCTGGCTTAAGCTTACATGGTAGGCCTTCCCTCCTTCCCACTGTTTCTCTGACAGGCACCTCACCCTCCGGCCAAATTGTTTTACCTGCCTTAACTCTCAAGCCCTTACTTGGACTGATTTTGCTTATGACTGGATTGCCCCACTGCTTCTCTGCCACTTAAAAGTTGGCCTGTTGTTCAAGGCTCAGCTCGAATGCCACCAAGTTCCTGAAGTCCTCTTTGATAAGCTCACAGGGGAAGATGCACTTTGCTCACCTCTTCTGAGCACCTGTTGACTAATATTTACTTTTGATAGACTTGTGTGGGCTTTGCCTACTAGGAAACAAATGTGGTTCATTCATCTTTCTGTTCCTCTCAGTGCCAAAAGTACCTTGCACCAAAAACTGACTTGAGGAATGAATGAATTCAAGAGAAAGCCTCACCCAGGGGATATTTTGGAATGAAGACTCTGAAATGAAATGGATAACCATGTGGACATTATAATGTCCTCACTGGCATGTCTCCCACATCCAGAGTGTATTACATTGTGGTAGTTCTGCCTTTTATAGGGATATTTCAGGAGGAAAGCCTGGGTGGAGAAAACAGTGACTCCCCCTGAGAGTTGCCTAAAAGTCCTTGTGTCTGTAATTCATGTTCTCACCCATGCCTGTGTCTACATACGATGGTCAACAGGAAAGTCATCAGTCACTCATCTTCCTCCTTGTTCTCTCATTACCAACCTGTAATATGTTGGACACACTCAGGATAATACATTTATAAAAGTGTATTATCTGAGCAGTGTTTCTTATTACTTAGTAAAAAATACTATTACAAATTTGGATTTCCCTCCAGTTTTTTTCTTTCTGATATTCTTTACTACCCTCATATTATTCTAAACTGGACTTTCATTTCTCACTAGTTTTGGGTTGGGGGAGCGATACATTCTAGGCCCTCCATTCACCCAAGAATGAGTCTCCAACATAAATAGTTTTGTTGATTTCTGTTCTTATTTTAAGGCATTCTGAGCAATTTCCACTACATATAAAGAAAGCTAAGGCATTTAAAAAATGGTTTCAAAGTTAATTTTTAATGTATTCTGTTCTGTCCCCCTCAAACTTCGGATGTTCTGCCTTTGTTTAAAGGACACGACGTAAGAGATGCTGTGAAGTAAAAGATGCGACAGAAACTCAGATCACTTCAGTGTCATAATCAGCACCACATCACCCGTCTGACCAGTCAAGTGCTTCTCCCTGGAATGGTCACCGCAAACTGCAAACTGCAAACTGCAAACACATGTGGAGATGAGGAAGGAGAGGTGCTTTATCTCTGGCTCAGGATAAGCAGGGCTATGGCCCGAGGCTCAGGTTCTTTCCTTCTCACTTAGCGCTCACACCTTGGCTAACGCCTGTTACGCTGCTCAGCCACTCCTGCCTGACTGAGCTCCTATCTGAGCTGTTATTCCAGCATGAATCACGGCCAGGGGCTCTGTACTTACTACTGTCATCTGCTCTAGCCCGTAACAAATGGCTGCAGACACGACTGCAATTCCATGATGTTTTAGTGGGTTGCAGTCAAGCACCTAACAGCCTTTAACGCCTCCTCTCTGCCCCCAAATCGTGGAGGTGGGGAGGTAGGGGGATCTATTTGAACCTGATAAACAAAGCCCATCAGTTCCAAGGATACAGCTTAACAGACTGCGTCTGATGCCCTCCTTTAACAATACACCTAGCAGAGCAAAACTATCCATGCGATGCTTCTTTTAAAACACTGCAGGGATGTCTCAATGTTTTCTTATTTAGTTCAGAAGGGGAAAATGAGAACTCCAAGTACTCGGGGTCTCACTGAACATCGATGGACTTCAGAATTTATACCTGTAATTTTCCACACATTTGGGCTCTTGGCAATGAGATACTCTAAGATCTTATGGTTTGCTGGCCTATGAAATATGCCACTATTTCTCTTTTCAAATACCATTTTATGCATTGGGACTGATAATGAAGGCTGTGTGATACCTATGTAAAAGGCCAATAAATCTCTCACAACAGAGAAAATTTCTTAAATCACCAGGCAGTTGTCCAAATTTTCCATGTTTCTTAAGAAGTGGCCTCAACTCTCTTTGCTAGCTGCTACATATTTAGTAAGTGCCACAGCAGTGTTTGTATAATACATTTTCATCCTCCGTTTTGTCCTTGAATAGTTTTTACCCTTAGCTATACACCTGTTTGAACCTTAGGGACCTCATATTTAAATTGCCTGATGGTTTTAGACCAATGTTATGGACCAGTATTCCGAATCATTTAGTCTTTTTTCCCACACTATAGGCTCTTCAAATTAAGCCAATCTTGCTAAAAACAAGAGGATGGCTATTTCAAGTGAAGCATGGATACGTGAATATTCTCAGCTCAGGCAAGGTGCTCACACAAGACAAGGCAGCTCTTTTTGAACGTGCCAGGGATGTCTGCTTTGGCAGCAACCAAATAACACAGGCAGATTTTCCACAGGCTGCTGCTGTCCAGCTGGGAATATTACTGAGTAAGTGCAGAGAATGCAAGGAAATTAATATGTTTGTTTGTACATCAGCTTTGTAGGTTAGTGTGGTCAGAAATTCCTCGTGTCTGAGATTTCTGAGCTACAACGAGGAGATGATTCTCCCTTGGGTCTGATCTGCCTTCACCTAATTTAAGGGATTCTCAGAGGCCTGCCTGCTGAAAACATCATTTCTTAAGAACTTTCTTAATGAAACAGCACATATTTACTGGCTAAGGCATTGCTACCAGGAAGAGTGATAACTGGTTACCCTGGGCTCCACTGGTTCCCTCAAATATTATCAACTCAGCCAGTTCCCCAAGTGGAAGCATCTCCACACTCAAGTCAACAGGAATGGGCTCAAAACTGTTCTGCTGGGTGGTCGATACCTCAAGGCAGAAACCAGAGGGTCCTGGTGATGGCCACTCCCTACCTTGGACATCAGCCTGCCCCGGACCTGTCACTGTCCAGGGCACTCCAGGTGTTCTAGGTCTGGTGCGGCAGGTCAGGTCTGCCATCAGAAAATGAAGCCTGCTCAGCATTCATCCCCAGAGTGCCTGAAACGCTCTCATTGCCCAGAACACTTGGGAAGAAAACCACAAAAATGGCAGTGGTGTCCTGGGCTTGAGACTCCTCTTGACTAACTGCTCTTCCCCCAAAGAAATACAATATACCCAGATGCAGGCAACTTCTGAGTTATCTGGGAAAGCTTACGATTTTTTAAATTGTCAAGGAAGCGTGTTATGAGATTACACATAGCCCTCTGTTTCTTGAGAAATACTGTCAGTGCTGTTTAAAAACAAACTAAACAAAACAGAAGGGATGGTAACAGTAAAACAAACTGCACATTCACATAAATACGATGTAATTCTTGGGCTGTCCTCTCGTTTCCAATTTTGAAGGGTCCTTTTGTGCTGCAGCCTGAGGGGTGGTCAGTGAACCTGCAGTTCAGCTGTTTCCCTATGTTACAAACAAGGCGTGGGAGCCCCGAGAGGCCGGCCAGGGCCCGAGGGGTTTTGCTGCGTGTGTGGGGCCGCCTGGCCCTCCCGCCCTGCACTGATTCTCAGCTCTGGGCACTTTTTATTAGATTACATGGCCTCTGCCAGAGCTCATAAATGCCTGGCTATTGGAAAAGATATTTTACTACAAATTTTACTCCATCACCCAGGAGGAGCTCCCAAAGCTGGTTCCATATGATCCCCTGCCCTCATCTGTCCTCCTGTGAGGATGCAATGGTTTTGTTTTTCAAAGTGATCCTGAGGATATAGTCAGATACATGGGAAGATATAGCTACAAAGATATTTTTGTAGTATTTTTCACAACAGTGGAAAAATTATAAAAACAGAAGTCCACATAGGAGATGGGTTAAATGATCAACTATACAACATAGTGCTAAGCAGTCATGAAAAATGATGTGTAGAAGGAGATTTACTATCGTGGACAGGTCGTCTAAACGTATTGGCAAATGAATAAAGCAGATTTCAAACAAAATGGTCAGGTCTTCAAAAGAGGGAAGGGTTTTTCCTTCTTTTGATTGTTTTTGAGATATTCTATAACTAATTATGTATTGTTTTGTTGAAATCAGTGAAAGTTACCTTAAAAAATGCATCATTGGAGAACAAATGCAGTCACAGAATGACACTAGGAACATTTTCAAAACTAAGATTTAAGACACATCCTTTTTAAATTTCTATCCTAAGAGTTTGTTTCAGAATGTTAGCCCTTCCTGTAGGCCCCTTGGAGCCCTTGACAAAGAGGGAGTCCCAGGGCTGTGGCGGCCTCTGACTCAGCAGATCAGCAGGCTGGGGGTGCTCTGTCCCTCCTCTCCCTCCCCTGGTCAAACTGGCCCCCAAGTCGGGTGAGGACCTGGGAGGACAGACAGGCCATGTCTCTGCCACAAGAATATGTACCTATGTGGAGACAGAAGAGTGGGGCTAAGGCCTCTAAATGCTTTCTCTCAGGAGGAATCTATTAACCAGGAATTTGGGAGGATGTCATCAACCCTTCCCTGGATTTTCTCCTTTCAGGTCTCTGCACGAGCAGAAGCCTGTGGCCCTCTTCCCTCTCGGGGGCTCCCTTTCCACACTGTGTCCTTCCTGTTTCAAAGCAGAAGCATCCATTTTTCTGCAGTGGGTGGATTGAGGAAAGATCGAATGGAGGAGGATGATGAAAAGGCTAAGTGAGAAAAAAATGTCAGCTGAAAACTGTTTACTCTTTGCTAGGAAATAGAAGTGAAAATAATTGACTGGATTTTGATGCATTCTGTTCAGCAGTCCAAACTGAACTTCCAGCTTGCTGCAAGGTATTAAAGGCTTAGTTCCAGCTTTTGGAGTTTTCAAGCACACTCGTCCTCCCCTGAGATCTCCCTCAGAATCACCTGGAAGGGGAAAATTCCACTTTCTTTCATGAATTGGGTTTATTCTGCACCTTCTCTTAAATATATGTATATTTAAAGTTTTTTATATATATGTATATATTTAATGGAGTTTAGTAGAAATAGAAACATAGGCAAAAAATGCTATAGTTAGTTAAAAGAATTTAATTTCCATCCTGGAATGCTCAACTGGAAGGGTAGGAATTCTTTCTTAAGAAAGTCTCCCACCAGCTCAACTTACTCTCCAGGTATCATCCTCATCTGAGTGTGTGTATGTACTATGTTCTTATGAAGTCCTTCAGTCTTAGGAATGCTTTTTTTTTTTTATTTTTTCCAAATAGGCCATAATCTTCTGGAGGGCAGGGACTGCTATTTCCTCCCCAGTCACTCATTCATTCATTCGTACAATGCAGTGCAAGGCACCACTGAGCGAAGCACAGCACTGCTGAGCTAGCAGCCGTAGCTTCTGTCCTCAGGAGGCGAACAGTTCTCTCAGGGGGCCAGCATGGGGCTCTGGGCTTCCGAACTGATGAAACGAATAAGATAATAACCTCACAAAAACGTTCATAAACAAGGTCACAGAAAGGCACAGAGAATGCCACGCTTGTCACAGCACGTTTTGCAATAACTGAATAACCTGGCAATGCGTTTCTACCTACATCACCTATCACCATGCTGCCGCTGCCACCTGAGGCTCCTGACTGATGGGCACCCTCTTCCTGTGTCAGTGAGCTTCCTGGTAGGGAATGAAGACTGTGTTCTATCAGCATTTGTCTGTTTTGCAAGCTCCTACTTAGCACAGCTGGCAGGACGATTGATATTCCCCTTCCCCACTGAACCTGAGCTACTGCCTCAAAGAAGCCCCGAGGAAAAGAGGTGACACAAAGGAATGTAAATAAACAACCACTGAAATGTTGCCAGAGCCTGGAATTCCCTTTTCTACACCTGCAGTCCTGCTTCCTCACGTGTGCTGTCAGAGCTCCAAAGCCACAACCTTGTCCCAAAATCAACCAAAGACAAGAACCTAACCAGCAGCAACAAGAGACGCGAACAGAAAACCCTATAGAAGGAGAACTGATGCTAATACCAGACTCTCGATACTGAGGGCGTCCCTCCTACTGATTGCTCCTTTAAGCTCATCGCAGCTCATCTAATTGGTGCCACACTTCACCAGAGCAATTTACAAAAGATAAGCTCACAGTTCAAGATATGCAGATAGTAACTACTACATATAAAACAGATAAGTTTATACTGTATAGCACAGGGAATTAACTATATTCAATATCTTGCAGTAATCTATGGTGAAAAAGAATATGAAAACAAATACATGTATGTTCATGTATAACTGAAGTATGAGGCTGTACACCAGAAACTGACAACACTGTAAACTGACTATACTTCAATTTAAAACACACACACACAAAATAAAGCTCAGAAGATGGAAAGTTCTCTGCTTTGAGCTAGAAAGCCTTAGAGATGCTAGTTCTTATAAGAGCCCCATGTGGCATTATCTTTCTTTTCAAAAACACAAAAAATTGACCATCTTAACTATTTTAAGTATACACGACAGTCGTGTTACCTATGTGCACACTGGTGTGCAGCAGACCTCTAGAACTTTTTTCATCTTACAAAACTGAAACCCTGTGCCTGCTGAACAAATCTCCCTTATCACTCCCAATTCCTGGCAACCACTGTTTTACAGTCTAAGACTTGATTACTTGCCACATCATCTTTACCTTGTTCATCCAATGATGGACATTTATGTTGCTTCCACCTCTTGGCTGTTGTGAATAATGTGCAATGAATATGAATGTCCAAAAATGTCTTTGAGATCCTGTTTTCAATTCTTTTGGATATATACCCACAAGTGGGATTGCTGGATCATAGGGTAGTACTATTTTTAATTTTTTGAGGAATCTCCATACCATTTTCCACAGTGGCTGCCTCATTTTACATCCCCACCATCAGTGCACAAGGGTTCTATTTTTTCCACATCTTTGCCAATATTTGTTATTTTCTGTTTTATTTTTTTCTTTTCAGTAGTGGCCAAACAGGTGTGAGGTGCTATTTCATTATGGTTTTGATTTGCATTTCCCTGATCAGTGATGGTGAGCATCTCATCATGTTTTTGGCCATCTGTACATCTTTGCGGTCCAACCACAGCATGACCAGGGATTTCTAGCTAGACCTTCTACGTGCCCTCGGGCTTTGGGTATAGGAAGACTGGGACTTGGTTTCGCTGTATTTGACAACTGAAGGCAACCAACATTTCACTTCCATGCTGAGTAAGCAGTGACAGGTTTTTTTTTTTGGTTTTTTTTTTTTATGGCCATTGCCTGGTATTTCACTTTGAAAACAAGCTGAAGATATTGATTGCTGTATGCCCAGGGGAGATAAGCTATTGATGGAAATAATGGGAAAAGGCCAACTGAAGAGATGTATTTCACTTGGAAAAGATAATTTCTCTCCCTCCTGGCATTTTATATCAAAAAAGAGACATTTTGAATATAAAAAGAGATATTAAGATTTCCTGCTACTTGTTTTCTGTTAATAAATTTTCATAATGAATTACAAAATGACCCAATTCATTTTTTGAAGGCACTATGTTAAGAAGAGACAATCTTTCACCAGAAAAACCCAGTGTATGACAGCAGCTCCAAGTAGTCATACGAAAAATTATCATGTCCACATATTCAAGTTGGGATTATGAAGGACAGCAGTCACTGTGTCACTGTTCGCCTGTCACAGGAGAAGCAGGGAGGTGACACAGCCTCGAGCAGGCAACAAGAGAAATTCCATATTCCCTTTTTTTTTTTTTTTTTTGGTGTGGGGCAGTAATCAGGTTTATTCATTTATTTTAATGGTGATACTGAGGATCGCAGGACCTTGTGCAAGCTGGACATACACTTTATCACTAAGCTATACCCTCCTCCCCAGGAAATTCTGTATTACTCTCCTTTCCTGACCTTCCTTTCACACCCATTTTCTGTGCTCCTCCCTGGAGACCCGCTGGCTGAAGACGCACGGCTCTGATGCAGTTGCTTGCTGTGAATCACTACTTGAATGTCCACACACATCTTAAATTCCACGTGGCTTTTTATCCCCAGATTAGTTCACTCACAATGTTAGGCAGTTAAATAGAAATGAGCACTGGCAAGGGGGAGAGATGGGGAAAGGATCAACCCAGAAAATAACGATACACCTGCACTCAGGATAAGGGGCTCGAAAAACTTACTTTCTCTAAATGAGGGTCAGCAAAGAAGCCAGCTAGGATCGAATGACGAGGCTGCTAATTTCAGCTGCAGCCCCGGACACAACAGCCCTTGGAAATCCACCCAAGACCACCAATCTGTTAAAAACCCAGACCCTGGCACCCAAGACACCTCAGATTCCACATATTCTTGCAAATCTTTTGGCGATCTGTGACTGCTTTTCAAGAGACACTCCGGCGAGACTGTCCCATTGCACTAAGGGACTATGGATCCCTGTTGGATAAAACTTTTTCTTAAACATCTACTGGTCTGATCTTTTCTTCTCTGGGGCCTCCACTAAACTGTTTTAATATTGATTTTAAATGTCTCTAACATTAGGGTCCCTATCCTTACTTCTCCTTTGGTTCACTGGGCTAACACTCCAACATCCGCCTTCTAAAAACCTAAACAAACAGGCAACACGGATCAATTTTTTTAAGACAATTTTTCCGTTTAAGTTGCCCCTTTCATCCCTTGGCTAAAATTAGTTCTATATATTCAGCTTCTGTCATTTCAACCATCTTATAAAATGTATTTCTTCTCACCTAGAGTCAAACTTCAAATATCTATACAACAAGGTAATCAATCAATCAGCCAAGACGGCCTTTACACACGCACCCTTGATGGACACCAACCCTTCATTCACCACCTGCCCGGTGACAGCCAGCTAGTTTAGGACCCCAAAGAGACCCTTCATTGCCCGGGATCAGCAGGAAGTAGCTAGAACAGTCATCACCATCTACGTCCCAAAGATGTGGGGTCCTATGACTAGAGGGGGGAATGTTAGGCAGTTAGACAGAAATGAGCACTAGGCAGCGGGAGAGGAACGGGAAAGGAGCAACCCAGAAATCAACAATACACCTGCCCTCAGGATAAGGGGCCCCAAAAACTTACTTTCTCTAAATGAAGGCCAGCAAAGAAGCCGGCTAGGATCAACTGCTGAGGCTGCACAACAGACAGAAGGACCCAGCTTAACTCGACCCAATGATCATTATAATGAAATTAACACTGCAGTTTGAGCCCCCTCCCATAGGTTTCTCTGTGTGGGTAAAAACATGCGTAAAAGACATGGGGGTACATGAGCACAAGGAAATGAGCCATAAAACAATCACAAAACGCCCCTAAGCCAGGATATAAAAAACGGAAAACAAAGGAGCGGTGCCATTTTTCCTCTCTTGGACTGGTCCGCTCCCGAATTTCGGGAGTGCACTGTATTTTAATACCTTTTTGCTTTACCAATAAAATCTTGTTTATATCATGCTTTCTGTCTCTCCCTAAAAATTCTTTTTTTCCAGGTGACTAAGAACGGAGGTAACTCTTATTCCCCTCCTTCCGGTAACACTACTTCCAATGCTAGTTCTTGAAAGGAACTGAGACAACATATAACCAAACCCTATCATTGTACAGATGAGAAAGCTGAGACCATGAGAAGTTAAGTAATACTTGAAGGTCACCCAGCTTGTCAACAGCACTGTTTCTGAATTTTCCCATTTCTTTTTCCTGACAATGACTCTGCCAATTTCCCAAATAATTAGGACCTTACCTGGGGATAATTTTTGCGTCTCCCTAATTCTTATTCCCTTTATACCATCCGTCACCAAATCTTAACGATTTTTGTTTCAAGATTCTCAGTATTGTCACTTCTCCTGTATTTCACTTCTGCTAGTTTTCAGCACCTCATTACCCCACCCCTGAATTTCCTAAGTTAACGTAATAGCCTCCCTATCTGATTTACCTTCTTATCTGATCTACTGGAATCAACTTTGACTGCTCAGTACACCGACCAGGGCACATTTTTTAAAAGACAAAAAAAAAGCAGCGTTACCTACCACCACCTTCGCTCCGCTCCCGGCACCATTCTGGTTTAATTGGTTTGGGGAGGAGCCTCTGCAGGTGTTTTCTAAAAGCAAGTTCTCCAGGTGATTCTAATGAGTAGCTAGACTGACAAAGGTCATGATTACACTTTAAGAGAAAACACCTTATAGAAACAATAAAACTTAACCAGAAACAATGATCTAGAACAGTCAGTTAGCCACTTTTCTCCCATCATCTTGTAACAGAAAGTGATACATTATAGGAAAATAAGCACATAGGCAGGAATTTATTAAAAAACAAACACCTGCTTCTGAATTAGGTTGAGATGGTCAGTGGAAATTGGGGCCATCTTCCTATGCCTTCTGCAACAATCTCAATAAAAGCCTATGTTGAAATTCTCTATCAGAATGATGACCTAGTGATACTGTAAGACTTCTATTCATTCGTCCGCTTACTTGTTCACCCTCTCTGTAAAGCACTGTATTAAGAACCCAGAGTAATAACCAGTGTTTGAATTCCATAAAAAGGGGGAAAGTATGTGGGTATTGATAACCAAGCAAAACAGAGAGTGAGAGTGGAGGGGAGACATACAAAGGGCTACGGGACTTCAGAGGATTGAGAGATCACTTCTGGCTGGTGGACCTGGGGAAGGCAGCCCTCCACCTGGTTTCTGAAGGAGGACACGATTTGGGGAAAGGGTTTTCCAAGCCCCGGGATCAGCATGTGCCCAACCACGAAGGCGGAAAGACAGGACAACAGCAAGTGTCCCAGCACAGCTGTAGCACAGATAACGTAATAGGATACGTGGGAGAGAAAAGACTGAGTTGGATGGGGCCAAATCAAGAGGCTCTGGGGACTCATTTAAGGGGTGGTTTTGTTTTGAGAGAGAGAGAGAGAGAAACCTTCCAGTTGGGCAGTCCTTTTAGACAATCAATTGCTCTGGCATCAGTGAGCAGGGAGGACTGGCCACGGCAGTAGGGAAAACAGTTGGAGACTCTTTATCCCTGTCGAGTTGACCTGAACTGGACTAGAATGACGAGAGGAATGGAGGAGAGGGCCCTTGTGAGAAACGAGAAGTAAAACCCTTCAAACCTAGGAGCTGGCTGTATGTATACGACTAGGGAAGGCACTCTAGGTGATCCTGAGATGGGCGATAAGGAGGGCTGATGGTTCCTTCATTAAGAGGTGATTCAAGAGGAGTGGTTTAGGAGGAAAGATCATGAACATGATTTTGAATGTATGAATGCTGGATATCTGGACCACAGTGTCTAGGCAGCAGCTGGAAGTCTTGGGACTGAATTCAGAGATGGCAAAAACTGCACAGTGGTGACAGGTGGAACCCTGAGTGCAGAAGAGATCCTGAGGGAGGGGATGGGGAAGGAGGTGAAGGAAACCCCGGAGGCGCAAGCAGAGAGGAAGGAGAAAATGCAGTTAATACACCGATTAACAGTTAGCTTACAGGGAGTCCTTAGGGGATGAGGGGGTGAATCAGTCACTGGATTTTGTCACCATGGTTACACTGGTGATCATGGAGGGATCACTTTTCACTGGAGTCTTGATGATGGAATCCAGATTTCAAAGAGTAAATGTGTCAGAGGAAAAGGGAAATAAATTCAACAGAGCATGCCCAAGTTCAGGATACTCTGTACATCAATCCAAGAATGTAACACCATGTATTCCAGAATGATTTCAGTAAGAGTGTGATTAAAGAGTATTTTTTGCAAACAGTGAACACCCTGTTTTTCTTAAACATTCCCTACATACAGAGTTTCTCTAGGGCAGAAATGGTGTCTTATCTGTCTTTACTACCCACTCCTGCCCTCTGAAAAATCAAACCGGAAAAGCCAGGCCCTAACCTCACGACTCAATCTAAGCAGGTGCTCTCATCATCTGAGGTCTCTCTGGGTGGATTTCCACGTGGCCCAGAGTGCAGGGCGGGAAGTAGGAGGGCCCTGCAGAGCAGCAGGTGAAGCCATTTCCCACCCAGAAGCCTCACAATACCACTGTTAATTGAGTGCTGTGCACCTGGCATTGTGCTAAACCAGGCAGGACAGTGGCTCTAGGCCCTGCCCCTCTCCCCTCCTTTCTTAGCCCCCTTCCCAGCCCATTTCAGGGCAGAGGTCCTTCTCCCTGCAGCCTCCCTGAGCCCTCTCCCCGGCTTCCATCTCTCCTCTTCTGGAAGTGATTCTGCCTCTCAGACTGCCCTCTCCTGACAGTGTTCACCCACACCCCTCACTCGCCGCTCAAAGGTGACCATGTCCCACGGACTCTCCTCTCTGTACGTGGCGGGGCCCCTCGGGGAGAGCTCATCCCCCCTCACGGCTCTAGCAGTCTCCCCAGGACTTTCAAAGTGCTCTTGAGCAGCTTATCCCAGCCCATGTGTGGCAGCTGCTTCACTTAAATGTCCTTCAGGCACCGGAAACTCAAGTCCAAAGCGAACCTCATTATCTTTCTTCCTCAGCCTGCTCCTTCCCCCGTGTGGTGTCATCTTCCCCCTAACCCAGGGCCACCCTCCTGCTCCCTGACCCTTGCCTTCATGTTCATTATTCGCCAAGTTTTGTTACCTTTGTCAATGAAATGTCTGAAATATCTCCAAATCCATTCCCAATGTGCTGTTTCCACCCCTACTTTCCTAATTCTGGTCCTCACACCTTGTGCTTCAACTCTTACAACAACCATTGAACGGCTCCCAGTCTCCTATAAAAGCTGCCTCAAATACTGTTGAGGTAGAGTTCCAAATACAGATATTGTCACCCTCCCACTTAATTTCTTGATGACATCTGATTATACCAAATTTAAATTCCTTTGCTTCGCATAGAAGGCTCTTTTCATGGCCCCACCTTAATGTTCTTTCATTCTGCCCCTCCCCTTTCCCATTTAGCCTGTGTGATCGCTGAGTTACCTCCTGCCATGCCACACAGATGAAATCACACTTGTCACTCAAGGCCCAGCTTAAATGTCACCTCTTAGGTGGGGTCGAATCTTCTACAACTCCGCTCAGCAGATTTAGGGAACTGTGTCCTGTGGGCTCTCATCACCCCTTTGCTGATACTACTCATACTTGTCCCACTATCTGAATTTCCCCGTCACCCCACCCTCCCCGCTGGGAACGCATGTACAGACTCGTACCCATCTTTATTCCCCGAGCTCCGAGCAAGGTGCCTGAACTGAACCGAGACCATAAAGAGCTCTCCAGCTTTTTGCATTTTTTTTTTAGCTTTTAAGCGAATGATTCTAATTAATTGATTCAGATCCCTTCACCTCCATGGATTACAGACTAGTTAAAGCAAATTACACGGCAAGCATATACTTTTCTTTTGTCAGAAATAGAAATCTGTACCTCCTTAAACTATGGTCACTGGACTAGATTTCCCCAATAATTATTTCATGGCTTTTGACCTTTTCAGTACATTGTTACTATGTTCTTTACGCCCTAGTTTAGGTTTCTCCTGAAAATAACTTATCCTTGAGAGACAGATATTTTAGAGAAATGATTCATTTAAAACTTGCATTTTTGTAGATATCCTCAAGGAATGACTGTGATGGTGTCTGTGTGTATAGACACATACCAGCATAAACACATTTGATAAGGAACTGTTCAGCAGCAGGCCAATTCAACAATTCACTTAGTGAGTAGTATCACCTTTCATGTTCAATTTAAGCCAGTTCTGGCTGGCAACTAGCAGGCTCACTAACAACAGAAAAATATATCTCAGAAGAAATCAGAGGGCCAACTTAAAAGAGTTTGGTGGATGGATGCTTGGCCACAGATGCAACAGTGTAGACGGGGCAGAATCAAGTCAGAACTGAGAAGTGCGTCAGTCTGATTCCCGCTCCCATGGCTCACCGTGGGGACTGAGCATGCACAGCAGTTTCTGCTGAAAAGTCAAACTGACATTTTAAAATCCCAGGAGTCACAGACCCACTGTAGGAGTTGACAGTGGAAACGTGGGCTGGTCAAGGAATGTAGCTGAGGGGTGAAAAGTTGCTTGAACCGTATTTGCAAGGCCGTCCTCTATATCCTGCTTTATTTATATATACACAGGACACTTCTGTTCCCTAAGAATATTTACCAAATGTTAGGCTAAAATGCAGCCAACACTTGAGAATGTTTATTTTGAAACAGTGGTGGATAGATACAAACTCACAACTACTTTCAAAAAAGTCCTATTTTTTTCCCTCTTCAAGGTGGTATGTCACTGAGTGTGGAGGGAGGAGAGTTAGAAGACCCAGTCCTGCCTGAGTGACGGCTACAAAGCAGGCGGGAGCCTGGGTTCCTAAGGCTAAGATGTCTGGCGACTGTGGCTCGCTCTCTGTCTAGTGCAGAAAGGGTGGCTGAACTGGGGCTGAGAGGAAATGCCTTGTTTTTTCGCACTGACACCCAAGAAGGACTCTGTGAGGTGTGTGGGGCAGAACTCGGCTAGGGCTGCCTCTGCTGCACATGCCCTCCCTCTCCCTCCCTCCCTCCTTCCTTCCTTCCTTCCTGCTGGGGCCACTCCAGGCGGGACCCCTGGAATTTGGTGCATCTCAAATTTTCATGAACCCACAAATCCTATCCTTGCTGCTTATAAGGTCTCAGCTATAAATATTTTCCTAAGCTCTAGCAGTAATTAGACAAGCTACTTGGAAAGAGAGAGCATGATACATCAGTTAAAAACATATGCAAAACCAAAGCTCATTAGAGAAAGATAATATTCATGCAGATTTTACAAACCGTGTCTTTAGGGTGGCCCAATAAGTAGAAATATGGGGACCCATGCTTGTCACTTTTCATGCACATGGAGAGACTGGAAGGTACCATTCCTAAAGGAAGGGGAGGAACAGCCTAGGACCAATCATTAGAATTAACAGAACCAGTGACACAGATAAAGTATTACTGTTAGAATCAAGATTGCTTAGTACGTTTAGAGCAGCTGAATAACAATTATCTAGGCAGTAAGAATAAAGACTTTGAGCAAAGCTGACCCTGTGGAGCATGCAGCAAGTGAAATTAGTGAGACTGAGCTACGTGTGTATTCTGAAAGCAGATTTTTTTCCTCCAAAATTTTGAGGGCATCCTGAGGCGCTTTTAAGGAGTCAGAAACATTAAAAAAAAAAACATTGAAATAGTAACATTAGAATTACTGCAGACTTTTCCCATAACAATAGTGTTTTAGTGAGATCAGTTGTCATTTGAGAATCAGTCACAGTAATCATTTCCAAATTTTGAAAAATTCTCAAAGACATGGTGTGCCCATGTTTCTATTTCTGTTTTCTCTAATAATCTCATAAATTCTTAAAGTTCTCTTCACCTCTGACAATGTGCTTACTTATATTCAAAGTTCACAGTTGACTTGCTGGCTGTAATTGTTTTCTGGAAGAAAAAAATAAAGCTGGAAAGAATGCAGCCAGTTTCTGCCTGTGCTATGCTGCTGCACTCACCTGCCTGTCCCAGGGCTGTGCTCTCAAACCGGCCTGAGCTGCTGTCTCTGGTCTGTGTCTATTTCAGCTCATGGGCTACAGTCCTTCACCTACATGAAGACAGGGACTAGAAATTCTGGACTATCTAAGGCAACTGATCTCCATGAGACAGGCCCCAGGAGATGTGGTAACTGCTCCCAGCCACGCCCAATGCTGCGTTCTCCCAGCTCCACACAGTGTGAGCTGGAGGGGCTATGAAGTTACTGTTATCAGAAGAAGTCAATCCACGCACCTCAGGCACTCTGAGGCCTGACCACTCTCTGCCACGATGCACAGATAATCTCCCCATCTCACTGCCTAACTTGCTCTCCCCATGCTGCTGCGTACCCATGGCTTCAATGTGCAGGATGGAACAGTTCTTGGCATGGCTTTCCCACTATGCTCCCTGGGGTGATTTCAGAGGTCAATGTGTGTCAGAGGGGAGGGAGACTGAAGAGTGAGGACCAACAACTGGAGGTTAAACGGAAAGTCGAGCCTCTCTGCAGAAAGGAACTCACGCTTAACAAGGAGTGTCAAAAGTGGAAATTCAATTTCAGGATTTATTAATTGAGTTTACCATTTAGCCCTGCCAAGATGCAAGTAATTTTGCACAAAAACCATCAAGCGGCTTTAGTGTCACACAGAGAAGGCTCTCATTTGGTTCTAAACGTGGCCTTTACTGGGCTTGAAAGATACATGTGTTAGGAAACCTCGTGCCAGAGGTCAAATAAAAGAGCCCAGAACATGGTGAAGAAAACTGCTGTGAAAGCTGTGGCAGAAACTATGGTGAAATGTGAAAAACAGAGAGTGCCATGCTGTGCTGGGCAGACTTACTGCCCACGTGTGATGAGTGAGTGTGTTCAATCCTAGAACCCAGGGTCCTGATGAAGCCAAGGTCACTATGTGATGGAGAGCAAATGCTAAAACCATAGGCTGTTCTCAAAGCACATGTCTGAGCCACGTTGTAGTTAACAGCTGTTTAGTCCAGGCTAACCCTTGTTGTTCTATTAAAATTTTTTTGAACCCAAACAGCACATTCAAGAATGTGTGATTCTCAATGTTTACAGATTTTGCTACAATTAGAGCATATAATTCAAGCCTGGAGTGAGGCATTATATAATTTCATCTTTGGTCCTGACTGAGGGAGTTCAGTTAAAAAGAAACACTGGCAGGTCTCTGTCAGAACAGGACATCAGGGTAACCCTATCTCTGAGCAAGGCTGTAGGCAGAGTTCCCCCATAATGAAAATCTGGCCTTATGGAGTCACTATTTCTTCCACTAGAAACGAGGGGTTTTGAGTACTTTAGTTTAAAACGAATGCTGGTGAGATACTGGACTAGAGATCACAGTGTTAGGACAGTAGGCACAGGCATCTCTGAAGGGCTGCTTTGGAGACTTGACATTTGCTGGTCATGGCAGGTGCCTGGACCTACCCAAGAATCTGTCTCACAGTATTAAACTCCACTTTGAGCACCTGGGTAGCTGGGTTTTGTCAGAAAACTCCTTCACTGGGATCAAAACCTTTTCAGTATCACCTCTATTTTGAGATGAGAAAATCCGACAGTGGGGAGAACAGCTTTGGCATTTAGCACTAGCTTCATAATGGGTGTAGCTGTGGGTCAGAAGCTTATCTTGACTCAAGACTGTCCTGCTACGAGCCAGGGATCAGACTGTCCTCAATGAGGGGGTGGGAGCAGAGCTTGGACTGTCAAAAAGGCCTGAGATGGAAAGAAAATCTAGTCTCCTTTCTTTAATTTTAATGGTGGCAAGTCTGATGGGGAGCTACTTAGGTTTGCTGGTCAGAGGTGGAGCTGGGTTGAGGGGTGAGGCTTACACAGCGGAAGGCCGACAAGACGTAAAGAGGACTAGCAAGCAGCAGACGCGACCCTTGGGTGGCCGGCACAAGACAGTAGAGGAGATACACCCAGCGGTCCCCAGGGTGTGCAATTTCCTGGGATGGCACTTTAAAAATAAATCCACCCAGTCCTCTGTGTGTACGTATCTGTGCAGATTTAAACCCGGGATGTAAGCTTTCTTTTCTCTTAACTTGATCCTTGATCTCCACTCCTCCCCTGTCCCTAAGTCAAAAATACTCTTGAATTTGCGACTTCTTAGAGGTCCGTTCCAATACTCTTACAGCATTCAGCAGTGCGTTCTCTATGAAGGCTGCCTTCTCCCTGGACGTCTGTCTGTGGAAGCAGCCCTCTCTTGAGAGAGTTCAGATTCACATTAGGGAAAGCCAGAGAAATTCTTCCCAGAGCCTAAAAAAATGACTTTCCAAGTGTGAGTTACTGGAGGAGCTGGAATACTTAGGTTTTCCAAGATACACGTTGGAGCCCTCCTCCGTGGGGTTTGGGAAAAAATAGCTATTCACTCACTCATGTCCTCCAACAACTTAGGTGTTTCAGGAATTGAAGGAGGTGGGTCCTCAAGAGCTAAATTGGTTCTTCTTGGTTGATTTCTTGGTTACTTCGTGGTCTAATATATTCTTTCAACGTCTTAAATATCCAAATAAGTGAAGACTCAGGGAAGTGGGTCACTTACTATATCCTTAAAGAGAATAGTGCATGTTGGAAAGAGTATCTAAAAACAAGGGGTATCATCATAGCCCACAGATTCCAATAAAACCATGTGAACAAATGGGGTTTCACCCTCATCCTCAAAACACTTTAAAATAATAAATGAGGTTTTGGCTGAGTAGTGGGGAAAAGAATTTGAGGAAGGAATTTCAGGAAGCCCCTGCATTTGACTCCATGAAACAGGAACTTATTGGAAGTGTTATGGTTAGAGAACTCCCGGGGGTTCCCTAAATGCTGCAGAGAGCAGTCTGGAGCCTGGTAGCCCAGAGAGAATGCTGTTCTTTGTGTGATGCAGCCTGACAGCCTGTCCTGTTCCCTGGGTCTGGCTCAGCAGAGATATACTGGAGTGATCTGTGAAACTGCTCATGGAAAAGGAGATACTCAACCATGAACATCAGAAGCTGAAATTAAATTTTAGAGTTTATTATTGAAGCAAGCCACCTTCTGCCCTATTAAAAATCCAGGTGAAATAATGGAAAGGCTACGAAACCACTTAAAGCTCCCATAAATGTGGTCTCTGAGGAAGACGCAAAGGCAACAGAGACTTTTTCATGTCCTTTACGGTGGGCGCAGAGCTGCGCACCATGGACGACTCAGGATGTGAGGTTACAGTAGTCAGGCTCTCAGCAGCTGAGAGCCGCAGGAGGGGAGGAATAAAATGATTAGCGAATCTGCTTGACAGAGTTTTAGTCCCTAACTTGGAATTTAGAATAATCCAGACAAGGTTTAAGCAGAAATTTACCCATACTCAGCGAGTCCTTTCTTCAGAACAAGTACGAATTACTACTATAAATATTACAAAGGAAGTGCTTAACAAATCAAAGAAGCCAAGTGCTTTTCAAGGATCCTTAACATTCTAGAAGTACTTACTAAATTCCACGAATAATTAGTACAACCCATTAAAATTTTTTAACTAGAGGAGATCCTTTGAGACCCTTTAATCAGTCACTACGCTGTTAGAATCCATTGTTACACATATCCTCATTCTTAGATTGTCAGCTCACTGAGGGCCAGGACTTCATCTTACTTTCAGAGCCTGCAAAGTGCCTTGCACATAGTAGGTGCTCAGAAAATCCTGGTTTATTTGAGGAAACAGGAATGATATTAATGATATTAATTACAGGATTTGCCTCCCATAGAATATTTGGTAGAAGTATACTGTCTGGTGTTGATCTTTGTATGATCAGAGGTAGGAAAGACTTGAACAAATAATTGTAAACAAGACTGTTTAAGGGTAGGCTTATAATGTCCACAGGCCAATGCATATTCTTAAAAGAAGAATAAACTAATAAATATTGTTTATTGCCATGTAAGTAGAGGCCAATACTGCTTAATCTGGTGCGCTGATATTCCTGTAAATCATTTTTATTTACTGATTAAAGGAAGACTTTTAACTAAACAACTATTTAGCCCATTCATTTCTTCAGCTATAGTCTAAATACAGTATGGCTCAAACAGATTTTTTTCTCTACTTGCTTAATGTAGTTTTATTCTACTTATAAAACATAAGCAATTTCATTTATCAAAGGTCTGTCATAGTCAAAACCTATCAAAGACACCTGCATTCCAAGGCAGGGAGCTAATTTGCAAAATGTAGTCCTATGCAGCTTTAGAAGCACAATGCAGGCTTTCTTTTCCCTGAACTTTTCCTATTTAATTCGAACAGCAACAACCAGCATTAAGGAGGGCAGTCCTTTTGATGCATCATCTTTGGATTCTTTCCTTGGTACGGGGGAGTCAAGTTTCCCTCCTGCCAGTTGTTGAGATGTGTGTGTCAGGGGAGGAGGAACCCAAGCTCTCACTGAGTTGATAATCAACAAATTCTTATCCTGAGGACTAGAGTGCAGTTGAAGTGCGTATCTCCTGAGCTGCTCTTTCAAGGACTTAACTATGAAAGCAACGTCTCTTTCGAAGCCCTTATCATCTTCCCACTCTCCTCACAGCTGCTCAACCACCTCTGTGAGCAGCCACCACGTTCCTCCTCCGTGGCTGTGCTTGCTGATTTATGCCTCTGAACTCGCTGAGGTGTCGTCTGCCGATTAGTCCCGCGGTAATTATGGATGGCGTATTTGCAGCATATTTATTCCTTCCCTCAGCTCACTTGGCTTCACACTGACTCTGTTTAGTCAACAATCTGACAGATTTTACCCCGGGTGTTTTCTTCTTTCGGTTGTACCTGCGTTTATCTCTCTGTCACAGATCACCTTAAGGACTGAGAGCAAGAGTTTTATATTTCTCTTGACTGGGAGAGATCAGCTTTCCCTGACATGTCCAAAAGTCCAGATAAGGGCCTTGCCTCAGAGCTGCTCTGGATTCTGAACTCTGCAGGCCTCAGAGGCGGGCTGGTGCTCATCAGTTAAACCCCCCAGACACTCTTGTTCTCCTCGGCTTCAGAGTTCCCTCCTGCCCCAGCTGGGTTAAGCCTGAACAGTTCCCTAACAGGTAAGGTCTCCTATGGATTCTGGTAATTCCCTCTAGTAACCTTTTAAGGCTGGATTTTCTGGCAAACTTGGGATCTTAAAGGACAAACAAAGGAAACAAAACAGGATTAAACTCATAATTGACAAAAAACAGTTTTCCTGTCATTAGGGTACATTTGGATAAAGGGGATTATACTCTTGGTTATATCCACTAGTAACAAGCTATCAAGCATTTTCTTCTGTTGTTCTTGTTGCTGGTATTTTGCTTTGTTACTGACGCCCCTTGCCAGTCTTATTAAAATATACTCTAGGTAAAAAAAATCTGTTTCATGAGAGTCTATGTACCTGATGCTGGTTCCTTAGCTGTGAGTGTTCTTCATACACTGGGGGCACCTGTGTAGTCTGTGAATGTGGCACCGGCTTGCTCCTAGTGCAGGATCAAGTTCACAGAGCAGGCTCGTGACAGGTACCCTTAGCAAGGCCTGCTTGTAAGGCTGCCCCTTGTCTGGCATCTGGGGACGCGACTGGTAATTCACTCCCTAGACTAATACAAACCTTTCCTAAGTGATAAGGATATCTCACTGTATCTCAATTATCTGAACGAACGTGGTTAATGTTGCTTTCCTCCTAGGGGCTGGGAATTTTGGTAGTGCCAGGCAGAGGGTGCCTGCATAACCAGCCCCCAGGAAAACCCTGAGGTGCCTGATCTCTAATGAACTCTCAGGGGAAGCAACATCCTCCCACAGGTGTTGCTGCATCTTTGTTGCTGCAGGGAGAATGCTCTCTGGGCGACCCCTCAGGGGAGGCAGAGAAAGCAAAAGGAAGACTGCACCTTTGTTTTTTCCTCATGATCCCTGCTGGCTTTCCTTATCACATGGCTGTCGTAAATCTGAGCTGTGAGCACAGCTATATTCTGGGCCCCAGGAGTCTTAGAAGCAAATCTCTCAATGCATGGTGGTCTTGCGGACCCCTGAAACAGCCCTCTCATTAGTCGCTGTGAGATTCCAGAAATATCATTTAATGACATTATCCTCAAAAATGCTGATCTGATCCCTATCCTTCTTGGTTTCTCTTGCATAATTTCAGCTTAGACTGTCCTGAAGAGCTAATTCTTTTACTTAGACCATTCTTTTACTTCCCTAAGGGAGATAGCTTTACTCCATAAAATTTGTTCTTTTGTCACTTAATCTCTAAAATTATTTTACAGTCAAAATCCATGTCAAATCTAACATCAAAAGTGCTGACAAGCTCTAACATGACCAGCGTATATGATTCAATGCTACAGTTTAAAAGAATATATTTAGAAGAAACACTGCCACACTGCTAGAGTTAACCATCTAGACGAGGAGTCCCTCAAAAGTGTGCCCAGATATTTAACAAACTCTGTGTTGGTTAATTTTAGAATTTAACCTTAACCAGATATTTTCAGACGACATGAAGAATTAATGGGATCATGTTTGACGTGATCTTGAATTTTTGAGTTTTGAAAAATATGTTTTTATTTTTTTTTTCGCTCTGAGGCGGTTTGTGCTCCTGCATCATAGTCTGAGCTATGTCACGTTATGCTGGTGGGCAGACTGTTCCACCCAGAGCAGCAGCTGGCGTGGTGGATGCTGAGAGAAGGGACCAGATAGTGATTCTACAAAAAGAATAGAAAGTTCAGGATGGCCATGTTGTTCAGATTAACCTTTTAAAGACTAATCTGTTAGAATGATAAGAACAACAGTGTAACTCTATGAGGATCTCTTGGTGTAGATAACAGGTCTTGCCATGGTGTGAAATACACCTTTAAAACGAGCTCTTTTTCAGAAATGATAGAATCTCACGGATCAATTTCACATTACTGAAACCTCTCATGCTCTAGGCTGCAAAACGTTATTCTGTTTCAAAAGTTCAGATTCTTTACAAAGAGGAAGAGCTGCGTGCTGAGGGGTCAGGCTGCAGCTCCTCCTTGAGGAACTCTGGTCAGAAATCTCAGGTGTGAGGCCTCTGCACACGGTACCCTGTGAGCAAGGGAAACGAAGCGGAGAGGAAAAGAAAAAGGAATCAAGATGGCGGAGCAGTAGCACCATGAACTCGCCTCTCCTTGCAACTGCAACAAAACCACAACAGACTTCTGAACAGCCATCGAGAAAAAAGACTGGAGTCTAGCAAAAAGGATCTGCTTCAACTGGAAACATTGAGACAGAACCACAACAGTATGGTAAGAGGAGTGTGTTCACGATATAGTTGGACCCCACATTCTCTGGGTGGGCAACCCACAAGCTAAAGAACAATGAAGTCACAGAGGCGCTCCCACGGGCGTGAAGAGTTCTGAGCCCCACATCAGGCTCCCCAGACCAGGGTTCCGGCAGTGGGAGAAGGAGACCCCAGGACATCTGGTTTTGAAGGCCAGTGGGGCTTAACTCCAGGAGCCCTACAGGACTGGGGGAGACAAGAGACTTAACTCTCTTGAGAGGTGCGCATGGGATCTCGAGTGCACCAGGTCCAGGGGCAGAGACAGTGATTGCATAGGAGCCTGGGCGAGACCAGCCTGCTGGTTTTGGAAGTTCTCCTGGGGAGTTAGGGGGCTGCTGCTGCTCACCCAGGGGACACAGAAGCTGGAGATGGACATTCTGGGAGTGTTCATCTACTTGAGCTTCCCTGGAGGCTGACATTCGATTGGATTAATAACACCAAGACCCAGCCCCACCCAACAGCCTGTATGCTTAGGGGCTGGGAACCCTCAGGCCAAACAACATACTGGGTGGAAACACAGCCTCACCCATCAGCAACACTTCCTGAGCCGAAAAATGCCTCTAGGTAGGGCCCTACCCACCAGAGGTCCAGGACAAGCCTCACCCAGTAGTGGGCAGACACCAACCCCTCCTGCCAGGAAACCTACAAAAGCCTCTACCCAGCCTCATCCACCAGGGGGCAGATACCAGAAATAAGAAAACAACAGTCCCAAGCCTGGGGAAGGGATCCACAAACACAGGCGAGACTCTACACTGGGACCAGCCCGACCCTGCCCCTTGGGTGACAAGAGAGGAGGGTACAGTCGGGACACACAGGACGTCTCCCACAGAGGGCCACTTCTCCAAGGCCGAGGACTGTAACTAGCCCATCTAAAAACACAAAGAGAAAGACAGACAAAACAAGTCGGCAGAGGAATGTCCTCCAGGAAAAGATTCTTAACAAAGGGATTAATGCCAGTGCCATTTAACAGGCTCAGGCCTGTGCTTATTGCTAATTAATAATTAAAAATATTTTATTAGATCCAAGTATTAAGGATGGGAAGCTGAGATGAAATACTTCCTCGGGCATAAGAGCCAGCCCTACAGAAACTTCTAACGCTTTCCTACTCTTACTGTGAGGGCCTGCCAGCCCTTCCTGTAGGCTTTGGGTTGTTCAAGACCCTGGAAACATATGGTATTTGAGGGCCTCTGAATTCAGATATTTCAACTAAATGCCGGATTATATCTGCCCTGCTAAATAAAGGAAATGTTCAGTCAGTTAGGTAACTTAGGCAGAAAGCGTAGTTTTGAGAGGAAAAAGCACTATTTAGATTTTGGGGAGGTGGAGAATGGAGGGGTGAAAATGAGTTAATTTTATCTACATCAACAATTTGAGCTGCTTATTCAGATCAGCAGTTAGATTCTATTTCCCTAATCTCGACAAGTATTACCTGTGCTACTCTTTACTGATGTCTGTCTGTCTGTGTCTGTCCCTCCGATACTCCCAGAGATTAAAGACCAGCTCAGGTTTCTTTGCTTTTCATGTAATGACCACACAGCAGTTTCTGATATACTAGAGAAATGATGTCAGCAGTCCCTTAAGGGCGCTATTTCAAAACAAGAGCACTAAAGACTTCTAAAGGCAAATCTATGACTTCAAATGTACTTTGAAGCCTTCCTCAAAAGCATCTAGATACACAACATGAGATTTTTGGAATATCCCTAAATGCCAAGGAAGTGCAATCACTGCATGGACTGAAGTTTGTATTTTAATCTTCACACCTGGAGGGCCTGGTCTTGTTTGTCCCCTGGCCCCAGTTACATGCCCCACTGGATAGTCTGATGCATCAGCCACCTTAGGAAATTACTGATATGTTACTGTGGACTCAAATGAACAGAGGACTATCAGTCAAATGACAAAAGTCAAATGTATACACATGGCTCGATCTCCTAGCACACTCAGAGATGCCCTGAAAGGTCCTATATTTGCAATTTTCAACATTACTGAAATAAGGGAACAAAAGAAAACTCACACACATATCTACACTTGTGCTTAAATATACATACGTGTATGTAGAAGTCTTTTGACCACTAAATATACATTTCTGTAGAATTAGAGAACTGATGTAGCTTTATAAATAAGCACAGGCATGTACAGTGCACAGAAGAAACAGAAAAGGGGGAATCAAAACGTGAAACGTACCGTACTCTGGGACCTGACCCGTCCCGCGCTTCAGCAACAGCCTCACTCTCCTTCCTCCCGATTTGATGAGCTCTATCGCTCTGGCGTGTGTCATGTCTCTTGTGCTCTCCCCATTGATTTCAATGATCTGATCTCCTACCTGTAATTAAAGAAATGTCAAATCAGGCAAAGATGGTTTTACTCAAGTAGTATTTCCAACAGACTAGAGAAGCATCCATAGACGACCAGGTTCCAGATAGCATCTGAACACTTTGGCTGCAGTCTGCTTCTTTTTAGAAAAGGCTAATCCCCTGGCTGCATCCTGAATCTGACCATCACACTTTATCTTTATAGAAATTCAAATATTGGACCATGGAGGTTGTGATGGATATGTCACTTATATTTAGCCAGCATGGCAGAGGCTACAGCTAAACTATTTAGAGGATTTTCTTTTAAAAATTAGGGAATATATTTGACATTGCAATTCAAAATAAGCTAGCACCTGTGCTCTGAATCAAGCAGTAAATATTTTAAGGTCTTTTCACTGAACACAGGACCAGCTTTGGGCTTAGCGTAGCATCTAATTTAGCGTGTTGGATGGAATGACTGGTTTGGGGGCTTTCTGAGAATTTTTTGTTATGCATCATTTAAATTTCCCTGGGTGATAGTGTGATATTGTGGCTGGTTGATATCCAAGTTTGATGATAAATTTTCTATCACAGTCCTTTGAATTAAAAATGAGTTCCTCCATTCTCCACACATGACTAATGCCCTTGCTAAATCTTTGCCATGCTCACACCTGACTGCCAGAAACTGGTTAAATACCAATCTCTCTTGAAGTGTTGGAAATGCCTGGGTTCCATAAGCAATCCCCATTTAGCCTTTGCAAATAGACATTTGGAATAAAAGAGGTTCAACCATGAGCAAATCATGTAACTCCCACAGCACCATTACTGTCAGGAAACCTTGAATTAAAATATTCTTCATTTCAGTGCAAGTCACTTAAGACAAATTAGCCAGAAAAAAGCATAATGAATTGCTATGCAAAAATGCTCTTTTAGTAGGGTCCCTGAAACAAAGCAGATCTCAGCCTAAACTTGATAATGCAGACAGAATTGCAATAAACTCCCTGTAAGAGAACATATCAAGGTGGGCATTGCTTGCTGGGCAAGAACAAGAGCAATATGCCCCTTCCCCCAAAGTTGGGGAGTGGGGTGGGGGGAGTGGAGAACAAACACATGTTTACTGCAGCAAGGAAGTGACATCTCTATCTAAAAAGGATTCTCTAAGGGGCAAGGATTCCAATGTAATGAAGGTAAAGACTTCACCCTTTGCGTGCTTGGTGGCCTTGGGAAGTAGGATTTTAAGGCAGTGGAAGAGGTTGGCTTCACTGGCATGACTTCCATATTTCACAGAAGACACAAAAGACAGGACTCTGTTTTGGGGCCAATGCTGGCACCATTTTTTTCCAGGTCTCCTTAACTGTCTCCTTTCCCAGGATGTAACAGGCACAGCCTGAAGTCCATCCCTAGCCTGTGGCCTCGTATCCAAGACAGCGGCAGAAGTAGGGACCAATGACCCCCTCCCAGCATTCCTCACCTAGGACTGAAACCTCAAGGCACCTGGAGGTTTCAAACTGGAGAAGTAAAAAAAGTTCCAGTGAAGTTGTATAATAGAGTCTTTATTCCTGGCTACTCTCTTCAGACTCACATACCCGAGTGATTACTAAACACCCTCACCATGATGCCCCATGGGCAGCCCTAGCTCGACACCAGCAGACCGGGTGTATCATCTTTCTCCCAAAGCAGTTTGTCTTCTCAACTCCTAATGCTGGTTCCACCATTCACCCCAGCCCTTCTGATTTCCTGCCTCACTGGAAGCCATGAAGTTCGGAAACAGTCCAACATCTTAACAAATTCAGAAAAAAATTTTCTGCAGGGATGCTGATCAGGCAGTAAGGTGGAAATGTTACTACCATCATGCATCTGAATCTACAGGGATTCTGGGCAGATTGCAAAAGTGGGGCAACTCATTTGGACCTAGTGTCAGTGGTAACAGACACAGTCCAGGCCCAGCCGCAAGACTCCCATCTCTTCTTGTGGAACAACATAAATGGGAAAAAGGTTTACTTTTCCCTTTCATTCCAATGTCAGTATTATACATAGTCACTCTACAGGGAGCTCCCTAAATAAACCGGGGATTTGATTCCTTTCACTTTCATCCTCTGAGCACCCAAATGAATAAGAAAATGGAGTTGTTAGGGGAAGAGGAGGTTCTTTTGTTACCTTCCGACATTGTCTGACTTCCTGCAGCTGCCGTGGGGCAGCCAGCTGAAGAGTCCCTTTCCTACATCACAGGTGAACCATTTGAGGGAGTTAATATGACAGAACCAATGGCAAATGTGCAGCCCTTTCAGGGATGAAGGAAAAGACCAGTTGTGACTCTGATGCATCTTCTCTTGCCATACTCCCTATGCCACGTAACTACCTACAACTGAGCTACCTGACTAAAAACAAGACTTTCAAGATCTCCTCCACTGCTTCTTGAAGAATTTTTAAGATACCAAGTTCTAGTTACAACTGAGACAGAGATGTGGGAGGAGAGGAGGGGTAGGGGCACGGGGGCGGGGGAGAAGATTGAGAGAGAGAAAGGGACCCAAACCAGGCAGAAGTAGTTCAGGAACGCATGCATGCATTGCTTTGAGCAGTGCAAGGAGATGTCAAATGCAGGAAACTAACCAAAGGATGTAAAGTGAATTATAGGCATTCATTTTTTCCCCTATGTTAGAAATCCTTTTATCTCCAGTCCCCCTGGAGCAACTGACAACCTTATAGCAATGTCTTAGAGGCAAGAGCTAAGACTGCTATTTCTTGGCCCAGCCTAACAGTTCTGCATTTCTGTTCATACATTTCTGTTCATATCTTGGCAGATTTTTCTTTAACAAAACTATTACCAAATCCTTGAACTTGTCTTGAGGCTTTGCAGGTAAAACTTCTCTTCTCATTGGAAAGCCAAGGCAAGTAAAGGTAAAAGTTTCAGTATTTCTTAAATAGTTTAATAGTTCAGGTTCTAAGAGAAAAATGTTAACTCTGCGTTGTATGCATTTTGGTAGTACAGTCATGTAGAAAGTATTTGGTTTGGCTCAACTAAATCTTTATAAGGACTATATTAATCCTGGACTGACTTTCAGCCCTGAGTCGTGGCAGTTTCTGCTCAAGGCTTGCCTGGATATTTTCACAGACATGGCTGGCTGGTCACACTCAGTTAATTGCCGTCTCACCACGCCTGCATCACATAAACCTGTTTCGCATGATTATAAATGACTGAAGTAATCCTGGATTCTAATTCGGTGTGAGGATTGAACTTCTTTACCATTTTATGCTAACAAACATCAATGTCTCTATTCTTTGCCTCATGAAAGGCTCAGCTGTGGACCATCTGTGTGGCTATAGTCCGAGGTCACAGGTTAGCTTCGTCATAATTCCTCCCTTACAGGCTAGTTTCTCCCCCTGACTCCAGACTCCTCCTGGGCAGGGAACGTTCCTACTGCATTTGTGTCATCTGTACCTGTCCCCATTCCTGACAAGCAGCCCCCCGGGTAATCACGGCCAAGTACATGAATGCTAGGTTTGCTTTTCAGTTACAGTAACTGTCTTCGTTTTCTTGACATAAAAAGTTCAGCTTTCGTGCACGTCGGCACACCTTGAAGCTTTCTTGAACTACTGCCTCAGGCACTTGCAGCCAAATCATAATAATTTCAGTAGCTCTTACAGGAGACCAAATGAGGTTTCAGTAATGGTGTGACCTACAGAAACTGTTAGAGACAGGTATGTTATTGTTATAGGAAATAAATGCTAAAGGATCAAGAGAAAGAGGAGGGAGGCTGAGTCTGAAATCAGAAAAGCAAAATCAGAATCAGGGTCTTTGCTTCCACCTGCTATATACATCATAACTGGCTGCTCTGACAAGAGGACACTGGAGCCATAATGGCCCTGATGGAGCAAAGGACAGGCTGATTTTCAACTTTATAGTGACCTTTAATATTATATTTTCACAGCTAACACCATTTCACAATTAACCTCTGTTATTTAATAACTATATTATTTAATAACCATTATAGTAAAAATCTTTTCCAAGGGGTTACACTGAGTGTTTCGGTCAGCTTCCCCAAGTCCTCCATGAGACTGGTGATTGAATTAGGTGGGATCCAAGTGTCTGATGCAGTACCTGACTCTTGTTATAAACTGCTGTGCACGACTGCCCCAGCAAGGCACAGGGGCCCATCAAATCAGCAGGCTTTTCTAGAAAGAACTTCTAACCTCACTGGAAATTGAAATACAGGTTTGAGGGCACTGAAATTTTATTTGCTTCAGTAAATTTATATGTTGAAATCTGAGACTCTATCCTATGTTCTAGACAGTAATTACTTAAAAAGGAATGTTCCAACATCTTTAAAGGAACTTCATCCAAATAGTGAAGGAGCCCTTGTGCATTTACAGAAAGGTCCTTAATCAAGGTTGTACCTGAGCACATATCTGCTTGGAAGGGTCATCAAGGTGAGGGGAACAGGAGGAAAATAGGAAGTTAAAGGCTGCAGAGTCCTGAGATGTAGGTGGTGGACCTTATTCTATTTTTCTTATTTGTGTATTTACCCTTTAGAAATATTTAGTCACAGGTTAAAAAAAGTTCAGTCTTCGACTTGGTGCCTTGACTGCTCATCCAAATCAGGGGGCCACTCTGATGGAGATTCAGGGGGAGATCTTTATTCAGGGGCTTCCCTTTCTCATTCTTACTTTAAAAATCCTCCAAATTAAAACATGGAAATATATGTGAAACTGAAAGATGACGCAGTAGCCCAGTTGTGGAAGTCAGCTCTAAATCATAATGTGGTATTTTTCTCACCAAAACTTTGCTTTTTCCTTGTGAAATATAACCAACACTAATCTCATACAGGGAATTTTATCAGATTGCTCTTTTTCTAAATCTCACTCTCCTAGGGCATCTAACTGGTGATGATGTTCCCTTTTTCAGGTACCCCTTCCCCTGCTCTGTTCATGTTTCCCGGGGGATCATCTCCTACCCTAAAGTATTCTAAAGCATGTGGAGCAGTTCTCTTTCTGTGCCTTCGTACACGCTTCCCCTTGTCTACAATCTGCCCTCCCCCAGTTCAAATAGCTAAATCCCATTCATCCCTTAGGACAAACGTCAGGGATGCCGGCATCCAGGAAGCCTCTCCATGATCCCACTAGTCTGGGCTGGGCGCCTTTCCTTAGCATTTCGTTTAAAATACAGTTGGCCCTCCATTTCCAGGGGTTCAGAATCTGCGGATTCAACTAACCATGGATCAAAAATACTCCCCCCGCCAAAATTCCAGAAAGTTCCAAAAACCAGAACTTGAGTTTGCCACACTTGGCAACTATTTACATAGCATTTACATTGTATTTACAACTACTTACATAGCATTTATGTTGTATTAGGTATTACAAGAAGACGAAGTATAGTCACATTTAAGTAGTTTATGTGCAAATATATTTCATATACAGAATATACACAAAATACATTATATGTAAGTAACTTATATGCAAATACTACACCATTTTATATAAGGGACTTGAGCATCCTTGAATTCTGGTATCTGTAGGGGTCCTGGTACCAACCCCCATGGGTACCAAGGGACGACCTTCTTGGCCTCTGCCTATTACAGCATTGTAAGCCTCCCAAGGGCAGGGACTCCCTCCAAGGGCACAGGAGATACCCATATGTATTTGTTCAACAGATGGTTTAACAATTGAAAGGAGGAGGTTTTCAGAAGCTGTTTTTTGACTCTATGCTCCCTATTGTTCAAACCAAATTTAGGCAAGAAGTATAAAAAGTGTTATATTTGGTTTCATGATTATATGTCAACCAGACCTGACCACAACCAAATAATATAAACTTTATGTAAATGCCTTGTAAATGCTAAACTATCCAAATATAATCTTTCATTATTAATTGTAGTATCATGACCATCATCATGGTCATTATGATGGTAGAAGAGAGAAAAAAATGAAACCTAGTGGTGAGCTTCCCACACAGTGACTCTAGTAGAGAAGCAGCTGAGCTGCTGAAAGTGTTTTTAGTGGAGAGATGAGGCAAATGGTTTTCCAAAATTAACACCGAGAGGTTAAAAGCTCGAAACATCTTCTGCTGGTTTGATAAATACTGCCTTTTAGGAATTCTAACAGGATGTTAATGGTCTTTTTCATTCTCTGATTTTGATAAATAGTTCTTAGGAAAAGAACCTCCTTGAATGCTGGGCAGATAGATAATCCAAACCCCGGACTAGGACAGAGGGATGAGCGAGAGCACAGCGACTGACAGGAACGCAAGGAAGATTTTAAAGACAAGCTGGTTGAAGCAAAATATTTTCTACAAAGGAAAAAATAAGCACCAACAATTCCGTCTTTATATGCCGGTTTGACTGCTCAAGAGAGAAGAGGAGACTAGGGAAATATCTTAAAATTATCCGCCTGAGCAAGAACAGAAAGCTATCACTGGCACTTCATCTAGTGGCTTATTCATTTGCTCAGAAATCACTTATGTTAGGTCAGGAAGTCAGTTTCCCTAGTTGATTGAAAAATAAACAAAAGCAAATCAAAATGAAAACTTTCCATTGTGGACTCCACACAGGCTATGATTTCTCTTCCTTGGATGTAATTGAGAGTAAATGAGGGATTATTATTCTGCATATTTATCTAATCAGATAGATTTATTTTCCAGATGCAAGTGTTGGTCTTTGTGTGATGACTACTATACTGGCACGAGATAACCACTCCTTGTTTCCCTGAAGCCAACCTACTTGCAACCTGCCTTTACATTTACTGGGTGGGTGGGTGGGTGTGTGTGTATACGCACATACGTTAACTATGTGAATTAGAGTGAAAGGTATACCCAGATGGGTGTATCAGTCAGTGGGAATTCTGAAGATAATTTAATGATGGAACTATTTCAGAGGTGTGGGCAGGGTTAAGACAAGCAAAGAGGTCTGTTGAGGCACTAAAGGATGACTATGGTAGATGTGGTTACCACCTGTGGTCTGGAAGACCCTGGGGTAAGACAGACAGTTACAGAAGCCTAGTGAGAGCTGGAACCATGAAAGAACAGCCGTCTGGCTGGAGCTGTAGTTGTAGAGGAAAGATGGGCCCAGAGCACTGAGGCAGGAGCAACAGGAGTGAGAAATACCCCAACCTCACTGTGGCACAGAGAATAACATCCCTGCAAAAGACATCCACATCTAGGCCCTGCGATCTGTGACTATGTTACTTTGCATGGCAAAAAGGACTCTGCAGATGTGAGTAAGTTAAGGATCTTGAGATGGGAAGGTTATCCCACAGTATCTGGGTGGGCCCTATGTAATCACCAGGGTCAGAGTCCGAGAGAGAGATTTCAGGATAGAGATGAAGGAAGATGCTCTGTTGCTGATGTTGAAGGTGGAGGAAGGGGCTACAAGTCAAGGAATGTATGTGGCTCCAGAAGCTGGAAAAGGCAAGGAAGTGATTATCTCCTAGACCCTACAGAAGGAACCAGAACTCTTGGTAAGACAAGTGGATTTTAACCCACTGAAACTGATTTGTAATTGTGAACTCCAGAATTGTAAGGTAATAAATATCTGTTGTTTTAAGCCACTAGCTTGGTGGTAATTTGTTAAAGCATGAATAGAAAACTAACATGCTTTCTCTCTTCTTGCCCTCTGAGCACCTGCTGGTGCTTCTCATCAGACAAATGCAACAGGAAACCAGAGGCTAAGAGAGTTTGGGTGATGCAGACACAGTAATCAGTCCTCCAGGATACAGAATGAGGAGAGGAAGAAAGAGAATGGATCTGGGAGGAGGCAGAACCAAAGAAGCATTAACCTGGGGTGGGGTGGGTGTGGGATGGGGACAGATTTGAAAACAATGAATGAACATGATATATGACAGCTGCTGTGGTCTGAATATTTGTATCCCCCCTACCCAAATTCACAGGTTGAGATCCTAACCTCCAAAGTGATGGTATTTGGAGGCGGGGTCTTTGGGAGGTGATTAGCGCTCTTACATAAGAGACCCCAGAGAACTCCCTTGTCCTTTCCACCTTGTAAGGACACAGGACCAGGAAGTGGGCTCTCACCAGACACTGAATATGCTGGTGACTTGGTCTTGGACTTCCAGCCTCCAAAACTGTGAGAAACACATTTCTGTTGTTTATAAGCTGCTCAGTGGTATTTTGTTACAGCAGCCTGAGTGGACTAAGACAAAGGCTTTAAGAAATCATTCAAGAACAGGGCATAAAAATCAGGTAGTGGTAACCTTGCCCACATTGGAGAAGCCATCCTTGGAAACCTTTGTTTCAATATTTCATTTTTATACAGATAGTTTCTTAAGATATTGTTATAGAAAGACAAGTGGCATCAGGGTTACTGAGTTGAAACTGCTTCTTAAAATTGCTAAAGATTTCAGAGCTGCCTTTTCACCCAGTCAGCGTCCAAGCCCCATCAATTCTACTCCCACTGTACCTCCAGCCTGTCACTTCCAATTTCTCTTGCCTCCATTCTCCATTCACCCTCTCTCTCTTCTTTTGGTCCACAGGGCTGCCACAATCATCTATTAAATCTCACCTCTGCTTTGGTGTCTCTCTTCTTCAAACACCTACTCTCCCTCCTCAAACTTCTTGAAAAGAATCCAAACTCTCTCACATGGTGTGAAGGTGGTTCATGACCTTGTGCCCACAAGCTTCCAACTCAACCCCAGCCTTCTCTTGGGTTTAACCTGGTCCGCTTTGCACTCCTCTGCTCTTCGCTGATGCTCCTGGCCCTGCAGTTCTGCTCCCTCCATCACTTCTGCTAGTTACTCCTGCCACCCTCCCCGAGGCCTCCAGTCTCATCTTGTAACCGTGCCCATTCCTCTAGGCTCCCCTCAGCTCCCCATGAAGTGTCGCTGGTCCCTCCAGGGGAGATTTCACCTCCTTTCTCTAAGTGTTCCCTGCACGTGGGCCATGCCTCTCTTTCAGCACTAACTGCTTCCCGCCTCTAATTCTAACCATTTGTGTATTTACTCTCCCCACCCCCATTTCTGCACCTATTAAATTATAATCCTGGAAAGAGAGATTGTGTCTTTGTACCTTCTATTAAGAGCTAACACTCTGCCTTAAAAATAATAGATGATAAAAATTTACTTGTAGTGGGGACAGAAACTGTTACTGTGTGAAGTATAAAATGATTAGTGGGAGAAGGGGAGTCTTTTTGCAGGGAGGTGAGGGGGTGTGGGAGTCTGAGAGATGGGGGCCTTGGGGTGTTGTCTTGAAGAGCAGATCTGTGTCTTGCTCACGACTTTTTTTCCACTGTTGACTAGTCAAGCACAAAATAAGAGCTTCATTAACATTTTTAAATGAATGAATGAATGCCATCTACTTCATGTCGGCCAAGGCTAACCTTGAGTTCCAAGAGAACAAGGGCTAAAAAGAAGTCCTTAATACCTGTTAAAATATGAAAGCGAAAAAGTATATAAAAGTAAAAACAACACAGTCTTCTACTTGCCATGAAAAGTAAGCTTACAGAGAGCAGGGACCAGGTGAGGAAGACCCAGCCACAAGGTGGAGGCATCTCTTTTCTTTCTGACATACCTGTGCCTGTGTTGGCATAACTGACTGAAAGTAGACACATTCATTTCTGTACTGAGTCCTGTGAGAAGCCCTGGCAAATAAACTCATATAGAACTTGAAATTATACTGCCAAAGTACAGTCTGAGCACAGAGGTCATGAGTTACACTTCGACAACATCCTCTGTAGCACCTAGCACAGTACTGACTGGGGTGTGTGTTGTCTCTGTGTGTGTGTGTGTGTGAGAGAGAGAGAGAAAGAGCGAGAGCAAGAGAGCACGTGCGCGCGCAAGGGAGGGTGGGCAAGAGAAAGAATGACTGGCTGATTGATTGATCTGGGGGTGAAGTAAATAAAGGAAACAGTTGCTGACAATGTACCCACTGTACACACTAAATCCTACACAGGGCCACTGAGGGCCAGGAGCCTATTTTATTCATCTTTTTATCTCCGGTTTCTACTACCCTAACTTTAAGGCGAGGACCCCGAGCTTCAGGGAGGAATAGGGTTTTGTGAAAGGCCACACAGCTTCTAAGTGGACATCACAAGACAAGATGCAGGTTCCCTAATTCCCAAACCCAGAGCCCCTTGCCCTTCCAGAGGCTGCTTCAGCGCTGTCGAGGCGGAAAGAAAGGCACGACAGTGGTTTTTACTCAGTTCACAGTTAAACGTGCCTTCTAAGGAACAAGAAACTACTGAAGATGTTTGTGCTTTATTATTAACCTCTGGGCTACTGTATAAAAATATACACATAACCATGTGTCACAAACTGCTCTGAAGTCCACGTTCATTCAAGCATGAAAAGGATGAGAAAGAAGTCTGATTAAAGGTGTAATGGGAACACCTATAACTGTGAATAAATCTGGTGAGTACTTTATGGTTCTAAACTTCCCTGGTCACTTCAGCTACTTTCTCTACGAATAAATGTTATTTTTATACAATCAAATTTTCAGATCAACAGAATAATGGAGGTCGTTGGGCGCGATTTTAATATGCATAAGGAATATGTATACACAGCAGAAAAACTCACGTCCCTGGGGTCGACTATCTTTGGTCATATTGAAAATAGTCTTTCTCTAATAGCTTAATTTTAAGACCGCCCTCTTACTCAGTGCCACCATATTCAATTATACTGCTAATGAATGTGTGGATTACAGTAATTTTTCTACTGCTATACTAACACTGAATAAAGAGAGTAGCTTTGTATCACTATCATTTTGATGCACAAAATAAACATTATCCACTTTATTTTTTTACTATTTAAAGACACATATTAATTACTTAAATTTTACAACTAGGATAGTAGCCCAGTGTCTAGAAATCTTGTTTCTGTTCAAGTTAATTCAGATTGTCCATCCATGCATGAGAACAGCTGAGCTATGAAATTGGGCAGCATGTTTTCTGGCAATAATGACGAGATAATATTCCTTAGGAATATTTAAGTGACATCACTATTGATAGGTTAACTGGAAATAAAAATGTAAACCTTTCCTAAATCACCAGAATAAAAAGCCTCTGGTTTACTGTAGCTTCGCAATACACTTTTTGAACTCTCCCCACTTTGCAGTTTAGGTTAATAACTGTCTGATCAATGTAACTTTGGCTTTTATCAGAATTCCACGTACATCCCCTGGCGAATCAACCATTTTCAAAATGAGACTTTCCTACTCATAATCTTCATTCATGGTCATTTCGCTCCCTCTACTCCTTTACCAAATTCTCGAAAAATGACCCCAGCATCCAATGAAATGCATAGAATATTAAGCGGAGAAAATAAATGCAATTTGATGTGAAGTCCTCAGAACTGACTGCAGTTGGAATCAGATATATGAAACACTCTTCATCATCAGAGCACAGGGCACCACTTGCTGCTACTTAGTAAGTTTCATAATTAATTATTTTGAAAAAGGCAAGTAAAGTGGTATTACTCTTATCACGCATCTTAAGTAGACTCAAATTATTTTCAGTTCTCTGTGTGAACATTCACACTTATGCTACTATGTACGTGCCTTAAGATTTCTTTCTGTATACTAAACTCTCAATTAATTACCCAAGATCTTGTTAACACAGTTGTGAACCACTCAGATGAAAAAATGGACCCTTCACAGTAATTAGCACTTACTGAACATAGTTTTACACCAGATACTTTCTAGGTATGTTAGAAGCATGATCTCATTTAATTCTCAAACAAATAAACAAAGCAAACATAGTCTCTGTGACCTAGAGAAAATAAAGAAAAATTCAAATTAACTTTGGGAAATAAAATTCAGTTTTTTAATATACACTAGGAGCTGATTAACTTATGAATAATGCCTAGTGAGTGACATTGGTACCAAGATAGCAGGATAATCTTTGCATGCTTACATAGCTTCTGCTGTCCCACACTGTACTCCTTCATTTAGGCTGGACAGTTCCTTTAAGACTGTGTGGCTGGGCATTCAAGAATGACTTAGATCTGCTTCATGATGCTTTCTCTGGTCCTGTCTTCCACTTCCTTGGGTGTATTTTGTTTTTTGGGTTTTTTTTTTTTGTCGATGGCTCCTGCTTTAGATTATGACCCTCATCACCACCTCCATTCAGTTTTTTGCACTTTCTATATAGTAATCGTTGGATATCTCTTGGTGACAGTCCCTCAAACATGCCCGAGTTCATCATCATGGTGCTACTTTTGGAAGCTGACCCTTCCTGCATTGCTTTTGGTGCGATACTGCCTAGTCATTTTACAACTATCGGCCCCTTGTCATCAAAAAGATTGAGTATAAATGCGTGAATGGAAACTTTCAAATTCATCACCATTCCTAGAAAAACAATTCCACAGACTTGTTCTGATGTAGAATCCTTATTGTCTAATCACCTCTGTTTTCCAAGGATATCACATTATTAATGTAACTTGTTCGAAGTGTTTCTAGTCACTGAGGTATAAATGTGTGATTGATTTGTTTTGCCAATAACTGCTACCAGCTGTGCTCTGTTGACACCCTTCCCCCTTTCCTGATGGGTAGTATTCCAATTCCATTATTTTTCAGCACTTTCAGCTATTAAAAATACATAGTACAGTTAGCACTGCAACCTGACCCTCAATTAAGGGCTTCCCCTACCCCTGCCCCACTGCAGACCAGGCTGAAGGCTTGAGCTACTTAAGCAGGGAAAGGATCTTGCTCTCCGCCATCTGCTCTCCCCATCCCCTGCTCTTCCTCCTCACCTCTGCAGTCTGCGAGAGAAGCTCTGCCAGCAAGGCAATGTAAGAGAGCAATGTTCTCTTGAGTTAACAAGAATAGCTGGTAGCAGATCTGCTCTGCTCTTTTTGTTTCTGTTCTCTGTGTGGCAGATCTTAGTTGAGTGTTCACTTTGGACCATGGAGTGTTCGAGGTGCTGGAGATATGGTGGAGATCAAGAAAGACATGATTTCTGACCTCAGAGAATTTAAATTCATGGGCATCCAAATGCTGTCTCTCTTCTAAGGATGTTTTGGGTCACTTCTTTGGAAGACCTGATGTGAGGTTTCCTCTCCATGTTATGAGACACATATGTTGATCCCTTCCTTTTCCATTTGGCATTCCTTTCCTCCACTATGAATAATACAACCTACAGCCTCCTTCAGCAGGGGTCCCTTTGTCCAGAAAATATCCCTCCAGAAAGATGGCTTAAGCCTCAAATCACCTTCCATAGGGTCCTCTCAGCCTATAGGAACTAGTGGGAGTGCAGGCTGCCCTAGAGCTTCCCCTCTTTGCTTTTTATCTTTCTTCTTTTTTCCCCCCTTCTCCAGCTTATCAGGTCTCTACTGATTCAAAAGCTCCACTTTAAAGCAAGAAACAAACGTGGGTCTCCCATGGGGTAGAGGGCAAAGGTGGTTCAAGCATCCCCAATCCTGAAGGAAGGCAACAGGACAAGTCTAATACTTTTTCCCTCAGGGCAGGTGGGGTAGGGAGAAGGGATGATAAATGCTTCACAAATTGTTTTCTCCCAATAAGAGCTCTTCTACTCGGCACTGGGAGAGTGTAGGGAAAGACAAGTAAGTAGAGCTGGTTTCATGAACTAGCAGCTCCTCCAGCAATCCCCACCAGTCACTGTTGGTGATTCTCTAAATGCAGTGTAGGGGACTTAGTCTTTTATCTTCAGTTGTGGTCTGAGTCACCATTTCTTAGAAAATTGGAAAGACCCAAGCTAGGATCTTACATCATCATACCACAAAGAGAGGAATAACAGAACAAAAATAGGGAGATTGATGAAGTTGTGGATTGTCTATTAATTACACTTACTCATCCACACTCTAGGTAATTGAAAAGTGACTTCATTTCCATGTATTTTTTAAGTCTTTATTAGCTAAGTTTCTAAAAGAAATGGGTTATTGACTAAAATGTGCCTAATATGTGTTAATTATTAGAATCTAATATGCCAGGTTTTATTTATTTTGATCCATGTCTTGATTTTTCACATCAGATGGTTTACGTTGTGAAGGCATGATGGACATGGTAGAGGGAGACAGAGCAGCAGTGTGATTAACAGCATGGGCTTCGGCGGGATTGGGAACCTGGGGTTTGTGTCTTATGACTAACATCACTTATTAACTCAGAGATGTTAGGCAAGTCATTTAACCTCTTTAAGTCCCAGTTTCCTCATCTGAAAATGGGGATGATCATGGTGTCTATCTCATAAGATTGCTGACAAGATCCTATGAGAAAGGCATGTAAATTTAGCATAGTGCCTGCGACATGGGAAACATTTAATAAATATTAGTTAGGTTAAGTTTTATTCAATAGGAAACTTTCAAACTGACTTTATACTTGCATATATAAAATACTAAAGATTGGGGTTATATTCTGGACTACGAGGTAATGTTTGGAATTTGGAGCTTTATGAGTTTAGAGTAGGAGTTGGTAAACTTGGCCCTCTGGCCAAATCCAGGCCACTGCTTGTTTTTTTAAGTAATATTTTATTGGAACACAGTCATATTCATTCATTTACATATTGCCTATGACTGCTTTTGTACTTATATAGTAGAGCTGAGTAGCTATGTTGAGGACTGAATGGTACATAAAGCCAAAAATATTTACTCCTTGGTCCTTTATAGAAAAAGTTTGCCCACCCACAGAGTTTTAAATTTAGGACTGATAACTACTTGTCTGAGATGACTTGTACACTCATAGATCTGTGGGTAGAGTGCAGGTCACACTTGACTTTTTGAGAATCCTTCTCCAATTAATACATTTATGATGAAAATTGTCTTTTGTTTTTATTTAAATTATGTACTATTTAAAAATATTTAAGAGTTGAGAGTAATAAAATTTCCATCCTTGTACTCCCCAACCAATTAAGTTAATATTGTGTGACATTTTCTTCAAACTTTTTGCTATAAAAAAGAAAATCTTATGGCTAGAGAGTTTCCTGAATGGCTTCTGAATTCATTCCCCTCCCAACAAAGGTAACCACTATTCTATAGTTGATGCTTGTTCTTCTTTTTCTGGTTTTTATGACGTTCACTTCATATGTATATATTCATAAACAGCATATGATATTGTAAATGTTTATATTTTACACAACTATCATTACATATGTGACTCCGTAGTTTGGTTTTTCACTAATCATTATGTTGAAATTTATTTACTTGGTGGATATAGTTCAGTCATTTTAGCTACTATATAATATTCCATTATAGAAATACTCTCTATTTCTTTTTTTGTACTATTGATGCACATTTAGGATTTCTCCTCCACCCAATATTGGCAATTAAAAACCATGCTGTAATTAAGATTGTTGAAAATGTCTTCTAGTGTGTGTGAACAAGAACAGGGTATAAACACAGCAGTGGAGCGCTGATTTGTAGGGTACAGGTGCATCTTCAAATACATCTGATGTTGCCAGATTACTATCCAAAGTGGCAGCACCGATTTACTTTATCACCAGTAGAAAGAGTTCCCTGTATCTTTGTCAATGTTTGGAATTGCCAGACTTTTAAACATTTGCCAATCTGATGGATACAAAATGCTCTTATTGCTTTCATTTGCTGTTTACAGTGTTGAGCATCTTTGCAGTTGTTTATTAGCTATTTAGAGTTCTTCTTTCATAAATTTCTTCATCACTTACTTTGTCCATTTTTTCCCATTGGGTTGTCTTTCTCTTATTAATCATAAAATTTCTTTATTATTTATATGTTCAGGATCACATGCCTTTGTCTGTTTTATGTATTGAAAACACATTCCCTTAATGTGAGGCTCGTCTTCTCACTTGGTTCATGGTGTTCTGTCATAGAGACCCTTAAAATTTTAATGGAATCACACTTATCAATAATATTGCTTTATGTTTGGGCATTTTGTGATTTGTTTAAAAAATCCTTTTCAAGCCAGATGAAATAAACATATTTTTCCCTAAATTTTCTTCTAAGGGTTTTAGTAGTTTGTGTTTCACATTCAATCTTTAATCCACCAGGAGCTGATTTTGTGTGAGGTAAGAAGTAGGATTTATTTTTATCTGTGTGGATAACCATTTGTCCTAGCACCAGTTATTGAGAATCTGTCCTTCATCTCCTGATTTACAGTGTTGCTTCAACCAAATATGAGTCTCCAAATACAAAACGCTGTTGGTCTTCTTCTGAGCTTCCTACAGTGTCCCTCGGTTAACTTGGCTGTATCAGTGCCAGCATTTCCATTGTTTTGATTACTACAGCCCTTTACATAAATCTTGACATCTTATGACTGAAGGTTTTTAGAATCTTACACTTACCCTCATTTTCAAATACAAATGATTTCCAAAATCTTTAGGTTACATCCAGTGAATAATTACCAGAATTTCAGGTTTAACAATACCTACACTTCATCTTGCTGCTTCACTTTTGAAGTATCATGAAACACATTAAGAACCAACTACTATCTACCCAGGCAATAGAAATAAAAGCAAACACAAACAAATGGGATCTAATTAAACTTACAAGCTGTTGCATAGCAAAGGAAACCATAAGCAAAACAAAAAGACAACCTATGGAATGGGAGAATTACTGTACAAAAGATGAGACTGACAAGGGATTAATTTCCAGAATACATAAACAGCTCATACAACTTAATTAAAAAAACCCCAAACAACCCAATCCAAAAATGAGCAGAAGATCTAAACAAGCAATTCTCCAATGAAGACCTACAAATGGCCAACAGGCACATGAAAAAATACTCAGTATCGCTAATTATCAGAGAAATGCAAATCAAAACTACAATGAGCTATCACCTCACACCAGTAAGAACAGCCATCATTCATAAGTCCACAAACAATAAATGCTGGAGAGGGTGTGGAGAAAAGGGAACCCTCCTATACTGTTGGTGGGAATGTTGTTTGCAGCCATTATGGAAAACAGTACAGAGATTCCTCAAAAGACTCAAAATAGACTTACCGTATGATCCAGCAATCCCACTCCTGGGCATATATCCAGGAGGAACCTTAATTCAAAAAGATACATGCACCGTGTTCACAGAAGTACTATTTACACTAGCCAAGACATGGAAACAACCTAAATGTCTATCGACAGATGACTGGAAAAGAAGCTGTGGTATATTTATACACAGGAATACTACCCAGCCATAAAAAAATAATAAAATAATGCCATTTGCAGCAGCATGGATGGACCTGGAGATTGTCATTCTAAGTGAAGTAAGCCAGAAAGAGAAAGAAAAATAGCATATGGATATCACTTATATGTGGAATCTAAAAAAAAAAAAAAGACAAACTTATTTACAAAACAGAAATAGACTCAAAAACATAGAAAACAAACTTATGGTTACCAGGGGGAAGGAGGTAGGAAGGGATAAATTGGGAGTTTGAGATTTGAAGATATTAGCTAATATATATAAAACAGATAAACAACAAGTTCATACTGTATAGCACAGGAAACTATATTCAATATCTTGTAATAACTTACAGTGAAAAAAATTTGAAAAGGAATATGTGTATGTTCCTGTATGACTGAACTATCATGCTGTACACCAGAAACTGACACAATATTGTAAACTGACTATATTTCAATAAAAATATATATACATATATATAAAAGAACCAATTACTAACTCAAATATTTTAACTGTAATTTGCAGACAATGGTTTTATTAGAAGTCAATCCATAGCTGCTTAAGAGGTCTTTAGAAAATTAAAAGTATTTTTTTGAAAGAATGAATCACATAAGTAACAGTGGAATTATTTTAACCATCCTATAATTTCCTTAGTGAAGTATTTAGGAAACAATTGAGTTATAAAGGATTAACCATTTTCTTGGCCTTATATTGTATGTTTTACAATAGTGGTCCATTTAATGCTCAACTGCCTATTCTAGCCTATTCAAAAGTGGGTTTTAGCTAGAGGTGTGCATCACAATTACCTAGAGAACTTTTAAAAACTATTCTGTCCCTTTTTAAAATTAGATATCCTTGACAATTTTTGAAAGCAATAATATATCACTAAAAAGGCAGGGTTTTGCCTCTAATAGGAGAACACTTATGTCATCTACTATTAGGATCTACACAAAAGCATGTGAAGTATGAGCTTCCCTGAGCTCTTACTCCATGTCTCCTTGCTCCACTAAGCAGCAGCATCTTTGCTAGCACAAAAAGCTATGACACACTTTTGTGTCCTGTTTTTTCTAACGGTGGCCATGTTCTCTTGGACATTTCCTGTGAATTTCTATTTTCTAGTTTACCCTTTCTAAATGTAAGTTTCACTGCCACTTGGATACCTGGGAGATAAATGGAACATGTACATGGATTCATTTTGATGTGCTCATGATAATAGTGTGGCCAATTAAAATAGGCCAGAACAAATGAGTGGGACTACAATCAAGAGTTTAAAACCTTTGCAATTCACTGATTCTCACACTCTTCTTACAATGACGACATTCTTAGATGACATTCTGTGTTCCCACATGACACATCTGAGTTGCTCTTTTTTCCTGTAGAGGCCTCTCTAACTCATCTTCAGAAACTTAAGGAGCTCAGACATGGGTCACATCTATTCCAAAGGAGCCTGTCTATTCAGTACACCCCTCTAGGACCAGGCTGGGAGGCTGCTATATTGTACTCTGTAAACTTCCCACCAGTGCTCCTCTCAGGGTATCCAACAACTACCGTTCAAGGTCACTATCTCACCTCCTAGCTGACATTCAGAAGGGCTTCCCTTTCCCCACAAAAGAATCTGAATCACAATCTGAATCACACAACCCTGCATTGAGGACTGGGTTGCGTTTGTTCCATATCCTCCTTGGGCCCTATCTATCTATCTATCTATCTATCTATCTATCTATCTATCTATCTATCTATCTATCTATCCATCCATCCATCCATCCATCCATCCATTTATTTACTTATTCCACTTAATAGACACAGTGGAGACTGAATGTAGGCCCTTGCGCATACCAAGCACACACTCATATACTCTACCACTGACCTGTACCCCCCACCCCTTCTTGGACATATATCTGGAAGGAACTCTAATTCAAAAAGTTACATGCACCCCAAAGTTCACAGCAGCACTATTTACAATAGCTAAGACATGGAAGCAACTTAAATGTCCATTGACAGATGACTGGATAAAGAAGTTATGGTCTATTTATACAATGGAATACCACTCAGCCATAAAAAAGAATAAAACAATGCCATTTGCTGCAACATGGATGGACCTGGACATTGTCATTCTAAGTGAAGAAAGTCAGAAAGAGAAAGAAAAACGCCATATGATATCACTTATATGTGGAATCTTAAAAAAAAAAGACACAAATGAACTTACTTACAAAACAGAGACAGACTCACAGACACAGAAAAGAAACTTATGGTTACTGGGGGTGGGGAGAGGGTCTGAATAAATTGGGAGTTCAAGATTTGCAGATACTAACTACTATATATAAAATAGGTAAACAAGTCTCTACTGTATGGCACAGGGAACTATATTCAGTATCTTGTAGTAACCTAAAATAAAAGAATATGAAAAGGAATATATGTATGCCTGAAACTTTATGCTGTACACCAGAAACCAACACAACATTGTAAACTGACTATATTTAAAAACAAAAAACAAAAAAAAACCGACACAAAGTTTGGTTCTGACCTCAATGACATCCACAACACTGCTGACCTTTGTCCCAAGTAGAGCTCAGTTTTGCAAGACAAGTAACTACAAATTTTGAACTCCGAGTCTGTATTTGTAGATACTGACAAGCATATGAAGAATAGATAAACAAGATTATACTGTATAGCACAGGGAAATATACACAAGATCTTGTGGTAGCTCACAGTGAAGAAGAATGTGACAATGAATATGTGTATGTTCATGTATAACTGGAAAATTTTGCTCTACACTGGAAATTGACACAACATTGTAAACTGACTATAATTAAAAAAATGTTTAGAAAATGAATAAATAAATAAAAATAAAGATTGAAAAAAAAAAAAAAAAGACAAGTAACTAAAGCAAAGGTCATCACAGGATCACCAAAAGCATCATACGGATTAGTTATAGAAAACAAGGCAAGGGCTAAGCATACTATCCAGTACGTTTTTTTTTTCTCTTCCAATAAGCAATAGAAAGTCCTTTACAAATTTAATTTTACTTCAGAAAGGCAATAAATGACACACAAAAAGCAAAGCTGCTTTGATTGAACAGTGGTGTGGGTCAGGGTAGTACTCAGGTTCCTGCTAACTTTACCCCCATCTATTTTCCCAGCTTCCATTCCTACCCCAGGGGAATATCTGGAGTCCTGAGGATGATCTGCAATTTTTTCTATATAATGAAAAGGTCCTGGGGGGGGGGGGGGATACAGCCATGTCTTCCACGTCTTCTGTCCTGTTCTGTGATACTCCCTCTGCTACCCAGAATTCCTCCTCTCTTTCCTCCTATCTACCTGTTGAAGGCACATCAGGACCCCACTCAAATATCATCTCCTCCCGGGACTATCTCCAAGACAACACTGGTCTTCCTTATGGCAAATGATCAGCGCTTCTATTATAGCTATGAGAACTGCTTGTCTCAGATACCCTGGGACAATCCCGGTTTCTAATATTAGATCCCCATATGCTCTTGGATTCATTTATTTATCAGATCACACTTCCACAATTCCATTTTTGGTTTAGAAAATATGGTTATGGTAATTTTAGCTCTTACTGCAATCAGCTTTGTTCTGAATTATTGATCTGTGCAGACGTCATAAAGTATGTATTTCCAGAGAGTAGGGATTGGGTCACTTCATCATAATCAATCATCATTCCTCTTCCTCACTCTCTTTTTCATCATCATCACCCTTAAAGAACTTATTGATGACTGAGAACACACCAGCCAGTGCTGTGCACTTGTATTAATTACCTCATTTAGTGACTGCAAACACTCTGCAAGGTAGGTGTGTCTTCATCTCCATTTTGTGATGAGGAGGTTGAGCTGCTCAGAAAGTAACTGACCAAGCAGGAATCTGCCCAAATCCAGACTCTCTCCTTTAGGCTATTCTGCCACCCAGTCTTCACAGTGCTTCTCTGCATATTCTGGAAATGTTTATTCTGATAAATACATGCTGAACTGCTCATATCGAAAGCATAGGAAGAGCAGACATAAATGTATCCAGGCTGGGTATAGAAGTACTTCCCTTTCATGCTTGTATGATTCAGAAAAGAACCTTATACTTGCATTTAGTGCCACCTTAACTCACTCTGTGCTTAAAAAGCAAAATGAATCCACTGGAATTTTCATTTTACTGCCAGCCTGTGGTTAGGGAAACTGGCACCCCAAAACAACAGATTCTTCTCCATGATTAGTGATGTCTGAGCCACGCAGGCTGGGATGAGTCTGAATGAAGGCTGGGATGGGTTCCACACTGTTGAGGACGATCCCTGGCTTCCTACATTACTGCTGGGAGGTGTACTATGAGGCTCTTGTGGGCTCAAACAAAACTGCTGCCATTCACAATGTTCCCTGATATCTAGGAGTCCCGTTGTCCAGCTGTGCTTATGAGGAATGGATCAGGGGAGCAGCTTGTGGGAACATCTGTGGAGGATGGGGTGGGGAAGGGGAGGTGTCCAAGAAGATGAAGGAAAAAGCCATTATGTCCCTTTCTTGCTACAGTGCTTTCTTCCTAGTGTTGTCAGAAGCACACTGTAAAGACAGGGGCATTGGGAGGTGTCCAGTGGCCATGATATTCTGGTCAACTTGAGTACCCCCTAGGCAGAAAGTGTTGTGCTAAGACAGTGGAGGATACAGAGATGACTAAGATACAATATCACACATTCTGGTGTTTACAATCTAATACATTAAATGTCACTATACACTGAAATGAACTAAATGCTGTCGTTAAACATTTTTGAGGATGACTCTCTACCTCATTACCATATAGAAAAACAAATTTTTGAGGGGTTATAGATTTAAATGTGAAGGGCTCAACTTTAAAACTTCTAGAAAACAATATAACCTTAAGATAGGAAAGGATTTCTTGAAGCACAAAAATGCAAATAAATAGAGAATACTGATGGATTTGATCATAAAAAATCAAAAATTTGATTTCATCACAAGGGGTCATAAAGGAGAAAGAGCTGCCACAAATTGGGAAAAGATATTTGCAATACATGTAACCAACAAAAATACAGTATCTATCATGTATAAATCAATAAGGAAAAGACAGCAGTAACAACAGAAATGTGGGCAGGAGACATCCACATACATTTCACAGATGAGGAAAATGATTAACTCAAACACATAAAGAGATGTTCATTAGAAATCAGGAAGAAAATTCATACCACAATGGTACAGCATTCCACATCTACTATACTAGCAAAAACTTAATACTGATTTTATATCAAATTCTGACAAGGATATGAAGCAACAGGGAATCATATACTGAATGTAGGAGCATACATATTGGTACAAATACTTTGGAAGCTTTCTGGCCCTATTTAGTCAATAGGAGGTTGCCCAGAACCCAAGACTCAGCAAAAATCTACTCCTAGGAATAGATTCAGAAATTTTTCCTGAGAGAAAATCTTGCACATGTGTACCAGGAGACCTTTACATGAATGTTCATAACAGCATAGTTTCTAATACTAAGAAATTGGAAATCACTCTAATGCCCATTAACAGGAAGCAGACAGAGGAATTCATATTCATGTAACAGGAAACCATGCAGTAGTGAAAATGAAAAAACTACAGTAATACACATGAACGGAGGTGACATTCACAATGTTGAGCTAAAAAGCAATAAAATACAAAAAATATAATTCTATGTCAATAAAGTTCAAAAGCATATGATATGAAACAGTTTATTACTGAGGGGTATAGCCTCATGTGGTAAACTATAAAGGCAAAGGAGCGATAAACACGGATTTCAGGAGAGGAGTTCCCTGTGGCAGACGCAGGGATGGTAGGGAGAGGTGACAGAAAGGGCTTCAGGTATCCTGGCCTTGTTCTACTTCCTAAGCTGGGTAGTGTTTTGTGGGTACTTATTTTATCATTGTTGTTTAAACTGCACACATATATTCTAGAATATCTTTTCAACCTTACTATATTCATAAAATATATTCAAAAGTGTACAATGGGTGTACTTCATGAGAATGGGACCCGGCACACTCCTGAACAAGTAGCTAACTGCAAGCACCGACTTGGCAGCTTGCTCCCCGGTGCCCTCTGATACCAGGGGGTGGGAGTGAGAGGCAGGACTCAGTGAAGGCTTTGTGGGGTAGTCAGAACTGATTTCTGAAAGATGAGTAGGGTTTTAGGATAGACATGGACAGAGAGGAAATTCCACTTGGGGAAAAAAGGATGAAGAGTGACATGAAAGTGAAATGGCAACGTGTGTCCTGGAAGCAGCAATGCTTGGAGTAAAAGTTGGCGGCACAGAGTAGCATGTAAGATGGAAAACTGCATTGGGCCAGACTGTAGAAAGTCTGAGACAGAGAGAGAGGTGGGGTGGGGGGAGTGAGTGAGGGAGAGAGTGAGAGAGAGAGAGACAAAACACAAAAACCACCACCACAAAAACTTAACACATTTAGATGTTACCCTGCAAGCAAAGAGAGTTTGTAGAAAGCTTTTTGAGGAGATGAGACTTGATTCCACCTGCTGTTTAGGAATATAATTTGGGTGGTGGTGTGAAGCACGAATGGGAAAAATTAGAGACAGGTGGGACACATCTGGCTACTGGAACAGTTCAGGATAACGAAGGTGAGAGTCTGTATTGTGACAGCGACAATGAAATGAAAGAAGAGAATGCATAAATTGGGAACTGACTTAAGTTTCCTTAAGGCATATGTCCGTTTCCAGAAAAGACACAGTCTAAAGCAATGTGTTCTGACTTCCTTCAGGCCAACCCCTGCTCAGGACCCAGCACACTCCTGAACAAGCGGCTAACTGCAAGCACTGACTTGGCAACTTGCTCCCCAGTGCCCTCCAATGTGAGGTGCACTTCCCAGTTTTCTTTGCCCTTTCTCTCTGGTGCTAGGAAGGCAATATTTAAAAATGACCCAATGTTCAATATTCATTAATCCTTCTCTATGCTTCCTTACGTTTGACCTTAACTTTCCTTTCTGGGCTCAATCATTCTTCTCTAAAGATCTCATACAAAGCAAAGTCATGCTGATAGGTTGAGGAGTCTCCATTCCTTCCTTCAAGAGAGTAACATTGCTGACAGTGTCTTAAAGACTAGTGCTATAGTCATCCTTTTGGCAGATAATTACACAAAGACATGAGACACTGATAGGGAACGGCCTCATGTCAAGAACCGGTGTCTGGTCTAAAATAGAAAATGAGTGCCTTGGACATCCAATAGGCAGCTGGAAATTCAGGTTAGGCATCTGGGAGGGATGTCGGTCCACAGCTCCCAAAGTTGGCCAATAATGAGACAAGCCTGCCTGGCACTGTGCTGTTTCACACAGGATCAAGAAGAGGTAGTGGATCCCAATATAGGGAAGAAGTACTTATTGAAACACAAGTATTTTGTCAACTTGAATCAGCCAGGAGTCAGACACAGTAACAATCTTTTCGTCCCAGAGGAGATAGCAATGTTTCACAGGCAGGAACAAACGCCATTTCTTTGTTCAATAGTACAAGTGCCAGGAAGCAGCCCCAGGGAAAGAATGAGCTGTGGTCTGAGGATGCTGTTTTGCCAAAGTGACAACGGGGTAACTCAGAGAAGAAATGTGAATAGCCTGGAATCACATTTGAAGAATAGAGTATCTGGCTTGTGGTATCTTCTGAATTGCTCTGCTGTACAAACAAAATCCTGTGTGAATCGGGATCAAGATGTATTTCATGTCCATTCTCCTAATTAAAACAGAGAAGTGGAGTCGTAGATATAGCAAACCAAGTGACTCTCTACCCACCCGGGGGTTCAGCTTTAGGTCTAAGGGAGAGATTGGATGAAAAAAATTTCAAGTGGATGGCCAATCTGCATAAATACTAGGAAGACATTTCATAAAAATGAAGAGAGAAGAAATCTTGATTTATTCTCAGATAAAGACAGAGAAATGATGGCTGAGTATGAAAGAGGAAACGATACTCATAAATTCTCCCTGCACTGAAGAGGCAAGTAAAATGTGTTTGCCAGATCACAGCAGTGGTTTGTAAATGTTCTCACTCTTTTCCATGGGTAAAAAAAAAAAGAAAAAAAAAGATGAATAATTAAAATGCAAAGATTCTCCTCACTTCTAATTTATTCAATTTTGTCTATGTCTTTCCTCATCAAGACACAGTCCTAACACTGACCTTTTGGTTCCTTACCAAACCGTTAACTAGCCCTCATGGGAAGCTGCTTCGGAGACGGTTCAAAGTTGAGCACCAAGAGAACAAACAGGATAGAGGAATGGAGCCCACCCCGCATGGGATAATGAACCCTGAATAATTGACAACGGAGTTTAGCACCAGAGAGGGGCCCCGATGCCCCAGGCTCGCTTCTCTAATCAAGGTGACGCACTCCCTCTTTCCTGAAGGAACTCGTGTAGCACATTTAACACAGTGTTCATAGGTCAGACTCTGAAAAGAGAAAGGTAATGGATTTGATCTTTGTGGGAGGTTTTTTCTTTTCCTTCATAAAAGGTACAGAGTAGAATCAAACAATAAAGGGAAAACCTTGCGTTTGCAGAGATCTGAAGGGTGATTCAGAGTGGTGGCTGGGAGACCACAGGCAGCTGAGTGACACAGCTGTGATGACACGTAAAGGCTCACACTTTATGCAGGGATAAGCTTCCTGTGTTTACTGAGTGTCTGCACCCGGAGGTGATGAAACACTGGGTGGGTGATCTTTGCAAAGCAGGGCCCCTGAAATGATCCACCCGAGCCCAGACAATGACTTTATTCCTCCCTTAAGCCCTTGTTCTATCTCTTCTCTCGTGCTTTTGATTTTATCAACCTCCTTAGCTCATTTATCTGCACTGACTCGATGGGGCTCAACTCTGCAGAGTTCGACTATTCTGCTAAGCGCAGGTTTCCCCATCATTCAACCAACTGCGCTGCTCTCCCCTGGACCTTCTCTGATAGGCTTGTAAGATTACCTGTCTCGTAATCCTTTATTCTGTCATGTTCTGCATGCCTCATGCTTTTGAAGTTCTTCATTATTTCCTCTTTGACCTTATTTTACTTTATTTCCACTCTTACCTTGTCATTCACATTTGGTGATAGGGAGTTTACACATGAGGAAAACAAGATGCAAACTGTCAGAGTTTAAGATTAAAGGCATTTCAAAAATATGAGGCATAGTAAGGTTTTACATATGCCACCTTACTGATACTGCAAAATTTGTAATAATTAAATGTACCTCAAAAAGGATGATGCATTTACAGTGAGGCACTGGGACATAAAAAGCTCACTGTGAGTTAGACTGAATTTGCCCATGGTTTCATACACGCAGTTATCTAGGAAATCTCAAGTCCTGGTTCATCAAGTGCCTGTGTGGCCATGTACTCAGTGAGCCTAGTGAGTGACCTTCCAGAGTTGGAAGGACAAGCCTGTGGTGTTCTGCACTTCCAAGACTTCTGTTCATGTCTTGGAACATCTGCTGAGAGCCCACCATGCTCCACGCACAGTGCTGGGCACTGGGGTCTAGTGGGGAGCACAGAGCAACATGGTTCCTGCTCTCACCAAGTTTATACTTCCTAACATAATCACACACATAAATGTAAAATTAGCACCAGGAAAGCTACTACAAAGTAGATGTATTAAGTGGATGTGACCTGATTGGAGAGGGGAGAATCCGGGTGCCTGAGCTGGGCTGGGAACGACCAGGAGTTAACCGGGCGAAGAGGAGAGGGAAGCACATGAACTATCAGAGATGGAGAGCCTGGCTGCTGGGTTTATGAAAAGCAGAGGGGATGAGAAGAGCTGGAGAGGGAGGCAGGGCTAGAATATTAAGGCAGCAACAGCCTTGTGATGGGGTCTGATCTTTACCACGAAAGAGATGAGGTGCCACTGCAGGGTTTGAAGTGATGGACAGATAGACCCGATTTGTGCTTCGCAAAGGAACCACTTTATCTAACAGACTGGGGGAGGAGGCGGCAAATACATGTTGATTTGTATTTCAAAGCTTTCATAGCCTCTTGACACATACACTTACAAAATGCATTCTGTATCTCTGCACTTACGAGTACTGAGTCTTTTAACAGAAGAGCCCTTGGGGAGAAGGAGGAAGTGAAACAACAGGAGGAAACTCAGGAATATTGAAGTAGGCACTTTAACCTTCCTGGAAAATATTATTCCCATTTTGCAGAGGAGTAAAACTGACTCTGTTAAATAACTGGCAGCACATAAGGACCCGATGTGATTCAAATGGTCCTGCAAGCTAGGAGGACACTTTCTCCCGCTCTGCCCCGATATGCCCGCCCCTGAAGCTGCCCACAGTAGGCCTGAGATGTGGTTGGTGCTACAGAGCAGCTATAAGCCCTCCACAGGGTGACTCATCCAAGGTCAGAGCTAGAAAGCCAATGAATTGTTGAGCCAGGGTTTGAATATCAGGTCTGTCAAGCTCTTGCCCTTTTTACTACCCCATATTTCCTTATGAAGGAGGAACAGACTGAGGAAAAAGGAAAGGGGCCAAGATAGGGAGTGGACTATGAAGTCACTAAGACAGGTGAGAACTTCCCTCTAAGCCAGTCTTTAAGGTAAGGAAGAAACAGAGTGAGCTTAAGATACACAGTATCTTACAGTAGCTGATGGAAAACGAACGAAGTGAACATAATGCTTCAATGTGCATGAATGACCATAGACAGACTCTTCAAACTGAGATAGACCCATGGATGAATGTATTTCACTATTTTTATCCAACCTTCCCCGCCCTTTACCCAACGCTGGGAAATTCTGTGTGAGAGAGTCTCTTCTTGCTAAGGGAGACAGCCTCCCTGCTGTTTGTCTGGACTCAAGGGCATATTCATTCAAGACAGTATGTCATGCCAGTCAAACCCAATGGCAGGATATGAGCAAGATGAATAAAGGGCCCCTCCCCACACTCAGGCAGCTAGGCAGGCCCACACATTCATGATCCAGACAAGCAGCCTCTGTCCGGTGGAAGACAAGGTGGGATTCTTCTGAGCTGTCACCAGAAATCTACACACTACTAAATATGTCCCCTCCCAGAATAGACTCCCCTGAGATCCAACAGCAGATGACAGACACCAAGTAATGTGGGCCACCAAAATAAGTTTCCTCGGAATGAAAACCACCTTTAAAATTTCAAATACAAAGATGAGGCCTAAGATCAAAAGTTTACACATATGTTTCTCACCATGCACATTTCTGAAGCATTTCAAACCTTTCTGCATTTATCTCTCCTAAAATCACACCTGGGCACACTAGACCTTCTGACTAGCCGTGCTGGGTCTGCATGACCTGCTGGTGTAAGAGCTGCCTCCCCTCCTCTCCCTGCCCCCAGCCATTCTGCCTTCCCCTCGCTCTCGGATTTGTTTACAACAGGTGACAGAAATGGTGTAGTCGGGAACCTCACATTGCCTGTAGACTTGTTTGCCTGGCCTGTACAGCTTTTCTAAATTAAAAAAAAAAATTAAGTCTGGTTAATTCTTAAAAATACAGATTTTGCTTTCTCTTGAAAATTCAAAGACATAGAAGGAAGAAGCCAGTGTTCCACAGCTGGCCTGAGCAGCAGAGGCGGCTCCTCAGGATGGATACAGGCGCGTGTGTGGCCCCCACCCGGCTCTGCAGGCTGTGAGTCTGTGTCCACCCCTCACCTTTCTGAGACTGTGGGTCAGGCAGAGCTGCTACAGTAGCGAGGAAGCAAAGTGTGGCCGAGGGTGAGGAGGAGACCCTGCTTCTCTCTGCCTGGGGCCATCACAGGGTTTCCTGTAGCTTGTATGTGTTTGTCCACAAACTCAGCAGCATCTCAGGGCACCTCTATGCAGTTGAAGTCCCACCCAGGCACCCTTTAGTCTAAGAAAATACACCTACTAAAGCAAACCTACAGAAAGGAAAACAAGGGCCAGCTATTCCCTTTGCAAAAGAAGTGCCTAAGGGTTTCTCTTTTTTCATTAGCTACATTTAACACAGGGAAAAACCAAGGCTCGGAGTGGTTGAAGAATGTTGCCAACTCAACACAGGAGAGGTGGAGCCAAAGTTTTTTTTTTCCCCCTTTACAATGGATTTAATGTGAGAAAACATAAATAGCACACAATTTGGCTGCGCATTACAGAGGCTGGAAGCCTTGTGCCCGCTGCCGCGGTCAGCACCTTGGCCGTGGAGGTCTCAGGCAGGGCTTCAGCAGCGACAAGGACTCCTCAGGGGCTTTGTCAGCAGGGGACCCACACCAATGCTGGCTGGAGCTGGGGAGGAAGATAACTTACAGAATGACTGCAGCGGCATGTGGAGGCTCCCTCTGGGCTCCAACATGGAGACGCTTTGAGAGAGAGCCTAACTGCCAGCTCTAAGACTGGATGTCATTTTAGCGACCATAATTTGGTCATTTTGGGTAAACGTGACGTATGTGAATATGGTGGGTTAGATACCCTGAATGACCTTACCAGTGGCTAACAGGCAAGAAAGTAAAGAATCCTCTGAAGCCAAACACAAAGTGAATGTGTGACTAGAGGGCAAGGGAGTGCTACCCACATAATAGCTGCTGACCCTGGGAAACTTGAGTTTCCATTTTCATAAATGGGCATCAAAGGTAGAAAATTCAGCTTTGGGACTACAAAAGAGGAGTCTAATAGGAGATGCCTATGAGAACTGGAAGCCCAAAGACTGTTCAAAAGAAGGCAAAAGGAATAAAAAGAGTGAGACAGGAAAGGGATAGATAAAATGATACAATTAACTAAAAATATCAGTAATCAAAATTAATATAAATTGACTAAAATGATCTAGTTAAGATATATTGTTAAAAAATACATTAGCTACGTAGACCGGAGAAGCACAAAATATAAGAACACGGAAAGGTTGAAAGCAAAGGGTACGAGACACACCAAAGAAAACCAGTGTATTTACTAATATCAGACAAAACAGACTTATAAGTAAAAAGCACTGAGATGCGGTAGGTTGCTGTATAATGATAAAAGATTCAATTCACTTGGAAAATATAACAAATATCTGAGTACCAAATAACAAGGCTTTAAAACATACAGAGTAAAACTGGACAGATCAAAGGAAAATTCACAAAATTTACAAGAAATTTTTTAAAGCACCCAGTTTAATTACTTAAAAATTAGAAAGAATACAGAATATTTGAATAATACAATAACCACGCTTTACCCAATGAACATATTACAGCATACTGCCCTTAACAATTACAGAATACACATTTTTTTCAAGCACACATGGATCATACACAAAAAACTGAATACATGTAAGACCAAAGAGTAAGCCACAACCAATTTGGAAGATGGGGCTCATATAGACTATATTCTCTGATGGCAATGGAAGTGCACTAGAAATCAAGAATAGAAAACTAAGTAGAAAATCCTCATATATTTAGGAATAAAAAACAAAAACACCTTCCGAATAATTGTGAGTCAAAGAAAAACTAGTGGAAAGAATCCTAGTAGAAATTAGAATATGTTTAGAACTTAAAATAATGAACATACTACATATGAAAACGACAGACTTAACTTCATACATCATTGGTAGAAATAAAGAAACCTTCAGAATTACTAATCTAAGCATCCATCTTAAGGAGCAAGAAAAACAAGAACAGAGTAAACCCCAAAGAAGATGGACACAGAGAAATAAGGAAGAGAATAAATGAGTGAGCTGGTTCTCTAAAAGAGTGAAAAAATGGACACATCCCTGGCATGATTAATAAAGAAAAACAAAGAATACACAAACAATGGTCAAATAAATCAGAAGGGAACGTAAATATAAATGCTTTTTAAATATTAAAAATACAATAAAGTAATATTATAAAAACTTTGGAAACTAAGTTGAAGTAGATAAATTATCAGGAAAAAAAAAAGAAATTTATCAGAATTGACTCAAGAAGAAATAGAAAATCTAAGACTACCCTAATTGTTATAGATATCTAAGTGGTGGTTTAAAATTTTCACACAAAGAAAATATACTAGACCTGGCTGGATGTACAGGTGCATTCTACCAAACATTCAAGGAGAATTCTTAATTTACATAAACTTATCCAGACAACAACAAAAGGATTATTCTTTCTCACTTTATAAGGCTACTATAGCACTAAGTCAAAATCATTCCCCAATACTACAGGAGAAGAAAATGACAGGCCAATCTTACTTAAGAACATAGATGTAAATATCTTAAACAAAATAATAGAAAACTGAATTGAACAATGCATTAAAAACACCATCATGAGTAAGCAGAGCTTATCTGAGGAAATCAAGAGAGATTTAGCATAAAATCTATTAATATGATTTAATTAGCATATTAAAGGAAAAAGATCATATGATGCTTTCTATGGATACAGAAATAGTACCTACAATTCAAAATGTATTCATAATGAACTCTCTCCAACAAACAAATACTAGAAGGGAAAATACTTAATCTGATAAATGTTATCTATATAAACTCATTAAACATTGTGTTTAGTGGTGAAATGTTAAAAGCATTCACTTTAAGATTAGAAATAAGAGTGCTTGCTTTAACTACTGCTATTCAGCATCATACTGAAGTAATGCGTGCCAAGTAAATGCATAAAATAAAAAAAGAAATAAAAGAACTTAAAAGGAAGATGCAGAATTCTTATTATTTGCATAAAATGTGATTAGGTAGAAAATCCAGAAGTAGTTATAGATAAATTATTTAAAGTAATAAGAGCTTGGTAATTTTGTAAGATATGGTTGATCAATATTAAAAAATCAGTTGTTTTTCTTTTCACTGGGAACACAAACAGGTAATTTTAATATTCCATTAAATACAAGAGCAAAATAAAACATGCAAATTCTTAGAATCAATCTAGTGAAATATTTATAGGTATCATGGGAAAAACTGAAATTTTATTTAAGCAGTTTATGGAAAACCTAAATAAATGGATTATATCACATTTGTAGAAAGACTCAATATTATAAAGATGTAAGCTTTCCCCCATTTATTTATGGATTCCAAGCAATTCCAATAAAAATCCCAGTAGGACAAGTAACTTTTGAAATTTTACATGGAAGGGCAAAGGCCCAAGAACATCCAAACCCTCCTGAAGAATTCAGATGTATGTCTAGGGATGAGGGAATGGGCAGTTTCTCCAGCAAAACTCGAGACTTTTTAAAAGGTAGAAAAGTACAGTCTTGATACAAGTATAGACAAATAGACCAGTAGAACAGTATAAAGAATCTATAAACAGACCACTGCATTTACGGAAATTTTATTTATTATGGAGCTGTCACTGCATACTGGAGAAACGAGAGCTTATCCAATAAATGATGCTGTGACAGGTGGCTATCCATACAGGAAAAACTGAAATTGGATTTCTGATTTCTTCCTTTTACTACACAGAGAATCAATTCTAGGTGATTAAAGATTCAGATATGAAAAGCAAAACTATAAAACTTTTAGAAGAAGATGTAGGAGATCTTTAAGAATATGAGTTAGGAAATGATTTTTCAAAGATGACACAGAAAGCAGAAACTATAAAGGAAAAGGTTGATTGAGTCAATTGCACTAAAATTAAGACCTTCTGTTTATCCAAAGGCACCATAAAGAAAGTAAAACTACAAGCTGTAAGCTGTGCTAAGGTATCTGTTAACACATCAATAGATGAAAAACTATTACCATGAACATATAAACACTTCTAAAATCAACCTTGAAAGAAGGAACAATTCAACAGAACATGGGGAAAAGATATGAATAGGCATTTTTATTTAAAAGGGAGTATGAAAGCCCAATAAACCTAAAGCAAAGATGATGAATATCTCTGTAATTAAGAAATGCAAATTCAAACCTAAGTGATATGTCATCTTCTATCTACCAGAATGAGAATGTAAAAGCCTGAAATACAAGTCTTGTGAGAATGTGTAGTAAGGGAAACTCTTTTCCACTGCTGGTATGAGTGTAAATTTGTACAACCACCTAGGGAAATATTTTTGTTTTATTTAGTTAAGTTAAATATATGCCCACCTAGGTATAGTCTGTTCTAGAAAAATTCTTGCATATGTGCAGGAGGAAATATGTACCAGGATTGTATTAGTTACAAAAACCTGGAAATAACCCAAATGTCCACTAACAGGGAAAACCTCAACTCTCCATAGATAACTAACATAGACTGTAGCATATTCATACAATGGAATAACTTACAGCTTCATGCATCAATTTGGATGAGTGTTATGGACATAAAGTATAAAAAGCAAACCACAGGGAAGAACATGTACCTTACGATTCATTTATATAAAGTTCACTAAGTGTGCAAAACTAAATGATATAGTTGAGAAGTACACACACATGTGGTAAAACTAGAAGGAATGGCAACATTTAGGGTGCTGGTTACCTCTGGGGGCTGGAGAGAGGGAAGAGAATGGACTCACGGGAGACCAGAGATACTCCTTTTTTTTAAGCTGGGCTATGGGTTCATGGGTGTTTATACATCACTGTTAGTGTTGATACTATTACACGTTAGAAATATTCTTCTAAATGGTTATAAATAAAAACAATAAATGAAATAAAATAGTTTTATTCTGTAGTCTAGTCACAGGCTAGTCATGCCTGGACCACAGAAACAGATGACAAATAAAAACAAAGCTGCCATCATGAATTTTTCTTTTCATTAAAAAAAAAAAGAAAAAAAGTGGCTAATCAGGGTCTTTTTTGCACATTATTCACTCTTACAAAACGTTGTAGGTGATTCCAAGGCCCACTGACTTTTGTGTCATCTGAGTTTCAGGAAAAAGGTATGCTATTTATAAATAAGTTTATGCAATGCTAAACAGGCATTGACACCTGTTCAGCTATTAAGGTGATGAAGTTAAAAATTATGTACTTTTTTATAATAAAAATATATTCTATGGAAGTGGGGAATATATTATACTTTTATGGAAACAGGAAAACATGCTACCTTTCTAAGAGCAAATGATCTCCTTTCAAGATCTTTTAACTTGACTCTCAGATTTTTACTTAAACACTTACAACTAATATCCCTTCCTCTCAAATGTCTCCTGATTTCTTAGATTCCCTACTTCACAGTTTGACCAGTAAATTACTTCATATGTTCATTATTTTTTGCCTATGTTTTCTATTTATTTTCAGTTTTTAATTAGAGTGTGTCCCTAAGAGCTTTGTACCAGAGATTTACTCATCAGTTATGAAAATTTTACCCTTCTGAACTTTATTAGATTATTTTACAAGCTTAAAAAAGTTTTATTTATAAAGCAGATCCATCAATATTTCTAATACTTTTTTAAAAATCTGAATATCACCTGTGTTTCTCTTCTGATATTAGCCTTCTTGAATGACTGAAAAAAGGTAATCAGATGTCGAGAATTATTATTTTTATTTCCCATTCCCCTTATTTTCTACATTTACAGATTGTTTTGTTTTGTATCTTTAATACATCAATATTAATTGATGTTGAGTCATTAGCTAGTAATTAAAGTCAAAACTTGCTACTCTTTTTTTAATAGAGTATTTCATGTAATTATGTCTCACATGGTTTTTCTCAGTGTTTATTCTAACTGCATAATTTTATTCAAGTTCTATTTCATGATGTATCTTAACATCTAAGTCTCTCTCAGTATTGTAAGTCACTCACAAATTAATACCTCACTCCTTTGTCTTAATAATAAAAATCAGTACTTCCACCAGAAAAACTTTTCAATGCCTTCCAACAACTCTATACAGTAGATACATCTGCTTATTTTAGAGGCACTGAGGTTCAACAAAGTGAACTGACATTTCTAAGTTGAATAAAGCAAATGCAACATGTTTGCTTATTTTGGAGGTTGAGAATGGGGCTGAGGGTTTAGAAAGGATCAAAATAGTCATATTTTTAGTAAATCTTTAAATTCATTTATATGTTTCTGTTAAAGGGGGTTCTAGAAACTCTCTTTTAAATGAGCATTGAGTTGATCTTCTGAAAAAGATTTTCTTATCCTTTCCCCATATCAAGACTTGGCTTGTAAGTCTTATCCTCAGAAGGAGCCATTGTTTCCCCCACTACTTTCTCTTTTTTTTCAATTGAAGTGTAGTCAATTTACAATGTTGTGTTAGTTTCTAGTGTGCTGCACAGTGATTCAGTTATACATAAACATACTTTTTCATTTTCTTTTTCATTATAGGTTATTACAATATATTGAATATAGTTCCCTGTGCTATACAGTAGGATCTTGTTGTTTATCCATTTTATAACTAGTAGTTAGTATCTGCAAATCCCAAACTCCCAATTTATCCTTCCCCGGTCCCCTTTCTTCCCGGTTACCATAAATTTGTTTTCTATGTCTGTGAATCTGCTTCTGTTTTATAAATAACTTCATTCGTGTCATTTTTTTAGATTCCACATATAAGTGACATCCTAGGATCCCCATTATTTTCTGATTGTAGTTTGCTGCTGGTACGTCCTCATATTTTGATAGAACCCACTGACCTTATCAGGACACCTTATCAGGAAAAGTACTCTCAGGATACTTGCCCGATTTAACTCTTGTTTTATCAAATGGAAAGAAAGTGTTTTTTTTTTTAAAGTTGGGTAAACATACAATGCTTTTTTAAGAGGAAAAAAAATTCACGTTCTGTGGGAGTACTTATTAATCAATTTGAAAGTCAGACAGTCTAATTTGCCAAAGGTTTCTGCTAAGAAAATTCTCTCTGCTGCAGGTGCCCAGAAAAGCTAGAGATCATTCACTTGGGACTCACTCTGAAGATACGTCTATCTGTCTCTTACCATGAATATCCATGAAGAACCCTTGAGATAGGAGGTTCATTGGCATTTCTCTTGGATGCCTAAGGACATGCTTTAAAAATACATATCTGCGCCATCATTTCTCAGAATCCCCAGTGTGAGAGGGATGTTTTTATTACATCTGTGCTAGCCACCTCCTCTGACCCCCTACTATACCTGGTTTTCTCTAATCTTAGCAAAGTCTTGTACTACTAAAGAGGCACATAGCACCAATGTCCTACAACCAAGACCAACATAAAAGAAGCAGGAAAAGTCTCAGGTTCAGAGGCTAACATTTGATGCCTTTTAACTCGGTGTTCAAAAGTAGCGTTACTTACAGCTCTAACCTATGGGCACAGTAATTCATTAGCTGTTACATGAAATGATATTTCAGAATTTCCCAGGTCTTCAGCTGTAGTTAATTCTGAGTTGGGCAACTTCACTGCACTGAGTTTAGTCTAAGACATCTTGCTATTACCAGATCATTTCCTAGCTATTCCCTTTTGTTTCTGATCATGAAAAAGGGGGAAAAAAACTATACAGTGTTTTCCAAACTTACTTGATCACGGAGCGTGTGTTCAGCTCGGTCACAGAGGCAATAATGCTTTAAGACTGAAGGTGAAGGAACCGCAATTAACAAAGAGAAACGTGCCTGAGTTTAAAGGCTGGGAAGTACCTGGTGCTAGCTTCTCCTCTTCTTGAGCTTATTTTTAATATAGCTTGTGAATGTCTAGTTCACCTATTCTCAGAAGTTTTGGAACTTTACAACCAAGCCATGATACCCATGGAGTGACCAGCTGCCATATAAACATCATTTGTACGGGTATTTAAGATCTGTATGTTTCTGGGCACCAACTGTATCAAGCGGAAGCTTTACAATAAGATGAAAAAGGGGTTCCTAATTACTTTTATTGTTAAATTCCCAAATCGTTAACCTGTATGCTATCCAGTTTATACATAAATCAAACCACTGAGTCATGTAGATATTAATCTATCCTGATTCTTGTTGAAATAATTTAAACATATCTGTGAGTTAAAGGTTAATGCTAATTAACAGGTTCTAACGAAGGTAGAAGAGATTAGCTTTAAATGATTAAATTTGATATTAAACATGGAAACAGGATCTGAATTAACTATGTGCTATGATCAAGAACAACTGTTGATCTTTAAGTACTGATGACCTTTGAACTTACATGATGAAGTAGTTCCTTTCCCTGACATGGAGTTTGTCACCCTAGACAAATTCTCCACTGGTGCCATAAGAATCCATGAGTAAGAAAAATCCAAACCATCTGAATATTAAATTGAACCCATAAAAGGAGAAAAAAGTCATCCATTCATCACTGCCAAGTTCCTAGCCTTATTTCAAAGATCAGAGATAAAATCAACCAGTAAAATCTGATCCACAGAATTTCTATGACTCTCAAGTGGTTAACTTTCTTTGAGAATTAAATGTGTGAAATATATACATTAGTATTTTATATATTCAGTATTTTATATATATTTACTATATATATATATATATATAGTAGATCAAAATAAACATCCATAATATCTAAAACTGGCATAATAACTCCTTTTGGACAGCTAGTACAAAGAATAAGTTGCTTTATAAAAATGACATGGAAAATGATAAAATATTGCTTATTTTTATAATCTTTGACAAGAAGTGAAAATACCATTTTCTGAAACCCAGGTAGAGGACTCATTTTTCTCACCTGCCAGAAGAAAAAGCATCTTTCACAAAATTGAGCACCTGCCTATGGAATTCTGAATCTGTGTTTACATGGATTTAAGGACCTGAGGCAAACTGTTGGAACAGGATGGAAACTCCCTAGACAAGATCTGGGTGGGGGATTAACCAAGCCTGAGCCACAGACCTGCTACTTGTGTTGTACTTATGTCACGACAACTTCCCTCTAGCTCAGTGGGTCTCAAACTTCAGCTTGTATGAGATTCACCAGAAGGTGGGTCACACAAACACAGCCTGGTGGCCTCACTCCTAGAGGTTCTGATTCAGTAGGTCTGCGGTGGGGATCGAGAATTTGCATGTCTAACTTGTTCCCAGGGGATCTGATGCCAGGAACTACACTCAGGACTACTGCTCTGGCTTAAATTCTGTAAGAAAGAATACTCTTTTTACATAAGAGTACTTCTATATTTAGGCTTCTGTGCCTTGGGAGAAATGAATATATTGAGCAGCAATTTAGACCATTTGTTAAAAAATGTGGTCACCACTTGGAAACCACACAGGCCACCTCTAAAGTCCGCTGGTGGGGTGGGGGGCTATCCTCTCACAGGGCTCTGGTAATCTCACTCATGACTTCCATGCTGTGTTATTTTCAACTGCACTACAAAAATGAGTTTTTTATTTTTTATTGAACAACTTGTGAGTTGGCTTTGCAACATGTTAAGAAAGTGCTCTTCTGTTTGCAGGGAAGCTGGGAGCCAAGGAACCATGTGGCGGCCTATCTTAGAACCACACATAGAAGGGGTGAGAGAAGGAGGCTGGTGTTGGATCAGGGCACGGGCTGTAATTCTCTGCAGTCAGCCTTGACTGATTCAAATTCTAACTTGGATACTTTCCAGTCAAAGGATTATGAAGGGAGGGAGAGAAATAGACACATTTACACTTTCCACTTTTGCACTGTGTCTGATTCACTGACTTGGAGGTGATGCAACAGAAATGGTAGACGTGGTGGTAGGAATAACAGATTCATTTCATTGTCTGGGAGCAATGGTTGGTGAGGATCAGCACAAGAATCTGAGGGTCTAGAACCCAAGAACCATAGCTTTTCTACAGTAACTGAAAGAGCAAGGAGGGAGCACAAGAATGAATTCTAGATTTTATTTATAATAACTAATCTTTGTATGTGCTCACTAGACGACATTTTACAGAGAAAGAGACTGATGTTCTATATTATTATCAAGTTTTGTACCTTTAGAAGAAAAATCAGTTGTGCACCAATCAGATGCCTCAAAGTAACTACTACATTAAAAAAATCCACCCTGAACTTACACTGCTAATTGGAAACGTTTTGACTGCTACCATTTTTAAGGACAACATGTATCCAAGAGGCCTAGCCTCCCTTTCTCCTGCTTCTGTCTGTCTGCACAATATCACAGCCAAAGACCTGTCAACTCAAAAGAAATATTTCCCCAAGAAACACAAAACCATGTGAAGAAAAAGCAGAAAAACTAGAATAAATTTTGTAAGGTTCCATCTCAGATGAAAACTGAATCCTGAAACCACACAAAAAAAATTATAAAGCCCTTCCCATTTTGAGCTATTTCTTAGATTTCTTTACTTTGTCCATTTTCTTTAGTTGACTCTTTAGAGAACTATGGGGGTATACACACACACACACACCACCACCACATTTGAGAGTTGTCAATTAGAAGCTATAAGCAGAAAAATGAGAGATAATTCTTAAATAATGTTTGGCCAAACCTTTAGAAAATCGGATCATGAAATGGGAAGGAGGCAACACCTACTTCATGTCAGTCTGCTTAACTGCACACTTCATCAGTCTCCCAACACCACAATGGGCTTCTCTTTCAGAATTAAGCAATTGTATAAAAGAAAACTTTCTTACCCTCATTCTTCCATTCCTTATTGCTGGCCCATCTTCTGCCAGTCTCAACACGTACAAATCCATTTTGTATTCCCTTCCTCCCCGAATGCTGAATCCAAATCCTTTGGCTCCTTTCTCCATATCCACAGTGAAATAATCAAAATCCTTTGGGGTTGGAGAGAAACAATGGAATACACAATTGTTTAGTATCAGAGAAGTTTCTGTGGCCAGTCCCTTTGTGCTTCTTCTCTCATAGTGAACATATTTCAGCTGACATGATGCTGTGAGAAGGACTAAGCTGACTTCACCATCTAGCAAAATGCAAGACAAGATTCAAATGGTTTGAGCAGATCAGAACAATTTCCTGGGTCATTATAAGAACTGCAATAGCTTATTTACATTGGAATCCATCAGTTTACTTGACAAACATGTAATAATTGCATATAGGCCTGAGTGATATTCTTTCTCCTTTTGAGTTTTCTCACTGCTGTTGAGCACCATAAATAAATGTACCAGAGCTGTGTGTGTGTGTGTGTATGTGTGTGTACTACAGGTGCACTGATTAGAAAACGAAATACATGTGATGGGATCTGCAGTACCTGGGGCTGCCTGTAGTCTGACAGAGGGAACTGCCTGGTGTCAGCAGAGTGCTGCCTGTAGTCCAGCAGGGGAGGCTGCCTGTAGTCCAAGGACGGGGGTTGCGGGTAGTCCCCTCCTGGGGGCTGCCTGTAGTCCAGTGGGGGCTGCCTGTAGTCCGTGAACGGAGGCTGTCGGATGTCTGGTTTCACATCTTGCCTTGCTTTTACTTCTGACCTGTAACTAAACGAATGGAAATGGGATTTGCTCTGGTATCAGCCTTCTAAGGAGAACAGAATGATCGCAGGACCCCTAGGCACATGTGGACCACACCACTTGGTGGTCCTTTGGCATGCTCAGGATTATGAGAACACTGAATAAGTGACAAGTTACTACTTTTAAATCTTTGACAAATGCCACACTGTATACTTTTCACCTGGGTCCTTAGGAAAACAAGGTAAAATTGATGGTCAACCAGAATTTTGTGGAAAAGGACTTACAGATAACCCTCTTTGATCAGGCTATTTAAAAACTGTGCAACTGTAGCAAATCAAGGGACTTACACATTTAACTACACATCCCCAAATAACAATCAGTAAACTGACTTGCTTAACTTCTCTCTCCCTCTTTCTCACACACACACACACACAACATTCACTACTTCATGAAAACATGATTGAAGTGATCTTTAAATATCCTACAAATATCTAATTAAAGGCTATTTTAACCTGCTAGCTTAAGGCTTTTTAAATATCTTACAGAGGTTAAAGGAGCGATGATAAGGTATAATCACCAACTACAAATCAAGCAGAAGGGCACTGGTCAGTGCTAAGGTACAAATGTAATACACAGAGGTTTCAATAATAGACTAACTCTCAGGATTAGTATCAGATACTATCATGGTCATAAGATAGAAGGGAAGGCAAAAATGTTTAACACTTGTCTTGTTCTTTTTCTTAACTTTTTTTATTGATTTATAATCATTTTACAATGTGTCAAATTCCAGTGTAGAGGACAATTTTTCAGTTACACATGAACATATATATATTCATTGTCACATTTTTTTTCTCTGTGAGCTACCATAAGATCTTGTATATATTTACCTGTACTATACAGTATGATCTTGTTTATCTATTCTACAATTTTGAAACATTTGTCTTGTTCTTATTTCTAGCTACTAATAAAATAAATGCAGGGTCCAGAACTAGTTGTTTAGTTTTGTTAATCCAAATTGCTCTAAGTTGAGGGGTTCACAGGTCCAAAAAAGGGCTAACGTACCTAATACCTACCATTATGGGATCATTAATAAGATAAACTAAAAAAAACTACCATAGTATAGAGACCACCTCTTAACTCTCTAGTTCATTGCCTATTGCCATGACAACAGTCTACACAGTGAGCCTCTCAGGGATGTAGGTCGATTAAAAAATACATCCTATATAATAATACTTTAATCTGAAGTTATTATGGAGGATTTAAGCAATTGAGAAAATATTTAGCAACAAGGAAAAACTCAAACGTGTCAGGAAAATATGTTCAAAATCAGTAGAATTTTTACTTCTTACCATTTAAAACTAGATTTTTTTTTTTTTTTACTGGCTTATGACCTGATTAGTATTAAATATTTTAAAAAATGACTCACCTGAACAATTGCCACTAGTTTAATATTTGGTGAGGACACACTGATAGTGTATGGCAATAGATGTTATTTATTTGGGGTTTTGGAAAAGGGTTAGTAATGTAGTTATTTTAATAATGCTTTGAGCAGTTCTCATTTGTTACTTAACTTGCAGAAGTAACACATTCCTTTTGTGAGGTGCATAATTTAGGCTTTGCTTTATACATCAGCAAGTTGTCCACTCACCTACTGAGAGTGTGCATGCTGAGAACAGAATTATTTAAAATCCACTTTGAATGAGATGCTTAACTATGCAAATACATGAATTAAACGAAAGGAACTGGACTGGGTGACATTGGTTGGCGTGTATCTTTTCCTTTCTAGAAATCATTTGCTTGGTGGGTTAGATGTCATTGTTTTAAGTTATACCACAGTCACTTTATTTTCATTATCTGTGTAATATTGGTATGAAATATCCATAATGTGCTTTGTTTCCAACCAGTCACAAAGTACAGCAAAAGTGGGTGAAATGTTAAGCGTCTCCCCAGAGCCTAGAAACAGGGACAATTAGAACTTGTAACAGCTGCCACCCAAGCCTGCCTTTCAGCACTCAAACTTCATTCGACACCAGTGCCAAGTGTCAGGCTTTTACGTTGAAGTGCACATTGAAGAATTCTTAATAAGTAAAATATACTTAATTTGTATGAGTGTTGCTAACTTTTAAGTGAATGATCCACTAGTTAGGGAAAAAGTCGTTATGCTGAATTTGCGAAACACTTTAAGGAAGACTCAAGGTTATTTTTAAAAAGTCTCTTAAAAGCTCCTTCACTTATGAAAGGGTAACCCTTTGTAGATTGTATGTCAGTATAACCCTTTGTAGTTATTAATTCCATTATTAAAGAGACTTTAGAGATGATAAAACCAGATTGCTAATGGTAAATTCTAGCAGAATTTTATGGTACAAATTCCAGAACTAAGAAATATCACCCATGTAATAGGGGATCTTATGGTGGGATTTTGCCCCATGTGGGCCTTTCAAGAATTATTTCCTGCCTTCAGCATCTAGTGTACAAAGTCTGTGAAAGAAGTCAATTTCCAATGCTTTCTACTAACCTTGCTACTTAAAACATGTCAAATATTGATTGCCCTTGCTGGGGAAGATGAAATCTGCTATTTACAGTTAGTTTTTGAATATCTTACATAATGGCTCTTTTGTTGTTTTCAAAAAATGCTTCTCCTTGAATAGTGTTTTGCTTATGTTCATATTAAAAATATTTTGTTTCCTGAGCACACACCAAAAGGATGTTAAGGGACAGAGAAATGAGTAGAGGTGTGCAGCATGTCAGGAGAAGGCCAATCCAAGAGTAAACAAGACAGGAGAAAACAGTCACTCGTTATAACTCATAAGATAAAAATTTCCAAGCAGATTGTCATTTTACTTTATCCCACTTTAACTTGGAAACTGGCTCAATTTGACATGTAGGTGGGCACTTCTTGTACAAAGGAACTAATAGGAAATTCATACTGTGTGCTTGGCATACAAGCTGTCTTAGAGACATCTGTAGCCTGATCTAGAAAAAGGCAAAGAATTCTCAATCTAATACCACAATCATCTTTAAATACAGCTAGAAAAATTGTTTTGGTATCTGTAAGATCATGGAATCTCTTCATTCATATGGAAAGAGCCAGTCACTAACAATCAAAGTTAAGCCAGGAAACCTGAGCTCCAGGAAAGGGCCCTAGAATTGGGGTAGGCACTTCCTAGGCTTTTAATATTACTGAAGCAAAAACAGCTAAGAACTCTGGGCAAATTCGGATCACGTCAACCTGTTAATCCCAGAGTTAGGAAATATTTTATTCTGTAGTCACACAAAAAAAGTATCCATAGGCTGTTGCTTGGATTGGGGCAGAGTTGATAGGGGCAGAGTCCCAGATGTGACTAGAACCCGACGGGGACAGGATAGTGGAGTCGCTTAAGTGTTATTCTCCCCCACTAACCTATGACACACGGGGGATGAGATTACCTACCCCCAGGCCAGGGGCAAGAGTCCAATTCCAGGAAAGTCTGACTCTGGAGAGGGAAGACAGAATTGTGGCTGGGAGGTAAACTGAGAGTGGCAGAGCCAAGAAGAAGAGTTGGAAGCTGGTGCGGGGATTGCTGGAGCACTTAGGTCCTTCCTCCTAAGCCTAAGATGAATCCTGGGGAAAGCAGTGCCATCTGTCCAAGCAACACACGGTCCCAAAGCAAATGCATCTGGGGCTTATTACAGAGACGTCCAGGATTTACTTCTCTAACGGACTGTCAAATTCTTGCCTCTGTATCATTTACCTTATGGGGGTTAGTCTTTCTTCTTCCCTGGAATATATTAAAACCATAAACAGCTGGAGACAACAGGCATTTACTTTTCTATGAAAGCAAATGGAGGAAATGAGAATAGAACAGGGCGTCGTGGGAAGGACTCTTGTGGCACAGGGGAAACATTTGCTTTGCAATCGCGTGAGTGATGAACCTGGATGGTTCTGGGACTCAGAAACCGGGTCTCACTTCCTCTTCACCAATCCAGGCAGGATATGGGTAACAGATGTTCAGAAAACATTAGAATCATGGAAAGGACCAGTGAGGGTTTTGTTTTCAGAGATGTTCCCAAGGGTTGTTCTATTTCTCTCCTTCGAAAGGTCAAAAACAACATGGGAACATGTCTTCATCTCTTTCTTTAATGGCTCAGCCTAGCCCAGGCTCCCTGTCAGATACAAGTCACAATAAGACAGTATTGCTTTACTATGGCTACAGCATCCTTTTCTTCTGGAAGTTCAAACTGCCTATTCCCAAGAGTCCACGATGCAGAATGGAAGAAACTCATTAGACTGTGGGTAGGTGGATATAAGGTAAAATGCAGTGAAAACACTAATATATATTAATGCTCACAAATCCTTCAACATTTCACCCTCTCCACACACCATCATTCTCTGAGCCGTCACTTACATGGCTCAGTGGATGTAGCGGCCACTTCTAACTGCTTAGCCTGCCTTCACCCCGACCAGCCTGCAGACGGTTCTCTATGGGGCCAACTGAGAGAGCTTCTCAAACACCTAATCCAATGGTGTTGATCTTCAGCTTAAAACTCTCTAATGACTTCTCACTACACTTAAGATAAAGATCAAAATCTTCAACCTGTGTATGAGACCCTTTAGGGCAGTCTCCACCACCCTCACTGGCTTCATCTCATACCATGTCCCTGCCCCTCTTCCCCCCATACTGGCCTTCCTTCCCTCCTTCATGCTTGCATACTCCCTCCTGTCAAAGAGCTTTTCTATACGTTATTGCACATTGTATATGTTGCTCTGTCCAGACTCTCTTTAATGCTCTCGCTAGCTAATCCCTATTCATCTGCAATCCTACACCATTACCTCAGGAAAGCTTCTCTTATTGTGAAGGACAGACACCTATATATGCTAACAAAACCACATTTACCACATAAACACAATTTCACAATCACACAAAGGTGCACTAGGCAATTTCTACTTTATGAAAATCTCTCTCCTGCCTCTGTCCTGTCCTGTCCCAAACTCTCCCTCTCCCCATTTCCCTCACTTCTCAGAGTCACAAAAGCCAGGGAAACTTTACCTATTTTCATGTCCTTGTAGCTGAAGTGGCTGAGGAGGAGCTGGCTGGGCGACAGGACTGTTGGGGGTGGCCGGGCTGGGCTGGGCCAGAGGACTCTGTTGGGCCAAGGGGCTGTGCTGCTGAGCCATGGGGCTCTGCTTCTCTGAGCTGGGTGCCGAGGCTGGGCTGTTGAGCTCTGCAGTGGGAAACCAAGGAAGCAAATGCAGTCAGGCTGGCACTTGATCAAGGGCAAGAGGCAGCCAGAGGTGGTTACTCTAACTCTACAAGACTCAAGGCTTAGGCTTAAAGACTGAAGCTTAAACTTAGCAAGTTCCAATACCCCTCCTGGAACCAGTATTCTTTTGTCAATGATAAAGTCGATAAATAAGGTTATGAACAGAATCTCTTGTCATTTTGTCAGAAGAAAAAAATTACGATAAGAAAGACTTGTTAAAACTATGAAAAAATAACTCAGAGGAGTAGGCTCTAAAACATATCCTATTCATTCCAGCATTACTCTCTGAAAGAAAATGTTTCAGCTGCTAATACTTTTTGGTTGTAATGAGAAGTCCTACCAGTATTCCAAAGATTGGATAAAGAATTAACCACAAGAAAAGTAAATGCTTTTTAAAATCCTTTCTCCAGTTCCTTGTTAGTCTTATTGCCTAATAATCCTCTGTTCTCCATGGTTCTCTGGAAAGAAAAAAGAACACTGGACAGAGGAAGGCACATATATCATTTTTTTTTAATTGAAGTATATATAGTCAGTTTACATATCATTTTTTGCTGTGTTGGAATAAGAACAGGATAGATATATTTCAGACTGGGAAAAGGGAGAAGCAAGTCAGACTTTTTGTGAGCAATTTTACTTACAGTTAATTTCTACTGAATATTTTATATACAATGTCTGCAGATAACAGGTTAAAAAGGGTCATTTTTCCTCTTTTTCGCTGGGCGATAAAAAGGAGGTGATCTATTAGCATTCCTTTATAAGTCACTGTCTGGTTTCTTTTCTCACAGTCTAAATTTTAAATTTTCTTCTTCACTGGTATCAGGAGGGTATTTCTCAACCTTGGCACTGTTGACACTTGTGGCAGATAATTCCTTGCTGGGTCAGGGTGGGGGCTGTCCTGTGCACTGGAGGATGTTCAGCAGCGTCCTTGTCCTCTACCTGCTCCATACCAGTGACATCCCCACCCCAATCATGACAATCAAAAATGTCTCCAGACATTGCCAAATGTCCCCTGAGGGGACTAAAATCACCTCCACTGAAAACCACTGATTTATCTATTAAAAAGTCAGTGACGGTTCAGTGTCGCTTGTTAGACAGTCCCAAGATGAATCAGGAGACTGAGTAAAACAGAAGAGACCGAGGTGCGTGAGCCCCTCCCTCTCTGTGTGGGACACTGGTCCACTCAGCAGTGAGCGCCAAGACTGAACTCCCAGGTGTCAGTGATGAGACAGTAGCTGCAGACTAGTCATGAACCCACTGTGCCTGGAAATGGTGACTTGACGGTGAGTCGGTGCTCAGAACCTCGTGGCCCCTTGAGGCATGGCTGTGAGGTGTGATGCTCACTGCTCTTCAAGCCTTTTCCTTCAGATTTGTAACCCTATCATCTCTGTTGAGTGGGTTCTAGGGCCCCCAGGGCCATCGGGAATGACCTAATCACCCAGTGCCTTGAGATTCACACTAGTTATCTACAATGTCATAGAGTTTGATCTTTGAATGAAACTGGTACTGAGTAAACAGGATATGGGTTGCAAGAGAGTGTTAATTTTTGCAAAAGTGGAAATAACACTCAACTTCTGACACTCTGACAGCACACCAACTGCAGCCAGGTGGGCTCCGTGGCCCCGGCTCAGGTACTCACCCTCCTGGGGGATGATGCGAAGGGTGACACTAAGACCTGCATCCTTGATGAGCTTCACGATGTCTGCGTGAGGCATGTTGATGATTGACTGGCCGTTCACTGCTAGGATTCGGTCTCCCACTTTTAGTTTTGCACAGCGATCTGCGGGACTCCCATCGATGATGCGTCCGATTTTATGGGGCACAGCTAAAAAAAAATCCCCAACAGAAACAGGTATCAGGGGCTTTACCAATACATGTTCCATCTTTGAGTCCCAGCTGCACAGGAAACAGTGAAGTATCAGAATTCTCTCTTTCGTCAGTATGTGTGCCTCTTGAGATCACAGTTATTCCTATCAAATGTAGCCCTGTGCATATTACTGGGACCAGAATTTCTAAATTCAAGTTCTTCACAGTGACTAGTCAATTCCAAACGTGAACCGTGGGTTCTCAAACTTTAGGGTGAATCATAATCACCCTAGGATTAAAAATACAGCTGTTTAGGTCTTACTCTGGACCTTGTGGATCAGAATGTCCAGTCAGGAGGTGGGGATAATGGATTTTTAAGAAGCTCCTCAAGAGATTCCAATACACACAAAATTTTTGAGAACCATAGATGTACAGGACTGTGCCCAGAGAGCTCAGACTCTAGAGACAATAATACAGTTCAGAAAGATACAATAAATGCTGGGAACTTTATTTCTGTCCTTCTCTGTTTTACCGAGGGGAGAAAACAGGAAAGGGAAGAAATTATTTATTTATACGGGAATTAGCCAGCTGGTGAAGAAGTTATGACCAACTTCTGACTAATCTACTAAGCTTTAGCTTAAAGGTTGATGCAGTTTTCAACTATTATGTCTTCCTTCTGATTCAGTGCAAATGATGCTGAGATCTTGCTCATATCTGGTACATAATGTATTTCGTAAAATCTAAGATGTCATTGATGCTAAGACACAACTTTCTCTTACATACCACAAGAAAAAAAGCAACTCTGGCAACTTAACAGTGACACTCCATTTGATGTAAGATACTCTGTAACTTCTGAAATGTTAAATCATGAAACACGTGTATTACAATTAATGAAGTACAGTATATGTGTCTTTCAAACAAGGAAAATTCATTTTCTTTTTCATTGTTTACTTATATGTGGGAAAGAGGCAGGTTCGTGGGGATACAGATTTTCTAGCAGGTCAACCTGTATTCAGTGTCAGTGTTTGAGTTGCTACCAGGTTGACTATTAATGGAGTCAGATGTCCAAGAGTGCACAGTGTACCTGTAAGTTCCTCAAGGAGCCGACCACCTAGAAACCTGCTGTCTTTTGTTCTGCCCTTCAAGACAGGAGACCCAATAAAAAAGATTATACATCATGACCAAGTGGGGTTCATCCCAGGGACACAAGAGTGGTTCAACATACACGAATCAATAAATGTAATGCATCACATCAACAAGAGAAAGGACAAAAACCACATGATCATCTCAATCGACGCAGAAAAAGCATTTGATAAAATTCAACACCCATTTATGATAAAAACTCTCGCCAAAGTGGGTATAGAGGGAACATATCTCAACATAATAAAAGCTATATATGACAAACCTACAGCCAGCATAGTACTCAACAGTGAAAAACTCAAAAGCTTCCAACTAAAATCTGGGACAAGACAAGGCTGCCCACTATCACCACTCCTATTCAACATAGTCTTGGAAGTCCTAGCCATAGCAATCAGGCAAGAGAGAGAAATGAAAGGCATCCAAATTGGAAAAGAAGAGGTAAAAGTGTCACTATATGCCGACGACATGTTACTATATATAGAAAACCCTAAAAGGTCCACACAAAAACTACTAGAGCTGATCAAAGAATTCAGCAAGGTAGCAGGTTACAAAATTAACGTTCAAAAATCAGTTGCATTTCTTTACACTAATGATGAATCAACAGAAAAAGAAAGTAAAGAAACAATCCCCTTTAAAATAGCACCCAAAGTAATAAAATATCTGGGAATAAATCTAACCAAGGAGGTGAAAGAATTATACACAGAAAACTATAAACCATTGATGAACGAAATTAAAGACTTTAAAAAATGGAAAAATATCCCATGCTCTTGGATTGGAAGAATCAATATTGTTAAAATGGTCACACTGCCCAAGGCAATCTACAGATTTAATGCAATCCCTATCAAATTACCCAGGACATACGTCACAGAACTAGAACAAATCATAATATAATTTATATGGAACCATCAAAGACCTAGAATTGCCAAACCATTACTGAAGAGAAAGAAAGAGGCTGGAGGAATAACTCTCCCAGACTTCAGACGATACTATAGAGCTACAGTCATCAAGACAGCATGGTATTGGTACAAAAACAGACATATGGACCAATGGAACAGAATAGAGAGCCCAGAAATGAACCCACAAACTTTTGGTCAACTCATCTTCGACAAAGGAGGCAAGAATATACAATGGAATAAAGACAGTCTCTTCAGCAAATGGTGTTGGGAAACCTGGACAGCAGCATGTAAAGCAATGAAGCTAGAACACTCCCTTACACCATACCCAAAAATAAACTCAAAATGGATCAAAGACTTAAACATAAGGCAAGATACAATAAACCTCCTAGAGGAAAACATAGGCAAAACATTATCTGACATACATTTAAAAAATTTTCTCCTAGTAGAAATAAAAGCAAGAATAAATAAATGAGACCTAATGAAATTTACAAGCTTCTGCACAGCAAAGGAAACCAGAAGTAAAACAAGAAGACAACCTACAGAATGGGAGAAAATTTTTGCAAATGAAACCAACAAAGGCTTGATCTCCAGAATATATAAGCAGCTCATACGACTCAATAAGAAAAAAATAAACAACCCAATCCAAAAATGGGCAGAAGACGTAAACAAGCAATTCTCCAAGGAAGACATACAAATGAACAATAGGCACATAAAAAAATGCTCAATATCACTAATTATCAGAGAAATGCAAACCAAAACTACGAGGTATCACCTCACACCAGTCAGAATGGCCGTCATTCAAAAATCCACAAATGACAAATGCTGGAGAGGCTGTGGAGAAAGGGGAACCCTCCTACACTGCTGGTGGGAATGCAGTTTGGTGCAGCCACTATGGAAAACAGTATGGAGATTCCTCAAAAGACTAGGAATAGACTTACCATGTGACCCAGGAATCCCACTCCTGGGCTTGTATCCAGAAGGAACCCTACTTCAGGATGACACCTGCACCCCAATGTTTTAGCAGCAGTATTTACAATAGCCAAAACATGGAGACAGCCTAAATGTCCATCAACAGATGACTGGGTAAAGAAGATGTGGTATATTTATACAATGGAATACTACTCAGCCATAAAAACCGACAACATAATGCATTTGCAGCAACATGGATGCTCCTGGAGAATGTCATTCTAAGTGAAGTAAGCCAGAAAGAGAAAGAAAAATACCATATGAGATCGCTTATATGTGGAATCTAAAAAACAAAAACAAAAACAAAAACAAACAAACAAACAAAAACAAAGCATAAATACAGGACAGAAATAAGACTCATAGACAGAGAATACAGACTTGTGGTTGCCAGGGGGGCAGAGGGCGGGAAGGGATAGACTGGGATTTCAAAATTGTAGAATAGATAAACAAGATTATACTGTATAGCACAGGGAAATATACACAAAATGTTACGGTAGCTCACAGAGAAAAAAATGTGACAATGAGTGTGTATATGTCCATGTATGACTGAAAAATTGTGCTGAACCCTGGAATTTGACACAACATTGTAAAATGATTATAAATCAATAAAAACTGTTAAAAAAAAAAAAAAAAAAGACAGGAGCCCCAGCCAGGAAACTGCCTGTCAATGACTTGTTGCTCCACCTATGGAAGTCAGGGACTGATTTCATCTGCATAAAGAGGCAAAGACATACTCCAGCAATAAATATGCTCCAGAGATGTCTGATCCTCAAACTCTCGATCTTGCGTATGTGTTACAGTGAAAGTCAGAACATGAGCTAATAACTGTGGTAAGGAAGGACAATCAGAGAGTTAATGAACCAGTGCCTTGATCATAATTCCGTTGCAAAAGGTTATAGGTAGCATATGAAAATATTGGCTGAGTCTGTGTCTCTGAAGTAAAACTCATCATGCTGGAAGCTCAAACACATTTTTATTTACCGCAAGCATGAATGGCTTTAAGAACATCTTTCTTAAATCATACTAATGATCACCTGAGAGTCTTAGGACAATACATTGCTCAAGCAGAAATGTAATAAGTCATTCATTTACTAGTTGTATAAAATGATAGGGGTACTGCAAAATGTTTGGTCTTCAACTATAATTAGACTGGACTTTCATTCCTGTTTTTCTCCCCTTTCGTGTTCCAGAGTGTCCTGGAACAGTCAATAATTGATACGGTCTTCCTGGTCATAGTCTGTGTATTGTTATCTATCCTGACCTTTGGACAGCTACCTGACCTCTCTGATTTTCTGCATTTCAACAGTATAATTGGGATATTATCATCAACCTCACTGGATGATTTTAAGAATTAAATGAGTTCTCATATATACAGTGACCAGAATAGAGCCTGCCATTAAGAACTGATCTGTCAGTGTTAACTTTTCTTTCATTCTTTTGATTACTATTATTTTAAAATGTTTCTGATATCACTATTGATGTGTGTGTGTGTGTGTGCATGTGTGTAAGAACCAGCTTACTGTGTACACAGGGTAAACCTATAAGACAGCTAAAACTGAAGGAACACTGCTTTTTACAGAACAATATCTGCTAAGTATCCACACAGGAAAAGCTTCATTCATAGCTTCATTTGGGAAAGAGATGTGTTTTGGGGAAAATACAGACACTCAATGAGGCCAAGGATCCTGCTTGCTTTTCTCTGCTTTCACAAAAAAGATGTTGCAGGTCTCTGTAGGAAAAGGCCAACTTATAAGTAAGCGTTTATTATCCAAAGGGAAATCAGCACATGAGATCTCTTCTACAGGATGCATTAGCCACACTGAGCCTTACACACACACACACAAAATTATTAACTACGTTAAAATAAATATCATTTAATCAGTAATATGAGATATCCGATAGCATTATCACTGGATGTTTACAGTGGAGGAAACTGAAGTATAAAACAGTCAGCAATTTGCCCAAGGTCTCGTAGGCTGAGCAGGGTTTGGAATCCCGGACTGTCAGATTCCACACCTTTGCCCTTAACAAGTGCCCCTCACTGCCTCTCGTGCCTTCGCCATCTCTTCCCTCCACTCTAGTACTCCATGAGCGCCCAGCACTTTTATTTAATGAGCACAGCCTGCGTCTAAACAGGGAATCTTAAACACTTCACCAGTGGTCCTGATCCAGGGGAGAGAGACAGGCAGGAACTCTGCTTGAAGCAGCTTCTTTGTGGCACCTGTCTTTCGACAGGCAGGGCGTGAGGAGGGAGAGGAGGGCAGCGAGGAGAGGAGGGGAGAAAATGAGAAAACGGGACAGCTCCTCAGATCCCATTTAGGGAGGGCTTCACATCATAGTGTTGTTCCTTTGAAGTAATTTCTTTGGGTATTAGAAACACTCACATTTGAAATGAAATTAAAAAATACATTTCAAAACACATGCAAATGGTATTTGGATGATTTGCTGTTTTGAATTATTCATGCCTCTATTCCCTTCCAGTACTGTGTATGATTTAGAATTTACTGGGTATAAAACCCCGAATGTTTCAAAACAAGATTTTTACATACACACACATACACACATTTTATGTGTTCAACTTTAAAATAAGTGCCTAGCACAGTGTTTGAATAAATTTCCAGGTACTGTGCTAGGCACTTATTTTAAATCCTTACAGCTACAATGTGAGATAGCTGTAAAAGTTTAACAATCATGCTTATTTAACTGCTGACAAAGAAAAAAGAAAAAAGAAAAAAAGAAGTCAAAGCCAGGATTCAAACCTACGCCTGTGGCTTCAAACCTGGGGGTTACTCCCTTCTTTTTTTTTTTTTTTTTTTTTTAATGTACGGCAGGTTGAAAGCAATTTGAATTATGAGGAGTGAGAGAATGACTGGTGAGACTTAGCTTTGGAAAGCATGCTGCTTGAGATTTCAAGATCAAAGTTTCATTCTAAACAGAATTATTTGCATATGGTGATAACTGAGTTTCAAGGCCATTTTCACATTATTACGGTAGGTAGCATAAAAACTAAAATAAATGAATAAAAGCCTAGAGAAAATAACTGAAAACTAAAATAAATTCTACTGCAGCCTCCTGGAATGACGGAGTGGCTTACATAACAACTGGATGAGTACACAAGGTACAAGTGTACGTCCAGTCATTGAAGTGCTTGAAATGGCTTCATTAAAATTGTTTTCTGTTGGAATTTACTTTAATAAGAACAGTATTTGAAACTCTTGGCAGCTGGAGACAGCCTCACTTTTCCTTTACCAGAACTCCCCCTACGTGAGTACGTACATCAGTACCGCTGTGCAACAAATCATTGACAAGGAGTGTGCTCAGGGAAGATGCTCTCTGAAAACAAGATGCAGCTCCATTCGCTCAGTTATAAGGTCTACAGAGCTTATGACCTATGTGCTTTCTGTGCATTGCTAATGGAATTACAGAGCATGGAAGAGGCCCTGACCTTGGTTTCTATTATTGGGATGAATGGCACTCATTAATTCTCGGAGAACTGATGACTAAGGTAACTGCCGGAGCGCAGTCCATTTAGACGGCGTGCCTTCCAGACATCACCTGTCAGGTAGCAACATAAATCAATCCTTTGGATCAGTCCTCCTGACACAGTGTGCTTAGGATACACAGCTATTTGGGAAAAGTTGCAATATGTTATGTGGCTTTGGACAAACTGACATTTTGGAAGGACACAACATACTACTAGTTAGAAATTTCCCTTTATAATTGTAAATCATGTAAGTTATGGGTGGTAAAACACCACTGTGCACTTGCACTGCAATATGTTTTGTATTTTCCCATAGATGAATTGACTCTTTTGGCATGGCTCAACTCAACACAGCATACTTGATTTAGTAGGAATATTCAGACATAATCAGTTGCAAAGGATGCTCTCTAAGTTAGTTTTAATGGCCTGGATTTTTTGGGTCTCTAGTCATACCCTACAGGAAGTAATGGTGCACCCTTCTGACCACTGGATTCTCTTCTGGGACTTTGTATGGCCTATTCAGGCTCCTTCAGCCACTGGTCAACCAATGCACTCTTGTTGTGTTCTACTCGGGGTCAGTTCCCATACAGAAGATGGGATGGTTACCTGCAGGACTTTCCCTGCTTTGGTGGTATATTCTTCCTGAAGTTTTTGGTAGTGGACTGTGCATGAAATTTGTAGCTGCACCAGCCTGAGGGAAGGGAGTGGTAGATCCCCTTCCCCTTTTGTTTCCCCATGTTCCCTTATTGTATTGTATGTATTTTATTTCAGAGAAGGAAGAGCCTGTGATTCACGTTTACACTGAATTATCTCCTTGTTAACAGATCCCACAAAAATGGAGTCGTACATGGAGGAAAGCATTAGACAGGGAAAGTGGACTCTGCATCAATCATGTCAAACTTACAAGTGAGAAGTTTCCGAAACGAGCGTGACAAAAGTAAATACTTCAAAGGCAATCAATAGCATAAATTCTCATTAGCTCACAATTCCATTAATTTGTGAAGGTTAAACAACAGGTCATTAGCTTAAAGAGGCAACAAAGTTAGTTTGGGTTTAGAATCTATGACGTGGTACGAAAAGTTTTTTTTTTAATTGGATGATTCCAGTTGTTTTTCTTAAAATAATCTACAAAAATTATTTACTGTCTAATTTTAAAACTGTAGATTAGGGCAGGAGAATCAATTATTCTATTTACAACACATTTCTGCATAGCATCTTCTGAGTAACAGGTAAAATGCTAGGTCCAGTAGGGAAGACAATAATAAAATAAAACCATGGTATTTGCCCTCAAGAAACTCCCAGACCAGTTGGGGAGACCAGGAATAATCATACTTAAAACAAAATAAAAAAAAAATGGCAAATCTAGTAAAGGTAACATGTAACAAGAGAAGAGAAGTAGGGTGAATTATTGAGTCCAGGTGTGGACTCAGAGTGGGAAGGAAAAGGAAGGTCTCACTGGGGAAGAGAGAGCATGATGTCCCTAAGCTAAGAGGCAACTCATGGTGGCAGAGATGGTGCTATCACATCCATGGAGGGAGAAGCAAGGAGAGGATGCTTTGTAGGTGGGGTCCCTCCAGCCCTCATCACTACTGACTCCCTACCTGAGATCCCAGATATGATGCGTCTGCCTGGTTCCTCTAGATGGACACTGAACATCTAGGGACAGCAACAGAGTAACTATCCCAGAGTGCTTCTGTCTCTTTAACATGTGGTGATGAATCCTGATTTGCTTTTTTTTGCCTTCAGAAACCTGAGCTCTCCATCTCTCCTTCCTGGAAGTCTCGAATGAGTATGCTCTATGGTGACAAGCTCATTCAGCTTGATGTTGTCCCTTCCTGGAGTGTGACACAATGCCCTTCAAAAGAGATTTTCTTGTTCATCAGGGGGCAAAGATGTAGGGAAAACATGTGTTTGGTATTTTAAAAAATTGTGGGAAAATTAAGAAAAAGCAGAGCGCATGGCTTGTTTTCCTCTAGAGGTCTGTGAAATTCAGCTTTCCAAAAATGAAAACGTCTTTCCTGAAATTCATAGCCAAATGAGTTGCAAGACCTAAAACCGAGCAGTTGGTGTTTTAAGGACTGCATATTCCAAAAGTGCACTCCCCCCACTCCGCCCAGAACCCTAGTCATTCTCTTCCAGTTGACAGTTTAGTTACCCTGCAGTTGGTAATAAGCAGATGGTCAGATGGGAGAATGGAAAGAGGGTCCCAGACTGGCAACTGGGGAGGCCAGCCGAACTCGTTTCTAAGGGCAGAAAGCACCATCTAAAAAGTATTAACTGTTGTGCTGGAGAGAAACACACATCAGCCATACCTCACTCTGTATGCTTCTATTTTGCTGAGAGTGAATTGTTAACCAAAAGAAATCTCATTGCATTAGGAATTGTAATTAGCTATCACTTGACTGTTCTATCTGGAACATGGTTGGGTTAGCATGGTTTCAGTATTTGGAAAGATTTGGTGGGTTTGTAGACACAAGGCCACTTTCACGGATGTGTGACCTGTGCAGCCACACAGGTTTCTACGCTCAAAAGGGTCTAATGTCTGGTGTAATAGCGTGCTGTCACCATCTTGACCATCTTAGCAATTTTTGAGCAAGGATTTTGTGTTTTCGTTTTGCACTGGGCCCTAAAAATTATATAATTAATCCTACATGGCTAGATCCATAATAGATTTCCTCTTCATATCACTCCACTGCCTTTAACATCTGCAGTGGAAGATGTAAATGAGAATATGGTAGAGCTACTAACAAAAATGATCGCAAACGGTGGCAGGAGAAGGAGTAAAAATAATTTCTCCTGTGGTTGCATTTCTCACTCCCATGCACATCACTAGAAGAGGTAGTCCATGTGATTTCTGCTAAGTATATTCTTAAAAGATCCTTGATTCTTCACATGATGATTCAAGAGGCCTAAAAATTACCTTCTCTTATTCCGTTGTGAAAATTATTCTAAGTCACTCATTATTCAGCCTCTACAAAGCAAATATCCTTCTTGACCTTTCTTTAAGTAGACTTTAATGTATACCACCACATTTCAAGGAGTTTGTGTATTCTTTCCATATGATTTATTTCCTTCATAATCTGACAAAATGTCTAGACAGGAGAGTGGCAGGAACTAAAGAAACTTCAGAAGAGTCATGATCCTCGAATCTGTAGGTGGCCAGAAGGGTATGTGTGTGGGGTATGACGAGTTGGAAAGGGAGAGAATGGAAAACAGTTCCATTCTAAATATTTAAGCCCTTATCTTCTGTAGAGATGTATCTCATTTATTCTCAAAAATCATCCTTTACCATGCTAATTTCAAGGTAGCTGGGACATTCTTTTTATGACCTATTTTGGTCTATAAGTTGCCAAAGAAAATTTGTCTAAGTCAAATATCACCTCTAATTAGTATTTTTTTGCATTTTTGTCAAAAGACCCTGAATGTGATTGTGTTCTACTCTGCCCCAAGTTTTTAAAGTTCTGAGCTGCTCTGAGTTCTACAAAAATGAGCAGATCTGTGTTACCCATTTATTTTGGGTTTCCTTTGCCTGGCAAAATGAGTTGCCCTTTTTCTGTCTTTAAAATAACTTCCCCACTCATTCCCATTCCTTTCCTCTTCCTTTACTACCATTTCATTGGTGTCTAAGAAATGGGAGGAGATACACATATTAATGATGCCATTAAGTAGAAATTTACAATATCTTTTGTAAATTTAAATCAGTTGTTGCCATCAGTATTTTCGTGTACCAGTTAAAGATCTGGAATCTATCAGGAAAAAAAAAACTGTCAATAATTTATGTACCCAAACTTTAAAAGTCTTACTGTTTCCTGTAGCCCTGACAGATAAAGTATAAAAGACAACTGATTTCTTTTCAAGAGTTCAGAAAATGTCATACAATTACATTTCATCAACGCCAGGTACTGGCTTAAAAACGTTCAATGAAACCACACTTTCTTTCCTCTATATCTCTCGACTGCCTTTGAGACTTCACACCCATCAATGCACTTGGCTTTCAGTAATTTCTCAGCAGGCCCCGTAGAAATGGTTGATAGTTACAAGCTGGTGTTGCTGACAAGTCATGTTTCTCATTTTTACAGATGCAGTGTGTTCTATCTCTGCCATTTCCTTTTTCCTTTTATAGCTTCTGAAATTGTGTTTTGTGAAAAGTCACTTGGCTATCTTCACACAGTTTCCCTGTTACAATAGGTAAATGTCAAAAGCAATCAGGTGCAATATCAGCTTTTCATTGTATTCCCCTAAGCCCTCAGGTAGATAATAACTTCTTGCAATATTTTCTTAATGTAAACGGAAACAGATACTAACCCAGGCAAATGATCCCTCCTGAGCCAGCTGTCCTTTTCAATATGTTATCCAGAAGATTACATGAATATTTATTGGCTGTTCAGTTTCCCACAGAAGCCAAAGTTCCACTAACGGGGTAGATCATGTTTTAACTTGAAGTAATGACTCTGCGTAACTGGAGAAAACTAAATATGAACAGGCCCTCAAGCAAAGTGTTGAGGAGAGAGAAGATCTTGATCACGTATTAACATTGAAAACAGCTTGCTGTATGACCTATGAATGGCCAAATCATGTCAGAGTTTCCTGATTTGTAAAGTGAGACCATCACTGCATATCATTTTTCTTTCTTACCCATATCTTTATTGCCCAAATATTGCACATTTCAACATCATTTGGATTTCTGCTTACATGTATTTTCTCTCACCCCTTGTATTTTTTTTAAAATTTTTTTTAACCTTGTATTTTGAAGCATAGTAACTCTATGTGTTTTCAATGTTACTAAGCAGACATATGACTCCATAATAACTTTACCTAAAATCATCATTGTAAAATGATTTGTTATGCTATCACAAGAAATAAATTAGAAATGAAAAAACAAAGGCTGAAGAACCTCAAAATGTATCCACAGTGAATTGCCAGTTACATTCTATATGGAAGAGACCAAAAGTGAAAAAGAAGATATAAGGATGGTAAAAGAGCACATGAAGAGGTCTTCAATGTCATTAGCCTTTAGGGAAGAAATGCAAACTGAAACCAATGCACCCCTTCTGGAATGGCTAAAATTAACATCAACAACAACGCCTGAAAATAACAAACACTTGCAAGGATGTGGAGCATCTGGACCTCTCATCCAGGGAGACACAAAGTGGAACAACCACTTCGGAAATCGGACCTCATGAACCAGCAATCCCACTCGTAGGTACTCAAGAGCAATGCAAACCTATCTTCACACAAAAGCCTGTATGTAAAGGTCCACAGCTGCTTTATTCACAATCACCAAAATCAGAAAAAAACCAGAATACCCTCCACCTGGGAATGGAAGAGCAAACTATAATACATTCACACAATGGAATGCTATTCAGCAAAAAAAAGAATCGATATTGACACATGAAGCAACCCTGAAGAACTGCAAATGCACTCACTGTGCTAAGTGGCTACGTACTGTGGGATTCCATTTATATAGGGAAAGGCAAAACTACAGAACAGAAAAATCCAAGGTTGCCAGGGCTGGCATTGGGGGAGGGGTTGACATCCTTGTGACAGTAGTTACATGACTAAACAAATTTGTTAAATCTCAGACGAGACTTAAAAGGGTAAAATTTACTATGTGCAATTAAATCTTAATAATGAAAGAAAAGTGAAACATCAGGGAGAGATAGAGAAGGTTTTGGATGGAACTAAATAGAGATAAGTTAAAAATAACTAATGTTGAATAAGCATGAGGGGTAGGGGAGAGTGGAAGAGGTCAGGGAAGACTTCAAACAGAAAACGCTGCCTAGTCTGTCTTTTAAAAGGTGAACAGGACTTTTCCAGAGGGGCAGGGATGGGGAAGGCATCAGAGTCACAGGTGATGTGACTTGCAAAGGCACAGTCTGCACTGTGGATGCAGGGGTGCATGAGCATGAACAGTGAGACCTGGGATGGAGGTAACAAGAGACAGGTCATGAAAGGCCTTACTGGTTGTGCCAGGGGGTTTGGAATTTATTTTACAGCCAAATCAGAAGTCATCAGTAGATTAGGAAAGAAATGATATCAGACTTGTTGCTGTCAAAAGAGTACCATGGTGGCGGTGTGAAGGGTGAACTGAAGGACAGGACAGTGGGAAGAAGGCTGGAGGCAGGGAGAGCACTTAAAGGCCACTGCAAGGCTCCAGAGCTGTGCAGTCCAACACAGTGGCTACTAGCCACACTTGCTATTTCAGTTAATTGAAATGAAAGACAATTAACAATCTAACTCCTCAGCGACACCAGCCTCATTTCCAGTGCTCCGTAACCACACATGGCTACTGGCTAGTGTGGCTACAGTGCAGTGTAGAACATGCCATCACTTCAGAAAGCTCTACTGCACAGTGCTAATCTAGAACTCAACTGAGGCTTTTCAGCAGTGGCAGTCAGGAGGGCTTGATGTATTCAAGTTTTTTACGTGGATAACATGTTTGGTAACAGCTTGCCTTGGTCTCTCAAGAGTGAAAGACATAGTTGTGTATAAACTCAGCTGGGATATGAACTTAGGTACCTGGAGGCCTGCTTTAAAACTTGTGATCATATACATTGCTTGGAGCTGAAAGCTACACTTGTCAGCCTTCTCTGAGCCACTTAGCACGAGGGAGCATCAATATCAGTGGCCAACTCGATGCCCTCAACTGAACGTTTGTGTCCTCCTGGAATTCATACGTTAAAAAACTAATCCCCAAAGTGATGGTATTTGGAGGTGGGGCCTTGGGAGGCGATTAGGTCATGAGAGTGGAGCCCTCATGAATGGGATTAGTGCCCCTATGAAAGGAACCCGCAGATATCCCTTACCCCTTACACCACGTGAGAATGCCATCTATGAAGCTGGCCCTCACCAGACACTGAAGCTGTCAGTCCCTTGATCTTGGACTTCCCCAGCCTCCAGAACTGTGAGAAATAAATTTCTGTAAACTTATGTTTATAGGATACCAGTGTGTATCCTGTTATATAGATGCCTGAACAGACTAAGACACTTGGTAACCAACACAATAAAGATTTTAATGTATTTTAATTTTGTCAAGTGCCCACAGGAATGTAAGTTATTTTTCATCTTGCTGTTCATCTAACAAGTCTAAAAGACATTGAAATGAAGATTTCTAAGTTGAAATCTTCTTCTACCACACGTTATTTCAACTGCTCTCTTTCAGAACATCTTTTAAATAAACTATGTGCACTTGCTGACTGGAAGGCCTTCCTCTCATGATGAATCCATAAATACACATCTTTATGCTGAATGGTTGTTGAACAGAAGGTTTTGGGCAACTCACCCTTGAAATCAGATGGGTTCATCAGGTGCCCAACATCTGGGCATGTTTGTGGAGTAAACTGTTGCCTGGCTTATAGAAATAAGATCTGGAAGAGATCAGACTGGAAAATGAAAATGCCATTAGCAGGCCCCACTATTTAGTTAATTTGCTTTGGCACTGTGTACACCTCAGTGATCATCCCTCAGTAAAGTCTGGCTAATTAATCTCTAGAAATGATTCTAACAAAATACTGGCCATGGTTTGTTTGGGAAAAATCCAGCTTCAATCTCAAAATTATTGGTGGTCAAGTGAATAAACAAACATAGCTTTTACCAGGATTTGGTGCAGCAGGAAGGAGTTTGGGCAGAGGTGCTCCCTGAGTCCTTGGTGAAAGCTGGGGCATAAAAAGAAGTGCTATGTATCCCAGTACAAGTGGGAAAAATATTTCCCAATGACACTCTTTGAATATAGCTGAAAAATGGTGATAAATAACAGGACTGTGTTCACTAAACAACATACTTTTAAAATAGTTGTATATGCAGCACCAGTTTTTCTTCTGTGGTTGACTGTTGGGGGGAAAAGAAGAAAAATAAAATCACAGAGAATTTAATCCAACATGAGATCCTGAATGGATTATGAACAACATGTGTCTTTTGCAAAAGTGACCTGCAGCCTCAGAATTTGTTTGGGAACGTGATGAGCATTTTCCACTGGTGGAAGGGGACCGTGTACACAGTCTGGGCTCTTTTCACAGCTGCAGTCTGCCTGTACCATCCAGTGAATAACAAGGGGCTACAGGACACCAGCCCCGAGGAACAGCTACTGATCACCCTGCTACGAGCTTTGAGACAACCGAACAGCTGAAGCTAAGAAGACATCCACACGTCCACCTTTTGCTGCTGCCTGCAGAGTTTTTGAACACAATGATAAAACCCTTCTGAGAAATGATTCCTGCTGGGGAAAACTTACGATTTATGATCTCTATTCAAATAGGAAAAATGGTCTAGAATTTTTTTTTAAATTCACTGTGAGTAGTCAGATTTTTTTTTTTTTTTTGAATAGGTGGTATTGCTCCTCTTTGTGAGAATAAATAATGATGGTGCATCTCTGTGGATTTTTTTTTTTTTTTTTTTTTACAATTTAATGATTTAAATGTATTAGAGCTAAGAGAGTGAAATGCTTACATTCGTCCTTCCATTTTAGTTAACAGATGCTTTGATGTTTGGATATCACAGTACTTAAGAGTTTGATGCAGAATCTTTATTTGTTTGTTTGCTTGTCTGCTTACTGGTAGAACCTAGGCAGCCAGGTTTTAACCTGGGAACAAAACCAGTCATGTTCAGGGCTAAAAAGATGGAACTTAATCAACAGGTCCTAGTCATCTGGTTTTAGCTGGGTATGATCCTATAAAGAAATAATATGATTCAGAAGTTGTTCACTTGGAACTCAAAAGGGTTGCTTTGTTAACAAGGATTGTGAAATGAATAAATAATTTGAGGTAATACTTTTTTCTAAGGAGCTTGGGATGCCATCCAAACCTTCCTGTTCAGGGTGATATAATTATCCCTGAGGTGGTGTTCACACAGATGGATGGCGATTCCGGGAACAGTCAGTGCCAGGATGAGCTGAATCAGAGAGCATCCTGAGGCCAACAGCCTGGCCCTTCAGAGGACAAGGGTTTTGAAACCTGGATGCTCATGACTAGAGGGGTTTCCCAGAGGCACCGAGATGGCTGGCCGGGGCCTGATTTATTAGATATCCTTTCTCATCTAAGACGTCATCAGGCCCTGAGCTGATATGGAATCATCTACTTGGGTTGAGAACAACTGATGGGAAATCTACATTCTAGGACACTGCTACAGTTCCACCTTCTTATCATGCAATTTCTCATGCTGGGCAAGGACCAGCTTGCACATACTTCCACCCCTAAGTGATCTTCTGCTACTTTGCCCATTTTCAAAGACACATCTTGCTGCCTTTGAGGGATGGAACAGATAGGTTTACGGGAAGGGAAAATCTGAGCAGAGAACATTCACACTCTTACTTGGATGAAAACAGTGCTGGATCACTATAAGAGGATCCAATCCAATCCCAGCAACATACATTATGTGACAAATCCTTGAAAAGCAGGCTACCAGGAACTGTGAGGGATTCAAAGAAATGTCATAATTTCTTGCCCTTAGGAACCTACAATTTATTTTGGGGTAGCAAAACAAAAATATGAAAAAGTGAGAATGACAGTAATAACAGATGCAATAATAGAAGGGAGCAGTCAACACTCAAGGGAGGTACAGATAAGAATTCCATACAAGAACTGGAGAAGACACTTAAGAAGGGTAAGGGGTCAGGCAAAATCTCATTCAGAGATTGAGAGATTTTTGACCTGCTCATTTGGGCAGCAGTCTCTGCCTCTTAGGATTACTATGACAATTAAATGCAATGGAAGATTCCTAGCACAGTGCCTGGGAGAAAGCTTGATTCCATTTATTAGTGGATAAAAGAAGGTATTTCAAGAGGGAGTAGCCAAAACACTGGGGCAGAAAAGCAAACATTGTCTTTCAAGGGTAACTAAATCAGCTTTGATGGAATGGAACTGGGAGGACCTATTGGTAAAAAGTGGTGTATTTACATTACCTAGGGTCTTGGATTTAAGAGGAGTGTGTTTGAACTTTACTCTGTAGATATTTTTATCAGGGCTGTTAAAATCAAGGATTCATGATGAGAAGGTTGGATTGTACATAGAAAGTGCCACCTTTCTTGATGCACTTGCATCATTAGAACCTGCCCTCCACTCACCTGGCTACCTCCTGAAGCAGAAATTAGTTACACTAATAAACGTGAAAAAATTGATTTAGTTTGAAACATATGTAGATGGAACATAATCTTATCTTTTTGGTATGTGTAGATTTGCCAAAAGATTATGAAGACATTTGCTTATCTTAATGGTTTCATGAGTTATATTTAGAAGCCAGATATTTGGGAGAAAACTGACATTTCATATCAATGTCCCCTGTACCACTGTATCTCTTCCGTTACACAAGCACTCGCATTACCAGTGTGGGCGATACTACCATGCCGCCTCCCAAGTGAACTACTCTCAGCATAAAAGCAAAAGCACTGTGTTACTGAAGGAATCCAAAGCAGAGATTCATTTAAGGATTAAGGGAATATTGCAGGTTATGAAGCTGGTTAAGAACTCTGAAAGGAAACCTGTTTTTGCAAACCAATGACAGAGAAACCAACGGACTCACTTTCTAATTCCCATTTTCCACTGCATGGATAGGACTCCAGAAACTTTCCAGCAATGACTTTTGGGGATAGAGCATTGATAGGTCAAAATTTACAATGACTCAGAGAAGGTCAAGGTCCCAGCATCAGTACCAGTTGCACCAATTACTTGCGTTTTCAAGGTGATCAATGAATAAACCCCAATACCGAAGAAAATCCACTGCCACAACCTAAGCCCATGAAATGTAAGCTGAGGTGTTTATTGGTTGCTGCTGTTCAGAGGCTTCACTTTGGGGCAAATCTCTGTAACTATGGGCCATTCAAAGGAGTCCATTAAAGCCACTAAAGGCTACAGTGGCGGAGACAGCTGGGAGGGCTGGGCGAGGCCAGGGAGCTCCCAGAGAGGCTGCCCTGTGCCCCCGGCAGCCTTGTCCACTTTATCTCAGTGCGATATACAAACACCATCACTTGACAAGGGCTCTGCGAAGTGAAAAAGAGGAGGAAAACATTGCCTTAAAATGCCCTAAAGGGGAGTTAGTTTAGTATATTAAAGTGCCTGTTTCAGATCATTTCTTGACAAAGGATAAGATGAACAAAAGAATTGAAAGTGTTAGGAGCACCTTAAAAACAATCAAAACTGAAAGTAATAAAAATTTAAAATGAAAGCTTAAGACAATGAAAGACACAATCCAGGCCTCAAACTTACCCAAGGCTTTTCACACACAGACAAAACCTAACACCTAATTTCATGCTGATTCATGACATAATCTAATTTAGAGTTGGCAGAGGCCATTAAGACCACCTTTCCTTATAGTTTAGATAAGGAAGAAGCACAAAAAGACCAAGTGATTAGCTTGAGGGACACAGTAGTTAGTGGATAAGCTGGAGAGAGGCTCAGACTTATTGTCCAATGCACTTTCCATTTAATTTAAATCTCCTGTATTAGTGCAAGACTACAGAAATCTTGGCTTTTGCTTTTCATTTGTACCTCCCCTAAATTAAAATGACTATTCAGTGGCTGATTGGTTGCTGGGGTGAGTTTTGGTGGGAAAAAAATCTTAACCTGCTTTACTGATTGTTCAGTTTTATTTCATCCTTTTTAGGGAATTACTCTTAAAATGTCATAAGAGACCTGTTAGTTAAGCTTCTGAATTTCCAGAACAACTTCAGGGCCTCTGGACATCATCAAGGACTTTGAGAAAGCGGTCAAGGCATTTTACCAAAGATAACTAACTCCTTCCTAGCTCAGTGGATTGCAGCCGGTGTTGGCAAGAGTCAGTAATGACCTAGTCTATACTCCACCCTGTGTCAGAGAAAGTGCACACATGGAAACCAAGAATATCAGTGCTGGTACAGAGCCAGAAGATTGTTAAGAGCCAGGAGCATGCTGACCACTGAGTCACCTGCAATAAAGATACGGAAAGTGGAGTCAATGCCTTTAGGACAAAATGAAGGAAGGAAGGGTTGAAATGAATGTTCCCCTAATGGTGCCTGCTTGGATTGCTGCTGTGACTGCCGCCCTGAATATGTTCTACCTCACAGCTTGTATGGGCCTCCACCTAGTTTATGAATTCCCTCAACTAGCTGCCTGCCTCCACCACGGATGTCCAAGCTGCCTGGGCACGTCTGCCCCATACGGTCCACCATAACTTTCCTCGCAAATTTTAGAAAAGCAGGAGACCAGGGTCACTTTTATTTTATCACTTGCGCCAAAGCCCTTCTTGGGAATCTCTGGCAGGAAAGCAGATTTTAGGGGGCAGAGTAGGAACTACCTATAATGACAGGTTATAGCACTGTAATAAAACCTGGATGTGAGGACTCAGACCTTCAGCTGGGGTGGCCCAAACTGTCGATCCCACTGCACTTGGCCATTGGACATTTCTAAAGAGCAAGCATCTGATCCAGTCGGAGTCAGAAGGCTACCTGAGACGTCTTTATCCTGGGTACACAATTTCAGCAAAGAAGACAGTAGAGTTGGTCAATGGCAGCAAACGCCTTGAATTTCCCAAATATCCCAACATTTCCAGTTTTGGAGAAGTTTCTAACATTGTTCGAATTTTCTGTCTATCAATAATATGGCAATGAACATCTTTCCATATAAATCTTTGTTTGAATTTTTAAAAGAATTTTAAACATATCTCAACATAATAAAAGCTATATATGACAAACCTACAGCCAGCGTAGTACTCAACGGTGAAAAACTCAAAAGCTTCCAACTAAAATCTGGGACAAGACAAGGCTGCCCACTATCACTACTCCTATTCAACATAGCCTTGGAAGTCCTAGCCACAGCAATCAGGCAAGAGAGAGAAATGAAAGGCATCCAAATTGGAAAAGAAGAGGTGAAAGTGTCACTATATGCCCACGACATGTTACTATATATAGAAAACCCTAAAAGGTCCACACAAAAACTACTAGAGCTGATCAAAGAATTCAGCAAGGTAGCAGGTTACAAAATTAACGTTCAAAAATCAGTTGCATTTCTTTACACTAATGATGAATCAACAGAAAAAGAAAGTAAAGAAACAATCCCCTTTAAAATAGCACCCAAAGTAATAAAATACCTAGGAATAAACCTAACCAAGGAGGTGAAAGAATTATACACAGAAAACTATAAATCATTGATGAACGAAATTAAAGAAGACTTTAAAAGATGGAAAGATATCCCATGCTCTTGGATTGGAAGAATCAATATTGTCAAAATGGTCACCCTGCCCAAGGCAATCTACAGATTTAATACAATCCCTATCAAATTACCCAGGACATACGTCATAGAACTAGAACAAATCATAATATAATTTATATGGAACCATCAAAGACCTAGAATTGCCAAACCATTACTGAAGAGAAAGAAAGAGGCTGGAGGAATAACTCTCCCAGACTTCAGACGATACTATAGAGCTACAGTCATCAAGACAGCATGGTATTGGTACAAAAACAGACATATGGACCAATGGAACAGAATAGAGAGCCCAGAAATGAACCCACAAACTTTTGGTCAACTCATCTTCGACAAAGGAGGCAAGAATATACAATGGAATAAAGACAGTCTCTTCAGCAAATGGTGTTGGGAAACCTGGACAGCAGCATGTAAAGCAATGAAGCTAGAACACTCCCTTATACCATACCCAAAAATAAACTCAAAATGGATCAAAGACTTAAACATAAGACAAGATACAATAAACCTCCTAGAAGAAAATATAGGCAAAACATTATCTGACATACATTTCAAAAATGTTCTCCTAGAACAGTCTACTCAAGCAATAGAAATAAAAGCAAGAATAAACAAATGGGAGCTAATGAAATTTACAAGCTTCTGCACAGCAAAGGAAACCAGAAGTAAAACAAAAAGACAACCTACAGAATGGGAGAAAATTTTTGCAAATGAAACCAACAAAGGCTTGATCTCCAGAATATACAAGCAGCTCATACAACTTAATAAGAAACAATCAAACAACCCAATCCAAAAATGGGCAGAAGATGTAAACAAGCAATTCTCCAAGGAGGACATACAAATGATCAAAAGGCACATGAAAAAATGCTCAGTATCACTAATTATCAGAGAAATGCAAATCAAAACTACAATGAGGTATCACCTCACACCAGTCAGAATGGCCGTCATTCAAAAATCCACAAATGACAAATGCTGGAGAGGCCGTGGAGAAAGGGGAACCCTCCTACACTGCTGGTGGGAATGCAGTTTGGTGCAGCCACTATGGAAAACAGTATGGAGATTCCTCAAAAGACTAGGAATAGACTTACCATATGACCCAGAAGTCCTGCTCCTGGGTATATATCCAGAAGGAACCCTACTTCAAAATGACACCTGCACTCCAATGTTCATAGCAGCAGTATTTACAATAGCCAAGACATGGAGACAGCCTAAATGTCCATCAACAGATGACTGGATAAAGAAGATGTGGTATATTTATACAATGGAATACTATACAGCCATAAAAACTGACAACATAATGCATTTGCAGCAACATGGATGCTCCTGGAAAATGTCATTCTAAGTGAAATAAGCCAGAAAGAGAAAAATACCTTATGAGATTGCTCATATGTGGAATCTAAAAAAACACAAACAAACAAAACATAAATACAAAACAGAAACAAACTCACAGATGTAAAATACAAACTTGTGGTTGCCAAGGGGGTAGGGGGTGGGAAGGGATAGACTGGGATTTCAAAATGTAGAATAGATAAACAAGATTATACTGTGTAGCACAGGGAAATATATACAAGATCTTATAGTAGCTCACAGAGAAAAAAATGTGATAATGAATATATATATGTTCATGTATAACTGAAAAATTGTGCTCTACACTGGAATTTGACCCAACATTGTAAAATGATTATAAATCAATAAAAAATTTAAAAAAAAAAGAATTTTAAGTGCAATTACTTATTATAGATCACTTTTATCCTAGGCTTTGGTCTGCACACTGCTTTGTTTTCCCTTGGGTTCAATTTTAAGGTCTGAAAAAAATGCTTAATATTTGAGATAATGGGACAAAAATACTCAGGAAGCTTGCCTGCTCTCATTTTAAACTGAGAAGGATCTTCTTGCACCTCAGATAGAAAGCTTCTAAGATATGTCTACTCCCAGGCAAGAGCTGGCCTCCTGGGTCAGTGTCTTTGGAAGGAAGCAGTGTGCTCCTTTATCACATTAATATAAATATATAAAGAAAAAATTCTTCTTTATTATTATTTTTGGAAATAATATTGTGGAAAAAATATGCGAGGCTTTGATAAAAAGCCCTACTAAATGCCAGGCAATAAATAAGCCAGGAACCCCACGTTCCAAGTTCCCAGTTGCTTACATATTTGGTGTCCCTGGCAAAGCTGCTGCCTGGGCTGAAGAGGCTGCGGAAGGTAACTGTCCCTGTCTGCAAGGCGGGAGGTTCACATCTGGGTTCTCCATCTCTCCTTTCTTTACAGATATACTCAGTAGAGACATAAGGTTTGCAGGAAATTCTAAAAGGCACGGCTTTGAGTCTGAATTTTGATGCTTGTTGTGACTCTTTCAGTTTATTGGCTAGTGAACTCTGGACTTCCAGCCTGGAGCCTCGGCAAAGGCCCACTCCACTGGGCAAAGGCGTGGCTGCCACTGCTCAACTGCCCAACCACTGGCCCAACGGGGTGGGGAGGACAGTGCTCCCTGAAGTCAGCACGTGGGGAGGGGGAGCTGACCCTCAGCGATGCTCACCTGCTGCCCATATGTAGCTGCTCTGGGAGAGTAGGGGGCTCTGACTAACGACTGATTGAACTAACAGCCAATGTGAACCCTGTGCTCTCTAAGAGTGAGCTGATGGAATGGAAAAACAATTCCTGGAAGGGATGGCGGTCTAGACACAACGATGACATACTTAGTGTGCACTCTGAGCCCACGTTCTAAGCACCTCCATGCACTCATTCATTCAACCCTCTTAGCAACCCACTGACATAGACGTTAAAATTAACTTTTCTTTACATTCAAAGAAACTAAGGCCCAAAGAGGTCATGTAACTTCCTTAAGGTCACGCACACAGCTAGTAAATGATGGAACCAAGTTTCAAAGCCAGGCAGTATGATTATAGCACCTGGGTTGTTAGACGTGCCACTCCCTCACCTAAATGTGATGGCACACCTCTCGAAGGCATAAATAACAGTGCTCTGTTTGCTAAGGAGAGGGTTTCAATAGCCTTAAAAATAAACAACAAATGTGTTCAAGATCCTTGGGCTCAGATTAGACACGAAGAGAAAAATGACACAAGCCCTGGGAACGACTGTGACTCCTGAGTACAGGATAACATCACACTCTCCCGGTCTCACAGAGCCCAAGAAACTTTGATGTTCTGACGATGGATTTGAGACAAGGATGAGGCACTTAGAAATTAGAGTGGAAAATTATTATGGAAGTTAAGCATGAAACAGCATCACGTACAGGAACCTTTTAGGTGCATGTTACAAATTACAGACTGTAAACACTACGTGCTCTCAGTGTCACTGCTGCTCTTCCCACAGAACGTGAGGCAACCCGTATTTTAAACTCCTTAAATCGAAAAAAAAGTGAAAAAAGATGCCAGGAAGCATCATGAACTCTAGAATGTATTTCCACTCTCCAGGATGATGTAAAATAGTATCATTTTGAAAACAGAATTACTCTTTTGAGGTCATTCTAATGTCACTTAGTAGGAAGAAAAATCCACATGTTAATTGTAAGCATTTGCATTTGGTTATTTCCAAATCTACCCATGCAAGGATTTTATTCGCAACAGACAAAGCACTTGTGGCTCCTTTATGTAATAAGTGCCTGCACGTACACACATACACAGATGCACACACACACCCTCCTATATATTTAGCAATAACGCTGTCCCACTTCAAACAAAGCTAAGACCTTAAATGCATGTTAACACTTTCAATGTGGCAGTAGACTTCTAATTTTATTCTAGTCCTTTAGGTATCCTGCCCCAATAAACAACCTGAATGACTGGAATAGCTACAAAAGCTCTCTGTGAACATTTTCCCCAAGTGTAAATTATTGGAAGGCTGTTTATATAATTCATGAAAATCTTTAGGCTTGTGTCCTTTTAATCTTGATGACTCCCTCGCACTGACAGAATCCTGCTTTTACTCTATGCTTAAACACTGAATTTATTTCTTCTGCTTATTCTAAAGAAGAGAAATGAAATTGTACTTTCAGATGTATATAATTTAGCTTCTGCACACACACACTGAGGTTTAACACTTCCACCGTTCTCACTCTTGAATTTGTCAATGCTAAAGCTAAACAGGGCAATTCTCTCCATTTAGTTCTGGTGGTGTAATGCTAATATTAATTTTATCATAAAACATTCTTATTCATTCTAAAATGATCTCTGGTATTGTTTGACATCTGCGTCAGTTGCCATGTGCTGGGAACAACCACAGTTTTAAGAATTTTAGGGCCACAACATGACAATTATTTTTTCTCTTAGTGCTCTCTATTCTGGTGCTTCCATCCACAGCATTTCGGGCTAAATCACTTCAACACGAAAAATGCACAGGTCTTCCTAACACTTCTTCTGTCCTACTGTTTTGCTGGCTACTGAGTGACTCCTGGAATAGTACTGCTGAAAGGAAAACCACTGAGGAAGCTGAGAATCAGCAAAGATGATTGCTTGGAAGAGAAATTCAACCCTGACTGCTGTGCAGACTTGTGGAACCTTAGTTCTGGAGGAACCCCAGAAGGTGAAACCATCTACTTCTCCTTTGTCCACTATTTCTACCCTAAGGGAAGGCACTGGGATCTCTGGATCCACAGGGCTGTTTTATTATTTATTTATTTAAAATGCTACTTATTTTTATAGTTTTTTAAATTGAAGTATAAGTGACGTACAATGCTGTTACTCCCAGGTGCACAACACAGATATTTCTGTACATTACAAAACGATCACCACGGCCCACAGGACTGTTTGAATGGCCTCCTAACTGTGTCTCATGCTTCCACTCTTGCTCTCTTGCCCCGATTTCATTTTTCACAAGCAGCTGGACTCATCCTTTAAAAATATAAGTCAGATTTCTGGCCACTGCTGAAGACCTTCCAATGGTTCCCATGGATTTAGACTACAGTCCAGGCTTCTTCCCAAGGGTGTGTGAAGCCCTGCAGTCTGGCTCCTGCTTGGTTCTATGTCTTGGTCTCACGCTGCTCTCATTCACTATACCACAGCCGCACTGTGCTTCTCTGTGTGTGTGTATATGATGCTTTATTTTTATATATTACACACCATATGAAGTTACGTTATGGACTATATATATTCCCTGTGCTGTCCATTATGTCCTGTGACATTTATTTTACAACTGGAGTTTGAACCACTTAATCCCTTTCACCTACTTCACCTATCCCCCTACCCGCTGTCCTCTGGCAACCACACATTTGTTCTCTGTATCTATGAGTCTGTTTCTGTTTTGTCATGTTTGTTCGTTCGCTTTGTTTTTTAGATTCCACGTGTAATGTGAGATCATACGCTTTCTGTATATTTTCTGAATGCTGAGCGCCTTCCCACCTCAATGCTTCTGCCAGAACCACTTTCCCCCCAGATTCTTTGTACACCTGTTTTCATTCTACAGAATGAAATTCCCCTTCCCTCCCATCAAAACTCCCACATCGCTGTTTTATCTTCTTCTCAGTTTAAAATGAACTTTTAAGAGCTTTCGAGGGGGTGGCGGATTGAGGGGGGAAATGAGCTGTGGCCTTGCATTCTTCCTGAGCCAGAGGGCAGCAATGTTCAGCCAGTTAAGTGTCAAAGATGCTTATTTGTGCCCACAGCTGCGACTTCCAGGCTCCACTTGGAAGTCTAACTACAGCAGTCCTCTGGTCTACTTGTCCAGAATCCCCAACACCAGAACAATAAAAACAAGACCTCTTACTCAGACGCAGGCAAAGAAGTCACTTACTTATGGTGGATCCAGACTCAGGCCTGTTCAGGGAGCTGATGATGACAAAGCCGAAGCCTTCATTCTCTTTGCGGTGAATGACCACATCGCTGGTCTGCAGGCTGTGTGATGTGAAGCCTTCGGGCGGAGAGGCGTTGCTACTGGGGGCGGCGTGGTTGCTGTTGGCGTAGGTGTTGGTGTAGGCCGCGTAGTCACTGCGAGGAGAGCTGTGGTGGGTTGATACAGAGCCTGGACTCCTCCCGTTCTCTGGGCAGGGCTCCCCTGGAACACACATCGTACACAGGCACCGGTTATTTAGCAAGAGTCTTGATGAACGAGTGCTTCCTGTGTACTGGACACTGCTACAGTCACCGGCATTTTTACAAGATGGGTTGACTGGCTTCTACTCCCCACAAGATGTGAAGAGCATTTGAAGGGCTACAGACCTGGCTACGTACGGAGCCCCCTAGGTCTTGGCCCCATTCTACCCTTCCTAGCGAACACAGGTAAAACCCCTCATCACCTTCCTCTGTGCTCCTACTTGTGTATAACTTCTTGGTAAGACTACAAACCCCCAAAACAATGTCTAGTTTTAAACATCAGGCTTCTTATTTTTGTAACAATAATTGATCAAAGAAGATCCTAAAACAGGTAGACAGAACCTTAAACTCTACTGGGCATAAAACTTAAAGAACTTGTAAAAAACATAAATCTTCAGGGTCTACCCAAGGAGTTTTTTCTAGCAGATCCGAGGACCACTGGGCACAGGAATGCGGGTGAGGTCTCAGGCCATACTTCGAGAAATGTGGCTGTAGAAGGATTATAGTTGGGGCTAACAGCCCAAGGGATGTCCATGTAGAATGATATATCATAATTTTACTAAAAAGCCATGGTTTTATTTAGTTTTGTGATATTCTGTTAGCCTAGAAGTGTTAATTCACTTTGTGTAGGTGGGAACCATACTTCTAAGTTTGCTCACTCTGGGATCAAATCCAACAACGTCAGGCTAAGGAAAGATGAATTTGAAATCTCTAAGGGAGGTGTTGGAGGCCTTGCTCATTTTCATTCTGTATTATTACAAAATATACTTTATTATCAGCCAGATAAACCAAGCCACTACTTCCAAGGAAAAGCAAGCATATTTTAAGGGAGAAATGATAGAAAATTGGCAGCCAAGAGAAGCAAGTTTCTAAAATGAAAGTTGATCTATCATCCAAGAAAGGATATTTTCATTTTAATACCTAGATTTTGATATTCTGATGTAAAAAACTGAAGCAGGACCCTAGAATACTGTGATTAGAAATAGGACCGTTTCATTTTCCTCTTATAATTTAATTAGTGTACTCAAAAGGTGTTTATGGAACAGAGGAACAATAAAATAGAAAACAATGACAATTAATGATTTCTTTCCAGGTCTCTAGATATAGTCTCCTCTGAAAGATGTCTCAGATGACGAGTTAAAAATACCCAAAATTCCAATGAAGGCTCTTAACTTCCTTCGTAGGCTGTAATTCCATTCTGAAATGAAAAATCATTACATTTCAAAAATCAAAGTCAGTTCACAAATCAGGCAGAAAGAACACTGACTACAAGAGATGTTTTGTTATATACTGATACTTTAAAAAAAGAGCTGCATTTACTCACACGCTCAGATTTAAAAATGGCCTTTACAAAAACGTATTTATTTCTCATCTGTAATTACAGAATGAATAAGACCCAGGCTGCTGTTTATTATTGCCTGCTAAATTTGAATTTTTCTGTAAGACTTAATTAATCAGGTTTTAAGAAGATAAAACAAGTGGATGCTTTTCATCTGTGAGAAACATACCGAGGTGATAAAGGAACAAAATGTCAATGTCAAAGCTTTCCCCTCTTTTCTACCAGAATTTCAAACCGCCTGTAAAATGAACCCTCTCCATTAGAAAATATCATGCAAAGACAAGCTGTTATTGTCTTGGTGAAGCACATGTCCTTTATCAGTCCTCGCACAAGTTGGAAATAAAGTGATTAGAGACAGTCAGAAAGAAGAAAAACAAACAATTATCATGCTGCAACATTAAATTGAAAATCTCCCTGAGTTATTGGACCAAATCAGTAACTAAATGTCATAGGCAGTGACAAGAGAGATTTCATTTTCTGGCTGTCATATTTTAGGGGGTTGAGAGCTGTGGCTGTCAGTAAAGCAGCAACAAAGAAAAATTGTCTGTCTTTGCAGTAAATGGTTCGGCGTTCTGTGCCACAGATTCTAGAGGGAGAAAGAAAAGAAAATCATTGCCTCATTCAATGTGAGTGGTCACTGGGTGAGTCAAACAGATTAACAGCATACTTTCCTATTGCTTCTGGAAGTCTGTTTCACCCTCTAGAACAAAGTTCTTTATCTGTAACAACGTGAGCACACTTAAAATCGGGGAGTTAAGAAGACTTCCAATCATTGACTTTGATGGATAGAGTTGACTTCACATCATTTTTCTACTTGGCTGGCTCTGGACCCAAATATGACTTTCTTTTCTCCAACAACCCTTTCTGATATAGGACATGGACAACGTTGTTTTAGAATAATATAGTAAAATGTCAGAAAGTAACTAAATATCATGCACTGTTTTTTTTAGCTCACTAACTCCCAGAACCACTGACTCATCCTTCTGGCTTGCACACAAATGGGTGTACGGAATTCAGTCACTTAATATCTACTCAAGTCAAATCATTCATTTCTAGGTTATGCTTCTGTTTTGTCCTCACCAGTCATACTAGAAATCATCACTGTGCTGACTGGAACAGTCTACTGCTGGCCAGCAGGTGCTCTTGGTCTGCAGATCCATTTACTATTCTGGCTCAGTGCTGACCTAGTCTTTGTTTAATTATTGTTAAGATTAATTGCCAATGTTTTCAAATAGGAAGATTTTTACAGAAAGATGGATTTCCAGTTTCTCTTGAAATATTTGGTGATAGTCCACTAGAGTGAGGCAACTGCTGCTCCCTAGACTGAGTTTGGAGTTTGCAAGTCATCACAGTTCCAACTACTCCCCAGTGTCTCTTGAAAATTCCTGATTTACTAATTTACCCATGGAGTGAGGAGCATGCTGGGCCAAAGGGACTTGTTCAACTGGAGCCCTTGTTTCCCTTCCAGATGACATACTGAGTACCAGGACTCTAGGATTCTATAACCAAGCAGACCTTGCCTGCTTCCAGGGTGTGGCCTGGGTCTCTTCTCAGGACAATCCCCCAGCAGGATGACAGCACCACAGATGGGCATGTCTTGTCTTAGAGCACAGCTGAGTCAATGGGGTGTGTGTGTAGACAGAGCTTGGACATGCGGGCTGGAGCGTCCAGAGGCATGTGCAGCCTCACCGTGCCTGATGGAGCAGGAATGGCTCACAGTCATGGCCAGTGTAGGGGGCTGGCCTGCAGGCAGGCATTTGAGTCTGTGCATTCCTGGTTTATGCTCATCAAGGCAGACAACTTAATTCAAAGGGTGACATATTCATAGACAAAGCATAAGGGACTGCATTTAGAACTGACAAAAAGTGTAGTAACCAGGAGCAGGGAATTCACCAGCACCCTCAATACTGGCTAAACTTTTCATCTATCAGCCAAGGAAACTTTCCCTTTCTCCGCATCAGGCCAAGAACTAGACTTTCCCTTAGGTGTTAGAAAAAAGATGCTGATAGCTTTAAGATGGACTCTTAACATGTTTTGATTAAGTCACAAAAGTTTCTTTCACATCAATTCTAGATCTACGCTTTAGGAAATTCCTCAGAGACACTCCTCTCAGACAAAGAGTACGTATTTAAAATAATGTGTCACTATGTTGAACATCTCAAAGCTGAGTTACTAAACATATAAATATTTATATTTTCAGTGTAATAATTAAAGCAACTCTTCTATCTTTGGGGAAAAAAACAACTAAATATCAGAGCTGGTGGCATAGATAAGACATCTCTCAAAACTGGTTTAAGGTGCAAGATATGGGCTAAAATTATCTGGTAAACAAAACTGGATACATCACTGGCTATTACCCTCCTTTACTCCACGGTTTCTCACTTTTGAGGATGTAGCTTGCTGTTGCCTAACGGAAAATGTTGCAATACTTAGTGTGTTTGTTTTAAACAATATTTTAACATCTGGAGCAGGTTTTTGTGTTATTTGAATTTTTTTACCCCATGTAACTAATCAGTCTGTATCTTTCATAATTGCAGTGATTTTTTTTTCCTGAGCATCAACTAGGAAACCAGTGCCTGTGTCTTCTGAGGTGAGGCAGGACATTTGTACCAACTGAGGTAAGCATAAGGCTGAAGGGTAAAATCTCCCCGACCTCCGTCCCCCAGCTCTTTCTCTGTTATATTGTGTGAGAAGGTGGCAACGCTGCCCGCCCTGTGGCTCTTCATCTGTCTCTTCACAAGCTGACCTCTCATTTCCCCACTTTGAACCGTCTCATTGTAAGCTAGGCTTGCACGTCCCACTGCCTTTGCTTAGGAAAGTAAAGTAACAATGCAAACAAGAACCCTTAAAATGGCATCTCCACCATCCTATCCATTTGTAGCTGCCCTTTCTCACTGCTGGAGAAATGGCAGCCATGAAGAAAGGCTGTCTTCCTATGCCTATTTTTTTAAGTCTATTCCATCCTATTTCTAGGCATGTACTTTACTATCAAAGTATCCTCTGCTGAACGTAATCGTTTTTGGTACTCATGAAGCTTTCAAGGAAGAGTGGGCTGAGCTAACTTGGGAACCCTCCTGGTGTGAATAAGCAGTCTGCAGCAGAACATTTTCAAAAATTAAATGCACTTGAAACGCACTTGAAAGCCTAAATGGGTAAAGTTGGTAAGAACTGCAGCAAAGAGCAGCTTCACGGAAGTCACAAGACCCACAAACTGCAAGAACACATTTTTTGTAGCATTTGGCATACACTCCAATAGCTTGGGTTGATTAGAACAAAATTTAATTTGCAATAATCAGCTGGTGGCAAAGGTAGCATGAAATTATGTTGGTGCATTGGTTTTGCATTTTGCAGTGTATTTCCTTGTAAATCAGGTATCTTTTTAATTTATCTTTGGGTTACAGAATATACAGCACAGCAAACTTTTTATTAAAAATCACTCTGGAGGGAGGGGGACAGTTAAATGTTAGCCAAGCAAACACGGTCTCTCTCCTGGCATCTCACCCAAGGATAAGGCATAATTCAAGGTGTTTTACTTCAGTGGGTCAAGAATCTGCCATGAATTTCTAAAGACACACAAAACCTCCATATGATACAAGTTATCTAGCATCTCTACTGGTGAGGGCTGACAGTTCTTCTGACTTGCCCTTTTAAGTGATTACCTTTGCTCAAAGTCTAGTTTCTAGAAGACTTGAATAGAAAAGGATTTTTAATTTGCCAAATAAACCTTATCCTCTCTAGTCATTCACAGCCAGGGATTAGCTGGTGGCCCTTTTTTGGATTCAAATGTGTTATGATAATAACACATATGGAAGACTCCTTATGTTAGGGAGTGACATTTGCTAAAGGTTGGTCTAATGTCTTTGAATTCATCGGACATGGGGTTGGTGGGGGAAGACGACTGAAGACGGCATAAGGCAAGCAGCACCGGCTGGGGCGCCATGCCTCTGCACAGGCGCTGACTCACTGCCAACCGCCGGGCAAGTACCTGAGCTGCCAGTGGCCGCTTCCTCATCTGTAACACGAGGGAGTTCATGTTCTTTCTAAGGCTGTTCCTAAGTCTACCACTGACACTGTGTGTGAGGAGCAGTCGGGGACTGAGCAGAGAGGCCAGCAGGCCACTGGGGCAGAGGTTACAACATTGTTAGTGCTGTTGCCCCTGCAATTCACAGGGCAAAGCACAGGTTTGCGACTATAACCACCACGTTCCTGAGTGCTCAGATCATAAACAACAGTGTGATGCTTGTAACAGATATATTCCTTACAAATATAAACTTTTTTTGGGGGGTGGGTGAGAAGGTAGAGAGAGATAAATTGGATCATATTAAAACTACGAGGACTGACTTTTAAATGTATGTCTTTGGTGAAGTCTTTTATGAAGCTGAGAAAATGGTTGTAAAGGGAATAATTACTTCTGATTTATCTGTTTCATAACTTTGGAGCCATACGAATGGCGTTTTCTCACAGTGACGTAAGTTATATTTTTCTAAATTGGGGTAATTGTTTTATTGTTACCTTTTATCAGGCTCTATGAAGGAAGCTAATTTTCCATCCTAGCTGCCTCATTATGGTATCAAAATGCTGTGGTTTCTTCGTTTGTAAACACAATGAGGAATATTTTCAAAAGCTGTATTTTTTAGTACTATAATGTTCTTAAAACTCACATCTACCAAAAAGCAAAGAGAATACATATCACATCTTAAATTAGCCTCAGGCTTTGCTAGAAATTTTTAATGACTCCATGGAAAACGTTGGCCTCAAAGACCGTGGAAATGTATTCGTGGGGTGAAAATCTGCACTTTCAAAATCATAGTTACATCTGGAATATCTAGGTTGGCTTTTTCCTCATATAGTATAGAAACTAATTTAAAACGTTGTTTCAAGTGTCCTGACCATGACTCACAGAAGCATCTCACCATCTAACCCTCAACTCTTGCTGCTGGTTCGAGTTACATACCTCCACATAGCACCTTTCTTCTCACAGTGAGGTTGACCTGCCCATTCCGGGCCGCATGGTGCATGAGGTCGATGACATAGCGGTGGGTCTTGCCAGCCACCGGAATCCCATCCACATAAACGAGCTCGTCCCCCGGGTGGAGGCGGCCATCTCTGTCAGCTGAGCCCATGGCGATGACAGCTCCAATCAAAATCTGGAGAAGCAGTGAGAAGGAAAGGACATTTATGTTTCAAACATATATACATATATAAAGTTACTCAGTGGGAGATTTCACTCCCTCAGTCTACTCGTTGCTCCAAATCTGAGCATATAGTTGAAAAATGAAAAATGAAAGGCTGAAAAAACGAAGAGGCTAACTCCTCTTTGAGAAATAAATGTTTTGAACTCGCTACTGATGGCAATGAAGTCTGGGGGGACACTAGCTGACTGGCTCATAAGTTATCACCCTTAACCCCAAATAATGTGACGCCATTGTCAACCATACATGGGTTCTGAATGGAAACAAATTAGGGATGAAATCCTGGCTTCACTTTATTTGTGTGGCTTTTTAACCTCTGTGAGCCTCAGTTCTTCACCTGCAAAATAGGGAAATAAAATAATAGGACTTCCTTTATGGAGGTGTTAGGAAAGTGAATGAGATAGTGCGTGAGAAGTTTTTACTCTACTCGGCAGTGTGAGGGGTCCAAAAATGTCAGGGGAAACTAGCTGCTGCACAGTATTAAATTCAGATAAAGGTTCAAAGTGTTTTTCATCTTTTAATTTTTGCTTTGCTTTGAAAAGCTGGAGGTAAGGAGTAAACAAGACAAAACAAAGAAAAACTCATCGTTGGCTTTTCCTGGTCAGCTGACATACATAAAAAATCAGATCTCCAGATTTTTGCTCCATTCCTTTCAACACTTCCTTAGAGCACTTCCTTGGCACAAAGGATGTCCTCGGTTCCTCCTGTCCCCTGCAATGCTTCTGCTGTTTAGGTGGCTACCATATCAGGAAATGTGGAGGTACCCATCTGGGAAATGCATGTATTGTTATAATTCCCTGAACAGGGACTGTGATGAAAGGCATAACATAAGGCTTCCTACTTCCCATTAGAAACACTCAATTTAGTGTCCATTAGTAAGGCTTTTTTTTTTTTCTCAGAGGAAAGACAATAGCACTAAATATTTTAGTTTTGCTGTTTAACCTACAATTTTTCTAACTCATGGACAACAAAGTTCAAAAGAAAAGTTTTTGCCAAGTGGTTTAGCCTCCCAGTATCTGAAGGCAGTGGTTACCGTTAACCTGAAAATATTACGGTGGCTGTATTTTAGGTTGCATTTTAAGTCTTTATAAAATGATCCCTTGCTCACAGACTGATTTCTTTCAGGCACTAATTTTTTTCAAATCCCAGATCTATGGGTTCCAGCTCATTTGCAGAGCTGCTCCATTAAGACCATGTCAGTGAGTCTTCAGGTTTGCCAGCAGACGATTCCCTCTTACTCAGTCACACTTTTCAGTGTGGCCCATCAACAACACAACACAGCCACAGACCTGAATGCTCAGGCTTTCTCAGGTATATGCAAAATTATGGTCTGAAGAACAAATAGTCTTCTTTTCTCCTGAGGACTTCATAGCCTTGGTCCACTGAATAGCTCTCTTTATTCAAAGGAATGAAAATTCCCCACCACTACAGCTGTTTTTTCCCTATTTCTGGGTTGGGTTGGATGGGTGGGAAGTAGCTTTGCTTCCATCTGGGATATTAGTGCTCTGATGACTGATTCATTATTGCTCTCACAGGGAACACCACACCTCCCGTCTTGGATTGGCGGGGCTGTGCCCATCCGCTATAGCCCAGCAGTCAGCCGAGCTCCTGACACTCTCCACTTTCCCTTACTGCCATGCCAATCAGAACTTATGAATTTCCTTCTAAAGATGTTCCAATCTTTTCTTCAAAAGACTCAACCCACTAAGAAGCGCTTCAAAGATTTAGTAAGTGCTTTGTGCAAAAGCCAGTTAAAATTAATGTTTATGTTTCTCCACTGCCCCATGAAAAGCTTCATTTACCTGCGTTAGTCCAAAGAAAATGCTTCAACATTTAGATTTCCTGTATGCCTTACTGGGAGAGTTTATAGCTAGTTACAAAGAAAGAGTGAACTTCTTGGCTGGTTAATTACCAACTTTAAGCTATAACTAATTGATGAAAATGAACCAAAAAAATAGGTTACAACTGAGAGAGCTACTGCTGCAAATTGGGCCCTCTACAAAAATAGTAAAAATGAAACTTCACATAGGGAAATTCTCATTCCTCTCTTGCTGGAGGAAAACAGCAAACATACAGTATACAGATACTCTTGAAGTTATCTTTTATGTTAGTAGTTAAATATCATCCATTAAAAGGAAAATCCCAGCAAAACATCTGTTTTTCTACTGTACTGCTGTGATACGAAGTAGTCTCTTCACTAATTAATTCATTTATCCAGCAAATATTTGTTGAGGGACACTTCTTGGTGCTAGAAATTCGAATTCAACAGTGGGCAATAAACAAAAATCTCTGTCCTGTAGAGCCGTTCCAGCAGCTAGACAGTAATATATGTAATAAATGCATAAGTTATGTTGTATGCTAGCAGGCAGGTACGATGGAAAAACTAGAGCGAGGTTGGGGTGGGTGGGTGACAGTCGTGAGGCCAAGCTGGCATTAGGGCAGGTTAGAGCAGGTCTCAGCAAGAAGCTGACATCTGAGCAAAAACTGAAGTTCACTGGACACTTCTTTTTTTTAACTTGAAGCTTGAATCTTCAAACTTTAGTTTGTTCTATCAAATCTTACACATTTATTTCCAAATAAACAATGTATTCAATATAATTTCTTATGTAGTATTACATGATTAAATGTATATACCTAATTATGTAATTACGCTGTATAATCCACCCTCGCCTTGATTCAAAAAAACGGTGCCACAGTTATGAATAAACTGGAATTGAGCTGAGCGAGGTGACCTGGAAGAGGCATTAGAGCTGCTTGTCCACAAGCTTGCATATGTGAGTTACACTAGAGCCTTCCTTCAGGAACAGCTGCCTTTGCTGGGACTCCATAGCTGATCATGTGCCTGTCACTGCATCTGGTTCTCACGCTGCTTTTGTTCCTTAGCCTTTGGCCATTTTGCACCTTTGTGCACTGTTTCACTGCTGACACACAGCTAGCTCTATGTGTCTATTCACAGGGGAAAAAAACCCAGCTTTTTTTTTTTTTTTAATTTGAAAATACCTTATACACTTGACACATATGACTAGTTTATTTCCTATCTGCCTGGGACTGGATAATCTGATTCCTTCTTGCACTGTAACTCATATTGGCTTCCATATATATATATCCTCATGTTCACTTAAGCTTTTGAAAACATGTCTCAGGATATCTGACCCTTAAAGTCAGTAGTTACAAAATTTAGGATGAACACATGAATCACACGATGAGCTTGTTAAAATACAGAGTTCTGCACCTACCCAGAGAGTCGGATTCTGCAGGCCTGGGTAGAACCTGAGATTCTGCATGTTTAATAAGCTCCCAGGAGATGCTGGGTGTTTCTGGTCTGTAGCTCTACCACACCTTCAGTGCCAAGGTTCTGAGCATTCTCACTCCAACCAGTGGTCACAGATTCCATGGTCCCACTGGTCACATTCCAAGTCCACTGAGAGACTCTCCCTCTGGTGCCTGGCCTCAGCTCCCTCCTACGAGGGTCACTTTCGTCCGCAGAGGGACTCGCCCCGAGTGCATGGTCCGGGCTCCCTGACCCATCAGGCTACATTTTCCTTCTGGTCTTGCTGACCCCGGCTACCCTGACCGGTGAGCCTTCCCAGTTAACACTGACCTCCCTTCTCACCTCACCGGATCCTTCAACCTCTGAGGGGCCTTCAGTCCTGCTCATCAGCTTTCTCATGGCTCTTGGAGGAGCTCTTTATCCTGACTCTAATGCTTTGGACCTGAAGGAGGAGCTCTGTGGGGAACAGATCAAGAAAGACACCGCCCCTCCACTCCCCGGCATCCTGAACAACTGACCCGGCCTTGTCTTTCCAACTGCCTTGTCTAAAAATCAAAAGAATAAAAACTCCATAACTCTAATCTAATAGGCTGTGAGGACACAGAACAAAACGAAATGTTTGATATGAAATAACAGCAATTCACATTCAAGTGGCTGATATCCCAGTAAGCAAGGAGGAAAAAACTAACACAAAAAAGAGAACAAAAATAAGAAACAAACAAAACCAAAACCAACTTTGCAATCCTTTTAATTTAATTTAATTTAATTCTCGGCCACTACCTAATGCCAGTCTATCCCCAGCAGGTCTGATCTGCCAGCACTACAGCCTGGGCAACTTGCCAAGGTGGCCGGCAGAAGTCAGGCTCTTGCCTTCTGGAACTCCTCCACAAGTCTGCCCCGGACTCGTGTGCCAAGGCCTGTGTCTAGCATCACCTCTCTCTTTCTATGAAGTTTTTCTCCACACGGGCCTTTTTCGACCACAGTGTTTTCCAAACCTTTCCACCTTGACACCTCCCATCTTTCAGCTCACAGCTGGGGATCCCATTTTCTTTCCTTTGTGGCATTTTTTTTTATTTCTTTCTATTTCTATTGTTACTTAACTGTGAAAAGTATTTCCTCTTGCACGAAAAATGCCTATACGCTTTGTCTGCGCTGGAGTCCTGCTGTTCATTATTTGCTGAAAGCCATGTTGTCGTGTTTAGTGTACACCCTGAGATGTCAATACCATCTCGTCTACGTGGAGGCAGAAACCCATTTGATGTAATTTATGAGACCTCCTGGGGTTGGGGACTAAGTCACCTCGACGCGCCTCTCTCTTTGTAGTGCATCAGAAATTAAGTTAGGCTAGCAAGCTCTGTCTGTGTGTTATCCCTGGGCTTACACCGGAGGGGAGCAGGAAGGAAAGGATGGGAGACCTTTACAGCAGACTCACTCTTCCTGACATGGTCTTTCTGAGGTGCAACATTCTGGTCTTCAAGACATTATATTGTGACTTTGCTTGCTTCAGGGAGATTAAGGCTTCCAGTTTACGGTTTAAATGTCAAAACTGTAACTTGCACCCCAAGTATGTCTTAAATCATGCAAATGAAAGAATAAAGCAGAATAAATCTAAATAAACATAATGAGGATTACCAGCAAAACACGGAATCTGAGACTTATAAACTCTGGATGCCTGCCCACAATGGAGGAGAAAACACTCGGGAGTGCAAAGTCAGTGTTCAGAAGGGTTGGTGACCTGTGTACTGACCCAGAAAGCTGTCCTGAGGCTGTATGGTGACCACGGCTACATTCACACGCTTGAGCTTTTTTTTTTTTTTTTAAATTGAAGTACAGGCAGTTTACAATGCTGTGTCAATTTCTCGTGTACATCATAAAAGTTCAGTCATATATATGCATTTTTATATTTTTTCATTATAGGTTACTACAAGATATTGAATACAGTTCCCTGTGCTATACAGTATAAACTTGTTGTTTACCTATTTTATATATAGTAGTTAGTATCTGCAAATATAGTAGTTAGTAAATGCAAATAAATTGGGAGTTTGAACTTCATTCTGAACAACATGTGTTCCATTTGAGTAACAATTCTACTGCTTCTGGCCAGGCCAAGTTTAGCTAGACCCTTCCCTTCCTGAGCCAGGTGACACCATGCCTTTCCTGTCACAGTCAATGCAATCTCTTCCACCTCCGAAGAGGGGGAGACGGTGAATATGGTGCTGTGAATGGTGCTCACTTACCCACACAGCAGACAAAGCATGAGCCCTTGGGGTTTGGGGAGTCCAGCAGAGTAAGAATTTTATATTTCAAAGACTATATTGAAGTAAGCATTATAGGAAGAATAGAAATTTTGTGGTTTCCCTTTACATTTATTTTACAGTTTAACTTTTTATCTCTATTTTATTTCCTTCCTGATCTTTATTAGTTCCTTCCTTCTGTTGACTTTAGATTTTGTTTGCTCTTCTTTTTCTAATTCTTTTAGGTGATAGGTTAGGTTGTTTACTTGAGATTGTTCTTCTTTTTTGAGGAACGCCTTTATCATTATGAACTTCCCTCTTAGGACTGCTTTTGCTGCATCCCATAGATTTTGTGTGATTGTATTTCCATTGTCATTTTCTCAAAGTATTTTTTAATTTCTTCTTTAATTTCATCATTGACCCACTGGTTTTTCTAGTAGCATATTGTTTAATCTCCATGCTGTCATTTTTTTTCTCCTTTGTTTTCCTGTGGTTGATTTCTAGTTTCATGGCATTGTGGTCAGAAAAGATGCTTGAAATAATTTCTATCCTCTTAAATTTGTTGAGGCTTCTTTTGTGCCCAAGTACATGATCTATCCTAGAGAATGTTCCATGTGCACTTGAAAAGAATGTATATTCCATTTTTGAGGGGATGTAATGTCCTAAAAATATCAACCAAGTCCAGCTGTTCTACTGTGTCATTTAGTATCTCCACTGACTTATTGATTATAGTTTAATCTTTCACTTGTGTTTATATATAAGAGAATGGACCTGATCAAATTTTCAGTGCTTAGGGACCGTAGAAACCATGATCTGACTCTGGTTGAAGATTCCTTTGGAACAAAATATTCATCTTCTTGATTTCTTTTAATCTAATCCTCTGGGATGGGAATCTCAAAGACGGAAGACACAATAAATAACATAGGCATTAGACAGTTTTGGGAACTGTGCCCACACTCAGTATAAAAAGGACCACTGCTGAGTTCCCCCAGTTGTTGTCATGGAGGAAGGCAAGCCTGATGTTGCTAGATGTATTTTCAAGAGGAGATGGGACTCTAAATTTTCTTAAATGTGAAATTAGTTGATGCACAGCAATGTTTAGCTGGGGGAGCTAAGCAAAGCATGGTGTAGGGCTACCAGGACACCATCCCTGATTCCAGGACTAGGCCATTTTAATTCCACAGAGCCTGCAGGACTTAGAGGTCTCAAAATATATAAACTTCAGATCATTATTGTTCTGAGAAGCTCAGATTACAGTTTTGGCTGGATGAGGAGGGCTCTCTTCAATTCCATTTGACATGCATTTATTGTGTCACAGGCTCTATGCTAGGCTTGGAAGACACAAACACCATCAAAACATGGCCCTCGTTTTCAAGGTGCTCATAGATTGGTAAGGTTTTGTTTTTGTTTTTGTTTTTTTTTAAAGGCATGTCAGTCAGTGCATTCTAGAACAAACAGGCTCATCTTTCTGGTGGAGACTTCTGAAGTTTGTAAGTTGGAGGCATCATGTCAGTATAAGTGCAATAGATTCTGGTGGATTTACTCATAAATCCTCCACAAAAGTCTCAGCATGGAGTGCCCAGTGTCCCACAAAATGCTATGAAGATCATCTTAAGTTGCTATTTTATTTTGGATACGATTTTGTTTTGTTTCCTTCATTCAGTATCTTTTAAGAATAAGGCTGTGCAATAAGACAGTTCTGGCTTTTCCTGAAAGGTAACCTCCACACCTTTGGAACAGGAGTGTCTTCGTGGTCCATGGTGAGTCCCCTGGACTGTACCTGAGAATTTGTGCTAATAAGGAGACTTGTGGTGAGCACCTGATAGTTTATGACTCAGGGTGGAGCCAGCCACACCTTTACAGATTCCTTTAATATGTCAGATTAACTTTTTTTCCCTCCTGAAGATATCTGCCTGTCAGTGGTTCAGTTTTATTTTCTGGAATAATCGACCAACAAGAGAGATGATGATGATAAACATTTACTCAACCGCTAATATGATCCAGAGCTTTGTCTAGGTTACCTTCTTTAATTCTTAAAGCAACAGAGGACTTCTGTTACTCTCATCTTACAGAGGAAACTGAGCCTTAGAGCTTTATCCCTTGCAGAGCTAGGTTGGGGTACTAGTACCTCAGCTGGTTTGGGGTGTCATTTATTCAAACCTTTTGTAATCTTGACTTCGTCACACTGGGTACCATTTAAGACACATCTTTTACAATGAGTGTTTTACGACTGATATGTTAATACATGCTCATAAGTCTAACTTGCTGTGTTTTCTGCATATTCATGAATAAATTAACATATAATAATTTACAAATATAATTTATAAGTAATATATTTATACAAATATATACAATTTCTCCAGAGTCCTTTCCAAATTCTCAACATTGTGCCAACTGAAGCTGACTTCATGAACACCCACACTCTCACGGTAATCCCCTAATTCAAATCTGGCTGAGATTCTGTAGGACTATGTTTGATTTTACGTGTCTATCCCTATGTGTTCTCTCCCCTTTAGTTTTGACTGAAAACACACACTATTTTGCTGTTCTGCATCATCTCCTCACATATATCTTCTGCCATACTGCATGTTTATCTGTGAGCTCCTGCCCAGAGAACAGGGGTCCAATACGATTAAATAACTGAAATATTCAAGAGGAATCCAGTCCATTGTTAAAAAGAGTAATGCCCTTCTCTTAATGAACTATGCATTGATTTATGATGATATATTGGCACAGAAGCACTGGCATGTTTTGAGGTAAAACAAACCTCAAAAATTTTTATGTTGAGTACTAAAAGATTTCCTTTTAGATACCATACTGAATGATATTTACACACACACACACACCATAACCCAAAGTGTGGAAATAAAGAAGAGTCAACTCACAGGCTGTCCAGGCTCATCTCCCCCAAGGATTCTGAAGCCGAATCCAGACTCCATCCTGCGAAGGTGAACATCCAGCTCCTTATAATCTGGACCTGGCATAAAGGAGATCCCATTGAGTAATGAATCCTGCCTTCTCCCCACCCCCTGAGGAACTGAACACACCAATGATAAATTAATTTTTTGGATGTGATTAATAAGAGTGCTGTAAGAGTTGGTGAAGAGCATAGAGGATAAAAAAAAAAATATATGGTAACAAAAAAGTAGGCATTCCAAAGTTAAGTGGTCTCTGGATTAACAGTGACCAGCCAAGGGCATTACTAGGGTATGACTATAGGCAGAAGGAGCACATGAATTTCCTGAGTGGAAAAAAAAAATGATGCCTTTGTAATTCTTTATTTTCCTGAAAACACAGATTGCCCTCAAGAAGACTAGCTGTCACTCTGGGGATGTTACTGTGACTAGAACAATTGTTTTACACATTTGAGAGAACAGATGGTAACACCCTGGAACTACCTGGTAAAGTACTACCTAATAACTTACTAATAGCTGTTTATGACTCAATGTGTCCTGTTTAGTGTGTGTGTATGGTGAGTGGGGACAGATATACTTACACCTAATAGAAGTTGTCTCTTTTAAAATCTTGTGAAAATTAGAAAGGATAAAATTTAAACTTTGCTCTGTTGTGGTTTGAGTTAAGTTTTAATTTTCTGACAAATTCCTTTAGGATTTTCGTAACTTAGGGGTAGAAATTTGCCTGGGTTTAAGTGAACTCTTATCCCCCAAAGCATTTTAAAATACAGAAGCCACTAGTAGGTTCACTACTGACTTCATGAGCATATTCAAAAAAAAAAAAACTAGAAAAGGGATACTTTTCTGCAGTTAGCTGGAGGAACAGAAATGTACTTTAAAAATAAGCCAGGAAACTCTTCTGAATGTAATTTTTTTCCAGCCCTAAAATAAAAATAAGAAACCTTTTGCCTTTTTAAGGATAATATGATTTAAATATGATTTAAGCTTACTCCCTGCCCCTGGCCCTTTGAACCTTCCTCAGGGGAAAACATCTCAACCATGTCTGGGTTGTGCATACTTTCACGGCCACTGTTAGGATGTCAAGCGATGATCAGCAACTCGGGGGAATACTTATTAATGCCATCCTTTGCTTAAGAAGTACTTAGTGATCTCTGGGCCTTAACAGTTCAAAGGAAGTATTAGAACTGACAGAAGCAAGTATTAAGCTAAATTCTCCTTGCTTAAACAGAATGGTTTTGGAAACTGGGATGGGATTTCAGTGGAGAATCCTCATGGGACAGGAAGCTTATGTCTGAGCCATTTGGATATACAGTAATAGTCATAGCTGAGAGAAAGACTCAGTAAGTGATGGCCAGGCAAATTTTTTCCAGGTTCTACAGTAAGTGGACCTGCTGACATGATACAGTAAACTAAGCACAGTGATGCTGGGCCCTCCAACCTGGGCTGTGCATTCCCAGTGAAAAGTGGAAGGCAAGTCATTCACTTCTGAAATGTAGGCATAAAATGATTATGTGTCTAGTGCTTTCAAGGAAAAAAAGGTGAATCAGGCACTTAAGTACAAATGTATATTAGCATATATCATCCAAGACACTGAATTCCATGCCCTTTTGTGACCAGATGCACATATAACCAGAGTCTTTTCCACCCAAGAACAAACACAAAACTCAAAGAAGAATAACCAATTGGATCTCCACATCCATTAGTCATCCTTTACAAACTGTATAGGCATTAATATTTTAAAGAAAAGACAACTCAGAAGAATTCAGTTCCTATTAAACAGCTAATTAGAGTTGGGTGATAAAAGGAAAATGAAAACTTTGCCCTACACTCTACGAGTCTCAACTGACTTCTAATCTCAGCTATACTGAGGTCTACAATATCACATATAAAATCACATATTGGGGTGTGAGACATACTTTCGGAAATCTGGAGGCAGCTGGAGCAGCCCTACAAAATCATGGCAGGTACCCTCTCCCAAGGGAGGCAGAAAGGCGAGGGGAGATGGGAAGATGACAGATAATGCCTACTCACTGTTCAAACCTCTAAAACTTGGTTATGATACGAATGCTCACAGCAATTTCTTCTCTAGATGACTTTAAACTTAGAGGACTCTTTCTATATGTAAAACTTACAAAGAGAGCATGATATATTTCTGACACTTAAAATTAATGATAGAGCTAGCATATGTTTAACCAGACCTTTCCATCGCTCAGAGATACTCTCATTTTTGCACTGCTGGTGAGTATGGTAAGAGTGAAATTGTTCCTCCAATGGCTTCAGCACCAATCCATATTGCATGAGGAGCTCTAAAAGGAATCTACTGTGTGATCCATTTTATTTGCTGAGTAAAACTTTCCCCCAAGGAAATGCTGAAATTGTAACAATGCCAGTAATGGAATTTTGAGATGTGCCAACGTAGAAGGGAGTTGTGTCAGAGAATACTGTGATTCCTGGGGGCAACTGGAAAGCTTTTCCTTAATGAATGACTCAGGACTCCTTTTTATTTAGGAAAAAAAACACAGATGTTTGCTAGTTAATTTTTTTAACTCTGGAGAAGTCTGAAGCTGTGAGCAGGGCATAGATCCTCCTCCCCTCTTTCTGTGCATTTTGGGGACATTTCGATCTCCAGACTATTGCTCTGACCACTCTGATTTCAAATACAGGGTGATATATGCCAACCATGTCATCTTCACCCTCCATTCTTCCAGGCAGAGATGGCCACCTTCACAGTACATGAGCAAGTAGAGAGAGGCAATGGGAGACCCACTAGAGAAGTGTGCCTGCAGATGTGATTTACTTTTTATTTCTTTGTTAATTTTGAACACAAACTCAGAGGCTGCAGGGCATGGAAACCAGAGAAATAGTCAATTAGAAAAAAAGTTTAAACGATAGATCGTGCCTTGAGGCAGAGGTTGTTTGTTCGTTTTTGGTTGCTGTTTAAGGAAAATAAGAGCTTTTAGAAAGATAATTTTTCTTTGGTTTCTTTCTTCCCCCGCCCATTTGAGACTGGCTTTAAAAAATACCTAAAATTATATGCAAAAAGCTGGAAGCATGACTTTTTTTCCTTCCTGCTTTGTTAGCGTCTTCAAAGATGATGTTTCTGGTACTTTCCTTTAGCTGCTCTTCTGGCCTGATGACATGTTCAAAATGATGGCATCATGCTTTATCTCTTCCCCTGTTAAGTCAAGAACTTCAATCATGCCCCCATCAATATTTTTTTTCTCTTCTTTCTTCTTATTTATTCTGTTTCTGTGCTCTTTTCCTATATTCTTTTCCCTCAGCACTTTTTGCAGAACTTTCAGGTGTACTCTAAGGCATTGCTTGGTGCAAATCAAGATGAGGCAGTGGTTGTGAAGTGGACTGAGAAGAGGCAGTAGACTCTGGACATTGGTGTTCAATGGCTACCCATGGCCAGTATTGCTTGTTCCTTATAAGTTGGGTCCCATGATCCTCAGGCATTACGAAATAATGCATCTTAAGATACTCGTCCCAGAAGGGACTTTACATGACCACTGTGGCAGGCTATGGGAATGCAATTTACAAGTCTGGATTAATCCTCGGCTTCCATTAATATTAAAGAAGGTAATATATTTAAATATAGCAAATGGTGGCCACATCCAGGTAGCAGGGCAAACTCTCTCATAATAAAGAAAAGCAGTATTTCAAAAGCTGATTCTTTTTTATTTGCACTGACTCCAGGAGGCTTCATATGCAATATGTAACCTTGGTCTAGCTTTTGAAAGACATGGATTTGTGCACAGTTTCAGGCAAAAGGATGGGTGGCTGAACACAAATGATTAAATTTGGTAATTGGATCCAAGCTTCAAAAATGCAAAGAATGCCATTTTTATGGATTAATTTGGCACACAGAATGCTGCTGTAAACATGTCAATTAAATTTTGGTACTTGAATCCCCTTTCATGTTTTAATTAAACATAAGCACCATGGGCTTATTATCATAGTTTGGCCCAGAGGATGAATTCATTCAATTCTTCCTGCTGGAAAAAGTATACATTTTTTGGCTTTTCCTTGTAAAGAGATCCAGGAAAGACAGCATGAGAAAGTACTCAAGAATCAACAGTGGTTATTAAATATGTCCCTGGCATCTGGATTTTCCTACGCACTCCAGATACAGAATGAGTTAAACAGGAGTTAAGAGGTTTTTATTGCTTGAATCTAACATTACCAGATAAATAACTAATACATCTTTGCCTTAGAAGAATCCCTTCTCTCTTTTTTTTCTTTATACCTTTGGTAATATGAACATGGCCAGTCACATTTTAGACACAGTAGATGCTCTCTCTCACTCTCCGTTTGATTCTCTTCAAATAACTAAAGCCTTCAGATAAACTCAGATTTCCCCCATCCTTAATATCCACTTGCTCTCCCCATCCACTTCTTTCTTGGAAGAGCGGTCTCTAGTGAAGTCTCTACTCTCTCATCATTGACTAACTCCTGCTAGTCTGGTTTCTGATCTCTTGGCATTACTGAACTGCTCTCTTTAAGGTCACTGATGACATCCTAATGGTCAAATCCAATGGCCATTTTTTTTCTTTGTTCACTTTGATTGATTTCTGTCTCATTTTTTGTTGACACAAACCCTGTCAGAACCCTGATTTCTTTCGTTTCTAAACAAGAAAAGGTATCTCTCCAGAAGTGATTTCTACTCTTGGTTTCTGTGATACTCCACACCCTGGTTCTCTTGCCTTTGCATGGAGCTGTCCATTCAAAGGGACTAACTATAAATTCACTGTTTCTTACTAACACTCCTTTGGTGATGGCATAATTACCTCTGTCTACTGATAGTATTCCATTATGTACAGCTGTAGGAATTGCTGAATGAATGTTTCTTGAATTTAATTGTTTTAAGATACTTGCTAATCTAGTGGACCTGACAAACCACAGCACTATTCTACTACTGAGTTATCACTTAGCTTCAAAATTACATTATTTAGGACGTCCTACTAACAATTTTGCCTCTGTACCTGAGCATCCTGTGCAGCTAAGGCTAATAAAATACCTTATAATTATGATAAATACATTCAAGTCAAAAATGATGCCAAATAATTTGATAAAGAACATTTTAAAAATACAAGCAGTAGTATGGGAGATCTATCTACTTTGAATGCAGTCATAATTTTCCAGAATCGTTTCATAACTTGTATGGACATTTAACAAAATATTTGGATTGGTTCTTTTCCTGAAAATCTGGATTGCATAGAAGTAAAATATACTCAAACTATATTGTAACTTTTCTCTTTCAAGTAATACATACTTTTTGAAATGTAAAAAGTATCATCTTGCACATATATCAAGGTAATTTAAGCTATTTAGATGGTCCTTTATCTCTTTCTTTTGTTTTTAAATAAAGTACATTCAGAAGGTGAGATTTTAAAGAAATGTGCTTGCTGTGGACAGTAAACTGAGATTTAGAACCTCAAATTAAATCTGGCTTTCATTTTGCAACAATAATTACTAGGTCTCATTTACCCCGTGGGTATAAGATATTCTTCAAAACAACAAAAGATTTTACAGTCAGTATATACAAATAATTATGCTTTAAAAAAATTTCAGACCAAGCTAAACAAATACTTTAGACATTATTTGAGAATAAAATGCTAAGCAACAGCTTCCATATTTTCTACATACCCAAAAAAATGACATGGAAACTTACAGAATGAAATGATCTCAAGCACATATATTCTCCAAGGGGTGTTAGAACAAGCTGAGATGGATAATGAGCTGTCATCATGGAAACACTCTAGAGATGTGTGCTGTGAGCCCACAGACCTGAAATAGTACTATTATTATGAAACGTTCTTTTCTACAATTGTTTCAGTGTTCTGGCTTTCAATCCAGTGGTCTAATCAGCTGTTCAAAGCACTTCCTAAGAGTAAGGAAACCTGAGTCTCCCTTTTCCTCATTCATTTCCATAATAACTAAATATTTCAGTCCAAATCCAACTAATAAGTATTTTCAGAATGGCTAGGTCAAAAAAATTATTTTTAAGTAAATTTATTGATTATTATTAAAACCCCTTGTAAACATGAAACTATGATATTCTATCCTAACTTAAAATATTATTGAAATGTAGCATTTTATAATGGGTATGGTTTTAAAAAATTAAATTGTTGTAGGTGTTCAACTGATGTGAAAATAATTTCATTTCACATTAGCAAAATTTTCAGTAAGTTGTATGGAAATGTCTAAATTGCAAATCTCCTTAGACACTCTAGATTCCTATTTCTATTTATCTAGTCCAGTGCTGTCCATTATAAACAATATGTAAACTACATAGGTAATATAAAATTTCCTAGTAGCCACATTTTAGAAAACAAAAAAAATAGGTAAAATCAATTTTAATAATATATGCTTAACCTAACATACCTCAAATTTTATTCAAGCATGAATCAATACAAAAATAATTAATGAGGTACTACACGTTTCTTTTTTTGTACAGCACTCTTACAAACTCAGAATGGCTACATTTCAAGTGCCTCACAGCCACATGTGTCTAGAAGCTTCGGTATTGGACAGCATGGATCTAGTTAGGTGGCTTTCTTTGGCACCTGGTTTTTAATCTAGTCTTTTACTAAAGCATTTTATGAAGGAAGTTAATGAATGTAACTATTTTCCTTTGTCTTTTGTTTGTTTCCTTGGCAGTCATTTAGGCCAAACTTTGTGAGACTTGCCTTCTAGCTTACATACATGCTTCTGTGGGTGAGTGAAATTAGCACGGTGACTATATACTAATAATAAACTGAGACTACTCAGAAGAATGATTTGTTACACAAAATGGAAGACATTTCATTCACAGGACTGTGAGTACTGAGGAATACTTGCCAGAGGAATCCATTCGAAAACTGGTCCTTGGTGGCACTTGTTCTGGATGGGAAAATCGGGAATTAATATTGAAATTCATTTATGGCATTTTAAAATTCATCTTTACTTTTTTTTTTTTTTTTAACAATTGTAACTCACCCCCAATCTTGTGCTCATGCTTAATGATAACTTTTTCTCTAAAATCCATGGGGCTTAGTGGACAGATTTACCCTGTTTTATGTATATGAATATGTCTGTAAATGTATTTCTTTCACATGCAGGTAAAAATCTGAATTCTTTTAGATCAGAATGGAAAAAAAGATCACCATTTTCAAACATTAAGCTTTGATTCTAAGTATAAGAATGCTTATTTGAAAGTTAAGTCAATATAGAACCTGAAATAAATACAATAAAGGTTTTTGAAATGATGTTATGATATTGTGTCATCAAATGTTGAAGTGAAAAGTGAAAAATTCAGTACTTGTGTTGATTTATGTACACCAGTCCAAATATTTTGATACTTACAATTATTTGGATAGTTGAAGTTACGTGTAAGTAGTTAAGTAAAATTGGTTTTATTTTAGCAATAGAGATCCTTCATGAGAATTATGTCATCTGTTACACAGAATATAAAAGTTCATGGATATGAGTGTAAAATACTATTACTATATACACTATAATATACACAAAGCCCTATGAAAAAATGTTTTTTTTAATTATTAAACTTAAAAAATTAAATAAGACTAAATTCTGATTGCTTTCTTACTGAGCTCCATTTGTTTCAAATAAAGAGTTCTACGCTATTCAACAATGAAAATGAAACAGAAGGCTCTTGAGGGGATGACGAGGCTGTTCCCCACTGTACCCTGCACAGCTGGTCTCACTCACTGAGGGCAGAATGAGCCTCCCTGCCAGGCAATCTGTGTTTTCACAGTAAAGGCAAATCAGTTTTCTAGCAGAATTGTTATTTTTTAAAAAAAACCTCCATATGTAGTGTAACCGATTAGGATTACAAATTGAGAAATATCCTTTCATCATAAAGGTGGAGCTGTATCAGGGATGGAAGACCACTCCTTTCTAAACACTTCCATTAGTTGTGAAAGTGACATTTTATATTATCATAATCTCACTAGGACCTACTTGCCATCCAGCAATTACACTCAGTTTGCTGCAGTCCTGATGGTCTCATTTTTATTCATCAAAGTACTCTGGGTTACACTGTCAACTTGTGCTGTCAACAAAATGCTTTAACATACTAAATAACTTTCAATCAAGGACTGATTTTAGAGTTCACTTCTCACATTTCCACCCCCTTTTACCCCATCTGATTTCAGGGACATTAAGTTTTAAACTACTGAAGGAAATAAATTTATAAGCTATCAGACTGAATCTATTTCTAAAATACAAGGGAAAAATGTGTCCCCAACCTAATTTTTATTTCACTACTTTTATTACTTAGCTATTTCTCTATTAAAAGAAACACGTTGGAAATATAAAAGTAGTACCATAGTTATTACAAAGCTACCTGAAAATACTAATTTTGAAATTATATTTCCAAATTAAAATTTACATGTGAAAAATGGCAAACATAACTGGATTTACTGATCTCCTTTATCAATATATTATAACTGCAAAGTGATGCATAATGTGATATATCAGAAACTCCAGCTGAAAGATAATTTTTTTCCCCACAGATCAGACCATAACATAAATTATAGTAAAGACAGCAAAAGATGATCTTCCCATGGGAACTAGGTATAGGAAATTAACCTCCAGGGTACAGCCGAGGACATTTTAAATGATAACGCTACTAAATTTCTTCCAGTCTTTTATGATTTTAATGCTAAAGACACTGATAAAAGGTCTTAATATTTACATATCATCTTATTAGTTTTTCACTAAAATAAGCTAGTGCTTCAGAGAACATCTGTGGGTGGTACTTTAAGGCCACTGGACACCAGCAATGACCAAGCAAATGAGGCCAGGGCTTGATCGAGCAAGTGTTCAGACGTGCAGATGTTCTCCTGGAAACCAAGGTAGCCTTTCATGATGGCAGCCATGAATTTATGAAAACCTTTCCTAAACCTATTCATGTTTCCAGCTTGACTGTATTGGGTATTTAATGACAAGGGCAAAGGAGACTGGAGGCAGGAAGGCTCAAGCAGAAGCCCTTTGCACAGGCTTCGGAGCTCTGGTTCTGAGCATGAAGCATCCTGTGCATCGACCCTGTGTGCTGATTCCCATCATCAGTTTCTGTTTAGTCTCAAGGTCTGTGCTGCCGTGGATATTTGTACATCACTCCATCTTTTCTAGTGGCTATGCCATTAGAATGGGAGACAGTGCAAACCACAGCCCTTGCTCACTAACAAGGAAAGAGCAGCAGAAAAACCAGTGGTTTAGAAATACAGCCACCCATCTGGGATAAGCCATGAATTACATGTGCATTACAATTCTGAACAATGGAAGAATTCCACACTGAACAATGAACAACAGAAGTGCAGGCTAAAAGGCCATAGATGTGAAAAGTACAACGTCCATTTTTGATCAGCTACGGATTATAATTTCATGTCAAATATAGTACTAAATACAGTTTTGCTCTTCCATTATGCTCTTTAACTGGCCTGTGGTTACCCCTGATTGCTACCTTTGGTGCAATACTCATTGCTTATTATGGGTTAATGCTTCTTAATTTCTCGAAAGAAAAATTGATCATGTGAGCTCATTTTGAACAAACTCCAGAGGAATTTCTGTTCTAAAGAGGTTCTACCAGAAGGCACATTACACCATACGGATCCCTGACACTTTTACGATCCTACCTTTGAGTGATGTCTTACTGCAAAGGAGTATGGACATGCTGTACCTCATAAACTGCTTATTTATAATAACCAAGGTTCAATGAGAAGAGAAAAAAGTTTGGACAACTTCAGTCATAATTCAACTTGAGTTCACACCAAGGGACAGAATCATGAGGGAAGAATTTCAGAGAACAAGGATTTTTCCTCTCTCTTTCTGTTTTCACTGGCTTGTCTGCTCCGGCTTCTGAGCCTGCATGGGGACTATGCCTCACGACACCCAGAAATGGCCTCACGAACTGAGGGGGACAAGATAAACCTTTAGAGTAAGTCTGTCGTCAAGAAAAGTGAAGCATCAGGACAAGGCCCTCATTCCTAAATCATCAAGTTCATCAGCATGATCAAAACTTTCTTTTGTCAGATTCCAAAGTGAGCCACACTCATTTCCTTTGGGAAGCACCTTGTATTGCCTTGCTTAGCATGAAAAGCAGGAGCCAGGGTAGCCATGTCTCTGCAGTTGTGTGAGTACAAACTTTCCTCGGAACAGGAAGACAGATAGGACAGACACAGTTAACTCCCTTTTGGCTTTGTGATCACTGCAATGTTGAATCTGATTTATTCTCTGTGATAAGAATGAGAACTTCTCTTCACTTAAATGAGTGAAGCTCCACTACCTACTCTTTCTACTCCATTTGCCATGCTCTAGATTTGCACATATGTACAGGTTTTGGGGCATGGGAGGAGTTCAGTGGGTGTGTGGCTACCAAGACAAGGCACCACGTACATCTTTACTGCAAACTAGGGATAAAACGTATGGACAAAGATTCAGTCAGCCAAATGAATTAGCTTGAAAGAAATAATTTATCTGAGTAGGTTTTAAAATTTTTATGTGTGGTCTGTACATTTTAGATATACGTATTTCTTGGACAGTAATGACATCTCTCTCTTTAATGGACTATGTAGTAAAGAGAAATCATCTCATTTATCATTCAAATGAGGACAATCTGGAGCGTGAAAGGGGAGCTATTAATTATGCCAGGACAAACCAGAGCAGGACTGTCCCAGGCAAACTGGCATGAGTAGTCACCCTAGGTAGCCTTATGGGTAAGTAGGCCATTATAAAATATTTTTTATCATATCAGAATTATGTGACTGAAGCAATGGTGCAATCACATACAGAGAAGGAATGGCAGGAGGAGATGGGATGGGGAAAGCAGGGATTGCTTTTAGAAATCGCCCCCTCCCCCCCAATGTTAGAAATGGTGAAAGGAGCCCAACATTGAGAATGTTAGCATGCAAACTGAGACAATTCAAACTCTCCCTCTTGTGAATGCAAAGAAAATTAAAGTCCTTCTTTCATGAGATTTATGGGAAAAGGACAGAGAAGGGAGAAGTAAAAAATAGCATGGCTTATCTCATTACACAAAGGTGGGTATTTTTCTTTGCTTTCAATTTTAAAAAAGTCAAGTAATGGAAACAGCAAGAAGTCAATTATCAACAGAGGCTATTACACAAAGAAAAGTGAGGTTTATCTAAAAGTCTTGGCTAGAGATGAAGGTGGGCTGATTTTTGCTATTTTCTGGAAATTGTTGGTAATAATATAGGGTCAATGCTTGAATAACTAACATGAAAATCCAGAAACCCCACTGGTCAAAATTTCTCTTCGGACTTTTTAGGCATGGTTCTTCTATTATGTATATAAGCTTTAAGCTTAGGAGGAATGGAACTAGAAAAAATCTTCCTTTTACAAAGAGTTCTCCAATAAGAACTAACGAGATTTTTTTTGGTAATTAAAAGATATTTAACACAAGACACTGTCCTGATTAAACATCATTTTGCACATAGAACAAGAAACTATGGGTCTGTCTAACTATAAACTATTGTCTGTATTTACTGCAAAATTTTGCATGTTACACACTGATATTACTTGCTCTGCTGTATAATGTAATCTGGTTCAGAAATTGTTTTCCTACATCTTTGTTCCCAATTTCACTGTAAGCTTCCAGTGAACGCAGATTATTTCTTGTGATTTTTCTCTTGTGGAGACCCTAGGAGAGTTCTAGACACATACTGTGTTTCATATTCTTGATTGATGTGGAGCCTGGAGGTGCCACCTCTGGGTACCCTGCCTGATGCTCTGAAATCAGGCATCGCCTTGCCTGCTGGGTGGAAGAGTCCTCCTTCTCTCTTGAGTCCTACCTCACCATTAGAAGATCATATCAAGACAGGAGGTGTTTCTAGCTTTCCTCTCATAAGCATGTACCTGCCATGTTCTGTTTCATGTGACTTTGGTATCCTACGGTTGTCTCTGTTTGTTTAAAATAACAGCATCTTTTTTCAGGAGTACATCTTTATTAAGATGTCCTGTGCATGCACATTAAAATGTCAGCATAATCTAATTATGAGCCAAATGAGGCACAGCACCATTTACATCATTTGATAAATTTCCATCATTTGCAGGAGACTGGTGATTTGAATCCAAATACTTCTTGACAGCCTTGATATAACAAACATTCTGTAGCTCTGCAGAGCAGAAGCTTGTGGGTGGAGGTACATCCTTTTACTAGGTTACTGTAACCCAGTTTTGAACATGAATGTAAAAAATCTGTGTAGCATTGGATCTGGTTGTAAAGAATACCCTGATATCATTATAGGTCAAGGAAAATGTTAAAGGACTTAGTTTAGACAGCTTTGGTTAGGATTCCCTTCCATACTTTCCCTGGTCCCACTGATTTTTCTCTCAGAAAAAAGTTCAGGGAAACAATAAATAGAATCAAACCTAAATGTTTTGCATGTGAGTCAAAGGAATAAGAGAATAGGAGTGGCTCTCAGTCAAAATTTCAGATAGGGGTCTTTTGTTTGGATGCACACATGTCATAAGCATTAAAAAAATATTATTTGAAGATGATGAGAAATAGACTGAGACTTCCCCCAGTCATTAAAAAAATATTTTTGGTATTGTTCTGAAACTTTAAATGAGAGCTGAGACTTCTTCATACTTGTAAACAGAAAGTGTATAGAGGGCCAAGGTCTGTCCTGTTCTGTCAAGACCCCAGCACATGAACCTGGGAAAGCAGAGTAAGCCCATCATCTGTCCAGAGACTAAAGGAAGAGGTACCTGGCTTTTTTTGGTTCCCTTCATCTTCAGGGCAGGGCTTTCCTGACTCTGACACGATTTCTTTATTTCATTCACACTCCATTTAGTGTTATGAAATAACAGGATTGAAAGAGAAGGATGGGAGAGAAAATGAGCCTGCCCTCTTTTGGCTCCTAAGAGATGTGACCCTGAAAGCACTGCTATGACCTTGGAGACATTAGAGAGAGCTAAGGAAACAAAAGGCAGCAGCAGTGGCCCTTGTGGGCTCTGATGCGGGCGCGGGGGGGACAGGGCAGGGAGTCGGATGTTTGCTGTGAGTGTGGCTGTGGCTGTGGATGCAAAGCAGGTGCAGAGTCCAGAGGAGGACTGAAAAGAGAGTCACGGGAGGTTAAGGCAGATTGGTTTGCCCCGTTTGTTACAGGTGAGGAGTGGAAAGGCAATGAACAGAAACAGCACTGCCGGGGCCTGGATACAGAAATCAGAATGCCTTTAGGGTTGAAAACAAGGTCATGAACAATTGCTGCTCACAAACCGAGGGCACAACAGCATCAGACGCCGTACAGAGAAGATGGAACAAATACCAACACTGCCTTTGTCCTGAATAATAACGTTTTGCATTGGCCAGGAATCCGCAGAAGGATGGGAGCAAATGACTAATGAAGGGACAAAAACAAGGGAACATCTCCTGACGCTCCTTCAACGTAACCACAAAATTTAACAAGCCAAGGACGTGAGGATGCAGTGTGTTTCCACCTTCTGAGTTAGGACTTTTCCTGTACCTTGATCTCTATTTGTTTACACTTACTCTTCTTTCCCCAGTTAAATCTGTGTGAGCAGGACTTACTACTCATCTTTTGTGTCTCCGCACAGTACTGAGAATCAAGTGGGTATTCAATAAATACTCAGTTATTGAAGCAGAAAAGGTACTAAGAACTGTGCTAAAATCTTTTCAGTTTTTTCAGTTTAATGAGCATTAATACCCTGAATTCATACCCTGTATCATACAGCGAAAAATGTCTACTTTGTTCTTACTCTGTCACAGCACAGACGTTCTAACTGTACAGTCCTTTAAAGACATTTCGGTTGTTCAGCCAGAAGGGGAAGAATGAAATGCAGTAGTCCTAACATAACCAATTATTTTTCAAAAAGGCAGTGGGGGTAGGGGGTAGAGGTTCATTTTGATGAAATGATTTCTCAATGGCCTGCTGTCCTAACTAGTTTATCAACCAAAATTACTTTTACAGAGAGTTGCAGAGGATGGGGAAAAGGTATTATGTCTACTTTCCCCCTTACCAGCTGCGTGAATAATTCTCAACCCCCGAGCTCATCAAAGAGTAAGCAGATTTGAGATCCTCTGAGATCACACACAATTTAAAACTTGCTATTCATGCTTCAGATGATAAAGTTGGAAAGAAGACACTGGCAGAACACCGAAACAAAGGAAATCAGCAGACTGTAAGTGGGAGCGCCAGGGACCAGCCCCTTCTCACTTGGCTAGTTTTCTTGATGCATTACTCAGGTTCATATTATACTGTGTGTTTCCCTCACAGATTATACATTCATGCCACTCGGATTCCCGTCCTCTAACATTCAAAAGAGATGGCCTGTTACGATAGCAGATAGGGGCACCATGAATGTATACGCAATATTAAAAACCTCTGTTCTCTAATATTTATAAAGTGCAATGAAATAATTTTAGAAGACCTTCAAATAGGACAAGAACAGACACGGCATTTCATTTTATGACTCAGGTTTCAAATGGGCCCCAGTGCATCAAATGAGAGGCAGAAGTTTCAGGTAGAAATGACTGGTACCTGCTCTGTGCTGGTTTCAGGACCGTTACTTTCATGATTAGGAGTTAGGAGGACCTGGCCAACATTTTACTCACATTTCTAAAATATTCAATGACTACATTCATGGTGCTAAGAAAATCTAAGCTTCAGACTCAAGATCAGATTAAACAAAAAAAATTCCAACCATTTCTTCTTATTATTCAGTGACTTCAATAAAATTAGTGACCTCTTCCTCCACTCCCCACCCCCTCCCCACAAATACATTCCTGGTTTTCTTTAGGGACTTAGGGGGAAAAGCAGGAAATAAAATTTAAAGCCAAAAGATATGAAGCTTTTCCGTTGTAGAGTTCACAGGCCTTTTTTTTTTTTTAAAGAAAAGTTTAGATCAGCTGGCTTTACTTTTGAGATACTTTTTGAGCCTCAGACAACAAAATCACACCAGACCATTTCAGCCTCAATGTAATGGCAGAGCTTCATCTATTACTAATGTACCCTTGTCTCATGTGGCTTTCACTTACGCCTACTTTCATAAATGGCTCTAGATTTCTCGTAGAGCTCATATGGGTCAGGCTTCCTTGGGTCAAAGGCCTCTGTTGAGTCCGGAAAGGAACTCCTGTGAAGGGCAGGTGGGAAGGGCAGGTTCTGCGGTATGGCCGGAGCAGATAAACTCGTCTGAGGACTGCCTTGATTCTCCCATCGATCCATTATCTGCAAAGGGAAACAAAACAGAGCTTGCTTCTTGCCTCTTCACAGACCACAGCCCTCACCTTTACCTTTGACTTTCTTGCCCTGCAGACTTTTCTTTCAGGAAACATGCAAAACTTTGGTATAAGTGTCTTGAGAGAAGATTCTATTTCTATATAATAAAGCACCGTGGATGGTTATAAATACAAGTGGTGTCTGACTTTCAAATGGAAACTTTTATAACCTTGTCATCCATTAGCTAGTAATTTTCAGCAAATCACTTAATCTCTCTGAGTCTGTTTTTTACCCCTGTAAAATAAAGATATGTATCTCAAGATAATTTATGTGTAAGTGCTTATAACTGTGTGGTTTTATTCCTTTTCTAAGATGGCCCCAATTTATTACACCATTTTTACTAAAGAAGATAAAGTAGTCTGTACATATTCATTGGACACCTATGGATATCTGAACCACCTCCTATACTTGAACATTCAATCACTTTCCTCAGTTTATAAGTAATTACACAACCCTCTGGGATTTGTGAATTGTTCAAAGTCTTCTATGAAGCCTCATTTACTGCTGATCTGATGGTTTATTTCCCCAAATGCTGCTGCTACCATCATAATTTATTAACTATCAGTAGAACACCTTTCAGTTCACCATGCTCTTTCATGCGCATTCTCTTCTTTGATCCTCACTGTAGCCCCATGAGGTAAAGCCGGGACTACCCTCCTTTTCTCGGGAAAGCCAGGTTCACTGAGAGCACCTGTGTGTACAGCCAACTTCAACAATCAGCTGATTCCTCATCCAAACTCAACTTCTGCTTTTCTGTTTTGAATAAACCTGTTATGTACAGAATGAGGTCAGGCTACACTCTGGTCTAAAATTTTGCATTGGGTGAGCATGGTCCTCAGGATAAAGGTCACGCTCTGGTGGGGCAAGATGGCTCCTCAGGGCCCAGGCTCTGCTCCTCTTTCTCATATCCACTCACAGTCTCTCTTCTCATCCCCTGGACCCATCAGGCTCTCTCCAACCTCTGAATTTCGCATATTTTCTTTATTTCTCTTTCTGCCGACAAAGTTTATCCGTTTTTCCACTCCTCCATCTCCTTTCTTCATTTCATCTGGTGACTAGATTCAGATGAGACATCTCCTCCAGAAGGCCTTCTGGATCCAGTTACTTGTCCCTTCTGAGTGCTCCCACAGCATCCTCTCCCCACCCCTCACACCCCTCACCATGCCCACCTGTAACTGCAAGTCTACCTGTCTCCTCAGACAGATGATGTTGGGGATGGAGACTGCAGGGGACACAGTCTCTCTCACTGTTGCAACCAAATGTAGTAAGTGTTCAGAAAATGTTAATTTAGTGAATGAATGAAATCATCAATAAAATATGGTCACTTGTTCTCTCCTTAAAACCTATTTTGATACACACTACTTTGAGCTTGGCAGGATGATAGTTTCTGGGCCCTACTACACTGTCCTGCTTTTGTTTTCACGATGGCTGTATTTTGGTCAGGGCTCCAATTCCAGCTCTCACCTAGCAACAAGAAATATTTTAAAACTGGAAGGGATGTGAGGTACTATGTACTGTGTCCTTGTGTAACAAGAAGGTCCCTGTGACCCATTTACCTAACTGGGACTGTGGCAGGGGTCAGGTAAGCCAGCAAATTGATAAAGAAATGGGTCATTGACCCTTTTCTCAAAAGACTGGTGCTACGGTCTGAATGTCTGAATCCTTTCAAAATTCATATATTGACATGCTAACACCCAAGGTAATATTACTAGGAGATGGAGCTTTGGAGAGATAATTAGGTCAGGAGACTGAAGCCCTACAAATGGGATTAGTGCCCTTAAAAAGGGGGCCCCAGAGAGCTTCCTAGTCCCTTCTGCCAGGTGAGGTTACAGCAAAAAGGTGGCCATCTAGGAGGTGGCCTCTCACCAGACACTGAATCTTCCTGTGCCTTGATCTTGGACTTCCAGCCTCCAGAACTATGAGAAATAAATTTCTGTTGTTTATAAGCCACCAGTCTTTGGTATTTCATTATAGCTGTCCAAAGAAACTAAGACAACTGGCTTCATTTTAATTTGTTTTCCATATGGGCTACTGACCAAGATTTCATTTGAACCAAGGTTCTACAGCTAACAAAGATGGAAAACCCCTAGTTGAGCTCAGATTCCCTAATATGAAACATAATCTCTAGGAGCACAAAGAGGTCTAGCAGCTGTCAGCAGCAGATTCTGGGTCAGAGCCAATCTGTAACTATAATGGGAATGCTTTTTCACATAATACATTGAGGGAAATAACTGATAAATTTGCTTGGAGTTCTGGCTAATTTCCTGCTCAGTAGCCCTTTTGCCCCCATTTAGTAAAAATCTTTAAATAAACACCTCATAATTCATTTGATAGCAAAATTCCTCTAGGAAGCCACTGTGGGTTCCTTTGGTCATCCGAATTCTCTGCACCTTTGCTATGACAGAAAGACCCACATTTGTGGCTAAAGGCATATTCTTTTTTATTTTTCACTTTAACTGACTTTAGGCACCATGCGGATGCATTCTGGCTGTGACTTTCTCCCTTCTGTTTCCAAACATAAGATACTAAATTCTAAAAAGTAAATAAATTAGAAATATGATATGAGGTGCTGTCATATCTCACTTGTCATCAGAGGACTTCGGCAAACAACTGTTTCTCCCTCCCATCTTCCTTGGAGGGTCATCTGACTCCCACACAGATCTCGCTGGTACATGTGCTGTGCACGTACAGTCATTGGAGAAGACACACTTCAGGTCAAACAGTAGTATTCTAAAAAACACTCTTAAAACTACAGAATAGATAATGCTCTGGGTACTGTTTGGAAAAAGTTTCTGTGGCATACTGACAAATTCTACAATTTTTATATAGCAGAGATGGAGGAATTCGTCAAGAGTCTAGTTCATGCTTAGTAAAGCATTCACATCTAGCTGTGACATTCATCAACCCTTGAGTCACTCTGTCAGGGTTCTATAAGACCCCAGAGTCCATGAAGTTACTGAAAAAGTAGACTCACTGCCCTACATTCCTCCATCCCCAAATTGAGTTTTTCATTCCAACCCAGAAGACCATGGGGCAACCCCTTGCCCTGGGGTCAGAGGTCACCCCCTGCTCAGTGGGGCTGTCGTGCTGATCTGACAGCACCTCCTGAAGGGTGCCCTCTGTTGACTTCTTCCTATTTTCTTAGATAACTTGGTCTCTGCACTTTCGCTTTCCAGCTGGGACACCTTGTGCTCATACTTGTTCCTCTCAATCTTCAAGAACCACCTAGATTCTGATCCCATCCCCTCGGCCACTTGCTCCACTTAGTGTCTTCCTGCCCTTGATCTATCACGAGCTGTGTTACCTGCCAGGCGTTTACCTCTCAATGAGGCTTCTGACTGAGTCTTGTCCAGCCCCAGTGGTGTCCTTACCTCAGCCAATATCTATAAACACCTCACTAGAGTAATGAAAAATGATCAGTGTGGACTCAAGGTCCACAATGGGGTATCAAACTGTAAAGCAGAAAAATCTGATCATGGTGAGATTAATTTTTTTAACCCCACCTTCTGATTCTAGGCTGCAGACTGGAAACAGAGGAGTTGTGAACAAACCAAGTCTCCCTCCCCATGAAAACTCCTTCCTGTAGAAGCTGGGGTAGTCGAAATATGCCCCCTCACTATTTTAGGGCAAGGCTGGGCGATAAAGGCATTTAGTTTGATACAATATTTCAAGAATGAACTTGGATTCTTTCCAGATGGAGAGGATGAGAACTCACTACAATTAGTATATTGTTTGTTAAACAGAAGTGACTCTCTTGATGTGGCTCAGTTTAAAATGCGGATCAGTAGGACAAAAGAGGATGAGGAAGCGGCACATAACCAGGAGGAGAAGAGATTTCACTCAGGATATCATCTCCTTATCCTAACTAAGGATGTTATCAATCATCTTCAGAGGAGAGCTGTGTATAAATCCAAAAACTGTGGGTATATATTTATATATTTGTTTAAGTGAATAGTTTTGCAAACTATGTTCATTTTGTAGAGTGATTAATTTATTAAGGGCTTCTGCATGGAAGGTCTGCTTTCTAGGATGAGAGTAATTTATACTTTTGAGCTTAACATGTAGAGACTCTGTTTTAAGTGCCTAACGTGGATTAACTCAGACTCTTTACAGTAATCGTATGGGAGAAGTATTACTACTGTCCCCATTTTATAGATGAGCTTGAGATGCTGAAAGCTTAAGCAGCTAGTTAAGGTAACACAGCTAGTAAGGAAAAGAAGCCCAATTTGAACATAGGCAGTATGCTTTCCAAGCCTTCATCTTAAGGCCTATCATTTTAGTCCCTAGTCTGAGGAGTTTCTGACAGACACATGGAGGACATTACATCATTGTCCTCTCTTTTCACTTAGCCTAGGAGATGGAAGTCCAAGCCTTAGCTTTTGTAGGGAGGTATGGGTTCTGGATTAATTGTAAACTGAGTTCTATAAAACCTTTTTTGGAATTATTGAGTACAGATGTAATTACTGTAATGACAGCAAATGCTGTAATTATGCCAAATGGCATAATTTGTGTAAATATGGTACATATAAGGAAAGCACTAGATTGCATAATTGTAGCACCATGATGAGGTTGCAAGATTCCTTGTTAAATTAGATAAAGATATGTGTAACTACAGAGCACAGATGTAACTTTGGTGGTAATAGGAAGGAATGATTTTGATTTTGGTCAAGATAAAACACATTTCATTTTAAACATTTTAAAATACCTCTTTTCAAAGTCACATGCATCACTAAGTGGTTTAACTCAGCCCAAGAAGGATCAGGTCTCCCATCTGGTCCATCTCTGTGGACCAGATGAGCTAAATCCTGAATAAGGACATGCTTGGTGAGAATGTTCTGACAGCATCAGCCTCTCATCCAGCTCCCCATCTCGTCTCTCTTTGAGAGAACCCTGGAGCTCAGGCATATTCTGGGGCTCAATAATATTTCATTTTTACATGTCTTCAAACTATTTTCAAGCCATGTTATTTAATTGAGCCAGTTATTGCACTTGAAAAGTATGCAAAATTATATTACCTCCATTTCTAAAATGAGACAATCAAGCAGTTAAATAATCCCTTCAGTAAAGGAAATAAGAGGAGGATAAAATTAACCTGTGAATTCCCTACTCATTGGCTAGACTAGAGGCCACTTTTATCTGACCTGCTTACTGTGAGAGGAAAGAAAAGAAGTAAATGAAAGATGTGATTCCCTGAGTTTTTGTTTTTATTTTTGTTTTTAACTTGAATCACTTGGATACAGTTCTCTTCCAGTCATGGGTTTTAGCCAGTCCAGTCAGGGTTGACTATTCTAATACAGCAGAAAATGGGATCCCAGAAAACTAGTCCCAGTTTTTGGGACTTGAGCAATTACTAGTTTCAATCTAATGCCAAGTAAACATCATCTTTAGCTGCAAAGGCAACTTGGCTAACCTTGCCTCACAAGAAGATTATTAAAATCCATCAGTCTTTCCATTGTCATTGTTATCAAAATTTCAACATGATTCATAAAGAAACTAGGCCAAGAGAGGTTAATGATGGCAGAAATCACTAGTTTTCTGAAGATTCAGAAGCACTTTCAGTGACTGTAAGGTTTGGTGAGACATATACACATTTACCTCTGTGTACATTACAATGTAAATATGCACATACAAATATATATACAGATAAATTTCTGGTGGACTAGATTTAATTTGCAGGTCAAGACCTCTGGGCCTACTATTTGCACTGTTTTTAAAAATTCATTGTTATAAAAACTATACTATTTCTGACAGGGAAAAACAAAGGTTTCTATTTTCAATATTCCACACCGAATAGCGTTAATGCTCATTGTGTAAGAATACTGAAAAACAGACAGAAGAGTCTTCATAGGAAAACAAGACAAGTTATTCCTACACAGAGGATTTGTTCTTCTAGTATCACAGAATCTCAGAGGGGGAAGAGATTTTCAGGTTACCCAATTCAACTCTTATTTAGTAAAATTGTAATAGTAACTAGCAATAAAGACAGAAGCAGAATAATTCCAACTTACAGGCTTTGGAGTTTTCCATGGAGAAAAGAAACCTGTAATAAAGAAAACAGTATTTAAACTTTGAAAATATATCCCACTACCACTTACGAGTGGCATGATATTAAGGTAATTGCAAGTTACTTTAAATCAACAACAATGAAAACAACAAATTCTGCCTGGCTGTACAGTTTTCTTCAAGGTGTCCAAATAATTTTATTGGAATTATATAGACAATTCTGGGAATACTGCCTTCTTTGGCAGCTGAGGATTCTGAAGCCCAGAGAAGGTAAGTAACTATATAGTGAAAGATCAGCCGCTTTATAAGATCTAAGATTGAGTCATCCTTAGGGATTTCTGTGCTAGAAAGAGAGAGAGAGAGAGATGGAGGAAGAGACTATAGATAGAAATTTAGATTTTTAAAGGTTACTATCTTTGCTTAGTATAATAAATAATTCTACTTTATATGTTTGCTTTATGTGGTTAAAATCTATCAACCTTCATTAATTCTCAATTTAAAAATACTATATATACATATATTACAAATCTGATTCTATTATAATTGTTTATGGGCCTGTTCTCCCACTGAGATCCTCTCTAGAGCAGATATCTATTTTATTATCCCTCTACCCTTGTGTTAGTACAAAGATTTTCATGAAGAAGCAGCTCAAAATGTTTGTTAATTGAGTGAATCGTATCAGAGCCGTGCTTTTTTCAACGTATTGAGTTCTTTCAGTCATCACAAACAGTGTGACAACTGGACTGATTCTGTTGTGATCCAAATGATCTTTAAGACAATTAAAAGTAACGGACAGATTCATTCTCTTTTCTTTTTCCCCCCTTTATTATTTTATCATATATTGATCTTAGCAAGCCAAAGCACAATCTTACATACAAACCAAAATTACTATCTTTTCATATAATATCTTCCATCTTTCAATGATTTCACTCATGTTAATGTTAGGTGGTGTCTGACAAAATGCTCAGTAAAAATGGAATACTGCAAACATGCCACATAATGTTCATAACCTTTAAAACTGGGACTGGTACAAAATGGGAATAGTTGAAAACCATAACCCATTTATAGGAAATATCTACAGAAATTTGGACACACAATTATCTAGATGCTGAAGAAATCCAACTCACATATGGGGTAAATACTAATTGCACCCTGACACACCGTTGTAAAGAAATGATGCTGCATTTTATGGAAAGAGTGAAGTTATATAATACATCATGCTTCTTAGCTTTCCTTGGAACACAGAGTTAAACTTAATGCTTAAGTATAACAACTATTTTACCTAAGGAGACTGGTTGCTAGAATTCACTCACTTTCTTGTACCCTCTCTATGTATGTTCTATCTCTTTCCAACTAATGAAAACAATTCTTTTCAATGTGTGGTTTGGTTATAATTTAATTCCAAGGATTTCATCACATTATTTTGTTAATAGCTGAGAGTAAAATTACAGATAAATACATACATTTATCTCCTTGACTCATTCTGTAAAGTGAAAATGAAAACAAATTGACCACCAATTATAAAGTGAAAAGCATTGTAACCTAGTGGCCAATTAACCGTTATATTCAAGAAAGAGTAAGATCTATTTGCTGCTTTACAGAATTGCTGGCAACAGTTCTTTTGAGAAAAGATGTCATTTACACATTCTCACAATATCAAAACATTCAATTATTTCTTCTACTTTCTCTGTGTCATCGTCACTTTCTTCCTTCAGTGCACAAACGGATTTCAAATATTTGCTACTTTACTTTTGTTAGGTGCTCGGAGTTTCTTAGACTTTGATTCAGATGTATTGAAAATGGTTCTTTTATTACAAAGCTCTCATCTCCACACGAGGTATTATCTTAAAAGATGATTATTCCTACCATGGAAAATGTGTAATCATTGGACCTCTCAGCAGTTACGGTGCCAGAACTAAAATGGCATAAAAGGGACATTGGTCAAGATCAGACAAGAATAGAGAGCTGTTTAAATCGACCTCCTTTCATCACAGGCACTTTGGCTTCCCCTCCTTTTAAGGTTGCTTCATTCAGTCTGACCTCAAACCATTGGCAAGACCCAGGACTTCTCTACTGCTCCCATTATGGCAGTTTCTGAAATATGTCTGATGCTGACTTGTGCTAAGAGGGCTTCAGTCATGAAGCAATAGTTGTCCTTTCTGAGTCATTGGCACAAAGAAGCTGCTTCCTTCAGAGAAAGTAATTTTCAGTGGCAAGAAACAGTATCAGAATAGATTTCCTTAAAAATAAATAACTTAATGTGGCTCTTCATGTTTCCTTGACAAATTATTAATTATGCTATAAACCTTTAAATCAAGATGAACAGAAAACATCTATTTCGGATATACTCAGTTTGGCCCGATTAATCGATAAGGTCAGGTGTTCTATGTGATTAATCTTCAGTTTTCTGCTCAACTTCATTGGAAGAGCCACATGAATACCATAATAGTGTGGGTTAAGTTACTATATATTATACACATATGACCATTTTTGTAGGGATGACTCCCTCTAGGAAATCTAGCCTATTCCAGTTAACACTGAAAGAAAAAAACACCAAAAACAAAATAAAAACTTTAAAATCTTCATTTCTGCAATTTTTCTTTTTCTAAAATCATTCTGGTCTGGCATAGATCACAGAAGCCAAGACAGGCTTGGTTTGTTAAGACTGTTACTTTTGGGTGTCTCACCACCTATCTTCAGAGAAGAACAGGAAGGACAGAGCTAACTTTCTCTTAAGCCTTTCAGAGCTGACAGTCCTTTTCAAAAAACCAAGTTCACAGAAAAAGAGTTTTTTCTTTAAGATAACAGTGAAGGTTCCTTTATATTTCAGGGGTTTTTCCTGGCCTTTATTTCCCCTACTTCTATAGAAGGTGGAATATTATAAATTTCTTTGTGGAATTAAAATTTCTTTATAATGACTTGACCCCTGCTTTCCATACTGATGATTTGTTGATGGGTGTTTGTGCATGTGTGTACAAATGCAAACATTTATTTAATCCTGACTCTTAAGATGACAGAAGTGAAAGACCTTAAGGTACAGTTAAGAGCGAACTGAAACATGAGCAGGGGCATTTTTAAAAGGAAAAAATAAGAGAATAATTGGGAAAATTTAGATGCAGCCAATAAGAAAATTTTGATGCATTTACTGTAAAGCACAAAACTGAATCAGATCTTGTCTATTGTATATAGTGCTGCTATGAACATTGGGGTGCATGTATCTTTTCACATGAGACCTCTAAAATCTATTTTCTTTAGAACAAGAAATAAAACTAAAATCTATTTTTAATTCTGCATGTAAAAGCACAATGGGCAGGGAAATAGAAGCACAGTGCAAATAGCTCAGACAAGAAATTCCAGTTCTTCAAAATGGAAGAGGAGGAAAGACAACACAGACTTCGTATTGACATTTAAATTAAATTCTACATGTCAACTAAATATACTTTTTAATAAATCATATGGTTGCCAGATAAAATATAATATTCCCAGTTCAATTTGAATTTCAGATAAGCTATGAATAATTTTTTAGCATATCCTGTATACTGATTGCATGAGATGTATATAATGCATAGGACATACTTACACTACTTTTATCTGAAATTCAGTTTATCTGAAATTCAATTTAACTGGGAAGTCTGTATTTTTATTTGCTAAATCTGAATACCCTATATGGGAAACATTTTATATACGACCTGGCTAACCATTTAAGAATAAAAACATAATAGTAATCCTTTCTGTAAGTAATATCCATTCAATTAAGTAAAAATCCAGAAAACACTTAATATCTCCTTTTCTTGCACCCCCTCCAATGTTTTATTGTTAGGAATCTTGTTTTGGGAGAAACATAAAAACATTCCATTTGCTATGCAAATCATTGCATTGTGTTGGTTGCCTGTTCATCAGTAACCCTGACTGACGTCTTGTATCCTGTGATGCAGAATTCTGTATGACCAACGTCAGTGCCACAAGGGACCATTTTCAAATTGTTTGATGACTGCTTAGCAACTCTGCCTTTCCCCAAGAGGAAAGTTCCAAAAAGTGGCTTTTTTCAGAAACTACTTCTGACTCCGTATCTAAAATGAAAGAATATCAATATATTTATCACAGCTCTGAAGGGACAGTCCCTTTCTAGTGTGCATTTGTGAGCTGTCTGTGAAGAGTTTTTATTATTATTATTATTTTCACAGGGCACATCACAAGATAACGTATTTTCTTAAAACCACTCTCATTCAAATGAGGGATCAAAATACAATGAAAAGCAACTTAGTCAGAGAGTCCCACTGCAGTATCTTTAATTTGGTGTAACACTAAGGCAACTTTTAGGGATTTCTAGAAACTTACCCCAAACAGGACTAAATCTTTCTGTGTGCCTCTATACTCGATTTGATATACTGAACTCCCATTTGCAGAACTGTGAAATGGTTTCTTCTTCTACTCAAGTACTTGCTACAACATATGACTCTGGCTTTGAAGACTATCATTAGTTTCATGTATTCCATAGAAAATTCTACAGTTGCTAAAAATGACAGAGATGTAGGGGAAACACTTTCTTTTTAAGCAATGGAAAAGGTATAGCAAACACTCTGAACTAAAGACCTGATTCACTGAAGATGTCCATGCTCTGGGTTATTAAAAGCTATGTGTTCTCTTTTGCTTGAAAAAACAAGGAAGACACAACAATGTGAATCTACCTAACACTCCTGAACTGTACACTTAAATGTGGTTAATACCGCAGATTTTATGTATATTTTAAATTTAAAAAAATTTTTTTAAAGCAATAAAGAGGAGAAAAAAGAAAGGGAGAACAAAAGTATGTGCCTATCACATGAATGTGAGGGAGGAAAAGGAAAGCTAATTTTTTTCACTGTCCCTGTGACATCCTGCGGGAGCACAGGAAACTCACTTAGACACCTGCACAGACCCTCCACCTCTTAAGTTATCCTTCCTTATAAAGGACTGTAAGCAGTAAAGGAGATTCATATCCTAGTATATTCTGAAAATATTTCAGGAACTATGAGAAATTTCCAATAAAGGAAATCTTTTTTTTTAAGTTTTCCAAAGTGGGGAAAAAAGCCCCAGGGTTTTTACAAATCTCTAGTTAGGGCTAATTTAAGGGAGAAAAATACCACTAATAAAGTTAATCTTTAATTTAAAGATCCTCCCATTTTCCCACAGCCTGGCAAATTTTCTATCAAAAATTCAGCTTTCGGTAAATGTAAGTCAGCAGGGTAATGACCTAATTTCCATTAAAACTAGTTTAGTGTTATTCACTTTTTTTCTGGGTTTTTGACTGATCATGTATTTCCTATTAAAATTCATTAAATGAGTTAAGCCCCGCAGTTCCTTTTGATAATTTGTTTAAGCTATTTCAAATCAGTAGAAGAGCAATTTTTCTTAATGAAACTGACCTAGGCTAAGAAACGATCTTTCCATTAAGAGACACGGCTGATGGTACCCTCACCTCACATTACCATGTCTCAGTCAAGCCAAATATTCAATTTGCAAAAAAAATTTCAAATTAGTTGCCATCTTTGGACTAGAGAATCTGTTTTTATGTGGAGAGCTGAGGCTTTCTCTGCAATGCTGCAAAAATGATTCTTTCTGCATCTTTTAAATAAAAGTCTTTTTCTCATGAACACTATAAAGCTGTTTTCAAATGGCCATTTTCCCCTGGGCTTTGTTCTTTATGGAGAGAGCCATCCGACAATTTCAAGTAATCCCAATGAGTATCTAGAAAGGATAAGCCTGCACATGTTGTCTTCTGATAAACTCAGTTACATAAAGGATATGTTCAAAATAAAGCAGGCCAGGTGAACAGCCTTGAACGGGAATAAAGGGACAGATTGGAAGGGGAAGAATTGTGTCAGGGAGGCTAAAACTCAGACTGAGGTGAGGCCTGCAGAAAATATTGGCAACTACAAAGGGATTTTTCTTTATGTTCTGAACAAGACCAAGGTCCATGAAGAGAGAAACTGCTCTGTGTGTTTATGGTGCCCTGTAAACAGTTGGCAAAGGAAATGTGGAAGCATATCAGTCTGGCAAATACAAAATTCCAATTCTGAGAGTAATTTTTTTTAATAACAAATGAATAACAGTTTTTTTTTTTTGAGAAACCCGTCTAGAAACATCTTTAAGTAACTTAAGACAAATTAAAGACCTTAAATTTAATCATTAAATTACACCAACATTAAGTAAATATTTATTGACTTGTGGGTGTCTCACAAGCACCAGATTCAACAAAATGAAATTTTTGATCTTCTCTCCCACATTTTTTCTTCTGTGTTTCCTATTTTAGAAAATTTCACTTGCCTTTTTCTAAGTTCTAAAGACAGGAACCTGGAAGTCATTCTTCACTTCTCTGTCCCCCTCACTTCCTTATCACCAAATTCTGTCTTTTCTCCCTCCAAAATATATTACAAATCCACTTCTCTCCATCTCCACAGCCACCACTGTAATCCACACTCACCAGCATCTCTTATCTCAACCAAAGCAACCGCAAATTTGCTGATACCACAGAATCCGATCACACTTAAAAATTCTTCCATGGATTCCCACGGCATTTAAGATAAAACACAAAACCTTTAAGGCCTTTTATGTACATTTGCCCCTGCTTACTCTCCAGACACCTCATGGGTTACTACCCTTCACTGACTGAAATTCCTTGAATATGCCAGGCTTTTCTAACCACAGGGCCTTTGCACAAGCTCCTTCATTTGCCTACCCTTTTAACCCTTCATCAAACTGACTCCTCCTTTATGTGTCAGCTTAAATATTACCTCCTCAGGGAAGATGTCCCTGACATTTTATTTTAAATCAAAGTTCTCTACTATAATTTTTCATTGCATCCTGTATTGTTTCTTTATATGACACTCATCACTATTTTTATAAATACATTTATGAACTCCCATGTATGTAATTATATTGTAAGATTATTAGTTTAATGCCTATCTCCCCAACTAGAGTATAAATTCCATTAGGGGAGAGATCTATTCTATTCCCAATGTATTCCCAGTACTTAGCACAATGCCTGACACATAGTAGATACTTCAAAAGATATACCTGAATGAATTAATGATAGTAGTGAAGAGTGAGGAGGGTAGTAAGAAAGAGACAGAGAAAAGAACTGATGAGGCCTGGTGATTTGCTGGGGGTGGAGGAGTGGTATCAAGGAGATGAAATCTCTGATGACTTCTAACTTGGGAAACTAGATGGATGATGGTGTCATTAGCTGAGGTAAGAAATACAGGAAGGAGTTTTCAAAAAAATAAAAAAGAAAAAAAAAGAAATATAGGAAAGAGATTTCTTTGAGTGGAGTCTAAAGAGTTGGGTTATGGGAGAGGGGAGGGCATAGCTCAAATGGTACTGTGTGCTTAGCATACACTAAGCCCTGGGTTCAATCCCTGGTACCTCCATAAATAAATAAATGAATGAATGAATGAATAAAATTACCCCCTACCCCCAAAACAGAGTTATTAGGTTATGGGCAAAAGAGTGTGAGGTGCCTTTGTGAGTTTGAATTCAAATGTAGTTGAATTACATGTTGAAGTTTGAACCAAAGTGAATTTCGACTTAGCTGAAGTCATGCAATAATAATTGGCTCCCTCATCTGGTGCTCAGTAGTGTAGCATGAAAAGGTAACTCCTCAGGGTATTCAGAATGAATAAATGAAGCATCTGAGAAGTAACTGAGAGCCAAGTAAAGTATTAACAGAAATACTCAAGAAACAAGGCTTTAAGTGGTTTGCCAAATGGGAGGGTGACAAGTGGCTTCAGTGGAAGCAGCTGATTGCTATGGCAGAGGCAGAAATCATATTTGAATAGGTCTCAGTGAATGGGAAGGAGGAAATGGAACTGAGAAGTGGCTGCGGGGTTGAAAGGACAGTGGCATAGTGCCTAGGGGGAAATAAAGCCCCCATGAAGGGAAAGACTTCTTTCAGAATAAGCATACATTCAGATGAGAAGGTGCCTGAACAGAGACAGAGTCTGAAGACTCAGGAGGAAAGGGTATAACTGGTGGAATTATTTCATGAGGAGATGAAGGAGGATGGGATCTAGAGTACAAAGGGCAGGAGTTAACCTTAAGTGAAAGAGAAGGGGCAGCCAAGTCCTTATTAAAAGGCTGGAGCAGATCCATGGGGGAAACCCCCAGGGTCCACCCCACGGGGCGGGGATAGGACTGGGTAGGAGAGTTTACTCACAGCGGCTCAAAGTGGCAAAATCAGTGGGGATTTGTAGGGGTTCTGGTTATGCAGGGAAACTGGAGGAGAGAACAAAAATAACCTGTATCAAATGTTTGGTTCAAGGGGATGAGGCAAAGATATAAACAGAAAAACAATTTCTGAGACAGTATAGTGGAGAGGTTGTACACATAGAATTAGGGGTAAAACTGACTTGGGTTCTAGTCCCAGCTCTACCTGTCACAAGTTATGTGGTCTCACGTATGCATGGGAAGGCGTATATACCAAGATTAACTACTGGGCTCTGAATGAGACCATGGCTTTGTGACTCACACCCAGGTAGCCAAGAGCAAGTCCTCTGATCTCTCTAAGGCTCAGATTCCTCATCTGTAACAAAGTAAACATAATAATAGGAATTACTGTAGTGGGAACTAAATAAAAGTGCACTTTACTTTTTATCAATTTAAAATGGTATACTGTTCCATTTAATGGTTTTGATGCATTCTGAATTATTTTCCTACAAAACAGAAGTCTGCTTTTCAGAAAGGTGTTCAACAATTTACTTTATTGTCACAACAGATGCATTTATTTTCTTCTCTTCGTTGTTTTAGGCTTTTTTTTTTTTTTTTTTTTTTTTTTTTTGCTCTTTTTAGCTCCCTTTTAAGGTTTTTTAAGCTCCCTTTTGCTATGTGAAGTATGGCTTGTTTTGATTAGCTTTAAACAAAGCAAATCATTGTTTTCATCCCATTAGAATTTTCCATTAAGTTCCTTCTATCCTGATTAGAGGAGAAAGGTAGCCCACTTTAACCTCACTCAACAGTTCTTGTATTCTAGTTATAAACTGTATTCCTAGTTAATAATTATTATAATTTTTAAATGAATTTTTTCTAACTTTTGATTTTCCTATGACTATTCATACGATTACTCAGACTTAACCACCTAACCTGGTTTAAATGCTCATCACAATTCCTTATGTTTTATTATTTCCCAGTTTGGGATTTTGAATTGTGGTCCTCTGTTAGTGTATGTCCTCAAATTTTTCAGAAACAGGGTTCCAGTCAAGATGGCTGAGTAGCAGGACCACAAGCTCGCCTCCTCTCACGATCACAAAAACCACAACTGACTGCTAAACAACAATCAATAAAAAAGATTGGAATCTACCAAAAAAGATCTTCTTTAACTGGAAACATAAAGAGGGAACTACAGCAGGACAGTAGGAGGGGTGCACTCACGCGATAAAGTCCAGCTCCATACCCCCCGGGTGAGCAACCCAAAGCTGGAGAAAAATTATACTGCAGAGGCCCTCCCACAGGAGTAAGAGTTCTAAGCCCCACATCAGGATCCTCAGCCCGGGGTTCTGGCATCTGGAGGAGCCCCTAGAATGGGGCTTAATTGTAGGAGCTCCACAGGACTGGGGGAAACAGACTTCACTCTTGGGACACACACACAGAATCTCATGTGCACCAGGACCAAGGGCAGAGGCAATGATTTCATAGGAACCTGAGCCAGACCTGACTGCAGGTTTTGGAAGGTCTCCTGTGGATGCAGTGGTGGGGGTTGGCTGTAGCTCCCCCTGGGGACATAAAAGCTGGTCGCAGACATTTGGGGAGTTATTCATTTACATGAGCTTTCCTGGAGGCTGACATGTTGCTGGGGTCATTAGTGCCAAGACCCGGTCCCACTCAACAGCCTTTAGGCTTAAGCACTGAGATGCCTCAGGCCAACCCATCACAGCTCTACACATCAGCAGACTTCCTGAGAACTCAGCCACCTCTAAACAAGCTCTAGAACAAGGCCCTGCCCACCAGAGGACCAGGGCCCAGCTCCACCCAGCAGCAGGCAAGCACCAATTGCTCCCATTGGCATAGGCCTCTAGTCTAGCCTCACCCACCAGGAGGCAGACACCAGAAGTAAGAAAACAACAGTCCCACAGCCTGTGGAAGGAATCCACGAACGCAAGGCAGACTCTACCCTGGGACTAGCTGGAACCTGGCCCTTGGGTTACCAGAGGAGAGTGCAATGCTGGGATGCACAGGACGTCTCAGACAGAGGGCCACTCCTCCAAGGTCGAGAAACGTAACTAACCAGAAGAACTCAGTGATGGGGAATTACACAATCTATCTGAGAAAGAGTTCAGAGTAATGCTGTGAAGATGACTGGAGAACACAGGAGGAGAACAGATGCAGAGCCAAGTGTTTAGCAAAGTTAGAAAATATCAAAAATGACCAGAGTTGAAGAATACAATTACTGAAATAAATAATACACTAGAAGGAACCAAGAATAGACTAAATGAGGCAGAAGGATGGATCAGTGAGCTAGAAGATGGAGTAGTACAAATCAAGCTTACCTTAGGAAACAAGAAAAATCTCAAATAAACAATCTAACCTTACACTTAAAGCAAATAGAGAAAGAACAAACAAAACCCAAAATTGGTAGAAGGAAAGACTTTGTAAAGATAAGAGCAGAAATAAATGAAATACAGAATAAAAAAATAGAAAAGATCAATGAAACCAAAAGCTGATTCTTTGAAAAGATAAACAAAATTGATAACTCTTTAGCCAGAATCATTAAGAAAAAAAGGAAGATGGCCCAAATTAATAAAATCAGAGATGAAAAAGAATTAACAACTGACACCACAGAAATACAAGGGATCACAAGAGGCTACTATGAGCAACTGTACACCAACAAAAAGGACAACCCACAGGAAATGGACAATTTCTTAGAAAGGTACAATTTGCCAAAACTGAACCAGGGAACCAAGAAGACATAGAAAATATGAATAGACCAATTACCAGTACTGAAATCAAATCACTAATTTAAAAACTTCCAACAAACAAAAGTCCAGGACCAGATGGCTTAACAGGCAAATTCTACCAAACATTTAGAGAAGAGTTAACACTTAGCCTTCTAAAACTATTCCAAAAGATTGCAGAGGAAGGAACACTCGAACTCATTCTATGAAGCCACCATCACCGTGATACCAAAACCAGGCAAAGACACCACCAAAAAAGAAAATTACAGACGAGTATCACTGATGAACATAGATACAAAAATCCTTACCAAAATATTAGCAAACAGAATCCAACAGCACATAAAAAAGATTATACATCATGATCAAGTGGGGTTCATCCCAGAGCACAAGGGTGGTTCAACATACACAAATACATCAATGTAATATATCACATCAACAAGAGAAAGGACAAAAACCACATGATCATCTCAAAAGATACAGAAAAAGTTTTTTATAAAATTCAACATCCATTTATAATAAAAACTCTATAGAAAGTGAGCATATAGGGAACATACCTCAACATAATAAAGGCCACATATGATAAACCCACAGCTAACATCATACTCAATGGTGAAAAACTGAAAGCATTTCCTCTAAGATCAGGAACAAGACAAGGATGCCCACTGTCACCACTTTTATTCAACATAGTTTTGGAAGTCCTAGCCACAGCAATCAGAGAAAATAAAGAAAACATAGTAATCCAAATTGGGAAAGAAGAAGTAAAACTGTCACTGTCTGCAGATGACAAGATACTATACATAGAAAATCCTAAAGGTGCTACCAGAAAACTATTAGAGCTCATCAATGAATCTGGTAAAGTTGCAGAATACAAAATTAATATACAGATATCAGTTACATTTCTATACAATAACAACAAAATATCAGAAAAAGAAATTAAGGAAACAATTCCATTTACCATCACATCAAAAAGAATAAACTACCTGGGAATAAACCTACTTAAGGAGGCAAAGAACCTGTACTCTGAAAACTATAAGACACTGATAAAAGAAACTGAAGACAACACAGACAGAGGCACATATATACTGTGTTCTTGGATAGGAGATTGCTATTGTTAAAATGGCCATACTACCCAAGGTGACATACAGATTCTAGCCAATCCCTACCAACTTTTACCCCCCAAATCCCCATTTTTTTTTTTTTTACCCATGACATTTTTCATAGAACCAGAACAAAAAAATGTTAAAATTTATATGGAAACACAAAAGACCTCAAATAGCCAAAACAATCATGAGAAAGAACAGAGCTGGGGAATCATGCTCCCTGATTTCAGGCTATACTACAAAGCTATGGTCATCAAAACAATATAGTACTGGCACATAGATAAGTGGAACAGGATAGAAAGTACAGAAATAAACCTGAACACTTATGGTCAATTAATCTATGACAAAGGAGGCAAGAATATACAATGGAGAAAAGACAGTCTCTTCAATAAATGGTGCTGGAAAAACTGGACAGCTACATATAAAAGAATGAAATTAGAATATTCTCTAACACCAAATAAAAAAACTCAAGATGGATTAAAGACCTAAAAGTAAAACTACATGTATGTCATAAAACTCCTAGAGGAAAACAGAACACTCTGACATAAATCACAGCAATATTTTTTTCAGATCAGCTCCTACAATAATGGAAATAAAAGCAAAAATAAGCAAATGGGACCTAATTAAACTCATAAGCTTTTGCACAGCTAAAGATACCATCAACAGACCTAAAAGACAACCTACAGAATGGGAGAAAATATTTGCAAATAAGACAGACCAACAAGGGACTCATTTCTAAAATATACAAACAGCTCATACAGCCAAAAAAAAAAAAAAAAAAAAAAAAAGAAGAAGAAGAAATGAAAAGAAAATAAAAAGGCAACTCAATCCAATAAGTGGCAGAAGACCTAAATAAACATTTCTCCAAAGACAACATATAGATGTCAAACAGGCACATGAAAAGATGCTCAGTATCACTAATTATTAGAGAAATGCAAATCAAAACTACAATGAGGTATCACATCACACCAGTCAGAACAGCCATCATCAAGAACTCTACAAATAATAAATGCTGGAGAGGGTGTGGAGAAAAGCGAACCCTCCTACACTGTTGGTGGAAATGTAAATTGGTGCAGCTACTATGGAGGACAGTGTGACGATTCCTTAAAAAACTAAAAACAGACTTACCATATGACCCAGCAGTAACACTCTTGGGCATACTTCCAGAGAAAACTATTAATTTGAATGCACCCCAGCGTTCACAGTAGCACTATTTACAATAGCAAAGACATGGAAACAATGTATATGTCCGTCAACAGGTAACTGGATAAAGAAGTTGTTGCATATTTATACAATGGAATACTACTCAGCCATAAAAATTAAAATAATGCCATTTGCAGCAACATTGCAACATTGCAAATGAGATCATCATTCTAAGTGAAGCAAGCCAGAAAGAGAAATACCATATGATATCACTTATATGCAGAATCTTAAAAAAAGGAAGAGAGACAAATGAACCTATTTACAAAACAGAAACAGACTCACAGACATAGAAAACAGATTTCTGGTTACCAGGGGGAAAGAGGGTGGGAAGGGATAAATTGGGAGTTTGAGATTTGCAGATACTAACTACTATATATAAAATAGATAAACAAATTTATACTGTGTAGCACAGGGAACCATATTCAATATCTTGCAGTAATTTATAATGAAAAAGAATCTGAAAAGGAATATACATATGACTGAAACATCCTATACATCAGAAATTGACACATTGTAAACTGACTATGAACACATAAAAGAATAAATAAATAACAAGGATGTAATGTATAGCAAAAATTTTTTTTCTTTTCAGAAACAGCATATATTTGATGTCTTAGGTAGACTAGTGACCTCCTAAAGAGGTCTATACCGTAATCCTCAAAACCTGTACCTATGTTACTTTACCTGGCTAGAGGGATTTTGCAGATATGATTAACGTTAAGGACCATGAGATGAGGAGAGTATCTGGGATTATCTAGGTGGGCCCAATTCAATCACATAGATCCTTAAACGTGGAGAACCTTTCCTGGCTGCAGACAGAGATAGCGGCGTGAGGAATCAATTTGCCATTGCTGGCTTTGAAGACAGAACAAAAAGGCCACAATTTGCACCAGTTCCAGAAGCTGGAAAAAGTAAGGAAACAGATTCTCCTCAAGAGGCTCTGAAAAGAATGCTGCTGTGTTGGCATGTTGATTTTAGCAAGTGAGACCTGTGTTGGATTTCTGATACTAAGCCTGTGTTATTTAAAGCCACTAAGGCTGTAGTAATTTATTATGGCAGCAATAGAAAACCCAAATACATGGTATCTTTTATAGAACTTGCATATGAATTCTTAGATCACAATTTATTTCTTTCAAACTTCGTGGGGTTTTTCTGTTGTCTTCTGACATTCATAATGCTGGAGGCAAGCCTGGATCCACTCAGTTTTTGCTTATTTGCAAGTAACCTTTCATTTTCTTCCCTGAATAATGGTATACTGTTTCCTTTATCCTTCTACAGGCTTCGTAAATCACTATACTATGCCTGAGTGTAAACTTGTTTTACTTAATTATTCTTGGAATATAGACAGTGCATCTGCTCAGGTTTTATCCGAAGTCTTTCTACTCAAGCTGCAGTGAGAGTGAAGACCTGTGGCATCAGTTTCACCTGGGAACTTGACAGAAACCCAGACTCAGACCCCAGCCTGACTCGAACAGATCTGTAATTGAACGAGGTCCCCAGGTGATTCACATGCACATTTGAGAAATACTGCTCAAAGGATATTCTATTATTTGTAGACTTGATCTTGACTTCTCTTTTTTTCAGTTTCTTTACAATTTCTTTATCCGCTTATTTGTCCAATAATACTTACCAAAAGTAGGCTGTGCCTTTCCCCCTCTTCCAAGGGATTATAGTCAAAGCTCTAGGTTCACATTCACTTCCCCTCCCCCTCCCCCGGTTAGTCTGACTTGTGCCCTCCCCTACACCCGCCTGGCATCATATTTAAGACTCTATCAAGAACAACATTACTGGTAGAAGAGTGTTGTTCACGTGAGTGCTGTCGAGATGGAATAAAGCTGGAGGCCTGCTGCTCTGTAAAACTGGGGAACTTCTCAAGTGTCCTTATACCGTTAAATTTCTTGCAGAGTCAGTTCTACCTCTGATTCTAATAAGCGTCTTGATCTTCTGAGGTAACTTCTAGCCCCCAGATTTGCTTATTACAGCCTTTTTACTTCACTAAGTGTCACTTTACTTGGTTTTTGCATTTCAGCCTGCTCCACCCACTTGTTTTTCCAAAAGTTAAACCTTCTAGCATTTGAGGAGTCCAAGCCTGTTTTCTCAGTTTCTACTGTTGTCTCCAGTAAATCTGTTTCAGTGTCATGTCTTCCTCCTGATCTTCAAGGATGATAATAATTATCCCTTTCTTATATGCCTAACTTTTTGTTATATGCTCCACTCTAAGGTTAAGTTTTTTTCATTTTTTTCTAAAACGGGAGCCTTACCGAGATTCAGGCGCACAGTCTCCACGGCAGCTCACTCGACTGTGTGAAATAACGCCCATTTTCCCTTCCCGAGGAGCCGACAAGATGGCGGCGGTGGGACAGAAGGAGGAGCGGACGTCCCGCAAGTTCACGCGCCGCGGCGAGGCCCTCGACCAGCGGCTGCACACGTCCCACAAGCCCCTGACGCAGCCGTACCGCGCGCAGCCACGGCGGCAACTAAACCGCCGCCCGCGGGGGAAGCAGCACTGAATGCTGAAGCGCCTGCGCAAGGCCAAGAGGGAGGCACCGCCCACGGAGAAGCCGGAAGTGGTGAAGACGCACCTGCGCGGCCTGATTAGCCTGCACGAGGTGGTGGGCAGCGCGGTGGGCCTGTACAACCGCAAGACCTTTAACCAGGTGGAGATCAGGCCTGAGATGGTCGGCCACGACGACCTAGGCGAGTTCTCAATCACCTACAAGCCCACGAAGCACGGCGCGCCTGGCATCCGGGCCACCCAGTCCTCCCGCTTCAACCCCCTCAAGTAGCCTGCTGGCCAATAAAATCACAGACTTATCCTTTTTTTTAAAAAAAAGCCCATTTAGGATTTCACACAATAGCAAACACGTGTGCACAGCTTGTAGCCGGGCTTTCACTGGCAACCGTGTAGCTTAGCTTTTCTGGACTGTGGGGAGCCTTCTCTTGACACAACTTCCTAATTTTGTTTGCTCGTTTTGGGGAGAAACATTTGTGTTGTAAAAAATTTGAGATGGTCCCTATGTACTACCCACAAGCTTCTTAGAGCTCTGCCTCCATCCTCAGTGCTTAACGTAATTGCACTACTTGCTCCGGGAGACAATTTCTCATTACCATGTCCTCTCTTTGTGCTACACTGTGCTCTGGGATTGGAGATTTTAGAATCGGTTGAAAGGGAGTAGTAATCAAAAGAGAGTAACTGTTCAGCGGGGAAGAGATTTAAACATAACTCTCACTGCCCTACAAAGCAGTACCTAAGCGGTCTTATCATTGCTAGAATCTGTGAATCCCTGACATTCTTTTCTGTGCCATCTTGGCACTTTACTGAGATACTGAGAGAAAGCATATAGAAGATTCTTTGGCCTGATGTCATCTTAAATAGAACTTACAAAGAACAATTTTGTTCTCTTTGTCTATGTTATATACACATATTTAACATACACTTTTTATTTATACATTATTTATATATTTATAAACTAAGGTCTGAAATACAGGCAGAACTGATGTTTATCTCCCGTTTCAGCTAACTTAACCAACTAAGGCTTGAAATCTTCATTTAAGGTTCTGGTGTCCCTGATTAGCATCACTTAAGCACTGCAGGTGGAGATAAAAGTACAAATAGCCTCATAGAATTGCCCTTAGAGAATACTTTTCAATCACAAAACAGATTAAAAATTGTTTGCTTTATGGTGGGAATTCTTGGTGCAACTGAGTTGGTTTATTCCCACCGCCCTCCCCCCCCATTTTTACCCCCAAGATTTTCCATAAAGGAAGGAAAGCTGGTTTTACTGGGTCTGCTGTGGTGTGTAGAGTCAGAGTCTAAGCCTCAGTTCCCAACTCATCAGGAGGAAGCTCACTCACTGCCATCTGTGAATCTGTTTTACATAACATGAAGATGAAAGACATGTTAGTTTGAGTTCTCCTAAAAGTAGACCCTGACATGAGGACTTGGGTGACCCTAGGAAGCAGAAATGAAGAATGAGGAAAGGGAACCAGGGAAGTGAAATACTAACGAGCAGATAACCACCATGAGTACCTGGGACTCAGTTGCCCTGTGGATCTTCTGAGAAGTCACCACGAACACACATCAGAACCTCCCTACCGTGGAGGAGTGGCGAGGCCAGGGCATTCGTGCTTGGCCCTCCTCTCCTACAGACTGCTCCTCACTGAATACTATTCTCCCAGAGGGTCAACCTTCCCCAGCGTTTCTGGGTTGTCTCTGCTTAAGGTGCTTCACCTGTAAAGCCAGAGAAAGTTCTGATGCAGAGAGTAAGACTCCTGTGTTTGAGGCAGGACGGTTAGTTTCCTGGAAACATCCACAGCTGCCTGGGAGCTCAGGCGAGCTGGGAAGATAAGGAATAGCAGATCTCACTGAGGAAAAGGGGTAAACCATATCTGTTGGGGGAGGAAAACCTAAACAAATAGGTACTTAGAGTGATTTTTTGGGAACAAAGGATTTCCATACTGTTAAAGTGAGGATGATAAATGTGTTCCAACTCTCCTGCCAGCGCTGCCTGGAGTGCTGTGTTGAGGAGGCCTCTCAAAAGGCTCAGTAGAAAACCGAATCTTTATCAGTCAGCATCCCAGACGTGGAAATGGGAGGAAAGAGGGGTAGTGTGCGGGCCATGTATTTACCACCCTGCTTTAAAATGGAGACTATTTTTTATTAATATCAGTGCTGAGTGAGATTTCGCTAATGAAATATAATAAATTCTTCCACAGATTTGACCTTTCAAAATGCACAACATGTGGAGTGCCTTTGGTTTATGGGAGAATTCTCCAATTAATGTTATGAATAAGACTGGGATAAACTTCAAAGGCACAGCAGTTATAGGCATTAGCTTTGTCATTCTGCCATGTGTTTCAAGTAAACATGCTAATTTTTTTCTCAATATACATAAAAAATAGTCACAGTATTAACTGGAAAATAAAAAAAAGGATCAAAGGCAGACAGCGTTCAATAGATCGGTGCTTGGTCATAGTGTCAATGTGGAAACAAGTGTAATTTTATTTGTGGAGGTAGTGAGAATATTTAAATTCTCTTAGCAAATTTCATTACACAGTGCAGTGTTAACTATGGATGTGTTAATTAACTAAATGGGAGGAATCCTTTCATAATGTATATGTATGTCAAATCACCATGATGTATAATTTTATTTGTGAATTATACCTCAATAACACTGAAAAAAAAAAAGCCTTGGAGGAAAATAAAGTCATTAAAGCAAGTGGGGAAAAAAGTGTAATTCATCTGTCATAATGTCTTAATGAGGAAAACATCACCATTTACTCTGAGACATGATTTGAATTGCTGAGTCCAAGAGTAAGTACAATATTAAATATATCTCAACTTGTATCATTGCAATTCAACTTGATTTCAAGTCCTGTGGTTATTCCTAAATGCTCCTCAAATCTCATCTCCATTAATGCATCGGAGTCCAGACTCCCATCAGGGCCTGCCTGAACCACTGCAGCAAATCTACCTGCACTTGGTTCCACCTATTACTTACAATATTGTCACAGTAATCTTTTCAGAGCATAAATCCTATCATGCTGTCCCTATGCTTAAAATCCTGTAATCAGCTTCCCAGCACTCATAAGAACAAGGTGAAAAATCCTTTACAGAACATTTGTTTCCCATCCATCTTTCTAGCCTCACCTTGCTCTGGACTCCCCTTGCCTTTTTTCACTCTAGTGTCAGGGACCCTCTTTCAGTCCCTCAGACCCTCCAGGCCCCCTCTCACCATGGGGTCTTTGAACCTGCTTCCCTGCCCTAAGCACCTGGTTTAGATCTTGGTTCCAGCGTTACTTCTAAGCCAAATCCCGGCCTCAGTTTCATGAACCTCTCAACACTCCTCCTTCCTCCCATTTCCACAGTTGAGACCACTAATTGTGAAGAGTACAGCTTCCTGTGATGACTCTTTCTCTCCCCCATGAGTCTGAAAGTTCCCTGACGGCAGGGCTCACACCTGGATTTTTCTTCATTATTGATTCTCCGATTCCTAGCACAGTACCTAGCATATAGAAGGTGCTCACTAAATATTTGTTGAATGAATAAATGTCAAAATGCATTTACCAATACTAAAAATATTAATTTCTGAGAAAAATCTCATTTAACAGTGTACACTTAAATGGCAGTTTTGGGTATATGTCATATTCCTTATAAAATCCCTGTGAAGAAGACAGGGAAGGAATGAGCAAACACATCTCACAGAAGAAACTGAGGTTCTGATGGTGCCCTGACTATAGGCATGCAAGAGGGTGGTGGCAGAACCAGGACTCACCCACATCGTCTGAGACTCCAAATCTAGGGTTCTATCATAGCAGGTTAACAGATCATTATGCAATTAGTAGACTGGTTAATTACTATGATCTTGTCCAAGGTCTTCCAGATCAGCAAATAGACTTGTGATATCTATTTGGGCATTACTTTTTACAGTTTTACAGTTAGTGAAACAGAAACGGCCAGCAGCTGTGACCACTTTGTGGGCGCACAATACTGGGGGCTGTAGTGGTGAAAGCAGAGTTACTAGATGCGTCGTGACCTATTATGTTTTTATTTGCTCCTTGGAGACACCACCAGAGGGGGTATCATCCCAAGGTGCCGTTCTACTTAAGAGAGAAAGCTAATGCAGAGACCCTGTGAAGTTCCACAAGGGCAGGCTGGATAATTGGGAAGGGCAGGCTGGATAATTGGGAAGGGCAGGATAGACATAGGCATCTGGAACTGAAGGAGTCAGATACGCTGGGTGGAGAACAAAGCCCTTCACAGCTCTGAAGTTTTCCAAAATGTCATTGTATCATCCTAGCTCAGAGATGATAGAATGAAAGGAAGTCCCCTGGGCTGTCAGCAGTTGCCATGCTTGGGCCCTGCTTCTATTATGTAGCATGTTGGAGCCACAGGGGACCTTCCAGCCACCTGATTTCTCATTTTGCAGATGTGAACACAGAGTATGTCTCATCGAATCATCACAGAGCTGACTTAAGCACTAGGTGTGCATGAGCATCAGAAGTGATGTAGATCTTTCAGAGAAGGGGGTAAATCAGCTCTTAAACAGTCCTCTTGCTACCTGACCTCTAAGCTAGAAAAAAAATGATTTGATTTGTTTTATTCTTAAGGAAACTAGTGAAGGCAGGGACCACATTTTGCATTGGCAGAACTACCTTTATTCTTAAAAATTAATTCTTAGTGATCCCACAATAAATACTTTTCCATTGAATTGAGTTCCATTAAATTGTCAGCTTATTTTTGAGTAATTTCCCATTATCTTCAAGTCACTTGAAAAGATGCCTACAAAAGATGGAACCTTTCAGGTTTCTAATGGCCTCACTATGTAAAGACAAATCAAATTTGAAAGAGTGTGAGCCACCTTCTGTTACCTACACGTGATAAATAAAGCACGTTTGTGTCACCTGGACCCGCCTAGGAACTCAATGGGTCTGGTTTGCTTTCTGCAGCCACATTAGTGCTGTGGGGCTCATGCTCACCTCAGATTCTAAACGCTTCAGTGGGGACTGGATAGGCTGCGGCTAGATTTTTCCCTCATGAGATTAACCAGAGGAGAACCATGCTTTACAATAAGAGGTGCCTCTCCCCAGCAGGCAGCCTGCTCCTGCTGAATCTGGTACTTCATCACAGCCGTGTTTCATGCCTCCTCTGTCCTCATCCGCCTCCCACGTGAAGGGGAACTAGAACATTATCTTCCTCCCGTGTAGCTGAAGGTCAGACTGTGACTCCAGCCGCTGCTCCTGCCAACGGGCTGCTCTGACTAATGATGACTAACGTTTTACAGAGGAGCATGGAGAACCTGCAGTGTCAACCTTTTTAATGAGATCAGTCACTCCTAAGTCCTTATTTTCCCACTCTACACGTGTTCCCTTGGGGTCTCCTTCACTCTGTGGCTTTAGTTTCTGTCTGTGTGAGAATAATGTGTAGGGTTGTCTTCCTCGTCCTGACCTCTATTATTTGCACTCCTCAGCCCTATGTGTACTTTGTTTCTCGCTCAACTGTTCACTCGCTCGTTCATTTCCTCACTCACCACTAAGAGAACAGTTATTGGATGACCACTGCAGGCCCAGTGCTGTCCATATGGACAGCTTACTTGCAAAGACAAGGTAATACATGCTGCTGCTGAGTCCGCTACCCCTGCTTCCACTGTCCTTGCCCCCTTTTCTCTTACTGACCCACTCCCCTGAGCTGAGTTGTTATTTATCCTCAGGGCTTCTATTTTTTTTTTTTTAAGACTTCTACATCTGCTTCTAAATCAGCCCATCCTTCCCCCGAGGCCAAGCCCAAGTGTCCATCTCTATCTGCACTGATCGTTCTACGGGGCTCACATCCAATAATAAACGCAGTCTCCCCTAAGACTTGCTCTACCTTGAATCCGTAAAAGGCATGAGCAACCACCCAGTCCTGTAAGCTGGAAACCTGGGGATCACCCCAAATTAGTCTTCTCTACATTCCACCGTCCTATAGGTTCCATATTCCTGATATCTCGTGGACTGATTTCTCCTCTCATCCTTGCTCCTACTGTTGGATTCAGAACTCCAGAACCTCATAACTTCTTGCCTACACTATGTATATGACCTGGAAATATTCACTCCATTCCTCTCTTCTTGCCCTCTCCAATAATCCTTTCTATTGATGCTAGAGAAATCTTTTTAAGGCATGAATGTAAGCACAGAGAGCATCTCTTTTCTTCTATACTGGAGTCGCATTTGCTGCAGAATGAAGTCCCACCTCAGCACCCGAGCTGCTCCAGGATCTGGCTGCTTGCACCTGCAGCCTCACCTCACATCCCTCTCTCCATCTGTGCCACAATACCTGGGAGTCTGACAGCTCGATCTTTGCCCTCCTCATGCCCATTTCTACCAGGAATTCCCTCCTCATGCCATCTGCCTGGCAACAAACTGCTTCCTTTAAAGCCTTAGCCCAGGAACCACCAATGGTTTCACTACTCTTTCTATTCCAGGTAGAACTGACCAGTCTTGTCTCTGTGCTTTTCCCTTCTGCCATGGTGTCCTGGCTGCACCCCTCTCATGACACCTGAAATATACTGGGGACATTTGTTTTTTAATTTAAGGATTATAAAATTGTTTTATTGTAAAAGCAATTCAATAGTATCCAGTTAAAATCTTACCCTGATGCTACCCAGTACATCTAAGAAGCAGTTAGATGCTTTTACATTAGGAAAAAAGGACATAAGAGAGACCACATCAAGGCTGTGATTCAAACTCAGAAAGAGAAAGGACTCTTAGGTCTCCTTCAGGCCAGTACAGAGTGTATGATGCACTCAGAGCACTGTGTCCGTCAGGTGCCACAGTCTGTTCTGTGCTGACTAGAATGTAAGAACAGACGTCTCTTGAGGGCAGGGATCATATTTGTCTTTGCATTCCCAGGGCCTACTAAGGTGACAGATGTTTAATGGATACTTTCAAGCATTTAATGAATGCTTACTAAATAAAAAAAAAAAAAACAGGGATAATCATTATGAAAAAAATGATATATTTTAATATTTTATCTTTTTTAACTTATTTTTTCATTAGTATGGCTAATGTACTCCACTTCCCTTCAATAGAAGATCAGAACAAGGGGAAGCCAGCTTATATTTCAGTATGAGACACACATTAACTTAAATAACTTGACTATGAGACTGTAAAATAATAGAATTGCAGTTTTAGACCTAGGATGGACTGAGGCAAACATCTTCTCTAGTCCTTCTCTAGTCCATTTCACAGATGTACCATGAGGTCACATAGCTAATTAATGGCAGAAGTGGGGCAGGGTCCCCCATTCAGTGCCCCTGTGGTCGCACCATAGTAGAGAAGTAACCTTTATTGAGTGTCAGTGTGTGCTAGGTGCTTCACGCATAGGGTCACATAGAGATTTACCAGCAGACAGGAGCAGCTGCTGAGGGTAAAATCCATATCTTGTATCTGGTCCTCTGACCTCTCTAGTGCCACCACACCTGTGCCAAACATGCACATTTCTTCCCTGGGTCACTGTGACATGTTGCCATGTTGCTTCTCTGATCTTGAGCATCTGCTAAGTTGCCTAACAAGCCTTCCTTGGTCCTTGACCTTGACTACATCAACTCTTCTCAAAATTGTCCTCTGCCCCATCAATGGCCATCAGATTTAAATCCCTAAGACAGGTCAACAGTCCCCCTTATTTCTCTCTGCTAGTCTGTCTGGGCTCTCCCAAGGCTTCCTCATCAGGCTAATTGCTCCCCAAAGGACTCAGGCTCAGCCCTACTCGGCCCATTATCCAATTTCCCCATTTACTCGTGAAACATCACTGTGCCCCAGACACCTCTTTCTCACTCTTGCAAATCCAACAAAGGGTTTATAGTTTCAAATTTACTTTGGTTGCAAGATCTTAAAAGTGTTTAGTTAGGGAACTAGACTAAAGTCATTGTTTAGAGAGAAAAGATAATTATCTAGCAGGACGCTGTGGGAAGCAGTGTGGCCAAAACCATGACCAAAAGATGAAATAAGAACACGGTACCGAGAGAGTAAAAGAGAACATTAAACCAATGGACAATTTGATAATCATAAGGCAGTGAGGAAAATTGAGATTGCTTATATTATTTGTATTCTATCTTTCAGAAGATGTGGAAGGTAGAATATGATTATAGATGATTTAAATAACAGTTGATATAAATTTAATTTTCAAAAATAAAAAATGCAAAACAGCTCTTTCAAAAGCTCTGGACATTCAGGAGAGGAGTGAGGTTCATGCTGGTGTTTACATGTGGGGTACACATATCCTGTGTTCTCTTACACAAGCATATTTCTTTGTAATATGCCCAAATCCTGCACGGTGTAAGTCAAATACACAGTGTGTTTTATGGGATGGAAAATAATTATTGTAGTATGCTTTTTCTCTCCAGCAGCTGTTTCAACTCTTATACACACTAACTGCACTTGCTCTATGGAGAGAAATTAACACAACATGAGGAAAAGCAGGAAACTCCAAATGGTAAGTCACATCTCCTGAGTTCTTACTCTGTGCTGGATAATGCACCAGGCAGTTCACATGGCGCATTTAATCTTTACAACAACCCTGAGCTGTAGGTTCTCTTACCATTTTGTTTTACAAATGAGGTAACTGAAGATTTATAGAGGTGAACAACAACGCCTCACATCATATGGTTACTGAGGGGCAGAGCTAGTTCTGCTGGTTCTCATCACTGTTTGTTTGATTGTCTACAAACACAGTATGGTCAAAAATGGCCAATGTGACACGGTGAATCTCTATTTGATTGTTAGAAGAAAACTAACAGGAGTTTGATGCGGAGTCCAAGTTTTGCTATTTCATGCTTCCTGATGCATGAAGCTTCTTTTGTTGTAGGGCACTTAATAAGCTAATAACAACAAGGAAGAAAAGAGAATGTCCTTGGATTAAGTGGGAACTGATACGCAAAGCATGGATAGTCCTCAAACCACAAGGAAATCTGAATAATAACAGTGACTGAAAAGTGCTTATGATAAAAAGCAAAAATCACACCCAAGCCAACCCATAAAGCTTATCCAGGGCTGAAGAAATCATCAGAAAATAATCAGAAGGAGAAAAAAAAAAAAAAAAAAAAAAGAGCCTACCCCCTGAAATGTGATCACGAACAACACAAATGTCATCATTTCTGCAGATTGTAAATAACCCAGCCCTTGCCTGGAGTCAAGGAGGTGAAGCAGATGGGCCTCCCCCTTCTGTGCCCGCTCCACAGCATCTCTGGGTGGGCAGGTGTCACACCTGGGCTTCATTTTTTAAGACTTGTTAAGTCCTTGGTCTGTCTTTTTTTCATCATATCATTCTTCCTTTTAGGAAGATTATAAAAACATGTATGTTTTCTCACTCTGCTCCCTAGACCATTTGTTAGTTCACCTTTGGTAAAATGCTTTCCACTTTCAAGTGCCTTCTGCACTTCAAAAAAATGTTCTCATACACTTGACCTGTAAGTCTGGAGAACCATTGAGAGAGATTTTTTTTTAAAAGAGTTAGCTTTTGAGATTTCTGGAAATAGGAACTCTTTTCTGAATGTACTTATAAAGAGAGAAATTGCATATGTTGGTACCGCATTCCAATTTAGAGGAGAGGATAACTTTCAAAAGTCTGAGACATTAAAGAAATATTAACAGAGGATTTAAAGAATATATTATCAAATAGTTTAACAAAATAGTAACTAATAACTTTAAAACAATATTAAAATATTAATAAATATGCTAAATAATCAAAGACCACCATTAAAATGTTGATAAGGACTCAATAAGATAATTTATTTCACCAAAACCATTTAGTCTTAATGCCATGAGTCTTTTTTATGATTTGTGCCTAGTATTCTATATTGCCCCTCTTTTTTTTTTTTTTTTTTGCGTTATGATGAGGAGAGATGCATTTATGTATTGAAAAAGCCAGTAGGTACCTGGCACAGGACTTGCACATTTTTGAATCCATAACTGGGAAGGTGCTGATAACTATAAAATATCACTGTTATGTGAATCACTAATATTAAGTCTATTCTTATCAGAGCCACTGCTTTTTCCAGGCACTTAGGACACTATTTTAAAACAAAACTGCTCCTATATCTTTTAAGCTGACAAAGACTTGGTACAATTGACATGCAGAAACACTTGCCCTCCGTACGTTTGATATCCCTTGGAGTAAAATCATGTAAAGCCCTAGTCAAAGGCAACACTATGCAAACACCTTCTCATCCTTAGTTACTGCAGAAGAGTATATAGATTTCAGCATGAAATAGAAGAGTTTATTCAGTTGGTATTTTTATGGGTTTGGATTGATCTGCTTCATCTGGGGGTTGGGGTACAGGAGCAATTAACAGTATAGTTTATTCAGGAGCAACAGAAATTACTATTCTTTCCTTAGAATAGTTAAAAGGAACGTTTTCACCCACAGATGACTTCTGAGGTGAGTTATTATGCCTGGTGGCTGGAGAGAGAGATCTCCACACATTTTAGTCTTTATAATCATTTACATTTTATGGAGGAGTCATAAATGCTCTTCTTGGCTTTATTTCATCAAACATGGTTTTTTGGGGGCAGAAGTATATCAGTAAATACTAGCATAGTTTTCCTACTTTTGCCTTATTTCAAGAGTCTCAGTTCCATAGAGGAAAAGCATCATGGTGAGTAAGAGTTTCTGGAAATTGACTAGCTCTCTGCCTATCACTCAGGGTCAAGTCACCACAACTGCCAGTCATGCCTGCATGTTCTCCAGACCCTAGTCTGTTATCTCCAGCTGGGTAACAAGCCTCCGGGTCTGACTCCTACCCTCCTTCTCTGCTCACTTTCCACTTGCTCAGGACCAGCTCAGCTGGCCCAGGCCCAGTAGATGTCCTGGAAACAAATTACCTGCCAGCTTGTATTTCTGAGCATGGCTTCCCAGGAGCCATCCCTTTTTTTGGGATATTTCACTTCTACTCTAAGACCCAATGCTGACCTCTCAACCAGAACTGGCTGTCAGGCCACAGCAGCCTTTTGGCTTGAATTCTTACCCCACTATTTTCTGAGATTACAACTTTTCATTTGCCCACACCACCAGGCTTGCCATTGCTAGGACCACAATGCCTCTGTTTATCAACAGTAGAGTCCGTTCAGGTGGCTGGCTGGTGAGGGGCCTTCCCACACTAATTTTCTTAGCATTTATAAAAAACAGTAATTACTAAAAAAATATTTTTTTGAGCACTTACTATGTACCTGGCTCCAAGTGTTCATCTCTCTGCACCTCGAAGTTTTGTTTGTTTTTCTTAGTTTACAATGTGTCAATTTCTGGTGTTACAGCATAACAGTTCAGTCTTACATATACATACATATATTCCTTTTCATTATAGGTGACTACAAGATGTTGAACATGGTTCCCTGCGCTACACAGTAGAAACTTGTTGTTTATCTATTTTATATACAGCAGTTAGTATCTGCAAATCTTGATCTCTCTATTTATCCCTTTCCATCCCCTTTGCCTCCTGGTAACCATAAGTTTGTTTTTCTATGTCTGTGAGTCTGTTTCTGTTTTGTAAATAAGTTAATTTGTATCAATATGGACAGACATGGAGATCGTCATACTAAGTGAAGTAAGCCAGAAAGAGAAAGAAAAATACCTCTGATATCGTTTATATGTGGAATCTAAAAAAGGACACCCCAGAGTTTTAGAAGTAGAGCTATTTTAGGGCACAGTTCCTATGGCGCAACAGCCTAACTAGATGGGGAGAGACAGAGTCAAAAACAAATCCATATTTGATGAGGGCCAGCCAGAGAGAGGCCAGTTTCTTTCCCAACACCCTGATCTATAAAGCATTCTGGGCATGGGCTTCATTTCACCATAGCCCACTCCCCTCCACATAATTAAATTATTTCTAGGTAAATAAAAATTCTTTTAGTCCTTTGAATGTCAACATGGCAGACCTTAGTTGCTGCACCTGCAGCCACACTGAACAGCTCCTGCGGGCACTTCTCACATGATAGACAGTCTAAGATAAGACAGTGCTTCTCAAATTATCTCTGACAAATGATCATTTTTTTTTTAAGTGTGCCACCAAGAGCCAACACTTGAAAAAATTATTAAATTAAAATAAAAAACACAAGCCCCAATAAAAAACTATTGGATTCAATAAACATAAAATTACTTGAGCTAATTTGCTATAAAAGTTTTAAATGCTTACTCTCAATTTCTTATATCCTTTTTTGAGCACTGGTGACAACAGTTTCTGGACAATACCGGTCCACGGGCTATACTCTGATTAACACCCACAGGTCTGGGACATAGATTCTTTGCGAATGGTGCCCCCTAGCGTTGTCTGGTGCCGAGGTCCTGCCTGAGCCTCAGGCGTTCTGAGTTAACTGTCTGTCAGAGAACAATGGGATGAAGTGTACAAATGTATTTTTAAAAACAGAAGGGGTTAGCAAGAACTTCTCACAAAGACTTTGGCATGGTAGGCAAATTAATTGGTTATAGACAAAATACAAGGCATCATTTCCCTTATTTGAATTTTATACCTGAGCCCTACACCAACTTAAAGCTGGGACTTCACATTCATGCTCATTAGTGATCCAATGCCCCTGCCAGGGAAAGAGACCTTTCTCAGTTAATTCAGATGTTCTGGCCAAAGTCCAATTTGAGTAATTGCTTCGGCCTACACGAATGTCTCCCACCATTGAAATTATACTTCCCCTGTTAAACTACTGTGTAATATCACAGACTGTCTTTGAATAGTTGCCATTATAAACTTTAGAGGGAACTACCTTTTTCTGCCAGGTAAAATAATTAAACAAACAAAAAAAGCTTGTGTGTGTGTCTTTCTCTGTGAGGTTTACAAACATACAAATGGCTTCTCAATGGAAAAAACTGTTAGATAAATGTACAGTCAGGATGACACTGTTATCAGAACAAGAATTTCACTGGATGTTTACACAACAAGGTTATGGGAACAAAGAACTGAGCCTTCTGTAAATAAGGAGATGCAAACGCCAATAATGGCAGGGCCTGGAAAGGCATGATTAAATGCATGGGTTTTAAAGTCAGACTTTAGTTTGATTATAGATATTTTGTGGGGCAGTATTATTAAAAGAGACTTAAAAGATCTTGAAGAAAAGTTTAGGGCATACGTCTATTTAAGGCTTCCACCATTCTGCACAATTTTGGTGTTCCTATTCTTTTCTTGTACAGTTGGTGTAAAAAGGGCTATAAAAGTACAACTCTCTGAATATTCATTTAAAAATAAAAATAGACTTCTTAGCTACTTTTTTTCTCTTATTTTTTCTGAATTTAATTCCACATTGTTGCCAGAGTCATTTTCCTAACACATGTTCATCATATAATTCCCTGATGAAACATCTACATTTGTTCATCAATTACCCATCAAAGCAAGTCCTGACTCTCCCGCTGGACCAGTAAGGCTCTACAGGATCTGTGTCTATTTCACTGACCCAACATTATTTCCAATTACCTCCCAGCATGAAATTTCACTGGAGCTGGGCTGCTCCCAGAGAGTCCCTCCAACTGGCCGTAGGCTTTCTCATCTCTAAGCTCTCATGGCTCACAAAGCTGTTCAGTGTGGGAAGTCCCTTCCCCCTCTCTCCATCCCTTTAACCTTAAATCCTTGTCCATCTTCAGTCTCACCTTCAGGTAATTCTTTTCCTAAAGTCCTCTTGCTTTTATTTGTATCGCACGATTTATATTTTCAGTAAATACACCCCCTCTTCTGCTATTTCTTGGTTTTTTTCTGTGTGTGTTAACTCCATCTCCTTAATGAAATGATGCATCTTCCCAGACAGACAACATTTTCCCCTTCACATGGTGTGGAAAGCCTGGCTAATTCCCCCTCCTCCTCCCACTGGGCACTCCCCCTGCTCCCCGTCACCTAGGGAAGGTGTGCCAAAGCAGCACTATAACAACTTCTTACCCATGTGCTTTAAAAAATCGTTAAGAAGAGGTATGACCAGTCATTATGAATACCTAGACCACAGGCTGGCCAACTTTGTTGGTAAATGGCCAGATGGTATATATTTCAGGCTTTGCAGGCTACGTGGTCTCTGTCGCAATGACTCAATTCCGCCACCTTGGTAAGAAAGCGGTCACAGACAGGACATAAACAAATGAGTGCGTCTGGTTTCCAACAAAATCTTATGGACACTGAAATTTGATTTGCATGTAATTTTCACATGTCAAAATTAGTATTCCTATTTCGACATTCTTATACCTTTAAAACTGTAAACGTTGGATTTAATGCACCTTACCGTAGTGATCCCTTTGCGACATATACATATGTAAAACCAAAACGTTGTACACCTTAAAGTTACACAATGCTATGTGTCAATTCTATCTCAATAAGGCTGGAAAAAAATTCAAAAACTAGTCTTGGCTCAAGAGGCATACAAAAGCAGACTGTGGACCAAATTTGGCTGGTGGTTCGCAGTTTGCTGACCCTGACCTAGATCATTGTTCCTAAAGTTGTACTTCTAAGATCACCAGCATCAGAATCACTTTGGACCTGGAGTTTATAGAAAATATAAATTCTGGACCCAGCGAAGCAGAATTTCTGAGCACACGAAGGATGCTAACAAAGCTGTGGATTGCATCCCCTAGAAAGGCTTTTTGAGTTAGTGTTTGGGAGCCAGTGAGCTGGGTTCTACCAGGAGAGGAGGGGCAAGGACAGAAGAGGCTCCTTAGGAATCTACTTTATAAGACTTACAGCCTAAGGGGAGGAACACCAAGCCGGGACTCCGTGCATTTAATCAGCATTTTAGAATCTTTTCAGATGCAGAAAACTTAAAACCTGAGAATTCCAAGTGTTTGCATTTAAAATACCTGTTAATTAGCATATCAGTAGATGTAGTGAATCTTTAACCTGAATGCAGTAAAAACAGAAAAGTATTCATGGGAAAGGAAAGAAACTCACACTCCTTTTTCAATATAATCTGCATGAGACTAAAACGTAAAAAGGAAAACAATCTTTGTTTCTGCCCCATGTGAAAGTCTGTAGCTAAGGCCTTTGTTATTCAAGGCAAAGTCAGGAGAAATGATTTCTTCTTTATGAGCAGCCAGTTCTGAAGAGCAGATATAACAGATGTCTCAAGATTCTGTATAAACTTGTTAACCTAACACACTGGATTATAAAAAAGCATCTTCCAGGAAGAAGAACCATCTGGAAGGCTGTGCCCACAGGGGCCCTTTGCAACGCCAATCAACTGAGGCTAGACTATGACTCACCCGAGTAGAATAAGTCCAGTAGTTCCTCATCTACTACACAGCCCATCATTACCTGTATTTTGCAAATTATCCCCAAATTCTGAAGGAAAAAAGTGGAGCAGAGGAGTAAACAGGGACTCGACCCCGACTTCCCACTGGCTGGGATTTAGTGAGCACCTGGTCTGTGTCGGACACTGTGACAAGCACTCAACGTGGACTTTCTTGTTTAATCCTCACAACAAACACACGAGTTGCTACATTTTACAGGCAAGGAAACGGAGTTGTGGACATCTTAGACAAACATGTCCAAGATCACACAGGGCAAGGTAAGATCTAGATTTGAGCTCAGGGCCTGCGTGCCTAACACCTATACTGGGTTAGCTCCCAGCACCGTCACACTGAAAGGAAACCAGGCTTTGTGGGGTTTCTTTCACTTGAGCTGGGGCAGGAACCAGAGGTGGGGCTCTGTATAGACTCTGGACAAAAGGCCAGCGCTCTGTGTGGCCTTGTGCCTGGTCAGGAGGAGGCACCCCTGCTGTCGTGGTGGTAGGACAGCTCTGGGTCACCCTGCTAGGGAGGCGTGTGATGGTTTTTCCTTGTAATGTTTGTTTGAGAACCAGTGAGCTAGGTTCCTAATAGGAAGGGACAATGACAGAGCAGGCTCCTTGGGAGGAAACCTCTTACAAGGCCTCCACCTAAAGGAACAGGGGCCACACTGTAGACTTCCTCAGAGAAGTGTCTGATTTCTGGCAGAAATGGACAAAGACGTTGGATGAAAACTAGGATTCTAGGCACAGATTTAGAGCAGACCCAACCATTCTGAGGGATCCACCAATACCTAGTGAACAGGGATGGATGATACACAGAAAAACCATTACTTGAATGTGGCTGTGTTTAATGTGCCTAAATTAAGTGCAAGTAAATTGCATATACTTGAATCAACACATTCTTTTTCTTTTTGTCCTTATTAATTTCCCCAAGTAAAAACGTCTTCACACATGACTCAGAGGAGTAGCACTGGGACCAAACACTGCGCATCTCCACATGCCTGATGAGGTAGAGCTGCTAAGTTCTCCCTAACAGTGGAGAGCGTTGTTTTGAATTAAAGTACTTTCAGACATTTTGGAATTAGAGTCTCATGTTACTTTTTTGACATAACAATAGAACCACTTTCATAGCACAACATAGGATTTTCAAAGGGCTGGGGTGGTAAGCACAGTGACTGCCGCCTTTGGGAACAAGGTTTCACTTCTCTGTTAGAATTAATGATGTGTAAGCACTTTACAAGCGGTGGATATGAGTTTTGCTAGTACTCTTCAGCAAATATGCAACTTATAAACAATTTTTACTTTATATATGTGAACTGAAGTTCCTATTTTTCCAACTATCAACTGGATGGCTATTTTTAATCAATAATTTACCAAATTTCTGGAGTAAATTTACATTCTAAGCTCTCAAGCAAAAATATCCAAAAGGGCCGTTTTATTCATTGAGACTTTTGGGGGCTACCTGAGTACAAAAGAGGAGCAACTGAAAGGCTCCTGATCTCTTCTGACGTCAGCTCAGATTCTGGGCATCTCTCAGTTTCTGTGAAAACCCATGAAGCATGACCTCCCTTCCGTGTGCCTGGCTATCTCATGAGTTTGCTTGCTCATGGTTCCTTCTGCTCCTTCCCCAGACAGTCTTTCAGTGTGTTAAGACACATGCCTCACAAGGGTCATTAACCAATTTTTATAAACTCCTGCAGATCAGAGACATTTGTTGCAAGAAGTTTTCTAAGGAGTCTTAGGGGAGGTTTTTATTAATTTAGTATAAATCTCTTCTATTAAATTAGGAAATTCTGTCACTAGGCCAAGATCAACCATTCTACAGACCAAACTGCACATTTGAAGATGCTAACTTTAATGTGAATGTGAAGCACCTGGGAGATGCTGTTGAACTATAGATGATGATTCAGTACGTTTGAGGTGGGAGGCAAAATTGCCTGTGTCAGAGGTAATGAGGATGGACGTCCTCAAACACATTTTGAGGAGCAAGGGGAGCTCTAAGGTTACCTGAGAAGGCGGCAAGCTTTGCCAGCGGCAGAAAGAAAAGAACCAAGGACAACAAGGGCAAAGAGCCCTGGTTACGGCAGTCGGGTGCTCCTCAGCAGAGACACTAGTGCTTGGAATTCTGGATGGAATTTTTGGACATGGATGCCTGTCTTTCAAAGTAGGATGTTTTAACGTCCCCGGCCCCGGGCACTAAATGCCAGTAAGAGCCCAGCTGTTATGACAACTGAGGAAGAAAAGTAGCCTTAATAAAAACAGAAATTCAAGTCATGAATTCTTGAAGCTAAAATTACAATTAAGAAACAGATTCTTAATGTTTTACTCCATCAGACAAGCGCTGTAACAATTATATGTATCCTTAAAGGTTTACTGGACACATATGGTGACTTCTTCCATTGTAGGTTACTGGCACTCTCTTCAAATCACCTTTCTCAAGTTGCTAACTTAGGATGACAAAGTCCTCCCTCTTTCCGCTCCCTGGAGGCATCAGAAGGTCTCCTTGCCCTTACTTGATCTTTTCCCCTTTGATGAACCAGAACAATTCTTCGAAGGGTCCTTAGGTGGAGGAAAGCCTGTAATTGGACTATGTTGAGAACCAGGGTGTGGTGGAAAGTCCAGCTATTAACGCATAAGTACTTGACTCCTTTGAGCCTGCAATATAGTTCTTATAGATAAAATTTTAAATGAGTTTTATTTCGAACTCTGATCCTGAGGACCCCTTTGTTATAATATAATCTGAAAACGACCCTATACAGTGACAAATACCTCTGTGGAAATGGGGGAGGATGAGACAGACTTCAACCAGGAATCACTGTTGGAAGGTGATCCACAAGACAAGATCCACAGAGGAGCAAACGAAGGAAAAAGAAATCATGTATTACTGAGCTATCCTGTTGGAAAGTATGTAGCTTGAAACAAAACTGGCAAGCAAACTCATAAATTTAATTCGCTTCTCTGACAAGAGCAAATAGGTAAATAGGCATAGATGTAGGAGTAATGTCATCTTGCTTGTATCTTATGTTAAAAGGGTAATCCTTAGTTTATGAAAAATAGAAGTTAAAAGAAAAGTGTCATTGTGTTGCTGGATTTGTATCTATTTTTAGAATTGTATTATAATTAGGCTAACAGCACAGTTTTAATACATAAAAATAGTATACTAAGTTTATTCCTTTTTCACAATATATGGGAGCAAGGCTGTTTGGAGCAATAAACTGTCCTCTCAGCTATACCAGGAAAATGATGCAGGGACTCTTAACTATCAGAGAGCCACTGACCAACTGGTGGCACATCAGTCCACTTATAATTGGTTAAAGGGCAAGAGATCTTTCAACCTGGAAGGTACAATAGCTTTTGGATTCTCCTGGTAAATTCTGAATAGGGATAATGGCAACTCCAATGCCATGACTTAAGAGAAAATCTTGACCTGAAGAAATGACAAAAGTATTTACAGGACTTCCTGGGGAAATGTGGGAGACTGGGAGAGTCATCCCGGAAGAAGTAACATCTGACTTGAATTCTCAAGGATAAACAGGAGTTTGGAAAAGACAAAATAAAACATGAAAGAGAAGGGATTTTTCCTGTAGGAAGCAATAATTTCCTATGACAATGAAGTATGAAATAATGGTTGTATATTGCTAGAAGAATCCGAATTTCATGAAGGCAGGAATTTTGGATCTGTTTTGTTCACTGCTGTATTACAGAACTTCAATGGTGTCTGACAGTAGATGCTCAATGAATATTTGTGAAATGAAACTGTGACATGTGGCTAAAGAAGTTGGTCTGGACCAGATGAGAGGATTTGGATGTAAGATAATGAGTTGGCCCTGGTTCTCTAGAGGCCATGGAGAAGCACAGGCAGGCATTAAGAGGGGAAATAAAACCATAGAAGTCGTTAAGATCATGTAAATGGCTGTGGTATGGGCGATGAGGCTATAGGGTCATAAAACAAAAGAGTTATAAACAACAAAATCTGGGAAATCTCAGTTTTTGAGGATGGACAGAGAAATAGGATTCATTAAAGGAGTTTGAGAAGAAACAGAACTGTGAGACAGCTAAAAGAGACTGGTGTCCTGGAAGCTGGGGAGGAGAGATTCTGGAAGAAATGAGAAATATGCATTTGACAAACATTAACGTTAGAGCATTTTCAGGATGAGGACGGAAGCCAGAAAGCAGTAGGTTGAGAGGTGCAGGGCAGGTAAGAAAGTCACAGATGTTAAGCAAAGCCTATTCCTCCCAGAAGAATGGTCTTAAACGATTTATGGAATAAGGTGGGATATACATAGATACATACATGGACTATAGGTACAAGAAAACTAAATGAGAATGAAAGAAAAGAGAAAGAGCCATGGCTGGAGGGTAACGCAGAATTAAGAAAAGATTCTTAAAGTGTAGTGTAAACTCCAGCAGGTTTACAGGCTAAGGGTAAAGTGGCCAAAGAAAAAGAAAGTTATAATGGTGTCCATGATAAAAGGATATGGATGGAGCAGTTCCCTGAGTGGACAGGAGTGGCTTCCTCAAGAGTAAAGTGAAGTTGGTGTCTTTGAGTAGAACACCTACAAGTTTTCCTTTGAACCCAGAGGTAAAGAAGAAAGGTGGGGCTACATAAGCTAGTTTCTAACGCCTGAGAGAGAAGAATTTAACTATAAGCACTTGGGATGGTGAATATTAGATTATCTTTTGCCAAATGTGGATCTATTGAATGTATTTAATGGTGGGAATGTTTTCATTTTCATTTTGATTTTCTTTACATAGGAGTGGGGATTTATATGCCACTGGCAAGGTACTCTATATGGGATTTAGCAGGTCCCCAAACTCATTTTAGATGGCTGGCATCTACATTTTGGGTAGTTTTTTAACATATGGGAAAATATAGATAGCCAAAATGCAATATTCATCCTAAATTTATAGCCATTTAGCTGAAATGAATTCATCTATACTTCCCTCACTAAATTTTATTCCAAATTTTAAGTGGAAGTGTCACTCTGGTGCAACTTTTTCCAATCTACCAGCAGAAGATGCTTTGTAACATAAAACTGTTTCTGAACTGAAATGTATTATAATGCTCATTAAAACCCACTCTCCTGGAAATGTAAAACTGATTTATCTAATGCACTACAAAATTCTCCATAAATGTACCACACAATGTGAAATAATGTTAATTAGAAGGAGAAGCAAAACAATACATTTTCTTTAAATTTTAGGGCAATTAGCATAACTCCCATTAACATGGTATAATAACAGCAATTATTTTCATTTGCACTTTTGGTAGAATTTATCCATTAAAAGTATATATTCATATATTGAAATATGAAAAAGCGAACATGACTTTATAATGTTTTATAGGAAGGTAATACTCTAGGTGATTTTATTCATTTATTCAACAAGTCAGAGCCTGCATGCAGGTGCTGTGATTCAACAGTCTTCAAGACAAGATTTTCTAAGTCTACCATCAGGAATTCTCTTGCACAGAACTTTAATTGCACTCAGTCCGCTTAACTTTCTGCTCTCATGCATAAGCAACTAGCACTCTGGGGACAGAGCACTTTTTTGACATGATCAGCATAATTTCCTACATATAATTTATTATACTACAGTGGCAGATAGTGAGGAATATGTGTGTGTGTGGTTTTTTTTCTGGTTACTTAAGTTTTAAGATTTATAGAATCGGGGAATTTGAAACTTACTTGGTAAATTTATTGCATACTGGTCAATTTTAGTTTTGAGTTTATAACTTTTTAAGAAAAGTTTTCTCCCCACCAACATAAAAATAATTTGTATGAACAGATTGAACATAATAAGATTCTCTCCCTACAACAAAAATAATTTGTATGAACGGCTTGAACATATTTTACATAATAGTCAATTTTACCATTTTCCTGTAGCTTCAGAATTGTTGGCTACAACCATCCTCACTTTTTTCCTTCTTTCCTTTTGACATCTCGAAATCCCAAATTCAGCTATAGCTCACTTTTGCATAAGGTTAGTAAACTTTTGGGCTGTGAGCTCAAGGAAAGTCCCATAGTGGATTAGAAGGAGGCAGGAAATATGTTTATAGATAACACATGAAAAACAAACTACTCTTTACAAGTCCTTTCTCTTGGGGCCCCCAACTAATAAATGCACGATTATATCCAAATAAGCCCATGATACAGAAATGCTGAGAACTGTAGTGTTTTTGAGATGATATGGACATTACAGATTATTTTCAATTTATAAACAGGGAGCTGGTGGGACAGAGAACTCAAGTGACGCACTCAAAGTAGCCACATGAATTAGCAGCCCAGGTCATACTAGCAACCTGGCATGCTGATTCTAGTTACATGAGCTTGTCGTCATTCAGTGCCAGTAAGCCTGTATTTTTTTCTGAATGAAGACATTGTATAGCAGGTTTTACAGCCATGTCACTAGCACAGTTGGTGGATTAATTTTCAGGATGTATCTGTACCCATCAGATTTAGAAGTAAGCTCCCTAAGAACGAGGACTTACTTTGTTCACTAGATGTCCCCATGTTTAGAATAGCACCTGTGATGTTTGTGAAATGAATAAAGAGAAAGAAGAAAGACAACTTCGGCAAAAGTTTGGTACATGAGCAAAGAAAGAGAAAGGAGGGATGCTAAGGTTGCTTTAAAAGCTCAGATGGAAGAAAATCAGTAGAAAAATAGTTTTGTCCATTTTTGTACACTCAGCTGCATTATCTGACGCACACATGCATGTTTCTAATTTTGTTTTATGACTGTCTTCTTCCTAATGTCATAACAGCATACAGTAATTTAACAAGTATATACGCCAAACTCTGAGGAAGGAAATAGGAAATAAGATACAATCCTTGCTTTTGAAGGAAATTGACTAGTATTTTAAAACTCAGTAGTTTCTCTGAATTGGTATTTCTGTATATTACAGCAATTATTTATATTCAAATTGGTGACTGCAGAAATACAAATCTTAATACACCTTTTTTTTTTTGCATATAAGGCATCCTCAAATTGGGAAAAATAGGGTAAATAAAAGGTAAATATCAAATCACAATAACAAACATTTATATCTTGTCACCGTCTATGGAACTTCTGTCTGTTCTTCCATTTATGCTTAGAAATGACCAACAGATATATTTTTAAATAAGACAAATTGATACATTGACTATTTAACTGATGTGTGTGGGGGGTGGTTAGGGTGGAGTAGGGGTACTTTTTGGATGAAAGAGAGTCTGCAGTTTCTAAATTTGTATTTTTATAGTATTTGAACTTTATGATGAAGAGTTGAAAAAAGTCATTTTCTCCAAGAATCCCCTAGATACAAGGAATGCCATTCCCCCCTTCACAGGCCCTAAATGAAATGAGGTCTAAAATATTACGAAGTATAACAGCCCCTCCTTTTGGAAACCACCACAGAACTAACTTTGACATAGCACAATTAGGAATGCTATTTCTTTTAGTGATAAGAGGTTGATCTCACAGGAGCTGAACGGCAGAAAATAAAGATAACCTAGGGTAATTATGAAAAGAGAAAGTGCACTTTGCCTCTTTGGAATATATATAACATCTCAGTACATGCAGATAAATGCTCTTTACAGGTTCAAATATGAAAGAAGCTTTTCTTCCCAATGTTCAGAACACGGATGTTGACTTTTCTCTGATTAGTCAGCCACATCAAAAACATTTTTTGAGTGTTTTTTCCAACTGACTTGAATGGTCATGTTAACTCAAAATATTTGATCCTGTTGCCAAATCGAACGTTAACTTCTCAGCCTTATCTTACTCAGCACTTGACACAGCTGTCCACATCTTCCACCTTGAAACATTTTCCTTCGTAAGACCAGCAGTACCCCTTTCTATGATTTCTCCTCCTTTCTTGCATGTCGTGCTTTCTTAGCCCTTTGCTGCTCACTCTTCCTCTTCTTGACTCTAACGTTGAAGCGTCCCAGTCCTCGGTCCTCAGAATGTTTCTCTTTTTTATTTATGCTCACTCCCCTGAATGTTCTCATTCAGGCTCCAGCTTTAAATACCCTCCACAGGCCAGCCATCACCCCTTGGAAAGCTAAAAGGTATCTCAAACTGGACTCTTGAACCCCCTGGCAGCCCCCTAAGAGCATTTTCATCCATCACATCCATCATGTCAGTGAATGGCAACTCTGATCTCCTAGCTGCTGAGGTCAAACACTTTGCAGCCTGTGATTCCTCTCTTTCTCTTATACCCTGCATCCCATCCATCAGCAAATCCTACGGCTTTTCCTTTGAAATATATTCAGAATCCATTTCTTACTGCCTCCACTCCCACCATCCTTCTCCAGTCCCTTCATCTCTCAGTTGGATTGCTGTGAAAGCAAACTCAGTTGTCTGCCTACCTCCATCCTTGTTGACCAACAGTTTATTCCCAACACGGCAGCCACAGTGAGTCTTTTAAAATCGTATATCACGTCACTCTGCTCAAACACTCCAAAAGGCTTCCCATTTCACTCAAAAGCAAAATCTATAGCCCTTCCTGTGACCCATGGCTACGTAAGACTCTACATCATCTGCCTCCCTGCAGCCCCAACAATCTGTCTCTCCCTGTCTACCGTTCCACCTCCTCCCCACTCCGTGTCAGCCACACGAGCTTCCTTGCTGTTACCTGTCTACATCAAGCGCAGTCCTGCCTCAGGGCCTTCCCTCTGCCTGGAATGCTCTTTCCTGGATATACACACAGCTTGCCCCTCACTTTCTTTGGATCCTCACACAGATGTCTCTCCCTGACTACGCTCTCTAAAAGAGAACTGCCTTCCTTGCCCATCATTCTCCTTTTTTTCACTGTGCTTCTCAGTTTTTCTTCACTCTTATCTCCAGCATGTATTTCTTTGTTTATCTAATTTTCTCTTAGGAGCTAAGCTTCTTGAAGCAAAGACTTTGTTTTAAATTACTGACATATTTCTAGCACCTAGACCAGTGCTGAGCACACAATAGGTCCTCAACAAATACTTATTAAGTGAATGAATAAATGGATGAATAACTCCTGCATATCCAAGCAAAAGCCATCAAAGCTTACTTTCCACAAAATTTGGGGAAACGGATATAATATAAAACTCACTCATATTACAGTCAGAAGACATAGATTGCAGTTTTGTTTTTTTCTGCTTCTAAGTGGTGTGGCAACGACTCTACAAGTATTCCCAGCATCCTGTCTCTCCCACCCTAAGAGACATCTGTGCAACAATATCCTTGTTTAGTTTGTGTCTTGTGACATCCATGACGTTTTCCACTTATGATAAACTACCTTGTCATTGCTATTTATTCATATTTCTTATATTTGGGGACTGTAAACTGTTCCCCCGTCAGCCTAACACACATTCGTTGAACTTGGACCAATTACTTAACCCTAAGTCTAGGTTTCTTTATCCATGAAAGTTGGGTTGAGAAGGGAAATGTGAGGAGATCTTGTGAATTTTAAAACACATACTGGTTGTTTAAGCATACCCCAAAGGCCTAAAATGAATCCTATTACAATACCATGTTACAAGAAAGATTTCATCTCACACTTTGACGTAATCAGTAGTTACAACGTCCCTGATGTGCAGATCGAGGGACAGAAAGAATGTAAGAAATATCAGTGGCAGAGTATCTACTATATGTGTGACCCCAAACCACTCCCTTATCCCTGGGCACATAGCAATACAACATTCCCCAGCCTCTGATGGATGGGGTCTAGAACTGAGTTCTGGGCAACGAAGTGTGGGAGGAAGTGATACAGACCCCTCTCCTTGGGCTGGCCCCTGAAGCCTCCTTCAGGATCCTCTACTCTTTTGTTTACATTTCATCTGCCAGCTGGTTAGACAGGACCCAGTGGGGGACATCAAGACCTTAGGGCATGGAGAGCTATCCCAGAGAAGCCTGGTTCCATGAGCCACTGTGCGGAGAAGAGTTGCCCAGGGCATCTGCCATCCAGGAACACATGCATTAGAAATCGAATAAGTGAGAAATAGACTTTTACTGTGCTAAGCCTCTGAGACCTCGGGCGTGTTTGTTAATACAGCAGTCAGTGTGCCGAGGTCATTCACACCTCCCGGTGCGGATCTGTGACTTCGTTTGCTGAGTGTCGTAGATACTCTTTTCTGCTGAGATCAAGTGGAAAGTTGGATTACATAATATTGATTGTGGAATATCCGCTTTGATTTTCACCTAATCTCTCTGGATAGCGCTCTCTTCAAATAACCAGTGCTTTTCTCTCTGAGAAATAGTCCTGTAACAGATCCTTATCATTGGTGAGTCTTCTTAGTTAAAACCTCTTCTGAAGACTTCTTAAGTCTTTTGCTGTTGCGGTGGTAACTGTGGTGTAGTTTTAAAATTCTAAGTGCTTCTTTAAAAGTATCTTGTATAACTTTAACTAACTAGCTGCTTACATACTTCTCCAAACAAGTAGTGACATGAAAGAAACACTAAAATATTTGGGGCACAATGTTTGCAACTTTGTCTTAAATGGTTCAGAAACACACTCACACTGATGCACAAACACACTAAGCAAATGTGGCAAAATGCTACAGCAATGTGGGTAAGTGGTCTACAATGTTCTGTGTTCTATACTCAAATGTTTATGTGAATTTGAAACTATTTTTAAATGAAGAAAATTTTTTTAGAAAAAAGTTAGCACCATTAAAAATGTCAATACTTCTTATTGCTTTGCTTTTAGTATATGCTCTAGGCTGTTTAAACTTGCTATGCAGTGTTTTTGATAATGTGCTTTTTGAAATTTTAAAGCAGGAGTTCTCTACACAGACAAAATTCTCTGTGTCCATAATTTTTATGCTTTGTCCTCAAACACAGCTCTGGGATAGTCTGTGCTGCCTCTCAAATACTCTGAATTCTATCTGAATATAAAAGAGAGAAGACGTGCGTTACCAATGCTATTTCTTATTATACCGTCAGCAAAAGAAGGGAATATTCTGATCTAGTGAAGATTCTTGGCATCTCATTTTTTAGAAATAGGAAGAAAATTTTCAAATACTGATCAACTATAATTTATGAGAGGTTCACAAATTAAATAGAGAACTCTGTTGCCTTTTAATATAAGTAAGAGTACAATACATGACAAGGATTGATTATAGTAATCATTCTGGGGTTGCTTTATTCCAGGCAACAAATAACAGCCTCCTTGAGCAGAAATGATTGTAATTATTCCTCATTCCATACTAGGCTGAAGTTCATTCAGCAAATTATTTATAAATAAACTAGTATGTTCCTCGAACTATTAAAGTAAAAAAACTATTAGCCAACCTAATCAAGAAAATAACACCAATAAGAAATGTGAATAATAGAAATATTCTTAGGTCAAGGGGAAAATGGACAAAAAAAATATAAAATACTTGATTCAGTTCTATTTAAATACACTTGAAAACATGAATAAAGGAAACAATTTTGTAGGATAATATAAATTATAAAAACCAAGTCCAGCCAAGACAGAAACTCTAAGAAGATTAATTACTATGGAATTAATGGAAGAAACTGAGAAAGCTGTAAAAAGGTATCCTCCCTGCCACCAAACCAAATCAAACTAAAACCCAACCTGCCAGAACTTAATTTCAAAGGTGTATTATATCCTCAAGGAATAGGTAACTTCTATGTTACTTAAATTGTTTTAGAGCAGAGATAGAAGGAAAGCAATTAACTGCTATTATGACACCAGCATAACTTTGACAGTAAAATCGAATAGTAAAGAACAAAACAAAGCAAAATCCAAAAAAGAAAACTTGGGACCAATCTCACTTACTAATGTTGATGCAAAATTATACATAAACAAATAGAATCTAGCAGCACATTATAAGCATAATATAGCTTATTGCAGGAATGAAAGAACAGTTCAATACTAATCAATCTCTTAATGCAATAAATCAATAAATCAAAGGAGAAAATAATGATTATCTTCATAGATGTCTTTTTGGCTTTTGACAAAATTTATTATCCATTTTTGATAAAGATTCTTAATGAAATAGGGAATTGAAGGGAACTTCCCAACATAATAAATAGTTATCTCAAATAAAAACCAGTATTGTTTGTGTAAAATAAGACAATATTCATTTAAGCCAGAAAAAAGATAGGAATTTCTATAATCCTCACTATTATTCAACAATGTTCAAGAAATAGCAGTCAAATGGATTAAATAAGGCAAATCAGAGGTACGCAAATAGTAAAGGAGAAGGCAAAATGATCGTTATGTGTAGGTGGTACGATTATGTGCCCCCATATCCTATGAAATGAACTGAAATATATACAAGAAACAATAAGGTAACTCAGTCAAGTAACTCATTATAAAATTAATATTCAAGAATAAAACTCCAAAGAGATAAGGAAATATGTGACAAATAAACAAAGGACATACTTATGTTGGCATTTATTTTTGGTCTCCCTTCAGTGGAATGTCTAATCTATGGGGGAAAGTTGGCTGTGTTTATTACTTTACCTCCAGTGTCAAAAAAAAAAAGTCTAGTACATAGTAGGCACTCAAGAGACATCTGCTGAAAGAAAGAATGAATCTACAATATAGATTTACTCTCTTGTGCGGAGATTGACGTGCGAAGATACACCACTTTTCAATAATAGAAAAAAACTGAAAGCAATAAAAACATCCATTAATGGATATCTGACTAAATAAGCTATGAAAAATAATGAGTTATATTTCTAAACTTATATATAAAGCCCTCAAAAGATAAATTAAGTTAGAAAAAGCAAACTGCAAGGCCATAACACAAGTTTCAACACATTTAAAAGGACTGAAATCATACAAAACGTGTTCTCCTTCAAGGAGAAATTATGAGAAATCAACAGAAAAGAACTGGGAAATCCCAAATGTTTGAAAAATAAACAACACATTTCTAAGTAACCCATGGGTCAAAGAAGAAATCACAAGAGAAAGAAGAAAATACCTTGAGCTGAATAAAAAGAATATACAGAATATCAAAATGTGTGGAATTTAACTAACAAAGTGCTTACAGTGAAATTTATAGGCTCAAATGCTTTTAGTAAAGAGAGAACTATAATCATTAAGCTTTCACCTCATGATGACAGAAAAGGCAAAGTGAATCAAACAAAGTATGTGGAGGAGAGATCAGAGTAGAAAATACTGAAATAGAAAATAGAAAAACAATGAATCTAAAAGTTGGTTCTCAAAAAGGAATTTTTAAAATTTTTGTTTAAAACCTTACACTAACAAATTTGACAACTTAGATGAGTTGTAAAACTTCCTAGAAATACATAAATTACCAAAACTGATGCAAGAAGATATAGAACATTGGACTAGACCTAAATCAAGAAAATAAATTCAATTAGTAACTAAAAATCATTCTCTGACTGAAAACCCAGCCCACATGGCTTCACTGGTGAATTCTTTCAAATTTTTAAGAAAGAAATAATATCAGCCTTACACAAACTGTTTCAGAAAACAGAAGGAGAAGGAGAAGCCAATATTATCCCCACACAAAAGCCAAAGACATCACATGAAAAGAAAATTAACTGTTCTATAGTTCTAAATCTCCTACCAACAGGTTCAAAAATCAACAAAATGCAAGCAAACAGAATCCAGCAGCATACAAAAAGAATTATACACCAGGACCAAGTGGGGTTTATTCCAGGGGTGCACAATCTGTTTAACCTCTAAAAATCAAGTAAATAAAACACTGTATTAATGAAGGAAAAAAAATGACATGATCATCTCAATAGCTGGAGAAAAAAACATCTGATGAAAGCCAAGACACTGATTATTAACATTCTCAACAATTTAAAAATAGAAGGGCACTTTCTCAATCTGATAAAGGGCATATAAAACCTACACCAAAAAAATTCATACTTAATGGTTAAAGGCTAATATGCTTTCCCACTAAAATCGGCAATGAGGCAAAGATGTCCCCTCTCTAATTATTTCTATTCAACATCATACTGGAGTTTCTAGCTAGTGTAATAAGGCACAGAAAAAGAATCAAAGGCATACAAGTTGGAAAGAAAAAAATAAAACTTTACTACCAGATGACATAATAATCTATATAGAAAATCTTCTGGAATTAAAAAAAACAAGCCTCCAGAACTGAGTATAATAGGGTTACAGTGCACAAGATCAAAACCAAAAGTCAAATGGGTTTCTATATATTAGCAACAAATATTCTGAAAATAACACTGAGAAAACAATTCCATTCACAATAATATCAAGAAGACTAAAATAGCTAGAAATAAGTTTAACAAAAAAGTACAAGATCTGTACATTGAGAACTACAAACCAGTGCTAAGAGAAATTAAAGGAGATTCAAATAAATGAAGCAAGAGACATATTTATGAATTGAGAAATTCAAGTATGGCAATTCACCAAAAACTGTTCTATAGATTTAACCCAGCAACAAAATCTTAGCAGGCTTATTTTTTAAATAATTAAAAAGCCAATCATAAAATTTATATGGAAAATGCAAAGGATCTAGAATAACTAAAATACTTTTGAAAAAGTTGAAAAAAGTTGGAGGACTCACTACCTGATTTTAAGATTTAATATAAAGCTAATCTAGAAAGTGTGGTATAACCATCGAGATAGACATATAGGTCAATGGAACAGAATAGAGGATAGAAATAAATCCTCACATTTATGCAAATTTATTTTTGACAAAAGTGCCAAGGCTATTCAAAAGGAAAGGATTTTTTTTTTTTTGATAAATAGTGCTACAACAATTGGGTATCCAGATACAACAAAATGCACTTAGATCCTTACCTTATACTATGCTCAAAAGTGATCTTGAAATGGTTTATAAGTCTAAATGTAAGAGCTAAAACTATACAACTTCTAGAAGAATGCAGGAAAAACTCTGCGACCTTGGATTAGGCAAAGATTTCTCAGATCTAACACAAAAAAATGATCCATATAAGAAAACACCAATAAATTGGACTTCATCAAAATTAAAAACTTCTCTGCTTCAAAAGGAAGCATTAAGAAAATGAAAAGACAAGCCACAGACTGGGAGAAAATATTTGCAAATCATTTGTCTTACAAAAGACTTGTAATCAAAATCTATAAAGGACTTTTACTACTTAATAAGCAGATAAACAGCTTGATAAATATACAAATGAGCAAAATATTGAGCAGGCACATCACCAAAGAAGATAATTAATGCTAACAAACACATGAGAACGTGGTAAACACAGGAAATGATTAGAGAAATATAAGTTAAAAATCACAAAAAGGCATCATAATACAGGCACTAAAATGGCCATGATCAAAAAAACCTGACTATACCAAATACGAGCAACAATGAGCAGAAACTGGAAACCTCATACATTGCTAGTGGGAATGTAAAGTGGTACAACCATTTTGGAAACCATTCTGACAATTTCTGAACAATTTAAATACATACTTGTCACATAAGCCAGCCGTGCCACTCTACTTCTAGTATCTACTCAAGAAAAATGAAAATGCCTGCACATACAGTTACATCCAAATATTCACAGCAACATTATTCATAAATGCCAACACCTGAAAACAACTCAGATGTCCATCCACTGGTGAATGGATTTTTAAAATGGCAGAATATTACTCAGCAATAAGAAGAAACAAGCTACTCAGACACGCACCAACGTGGGTATATCTCAACAGCATTATGTTAAGTAAAAGACTACATACTGTATAATTCCACTTACAAAAAAATTTCTAGAAAGGCAAAACTATCCAGAAAGTATATTAGTGATCATCTGGGGGCTGAGGGAGTTTGAGATGATGGATGTTCTAAGGATTATGGTGATTGTTGCACAACTACATCATTTTAGCAAAACTTACTGAAGTCTATACTTATAAGTAGTGAATTTTATGGTATGTAAATTATAGTACAATGATGTGTGTTAAAAAATAAAATACACCCTATTAACCAAGCTATTCAGAGCAAGACGTGTATGTATAATATCATTCCATTTATGCTAAACTAGTTAAGGCTACTAAATTTCTGGAAGTACGTGTTCACAAAAATATGTTTGCCTCTGGGAAAATGCCTGAAAGCCTGGGACAGGAGACAGAATTACTTTAATTATATGCCTTCTGAAACTATTTGAAAAAATCAAACCATGTACGTTATTACTTTATAAATACAAAAAGTCCTAGCAAATAATTAAAAACAAACAACCACCATCCTGATACAAAGACCCAGAAGTATGAATCTGCACTTGAAGATCTATGCTTATCTGAATGAGGCCATCAGCTCTTAGTAGCCTCTAGTAAGACAGTCAAAGGGAATTTCATCACAAAAACATGATGTTAATTCCTATTAATTTCAGAGAGACAAGTGCAAATTGTGGGACTGCTAGGGAAACACAAGAGGTTTCTGACTAGAAGTACTTCCAGCATCAGAGGGTACTATATTCTGCAATTCTCCACTAGCCACAAAATACAAACAAATTCCTCATCCCCACAAACAAAATGCAAACAAAACTTTGAGTACTCGATTTCTGTATCTGTCTGTAAAAATACTGAACCACTATGCTGTACGTCTGAAACTACCACAATGTTGTAAATCAACTATACTTCAATTAAAAAAAACAACAACTCTGAATACTTGAGGATTAAACAGGGGTGGCAGAGTGTAGAGGGAAAGAACCAGCAAGAGTAGGGTAGTCATGCTGACAACAGGCACACAGAAATATTTTCAGAAAAGGTACAAATGCCAATAACATAAATACATATTTTATATATGTGACTATATATATGAATAAATGATTTCAATTTTTTTTGCTATATTATGCCTTTAAAAAAGGTATTATATATAAAACGTGTCCAAACTTGTTTCTATGAATCATACAGTGGAAACTGCACAGTGATTTTCAGTTATGCCTTTTAATATCAAGAACCTGTTAGCAAAATTTGATTTTTGATTGCATATTATGAAGGTATGACTATTTAATTAAGAATATTTGTTTTAATCTTAAGCAATGGGAGAAATTAAAATTCACTGTCAATATTTAGTTATCAAGATTCAATTGCTATTTTGTAATAAGGCTTTAAGGTCACATTTAAGACTTCTGCTGTCACTGTAATTTACTTTTTTACTATAGGATCATAGCACTTTGTATAGTGTTGCTCACACCTGCCTAGTGTTTGGTGTCCATTTCCACACAAGGAATCAATAAAATAATGCAAAATACTTCCTTGAAGGGGAAATACCTGCAGAGAGGGCCAAATAAATGATAAAAGGTGCATCTTTCAGCTTCAGCTGCTTTCATTTGCATTTCAAACTGACAGGCCTTTCATGCTGTTTTTAGTGCTTTGAATAGACAATCACATATGTTTGCCACAAGTGTGCTCTTCACGCATGAGTTCCTCACAGCACTGCTCCTTCTGACCCATCCCCACTGGAGCTTTTGTGCTAATTTAGATTCAGTAGACATTTAATGAGCACCTATTGTGGCCCAATAGACTAAGAACACTGCCATCCGGTCAGGCAGTATTCTCATCCCAATATGCGTGTGACGTGTGAGGCTCGCGGACTTTAAGTGTCCTAAGTCCCAAATTTGGCTGGTAGAAAACCACCACTTAGCCCGAGCCCTTTCTTTCATACTCTGTTCTCAAGTGTCCTCTCTATCTGTGCCTATTCCCTCCTTTCTCCCCCTACTTCACTGATAATCAAGAGCAGAGTAGCAGAGGGATGAAGACAGAGCCTTCTGCTGAGCCCCACTTGCTTGAAGAAAACTCCAGGGCTCAGAGCTCTGCCCGCAAGTCCTCACTGCTCCCATTTCCATACTTCACTGGAACATTCAGCCCAGAACTTCCCAACTAATCCTGTCCCATAACTTTCTTCCCAGGTCACAGAAGGCACTACTCGCTACTTGCTGCCAGAGCAGACCCTACAGTAACAGAAGAAGTGTCCTGAGGAACCCTATTCACAACTCTGAAAAGGTTTTTCTACAGTGACACAGCTTCCTTTGGTCCTTATGGGGATTACCAAGACTGGACTTGAACTTGGAAGGACTTGAACCAGCTTCCACCCTCTAGCCTGCAATCCTAAGAACAATCGGAGTATTCCTTCCGTGGGAAAAATCAAGTCTCTTAATTAAATCAATGGAAACCAGTTTGAGGCCTCCACAATTGATACATTAGTGAACTTTTGGAATATAGCCCACTTATTCTTGGGGATTCAATCTTTACCCTCTCAGATCACAGCAGTATATATTTGTAAGACTGAAAGCACTATTTTTATCATGTTTAATAGAAAAGGAAAAGACGCATTCTCAAAATTAAAAAGCAGAGCTTCCAGGGGGGAGGGGATAGCTCAGTGGTAGAGTGCCTTCCTAACACGCACAAGGTCCTGCGTTCAGTCCCCAGTACCTCCACTTAAAAAATAAGTCAATAAATAAACCTAATTATCTCCTCCCCTTTAAAAAAAAAAAAGATGAAAAAGCAGAGCTTCCTGGACTCGTGTTTTTCTTACTCTTTTACCTTTTTTTTTTTAAGTATGATTTCATTCAACTCCAGAGAAACTTCCAATTTTTCAATATTACTGTAAAGATCCTACTACTTTACCTGCATAATGATTGCTGAGCCAGTGTTTATCTTACCTCCTCGATGGATAATCAAAGAAGTCTCGCTTCCAATGGGACAGTCCTTAAGTATATCCACGACTTCCGTATGGCTCAGGTTCTGTACATTCTGCTGGTTGATCTCAACAATGAGGTCGCCTTCACACAGGCCAGGGCATCCCTGAATGTCAAGTATTTGTTTCACCCTCTGTCCTGTAGGACTATCGGCAATGGTGAAGCCAAAGCCCTGGGCACCTTTCACAATGGTTAAGGTCATAAGTTCAGCTTGGGTGGCCCCAGATGAAGCCATAGATACATTGTCGTCATGGACAGGTGGTGGATACGTGCCATCTAGCTGACCATCAGCTGGCATTGAGTGCAAAGAATGAGGCGGCCGATCTGTTATATCTGGAACCGACTGTGAGGTCCGAGAAATGTATTCCAAATATGTTTCATAGTTATGTCTTCCATTGACCATCACTGGAGGTGGCCTCTCCATTATTGCAAGGGGTGGCACCATGCTGTTGGCAGGATCTTCAGGGTCAAAGGGCAAAGGGTAGCCACGACACAACACCAGGTTGACACTCTGACCAATAGGAACAGACTGGAAAAGTTTGACTACATCAGCATGAGTGTGTCCAAGGACACAAACTTCATTAATATAGACAATGACATCACCTGCAAGGGAAACAAAGAAAAAGATTGACAACATGAGGTAAGTTCAATTAGCGTTGACATAGGGAAATGAAACTATCTATAAGACTAGTGAAAGAGGTGCTCTGTTTCTCAGTAGGCAGTGAGAATCCATTAGAATAATACTTAAATTCCCTGTAGGTGACTCCAGGATACAACAGATCTGCAAACAAATATAATAATCAAACGCTGAAAAAAGTGCTATTTGGTTATTCTTGATGTTCAGAAACAACTTCATATTCAGAAAGAAAGGCTCAGAAAGAAAAGTTTGTAAGAATTTATACCTTATAAAAGTTTATAAAAATTTATATCTTCATTTCCATCTTCAGTGCAATTTGGTTAATAGAATTTTCAAACTATTGAGAAGTGGTGCTCATAAGTGTTGGATGAAAAACATAGCCCAGGATTTGGGTTTTTTGGTATCACTTGTCTGAGTCAATTGTCTTTTTCCTTCTTTATTAAAGAGAAAAGCATTTTACCCATTTGTTTTCTCTCTGCATAGCAAGGTGTAATCGCAAAGGCTCTATGTATACACAAGTAAAGGTCAAGGGCACAGGTTTTGGGATCAGGGATCTGGGTCTATATCCTGGCTCTATTACTAAGCAGATCTATGATATTGGGCAAGTGACTTAACTGTTTTGAGTCAGAGTTTCTCATTTGTAAAGTTGTTGTGAGGATGAAATGAAATAATGCAGGAAAAGGGCTTGGCACAGTGCCTGACATGTGGTGAGTGCTCAATAAATGTCGATGATTATTAATATTATTGTTGCTAAAATAGGATGGAGGTGATTTGCGATCCTGGCTTTCAAACAGGAAGCTGCCATAGACTCATCCTCTGATCTTAAATAAACTGATATTTCTGTAGATCTTTTGTCCTTTCTCCCCAATGAATTTAATCAAAGTTACAGAAGTCCACTGGTTAGAAGTTAACTTTATGATATTCCAAATGCCCTGAAAACAAATTATTCATTATAAAATATATTCAGAAAAGTAGTATTTCCTCCTTAAAGTGCAGCAAAACATGTTTGTTTGAGATAATTGTTTTAAAAATTCAATTATATATGAAAAACAATTTTATTTTTGGAGAACTGCTCTATCATGGATTGATATTTTTATCCTCAAAACCCATAATATTTGAGAATTTGAACTTGCAAACTGATGTTTTGTCTGACTATGCTGAGAATTATATGAGGGAAGAAAAGACATGTTTTCACAGATTGTCAAATGAATAACTCAACAGACATCAGTTTATCAGGATAATTCTGAAATGGGAGTGTAAACGGCTAGGGATTTCATTCTGAGACATCATTCCCCATCAAAATGGCAAATATCAAAAATGAAAAACAGAGTTGATCTTTCAGTGTTAAATACTTTTCTGGCTTTTATTAGTTGTCTGATATAAAGTGATTTCTCCACTAAATGCACTTTAAAAATAGATAATTCTCTGAGTAAAACATTCCTGAGTCAAATACCCTCAACTACCTAGACTTGACCAACACTTCTTAAATGCTTGAGAACGGCTTCAAAGTGCTAAAGATATAGAGACAGAAAAGCAAAAACAAAGAGAAAACAAAACACACACACAAAACCAAAATAACATTTTTAGTGATCCAGCTTAGGTCTGATTCTGGAAAATGTCACACACCATGTGTTGTTTGGATGGAAGTCATTCTTCAATTATGTCTATCATGGAGGATGCCGGTGGAATGACTGGGACCTGGACCATGGCTCAGGACTCAGTTAGAATGGGCATCCTTTCTCTGCCACTATGATTTCTCAAAAGACTGGGGCTCTTGGGGATGCTTTGGCATTATTTTTTTTACTGGTTCTGGTTATTCCAGAGTCCCAGAGAAATATCTGATTCAGACAAACTTTTTCTCCTTCTCCTGCCTCTTCTATTTTTAAAATTATTAAATATATTTTACACATTGAAAGGTACAAAGGATTAAATACTTGTGTACTACCATCCAGCTTAATGATTAGAAAATTGCTCGTATTAGTTGAAGCTCCCCTGAGTAGCACCCTTTCCACTTGCCCCACTTGCCTTACTGTCCTTTCCAAAGGCAATCATTGTCCCGCATTTGAGGTATGTTACTCACATGTACTTTATATTTTTACAGCATATCTACATACCCATTAAACAATACTCCTACATAATATTTAATCCCTAAATAATTTCCCCCAAATATGTTTCTGCATATTTTAAAACTTTTATAAACGGTACATTATATTAATCTTCTGTAATACCTCTCAAAATGTATTTGTGATATTTATCTCTTTTGATTGATACATTTACCGCTGGTTCATTAATTTTCATTGCAATATAAGTATCTATTGGATGACAACATCATTATTAATATTTATCCATTTTTCCGTTAATGGATTCTTGGGTTCTTGTGAATTTTTGGCTATTAAATAAATCTTTTCCCACGGCCCCTGCGCCCATATAGTAGAGTTTTTGTGAGGTGCGTACCTTGGCATAGAACTATGGGGCTCAGGCCACATACATCTTCAACTTTGCTAGATAATGGCAAGTGGCTTTCAAAATAGGTCATACCATTTTACACTCCCCTTGGTAGTATATCAAAATTTTCATTGCTCCCCATCTGACACAATGCTTTGCATTCTCAGACTTTTAATTTTCGATAATCTAATGGGTGTGATCATAGTTTTAATTTGCATTTCCCAGGTTGGTAGTGAGGGTGAGCATCTTTGTATGTGTTTATTAGCCATTTGCTTTTCTCTTCAGTATCTCTCATTTCCCCAGTTTTCCTATTTGGTTACTGTCTTGTTTTTAAATGCATTGACTATTTTTCTGTCCACTTCCATTCTTGGCCCAGTGTTTCCTGTAGGTTTGGGAGGCTGCATGGTATAGTAGACACTACATGGAATAAAGAGCCAAAAGTCTCTGGTCTCATTTCCAGTTCTTTCACTTACGAGCTGTGTGACTTTCAAAACTAACTTAAATCCTCTGGGACTCAGATTATTCAGAAGTAATGAGGAACAATAATAACAGCGTTCTATGGGAAATAACAAATGAGATCATACAGGTGAAAGGGGCTTTGTAAGCTGTAAATTGTTATGCAAAGGATAATTGCTATTTCAGTAATTATTATCTGTCCTTGGTTATATCCGTCTATAAAATCAGGACAGTCCCACCAAGATATTCCCACAACAGTCGTAATTAGGGATGAGTATGAGTTTCTGAGTGGGAAAGTAAAAGGCAGGAAAGTAACAAATGCCATTTTCCTCTAAGGCTCTCCCTAACTTTAATCACAGTTAAACTCCCCAGCCCCCAAGCATGCTTTATTCTTCCCTCTGCTACGCCAGAAATTCATAGGGAAACAGAACTAAGGGTAATGCTCAAAGCTCTCACGCTTCCCTGCCAGGTCTAAAGAGTAGTTATTTGCATTATAGTGATTAATGTTATCTATTTTTGAGTTTTAATGTGGTCTTACTATTTAAACACAGAATGAGAACTATTTGTGGTTCTTAGTAAGAGTGACTTCTAAAATTTATGTATATTTTTCACTCAGAGCAATTTTTCAAGTCATCAAGCAAGCAAGTGATAAAGGACCCTGCAGCAACATCTTTATGGAGCTACTCAGAAGACTTCTGAATGTAAAAAACGAGCGGTCAGTTATCACAGGATAAAACTATCTAACAACTTGACACAACTCCACTGCTCATTTAAAAAATATATTGATGCCTAGACACTGTGTCATGCCAAAATTGTTCAAAATGGAGATGTAAGCAAATGTTTGCTTGCTCAAATAGAATTGATTGGGTAGGATATTTATAGACTGTGCTGTATGAATGTCATTTACATGTTGTGAAATAAAAATATGAGCCACCTGGTATATGCCTTCTGATGGTGCCATGCCAAGTCCTGAGCCAGACTGGGCTCATGAGCACAGAAAGGGATGTCGTTAGGAAAACTGGCTCTAGATTTAACCCTGCTGACCTACTTAAGAGGGTGGATTGGAAAAGAGTCACTTGATCTCTCCATCTCTCAATTTATTCTTTTAGAAAATGGGAATTAAATATTTCCTCCATTTCCTCTTTTTCAGAGCTACTGTGAGAATGAGATCATGCTTGTGAGAAGACTTTTAATTTAACCAAGGAAGATTCCCCACAAAAAAGAAGATGATTCATTTCTTTTGAGAGCCAAGCACACATTTTCTTTGCCACATTGCCTGCAAGATTACATTGTTTCCTATATGGCCGTTCATTTTAGCCCATAATGAGGACAGACAGTTTTAGGGTCACTGCCCTCTGGCCTATGGGTCAGATTTGGTGTGACTCATGAGCTTGGTGTCCGCAAGAGAACTGATCTCATAATGACCTGATTCCCAGTTATGGGATTTCAAGGTGCAAGTCAAGGAGGGTGAGGCTGATGAAGCAGGAAGTTTAAAATGGCTGGCCTGCCAAAGAAAATGTTCTCAGATGATTGGTTTCTTTCTTAGTCGCGGAACTCAAAATACGGTCTTGGATACCTCTTGGGTACTTCATCATTTTGGGTAAAATTGAGCACTCTTTGTAAAGCATTGCTTAAAATGGAGTTATTTTTATACCTCTTTCCTCTGCTCCCACATTCTTTGAGTCACGGAGGCCTCCAGAATCTTCCTTGTCAGCTGCTCCGGCTTACCACCTGCTGTCCACCTGCCGTCACCACCACCGTGGGCCAGACTAGAACAATTTACTTCACACTCCATTTTCATCCTACAGTCTCATCTATTAACTTCAGACTACTCAGTCTTTAGACTGAGTGTTTAACACTCTTCACCTCTAGCCTTTCCAGTTTATTTTTGTATTCACAATTCAAAAGTTACCTTTCTTGGGAAGCTGGATCTTTACTGTTCAAAATTCAGAACCTGGTAACTTGCCTTTTAGTTGAACTCTGCTGTTCCTCTACCCTCAAGTGTACTTTTTTCTATGTCTAACTTCATCTCAACTAATTCATTTCTTTCCTGATCTCTTCAAAGATATCTTCCATTATTCCTACACAGATTGCTCCTATCTCATGTTTGTGTCAAAAAACTCATCTCAGACTTCATTCCTTTGTGAGAGTTTACTACCTGTTCCAAGTTTTTTTTCCCTACAAAACATATAGGATATCATTGCTATGTTGAGAAGTCTCTAGGTATTTAGGATAAATTCTCATTGAATAAAGGATAAAAAGACTTAGAGGAAAACTGGGAATGGATTTTATAGCTAGATTTGCTGCCTTAATGTTTCTAACTTCTATTTTTGCCAAGTCATATAGATTTTTGGTAAAGAAAAAAAAATTCTCACTAACCACTCCCATCTCACTAATTGAACACTACTTTGAAAAATTACTATTTTTTGAGTCCTCCTTTCCTGCTAATACAATTTGAGGTACCTTTTTTTTTTCTGAAGCTTCTGTTACTTTGGTGTTTTTATAATAATAATATACAGTTTTATTATAATAGGTAATTTCATTATAATACTGAATATTCATTTTCATTCTCTTCTACAGCATCCACAAGCATAATGAATTCTGACATATACTTTTGGGAGTGTGCTACTCATCACTTCAATTAAATCGAGAATAACTGTTCTTGATAAAATTTATTCTCCAAAGTGTGTAGAAATAAAAGCAAACATAAACAAATGGGATCTAATCAAGCTTACAAGGTTTTGCACAGCAAGGAAACCACAAACAAAATGAAAAGACAACCTATGGACTGGGAGAAAGTATTTGCAACTGATGCGGCCTACAAGGGCTTAATCTCCAGAATATACAAACAGCTCATACAGCTTAATAACAAAAAACAAACAACCCAATCAAAACATGGGCATAAGATCTAAATAGGTATTTCTCCAAAGAAGACATACAGATGGCCAATAGGCATATGAAAGGATGCTCAACATCGCTAATTATTAGAGAAATGCAAATCAGAACTACAACGGGGTACCACCTTACACCAGTCACAATGGCCATCATCAAAAAAAAATCTACAAATAATAAAGGCTGGAGAATGTGTGGAGAAAAGGGAACACACCCACACTATTGGTCAGATGTAAACTGGTACAGCTACTATGGAGAACAGCATGGAGGTTAAAACTTAAAAAACTAAAAATAGAATTACCGTGTGATCCAGCAATTCTGTTCCTGGGCATATATCAAGAGAAAACTCTAATTTGAAAAGATATGCGCACCCCAATGTTTGTAGCAGCACTATTTACAATGGCCAAGACATGGAAGCTAAATGTCCATTGACAGATGACTGGACAAAAAAGTTCTATGTATATACAAATTGTGGTATATAAACACACATACAATGGAATATTGCTCATCTATGAGAAAAGAATGAAATAATACCATTTGCAGCAACATGGATGGACCTAGAGATTATCACAGTAAGCGAAATAAGTCAGAAAGAGACAAATACCATATCATATCAATTATACGTGGAATCTAAAATATGACATAAGTGAACTTATTTAAAAAACAAAAACAAACTCGCAGACATAGAAAACAAATTTATGGTTATCAAAGGGGTAAGGGGTTTAGGGAGGTATAAGTTAGGAGTTTGGAATTAGCAGATACCAACTACATATATATAAAATAGATTAACAACAAGGTCCTATTGTATAGCACAGGGAACTATATATAATATCTTGTAGTAACATGGTGAAAAAGAATATGAAAACGAATATATGTATGTTCATGTGTGACTGAAGCATTGTGCAGTTCACCAGAAACTGACACAACATTGTAAACTGACTATACTTCAATAAAAAAAATATATAAAATAATATGAAAAAGAATATACATACATATGTATAACTAAATCACTATGCTGTACATTAGGAACTTATGGAAAGCTCGGTTTCTAAGAAAAAGATAAAATACATGACAACATGATCTGTCTCTACAATAGTCTTCAAACATTTTTGATTATATACTCTCATGGGTAAAACATTTTGTGCATGAGTAGCCAACACATATATTTATTTATAAATTATACATATGTAATAATACTGTACTATTAACAACGTGCATTACAAAAAATTGACAAACTTAGAAGTTAAAAAGTTTAGGTTACAAAACAAAAAAGAACCAAAGAAAAAAACTAAATCCCCAAAGCAAACCAAAAAAAAACCCGAAGTGAAGCACTGTGGTATGTCAGATACACAAAGAATCCAAAGGGAAGCCTAGCATATGGCATGATTCAATGAGTCTGGGGGGTTATGGGGTTCCCTAATCTCACCCCATATTGACCTGTAGGAGGACATGGGATTGCTAGTAAACTCCATTTTCTGATCAGGATTGTCTCAGGAATCAGGAGAGTGTGACTGTCCTGCAGGTCAAGGGGAGTAGTTTCAGGGACTTCGAAGTACTGGGCACTGCCTTCCACCTGCCTCCCTGTCAACTCATCTTTCACATCATACTCACCTATGTCCTCTTCTACTTAAGGACTTCAGTGCCTCTGATAGAAATGAACAGAGTCCAAATTCTCTAGCTCAGCATATAAGGCTCTCTCAGTCAACATTTTCACCACCTCCTGCCTCTCCCCAGCCTACTCAGCTGGCCCAGGCTCAGAGCCATGCCCTCCACATGCTGCATCTTTCCAGCCTCCTGCTTCTCCCCACACTTGGTTCCCACTGACAAACTCCTAGTCACCTTTGAGACCAACCTCACCTTTTGGCCATCTTTCTGATCACCTCCTGTTGTTGAGTATGAATTACTTCTTCCTGACAGCTTAATTCTTCAACCCATTTAACCACATTAACAGTAGCTAGAATTTCTCTTCACTGCCAGTTTATTATATTTAATATATACCTGGCATTTACAAATTGAATTTTACCTAATCCTTACAAAATCCATTTAAGATCATTACCATTGTTACCCATACTTTATACATGTGGAAACTGAGCCTGGGAGAAGTTAAATAACTTCTCTAAAGTCACGTTGATAATTAGGTGAGATTCAGGAATGGAACAGAAGCCTCAACACGAATGTTAAGAATTTCAAAGTCCAGGACATATTTTGTGTCCCTCCAATCATATCAGTTGGTATGCTGGGTAAAGTATTTTTCATTCCTGAATATTGAGAAAATTGAGAGATGAACTATAACATTCTTTTGATTAGCTAAGTTAATGGAGGGAAGCAGTGAAGCAAATAATTGCAGACAGGGGAATCCACTGCAATATCTCGGACCAGTTTCTTCAGTCCTCCAAAATAAGCAGTTTGGAAGAGGGTTTGAGAACGCTGAGGCAGAGAAGTGACAGGGCACTGTAACCCATGAAGCTCTGTAACCATCAGAAGCTCTACTATAAATTATTTCAATAGCTGTGTGATCCTGGGCAAGCAAGTTAACTTTTCTTGGTCTAGTTTCTTTTCATGCACGGAAAAGTCAGAAAAGATAGTTTTAAAGGAGCAGTTTTAAAAGTTCCTACATCTAGTGAAAATGGGAGAACTCTCCTACTGCACTCACACAGGGCACTGGAAAATTTCAGTGGTGCAGTTAAACAGGTAAGTGACAGGCGTTTGGGGGCTTCCCCAAGATCCCTTGATTTTCTACAAGCAGCCAGTGATTCCAACATTCTATCTATAGGCAAAAGGATTCCAATATATTAGCATCGCCCCTTATTTCTCAAAAGAATGAAGGATTTCTTAATCACACTTTATAATTTCATCTGTGTGACCTGGTAGCAGATGCCTAATTAAAAACTTGGTTAAAAAAATTTTATGTTTAATCAGCATGCATCCAACAATTACTCCCCAGCAGATGTGAATTAGCCTGACAGTCTATTTACATTTCCTTTGTGTTTGACACTGAGTGGTAAGATATATTTAAATACTTGCATTTTACTTTGTTGGAAAGGAGGATGAAAATACATTCTAAGAGACTGTAAAGGCACTGATTATTTGCTGATTTGGCAAAGATGAAACAACACTTCAGATTAAAACTATAAGTAAAGCCACAAAAGACTTTTTTTTTTTAAACAAAGCTCTGAAGAGCAGAGGTTTTCTAAACAGCTTGCTCACTTTAGGAATTCAATAGCATAAAATGGTCAGTGAAACTGTCATTTCTCTAAAAGAGTGCAATGAATTTTAAACAACAAACAAAATAAGAGACAAGCAGGTTATTAGAGGGACCCTATAAAATGAAAACAGGTTCCTGCATCGAAAAAGAACTTATGCTTTCACTAGAAAAAAAAAACGAATGTTAAAGTATCTCAAAACCCTTGGCAGGATGTGAAGGCTTATGAAAGCAAGACAAAAATGTGTTCTAGAGCTTCCCTGCCTTCTCTTGTGTGCTATGGACACACATGAGGGCAAAGGCTTCACATAAGTCTGCTCAACCATACTCAACTCCCCATGAAAACTTGAGCCACAGAAGTACCTTGTAGGAAAGAGTCATCATTTTACATGAACAGTAAGCAACGTGCATGCTTATTTTCAAACAGCACTAATTGTATTTCTAAACAAGCCTGATTCTTTTTTTACATAAATGTCTCCTAGCGGCCAACGTGGCACGACCCAACACCATATTCTGAACTTACCCTACCACAGTGTATCAAGCGGCTATAAAACCTCCCCCGAAATGATGGCGGACAGCTGGCCGGGGTGGAGCTGGGAACTGGGCACGACATGCTTCCCAACAGTTTATTCTGCTCTAACCGCAAAGGTCAATTGCCAACCATTCTGACAGAGCAAGAAAAATGAATAACAAGCAGAGAGAGAGAGTGAGAGAGAGGAAAAGCACTGGAGCATCCAATTCATTTCAGAGAGGTGCCTCCTGCCAAACGTGTGAAAGTGTTTGTAACTCTGTATGTGTGTGTTTACTACCTGAACTACACATCTACACTCACATTTAGACAGTATATGTAGTGTTTTTAGTCAGAGGAAAGTAGAATTTAGTCTTTTTTTTTCCTCTGTGTTCTGAATTCTATATTCTATATTCTATATCTATATTCTGTATTCTATATTCTATATTCTGTATTCTATATTCTACATTCTATGTTCTGTATTCTGTATTCTGAATTCTATATTCTGTATTCTGTGTTCTATATTCTGTATTCTATGTTCTATATTTTGTATTCTTTTTTTTAACATTTTTTATTGATTTATAATCATTTTACAGAATTTAGTCTTTGATACTGAGAATTCAATATACAAAAGGGGAAAAACCAAACCAAACCAAACCTTCTTTCAAGGCTCCAGATGACATTCTGCGAAGTTGTTCCCTTGAATTGCTTTTGAAAAAAAATACACTATTTGCTCTAATGTGAGCTGGGTGCTGGCCTTGGGTATCCAGACTAGGGGTGGGGAGATATCTATTGTTGGGGCTCCTTGGCCAAGGAAGCTCTCACCCCCAGATCAGCTATCACCTTATGTGGTATTTCTGGGAAGTGTTCTGGCTAGAGCTTCCATTGCAAGCCAATCAACAATCCTTAACTGGCAGTGTAACATCAGGTTTTGTTGATCGACTCCTTCTCTCCCTCCGTGTGAAAAATCGCAGAGCCCCTGCTGCTGTGCTGAAACGAGGGCTGCCAGGATACTTTTCCCATATGGATTGCTGAACTGGTGCAGCATTAAGTTGCTGAGCTTCATCAGATGGTTGGCAGAGAGAACAAGCGTGCCACGCTAAAAATGTGACTGAATATTGCATACACACTGGCTCAAGGTCTGACGAGAGAGCCCTTCTAACTTGTTAAGAGGGAAACAGACTCAGCAGATGTGAATCTTCGCTGACAGACTTTCATCGTTTGAACTTGGACACTTTTATTTCCAATTTCAGTTTCTGAAAGAGCAATATTTTATACAAGTACCAAGAAGTCAGTTTGCTCATTGGGCCGTATACACCAAAGATTGCCAATTACACATGGCAAAGGGGAAGAAAAAAATTTTGTTTTGGCTGCACTGGAATTCTGGAATCTAGAGAAAGATTACCTCTGTGATTTATGTGGAGTGAAAGGGAAATCAATATGGTATCTTATAATATCAGACATTCAGGATTTCCTCCCTAGGGTATATACCTCGCCATTACCCTCTCTATGCTAGACACTGTACAAGGATTTTTTGGGGGAATGAATAATGTTACTGGTCTAGAAGTTTCAGAGAAAAATGCAGCAATTTCCCTGCAGACAGTGGGAGAGATTATTCTGTTCTCAGATACAACAGACAAATGGCACAGAGAAAACAATCTAATCTCCTGCTGTTCTCAGTGTTATAATTATTACACCATACTGAAGCCGACTGGAATAAGTTACCAGAGAATCATCATCAGATTTTAAGTTGCCTCCTCCTTCCACTAACACTGTAGAATAGATATCTATATGAATAGACATGCTAACAGATCCAAATGTTTATATGTTAATTTGCTTATTTAAGGGTTACAATACATTTTACATTCCAATCAAATATAGTTAATGATCGAGTCAGAAACAAAGAAAACTGCTTCCTTTTTAAACCTAAATTTCATAATAATTTTATAATCATAGTATTAGCATTTTTTTCACGTTCCTTCAAATCATAGTAATATGCAAGAATCAACAGCCTTATGGTCCCAGGTTAATCAATCGGAAGTGAAAATTTTACATAGTCTCGACTTTTTTGGTGTAGATAAAACGCAAAATAGTCCATTAACTCTCTCCTACTGAATTAATACATCGTTGAAGGTCATGGAACAAGGACCAAATTGGCCAATAATAACAGTATCTACTACTTATGTGCTAAGAATGGAAAAATTGTATGCCAAGAACTCTGCCAAGCACTTTGAAGACGGAATCTCATTTAATCCTTGAAATAACCTGAAGGAGAATATACCGTCCCCATTTTATACAAGTGACTGTGGCTTACAGAAGGCAAGTCCCACAACTACAAAGTGGCAGAGCTGTCTTATCTCCAGTGTGCTTGGGGCTACTTTCAGGCTTGTCCTCTACATGGATGTTTGGTTATATAAGCTTATGAAATTTCGGAATCCATTTTATCTATTTATGTGGCACTTCTTAAGACACAGACTACAGTTAAACATCTGAAATTTTGTTTACTCTAATTTCACATTTTTGACCTGGTCTGAACTGAATAGCTATTCTGGCATAATGGAAACATACATGATATTTCATCATGATGTAACAGACTTGTTTTAACTCACAAGTTGTAGCCCATGTGAAGAAATCTGTCAGTGACAGAATTACCTATATGCCAATGGGCTCTTCAACTGTGCCAAGTGCTAAAGGAAGCAGATCAAAACAAAATAAAGACAAAATGACAAGCTACCAAAGATGACCACTGGGGATAAAACTCCGAGGTCATAAACATCTAATACTTTCAACAAAGGAAAGACTGAACATTATTTTAAGGTATTTTATAAGATGCTCAAGCTTTGAAAGTCTGGCTTTCATGATTTCTAGAAAGCAGAAAAACTCTTTTAGGAACAGGATGGTGTACTGATTTAACTGAAAGCAGGGTGGATGATTTTAATGGACCCAAATATGGAAGGCCAATTAGCTCATTAGCTAACTGTAAAGGAATCAGTTTCCTTAGGTCTAGAACATATGAAACAGCTATATATTATCTTCTTTTTGGTATGCTGTATTTTCAATATTAGTTACACAGACATGATAACTTTTCTACATAAATAATAATCAATGATGTGATTGTTACCCATTTCCATTATGGATTCTATTCATGAAACTGGTACAGAGAAAGCATTACCTCACACTTCACATCTCTAATTCCTGGCCTATGGAAGCAAGAGATCTAAGGACTTAATCAATGAATAATATAAAAATACAGTCAGCAGATCATAAACATTTATTACTACATCCAAAGTTTGCTAGTCAGTTTTTCAGTAATTCCTTCAGTATAAAATACTTCAGTCAGGATATTGGAAAAAAAATAAAATTCAGACTTAGCTCTGAAAGGATAGGAAATTGGAACTATATCAAGTATTTTCTGCCAAGAAATGTCTTTATCTAATTTTTGTCTTAGTTTCATATTTGTCCTATAGGTTTGATTGCAGGTTCTCAAATTTATTCACTTACTAAACATGTAATTATCACTTTAAATCTGACAAGATATCTACCTGTTTCATGGAGTAAGATCAGAGCTAAGAGGCAGAATTATTTTCCCCCCAAAGGTAATGGGGATACTAAAGTAAACTTCAGTATCTATCTCAGTTTACGTATTTTTTTTTATTCAGCCAAATTTTTCTCGTAGATTTTTACTTTTTTTAAAATCAGAAAAGACACGCTAACACTATATCTAACAGCAACTTTACTAACTGTGGTTGATTGAATCAATACATACAAAAGATGCTTGTAGTTATGACATATCTTGTATGTCCTATTGTATAGGAACAATACAATGGCATCTTTATTTTCAATATCTTATGAACTAGAGAACTATTTAAAATGTTAACCTTGTTATCTGTGAGAATGATCACATCATTAGCATGAGTAAAAATTTATGGAAGGAGAGAAGAAGATACATAATGATTTGTGTTTGGTAAATTCTGGTGAAAGGGAGAGGGGGACTTGTAAGCACAGAGTGAGGTGCTCCAGACACCGGTTTTGGAGTGATGACTACAGAGACCTATGTCCTAAGCTTTCACTTTCAGATTTCTTTTGTTATTTCTCTGTGAATTTTGTATTTAAAATGATTTTGCAAGCTCAACTTTTTTATTAAGGAGTAACTAATTAGTTTTTTTTCCCCCCACAAATTTAACTACTAATCAGAGTTTTTAACCAGCATGAACCAACCAGTGTAACCCACATTAGGCTGATGTATTTTTTATCATAATACAGTAATTTTGATGTTTTAATAACCATTCAATAAATATTTATGGGATCCCTACCATGTACTCTGGGAAGGGCCCGGCAGATAAAAATATGAGTAAGATATCATCCCTAAACTTAAAAGACAATGAGCTGTAACTCACACTGGCAAACAAAACTAGCATATATTTATCGTGGATAAATGCGTGATTCCTTTTCAGTCTTTCAGTGAAATATTAAAAATAACCAGTGCTCATAAAAGCACCAGACAATACAAAATAAAAAACACAAAGTGTTTACCTCTCTTCTTTGGAGTAATGTAGAAAACAGCTATCTTATTTCTCATTTATTTAGTGGCATCAACAGTTTGCTGTACAGTACAGCAAAGACACAGAATAAGGGCTCAAGAACATTTGCTGAATGTAAACATTTGCTGAATGTAAACATTTTAAGAAAACATGAGCTGTCCAAAGAAGAGCTGTTGAACATGCTGCAAGTTTTGGGGAACCGTGTTAGCTAGGGAGGGGTTCTCCCAGGGAAGAGAAGCCAATGAAGGAGACAGGAAGAGGGAGAGATAGTGGAGCAGAGCCTTAGCTGTTGGTGCCAGAGAAGGATGGCTTTTGAAGAGGGGCTGGCCACCTGTTTCTAACGTGGCAAGAACAGAACACTGGGATGGGGAGTGGCCATTGATTTCACCAAGTGGGTGCAGCCCAGGGACATTTCCAAGTTTAGTGTCAGTAGGCTATTGAGTGTAGAGGAAATTGGAGATAGAGGGAGTAGTTAGAAAATGGAAGCAGTGGTTGTCTACCTACTACTAAGAAGTCTGATAGGAAAAGCAGGAGATACATAGAAAAGTAACTGAAAGGAGAAGGCAGCCGGGAGAGAGTAGAGGAGGAGGACGTGGGAAAAAATACTTAAAAGATATTAGATAAGGATCAGATGATATGAATGAAAGTTTAGCTACAATTTTAGCTTCTGAATGAAGAAAGAATATCCTCTTTTTTTTGTGACCCTAGAGGGGAAAACAAGCAGACAAACTAATATGTATGTCTACCACTTTGTGACACAGCGGGCTGTATACTGTGTGTGTACCTGTATGTAAATTCTCTTGTTCTCTCTCACTGTTTTAGACACAATCTTAATTTACTCATCTGTTAAATGTTACACATTTATCCTATTGTGGCATCAAGGAAAAGGAATTTATCTAATGTTGGGTTAAGCATCTGGTTATCTTTAGGTGAAAGGTAAAAAATAATTATTCTTGAGTTATAGCAAACAGAAAAGGTTGTATTTTTCTTCATTTCCCCTATTTGTTCCACTAACATGAATTAGAATAGTCATTGCCTTTTTTTTTTTTGCAGAAAAGAGTTATTTTATTTTTAAAATTTTTTATTGAAGTATATTTGATTTACAATGTTGTGTTAGTTTTTGGTCATTGGCTTTTAAAATATCACTTTACCTGAGGTCTTTGGGTCTGCTTTGCTGGAACAGATTTATTGTTTTTAGGTCAATTACAGATACTACAAACTACAGCAATAACCACTTTGGCATAGTCATGTATTCCATAGAAACTCTGACCCATGATTTAATCAGTTACCTGTAAAACTCAAGCTAGATCATGATTCTGTAAAAGAATTACATAGCTGTTCTCTCCCACTCAATCTGGAGGTTATTGCTTTTATGAAACTTAAAATATCCTTTCAGAGAGGCACAAGATTTAAGGTCATTTATTACAGGCATGAAATGCTAATGAGAACATTTAAAAACAGTGGTCAGGCTACTCAGCTGCCATGTACTTCATAATTTATAGGTATGTTTTATTTATTCAGGTTAATAAAGGATGTGTTTGACATATTATCAAACTGACCTTGTTTCTTGGCAAACACTTTCTGAAAGTCTCTAGAGCTAATTCCATTGCCAGCCATTCTTTTCAAGGATGGGTTGTTATTATTCTCTTGGAAACAATTAACAGACTGTCGTACAGAATAACATGTACTTTGTCCTGAAATTTTTTTTTTATTGAAAAAGCCCCAGCAAACAAAGTGGTTTCAAACTTTGACTCTTGAGACTCTTTCTTTTGGAGAACTTTTTCTCTATACTTAAATTTTAGAATATTCAAATATTATGAAAACACATTGGGCTAGGAAAATTATTTTCAAAGGAAATCCAGAGCATATCTTAAGTTAAAGATGGGATTCATCCTAACTTTCTACATTATTTCCACTGATATCTACTTTGCTGGACAATAGGATTTGATGCTCAGTTTGTCATGAACATCAAATCATCAAAAAATATACATTTTTGTTTAATATCTGGGACTTAATTAAGGTTGAAAAATCAAGGAGAAGCATAATGGATTTTTCTTTTTTAAAAAAAAAAAATCAACAGGATTTTCTAGCTAAATCCAGGGTGATCAAATCATTTTGCATTGTTTTAGAATGAGATTTCATTTAGGTCACAAAATCCTGTTAAAGGGCTTATTCAAAAATGAGTATTTCTAAGATTCCTATTATTTATTTATTCCTACCTAGTCAAGCACTGAGTCAGGAATGTGTACAAAAAATTATATATCCACAAAGTTCCTCTTTTCCAAAGCTTGTAGTCTAAATTAGGGGTCAGCAAACTTTGGAAAAGACCAGACAGTAAATATTTTTTATTTTATGTGGTACATATCTCTGTAGCAACTACTCAGCTCTGCCACTGTAGCACAAAATTAGTCAAAGCTTTATTAGCCAATAAAGCTTTACTTACAAAAACGGGCAGTGGACCACATTTGCCCACGTGTCACAGTTTGCCAACCTTTGTCCTAAAGGAAGGTCATGGCAAGATAAACAGCATTGCCTCATTCAGCTTTTGGAAATAATTTGGTATAGAGACTCCAGGTGGTATCATAAACAGGACAGGGGAAATTAAAGTAAGAAAGCAGCAACCATGAAATGAGTTTGCAGTCTCCAGGACAATGATTATGTTCTGAAGTTTTTCTAACACCATCAATAGTACTACACACACTTCATAGTTATTGTAATACTTTCCCACATGCTATTCCTTATCAGGAAGATTATTATGTCTATTGTATAGAACAGGTGAAGTTATTGTTGCCCAAAGCAATTAAGCCCATTGTTTAACTGTACTGCACCCATATCTTCTGATTCAAAGTATTCCAAGTTTAAACTCTTGAGAGAACTCACAGTGCAAATTCTTTAAGAACCGAGAGTGAATGGGAGAAATCTTGGAACATAAAAGCCAAACAAGTGGCCTATTTTTATAAAGGAGAAAATGTTTCTAGAAACTACAAGCAGGTAAATAAGACTTGTTACTCTTTTAGAAACACAGTATTGGAAAAATTGTTCATGAGCACTTTGAAAAGAAATAGCTAATTACTAGAAGCCAGCATGGGTTGACTAAAATTAATCATTCTTAACCTTACTTCCCTCTATGATATAAGGTTATTAGGGCAGTTCCATAGACATAGAGCATTTTGAGTTTAGCAAGACATTTAACAAAAAACCCTTGATGGAGTTAAGTTAGAGAAATAGGCCTAGGAAGTACCTCAGATAATTTATAGTTTTTCTCAAACTACTTTATTGAGATATGAATGACATACAAAGAGCTTTATATATTTAATGTATACAACTTGATGCGTCTGGAGATGAGTGTGTATCTGTGAAACCATCACCACAGTCTATGCCATATCTGTATCCATCATCTCCAGAAGCTTCCTCTTTATTATTGTGTACAGAAAATCATTTATTATTATTTTTGTGATAAGAACATTTAACATAAGTTCTGCTCTTTTAGTAAATTTCACAGTATTCACAGTATTGTTACCTATAGGCTCCATGCTCTACTGTAGATGGCTAAAATTTATTCATCTTGTACAGGTGAAATTTTCTATGCTCTGACTAATATCGCCCCTTTTCACCCTCCTCTAGGGCCTGGCGACCACCATTTATAGTGTTTGGAATTAGCAGAACCCACATAATCTGATAAATGGATTAATGTCACCATGCCATTGGGACTCTATGAGTAACTGCATATTTAGCATACGTGTGTGTACATATAGAATTAAAACATACTGATAGAGCATACTTGAATGAATAACAAGAAACTATGCCCATTAGATATGTAAATCATAAATCTGGGAGACAGGAATCAAGACTCGAAAGGAACTTTGGCTGAAAATGCAGACTGAAACCAACAGATGAAATTTAATAGGTATAAATACTGAGTTGAGTTTAGATTTTTAAAAAATGAAAAGGAATAGAAAATAAGACACCTGATGACTCCCTGAAGGACGTCAGGTAAAGGTTACAAGGAAGGAGATTTTGATTCAATTTAAGGAAGAACCTTTAGCAGTTATGGCTCTGCAGTTACTGGACGAGCCACCTCACTGACGGGGTGGAGGGAAGACACCGGGCTTCAGAGCTTTAGAGCGGTGCTGCTCTACTTCAGTGTGCCTATAAATCAATCATATGTTAAAAAATTGTTACAAAGCAATCCCTGATCCAGTCAGTCTGGGGTGGGACTTGAGATTCTGCATTTCTAAGTTCCAGAGATGCCATTTCTGTGGTCCATACCCTCCACACTGTGTGGCAAGGCTTTAAGGGATGGACTTAGGAGTCCTACATACCTGGCTCTACCCCTTACTGCTGGGTGCCCCTCGAAGTTATTTAGGGTCTCAGTCAAACCTTTCTAACCTGTGTAAATAGAGAGAACAATACCCGTATCTCACAGGACTCTTATAAGGATTAAACAACACTGTTATGTTGACACACAGCAAGCACTCAATAAATATATATTTCTCTTCAGCCTTCACTTCCTCATCATTAGATGTACTTGAGCTGAGGTGGGATGATCCTCTTTCAGGAATTCTGAAATAGAGGTCCCCACACTTTGAAGGTCCATTATAGACAATATGTTATAAACTGAAAAAGCTGAAGTTCAGTGGCTCTTCCCTAAGTCCTTTCCTGGCTTTAACTCTAAAGTACATAGATGCATATTTGGTACCTACCATTAACCACCACCTCCCTCAGTACCCACTGATTTGTCTTTGTGAAGTGGGTATTCTCGGGTGGATCATAGGGCGATGGGCCTTGGGTTTAACTAGAGGAGCAATTTTCTTCTCCCCAAAGGAGACAGCTGCCCCCAGTCACATCCACTACCTGCTCCTGCAGCACCATGATGCTTTTCCAAATCGCCTAGGACACTCCCCTGGGCATTGGTAGACTTTGCCCTACCCCGGAGAGCTTTCTGCTTCCAGCTTAAGTTCTCAGCTCTCCCAGAAGCCACTCTGAAGCCTGCAGACTCACCACTTTTCAGCTGATGTTTAAGACTACTGTTGGGTTTGATGACTCCTTCAGGTGTCCTATGTGAGGCGAGTCTAGGCTTTTCAGTTTTTAATCTCCCTGTTGATAGTAGTTAAGCACTGTCTCTTTCGGTTAATGACAGCTCCTGCCACTGGAGCCAACGGAGCAAAATTTCCTCTGAATTGTTACTGTAATCACTTAAACTATAACTGTAGCATCGATGGGAAGCAACACTCTGGATGTACACACACACACACACACACACACACACACACACACAGTGACTGACTTTCTCCCCACCCAGAGGGATCTGCACAAGGGACCATGGGTCAGGCTCCTTTCTGCTGGCTCATGCCTATCAATTTGGGTTCGTCAGTTCCCACCTGGCTTCTCTCTTTCCTTTCCTAGCTGCAGCTAAGATGCCCTGAGGGTCATTTAATTCAGGATATAATTCACCTAGCTGCTGCAGTTTTAAGCCTGATGTGCAGCCTGGACTCTCTTGCTGACTAAATGTACTTTTTAAGAGCCAATTTCTAGTTCTCTTTTGACATTTTAAAACTGAAAAATAGCCAATTCTATTTTAAAGGAATTAGGGAACTGTGCAGTTTTATTCTTAACTCGCTATCCAATCTAGGCTGCTCTATCCCTGGGAACTTCCGACAAATACACCTTTATTCACGTCTCCATTTCTCCCTGCTCCCCTCCATCCGTGTTTGGGCCAAGGAGAGTGCAGCTCATCTTTTCCTGAGAATCCTTCATTTTCTGTCTGGAGAAGCTGGTCATGTTTATTTGGTCAGAAGTCAATGAAATGTATTTATCAGCATTCAGCTGATCTTCTGAAGCAGTATATACTCTTTATATATTCTTTCCCCAGATGATTCAAACATGACTTTTCAGGCAAAAGGGAATAATACCATCCACTGAGCTATGGAGTAGATAGTTAACTACAGGACATAGGTTCTACTTTCACTCCAATTGTGGTTTGGTCGTCAGCGGAGAAATGCAGCTGCTCATCACCAAAAAGGGAGCAAAATCAACCACTGGTGTGTCCATTAACCAAGGGACCTTGACTGTATGGTAAAAGGATCTTCCTCTCTCCTCTCCTACTCTCTCCAAAGCTATTATTGCTTGAGTTGATGACCAGTAATTTCTCTGGGAAAAATCATGTGCTGAATTACACTCCAAAAATAAGTGCAGAAAATACACACTAAGATTAAAATGATTTACAATTTTAAAAAGCACACTTTACAGTTCAAATCAGAATAGATATGGGCAGATGCTGGAGGATAAACAAGTTTTGGCCAACTGGCTGTGGACCCTCTAAATGGTGTCATAGCCTGCAAGGAACTCTGACAACTTCCAAGATAGCTTTAATGAGCCACGGAGAAATGAACTCACTGAAACCAGTATTTCAGTGCATGAATTTACACAGAGATACTTAGTGAAACTTGCACTCCAATAAGTACCCAAACCTTGCAAATTAGAAACTGTTAGCCATGGGGCAGACAGACTGGTTTAGGCATCTAAAGAAATCTTAATCTATTCTTAGAACTCTTTTGAATTCTTAGGTTTTTTGGTAAACAAGTTACATAATTTTGGTGAATTATTTTGCCTCTCTGAGTCTCTATTTCAGTAAGTGAACAGCACACTTTCTGAATGCTTACTACTGGCCAGTCATTCTGCTGGCACTGGGGATAATTAAAATAGATGAAGCTTATTTTATCCAAGTTATGTGCCAGGCTACGTGCCAGGCAAGGTGCAAAACCTTTAATATGAATGATCTGCTTTAACCCTCAGAGGAACCCTTTGGAAAGATTACTTTCACTGTTGCTGGAAATAATACTGTTATGTGCTTGTTTGGGAGATGGGGAAACCGAAGCATGGAGAGGTTAGCAACTTGCCCATGGGCATCACAGCCTGCACTTCTAACCATTATGTTTAACCGCCTCCCTGTACTCTAAGCTGAGCGGTGCCTTCTAAACTTTAATGTGCTTACAAATCACCTGGAGAGCTTGTTAAAATGCAGTTTCTTTTCTTTTTTACATGAACAAGAATGTTTATAACAGCTTTATTCATAATATACATAATCATATGATGGAATATTACTCAGCGTTATGAAATAATAAAATAGTGACACATACAATATAGATACATTTATATGTATGTGTTTGTGTGTGTATATATATATATTCATTTTCTTTCTTTTTCAGGGTTGGGGGAAGAGATTTATTTATTTATTTATTTTTAACGGAGGTCTTGGGGATCGAAACCAGGACCTTATGCACACTAAGCGTGTACTCTACCACCGAGCTATACCCTCTTCCTCATTTATATATTTAGATTCTATTGCTAAGTAGTTCCAGACCAGGCAGATCTAATCTATGGCGATCAAAATCAGCAGGATTTGCCTATGTGGGATTCAGATTGCCTGTAAGGGGGCACAAGAACACTGTGTGGGAGGAGGGAAATATTTAATATCTTGACTTTGGTGTTCTTATATGGGTATATACATTTCTTTAGACAGGTCAGATTGCATGTTCAAATAATGTGCATTTCCCTCTGTGTAAATTTTATCTCAATTTATAAAAAGTAAATGGGGAAAATGGTGTATTTTTAAAAGATAAAAATATTTCCTTTTAAAATGTAGATTATGTTATTACTATTAGTCAAAAATATAAAGCCCTAAATAAGCTTTTTTCTTTTATATTACACTTTCAAATCAACAGTATGTTGTTTTTATTGTTAAAATATGCTCCATTTCTAGTGTACCCACACTTTAGTAAAATTTTGACCTTGAATTTCAAATACTTTAAAAAAATACTGGAACCTACAAGAAAGCACCAAAAAAAAAAAAAAAAAGCTATATTGGAGAGAATGTGTTAATTATCTTGACTGTAATAATCAATTCATATATCACTATATATATGAATTATTTTAATATACAAATACATACAGCAAAACATCATGTTGTACACCTTAAATATATACAGTTTATTTTCATAAGATTTACAAGAAAAAATGCAGTTTCTGATCAGGACATATAGGATGAAGTCCAAGATTCTGCATTTCTGACAAATTCTCAGGTGATGCCAATGCCCTGGGTTCATGGGTCATAGTTTGAGTAACAATGTTCCAGTCCTGCAGTTCACACCCTAGCTTGTAGTTTAAAATACTTGGACAGCTGTTAAAAATGTCTAAGTCCAGGTCACATCTCACATGAATTAAATCAGAATTTCTGGGGCTGGAACTCAGGCATTGATACAGTTTTTTTTTAAAGACCCCTGAGTGATTCCAACATATTGCTGCTCTCAAAATCAACCTAGTAGTAGCTCGATATAAATGTTAAAACAATAAAATAGAGTGGACTACATTAGTAAACCAAGGATTGCAAAACTCTTTTATATCAGTTTGTGTATATGCGTGTGTGTTTGGGTATTGAGTTCTTGGTGTAAAATGTATTCCTTATTGTGGGTTTGGGTAAAAAAAAATTGAAAGCCATGTTCTATACTAACACAAGTCTCTTCCTCCCTCACTACCTCCATTATGTTAAAAGGATTTAAGGGAGATTTAAAATATCCACACTTCATTAAGATATCAGTCTTGTCCACAAGAAGCTCAACATCTACTAGGAGAACCAGGTATTTTACAATAAAAAGGGTAGGTGCTACATAGGATATGTGGTCAGATGTGCTGGGAGCACATACATAAGAAATATGGCGAATTACTATCTGAAAGACTCAGGGGAGGTGTCACAGAAGAATGCACATGTGACCTGTGTTGTGAGTAGGAATCTGGCAAGTTAAAAAGGCGGGAAAGGAATTCCCAGGAGAGGCGTTCCTTCTACCATGTGCAAAGTCAAGGCATGGTCTGGGTTTCACTTGCAGGATGAGTATTAATCTGGGGATGATGATAACTGTGAAAATCTGTGTTGAGGTGAAGTATCCTGGGAGTTCTGGAGGAGGGATTTATATGAAAGCTAGATACTAGAATGACCAAGAGGAAGAAGAGAAGCCAGAACTCAAAGATGAAGAAGAAGCACAAGAACTGGTTCTAAGGGAGGAAGATGAGGAGGAGGGAACTAGAATAAAAATCATGGAATCAGGAAGAAATGCAGCTAGGGACCGGTGGTGAAGAGAAGTATGAAATTGTCTGACATGAATGATTTACAATAAAGCGCAGGTACAATTCACGAAGCTTATGCGGGCTTCATACTCAAGTAGACAGGTTTCACGAAAGGGAAGCTGGGAGAGTTCAAAGTACGTGGGATGAAATTAGCGCCATGTAAGGCTGCAAAGGTAACCTGGGATTTCATGGTGGAATACATTGTATTCCAAACTAAGGGATTGTTTTGTCTGTTTTATAATCCTCTGTCATCCTGAGAGGTTTATGAGGGAAATGGCCTGATCGGTTCTTTATTTAAAAAGACAATTCTGGAGGTACAGTTACAGGTTGATTGAGGTAAGAATGAGGTCCTGATTTAAGCTAAAGGCAGAAGCTAAGAAAGGAGAGGATTTCTGAAGAGGAATTGTCAAAGCTGACTGAGTATGGGATTAAGAGAGAAGGGGGAATTTTGGGAACCAGTGTTTAGGTTCTAGTTTGAGAAATGAGGTCCATAAACATGTTATTAGTTCAGACTGAAAATTCAAGAATCAGAGAAGTTGCAGAGAAGGGCAGGACAGGCAAGGCAAGGTGCTAGTGAGGTGGAGTTTTCGGTCAGAGCACACAGTAGAAATATTGGGTCTAATGGCGGAGAAGCATGTCAAGTAGACCAAGAAAGAACGAGGAGGCTGGGAAAGACAATCTCTAACATTCGAGGTCAAGCCTACCATATTCCATAGGCAGCACAGAACAGTGTGGTTAAAACAGCAATGAGAAGTTTTAGCTTTCAAAAATTTGTATTTCTAAGTCATAAAGGGAACCTGCATAAATGACTAGTAGCGAATTAAAGCAGTTCTCAAAAGTCTGAATGATCTTTCACCAATATATTTCTTAAAGATAAAAGGCAGGATTGTAGCGTTGACTACAGCTATATAATTTCTTCCTATTAATCATACTTTAGGCTAGATTAGTAATTTTGGTTTCATAGAAATCATTTAAAAGTGTTGTTTTTTTTTTAAGGAGAATGTTGTATGTGTGTGCCCGTGTCTTATTTTTTTACAGAACATAAAGCTAATCTATTTGAAGTAGAGTGACTACTAATTGACAACTTTGATAGATTCAGCATCGAAAAAAAAAAAAAACAGTTATCTATGCTATTTTCACAATCTGCAGATTGGAGATGAGTTGTCTAAAACATCCTTCTATGAGGATGTGTTCTAGACTCAACAAAGGTATCCGAATGATCATTCAGGTAAGAGAAAGAGAAGAAACTACTATAAATACTGTCATCTTCCTTTCCCTGAAATAAATGTGGAAGATAAATCCAAGTGGCTGAATTTTTAGTGGGGGTATATTGTTCCAAGTGAATGAAGTCACTAAATAAACAGAAGAGGAAGCACTGCCAGGACTGTACATCCAGAAATGCTTTGCTCATTTCACAGGATGAATAATTCCAGTGGGAATTCTTCTACCATGAGACAGGCAGATTCAATACATAAACTTAACATGACAATGTAATAATAGGCTACATGAAAAATAATGTTTAAATAATAAAATCATGCCTTGCTCCAAATTTAATCCATTATTCATATTTTCACATTAAATATCAATGTAAACAGAATAATAACATTAATTCAAAATTAATTATGTCCTGTTTAAGTTCTATTTGATAATACATACATCTCTCTTTCAAATGCTTTCTCTTCTCCCAGATTTCTTGTCTTAATTCTCTAGGCAATATTTGCCATTTTCTCTATTTTTGTGCTGTAAATGTTTTAGTTATGTGTCATTCTTACTGCACTATACTTTAATTTTAACACTTGTGTTTCCCTCACTAGACTGAACTTCTAGCGGGACAATTCTGTGCCATTATTGCTGCATTAACCAATAGACCAAGCATAGCAGAAAGCACAGGAGAAAGAATTTGATTTTTAGTATATTACAAGAAAGGAGGGGGAACTTCAAAATAGTCATCAAGGAAAAAATAGGAACATTACTAGGTGTTCTCATCCTAGTTTCATTATTTAGCATGATTTGTTTCTTATTTAAAGAATTAGTCATTTAAATTTACCACATATAGAAACTTCTCATTAACAAAATAATGCTGCTCATTACAACAAAAATGTTGCTCCCCAGTAAGAAGGGTATGGCTAAGTGGGATAAGAAGTATCACCCAATCATGAAAACTGTGGCTGTAAACACTGCAGAACAACATGGAAGATGCTCATGATACAAGGCTGTTTTAAGTGGGTACAATATTGCATGCACAATATTGATGATGGCAGTTACAAAATAGCTGGAAAGAAGTACATGAAAATGCTAGCAGAGAATATGGCAGATGGGTGTATTACAGGTGGTTCCTCTAAGTCTTTCTGTTTTCCTGTTTTTCTATAATGTGAGTAAAGTATTTTAAATGGCAAAAATAAGTTTAACACAACTCAAATGTATATAAAAACAAAAATAATTCATCAAAAAAGTATGGCAACTTTGCATTTTAGTATATTCATCAAAAAGTGGCTAAAATTTTTCTGTTTCATCAAGGGATTATTATTTGGGTTATGGATAAAATTCAGAGGAGTCTGTGAACTTGGATGAGAAAAAAATTTTTTAAATCTTTATTTTCAGTTACCTTTAACAGAAATACAGCATTTCCTTCAATAATACACGTTCGCAACAAATAACAGTAGTGTAGCAGAACCTATGATTTTGTGACCCATAGAAATCACAGATAGTTTCGAATTTCATTTCATGCATTTAAAACCATTATTCCAAGAAGGAAATAGGTTTCCACGGTCCTCACCAGATTGCTAAAGACAATCAAGGCTCAAAAAGTTTAAGGACTTCTTATGAAAAAAAGGCTGAAAGTATCATCATAAATAATTTGAAATTTCAAGTTGTCCCTATCTCTGAAATTTTAACAAGAGAGCTTAGGAGACATCCTCTACAGCCCATGGTGGCAACAGGTAATTAATATCAAGCTTATTCATAGGTGGAAATCAATATGCTGCTGATCAAAGACACCAAAAGTGGAGGGGAAAGTTAATATGCTTAAGCTATTTTCTACACTTTCCAAATTTAAACCATGGTGCACACAGAGCTGTGAATTAGCATCAGGAGAAGAATTAATTCCCTAGGGGACACGGCAGAAATATTTTACATGGAAACGTCACAAAACTGTAACTGCCTTACAAACCTTCTATCTGTTTTGCTATGCATTTACAGGTTTTCTTCACTAAAAGCATTATCTAAAGCCACTAGGGGGAAATAACAAAATTAAACTTCTTGCTTTTTGAGTGAATTTTTGTATGATCTCAGCTGGGAGGTGTGCTTATCACAAATGATCAAAGAAGAGGATGATGATGACAGTTAAAATGTATTGTGTCAGGCACTGTACTAGCACTTGATATGTATTAATTCCCACTATAACTTTGTAAGGTAGGAATTAATCTCTTAGCAAGTTTGATGATTATCATACAATATTGTTGCCTATATTCACTATACTTGCATTAGAGCTCAAAAATTTACTTACTAATCATCGTAAGTTTGTACCCTGTTCTGGGTAGCTCAGTAAATAGAGCAACGGGCTTTTTAATCTGAGGGTCCAGAGTCCAAGTTTCTGTTTAGGCATTAAGTTCCGTTTTGTGCTGGTGGTATAGTGACGATCAAACCTGTCTTCCACTTTAAATTTACTTCCTCTCTTGTTCATACTCATCCAGATGCCAAATTTAGTAGACTATGGAAAAGTTCTCATTTTTATAATAAATGCCTTCGTCCCGGTCTTAAAGCAAAGAAGATATTTCAAAAAACAGTTTTTAATACTTAATTTTATACCAAAACATCTAGGGAACTTAATTTGGTCACCACGTCTTTCAGTGCGGGAAATATTCCACATTTCTATGTCTCAATCTGGTGGCCAGTGACCTGAAAAACACTTCATACAGAACAGATGCCACTGGAGATCAAGCTGTTGGCCTTTAATGCTCTCTCTCTCTTCTTTCTGAACTTCACAAAACCACACTGGTTGTCTTTAGTGTAAACTAACGTAAACAACTTCAGTTGGGTTCTCACTGCTGCTATCCATCCATGCATCCAGTGCCTAACGTGTCTCAGGCACTGTCCAAGGTGCTGAGGACACAAGTATGAAAGATAAAATCCCTCTTGTTAAGGAACTCAGTGGAACGCAGACAAAGAACCAGGCAACCCCAAGTGTGTGATGAAAGCTGTGAGGAGACAGGAAAAGCCCTGACTCAGATCAAGGATGATGACAAGAGGAGACTTTCTGGAGGAAGTAAAGTTTGAACTGGGTCTCGAAGGATAAATAGGGCTTGGCTTTGTGGTTATCTTTAAAGCATCAGAAATTCATCATATTCAACATAATAGTGATCACCATCCCTCTTTATGCCCCCTTCCAACCTCCACATATTTATAGTCCCTTCAAATGAAGGAATTGGAATTGTCTTTAACAACCTCACCCTCCAAATTCAACCATCTGGAAAGCACTGAGCAGTCAGCATTCTCTCTCATATTATTCTTAGGCTTTCGTCACTCTTCTTTCTCAAGTCCATCTTAGATTTTCCATCTTAACCCCCACAATTTTCCAGTCGATGTGGAAGTGTTTGGTAAATGGTAACATACTATGCAAATGTTAGGGGGTTTTATTCTAATTAACACTAATTCCTTTGGTGGTCTGATCTACTCCCATGATTTTAAATACCATCTATACACTGATAAATTCCAAATTTATATTTATAGCTGGGACCTTTCTCTTGAGATTCAGACTAAAAATCCCACTGCCTACTCAGTATCTCCACTTGGATATCTAAAAGGCACTTCAAATTCATCACATTCAAAACTGACTCTTAATCTCTACCCCTTCTCCCCCTGCTCAATCTGCTTCTTTCATAGTCTTCCCCATCTCAGTTGATGGCAACTTCATTTATACTGTTGCTCTAGACTAAATCCTTGAATTTTTCCTTGACATCTTCTTTTTACCACATCCACCTATTCCATTAGCAAATCCTGTTAACCTTACCTTCAAGAACTATCTGGAATCTTATATCTCCACTGCTCTCACACCAGTCTAAACTACTTGGGACTACTGCCTTCCTACCTGTCTGTCTGTTTCTGCTTTGCTACAGTCTATTCTTCATACTGGAGCCTGGTGATGTTTTACAAAAATCAGACATGTTGTTATCACCACTCTGCTAAAAACAAAACAACACCAAACCTCTGTAGCTTTCCCTTTCACTCAAAATAAAATCCAGATCCTTAGCAGGGCTCATGTTATCTTTCTGACATATTGTATCACTCTCTTTCTTAGCTTCTTTGACTCCAGCCAAGGACGGTTCCTGCCTTTGCCCCCTGCTGTTCCCTCTGCCTGGAAAGCTCTTTTCTTAGACAGTTATGTGACTTGCTTCTTCCTTTTAGTCAGGTTTTTATTCAAATGTCATCTCCTTAGAGAGGTCTCCCCCAATCTCCCCATAAAACAGCAGCACATCATTCACTTAAACCACCTTAACCCTAATTTATTTTTCATTATATTTTTTCATACTGCAAATAATTCTTGAATGTGCCAGGGTGCTGAGAGGATAGCATTAAACAAAATAGGCAAAAATACCTTTCTTTCATGGTGTTTACCTTCCACAGGGGGAGAGAGTTAATAAACTATAAAGCATGCCAGATGAAAATAGGTCCATGGTGAAAATCAAAACAGGGAAGCAGGTTAGGATGTGTTGTGAGAGAGTGGTGGCTGCTGCTTCATAAGAAAGTCTTCCCTGAGAAAGGGTGATTTGAATAGAGGTCTGAAGGAGGTGAGGGAAGTGGGCCTTGTGAATGTCTTGAAAATGAGTGTTCCAGGCAGAGAGAATGGCAAATGCAAAGCCCTGAGGCAAGATCACGCTTGATGAGCGCCAGGAGACCATCAGTAAGGAGAACAAGATGGCTTGAAAAGGGTAGCACTTCTGACTACCTGCATTATATTATAGATCTGTTTTTTTTTAATTGCCTATCACATTTCATTAGAATGTTGGCTCCATTAGTGCATGAGCCAACATTTTGTTTTTAACTGCTTTATTTCGAGAGTCCAGGACTGAACCTTCTTCACAGTACAGACTCAATAAATATTTACTGAATGAATCCTCATGAATTATAGACAAACCCTACTATTCACAGTCCTTTCACATGTTCCATGCTTTTTTGACTTTCTCATCTTGTGTATTTTATTTTCTCCATCTGGAATGCACCTCTGCCTTTTAAAAGCCTATCCTTCAAGACACAACTCCTATGATACTGCCTTAATGAGACCTTGCCTGGTCAACCGTGAGCTAAATGTCATTTCTCCCACCTCTGATGATTCTTTGTATTGTCACCACTGCTGAACAGAAAGCTCCAGGGGCAGTGAACATGACTTTGAGTCTCCAGGGTAGAGCACTGTATGTAGCCTGGGGCCTGATCATATGAGCCAGGTGCTGAGTAAACAATGAGATGAATGTTGAAGGAAGTGAGTTACTTCATGATTTACCTTATCCAGTCAAAACTGCTATTATGTTCTATGGTAGTTTACAAAGTTACTCAAGCTCCTCAGAAGGATTCAGCATCTCAGAATTTGTAACCCCTTTTCCAAGTAACAAAGTTACCATAAGCTCCAACCTCCTTTACAATGAGGAATCAAGGAAAAGGGAGTATTTCTGAAAGTCACTGTTATTGCATTCTCCATGGCCCTGTATATATATGGGAGAATAACCAGTTCCTTTTCTTTGCCATTCAGCCCATTTTTTCCCCTCCATTTTTAAGCATTCCAGATTGGTAATACAGTCACTTCAAAACTAAGAGAATTGTGAATTTTAGGCTAAAACACTGTTTTAAATCTGCAATACATTTCTGATTATTTACAAATAAATGTAATATAAAGAAAGAACCAATATTTGTTGGTAACAGAAACAATATGATAAAACTTTTGCTTACCACCCATCACCTTAAATGACCTGGATTTTCAGAGAACTGACAATTCAGGCAGAAAAGTCACATTTTGGATGCATTGAATCAGAAAGTATGAAAATACCTATTGCAAATGGATGGGTGTGGTAACAAAGAGAAAACCATGCACGTTTGCTGAACAGAGGGGATGCGGATATGCTAATGTAGTTTCACTTCATTGTTACCAAAGACTTGAAAGGCTTCTCCTCAGTTAATTGAAAGGCTAATTAGCAGGTCTTTCTAAGGGCAACAAGCCCAAATCAGATTTTCTTTTATTTCCTCATACAACCCCTTCTTTCCCTCTAATCATCAGTAATGTGAATGATGAACTTAAGCAAACTATGTCTCATGGTAGAATATGGGTTGCATTATGTACTTTTCCTAGAGGGTGGCACTTAAAATAATAGCACTTTGATCAGCTCATTGTTTCTTCAATTTAAATCCATTTTAACTTGGCTACTGCTTCACCAGTCGACACTGGGTTTCTTGTCCACTTTCCAACTACCAGCATAAAATAAAGTGCTATCTAGAGTGTTGAAACTGTCATCAAGTCATTTAAATAAAAGACATACTGCCAAATATTAATGAAGCTTATTAGTAAAATGCTTTGATGCAGAAGATATCCAGGATGTAAAATTATGGCTTTATGCACTAATTTCAGTACCAAATGACTGCATTCTTCCTTTGCTGAAAAGCTCAATGATATTCTAAATATTGGAGGTTCTGAGAAAGTGGAATGAGTGGGCCATTCATTTATCACATAGTCACATGTTCACAATGGCCTGTTCTATTTGTCATTAAGGCCAGTTCTATCTTGAATTAATAATTCAGTCCAGGCTTCAGAAAGTCATTGGTATGGTTTTAAGAATAATGTTTACATAAAACAGGCAGATTAATAGTACCAAGTAATTTGCAACTGAGAATTTTTTGAATAATTTCACCAATGAGTTTTAAATCTTATTTAAAATAGTGAAGTGAATAGAGAGATACATGAGTCCAATTCAGGTTCAAATGTTTTAACTATCTTTCCAGAGCATTATGTACATACAGGAAAATTGAATTTTGCTTCATCGTCATAACTTCTGTAATCAATCAGCCATGTCAATTGAGCTACCTGAATATTAATCCCATGTAAAGAAAAGAAAAAAAGAACATTTACACTTAAATGCCAGTCATAGGTTCATTTTTGTCAACTCTATATTGTATGCTGTTTACATTCAAAGGACAATATTTATAAAATAAAGGCTAATTTTATTTATGATTACAAAAGTATTTTAAGTATTTTTACCTATATTACTGTTATACAAGCTGTTAATTATAAAAAGTTTAAATGAGAAATGGCTTCTGATCCTTTGGCTAATGAATTTACGTAGATGCAGATATGCTTCAGCACTACAGCAATAATATTATTTATTCATTTCTAGACACTCTACTCCTTTTTTGACAAGTAGTGATAATGTCTGAGGTTTAGTTGTGTAGATTACCTATTGTGAAACTCAAGTTATATTAGATGCTGGTATGTATACTTAGCACCTCCCTTTATATTTGGAGAGCTTATACTAGAGTAGAGTAACAGAAGGAACTTCATTAGACAACAAAATGTGAAGCATTAATATTGTTCTATAAAAGGTCAGGAAAGCAAAAGATCAAATTTGGGCTGGATTATTGAAGGGGGAATCTCATCACAGGACACAAGCTTTGAGGTGGACCTTGATGAATTTAAGCACAGATAAGGAGAAAATATCCTTCCAGACTGGTTAAGAGTTTGTAACCTGAGTGATGGTACATGGAGGTTTATTGTATTGTTTCCTCTACTTTTGCATATGGTTAAAAATTTCCATAAATTGATCATGGTGGTGGTTTCATAGGTGTATACATCTATCAAAATTCATCAAATTGTACATATGAAATAGGTGTAGTTTACTGTATAGGAATTATACCACAATAAAGATGTGGTATAATTTTTTCATAATAAAAATTTTAAATGCCATTCAGGAATGGCTAGAATGAGCAAAGAGAACAGACATCTTTGAAGAGAGGGGCCCAGGATGGCCAAAAATAAGTTAATGAGTAACAAGGTACCTGAGACAGCTAAATCAGGTAATAAGGGATAGTTAAAATAATGTCAGATTTTGCATAAGAAATATTTTGGATAACAGAATAAAACATTTGAATTTGAGTCAGGTCACTGGGAACAACAAGGTTACTGGATCAAACAGAACCAAGCCTCATTTTAAATTACTAGTAGTTTCATGCAATACATTTCTAATGTTTAGCATTTTTCCCCACTATGTCAATGAGAAAATTCATTGACAATGGTATTCTAATGGGGATGGGATTTAGGGAAGCTTGACTGTTGCCGCTAAGACCTCTTTGGGAAGGTAATATCGTGGTTGAGTCACTATGATCTAGGTAGCTGGTTCTCAGCCTCTCTGGACATTCTGAGGACACTCTGAGATGGTCAGACTCATAGTGACACTCAGACACTGGCCAGAGAGATTAGTGTAAAACAAGATTGTCAGCTTATTCACTTAGAGTGGCATATCCCATTTTCACTGAGGGGTATTCTCTTTCTGTTTATCAAAGTATTTGGAAGGACAAATTAAAAGGCTGCTTAGTGAGTAGGGGCTTATAGCAAGAGGGTGCAGATGATCTTTAAGGAAAAAGTAGCTAAGTCAGGGTGAGGCCAGAACCACCCATGTTTTGGACATGCTGTCTTTCTGGATAGTGATGAACGTGCAGTAGTCTGTTTCTCTACACCTTATTCTCCATGCTCACTTTTTTTCTTCCATCCACACCTTTCCCTCTTACATGTTCCATTACTATAGTCATAATGAAGTCCATGAAAATCTGAGAGACAGAACACTTGTAGGTGGCAATTTCTTTAGGTCTATGCTTAGAGTTTAGGGGCTGTTAGACATCTGGCATTTAGGCAATTGTTCTAGGTTTTCTTCATATTATATGATCTTATTTTACTATATTTAAATAATTTTAGAAGCAGTCTAGCCTATATGGCATTCACTCAGTCACTCAGCATTCATTAGGTGCTATTATCAAATTTTAAAAATTCATTAAGTTATTAAAATTGATTATTGAGGTCTTTTAATAGCGCCATGGAATTTGACCCAAGGGCAAGTTCTGTCTCCATCTCTTCCTGGTATGTAATCTTTGGTAAGCTGCTTAACTTGACCTCAGTTTTTACTTCTATAAAGTGGGTTACTATTAATACCCTTTTCATTGAATTACTGTGAAGAACATATAATATTTTATGTCAAAATATTTTGTAAAGTGTAACATAAATAACAGTGTAATCTCAGTTACCATTATCATTATTATAGTAGTAGCAGTAGTTATTGTAGTAACATTGGCCCTTTTGTATGATATGTTTGTGTTTGTTGGAACATTTTTATGATCCTTTCAGCTTATTTTATTAATCTTCTATAAAAATAAAAAGTATTTATACATCTCAGATCTTAATTAAAATAAGCTTCCATTTATGAAATTAAGTTTTTAGTATATATTTTAAGGGAAACATCAGCTCTACCATTCTCCATTATTTAATGATTATTGGTATAGTTAGATTTTTTGATTGCAACTTCTTAAGCAGAAGAACATTGGGTAGATTATGACATACTAAAAGTGGTGTTTATAGGATTTGTTTTATTGGAAAAAAGATGCTGGGAGTAGACATCTGGATGACAAATTCATGTGTTGAGATGACAAGGATCTCAACCAAAGTGGATCATTGAAAAGTCACAAAATTAAGTGAATTAAAAACAGATTACCAAGGAAAATCTGACAAGCTTAATAATAAGCTTAATGTAGACAATGAAAGAAAAATGTTAAATTACCATGGTCTGCTGATTACCTGGAAAATGGTAATATCAGTGATAGAAAGAGGGCATTTGAAAGGATAAGCTATTTTGAGAAGGAAAGATGGCCCCAGAAACTGACTTTTGTTTTGGATATGTTGATGTTTGAGATGATGCTGATGGAGTAATTTGTTGATTAGATCTTAAGAGTAGTTGAATATATGGAAACATAAATCAAAGATGAAGATATAGTTTTAAGTATGATGAAATAACAAATAATGATCATGGCTAATAACAAATGACTTACTCTGTGACAAGGGTTGTTTAAGTGCTTTCTAAGTTCTAACTCATTTGATTGTCGCATCAAATTCTCCAACTTGCTGATGAGAAACCTAAGGTGCAGAGAGGCTAAATAACTTGCCTTATATTACACTGCTAATAAGTAGCTAAGCAAGGATGAGAATGCATGAGATCTTCCAGGAAACAAAATAGAGAAGGAAAAACAGAAGGCTGAATGAAAGGTAATTTCCAACGTCAGTGGGAAAATGAGAAAGAAGGAAACCAGATGCCAGGAGCAATTGGGGAGGCAGGAAGAGGGTCAGCTAAGCACTGTCACAGAACAAGGCAAAGCAGAGTTTCAAGGAGGAGGGTGTCGTCTAAAGCGTTGAGTACTCCTGAGAGTTCAAGAGCAATGAACTCTCAGCAAAGCCTCTGGATCTGGCAGTGCTGATGAGACAGAAGCTTGGGTAGCGTGGTGGTTTCAGAAGCCAAATTACAGAAGACCAAGGGGATGGATATGGAAGGAGGGAAGTACTAGGTAAAGAATACTTTTTCATATTTGCCTATGAAAGATTGTGACAGAATGATAGTATAAAGAGGCTAAAGGAACAACTGAAGCTTTTAAAATTAGAACTTCATCACATAAGAACAAGTCAATATAGTCAAAAAGAGGCAAAGATGAGACAACAGTATCTTTTTTTGACCATAATTCCAGGTCAATCAAGGTAGAATACCTCTGTAAGTGCTCATATACTGAAAACACATTTAGGTTTCTTTTTTTCTTTTTAATTAAAAAAAGTCAGTATGGAAACTCTTGGCACTTTTCACAGAGTTTTAATCTGTTAAAGGATCAGAAGGGACCTATTAATCCAATAACAGTATTACATGCAATGGGCACTTACATATTGGCAAGCAAAGCAAATTTACTTGAAATGGAAGTTGGGGAGAAAATCCCACTCAAAAAGTTGTAAAAAACATGCTAATGTTTTTCTTAAATTAGAAATTAGTGGCATTTAATTTTCATATAGAAATACTAAGGTCAAGAATGAAATTCAGGCATTTTAAGATTAAACTTCTTATGTAGCAGAAACATTTAATCCTCCAATAAGTACAGGTAAATTATACATTTTAGCTACTCCCAAAAGTACTGTGAAGTATTATTTAATCATGTAGGACAGATAGCATTGGGTATATTTTGGCCAGTAAAGGGCTGATTGTAAGACAAAGAATGGAAACATAGTTAATAACATAAGAATTCAAATTCTATCAATGTGGTTGTCAATTCAAAACATCAAATATCGATTTTCCAACTTGAATAATTAAGAACAGAAAAAAATACTAATACAAACAAAATAATAAAATCTAATTAAGTATGTATGCAAAAACAGTTACAAAGAATAGAAAAAAGGCATAAAATTTATTTTTTGACATACAGAAATAGGCATTCTGCTATTGGTGCAAAAAAAAAAAAGTCAAGAGGAAATCACTGGAAGGAAAAGCATTCATGTCTGTGAATTATCATGCACAGTAGGGAATTGTGTGTTTACTTTTCTGCTGTATCTAAAGCTGTATCTACATGTGCTAAGCAACACCTTTTTTTTTTTTGCAGAGACAAAAGAAATCATATGCTCATTTGCTATTGTGTAGACTTAAATTCCCATGATATTACAGTGATATTTCTAGAATGACTTTAAAAAAATTATTGCACTTATGACCTAAAATCACAGAAAGTTATGGCAGCAGGAGCCCTGGAGACATGAGTTAGCAGGGAGACAGGAGTCAACCTATACTAAGTTAACCCATACTAAGATGCTGTTCACTTTGAAAGGCCTCTCCTCCGTTTGTATTAGAAACATTCATCAAACTTAATGTTTCTGTACTATTTATCATGCAGCCCAAGGCTTGGTGCATGATACATAGTGCAATGATAGATTGATCTTATAAATGATTCACCCTCAAATAATATTCTAATGAACCCACACTGCCTTAAATGGCATTTGTTCACTAGGAGACTTTAAATGGTAGCTGAGAAGCCATATACTATGTTCTCAGAATGAATATTATCGCTCTGGACTTTTTGTTAGATAGCATGTATTTCACAATGACATATTAATAGGATGCAATGTAGATTAGGTATTTATAATGCCTCTTTATTGCTTTTTCATGACTTTCATAGATACAAAAACTATGTCCTACAGTTCCCTAGAAGACGTTAAAAGAAGTTATATTATGGAATTAAGAAGGCAGGCTAGTGTTGCATGTTCATTTTCTATAAAAATAACTTACGCCTTGGCCTTGGTGGAACACTCACCTCTCAAAATGAGAAACACCTTGGAAGCAGCAGCTCTGATTTACCATATATGTCTGTGTGGTGATGGGAGAGAGAAGAGGCAGGATGGACATAGAAGAAGAGTGGAACTTTGTAGGACAGAGAATTTGCTGAGGAATTATTGTAATATCAGGAAAGGGAGAGGGCACAAGAAGAAGTCTGAATGTGAAGATGGACATTAGTTATAATACAAATTGCTCACAGCTAGACCTGGGGAGCAATGATCCATAACTTTGAAAGTTTAGAATTGGCTCCATTAGTAACAGTTTATCAGTATTAACAAGGGGCATGTCTACACATGGCCTCCTGGCCTCGGAGTTGACTGCTTTTCAGTGTATTGCCTTTTGCTTGGTAACTTTAACCATCATTCTTTCCTCAATCAATTGTAGTGGTCGTGTAGTGTGTCCAAGTCATGCTCCAGGATAATTAAATGCTTGCTGTTGTTTTTCAGCAATGTAGTTTCTTCTGTATATATTCATTAGAAGTCATAAAATTAGCTGACTGTGCCTTTGTTGGCATTTATTTTTTGGTTCTAGTAGATTGTATTCAACTTATTGTAGCTGTTTCTATTAGAAGATAGGACATTGATTACCAGAGTTAATTGCTGGGCACACCCCTTTATCATGAATGAACTTTATCCAATTTGCTGATTTGGGCATTCTATCTAAAGGCCACAGTTTTACACTGTTATTAGACCAACATTTGTAATTTTGTGGCTCACAATTGGCCATTTACATCATTTTAGAGCTGGAGAGGACCTAGGACATAATCTAACTTACCACCATATTTTTGGGCAGAGGAGACTGAAGCAAGAAAGTAAGAAGTTGTTTTCCCGGGTTTCCAAGCCAAATATTCTGGTTACCACTTTGTGTTGTCTCCCACTTGGAATTAAGTGTTTGCATTTTGATTTCACACAACAAAGTGAAATCATTAAGTAACATGGCCTCACATTAAGTGAGAGACGTCATCTGGGCTCTGGACATTTGTGGGCTAGAGGATTAACTCGTGTCCAAGATGAATCACGGTAACTGGAATATACTTGGCAGGGTTGCATATTTTGCCATTTTCCCAGAAATAAGAGTTGATAATAGAGTTCATATACCCTGTTATTCCTTTTATTTCTTACAAGCACTGCTGTCCACAGAATTTAATCAGCTATTCACACTGGGTTCTTCCTTGGAGAGTCTCAAACATTGATCAGGGGTATTATTACTGGCCCATTGAGCCCGACTGAATCACATAGTTCCTTGCTCACATACACACACCAGTAATTATAGGCCTAGAGAAGACTGGACATTATGCCAGAAGCTCGTTTTAGAGGATATTATCATTCTCAGCCAATAAGCTCAGACTCTATTATATTCAGAATTGAAAACTGTTCAAATAAGGATTAAATGCACATTAAGATACTAAGAAATCAAGTCTTCAAAATTAGAGCTTTTTTCTCTGTTCTGCTTCTACCTTATTTCTGTTTCATTGCATTTTATTTTATTAAGTTTTTAACTTCAGAATTAGTTTGCAGGTATACACATATGTTCTTCATTTTCTGGAAGAAGTTACGTTCATCTTTCTCTCCCTCTCTCTTTCTTCCTCTCCTTCTTTCTCAGTATTGATTTTGCTTTGCTTCAACAATTTCTTATACTTCCCCTGGCTCACTCCAGAACGTATTCTTCTTTTAAACATTTTCCATGATGGAAGCTTTGCTATTTCCACAATCAGTCAGAGAAGTTATTTTGTTGCATGTTTGGGTTTGGGCACTTCCACAAATATGCCTCCGGATGTCCACTGGGAAGTTTCTTAGCTGTCCATCTGTGTCGTGAGTGATGTAGAATTATCTACAATACTCTGCTATTTATTTTATTTCATTGTCAAAATCAAAATTTACTATGAGGTTTTTATAGTTGTGCTAATAAATATACATACATAATTCAATTAATAGTTTAAGCACCTAAGATTTTACTAGAATATTTAACTATCTTTAAAGTAGATACTCAGAAATTGACAATAAATTCAAATTACATTTCTTGTTTATATTACTAATGGGTAATCTCTTTTACAAAGTGTCCCTTTTTCCCCTATAGCTATTATTTTGAATGGAAGTGCTTTCAGAAACAAAGGTGTATCTCTTTCCTTACATTTTCCAAGGTGCACAGCAAGCAATGAATAAAAGCTAATGCATTCCTTCCTCTTTCACCAAATTTTAGCCCAGTAATGAAATAGAAATAAGAATTTATCTTTTACATCGCATTTTAGTGTTGATACAGGTGCAAAGAGTTTGTGCCCTTTCTTCCCATTTATGTTAAGGGGATTAAAGAAGCTCTTTAAACATTCTAAGATCCTAAATTTCATTTCTACGTTAACTCCAAGTGTTGTTAATACTATTTTCAGAAAGGATGCTTTACTTATTAGCTAGCAAGGGGAAAAGAACTCTGCAACTCTTTGTGTTTATATCATAAAATAGTGTTGCTAAAAGAATTTTCTATTATTAACCGATCAAACTCTTTCAGAATCCACCTATCATTGGAAAGGGGGCAATTTTGTTTTCCCTGATTTTGCTTCAGCAGATACTGTCAATTCAGCTAGATAAAACTCCAGAAGCAAAACTATATGGAACCAAACTGGATAACCTAGAGGAGATGGACAAGTTTCTGGAAACATACTGTCCACCAAAACTGAATCAAGAAGAATCTGAACACTTGAACAATCCGATCACTAGAAAGGAAATAGAAATAGCAATTAAAAACCTCCCTACAAATAAAAGTCCAGGACCGGACGGCTTCACTGGGGAATTCTACCAAACATACAAAGAAGAACTCATACCAGTCCTTCTCAAACTCTTCCAGACGATTGAAAAGAAGGGAATACTCCCAAACTCATTCTATGAAGCCACCATCACCCTGATACCAAAACCAGGCAAAGACACTACAAAAAAACAGAATTATAGGCCAATATCACTGATGAACATAGATGCCAAAATCCTCACCAAAATTTTAGCAAATAGAATCCAACAACACATAAAAAAGATTATACATCATGACCAAGTGGGGTTCATCCCAGGGACACGAGGCTGGTTCAACATACGCAAATCAATCAGTGTAATACATCACATCAACAAGAGAAAGGACAAAAACCACATGATCATCTCAATCGATGCAGAAAAAGCATTTGATAAAATTCAACACCCATTTATGATAAAAACTCTCGCCAAAGTGGGTATAGAGGGAACATATCTCAACATAATAAAAGCTATATATGACAAACCTACAGCCAGCATAGTACTCAACGGTGAAAAACTCAAAAGCTTCCCACTAAAATCTGGGACAAGACAAGGATGCCCACTATCACCACTCCTATTCAACATAGTCCTGGAAGTCCTAGCCACAGCAGTCAGGCAAGAGAAAGAAATAAAAGGGATCCAAATTGGAAAAGAAGAGGTAAAAGTGTCACTATATGCCGATGACATGTTACTATATATAGAAAACCCTAAAAGGTCCACACAAAAGCTACTAGAGCTGATTAAGAATTCAGCAAGGTAGCAGGTTACAAAATTAACGTTCAAAAATCAGTTGCATTTCTTTACACTAACGATAAATCAACAGAAAAAGAAAATAAAGAAACAATCCCCTTTAAAATAGCACCCAAAGTAATAAAATATCTGGGAATAAATCTAACCAAGGAGGTGAAAGAATTATACACAGAAAGCTATAAACCATTGATGAAGGAAATTAAAGAAGACTTTAAAAATGGAAAGATATTCCATGCTCTTGGATTGGAAGAATCAATATTGTTAAAATGGTCATACTGCCCAAGGCAATCTACAGACTTAATGCAATCCCTATCCAATTACCCAGGACATATTTCACAGAACTAGAACAAATCATAATAAAATTCATATGGAACCATCAAAGACCTAGAATTGCCAAAGCATTACTGAAGAGAAAGAAACAGGCTGGAGGAATAACTCTCCCAGACTTCAGACAATACTACAGAGCTACAGTCATCAAGACAGCATGGTATTGGTACCAAAACAGACATATAGACCAATGGAACAGAATAGAGAGCCCAGAAATGAACCCACAAACTTTTGGTCAACTCATCTTTGACAAAGGAGGCAAGAATATACATTGGAATAAAGACAGTCTCTTCAGCAAATGGTGTTGGGAAAACTGGACAGCAGCATGTAAAACAATGAAGCTAGAACACTCCCTTACACCATATACAAAAATCAACTCAAAATGGATCAAAGACTTAAACATAAGACAAGATACAATAAACCTCCTAGAGGAAAACATAGGCAAAACATTATCTGACATACATTTAAAAAATTTTCTCCTAGAAGAAATAAAAGCAAGAATAAACAAATGGGACTTAATGAAACTTACAAGCTTCTGCACAGCAAAGGAAACCAGAAATAAAACAAGAAGAAAACCTACGGAATGGGAGAAAATTTTTGCAAGTGAAACCGACAAAGGCTTGATGTCCAGAATATATAAGCAGCTCATACGACTTAATAAGAAAAAAATAAACAACCCAATCCAAAAATGGGCAGAAGACCTAAACAAGCAATTCTCCAAGGAAGACATACAAATGATCAATAGGCACATGAAAAAATGCTCAATATCACTAATTATCAGAGAAATGCAAATCAAAACTACAATGAGGTATCACCTCACACCAGTCAGAATGGCCATCATTCAAAAGTCCACAGATGACAAATGCTGGAGAGGCTGTGGAGAAAGGGGAACCCTCCTACACTGCTGGTGGGAATGCAGTTTGGTGCAGCCACTATGGAAAACAGTGTGGAGATTCCTCAAAAGACTAGGAATAGACTTACCATATGACCCAGGAATCCCACTCCTGGGCTTGTATCCAGAAGGAAATCTACTTCAGGATGACACCTGCACCCCAATGTTCATAGCAGCACTATTTACAATAGCCAAAACATGGAAACAGCCTAAATGTCCATCAACAGGTGACTGGATAAAGAAGATGTGGTATATTTATACAATGGAATACTATTCAGCCATAAAAACCGACAACATAATGCCATTTGCAGCAACATGGATGCTCCTGGAGAATGTCATTCTAAGTGAAGTAAGCCAGAAAGAGAAAGAAAAATACCATATGAGATCGCTCATATGTGGAATCTAAAAAACAAAAACAAAAACAAAAAACAAACAAATAAAAAAACAAAAACAAAGCATAAATAAAGGACAGAAATAGACTCACAGACAGAGAATACAGACTTGTGGTTACCAGGGGGGTGGAGGGTGGGAAGGGATAGACTGGGATTTCAAAATTGTAGAATAGACTACACTGTATAGCACAGGGAAATATACACAAAATGTTATGATAACTCACAGAGAAAAAAATGTGACAATGAGTGTGTATATGTCCATGAATAACTGAAAAATTGTGCTGAACACTGGAATTTGACACAACATTGTAAAATGATTATAAATCAATAAAAAATGTTAAAAAAAAAAAACAAAAAAAACCCTCCAGAAGCAGCCATGGTAAACTTGGTTGCAAACCAAGAGGGATTCAACTAAAAAGAAGAAAATGTGAAACTGTTTTTACTAAGGATTTGAACAGAACTTAAATTCTAACCTCAGAGTGAGTAGATACTGCTAAATCCCAATAGATTTTACAAACTGTATTGAACAGCAGATGAGCAATCAGGGATTCTGGCCAAAGAACTGATAAACTCTGAATCCTGGAGCTTTGTTGTGTATTCTCTCTTTCTTTCTTTACTTATAAACTAGGTAAATTAATACTTTCCCTACTCTTGCTTCACTCGTGATTCTCCAAGGAGTACTGAGTTAGCTTTCCTTAAACAGTTTCGAGATACTCATAAAAGTTCCACATATGAATTATTTGCTTTACTTTTTTCCCAAATGGCATAACACATCTTATTTTTTATTTCTACAAACTGTCAGCTCTTTTGGAATTGAACAGAGCTGCACAAAGCAACTACTGCATACTGATTTTTTTCTTTTATATCTATTCAGGCTAATTTTCCATTCTATAGATTAGTGGCTTGGAGCTATCACAACTCTTGTAAAAAGAACTCTTTGAGTGTTGAATGAAAATTCGTTTGTCCTTCGTGCCTTCTTCTCACCCTCTGCAGGAAAATTTTCACTCTAGTGAGCTTTCGGAAGATGTATTTTTATATCCTGCTGAGCCAGAACAGGAGGCTATGGATGATTAAATACCAGCAGTGTATTGTTTCTTTGTTAAACACAGAATTAGCCATTGGCCTCCATCTAATGAGCCTCTAATCTAATTAGACAGATTGACAACACCCAGAAGGAAAAAGATAAGAATGTATATGTGTAGCAAGTTAAAATGGAGAAAGTGGCATATTAAGATATTTGAGGATGTAAAATCACCGTAATACTAACTTACAATTGAAGCACATTATGCAGTTTTCAAAATATTTTTATAATCACTATCTTATTTAATCTTATATTATGATGATAGAAGTTTACTGGACAAGGGTATCAGTTACATACTTGGGTTTTAGAGTATGATGAACAGAGTATGACGTGAATTCTCAGTATTGAAGTGTAACGATCCTCCTTCTGTAATTAATTTTCCTCTGAGGAACTCACTCCTCACTTCAACATCTGTATTTAGACTTTTTCCTTTGAGTAAAAGAGACAGCATATGTTTGGACTGATGTAAAAACTTCAAATAGGTTTCTATATACTATGTAGACATGAACTGTCTTGGTATCACTTCTCAGGTAACACTGCATTCCTTCATCTGTCCCAGGCTCCCAGACTTGAAACTAAACCAGGGGATAGTTTGGAATTAGGAGCCCCAGAGACGTGTCCTGGGATTCTACTTCATCACGCCTTAGTCTAGTCAGGTCAATGTTATGTGTTCATAGGTTTCTTTTCACAGAACAGTTTCATTTGAACCTCAATGATCATGTAAAATCTTCTTAGGACTCTAAGTTCTGTGTTTAGATAACTTGGATATCTAAATGACATACTTGAAAAAAGTTACTTCAGAGGTCTTGTTCCAAGAAGTTTTGAAACATCTTTAATTCAGTACTTCTTAGTAATAAATGATACCATTAACTGATAAAAAAAAATGTGAAATGGCTTCAAGATATATTTGCTGGCTTCTCCCCAGCAAAAAACTGGGGCATATGGCAAGGAAAAAAAAGACCAGACTATTATAAAATATCATGCATTCTGTGCATTGACCTTGAAGTTTTCTTTTCAGCCAGCCAGACAGAGGTATATAAGGGACAGCAGACAGGGGTATACAGTTAGTAAAAAGGGTATAGATTTTTTTCTTCTAACTCGAACTTTCCCTCATAGTCTTTCTTCATTAATAAAAAAATATGGAATTTCAACACACACATACACGTACACAACACACACAGAGTTAGCAGCCTGGAGGGTAGGGCGGTGAGAGGAAGAGAAGGCAGGGAGAGGAGGCGCACCACGATATCACACCTCAGAGATGGTGACTTTATGAGCCATATGGGTCAGCCTCCAACCAGAGCAGAAACACCAGAGAAGCGATTATTCAGACTCTGATTAAACCTCCAGTTCTGGAAGCTGACTGTTCTCCTGAAAGTAGTGGCCAAGAAGGGGCTTGAATCTCAGCCTTACTATGTACTGGGGGTGTGAGCTTGGGCTACTTTCTTTTCTGGACTTTAGTTTTCTTATTTGTCAGAGAAGAATAATGACATCTATCCCAGGGTGTTATTACAGAGACTAAATCAGATACTACAGTTTAAGAGTTTGGCACAGTGCCATTCAACTCTCAGTGAATGAATATTATTATGAGTTAGGCAACCTATTTCATTGCAGGGTAGCTCTGTCATTAAGCTATTAAAAAAATAAATCAAAATCTGTCTCTGTAAAACTTTCACCCATTTGTGGTTGTTCTCCATCTATAAAGGCCTAGGCAAACTGGATGGAAAACAAGGCTCCTCCTTCTTCCTTCTGGCAGCTATTCCGTGTCTGAAGCACTACGCACGCCCTGTGTTGCAGAATTTGCACGTCCTTCTCCCCACTCCCATCCCACTGAGCTGTGAACAGTATAGACTTTGCTGGCGATATAAAATGAATCCTACTGTTACCACTTTTTCCTGGCATCAAAATAAAATACTCAACAAAAAAAATATAAATTATGGAATTGAGAACTTAGCTGTCTTGGATGAGAGTTTGCAGGTGTTGAATTTATGAACATAAACTTTAAACATGTAAGCCTTGTTCACATATTCCCTAACTTAGCCTCTTTCCTCGTACCTTAAGAGTTATTAAAACATTAGATAAAACCCTCCCAAGTTGCTTCTCCTTCTGTATGAAAGGCACCACAGGCCACCTAGTTACTCAAGCATGAAACCCACACAAGCAAACACGCTTGACTCTTTCTCCACATCTCATCCGCTCAGACAAGAACACTGATTCCACTGCTCAGATATCTGCCATTTCACTTCCCCTTTCCCCTTACATGGTTGTTAGAGCTGAGACTTCCAAAAGATGGATGCCCAGCACACAGCAGCCTGGCAGGAGAGGACCCAAGGCACTAAGTGCCAGGACCTCACTCTCTTCCTGCCTTCTGATCACCAATGCTTCGTCCGCCACCGAGCCCACCGGGGCGCTCCAGGGCGTGGGAGCCTGTTGGTGGGGTCCATACTGGGAACCAGAGGAGTGCCTTTGGAGAGGAACACGGAGGGATTTCTGCACATTTCTTAGCTTCTCTTCTGACTCCCATCTGCTTCTCTACAGTGCACGCTTTATACAAGCTCCAGAGTTAACTTTCTAAAATGCACATTTGATCAAGTTGCTCCCCTGCTTAGAACCTCTCCGTGCCTCCTAAGCTCGTTTTACTGTTCTCTTCCACATTAAGCTACGGGCAGCCTCACCTCAACTTCTGTTTCTGTCTCCCTTCTCTGTGGCCTCCTAGGTTTCAGGCATAACAAACCACCCAGGGTTTTGCATGCCCCTACATTTGGGTTTATAAGCTGGGATCCTACCTGGCACAGCTCCTGGCTCATAGTGAAAGCTCCCATACGTGCCCGCTGAATGAATGGACGTCTGCACTTCTGCACACAGCATTCCCCGGACGTGGAATGCTTGATAAATTCATAACCTCCCTTCAGGTCTCTGAATCACGCTTCTTCTGTGAAATCTCCCCTGGCCTCCTCCCACGCTCCCTCCTCCTGTGAGAGACGCATTCCTCTCCTCCCTCAGCCATCTGTACACATCTCCTTTAGCACTTACCTCCAGCGCCACTGGAAACTGTTCACACACCTCTGCCGCTTTACCAGCCTCCATGTTCCTTAATGGCAGAGGCTGTATTGCTCACCCGTGGGTCCCCAGAACCTGAAAGGATGGCTGATGCGAGGTGGGCACTCCATGTACACAGCCTGTTTATTGAACAGTCTCATCTAAGGCGTGGGGGGTAAAACTATGGAGTAACTTTTCCTACAGTTACTATTTTCATGCTCCTTTCCCATTCTTTAATGATAGCTTAGGAAAATTCCTAACTTTTAAGTCACTCTTGGCTATCATACGTCCAGTCTCATTAATGCCTCAACTTTCTAATTTGATTTAAATCCTTTTCCTCCTGCCATTGAATTGGGAAGCCCCATGAAAAAGATGGCAGGACCCCCAGGCAGGGCCACTACCCTCCTGCCAGCACCATTCAGTTCCCTGGCCCTGCGGCATTATCTCACTTTCTAAACTCTGAAACGGCTTACTTCTAGGAAAGCAAAACTTATCCCTAAGAATCTATTGGTTCCCTCAGCTAACTCCTGATTGGTCCATTTCTCTCACTCCTGATTGGTCCATTTCTACAAAGCTTATTCCTAATTAGTCACCTTTGCTATAGCTTATTTGCATATGATGTTACAAAATGTTGCAGAGTCTAGACTGGTAGCCTATAAAAGCCTGTGTAAACCTACAGACAGGGTCCAGAGCTTGGAGTGTTGACTCCTCTGGGCCCGCTGGCATAATAAACCTGAGTTCTCCAACACTCCGAGTTCTGCTTGGTCTCTCGCCTGGATCCAGGTTGCTGTCACAACTGAGCTGTAACACACTTTGGGGCAACACCATCTGAATGGGCTTGTACCGGGACCCTGACAGCTTGGAGGTGGGGGAGGCATGGTCTGCCTCTGGGGCAATGCCTCTTCCTCCCTTTACTCTTCAAGGTTAAGTTCTTCCAGTATGTTGTGTGCAGACAGGAAGTTTTTGTTTATTCAACTGGTTGTAGCTGTTTTGGTGTTGGTTGTGGCTGTCTGTCTAGTGCATGATGACAGACCATTGAAGTGTCAGGTATCCAGTGGCTTGCTCTCTCACTGGATCAGTCTGTGGATTCATCCCAGGGTCAGTGAAACATTTGACTCAAGTCTGACCTCATTCATCTACATGGTGCCCAGCTTGCACTGCCCAGGCTGTCGATGCTGGGTTTCCTCACCCAGCAGGCAGCTCTCTTGAGGGGTGCACAGAAGATAGCTGGCTCTAGTCAAGCTCTCCTCCCCATCAGCACATCAACCCCTGAAAACTCGCACAGCTTCCCATGCCAGACACTGGGTTGCAGGCGCTTCCTTGCCATGTCTTCTCTCTGTCTTGCCATCTCCCTCCAATTTCTTCTTTTCTATTCTGACTACCAAAGGATGCAAGCCCACTGCCTGAGCAGATGTCCAATTTGGAAACCAGACTTCCAAATCCCTGTCATTTAGGTAACCCCAATTTCAATGAGTGAGCCCCTTAGAGCCTCCCCTTCACTTGGATTGAGATGGGGACAGGAAGCACCCCTCTGTCTCATGGGGACCACTGGATTACCTCTTAACACAAATGCATCCCACATATGGAAAATTACCCTGAAGATTCTCTGTTCCTGTCTCCAGCTTCTGTGTATACAGATTAGGGTGAGAGTGGAGGGGTGATTGTGGTGGGGTAGTTCCACAGCAGCTGTGAGGGAGGGTGAAGGGCCAACTCTATGAAGACTATCATTCAACATCCAATTATCAAGTTTGCTGAACAAATGGATGAGCAAGTGGACATATCTATTTTGAATAATTATTAATAGAGGGGAATAGCAATAATGTGCAATGAGGTGCTAGGTGGATTGTGAAACAGAACAAGATGAGTCAGTGACAGAAATCCAACAGAAAGCCCTGGACTTCTGTCTCAGGGCTCAGGTCCCAGCCTGCCATCTTTGTACAACCACCCCTTGTCTCTGCATGGCATGTGTTCATAACATTAATTAGTAATGCAGCCGCACACATCAATAGGAGAACAGGAGAACCACCAACAAAAAATCAGTTTTGTAGTTTTTAGAATTTGTAATGTTGAATAGGGAGGAAAATGTCATTTCTGCCAGAGGCACAGCATCTTGCTCTGCTCTTATGTAAACTCACTGTCAGGCAATCCCAGAAACTGCCTCCACTTGCCTCTGGGCAAAATGTCTCCTTTTCATAGAAAAATGTCACTTTTTCTCTAGGAAATGGCAGGTAGTTATTTTTTTTTCCCCCACAGGAAAAATGACCTTTGCATTTTGTTAAAAAAATTCTCAAGGACTTAGCCTTGATGAAAAACACTGAAAACAATTCCATATCTTTTAATTTGTACTTGAGGTTTGTTTCACTTTGTAAATTCTGAGATTACACCTGTCACCACTGATATAGCCCATAGGCAAATGTCAATGACCAGAAAGTCCTGGCACCTTGTTTTCCAGGAATGTTCACTGCATGCAGGACAGATTCTTGAAACTCTGGCTCTTGCTGCATCCAGCCCCCACCCCAACCCACTGACACCACACACACACACCATACACACCACACACACACACATGCACACTTTAACCTCATTATGCTAACACTTCAAAGCTTTTATGTGCTAATCCAGGATTACAGTTTTATGCAAGTCCATGAGAAACTGCTCGGAAACAACACCCACACTGTGACATAGTTTGTCTATCATTAGGCTTAAAAGTATGTTAAGTGCTATGTAAGAAATTCAGAGATGTGATAATCTAAGTATTTTTCATGGCAAAATGAGGAGAAAATGGGAGAAAATATGTCCAGTATTCTTTTTTTTTTTCCTAGTCAGGTGAGAAAATAGAAAAGAAAAACAAGAAAGAAGCAAGAGGAGTGAAAATTTCTGGACCCAACATCTTAAAACAAAGAGAGAAGGAATACAAAGGTGCTGATACCGAGAAAGACAGTTCTAGGTTATTAATCTTGGTTTCACAAAACAAAGTTCCCACTTCTTTTGTCAATATCTCCTATATGTGGTGAAATGTTTTCCTTTCTGACAGGAGTTCCTGCCATTAAGAAATGCAAAATTCACTGCACAGAGTTGGATTTTTGAACAAAGTAGTAAATTAGATGATGACACAAGATTTACCGTGTGTGCTCTTGTCAGTTCATGCAAATCCTCAGCTGAAGCACGAGAGGCACACTAATTACACTGGATACAGGGATAATGTTTCTGCAGCTGTAGCAGTTTTGATATTTGCAGACTCCAGCAGACTCCATCTCTAATTTCACTGTCAGCTTGCAAAAACCAGCAGAATTACACTTATAAACAAAGGTCTGCATGGTAATTTATCTCCTCTAGACTTCAGTAAAGTCTTCTCCTTTAGAATGCTAAGAGATTTATAATTATGAACTAAGATCTAAGACTTAGCTGATGAAACAATGAAGACATATTTCTTGTCTCTTTTTCTCACTTATATTGCACATCGATCTGTCAATGATGATACACATGTATGTGTATCTACAGCTAAACTCTTCATTGAGCACTTACAAGCCCACATGACAATCTGTAGGAATAGGTACCAACACCCTACACAGCTTTTTAATTCACGGAGTATTATTCTCTCAACAGAAACATTTACCTTGCCTCATACATTTTCCAACTATCTTACTCTCCTTAGACTTTTCTTTTTGTTTGTTGTGACTCAGGATTGATATGCTTTTATTTTTGAAGGGGTCATAACATCAAAAAAAGGAGGAACCGTCATTAAACAGATGAAGATTAGGTTACTAACTTCTCTAAAATGTGTCTAGCAAACAGTGGTCAGAATCTTATGGCATATCTAAAGGGCACCCAGCTTAATTTTCAGTGGTGTATGCACACATAAAGAAGTTGAATGTCCCATTTCAGCTGCCAGTTTATCAACAGAATAAGAGTTGTTAATATGGCACCAAAATTCTGAATTCTTTCTAATTATCTCCTTTAAATCAAAGACTATTTAAAGAAGCAAGAGTTGTTTTGTTGTTAAGTGTTCAATGCAGAATCATTTTACTTCCAGTGTCCAAACAGTCTAAGCTGTTCATAGATCTTTTCATTTATCTATGACTCCCAGAATGTTACAGCTTCCTTCAATTTAGTGGAAAATAGTTTTATAAATATTAATAATGGCTACCAATTTTGAATGATTCCATGTGTCCTGCCCAATTCTAAGTACTTTAAATGTAATAACTCATCTGATGAAATGTTTGGTTAAACCAGACAAAGAAAAGCCTTAAATCATTCTCTAAAGGGAACATAAATAATCACAGAGGAATCTATGATTATTACAGCAAACCTCATGCCTCCAGAGTAATTCATGCAAGCAAATCAGTGCTGTAGAGAAAGACTCATTCCACTGTTCAGTGCACAAGCAGAATTACTGGCTCTACCTCTGGCAGTGAACCAAGCCTTGGAGATTTGTTAATGATCAAATCAGATACAGGCCCTGATCTTTGATAGCTTATAGTCAGATGAAGGGTAGGCGTGGCAAATGACAAGAGTTTACAATTCAACTGGGGGAGGGGGAAGATAAAAATAATCACTTTTTATAAAAAGCAGATTGTTTCCCGATGAACCAAAGGAGCCATTCCATTAGTTAAGGGAGACAGACTAGTGGGAACTGAATGAAGTTGACATTGTCTATAAGAACACATACACCAATCCAGACATCAGGATCTGGTAAATCTCTGTATCTAATCAGATACTTTTGGTTTATTTATAAGCAAAGGAATTGGTGATCCTGGCCCCAGATCTAAAAAGTTACAATGATAAAAACTTCTTAAATGCACTTATATAATACCTTTATTTCAAATGCATCTAACTTAAACGGAACACCTTTCACTAACACACTAACAACCAACTACCTCCTCCACGGAGTAGGTATAAAAATTGTTAATGCTATAATCTCCAGTCCATTTTCATTAAACTTAGACAATAGGCTTTGAGATTTTTAAAATGCTAACTTTTGGCATTTTGCCCTTTACAAATGCCAGTAAGGGTACTCTGAACAACATCCCTGGTGTTCTGACGTCTAACACCATTCTGAGCTCTGCTCTCAGGCTTAGTGGAGGCCCTACCCACTTTCTTCGTCAGCTCCTAGGAGGGCCAGTAAAACTGTACTGCAAATTTAAGTTTTTGTAGAGAACAGCTTACAAATAACAGTGATCAAAGCACATGTAAGTGCATTGACTACCATGATGCTAATAGCACAATGATTATGAATATCATAACTCAACGTGTGACTTATCCAAATGGATATCAATACGGAAACCAGAAAAAAGAAATTAAGGTAGCAAACTTTGCTATATCTGTTTTAAAATGGGATAAAGTTCTTAATCCTGGGGCACAGATGAGAACTAGGATCAGACTTGTAGGGTATTTATTCCCTCTTATGTGATCTTTTATCTAGACTGTGATTTTAACTGAAGACAGCATAGAGGGCACTGTATAGGCATTTACAGAAAGAGAAAAGATAGAAATATGCAAAAAAAAAAAAGAGGTACTGCAACAGCATTTATTTGGGTTACAAAGGCCTCTTTTTTTAAAACTAAATGAGTTATTGGTGAAGGATAGCATGATTTTAAGAATTTTTTAATCCTTTCAAGGTTTGTAGCCAAAATCAACTATTTTGTCAACTATGGCATTTGTATCATGTACTTATTGTCATAAAAGAAGAACAGTGGATAGAGTGTTTAGCGTGGCTCTCGCACTCACTGTGAGATGTCCTGTTATTGATCTGAATGTCACTAGCACTGGAGATATTAGGTATTTCAACAAAATGCAGTGCGGTTTTGAAACTTAGGTGTGTCTGGAAAGAACCAAGAGTAAACATATTGTGACAAGCTAAACAAGCACAGTCTATTTCTTCTCCACTGGAGATATTAGTATTTGTCAGCTGGCTAGAAAGTCAATTCCGTTTTCTGACTTTTATATAGCACAAGACGTTTCTTGAAGCATCTAAAGTTCATAAATGTCTAAAAAGGCAAAAATATGTTATTATCAAGGGATTATTTAGAAAACTATCTAATGTGGATCTGAGTCTGAATTTTTTGAAGCTCTTTCAAATTGAATTGTTGCAACCACCTCCTTCATTTTTATTAGAAAGACAGAGATAGGGGCCTGGTGATTTGCCGCTCATAACCTCTGGATGTGGTATTATGTATGATTCACTATTATTTATTCATAGCACGACAGAGAACTGGAAGGCAAAAACATCATCAACACTCCTGTGCCAGAAGATTGTGAGGAGGTAGAGTGCTCAGAAAAGTAAAATAAAATTTTCTCAGGGCAGTTTGAACAAACTCAAGGAATTCAGAAACAAAGAAGCCACAGGAAGGATACTGCAGCGGATGAAAAGATGACTAGAAATTGTTCCACCACTTCTCTCATTAGGTGTGTGGCCTCGTTTCCCTCCCCTTGAACCTGGGCTGACCTGTGACTTGATCTGATAATGTTGTGCCAATTCCAGGCTAGGCTTTGAGAGGCCTGACAGCTTCTCCGTTCAATCCCTTGGAGCCTAAGCCACCATGTAAAACAGCCTAACCACACTGCTGTCGAGAGACCATGTGGAGAGAGAGAGAGATGCTGTGCCAGCTCTGAGGAGTCCCATCCATGCCAGCTGAGGCATCAGCTGTGAGCAAAGCCACCCTGCACATCACAGATCCAGGGGGGCTTCTAGCCGGTGGCAGCCCCACGAGAGTCCCCTGTTAGACTAGCAGATGAGAACCACCCAGCCCATCCCAGGCAAAAATGTGGAATCATGAGCAAACATCTGAATGTGCTCTCAAAGCACTGAGTTTTGGTGTGGTTTGTAATGCGGCATTAGAAAACTAAACAGACACTTCAAATAACAGAAAAATCACATTAGTTCATTTGCTTCTGGCAGCTGACAGAGCCATCTAAGTGGTCGGCATCACCGAAATGAGAACACTTGGCTGTGGAGATGGGTGGTGACGGAGAACTGGCTGATTCATTGGGACGATTTTATAAGCCGGTCAGTGAGAGAGGGGTTGTGGGACAAACCAACACCATGTGTGTTCAATATTCAAAAGGAAGTCTGCCCTCAATATACATTGATTATGAGGTGGTGGGAAGACAAGACACAGAAAACATTTCTGAATTACTTCTTTGACTTTCTCATGTATACAGCATTTTTCTCAGGAGATGTTTAATTAACAACTATGGGATTTTATTAAACTGCTAAGGAGCTAAGAATGGTTATGAAGAACAAAAGAACACTCTGGCCGGTGGGGGTGGGAAACCATGGGGTGACCATTAAGTAGAGAATCATTACTGAAAGGTCAGCCTTAAGAGGTCCAACAGCCTTCATGTTGAGAGTAGGACAGTCACCTGTCCACACAGCACTCACGGCCCCAGGTTAATCTTTGCTGTACCCTAGAGAGCAAAAAGGTAACTCAGATTCCAGATGATACAATTGTGAGACAGAATACCTCAGAGTGTTAAAATCCCAAAGAATGAGAAATTGCTCATAGTTCAATGTCCTAACCTGATATGAAAGATAAACATAAAGATTAATTAGCTTTGTTCTGTTGAGTAGATGGCCATAGACTCTCCCCCCAAATCAGTCCCCAGAAAGATTTATAAACACTTCTTCAACGTAACCCTGGGCATAGGCCCGGTTAAGAGAGAGTCGGTCTAGGATGAAGAATGTTTGCTAAGCTGTGTCGAAAGTGGAAAGAGAGTCTTCAAGCAGCTGTTCTCAAAGTTCAGTGGGTGTAATAATGTAGATTCTAAGACTTGTAGTTCAGGACGACAGGCTGAACATACAAGGTTATTCCCCTTTAACAAAGACTGTAAAATGAACAACCCATGTGAATAAGAACAGCAGAGAAGCCATCTGACACAGAGGGGCCCTTATAAAGCAAGACAGTTCAAGAGAACTTTAGAACATGGAATGTGGATAAAGGCATGGTAACGCGGTATCATGGCTTTGAAAGGTGTATTCTAGAGCAGGGGTTGGCAAACTATGGCCCATGGAGCAAAACCCGCTGCTGCCTATATCTATAAACACAGTTTTACTGGAGCACAGCCCTACCCACTTGGCCACGTGCTGTCTACGGCTGCTTTCATAACAAGAGAGTTAAACAGCTGTGACAGAAACCAACTGGCCCACAAAGTCTAAGATATTTACTATGTGATCGTCCACAGGAAGAGGTGGCTGATTCCTGTCCTAGTGTGCTCTTGGAGGAGAGGGAAACACGGACAAGGAAGACTCTGTTGTTTTGCAGAATCACAGAAAGGTTTGGGATTAGGAAACACCGAATACAAGTGTGTGGAAGATCTGCCCCTCTGCACCTGCCTGCAAAACTCTCAGCACCTATCCCATGTCAGAGATGGGGGGGGGTCCTCCAAAGGCAGAGGGCCCCATTTAACAGATTTTCATATGTTGTCCTTGCCTAATAACTTCAGGTAAAATTTGGCCAGTCTTCAAATTCTGCCACAAATGTAGAACTCCCGAGCATCCTTTTCAGTGTTTTACTTTTAAGTATGGACGATCAAGGAACACAAGACATATGGGACTGTGCTCTCGCAAAATGAGAATCCATGACAAAAGAGGACATGGAGATGGGTAACAGCGGACTCTGCTTGGGAGAGACATAATGGAAAGTACCCAGGTGGCAGCTGTGCAAACAGCCCAGGCAGGAGGAGGAAGACAAAAGATGCCCAGAAAAAAGAAGATGCTCTAAGGACCTAATATGATGGTGCTTTGGGGAAAAAAGTATTATTTTAAGAAAGATATTACAAAAAAGAAAGAAAGATGAAGTAAAACGCCACAAAGCTGTTTACAGGGGGAAAAATGTAGTCATGGTACATCACTGGGGTCAGTGAACAAATTTACAAAGCCATGCTAATGCAAAACCTGCACAAACATTACTAAAACTAGTTGTTAAACTACTGGGAGAATAGGGGAGGGCAGATGGGGGATAAGAGAGCTAAAGCTTCATTTCTTTTTAAAGGGAAGTAAATGCACATCATTTCTAAAACTGTTCAGTAAAGACAACAGGGGCAGGGCAGGAGAGATTTTTATGCATAATAAATATTTTGATTTTTTTTTTTACCATATGTGTATTGCTTTGACCATTTTTAAAATGCACATTCCCAACACCACTTCCAAAAACTTGGAATCAGTAGGCATAGGGGCACAGGAATCTGCATCTTTAAAAAAAACTCAAGTGATTCTGACAAAGTTAATCTTATGTCTCTTTCAGAAAAGCAAATAAAGAGGTAGCAACCAGTAAAAGTAGCAACACTGATCTGCTCACTGGAGAAATGACAGGAGCTAGAGAATGTCAGGACGGTGGTCTCCCAGACAGTTTCTTGCCATTTTAATAATGAAATGGATAAATATCAGAAGAGGGCAAATAAAAACTAATGGGTTGTGAGTGACCTCGCAATTCAACCCAGCTGCCGGAGAACCTCATGGATGGGTCAACGTTCCTCCCTCTTATATTTGTTGCAAACCACAAGCCTTGATTCAAAAATTAGCCTGGGGAGAAAACATGAAATATCATGTAATGAGGAAAGCTTTTTAACTGAAGGATGTTAGATAAATATTTTTCAGTCTCTGCAGTTTCTGTATAAGCCTTGTTACATCAACCTTGATTTTTAAAATAGTTTAAAGGACGTCTTCAGGATCTCATGTGCTTACAAATGATTGCTGGGATGTGTAGAATCCTTAATAATCAGAAGTCAGATGGTTCTGGGTACTAGGGCAATTTCTTCTAAGAAAATTTCTTCTGGAACATTAGAGGACCAATGGGGTTTGGCTCAATTTGCTGTCAAAGAGCAGCTGGGGGCACAGGGTACTCATTTTCTCCTGTTTCCCTATCGCTTCCTACGACAAGTCAGTGCTGACTGAGAAAGAAAGGATTCTCACCCACACGAGGTCAACTTTATTAGCATGGATTTTTCTTTGCGTCCAAACAAACTACTGACATCTCTTTGCGTAAATCTCAGATAATCTAGAGCTAAAAAAAAAAGTTGTTTTCATGCTTATTTCAGTGTCAAATGAGATTGCTGGCCTTTTAAATACCAACGATGTATTGTTTCTATCTGTAGTGTCTATTATTTTTGTTAACCCTTGAGTTCCATTTATAGATGAAATCATTGCAAAAAAGGAAATGAATTTTGCCCCTAACATGTACTTGTGTTTTTAATTTCATTCAGAAACTGGGAAGTTGATGTGTTTTCGCTTTAATGGTAAATTATTGGTCTGATTAGCATCAACTAAGCTATATTGCAAAAGTAGAATTCAGCCAATTCGAATTTCACTTTTTAATTTCCATCCATCCAGCCAGCCAGCCAGCCAGTCAGCCAGCCATTCAGCTAACCAGCCAACAAGCACTTCCTGAGCAACTACTGTTTGCTTGGCTCTGTTTAAGGTTCCAGGGATACACACATAAAGAAAACATCAGTCATAGAGTAAACCTCTATATCTAATTGGTTGAAAATTTATATGAGAAAGGTTTTGTTTATAGGTTTTCATGCATTTACGTGTTTTCTGTTTGAGGATACATGCCTACCTACTGTTCTTTGAAGTTTGCTACAAGTCTACATCGTTCATCTTTGCCAGTTACATGATTATCGTTTTACTCGATACTTCACACATAAACACTCACTGAAGGTGAAGTATTAACCAACACTGGGATGGCATATAAATCTTCCCCCAGGTATTCCCCACCACTGTGCCTTTGTATATGCTGTTTCTTCTTCCCATATCTTTCCTCACTTGTCCACCTTGCAAATTCCTACTCACATTCAAAACTGTCAGACATCATCTTCAATGAGGCCTTCCCTAAGTTCTTCCCAATAGAATTACCCCCCTCTTTCCTCTGTACTATTTATGGACTTGGTACATATTTTTATTTGCTTTGTTATAAATATTCACTAACATGCCACTCATTATTTCTATACTGTAAACTTCTTGAGGATAGAAGCATTTGTCTCATTTTTGCATCCCAAATAATTATCAGGATGACTGGCACATATGGATATGCACTAAATATGTGCTGAACTGAACTGAGAAACCATTCCCTCTATTACAACTTGTGGAATGCTACAGAAATGTGTTTACATTTTACTTTAAATCATCTCATAATTAAAATAAACACAAATATTTCAAAATATTTAATAAGCTATACATTCCAATGTTTTATGAAATTCTTTTCTGATGAGAGAAATTATCATCCCTATAAAAGTCTGATAAAGTTATAAGTTAGAAACACACTTAAAAAAAAAATTCTGTTGTGCACTCCCCTGACTCTCCTGACTTTGTGCCAACATCATTGTTATTACAGACTCATCCTATTCATACTGTGCTACACTCACTTGTTTATTTATACCCGTATCTTCTCTTAGATGTAAACTCCTCAAGAGCCTGGTTCTTATCCTATCCATCATTGCAGTCCTGGGGACAGCAGTGACTGTGAGAGGGAGGAGCTTAACAAGTGTTTGTTGAATGAATAAACAGAAGAATAAATAGTAGGCAGTGAATAGAATGAAATCCGAGATTCTTCTCTTTCTATTAGGACCTGTTCTGTGATTATCTTAAATGAAGAAAATCTGCTAAATTCTAAATATAAGCTTTGCCTTGCTGTTGAGTATGCTTACACTGTGTGGGTGTGGCAAACTAGGAAAATGAGTGACAAGGGAAAAGCTTTATTGTGCAAAACTTTTATTTTGTCTTTTATGTCTTTTTACTGAAAGAAGTCTTTTCTAGTTTTGAAACAGGGAATAGTGGGTTTTATCTGAGAAAAAAATAATCGGGTTCTTTATTATGAAAAAATGGGTTTGTTAAATATTTCCATGAAGTTCAAAAGCATTGGGATCCTTTTCCCTCTATGGTATTAAAGTCCTTAATTTCCTCTTATTCTAATTGTAGGCAATAAGATGATTTTTAATTGAGTGCTTTGATGTTTCTCTGTGATTTTTTTGGCAACATGAAGGTGTGGCTGCTTAGTAAAATCTTACCAGATGGACAGCAGAGTTAGACACTCTCTAACTACTCTTGCAGAAAATTATGTACTCGTGATTTTTACAACAGTAGCATTTGAAATATGTGGTTAGTTTTGAACCTTTACTCAACTTTTAAGGAAATGTTACCTCTAATAAATATATTATTGGAAGAATCAATATTGTTAAAATGGTCATACTGCCCAAGGCAATCTACAGACTTAATGCAATCCCTATCAAATTACCCAGGACATACGTCACAGAACTAGAACAAATCATAATACAATTTATATGGAACCACAAAAGACCTAGAATTGCAAAAGCATTACTGAAGAGAAAGAAACAGGCTGGAAGAATAACTCTCCCAGACTTCAGACAATACTATAGAGCTACAGTCATCAAGACAGCATGGTACTGGTACAAAAACAGACATATGGACCAATGGAACAGAATAGAGAGCCCAGAAATGAACCCACAAACTTTTGGTCAACTCATCTTCGACAAAGGAGGCAAGAATATACAATGGAATGAAGACAGTCTCTTCAGCCAATGGTGTTGGGAAAACTGGGACAGCAGCATGTAAAGCAATGAAGCTAGAACACTCCCTTACACCATACACAAAAATAAACTCAAAAGGGATCAAAGACTGAAACATAAGACAAGATACAACAAACCTCCTAGAAGAAAATATAGGAAAAACATTATCTCACATGCATCTCAAAAATGTTCTCCTAGAACAATCTACCCAAGCAATAGAAATAAAAGCAAGAATAAACAAATGGAACCTAATGAAAATTACAAGCTTCTGCATAGCAAAGGAAACCATAAGTAAAACAAAACGACAACCTACAGAATGGGAGAAAATTTTTGCAAATGAAACCGACAAAGGCTTGATCTCCAGAATATATAAGCAGCTCACACGATTTAATAAGAAAAAAACAAACAACCCAATCCAAAAGTGGGCAGAAGACCTAAACAAGCAATTCTCCAAGGAAGACATACAAATGATCAATAGGCACATGAAAAAATGCTCAATATCACTAATTATCAGAGAAATGCAAATCAAAACTACAATGAGGTATCACCTCACACCAGTCAGAATGGCCATCATTCAAAAGTCCACAAATGACAAATGCTGGAGAGGCTGTGGAGGAAAGGCAACCCTCCTACACTGCTGGTGGGAATGCAGTTTGGTGCTGCCACTGTGGGAAACAGTATGGAGATTCCTCAAAAGACTAGAAATAGACTTACCATATGACCCAGGAATCCCACTCCTGGGCATATATCCAGAAGGAACCCTACTGCAAAATGACACCTGCACCCCAATGTTCATAGCAGCACTATTTACAATAGCCAAGACATGGAAACAGCCTAAATGTCCATCGACAGATGACTGGATAAAGAAGCTGTGGTATATTTATCCAATGGAATACTATTCAGCCATAAAAACCGACAACATAACGCCATTTGCAGAAACATGAATGTTCCTGGAGAATGTCATTCTAAGTGAAGTAAGCCCGAAAGAGAAAGAAAAATACCATATGAGATCACTCATATGTGGAATCTAAAAACAAAAAACAAAAAACGTAAATAGAAAACAGAAACAGACTCATAGACATCGAATACAAACTTGTGGTTGCCAAGGGGGCAGGGGGGTGGAAGGCACAGACTGGGATTTCAAAATGTAGAATAGATAAACAAGATTGTACTGTGTAGCACAGGAAAATATATACAGGATCTTGTGGTGGCTCACAGCGAGATAATGTGACAATGAATATATATATGTTCATGTATAACTGAAAAATTGTGCTCTACACTGGAATTTGACACAACATTGTAAAATGACTATAATTCAATAAAAAATGTTAAAAAATATATTATTATTCATTAGTTAGTGGCAGTGACAAATATACTCATTAGGTGACCTTTAAAAAAGTTACTTCTACAGGAACCATTCAATAAACTAACTTTTAATACTAAAAATGTCAGCTAAAGATCTCAAGTTTATGTTGTTTCTTCGTACACAAATTACTTTAAAATCCACTCAATCACAATTCATAAATACATGGAGCACACAAATGGCAAAATTTTTCCTCAAAAGTAATTCTCTAATTTCTATATCTACTAGGACCCATTGACTTATAGTAAGTTAATATCATAAAGTATACCAAAGTTGAGAAAAGTATGAAATCGTAATTATATACAGTCATTGCTCTTTGCAATTTTCCAAGCATTTCAAAAACAATACTTGAGAATTATTGAATCAGTACTTTAAATATACAAGATCAAATCTGATTTCTTACCTTTTTCCAGACAAAGAAAGTAGTATTTATAAATTGTGGGACTATTCCAAGGTCATGGGTCAGGTAGGAGAATTTAAAATCAGTCAGCAAAATCAGGCTTAGTTCATTACTTTTTTCTCTACCTATGCATTTTTCATATTTTGTAGTTTCTTGTCTTTAATAATTTGCCTCTGTATTTCCATGTTAAATAAATTTTGATTATAACCTGATAGACACCCAAGTAACTACATTATGAAAATTAATTCATATGGACTAGCTAAGAAAAAAATTATATATTGAAACATTGTATGGGGATATATAAAAATGAATACCATTAAAATTTTTCTGTCAGATGAGCATGCATATTTAAATAACTAACCTGGGCAATTCAGCATGAGAATATTACAAGATTAATACAGATTTTTAAAATATCAGTAGCTGAACATAAGCTAGAAAAGTATGAAATGTTAATCACACTCCTAAGAAGGAACTCTAGAAATAAATTAGAGAAGTGTCAATCTCAAGGATCCATTGAATCCAGCAAACAGAAGGGGCAGTCAGAAAAATGAGACAAAAATGATATTTAAAGCTGTTTCCAAAATATTTCAATTTGATATTATCAAATTTAAGGGAAACATAATCTGTGGTTTTCCTAAAGTGAAGTGACCTTTGACTTTCAAATTAAAAACACAGAAAGATGCTCCTCATATTTGGTTTAGAAAAAAATGTTGCAAAGCAATTTTCTGAAGTGTTAAGGAATTTACCTGTTTCCATTTTCCCATCCTGTGCAGCAGGCCCTTCGGGAATCACACTTTTCACCTGCAGAAACTCGTCAGGTTCATCTCCACCGATGATGGTAAATCCAAACCCCATGTTGCTCTTTTTTAGTGTGGTGCTGAGGAATGTTCCCTTCAACTGGGATGCATCCCGGGTGAACAGTGGTTTTTCTAGATTGGCCGATACAAGTCAAAAAAGAAAAAGCAGGGTTATGGCAAGTTCTTGTATGGGGAAAGGCCGCCACTGAGCAGCAATCCCCGGGTAAATGGGGGGTTTTCTTAGAGTAAATGTAAGCAGGTGTGGCTGCAGGAGCAAACCTCTGGGCACTTCCTACAAACACAGAGCAGTCCCAAGCATCCAGGAAAAGGTGAAAGGGCTGCTTGGTTTGGAGGGAGGTTTTTTCTTTTCTTTTTTCTTTTTTTTTTTTTTTTTGTCAGGTCAACATTTCCATTCACTAAAATCACCTTGTGCTTAAAAGGAACTAAATCAACAGGCTGTCACAGCCTTCAGACAGAGGAGCATAAAATCATCCAGATGCATCTGGACATGCTCCTCTTGTTCTGAAAGAGTCCAGGTAGGAGGTATGCATGACTGGCTGGTCCCACACAAAATCTTGAAGGGACAGGAGTAGAAAACCGAAACGGACTATTTTGTTTTGTAAAGAATAGGAACAGTGGCATGGTAACACCTCTTCGAATGTCTCAATCGTTTCAAAAGAGTGCCTGGATGTGGGACTCAGTTAGCTTTTGCTTATATTATAAGATGCTATAGAGATAAGCAGATAAACCAATTTCTAGTGACCCGATAGAGGTTAGTATACTCTAAAATGTGAGTAAGAGGCAAGCCAATATCTCTAGACATTATGAATGTAAAGGCAACACTTTTTGTAACAATATGTTGACATATTCAAACCATATACCTAAATAATCTGAACAGTACTTGAATCCCCTCATATATGTTTAACCCTAATCCTCTCATTTGTTACATAATATGCTTTTCCAGCTGTGATTGGTAATAAGCATATTCCTAAGTATATTAAATGCCTTAAAAATAAGTCATATTAGGAATCAGAATTAATATCTGCTTGAAAATGTTACCACAGTCAAGTATTTTATACATTTTTTTTCGTTGTTCTAGTTTGGATGATACGATTTGATATTTCTAACAGCCACACTGTACATGGTGACTTAGTTAAGTATGCTGTTTTGCTGCTGTTACATTTTGGATGATATGTAATGGACAAACTATCAAGCAATGAGTCATTATTTTGGAATTTTACTTCACCTATTACATATCACACACATCTTTATGAAAAACAGAGAGAGCTTCCTTAACAGATAAATGGAAAAGCACACAATCTTGTCATCTACATTTCCTTATGAAAGTAACATGTGCAACGTGGAAAGAAGTTCAATGTGAGACCTTTACATTCATCCGTCCTGTGCTGTAGTGATACATGTGAAATCAGCAGGCATATCTGGGTCTCCCCGACTGCGAGAGCCTCCTCCGTGTTTCCCGAGTGAGTAAGAGACCACGACAACGTGAGAAGTGTGTGCAGCATCTCATCCCCCGAGTGGCTCCAGGGCGGAGTCAGGTGCAGCAAGCAGCCCGGGACATACCGATGTGCCAGGGCCTCCTGACGAGGTGGCGCCCATAGTGGGACAAGTCACTCACGCTGCGCGACCTCTCCTGGGCAGCGCGGGGGCGGGCGGGTGTGGGCCTAGGTACTGTCGATGACGAGCTGTCTACTGTCACAAAGGAGAACAAGCCTCATTCTTGTGCTTGGTCTTCTGGGTTCAAATTTATGAGTCTACGAATCTCTGCAGTTTACATGACCACTGTCAACACCCATTCTTCTCTACCTGGCAGCGTGCTGTGCATTCCTATAAGGCACTGCCCAGGTGTTAACTTCATTTATGCTTGCTAAATGCATGAGTTCAGAGACAGAGCAAACACCCAGCTAAAACTAATCCCAGGGGTTTAGGAAAAACAAATCAATTACATGAAACCATCCAAATTAAAGGCATATTTGGAAGAACAGGCAGTTTGATAGACAGTCTTTCCCTTTGAGCCATTGCTCATTGACAGGTACCAACCTCGGAAACCTGGGGCCTGCAGGGGCTTTGTTCCAAGTTCTGTGTGGGGCATGTTATGCTGCTGTAGCTTCCTTTTTGCTTCCAGGACAGGGTTTTCAAACTGTGTTCTTCTATTTATGTGGCTGAAAAATAAAATTTCAAATTAGGATAACAGTGGGGCAAAATCATTAAAGAGAACATATGTATAGCTCTACAGAAAGCAGGTGATTAAGGGACACCTAACATGATTATAGTTGAATGCCCCACCAGGCACGGAGTCAGGCTTCTGCTGGGGCTGGCCCAAGTACAACACACAATTCTGTGACAAGAGCAAAGTTCTCAATGGCTCTATCATACAGTATTGTATTTAAATCATGCATGATTCAGCCAGAAGAACCAGAATGTGCACTTACTTTCTGGTCTACTGTGTTAGTTTGAGACGAGTTTGGTGCATTAAAATAAGTGGTCAACAAATGAAATTTATACTAAATGGTGCTGAAAGAAAAAGTATCATCTAAGCTTTGTAAAGTCCCTACATCCAACAAGCTAAGTGAAAGGTAAATTCACTGATTGCCTTACACTTACAGCAACAGAAGTCCACACGTTTTAGAACCAAACCTGGATTAAAGGGCTGGGATATGGGAGGAAAGGCTCTCAAGGATATTTATGGAAGTTGTGGAATACCTGTAGGATGACTGATCCGGAGAGCAATCAAAAGTATTTACACTCTGCATAGTGAGATAATAAGCTTCTAGATATCAGACACAGAGTAGCTTTAAGCAAGTGTGGATCCACTAAACTAAGGGCTTAGAGTTTAAAAATTCCTTATAGGATCCTTATAGTATGATGCATTCATACATAAAATTTAGAGTTCCTTGTCCATGGAGAGAGTGGGAACCAACAACACTGCCTAGCAGCAGTGAAGCTCTTCTACGTATACATGTCCCACCAGAGGGATGGCATTTACGCTGACTTTGGTTCTTTGTACAAACAAAAAAAGGATTATGGTAGGACAGCATGAAAGGTGAGAGGTGCTAGAAGAGGCATGAACAATTACTGAGTACGTCACTCTGTGTCAGGTACTATATGTAAATTTCCTGTGAAGTCTCATGGCCACAGTCTTCTTTTTTTATATATATATATAAACATTTCTTTATTGAGTTATAGTTATTTTACAATGTTGTGTCAAATTCCAGTGTAGAGCACAATTTTTCAGTTATGTATGAACATATATACATTCTTTGTCACATTCTGTTTCACTGTGAGCCACCACAAGATTCTGTATATATTTCCCTGTGCTGCTCAGTACAATCTTGTTTATCTATTCTGCATTTTGAAATCCTAGTCCTTTCCCATCCCCTGTACCCCTGGCAACCACAAGTTTGTATTCTATGTCTATGAGTCTGTTTCTGTTTTCTATTTACGTTTTTTGTTTTTTGTTTTTTAGATTCCACATATGAGTGATCTCATATGGTATTTTTCTTTCTCTTTCGGGCTTACTTCACTTAGAATGACATTCTCCAGGAACATTCATGTTTCTGCAAATGGCGTTATGTTGTCGGTTTTTATGGCTGAATAGTATTCAATTGTATAAATATACCACAGCTTCTTTATCCAGTCATCTGTCGATGGACATTTAGGCTGTTTCCATGTCTTGGCTATTGTAAATAGTGCTGCTATGAACATTGGGGTGCAGGTGTCATTTTGCAGTAGGGTTCCTTCTGGATATATGCCCAGGAGTGGGATTCCTGGGTCATATGGTAAGTCTATTTCTAGTCTTTTGAGGAATCTCCATACTGTTTCCCACAGTGGCAGCACCAAACTGCATTCCCACCAGCAGTGTAGGAGGGTTGCCTTTCCTCCACAGCCTCTCCAGCATTTGTCATTTGTGGACTTTTGAATGATGGCCATTCTGACTGGTGTGAGGTGATACCTCATTGTAGTTTTGATTTGCATTTCTCTGATAATTAGTGATATTGAGCATTTTTTCATGTGCCTATTGATCATTTGTATGTCTTCCTTGGAGAATTGCTTGTTTAGGTCTTCTGCCCACTTTTGGATTGGGTTGTTTGTTTTTTTCTTATTAAATCGTGTGAGCTGCTTATATATTCTGGAGATCAAGCCTTTGTCGGTTTCATTTGCAAAAATTTTCTCCCATTCTGTAGGTTGTCGTTTTGTTTTACTTATGGTTTCCTTTGCTATGCAGAAGCTTGTAATTTTCATTAGGTTCCATTTGTTTATTCTTGCTTTTATTTCTATTGCTTGGGTAGATTGTTCTAGGAGAACATTTTTGAGATGCATGTGAGATAATGTTTTTCCTATATTTTCTTCTAGGAGGTTTGTTGTATCTTGTCTTATGTTTCAGTCTTTGATCCCTTTTGAGTTTATTTTTGTGTATGGTGTAAGGGAGTGTTCTAGCTTCATTGCTTTACATGCTGCTGTCCAGTTTTCCCAACACCATTGGCTGAAGAGACTGTCTTCATTCCATTGTATATTCTTGCCTCCTTTGTCGAAGATGAGTTGACCAAAAGTTTGTGGGTTCATTTCTGGGCTCTCTATTCTGTTCCATTGGTCCATATGTCTGTTTTTGTACCAGTACCATGCTGTCTTGATGACTGTAGCTCTATAGTATTGTCTGAAGTCTGGGAGAGTTATTCCTCCAGCCTGTTTCTTTCTCTTCAGTAATGCTTTGGCAATTCTAGGTCTTTGATGGTTCCATATAAATTGTATTATGATTTGTTCTAGTTCTGTGACGTATGTCCTGGGTAATTTGATAGGGATTGCATTAAGTCTGTAGATTGCCTTGGGCAGTATGACCATTTTAACAATATTGATTCTTCCAATCCAGGAGCATGGGATATCTTTCCATTTTTTTAAGTCTTCTTTAATTTCCTTCATCAGTGTTTTATAGTTTTCCATGTATAAGTCTTTAACCTCCTTGGTTATATTGCTTCCTAGGCATTTTATTACTTTGGGTGCTATTTTAAAGGGGATTGTTCCTTCACTTTATTTTTCTGTTGATTCATCGTTAGTGTAAAGAAATGCAGCTGATTTTTGAACGTTAATCTTGTAACCTGCTACCTTGCTGAATTCTTTGATTATTTCTAGTAGTTTTCGTGTGCTCATGGCCCCAGTCTTGAATTCTAATTATCCTCATTTTAAAGGTGATGAGACTGACACATAAGAGGTCCACTGATTGCTCTAAGTCATATACCTAGTAAGCAGAATGGCTGGGATTTGACCATCTGTCCCTAAAATCCATCCACATACCTTCTCTTTTCAACGTGTGGTTTCACACTGGCAAGTGCACACATATTTAATATGCATGTGCACACACACACAGAATCCTCTCATTTGAGGTCTATAAATTCACATAAGAAAAGAAAGGAGGTAAAAGAAGCAAAAATCTCAACAAGTAATTTTCTATTAATATAAATCAGATAATTCCTGGTGAGGCAAAAAAGTGGTAGTCAGAACCATGCTAAGACGACTGCTATATCTAATTACTTCCTCATGAGAGCCAGGGTCGAGTGGCTGCCTGACCCACAGGCTCTGGAGTCTGTCGGTCCTGGATTCAAAACCTGGCTCTGCCACTTGATTAGCTGTGTGACCTTGCACAAGCTTTTAAACCTGAACCTTAGTGTCTTCATCTGTAAGATGGGCATAATGCTGCCTTCCCCCTCGGGTGGCTGTGAGGATTCAATGAAATGACGAATAACTGGCCCAGCGTTTCAAGCATAGACATGCTCAGTAACTAGCAGCAGCTGTTACCATCATGGCCAACACCATCAACATCTTATCATCACCCCTACTGCCGTTATTTTGAGTCCACAGGGAAGGCTTTATGGGGACGGGCTTTAAAAGCACTATGACCTTTCTCTAATGTTGCCTGAGGTATAGGCTAGGGTGCTATTTAGAAAGGAGGTGCTTAGCACAATGCTCTTTTGTACTGGAACCCACTGGTAGGGGGTTCAAAGTAAATCTGTCTTGTGGAAGATGACGTTCCATTGGAAGTAAATGCTATTGTAATGCTCTCGAGCACCAAGAAGTCACCATGATCCGTGGTGCATGGTGAACTACGGCATGGCGCTTGCCGAGTCTCCTCACCTTGTAAACTCTGGCAGTGCCGCTCTGCTTCAGAAGGGGCCGATCTAAAGTCTCTCCTCCCCTTCTCCATTTTCCCTTACTAAACTCCTTTGAACTCTTCCCCTTACTTAAAGAAATACTGTTTCTGACAATGCCCTTACTCATCTCTGCACCTTCACCTTTGCCTGCATCACCACAGGCACCTTTTGCTTTGAATGTACTCGGAGCTACTCGAACCAGCAGCACCCTACCAATCCTCTCCTCTTCTCCTGTGACACTCAGAGCATCATTGCTGTAGCACCTCAAGCAGGACAGCCTGGGTTTGAAGTGGCATCTCTGGTAAATTACTAAACTCCCTAAGCATCAATATCCTCACCTGTAAAATGGGGGCATTGATATCTACTTCTTGGAGTTGCTGTGAAGATAAGAGAAATAATGTTTGCGAAGTACAGATACACAGGGAGGGCCCCACAATTGTATGGTATAGCTGTTCTTTATTCTTCGAGGTACAGTTTTTCTCTGTTACTATTATTTATAAGTGCTGCTGCTATTGTTGTCATCACTATTACAACGCTTTTCCCAAGTGTCCTGTGACTCCTCCAACCTCACCCAGTGGCATCCTCAGTCTGCTATGCTCCTCCCCTCGGCTCTCATGAAACTTTCAACAGACTTCTGTCATCACAGTTTAGTTATTTATTTTCTGACACTCTGCCTCCCCATTAAGAGGATTTGAGGCCCTTTTAAAGAACAATAACAACAATGAAAAGTAAACAAAATCAGGGTGAAGTTCGTTGAGGCTAGGTGGAAGATCAATCGACAAAATTAATAATATAGGGTCTTACTTGTTTACTAGAGTTATGTTGCAAATTAGCTTTGAGCTTTCAAGCTGCTAATTCAACAGGAAAGAGAAGCCAGGTATATTCTTCAGAGTATTTAAGATTTGCCCAAGACAGTTGTTCTGAGGGACATAGTATTCCTGTTACTGAGTGTCGTGGGATCATTCTTCCCAGGTCTTGGATAAAGAGGTTTCTGTGACGTAGTACACAGCACCCTAAACGGTACGCCACAGTAATGAATTTAACAGGCTATAGTGACCTTGTCCTACTGTGTCTCAATGATTTATTTTTATGTTTGTGTGCTTTTCCAGATTGTGTACACCTGTGTACAGGGGCCATGTGTTATTCAACTTTATACACTAAGCACTGGACACAGTGAGAGACAATAATTTGTTGTTGTTGTTAAATGACTAAATGGTGAGTCTGTTTTAAAACTTTTGTTTGCGAATATATGTTAGTAGTTTTGAGCAACAGCTCTGAGGTGTACCAAAGTTTCAGCTTTCTTCATTTCCGATCTGTTCGATTTCTATTTTTCTAGGTCACTGTTCATCATAAGCATAACTTCATTCTTAGAAAATTCACTACAAGAACTTTCTGGGGTAGGTTTACTGTACAATTAGGCTCTTCTAACTTGCCGCCTGCATGTAATTACCACCTTAGAAAATTCAGTGTGTAGTCACTTGCTTTATGGGAACAATGTTGAAAAGATTCCATTCACCATCAAAGTGAGTTTCTAGATTTCACAGAGAATGAAAATACCAATGAACTCATCTGGTTTGTCTTGTACCCCACAAACAGTGGAAGGTGGCCAAGGCTTTAGTGTCCTGAGCTAATTTTTGCTACCGAAAAATTACATTGTCACAAATGAAGTCATTCATTTAAAATTTAAAATGCTCCCAAGATTTAAAAGACCAATCACAGAGAAATATGATTGCAGCTGAAGAGGGAAGATTTGTCTTCTTTGTGCTTCTAAAATGAATAGTTTCTAGTCCTTTCAGCGAGGATTTGGGGGCCTCACAATGTGTAAACAGATGTGAGTGACAAAGGTCATCCTCCTCCTCCTCCTCACTGTTTAGTCTCCGTGAGAGAATTACGAGCGAGTGCATCTGTCCAGTACAGAACAGGAACCTGGGAAGCTGTCAAGAGTTCTCATTCTTTAGTCTATTATCATATTTTAGTAATAGAATTTGTAGGTGTTAAGATCTAAGAGGGTAAGAGACATACTCTGAAGTGGATAAAGCCCAACAACCTCACTTTCTCTTTTCAAAAAAGGGAAAAACTACTGACAGGAGATGCTTCCATGTGGGGTTGGCAAGGGGTTCGGGGTACTGGAGGAAGAGATTCCATCTCCTTCTCTCTTCTCACTTATTTGCAGCTTACCTCCCACCCCCTCCACCTTTCGTTATGCAATGGAAACTCAGGATAAGTTCCTATGTATCAGGACTTTGTAGTTCTGGATGAACCCAAGGAGCTTAAAAACCAAACAAAAATAAAAACAGAGAAGACTCAGGGCCTCCCCTAAGTCAACTGAGCCACAATCTCTGAAAAGGGTACAGGCAGTGACATTTTTTAAGAAAGCTCCCAGGTAGCTGTCCTGTGCTGCTGGGGTTGCAATCCCCAGAGTTAGAAGCTGAGAAGGTGTGAAAAAGTAGTTGAATAAGGAGTTTCTTCCCTTATTCCACAGGAAATCTCTTTTTCTCTATGAGGCCTTGGGGAGTACTAGGAAATGCTCTTTTTCTCCAGAAGAGAGGACTTGTACCAACAGAAGTTTCAGACACGCACAGAGGGAATGAACTATCTGCAGCTGACTGGATGACATGCTGCCAAAGGTAGTCTCACGTCAGAGTCCTGTTAGACTGCCACCTCCTTCACTGTGGGGAGGGGACGGAAGAAACAGGAGGAAAGCCCTGTGTCCTGAGCCCATCAGGACACCCACGACAGGTCCACTGCTTCTGTGGTTTTGGAGAGAGGCACACAGTCATGAATGACACCTTTCTGTACCTACTGGCCACTATCACACCATCCAGACTTCAGTTGACAGTTTAGAAATGGACCTTTGGGTCACTGGAGAAAGGGAAGAAAGCAACTTTCAAGTGGAGATTGTACCACAAGTGAAATATTTCCAAGGTGATCAAGGTGGCCACACTAATTACCCTGAGGTTTTGAGGTAGCCAGTGCTCAATAAATATTTATTGAATAAATGCGTGGGTGGAGGCAGGCATGCCTGAAAGGTCATAGATCTCGCTGTTTTACAATTTAACTCTCCCATAAAATATATGTTGTGACAGAACTTTAGTGAAGCTTACGGCCAGCTTATATGATATAACTAATCTGCATTTGCGTAATGATCTGAGGAATTCTTCAAAACAGATTCTTTCAAGACTTTCTCATGAGAGTGAAAAAGTCAGCCCACTTTGAAGATGAAAGATTTGGATTTGCTGTCTTGTGTTACAACAGGAATGTGCTAATACGGAAACGCACGTGCGCAACAACACATGGGAGCATCTGCAGGCAGCCACTCAGCGACGGGTGTGGGAAGGTTGGCTTGGGGTTTGGGACTGCAGCTCAGTGTGTCACCCATTCTATGCAAACTCACTTCTTTGGGGGCTTCCCCAAATCTGTTTTACTTGGAGCATTTTTTTTTTTTTAAAGAGAGTAATTTCTGAATGAAACCAGAGCATGAATTTCCTGGTTGCTTGGAATTCCATAGGTTTTCTTTGACCCCAATTCTGACTCCCACACTTCCGGATGGTCAGAAAAGTGCATGTTGCCTCCTCACATCTGAGTCCCTAAACTGCAGCCGCACTGGCAGCCAAACACATACACTGCTCCCTCCCTGCCTATATTGTTATTCATTTTAATACAAGCCTTGACGAGATGCCATACATTTTTCTCTACTATCCAGGTCAGGTAAATGTTATAAAAACTTCCTCTTGCTTTGGAAACTATAGAGACGATAATGATGCTACAGGGATCTTCTGGGGCCAACTCTTGTGATGGAAGGCAGGACACCATATTAAGGGCTTGGTCACTGCAGTCACATTGCTGGCATTCACATCCATGCCCCCCACATCCTAGCGTGTGACCTTGGGCACATCATTTACCCACTCTGTACTTCAGAATTTTTCATCTGTAAAGCTGGGATGAAAATAATACCACCTCATAAAGTTATTGTGCGTATTAAATGAATTGAATCATCACTTAAGATGGATAAATCACTTCAGACCAGTGCCTGGATATAAGTACTCAACAAATGCTATTATGATTCATCAAGCAGGCTTTGCTAGGCACTGTGGTATGGGTGCAGGAAGGAGCAAAGATCAATAAGAAATGCAGTCTAGATTCGACACAACATTGTAAAATGACTATAACTCAATAAAAAAAGTTAAAAAAAGAAACAAAAAAGAAACGCAGTCTAGTAGGGGAGATAAAATAGAAACAAAGAGAACTATACAATAGACTTTACAAAATATGATGTATGCCTTACAGTGCTTTGAAAAGCTAAATTTTAAAAGTACTAGTTTAAAGATTAATGTTTTAAATATACTTTAGTTTAAAATATGAGCTTTGGATAAATGGAAGCATTGAATCTATTTTGCTCAGAGAATTTTTTTTTTTTAATAGACTAACTGAATCCTGCCTCTTGAAAGATTTCTTCCCAATTTCCAACACTTAAGTGATAATTTTTTTTCTATAAATGCCCATTCATTATTCCCTACTATACCTGAGGGAAATGTGAGTTTGCTTTATGAATATGGGTGGGAAGACTGAGTCATTCACATGTTACTTTCTCCTGCCATTTCTGGACATGAGGAGTCTGATCTGGGAACACAGTATCCAGCGGGGAGGTGGAATCATGGCTGGCAGAGAAGAGCATTCTTACACTGGTGCTGAAACTCTCACAGCTAAGGAGTCTGTCCTTCATTACCCACCAGGCTGAGCTTCCCAAACGTGGATATATTTTCAGATAAATGACCTCTCCCTTCTTCCCAGTAGCGGTGCTAAGTTATTTAGTTAAGACACTGACCTTAATGTGTATTTTATGTGTAGCTTATGTATAAGGGGTATTTCTCACTTAGCCATTACTATTTACCAATTCATGGAAAACTTGATATTTTATTCTCAGCAGAAATGACATCGTACACTGTCAATCATGTCATGAAGCCCTCAGGACCTACAAGATACATAGACTCATTTTCTAAAATTTCAGAGCCAGTAGGCATGCACTTAAAAACGTGTTCTATCCATCCTTTCTCATTCCCATAAAACATCTTTCTTAAATGTTACTGCTGGATGCAGGAGGAGGCTACTGTTATCAAAGGTATGGCTAAACTTTTGCTCCTACATTGAGTGAAAGTGGTGAGTTGTAAACCTACAGGTGAGATAGAGATTATCTAGACAGAAACTAAAAGACTACACTGCTATTTCAACATCGTTCTGTATTAAGAGACAAGAATAAATACATTTTCTTCCACTGGTGTCTGCCAGCCCTGACTCACTGGCTTTAAGTTTCATACACACATTCATGAATGTTTATCAGTGTGCTAGGCACTGGGGACACAAACAGGAAAACAATGACACAACCCCTTCACCAAGGGGGCCCATACTCCAACGGAGGAGACACACAAACTGGGTGACTAACCACCTCAGGTTTGTGAAAGACTAAAGGATTTTCCAGGGTTTGGGACTTTTCAGTTCTAAACTCTGGACAGTCCTGGGTAAACTGGGATGCATTGATCACTCACAGTAGCCACTTAGCCACAAACAGCAATGGCTAGGTGATGAACTCGCCTTATACATAAGATACACATAAAAGATTAAAAAAATATTATTCTTGACTACTGGGTCTATCTCACTGCCCAGACCAGGGAAAAATCAAATACACAGCTATTCCTTTTATACACTAGAAAGTGGCCAGAAGATTTGTATGCACAAAGTGGGGACTCAAAGGAAGAAAAGAGAACTTAGTCTGATGGTTTGGGGGAAGCTTCACAAAGGAAGTGAGACTCCAGCAGGTTCTAGAAGGATAGATGTATTTTGCCAGATGGAGAAGAGGGGCATGTTAGGGAGAGAATAGTGGATACAGAAAGATGTTCAGAAATATTCCATTCTGCTTAGCCAGAGTATAGGGCTAGTGAATACACACATGTGGGGTGGTGGTGTGGGAACAGAGGTCGGGGGAGAGAATGAGCTATGAGATGGGAAAGGTGCTTCCAAGTTATGGTATGAAGTTTTGTTTTGTTTCAGAGTCTCCCTACTTCTATTGTGGCTTTGGTCTAATAGCCTTGAAAGTCCATAGCCTTGAAAGTCTTCATCCAGGAGGATGTGCCTCATTCCTGAACTTGGAGGGATTATAAAATGAGTTTCACCATATTAACCACATAGGAAAAGCTGTGGTGCTCCCTAGAATTCTCAATTATTTCAGCATCATTTACTGGCTCCCTCCAATGTACTGGTTATTATTCTTACTTGGTAATGTGAGGGTAAGATGCTCCGTGACAATGCAGAATCACATCATCCAGGGGACTGGGTATGACAGTGTGCAGGGAGGGGTGACAAAAGTCTGACCTGTTATATACTCTGAACTGGATTGCTATTTATTAATAACTTATTTATGAGTTGCTAAAATGTGTAGTCACATTTTAGCCTAAGTCCTGTGAATTCCAAAAAATATGTCCAAGTATGATTAAGTATTGTACACCTGTGCATACATGGCACACATATAGAATGTTAGACACACACAGTCATGGATTACTGTGGTCCTGACTTCAAGGGAGAGTCAGAGAATTACCAAGGACACACAGAACAGTGAAAAATCATGAAAGCAACATCACTCATGCCTCAGAGTATCCAAGAAGGTGGGAGTCAGGAAAAGAGTGCCAACCAGGGGAGATGGACAAGACTGGGAGCAAGACTGTGGGACGATTTTGAAAATCAACAGGACATGAAGATAATTCCAAATCCATGTAATAGCAAAACTCTCCAGGTACCCAAGTCCAATGTTCAAAGTGAGAAAAAGATTAAAGAATATTATTCTTGACTACTGGGTCTTTCTCACTGCCCAGACCAGGCGAAAGTCAACTACACAGCTATTCCTTTTATATGCTAGGAAGTGGTTCAGGAAGAATTAGAAAACCAAACAAAATTAAAACACACTTTTTATGAATCTCAGAGAGAAAAGGATCTTTTCCCTGGATACCTAGAATCTGCATAGAACCTTTCAGGATCTTGCCACTGAAAAGTTGGCCATGGGGCCTGTGTGGGTGGGTGGGAGCCTATCATTCTGAGAAGATAAGGACCCCAGGAAGATAAGAGGCTTGGAAAAAAAGTAGTGGGAAGAGAGAATAAAGCTTTGGCAGAACCCAGAGCAAAGAAACGTGTCAGTAATTGTTGTCAACAATTCACTGTTGTCTTTAATAGGTAACCATTAGGGATAACTATTGTTGCAGAGTTTTATATAATTAGCACACTATGCCTAAAATTATGACATACTTTTGCATACTAAAAACTGAGAAACAAAATGGTAATAAGAATACAAAGACCCGGCTTTGGGTGACATGGCTTTCAAACCAGAAGAGTCTCTTCCAAGGGTTACCTTTCTGTCTCCCTTAGGGGCTAATCCTGATTTTACTCTTCTTGAACTTTGCCCTTACCCAACTCTGGAAATTGAACATGGGCCATTGTCTCTGACGATTACAACAATGATGATAGGAAGATTCTGCACTACTATCTGTGCATAAGGTTAGAGCTGTATGTGAGTGAGAACGGGAGTAGTCAGTAATCACACAGCTATGTACGTCTTGTCTCGGGCTTTGAAAAGGATATATTTGGTCCTGCTGAGGTCCAGTGATACAATAAGAAAGGAAAACACGGCACTCACTCAACAAGAAATTCCTTACATGGTAACACGGTGGAACCGTGAGTGCTGGTAAGAGCTCTCCCCCGATGCTCACCTAAGAGTTACCCACAAGTGGTGGATTAGGCCATGAGCAGTAACAGGTGAGGGGGCCACCTGCACTCAGGTTTCCTCATTCTCACGTGTACTTCTTGGGCTTCACCAAAAAGACTCACTTACAATGAGTCTCAGTTATCATTCTCTCTTATTTTTGAGATCGAACCAGCATTTGACATTGAAGCCACATTGGAAGATGAAGTCCACCTCTCACTGCCTTTGTGAAGTTCCCCTAATATCTCTGAACTGCAAGGGCCTCGTCTGTAAATATCCTGTTCAACTCACAGGTCTGTTCTGAAGAGCACACAGATAAAGTATATGAAAGTGTTTAAAAATGAGGCGCTGCCTAGATATAAGTTAATTTAAATATTATTCTGTTGTATTCAGAGTACGGGAGTCAAGCGTGACTTAAGTATGGACAGCATGAGGTCTCTCAGTTCCTGTCCTGGGCTGCAACCCTGTTCTACCACCTACAAGCTTGATGGCCTGTCTTCTTTAAGGTTCTCTGTCTGTAAAACTGGAATAATAGCACCTAACAAAAAGCATTGTGGTAATGATTAAATGAGTTATTCAAAATGCCTAATATATACCACGTGCTTAGTAGCTGGTAGCTATTAACATGACTTTTCTGGGTTGAGTGATAGTTACTAAACATTTACATATTAAGTCAATACCCCTAACTAAATTACTAAGTAATATTGCATAAAAAAAGACAATCATTTCTATCATTTTATCTATCTGAAAGTATATTCATTTTTTGGGTGCCCAATTAAAACCGGAGAGAGTGAAGTAAGAGTAGAATGAGGAGACTTTATCAGCCTCCATATAAGAGTGTTGTGCTTAATGATAATCTGAACTAAGCTCTTTACATTATGACAGACTCGATAAACGGTGCTTAATAAGCTTTCAGAAATTACACACCCAATGGTGAGTTTCTTCTAGACTAAACTAATGCAGAATTAATTTAATTGGCTTATTACAGCAAATAGTCTCCTTTTACCTGTAGTAGATTCAGTTAACCTTCTCAGCCACAGAACAGAATTGTTTTTTTTTTCCTGGACAATTTAAAAATGCATCTTATTTAGCTACATTGAACATACGAAATTTGATAATAAAAATTTTGTGACCCATCCATTTTTATTATACAATTACCTGAGTCAATTGTAACATAATTTCATGTGGTTAAATAGAAAGTCATCTGTTAAACACTAGTAATGAATAATGTGTAACAATGCTACTTTGTACCATAAAAAAAGGAAAACAATATCCCTTTCAAATTTATTCAGCTTTGACAGCACTGAGAAAAATATAGTTCTTATCTTTTTGTCTATAAACTTATCTTTTTTTTTCTTTTTATTTAATGATAATCTTAACATCAGTCTCATGTCTGTAGATATAAAATACATGTCTATTTTTTATCACAGCTTTGTAAGGAGATTCTATTACAATAATCCACCCTTCTGGGAAGCCTTCTTTCTATAACACTCACATGATGAGAATAAAATAATTAAAATAAAATAAAAGAATGATAATATATGTTATTGTCTAGTCAAATAACAAGCAGAAAAGGAAATAAAATGCTTTTAAATTTTAAGTATTCTTTGATCAACAGGCATAAAGAGAAAATAATGAGGCTTAACACAGGAAAATGGCCAAATTTATCCTTCTTACCACAAGGTGCAGTAGATATTCCTGGAACTAGAAGAGACCTTAGCAATCACCTAATCCAAACCACTCATTTAACAGATAAAAGCCAGGGAGGCTGAGTGTAATTTTGTACTAGCCTGTAAATTCAAAATCATGGATGCAAAAAAGGGAAGAACTATTAGTAATACTATGGTCTGTGACACAAAAGGAATTTTGAAAAACATTATTTGCATATTAAAAAAAGAGATGAAATTATAGTTCTCATGTGGGGGCAGGAGGGCATTACATTTACCTATCAAGGGTGACCGTCTTCTGTTTTATTCATAATAATGTGCCCAAAGAATGACATCAGGCTGCTGCTTCCTCAGTTTGACTAAATTCCCTCATCCCTCTGACAGTATTAGCATCTCTCTGAGCTAAATGCGATTCTAGTTTTGTACCTATTAAAGCTCTAAAAGACCTAAATGCCAGCCAACCACTTTAATTCCAGAAAGAATTCTTTTCCAACACCAAAGGAAGAAAACTGGCTGTGTTGTTTCAGCACGATATTCTCCAACACGACATGATCCTGGGGGATTTTTAGGATAATTTTGACTCTATGCAATTTTCCACTTCATGTGTTAACATCAGAACTTAGTCTCAGTCTAAGATATGACTCCAAAGTATGTGATGATACCGATCGGTAACATGAGACAATTTGCAGTTCATGGGCCACAAACCAAACATGTTTAATCCAGAGAGAAAATTAATAAACTATATAAGCTAAGTATTTTCATAAATTATAGAAAGACGACAACTATCTGCTTGTTATTATAATGTTGCCTTGGCAAGAGGCAAAAAGAATTATTCACTGAAAGATGGTGGCAGCTCTCTCGGTTGTAGAGCAATGAGCTACATAGAAAAGGTGGTCCCCTTCCTCCAGCAGGAAGGACAGCACTTTCCACAGCATCCTAAGTCCTCTCGGTGCAGAAATGACACTCCCCACATCCAGCAGCTCATATCCAGCTCAAAAGGTTATCTGCAACTCCCTTGAGCAACACTGACCCAAGTGCAGACCGTCCTCTCTGCCTTCATGTGGTCACTATCAAGTTCACACGGTCCTATAAAAAAAGATGGAGTGGGAGGAGAGCGCATGGTCCTTCCTTGGGAGCACACAGTGTGGTGTTTCCAGTTCTGACCATTTCTGCCCTGCCTCCCTGGGACGATGAGGGCTCAGGGACCGAGCCCCTCCCACTGCTGCCTCTATCACCGAGTTCCCTGGCTGGGTGCTCCCCGGTGTGCTCCTGAGCTGTCTGCCTGCACGGAACCTCTCCAGAAACGCCTAAACGAGAGCCTGATTTTAGATTCATAAAAAATGTTTTAAGACCAACAAACCAAAACCAAAAAAAACTCATGTTTACATCACATTCACCTCTTTTCACAAACATATTCTCAAAGAAAAGTTGATGCTAGAGTAATAATTCTTTTGTGTTTTATTACTGACTTCTAGACAAAAATGATTTATTAGAATTCTAAAAATTAAAACACATGTATATATATAACTCTGATGTCAAAGCAAATAATTCATTTCTATTTATAAAAGTCCACCTGCAATTAAACCTAATCAAACTTCTGGGTGCCTAAAGCATTCTTTATTTGGAACCAGAACATTTGCTAAATAAGGTAGTTTTTGAGCCCAAACAGTTGCTAATAAAAGGGAATTTAACTAGAGAGTAGAGTTCTTTTTCCTTCAGTTGAAAAGACATTAGGGGGAAGGAAAGGTAAGTAGAATACAGAATAAATGTTGATCATATTAAAATGAATCAGCAAGGGTGAAGTATCTCACAGCATGAAAAATTATCTCTAACCTCACATAAGGGGCTGATGAGGGGCACGTATCCCGATCTTGACCGGATGGCAGTGCTGAGAAGGGAGACTGGACACGAGACATCATTTCGATTTAAAAGGATCATAGTTAAAAAATATTCGAGGGGTCCTCAAAAAGAGTAAAAGGAAGCCATGAGTTTTTCTATTGATCTGTGGTTGAACTGTAGTATTAAGAAAGTAAACAATAGCCAGTTGAAACTGATATACTATGAAAGTATTACAGAGCGGGCAAGTAAGAAGCACCAATTACAAACTGTCAGAGATGCTAGCGTAGCGTAAAGAGCGTGTGCGCGGAGCTGGGGGAGGCCCCACGATGAGGCCTGAGGGCTTGCCTTCTCCAGGCTGAAAGGAGTGATGTCGCAAACTATTGAATTGGCCTGGGTCACCCAGAAGGAGGTAAAAATGTACGTGTAATGGCAGCAAAAAAGAGCCAACTGTAGTTTGGTTAGAGATGGAGGACCCTGTATTTATTTCAGTATCCTTACTGAACTTCATTCAGCTGTGAAGTTAACTGATTTATGCTTGTTTAACAAATATGAGAAATCTTTTATAAATTATAAGCAGATGGTATTAATATAAAAACACAGCTACTCTATTGAAAGGTCTTTCTTAGCTGTACGTGCATCTACAGCTGCAACCTTACTAGCCGTGTGCCCGTGGAGAACTCATTTAACTCCTCAGAGATTCGGTTCCCTCATTTGTAAATGCTGCAATCGTCATCTGGGACGATGGATGTGAAAGTAGTTGAAAGTTAAAACAGTGCCTTAAACAACACTATCTTTATTATTATTATTATCACAAATCCCCAGCTATCTAAGATTAAACATACTACAGAAAACTACAACAAAAATATGTTCCTTGGGAGTTACCCTGAAACCTCAACCCCTCTGGAGGCCATGGAAACATCACACCCTGAATTCCTTACTCTTTGCTTCATCATTTTCAAAGGGATTATGGAATGATAAGAAATGCTATTTTTTAAATTCAATGCAGCACACTCTAACCATGAGATAAGTTATATGTTTCTTACAAATCAAATAATTTCCCTTAGAATTGTTCACTTTTGGGGGTGTACTGAATCATGAAAGAACTGGAAAAGCAAGTAATGCCAAAAGGAGAGTCCTTATCCATGTCATTAGGATACACAGGATAAAACATCACCAGCGTTAACTGAGCGCTTCCTACCTACCTGTGTGGAGAGCTAAACACCAGCTGTGGAATGAGACTGTCTAGATTCAAATTCTGGCTGTGTTATTTAGTACTTGTAAAAATATCTGTATCTCAGTTTCCTTATCTATAAAATGGGGATAATAACACAGACCTCAGGTTTTTCTGGTGGAGATTAAGTGAATTAGGATATGTAAAGCACTTAAAATATTGCTTGGCATGCATTAAGTGCACAATAAAAGTTCTTCCTCTCCACTCCCCTCTCTCCTCTCTCTCTGGTCCTTGTCCTCATCCTCCTCCCCTTCCTCCTCCATAATCTGTCTACTCAATATCCCACAGCTTGAAGCTGCAGGGCTGGTGTACTATGAAACGCTGCAGCCCATACTCTTGGCCACTAGATGAGAATAACTGATATGATCAAGTGCTATTGACAAGATTCAGAGCTCACCTTAGATTAGAAAGTCACTGAACAACTTCACCAACCATGCACTTCAGTTTAGCATCTCCTATTAACATAAATTTGTACATTGGGAAAAAGGATTTCTTTCTTAAATAGCTGTTTAAATAGCACCAAGAAAAGTTTGCTAGTTTTTGAAGACTGAAGAAAAAAATGGAAAGTTTGAAAAATCAACTTTTAGTACAGGAAAAAAATTCTTTAAGAATGAGCAAGATTTGAAAAGGATATTCTTTTATGTTTATTTCTAATTGGAAATGTTTTACATTTATGCTGACTTTTTAAAAATTCTAAAGTTACGAAGCTTTTTCTTGGGATATTTAGAAAACTACTCAAAGGCATGAAGGAGAAAAACATTCTTAAGATATGACACTGAGCTAAAATCCTCTCTAATGACTTTCCAACTTGCTACATCATGATGCATACTCATCATTAACCATGAAATGAATGCAATTTTCCTTTTACATTTAATGTTATGTTGGAGATATTATGCAGTATCTTTCATACTTTCTGGAATTGCACACAAGTAACATTTCATAGTAGCAGATGTGTGACATCACATGAAAACTTGTAAAACCTTCACATGAAAATCACATCTGTCAGTCTCCACTATCATTTTAACTGTAGTTTTATGGTTTGCTTCTCTGTGCCAGAGAAGGCAGCTTTGCATGAAAGCTGTTCCAGGAAATTGTGTCTTCTGGACTAGCTAGTTAAGCAAATTGTGTAACTGCCATTGAAACCAAAATGTACCCAGCAGACATAATTTCAAAAAAGAGGAGAAAAAACCACATTTGTACAAAACTCACAGCTGTTCAACTCTACATTTTGTACTTTTTTCATCAAAAATATTCCCTTTTTTATGACTAGTGACAGTTAAATTTCTAGTTAGCAACTTTAGGGCTTTTTAATACATTGCTAAGTGCTGCACTATCACGGATTTGGTGTCTGTCAGGAGAAATTGGGCTAACCTCTTTCTGTGGCTACATAGAGTAGAACTGTGGTCTGTTCTGTCTGCAGATGAAATAGGGAAAGATGTTGAGTAGGGCTCACTGTTCTTTAAAATACAGAGCTGCGTGGCTGCCTCTGTAGCTCTGAACTAGGGCCAACATCCCTACATCGAGGTCCACACAACAGGGACTCTTCTTCTTTCAGGACATGGGAGTCTTGCTCCTGGGGTGCCATGGTGTCCAGGGCCTCTCTCAAGTCATGGGTAATGGAGCTGGTGGCTCAGAATGCCTGAGTTAGAAGCCAGTCTGATGGGGCTTATGCAGCATGACTTCCTATTGTTGGGTACCCTCCTGTGATATTGTTTCAGAGGGGAGCCAGGGAGGAGATGTTCTCTGGGGACCCCTTGTTCTTCTCCAGCGATGAGTTCCAGAAGCTTGTTTGGACCATCACAGATTATGAATGCTACATTAATGGGATGCATTTTGAGCAAGAGCTTGGAGTCCTAGTGTCCATTCCTCTCAGTAATATGTGATACTGGGTAAGTTACTTAACTTCTTCAGCCAGAGTTTTCCCATCTATAAATTTAAGATAATTTACTGCATTATACTATAGAGAGGATTATAAATGCGTTAAAACCCATTTCATACTAAGCACTCAATAAATGTTCTCTATTTTAATGATATGACAACGATGATGATGATAATTTTTCTGAGTTGGATATATTAAACCTATAATGTTAAAATTGAATTTGCACAGTACAGAATTATGGCACAGTAAGGTAAAGTCAGCAGCAGTGGTCAAAAACTATTCAATCCAGGTTTTTTGGTTTCAAGTTGTATAAACACTTTTTTGCTATTGATTGCTGGAATCCTATCTGCTTGTCTGTGGCTGGCAGGAAAATGAATGTTTGTGCAACTGTGCCAGAGGCACAAGGCTGATTTCAATCTCACATGCCCTGCTGATGACAGAGCCCACTCCACAATTTCTGCTCCCAGTTGTTGGTCTTTTTGAAGAGCAACTGACTGCTAGGTTAGACTCCTAGTTGCCCTGCACAGGTTTTTTTCCCCACTGGGTGGGAAAGTGGAATTTTTTTTTATATTTTGTGACTAGTACCTCTAATTGTGTAATTGGGTGTGTAATTAAACACCAAAAATGATAGCTCTTCAGAGAATCCATCATCATTGGTAGGATTAGTGAATTGACATTTCCTTGACGACAGATTTACAGTAAAGACTGCCTTGCTTTGTTATGTTAACTGAATGTTAATATTACAAACTAAAAAAATGTGACTCCTTGTTATCACTGTAATGATAAAGTATCTTAATCTAGGCATCTTTTACTTTTATATTTATGCTATCTATAATGGAAACTTGATGTAGTAACTTAAACGAGTCTTACTGTTTTTTTCTTATAATTAACTATAAGAAATTAGGTGACCTTCTTCCAACAAAAATACTCTATGAACTGAAAGTGATAAATAACCACTATGTTCATATATGTATTTGTATAAATTCCACAAACAAGACTACTATTCAGAACCAATAGATACCTTGTGAAAATCATAGGGTGATGGAGATGAATTTCAATTTTTTGAACAGTTAAAACAAACTGTATAAATAGGTGTACCCCAGTGAAAAGGGGACAAGTTGTCTTTGTTGTGATGGAAGATATCGCTTATTTCAAGTAATGTTTACATTATATAGAACAAATTGAGGTATTTTAATTATTTTGATGATTTTTTTTTACAAAGGACATTTCTAAGAAATATTGGCATATAGTTCTACTTAAAATTATCTTGAGACTTGAACTATCTGTCTCAGTTTTTTTGATTGATCTGATACACCTGCACACCTAATTATTGGTACTGATGTATCTTATGGAATCATGTCATGGGGAAAAAGCCATGACAAGGAGCTGGATGCAACTTGAAGGAAGCTGAACTACTTGACTCACTATGACCTGTATCTAAGACCTCACAATCACTTGAAATCTAAAACCATTAAATATGTTAGTCTGATCTGATTATGTAAGACATGACAGACTAAATTATGAATAATTTACTGACTATGGTGATGATACATGAAAAATACAGTGGAGAAATGTAGAAAGAAATGCAATTCAAGCAAAACCAAATACAAGGTAAACCATCTGAAGTATAATGATAATGAGGACAATTTTCTTTTAGGTTTATAGCTAATGTCCAATTCAGTCATTAACTACAAGGGGTCTACCAGCTGCAGATCTTTACTTGGAGAACACACACTTCTATGATCAAGAAGTAAAGGAAGCATTGCTTTCTGACACATGGGTCTCTCACCTCTACAACAGACAGGTAGAAAAGGAAGGTTTGAGTTAAATACTATTTCCCTCATTGGAAGTCAGCATGAAAGGAGTTGAGAACATGGAAGAAAAATGTGAAGATTTAGAATAGGACAAGGGTCAGCATACCATGCCCTGCAGGCTAAATTTGGCCAGCTGCCTTTTTTTTGTAAATAAAATTTTATTGAAACATAGCTACACCCCATTCATTTAAATGTCACCTATAGTTGCTTTCAAGCTACAACAGCAGAGTTGAGTAGTTGTGACAAAGGCCATTTGGTCCCCTAAAATACTTGTTATCTGGCTCTTTATGGAACTGTCAATATCTGGACTCAGGAAAAGGTTCTTATTTAATAAATTCTGCAAGGAAGTGTATTAAAGATGAAATCTATATGTTACATACCTCTGCTCTCTTTGCTTACATGGAACGACCTTGGATTTCAGATGTAATACGTTTAGGCAAGGGACAATTTGATTTGATTCAACAAATTAAAAGACAAGCTAGCATTTAATGGAAACCTTTGATGTTGATTAATTTAACCAGGAGCTGCAGCTACGTTATTATTAAAATACATGTATATTTTAATTGATCAGCAATATAGTGGGATTTGGAGTCTTACAACTGTTTATAAGTGATTTCCCCTTATTTTTACAGTTACTGATATCTCCATGTATTTATTTTACTTTTTGCATCTACTAAGCATCCACATGACATTAGAGCACTAGACACCATGTTGGAAAACTACATTTGACAAATGAAGTGAATTCACCTTTACTGGAAATGACTGACTATGGTGCTAAAATTGGGGCTTTTCCAGATGAAGATGGTGGATCAAAGTATTAAGTGCTCATGAGGGAGCTGCTCCAGGGCAGGGAGCACAGGGGTCATACTCATCTGTACCTCCCCAGCACAGAAAAGGGCTCAACACTTAGTAAATGCTCAGTAACTGTCTGAATATTGCTGCAAAAACAATTTAGCAATGATGCCATCGGTCTGTAATCCTTTATCATCTAGACTATTATTGCTAAAAAGAATATGATTGGAGAAAACAGAGTTAGATTTTCATGAATAATGTGAACATCTATAGTTTTTCAACTTCTGAATTCTTAGGTAAGTAGGTTTTGTTATTCACCGAGTAACATTGACAACATGACACAACAGATAAAAACTAAAAAATTTTCTATCAGAAGAGGAGGCTCTGGAAAAGTAAGTCACATATTTAACTTCTGAAAATTATAACTATTACTTGATTTTCCTATGAAAAAATGTGTATATAACTGAATCCCTAATAGGGTCTTTATTCTGAATAAAAGGCTGTGAGGAGGGGTAACATATTACGCTAAGATACATTAAGGCCATGCAATCTCCAATAGATAACATAAATGTTCAATCTACAGAAAAAACACTTGATTTAAAATGGAGCCTTAAAAGACAAAGAAAAAATCTGAATTTTATTTCATTCCTCAACTGGAGAGTATGGTTGTTTCATTTAATTGACTTCAAAATCTGGTTTAATAGAACATCTCTTTCACACAACTGGTCAGCTCCCAACATTTTGATTGCAAAATGAAGGGCATTTACTTTGATATCTTTAATTATCACTCATTTAGAGGACAGTGTGAAACACACTTTTCCAATTGGTGTTTTAGAGTCATAAGTCAAAGGAAAGGAAAGACAAATTAGCCAGCTGGAAAGGCAAGACACAGCTAGTTAATGCTGCTAGAGTCTTTGTAGGTACTTCAAAGTAAGATGAAAGGGGAATAAAGGAGCTGTTAGCCACACATGCTCAATAAATGAAATACTAACACAATTTCACAACCCATTAATAACAAGTTAATATCAAACTTAGAGACTTACTCAACATAATAAGTGCCATATATGGGATCATCGATTTTTTCCCAGCCATATGGAAGCTCTGAAAAAGAAAGAGTTATTTCTCTCAGTAAGTAAGTAACAGATATCACTATTTCTAATAAAAAGTAATATAATTTAATTGTTCGTGAATTGCAGAAATAGTCTACCAAAGTGGCATAAAGCATTCAGAGTCAGCACCAAATTTCAGACGCATGTTGTAGGAACTATAAGAAACACTGACTTGAAAACCGACACTTAAAACACAGAGCTCTCCTCTCTGCAGGTATACTACTGGGTCTAGCTGTTTATCCTACGCCAAGCAGTAGAGTGAACATCTTTGCGTTACCACCAATCAAGGCAACACAGAAGGCACATTGCTTTCCTGAAAGAGCACACAGCTTTCTTATTTATTTGCACTGTTAAAAGGAGCAGTTCAGGATAAGGATCATATTTTCAAAATATATTTCTGAGAATAGCAAACTGTTTCTGATGACTGAAACAAAGACATTATACATTCTCAATTGACATCCCACTATTGGAGATGGCTAGCTTGCTGTTCTCTCTCTATGGGTCAGAATTTGAATGCTGCAAATAAACAATCTGGGCATATTTTTGTACAAAGTTTAAAATTCTAAACATCCTAGACAATATGGTTCATATTCCCAATTCTCCACCGCAAATTTTAATACACATATACATTAAAATATCAATAATATGATAAAAGATACTTTAGGTAAAAACATTGTATTTGAAAACCAGGCTTTGCTTTATGATACTGTTTTCCAAATTCATTGAGCCTTTATAATTATTAACTCCAATAAATATGAATAATAATTATATAACTATGAATAATATACATTAATAATAATATATTTTCTTCATAGATATTAATTACATAGATATTAATTATATACATAGAACTTGAAATCTAAGTAAGATACATTGCCACGCTTTAAGTAATATATTTAAATGACACTTAAAATTTTGTTATTGCAAGTAGTAACATATATTTATGACAGAAAAAACACAGTTACAAAAAGAAAATTAGAATCATCTGCAATCCTGCCATCCAGAGAAGCTACTATTAATATTTTGGTGAATAGCCTTCAAATATTTTCTATACAAATAAATTTTAAAGAAATTAGATCACACAGTGCATATTATTTTTACAGCCTGGTATTTCTATCTAACAAAATATCAAGGGCATCTTCAACATGACTAAGTGTTACTGAACAGTATCACTTTTAACGTGGCACCAGAGTAGAGTGTGTTATGGTCAGAGCCTGTGTAATCCCACCAGTCTTCTATTATTGAACATTTGGGACTTTCCAGGTATATATCATCTGCGTTGGACTTACTAAAAACTAAATCTTTCATCAATTTCCTAGTAATTTAGTCATGATAAATTCCTAGAGGTGGTATTTCAGATTAAAGGGCAGGTACCCTTATATGGTTGTGACAAATCTATATATCACATCTAATTATAGATGTGATAAATCTGTATCTATATTTATCTAAATCTATATATGTATATCTATCTTCCAGATGGTTACCTTCCCACTCACAAAAGAGTCACTGGGAACTTATGAGTGACTTTATTTCTCTGTACCATCAAATTAAATGCAGGTTCATAATTCCTCATTCAAAACTTTTCAGGACTGAGAGGTTTTGGAATTCAGAATTTTTCTGAGTTTAGAAAGATAAAACGATGCAAATGCATTCTATTCCATAACGCTCCAAGCAAAGTTTGAGGAAGCACTTTATAATCAAAGTCATGAGTATTTAAGCAGCCCAGATCATGTGACTCTCACTAAGAGGCACAAATAAGGACTGCTTCTCATTAGTTAGCACTGGTCTGCTTCCAGCATGTCCAGGTCAGGTTACTTTTTGCTGCTAATGAGTTATAAAAGGCAGTTTTTAGAGTTCTTGAATTCTGGATATGCAGATAAAGTACTGTATATCATTACTTTAAAAATCAACCACATTGGTTTTAAATGGCAGCTCATGGTTATTTTAATTTGCTTTTCTTGGATCTTCAGTTAGTTTGAACATTTTTTTATTTGCTCATCCTTGGGTAATTTTTTTGTACATTTCTTGTTTTTATAAATCAATTCATATTGATGAATTTTGTACTTCTTAAGTAGAGTTCTCTACTGATTAAGAATATTAATCCTTTATCACATGTGTTGCATATACGTTTTTAAGAATTTGTTTAGATTTTAACTTTGTTGAACATTTTCTTTAACATATTGTTGCTTTAAATTTTATTTGGTAAATTTCTCAGCATTTTCCTCTATGGCTCCTATTGTTAGAGCAGGCAGATGGCTAGATATGAGCAGAGAAAGGGGGACACAGGCCAAATGTCAGGAATTGGGCAGAAAGGAGAGACACAGGCCAAATGCATGAAACCATACATTATGCAAGCAACAGGGGTCCCTGGGCAGAGAAAGAAAAGCAGGAACCTCTGGGCTGATAAGTGGTCACACCTTTTGGGGTAAGTTAGCCTTGCAGATTAAAAGAACCCATCATACACCGAGGCCATGACACTTCTGATCCAGACTAAATAAGGACAAAAATCCCTCCTCCCTTTGGGAAGGTGGAGTTGGGATGAAAATCAGAGAATACAACCCCAGACCCTTCCCTCCCTAATAAATATTCCATCCATTAATTTTTACACTTTATGTAACCAACTTGCCAAAGAAAGTTGGGGCAGCCCCTCACCTGAGCCTGCCTGCCTTCCTCTTGAGAGTGTACTACATCCATCCCTTAATAAAGCCTCACTTTACTTTTTTAATCACTGTGTCTAGTCTCTGAATTCTTTCTGGAATGGGACAAGAACGTGGAAACTGGTTACATCACCACTAATACTATCAGTGGAACTTAGCTTAAATACTGAAGAAATTTTTCAAGTTTTGTTTTAAAGTATAAAGTCTAGGCTATGACTTTGTTTAATAATTCTTGGATTGGGCATATGTTAATAAACTTATAACACCAAATTGTGAAGCACCTTAAGAAACTACTTTTTTTCAAAATGATGATAAGAGTATTACTGAGTATTTATACTATGGTCCAGGCACTGACTCACTTTATCTTAACAACAACTGAGGATTTAAAAGCCCTGTACTTTGGTTCCAGAGATCTTAACAAATTCAGATATTAATTTAGGCACTCTGTTTAATACAGTGTAAACAACACTTAATTTAGACTAATGATAATAACTATCCAGATAGTTTTCACCAAATCCCCCATGCTATTGGAGAATTTGGCTATTAAAAAGAAAAACCATTTAACAAATATTTGTTGAGTGCCTTTTGTAAGCAGCTAAAGGAAGGACAACAATTGATATTATGGATATTTATTATTAATATGGCTGAATACATGGATTCATATTTATAACAGGTTGAATATCACCTCACAAATAAAATAATATATAAAATAATCATATTTCATAATAGAGTAAAACCCTAAAATTGTTAGTTTTATGAATACTAACTCTACTTCTTAATGGCAATGCTATATGGAAACATTCCTTGGTCAAATTTAAAAAATTGTCTTTTACAATGTAAACTATTCCTTCACTTATTTCTTATCTTTGGCTGTTTTTTGAGTAAATCACTAATTTTAAGCAATGTATCCCACAAGCATACAGTTCACTGATTCTTTATCTTTGTGGATTTGCAATGCCACAGGTTCTGGGCACAATTCATTGGTATCCTTTCTAATTTGTCATCATGAAGTTTTCATCAGAATTTAGGGAGAATTTGATTTGCTTTTCGTAAGTTTTAATATAGTTTGTTTGCTTATTTCATATTTCCAAAATAAGCTATTAATTTATGCCAAAAGAAAATTATATGTCATGAACACTTACACTTTCAGATGAACTATTAGTGGTCCCTGACTCACACTTTGAGACAAAATGATACACTGAAGCTCTAACCTTCTGTTACAAGCAGCTATCATGCATTTCATTTATAATGGTTGTAAGGGATTGATGGGAGAATGTTACAAGAAAACAGTAACAGATAAATACATTGGTTCATTTGTAAATACAACAAAATGGGTATAAAAATCTACAACCAATGTTTAAAATTGTGTGTGTGTGTGTACATATGTATGAATGTGTATGTGTCTGTATATATGTGTGTATGCATGTGCATGTATGTGTGCACATGTGTTTGTGTGTATTCCCCTTAATGACATTCTTCTTGAGTACAAAGAAAGGTCTAGGCTAGAATGCTAATAAAAAAACACAAATTTTCCTTCATGCATAAAAAGACAAATCATATACTTCTTAAGATTATTAACTGAAAAGTAAATATCTGTATGATGACAAAAGTTAAGAACATCTTTCACTATAAAAACATAGCTACTTGCACTTGAGTTAGTTTTTAAAAACCAATTGCTTCTTTTAAAAATTAAGCTAGCAAATGAGAAAAAAGAATTTCCAGTATTGTACTATTTGCCCAAACAAGCAAGCATGCAGCTTGGAGCTCTTGGGTCCTGGGTTATTTAGAACACTGAATTCAACAATATCTGACAAATCTGCAGATGATTAAGGTCACACTAATGAAAAAATAACATATATTATGCAACAGAGAAAAATAAACACTTGAGATCAGCAAGGTTAATGCTGCATTAAGAACTGTTTTAACTGAGATTTTCTTTAGGCCATTGAACCATGGAGCAAATTCAGTGATTAGATATTCCTAAAGTGATTCACTCTGCAAAAGTCTTTGAAAATGTCTAGGTTAAGTTTTAGTCAGTCATATAAGCTTTGTAAAATTGTAATAGAATCAAAAGATTAAAGAGACATCTAGTTCTGCCTGGATTCTGCCACAGCCACCATGCCATATTTTTAATTTACTTGCTCTTTCCAATTCTTATTTATTTATTTGTTTCATTTTCATTGCACGAAACTGAGACTCCTTTATGTTACCTCAAAAAAAGCAGCTTTTATACTACAATTGGGAAACTTATAGAATCCAAAGAGAGTACTTCTTACAGAACTGAGACCCAAATACTTAAAATCTATAAGGAACCTGAGATACATTATCTCACTGCTTTGATCTCTGAGTTTCCCAATTTTGTATCCCCCTCCCTCAGCCCTCACCCCACTTCATTAATCCAGTTCATTTTCTTGAAAATAGATCGACGCTCTGTTTTCCTACATAAAGCTGAGAGTGTATCCGTCCAGATCTTTTTTTCTGTGTATCAGGACTCAAATTTGTTCCTCTTTACCAGTCAATTTTATTCTCTTCAGTCAGGAAATTAAACAATCAAACAAAACAACAAACTACAGAACCTAAATTTGAAAACAGAAATTGTTCCTTTATGTTCTTCCCTCTTTCATCTTCCTGAGAGTGTCCACATGAAAGAGCACAAACCCATGGAAACACAGACTGAGATCTTCGTTCGTGGGGCTGGGAGTAGAAGCTTTACTATTTTTACATGAGGAGGAAGTAGTAGCTAATCTGCATTTTACAATACTGCCATGTAATTCATGTTATCATGTGGATTCAGCCTGACTATTTCATTACCACAGCATTATAATGGATTTTAAAATGGCTTGTTGTTGATAAAATATACAATGGCACAAAAAAAATTCAAAATAAAGTTATTCCTTAATGTATCTTACTAAATTTGAAAGGAAGATGCACAAGATTTTCTTGACAGATACTGATACATAAAAAAACATGTGCTCAGTAGTGTTTTGGGCATTCAGGGGCCTTTCTATCTGGAAGAAAACTGTCAGATGTAGATAAGAACTTTTGCAATGCTAACTTAAATATGACAGAGTAATCTACTAGAGATGGTGACAAGAAATGGTGGCAGAAAGGCATGGCACAAAAAAAGATACTATCTGGTAAAGACTCAGAAAGAGTCATATTTGGTTTAAGTTTGCAAGCTTCATTAGAAGGCAAAAAAGTGATAAATTTAGTAGGTTTTTTTTAAATTCTTAGAGCTCTGGAGAAAGGTCTGGCCATAAAGAAAGATTTGGGAAATAAGTGTATGTTAGGATTTCAAAATAAACACCTCCACTTTCCTCTTAACTTCTATAAGTCTATGTTAACCCATCTATTAATCTATCTACCTATTAATCTATCTATAATGATAGCATCACCATCCACTTAAATTTATTTATGGAAACTTACTAGGCTCCTATAATGTAAAGTCTGGCATCTAAATTTTAACCTCTCCACTGATGCAGAAAACCATAGATATCCACAAAGAGAGCAATAAAACCATCCATAACCCGTATCTACAACATAATTATGAGAAAGAACTTCAAAAGTTTTACCATGAACTTCAAAAGTTATATGCAAGTAGAGAAATAAACATCCCACTCCATCAGAGTCAGCTCAGAAGCCCATTCTGGATCAGAAAGTAAGATGAAGAGTGGGCAAGGAGCCCAGGGGTGGAAAAGCAGATTAAAACCCTCAGAAAGATAAATTCCTATCCTGAATGGGAAAATGCTGATAACAGACCTGGCTGATCAGAACACAGCCACTAGGGAATTGGAAGAAAGGGGTTTGAAAGTGAGCAGAATGTGGGAAGGCACTTCTTAAGAAGAAAGTAGAGATGACGTTGATGGAGGAAACGGCCCTTGAAAATTTGCTCATGACAGGAAATAAGTATGAGGTAGAAACTATGTGTCTGCAGAAACAAAAAAAGAATCACAAGACCATAAGATATAGCAACTACTCTGCAAAAAAAAAAAAAAAAAAAAAGTTAGCCACTAACAAATCAGAACTTCACAAAAGAAAGAGAAGGGGGTGCTTGCTCATGGACTAAGAATGTAGTAATCCACCCAAATACTTTATTTTTGCTTATATAAAATTGCTATTGCTGGTTAAGGGAAAAAATTCAAAATAAACAAAATGGACAATATTCAAAGAAAGTTTCTATAAGAAATCAAAAGTGAGAGTCAAAATAATATGAATAATGAAAATTTATCCTCCCTTATAGAAAAAAACACAAATGAGAAAAGATATTTTGAAACAAGCATTTACAAATATAAAACTACGTTTTGAATCAGAAATTTAAAGCTCGAAACAGAAATGGACAAAGAATAAAGATAGTAAAGAAGACCTGACTAAAATGAGAAAATAAATTTTAAAAGAAGAACCTTTGAAATGAAAACTAAATTACAAGCTGTTCAAGAGAGAACAGATTCAATTGCAAATATAATAAGAACAATTAAGGAAAAACACTGCAACAACTAGGAGAACAAAATTACATAAACAAAAGGTAAAAAGAATCAGGAATAAGTCATACTATAGAAGATAGGCAAAGATAATCTGGTATATGTATCACTGTAACACATAAAGAAGAAGAAAATAATAGAACTAATACTTAAAACTATAATCCAGAATTATTTCCAGAAATAAAATAACTACATATATCTCTACATTGAAAGGGCTGTACAAATACTTGGAACTATGTCCCAGAATAGTCAATTCCAAGACACATACCAATTTGCCATTAGACTTAAGATATAGAGGAAAAAACTGGCTAAAAGATAAGTTCCTTTCAATATAAAAAAATCAGGTTGATACTACATCTTACGAACAACATACACAGCTAGACAACAGTGAAGCAGCATCTTAAAGAATCTCAAAGAAAGAGTGAACCAATGATTTTATGTCTAGCCAATCTATCTTTTAAATATCAACACACACACACACACAAGAACCTGAGGAATACTGCATCCAAGAACCCTTTCTGAGGTGCCTACTCACCTTAATTAAACCAATTTTAATTCAACAAAGAGATGACTGGAAGGAAGCACTAACAGTAATCATTTAACATATTTAAATGTAGGCCTCAGTACAGAACAGAGGTGGAAAACAAGCATACTGGAATAATGTGAAAATGTTCTATGTTTATACATGGCTGAAATAATGCATTTAAAGAAGACAAAAGAGAAAAAGAGTGATTTCACTGATTGTTGTTTAGGTTATAGGTGGGAGTTACAGAATACCATTTATGGCTAACAACAGACTAAGGGCCTTATAAAAGGTATCAGTATACAGGCAAATATTAGACAAATAGAAACTGTTCTAAATGCCCAAAGAAACACACACAGAAACAAAAAAGGCTACAAAGAGAAAGAAACACAGTCAGTTAAACATGATATGGTCACTAATATAAAATAGTATGACAGAGTTAAAACAAAACATAGAAATGGATGTAATTTACTTCTCTTATTCAGATTTTCTAATTACCTCATGAAGAAAAACCCAGTTCCACACTTTGAAGAAAAGATACACTTAAGCAAAGTGATTCAGAAAGGCTAAATAGAAAGGGTTGGGCAAAGATACGTCAGACAAGTATTAAAAACAAGAAAGCAGTGGGTACAGTCCTGCTACCAGACTGCAGAATTCAAATCAAAAGCATTAACCAGGACAGGAATACATCTTTATTACAATAAAGTCATAATTCATAATGAAAACATAACAGTTATCAATATCTACATATAAAATAATACAAACCACCTTTATAATAATGGTAACCACAGGAATTACAAGGAGAAATAGAAATGCACTAATAACAAATATTTAAGACTGCTCTCAGTCTTAGATAGATCAAGTTGACACAAATCATAGGTACAGAACAACTAAATACAGTATAATTAATTAGGCAAATCTTTTGGCCCCCTCATCTCGCTTTCTAGTTTTACACTCCAATAGAGAACATATATTCTTCTCAAGTATACAATAGTCTCCAAAATTGTTTCTATGTTAGATTATAAAAATGTTTTAGTAAGTTTCACAAAGTAAAAATAATATCAACACAAATCTATGACCATAATGCAATAAAATTTACTAACAAAATCATAATTAAATGAACTGCCCTCTAAAAATTAAAAACTATGAACACCTCATGTGTCAAAGAGGAAACATAAACTGAAATTGCAGACTTTCTAAAAGTAATGAGAGTAAAAAAGTGCACTAAGCAGCAAAATCTGTAGGATACAATTAAAACAGGGAGCAGAGGAAATTTTATAGCACATATAGACGGAAGAATAGAAATAATGAAAGTGAATTCCCAACTCAAAAAGCTAAAAAAAAAAACAACAAAGGAATCCCTCCAGGAAGAAAAAACAAAACAGAACAAAAAACAAAAAAGGAATATAAATGATAAAAGCAAAACTTCGTATGGTAGAAAATGGAAAAATTATAACACTAATCAAAATGCAGTTTTTTAAACATCAGCAAACTAAGGATTAATTTAATATTAAAAAGAGATGTCACATATAACAAAGTAAAAAAGGACAAAAGGGAAGCAATCACAAAAATAATAGAATACTTTGCACAAACCTATGCTACCAAAATTGAAAATCTAAATTAAATGGATAATTTCTTAACACAACATAATTTATGAAAATTGGGTCCAGTGGAGATAGAAAGCTTCAATAGATAGGTTTTTAGTCAATTTACCATAGTGAACTCTAAATGGAAAAGACAGAAATGAAACAATGAGTACTAGGTATACTTCCTTTATAGACTGGCTTTGAGTAAAGGCTTTCTTATCATGACTCAAACTTGACAAATCTGACATACAAGCAGCAAAGAATCTCTGTAGAATCCAAAACACCATAATCAAAATTAAAAGATAAATGAAAACTGAGACAAAATAATTGTAACATATATTAGTGATAACTCATGCACTGTTGGTAGGAATGTAAATTGGTACAACCACTACGGAAAACAGTATGAACTATCCTCAAAAAACTAAAAACTAAAAACAGGACTCCTATAGGTTCCAGCAATTCCACTTCTGAGTATTTATCCAAAGAAAATGAAAACACTAATTCCAAAAGATATATGAACCCTTGTGTTCACTGTAGCACTATTTACAATAGCCAAGATATGAAAGCAACCTGTATCCGTTGATAGATGAATGGATAAAGAAGATGTGATAGAGATCTTCTCAGCCATAAAAAATTGTAAAATTTTGTCATTTGTGACAACATGAAGGGACTAAGTGAAATGCTGTGAAATAAGTCAGAGGAAGACAAATACCAAATGCTTTTACTCATATGTGTAATCTAAAAAACAAGCCAAATAAACAAACATAACAAAACTGAAAAAGACACGTAGATACAGAGAACAAACTGATGGTTGCCAGAGGGGAGATGGTGTGGGAATGACTGAAATAGGTGAAGAGGATCAAGAAATACAAACTTACAACTGTAAAATAAATAAGTTACAGGGATGTAATGTAAACGTAGGGAAAATAGTCAATAATATTATAAAACTTTGTATGGTAATGGATGGTAACTGGACTTACTGTGGTAAGTCCAGTTTCATAATGTATAAAAATATCGAACCATTATGTTGCACACATGAAACTGATATGATACTGTATGATATCATGTCAGTATGTCAGGTATAATTTAATATTTTTAAAAAAGGAAAGGGAAAATAAAAAGACTAAAAACTTGATAGAAAAATGTGCAAGAGCCAGGAAGAGACACTTGACAAAAAGTATATACAAATGTCTTTTATACATGAAAAGATGTCCCACTTCCATTAACACAAGAGAAATGCAAATTAATACTACACTGAGATACTATTCTTCATCTATCAGATGGGCAAAAATTCAAAAGCTTGACAACACACTTCTGGAACTGCCCCCCATCATACAATGCTGGTGGATGGGCAATATGGTACAACCTCTACTGAGAGGAATTTAGCAATAACTAACACAACCAGACATTCTTTACATTTTGACTCAACAATCCCTCTCTGAGAAATTTCTCTAAAGTTTCATGTTCAACAGTACAAAACATCAAATGCACGCTGTTATCCACCGCAGTATTATCTTACTAGCAAACCATGGAAACAACCTGAATATCCAGGCAGAGATGAATAGCTCCATAGACGTGGTGCGCGCACACGATGCCGTACTATACAGCTGCAAAGCTTATGAGGAGAATCCCTATGATCTGATACATGGTGATTTGTGGCATATTTTGCCAAATAAAAATACTCCTATGCTTATTTTTGAGAAAAGGTACACAAGAAGGTGAACCGGAAACTGCTTAACTATAGGAGATAGGCATGAATGGTAAAGTTGAAGGGATTAGGTAAGAGAATGAGATGTTTTTGAGAAAAGCTCTTTATAAATCATATCAATGTTCTTTTATTTAAAAAAAATAAAATTTTTAAAAGATTGAAAAAAAAACCCTCAAACTGAATACAAACTAAAAGCAAATGACCCTAACTGTATATGAAACTGCTAATCACTCGGGAAAAAAAAAGTCAAGTATTAGAGAAATTACAGACTAGGATCTCATTGTACAAAGATCCAGAAGGTAAACACGTATATTTACAATGTTGCACAACTTGGTGTGCTTTCCTGACGGTGAGCATCAGGATACTGGTTTCTGGGTCCTGGGGTTAATTTACACCGGTTCTAATGCCTTCTACACTGGGAAGCCCAGTGGGTCTGAGTTTAGGAGCCTCGTGAACACAAAAGCTACAATAACAAAGATTCAAGAGTATAGCGTGGAGCAAACATTAATTTTAGTGGTTTCGATGTCAGGCCAGACTAGAAGTTAGTAATTCCGAGGGGAAGGCACAGATCTCTGGAGATGACAGGCTTGATAAAATTCTCCCCAAATGACACTTAGTCTTAAGGTGACAGTGACTTTAGAGAGCTGGTCTGAGACTCCTCTGAAAAGAACCTGTGGGAGTTACGGAGGCTGCAGAGATAGACTCCATTCATTCTGGGAATCTGCCATTCCAGGTAGTCCTAAGGGCATTTGGGAAGTAAGGTTAAAGTCACTGGAGCAAGAAACCTACAAAAGCCCAGAAACCGGAAACAGGTATTTCTTCAGGGGATGGGGGTATTCCATCAGAGTTTTGTTGCCTTTGTGGGACCAAGAATAACATTTTGGCTTCAGGAAGCAAGATCTTGTTTAGAGATAAAGTAGTACATAAATCTTGTCCTGTGGCTTATAAGAGGGAAAGCTTGTGGAAGAAGTCAGATCCAGAGTAGGAGGCTGGAGACTGAAAGCCTTCTTCCTTCTAAAATTGTTATACACTTGCACCCCTCCTACCCTGCACAGGGCAGCCCATCTATTCTGCAGGTTGTTCAGCGCAGCAGCTCCAACTGGGGAGGTGAGATGGGTGCAAAGACTCGGAGGTAAGTAGCTCATAACATGCTCTTCCATACAGGACTGTATCTATATTTTAATTATAGTGAATATTGATAAATAAAGGAAACTTTAAAAATTGTTTAGCCATCACTTTCCAGGGAGTCAAGATAAAGACCTAGATAGGATATGAGAAAGAAAAAATAAATAAAAAATCCTCTAATTCTCTGCTTTGCCTTATCAAAAAAGATTTTTAAAGATTTAGGAGAAATATCTGAGAGAAACAGCCACATCTTGCCATGGTTTTGGAAGCTGTTGTGATCACTGTCTTCTTGTGCTCTGAAATGACTGGCTTTCATAGGATATTCTATGCTTTTGTGGTTCAAACTGTTCTTGATGAGCTCTGGATACATTAGTCTAAGTGAAATTTGCAATTCATCACAATGGCATTACTTAATATATATCTTATAACATAACATATCTTGTGATCCTCTTTTTTTAATTCAAGAAAATTTATTGCTCTGAGAAAGGCAATACGCTAGGCTGTGAGGGTTCAGGGATAAGTCTCAACATCCACATAGCTGATGGTTTCAGGCAAAGCCAGCCTTTAGATAAATAATTTCGCTAATTATTAATTCATTGTTAACTTGTGAATATGCTACTAGGAGAAGTGCATGTATACTTTACTCTACCTAAACCCTCAGGTGATTTTTGAAGAGCTTGGAATCACAGACTGTTACATTTCATGGGTATAATTCATTACAATTGATTTAAATAATCCTAATGCAGTAAGTCAGCAACACATTTGTCAATTGGGTATTTTGGGATGAATTCACACAATGGATGTCATTTTTCTACCAGAGCAGTCTTCTTAAATTTAATGAATTGGATATATAAAAGAAAACCTACTGTTGAAAATCTCTGGGGACAACTAAATATTGAACGTCAATACAATAAGGACTCGGAAAAATGAAATTTAAAATTTCCCTTTGCTTATTACGTTAGATGAGCTGAATTCTACTTGGGAATATGCCCTAATTTCATTTTCTACTTAATATGCAGCCTCAGAGCATTGTTTAATTAAAATGCCACTTAGACCAGCGAAACAAATCAGAATGAGCACAAACCCAGGGCTGCTAACTAAATGTGCAGAAAGATGCACCACCTCTCTAAGATGGTACCGTCTGCAGCATCTCCCACAACACTGGGTGCAAGAAGCATCATGACAGTTCCACATGCCATTAGATGGTAACACCAATTTTCCTTTTGTCATGAGACTCAAGAACCCTAAGAGGCTTGCATGCTTTACAGATGAGTAAGCTGGACATCTGTCAAACTGGGGTGACATGGGGTTATCATAGAGTCTCTACTTTATCTGGTCTACTGAGCTCGATGTTTTTCTGGCAGAACAAGTAAGCAACTCATTGACATTTTTGAAAAGGACACTTAAAAAGAAAAATCAATAAAAATACTAATTGTCAACGTCATTTGGGGAGAGAAAGGAAGCAAGGACAGCTTCCATATTTTCTCTGTGTTGTGGAGTTTTTGTGTGTGTGTATGTGTGGAATGTTTTTAAACATTGACAGAATAGGTGAGCTGACCAAGCTCACAGTGCTCTGTTTTATACTTGTTCCAGGTGGAGAAAATGTATAATTCTCAGAGTACATATCATTGATAGATCACAGAGTGTCAAAGGTAATGAGAATTGAGAGATAAAGCAGGGAAATGCTTTTACTACGGCTTGAAAAGAGGAGGTTGACTACTCCGTGTGTAACTGTAACAATGAGATCTCTGATTCCCTCTTTGGGATTAATCTAAGGCACTACAGCTGCCTATTAAAATTTAATGACAGAAATGCCAAAATACAGACATTAAATTATATTTATGTAGCCAGATGTGTACGTGGGATTGTCCAAATGTTCTTTACTGAAATAATTTCCTGTCCAAATTATTTTAGCTGGATCCTGAGGTAGAGATATTGGACTCCCTGTTCCCTCTGTCTTGGCAATACAGTATAGAGAATGGTGACTTGAGAGGACAGAAGCATCTTTAAATCTGAGGGATGTGAATAGTATAAATGTTACAAATATACCTTCAGTTAGGTTATCATAAATGGTGATCATCTTAATACTAGGCAGTATGAAAAGGCAACAAACTGTCTATTAACACACACTGTACTGGCATCAGAAGCATCTACTCCAAATACAGCATTTCACTCTGAGAGAGAAATGGCGCAATTTCAGTACAAATCCGGAATTTCCTGATCCACACACAAAACAGCAATGGCTTCCACTGGTAAGCTTTTACCACAAAAGAGGGCAGAGTATTTTCTCCAATGACTTGACCACTGTAATTTATACAAATCTTTACCTATTCAGGTTTGTCTGATCTTTGCAGTGTTTTTGGACAGAAGGATTGGATTAATATCAGGAGTAGGGAAATGAAATCTCTTCCTAATAAAACACAAAAACCTGTTTGATAAAATTATAAAATATAGTAGTGAAGTATGATACAGTGATGTACCAAAAGTAAAGGATTTTGAGTTAACAGCATGTACTGCATTACTGCTTTGCTTCCTGGTAGGAGGAAACAGGAACATGGAAAAAAGCTGAGGGTGGGATTTCTTACTGTTGTCTGCAGTTAGTAAATCTGCAAAATATAAAAAGTCCTGGAAGAGAAAACATGATGCCTGCTGTGTCTGCAAGGTATCGAGATGCCTAAAACATTGGGAAATTTCTTGGAGAACGCTTCACCCCAGTGAAAAATATTCCCCATATAAAGCTGTCAGAGTCCATCTCAGCTTGGGTTAGTTGGCATGTAAAGAGTCAGTCAATCCACAAATTAGGCTGCCCTGCAGGCGTGTCTAACTTACACGCCAGGCTTTCAGGAAATGTTAAAGGCCCAAGTGGAGCTGTGATTTGTACCCATGGTAACAACTGGACTGTGTATAAATCATACAAGCAGTGACAGTGTGATACGATGTAGGACTCAGCCACTTTGCAAGACTCTACATGTAAAAATTCAGACTACTCAACAGCAGTGGTACTGTGCAGATAAAGTACACAGGGGGTTCTAGATGGTCGCATGGTCTAGTGGAGGGAATCACATCGTTTCTGACCAGTAGTGGCCTTTCAAGGCAAACAAACAAACAAACACACAAAAACACTGAAAATATTGATTTGTTCACAGAATATCACTAGCTAAAAATTATTGATGAGTTAATTGGGTCAAGGTCTTAGGTTACATTTTAAATGTATTCTGATATTCTTCTAATTTGCATTTTTAGAATCAACTCTGATACACAAGGCATATAGTCCAGAGTGTGAATATAAGAAATCACAATAGTTTTTTTAAACATATTAACAAACTTTTCTTTTTCACACTTTCCTGTATGTGACTCTACCTCTATTTAAGCAGTCACTTATTTTAGGAAATTTAGGCCTGCTCCAGTGGAGATATAAAGAGAGAAGGTCAAGATCAACATGTTGGGTGGAGGGTATAGCTTAGTGGTAGATGCACGAGGTCCTGGGTTCAATCCCCAGTACTTCCATTAAAATAAATAAACCTAATCACCACCCCCTAGCCCCAAGAAAAAACGAAACAAAATTTTAAAAAACCCTAAAAAACAAACAAAGAACAAGCAAAGAATCAATGTGTGACTTCCATGTCATGTAGCTGGGAGTAGGAATTGGAGGTGCAAAGCCCTGGCAGAGAGGACTGAGGGTGCGGAGTTCTTAGAGCTCTAGACAAAGGCAAGGACTATAACTTGAGTGGGTGTAAGCCATTCTGCAGCAGAGACCACAAAGACAGAGGACAGCAGGCCCACCCCAGACCCACCCTCATCACCAAAGATTCACCATCATACTGTTCATCTACTACCTGGCACCATCTTGGATAGAAGAGGAGAAAAGAGACCCATTGGGGAAAAAACTGATAGGAAACTTGAACTTCAATACCGACAGGCTATTGCCATCCTCCCTTCCCCCAAATAAAGCTGTTTTTAAACTAAGAGGGACAGAAAAAGGTCTTTAATTTTTCTCACCCTCCATCAACAGTAATGAAGGCGCCAAAGCAAATGAACTGAGTTAAATAAAAAATAAAAATCTTTTCTTACATATGAATTGTAGTTTGCAAGTGCCAATCTTGCCACAGTACCATTAAATTAAAATCAAGTTAAGTATTTAAGTAAATATATTTGACAGAAATATTGGAGGCTTTGGAGTAGGGCAAACCTGATTTGAATTTTGGGTTTCCTTGTATGGGTCTCAGTTTCTCTCTCCCGCATGATGTTATAAGGAACAGAAAGGTAGAGAACCTGCCCTGTCTGGGACTCAGTCAGTGTTAGGCTCTACTAGGGCTACTCCTGGTGTTCCTGCTCTGTCATCATCACCAGTGTCGTCATCATCAGCAGTAACTGTAACAGTAGCAATAGGAGGACTCCATGGAGTAATGATGGGTCCATATTTAGAGTGTGTGGCAGGTAAAAGTCATTAGATTTTTTGCCTCAAAATTATTGGAAGAAGGTTTTTTGGAATTATTTGAAATATGGAAAAGAGCTTATTAAACTGGGTATGAAAAACAAGGATTGAAAAATGATTAAGCAGGGGGATCCTTTTCTTTTTTTCTTCCTGTGTGAAGTGGGCCTGGCAGCTTCCAGAATAAGAAGGTGACATTTAGCATTCTAGCTTCAGAAATGGGAGAAGGGGTTTGATTTATAAAGAAGATATTTTGCTTAGTACAAAGGGATGCAACTGGTATTCATAAAGACAACTACTTGAAAACTATTTAAATATAAGTATGTCTGATTATAACTTTTATTTAATATACATATAAATTACCGTTTACAAAGATATTATGGTATGGCTTTTTATTAGAAAAAATAAAGTAACTTGCATATTTTAAATTATTTCTTTAGTTCACAAATCAAAATCACATCAGTGCTACAAATATAGCCCTTGAAGTAACAACTATAATTAAGATAATCATGATATTTTCATGAGAACATTCCCTTTGTTTGATATGGTGACATTTTTCTTTTAGTAAAATTGTAAGTGATTAAAAAAAATCTATTTCTGCTCAAAGATCAATCAATTATTGTCACTCAGAGATAATGCCTGAAAGTAAAAGATAAATCTGTGTCTGAGAATTACGGTGTTGAAACAAGGATACCTTTTCATTTGGAAAATAGACAAAAGGTGAAGAAGAACCTGAAAGCTACTTTATCAGTGTTAAAAATTAGCATATTATACTCAGCAGCCTAATAGAGATACAAATGAGACAGTTCTAAAACCGCTGTGATTCAGGAAGTTCCAGGGAGAGGTGAGAGTTAGAAAACTCAGTGGGACCAGATGTAACAAGACAGACTGGAAAGGACTCCATGGGCAGCAAAGAAAAAGAAAAAACAATGGAGAGAGAAAGAATACAGTATACCACTGAGAAAAGGGGCTTCCATTGCGTTCTGAAGACTATGCCATAACCATGTTTTCCATCTCCCTCTCAGTGAGAAACTTGAAGACAAGACATATATCTCACCCATCTTTATATTCCCAAAACCTAATATGAGGTGCTAAGCACAGAAACTTGTTAAAGAAATGAATGAGATTAGGTGCCGACTGTGGCACTTAGAAAGGTAAAATTTAGACTTATACCTTCGTCTGAAGTGCAATCTCAGGTACAGATTTGGGTAGCACAAGGAATTTTGACTCCCTAAGACATTAATATTTTAGCTGTTAATTAATTAATTAATTAAATTAATATATGTTAATTCAGTTTTTAGTTAGGCATTACTGTGGTGAGGTTGTTTGCCGTATATTTCAGATATTTCCAGGTGTGCTGGGTTGAGGTGCAGAGGGAGAAGAAAAAGTTGCTATTGGCAACATTCCATAAAGCTCACTTCCTCCCTTGTCATTGCCCTAACACAGTTGCTAGAGAAGCACATATGCATTAAAAAATATTTTAGTAAAGAATACATAAAATAGACATTGTACTCTTTCAAATTTATTCTCTTATTTTCAAGACCTAGACAAAAATCTCTTACTGAGACAGATCCCAAATTTCTTTCAAGCTCTTTTTCCTAGAGCCACATATTTATTTGTTTATTTATTTTATTGAAGTATAGTCAGTTTACAATGTTTTGTTAATTTCAGGTATACAGTATAGTGATTCAGTTATCTATCTTTATATATAGATACATATATTCCTTTTCATATTCTTTTTAATTATAGGCTATTATAAGGTATTGAATATAGTTCCCTGTGTTATACAGTAGATCCTTGTTTATCTATTTTATATATAGTAGTTATTATCTACAAATCCCAAACCCTCAATTTATCCTTCTCACCCCATTTCCCCTGGTAAGCTGAAGTTTTTTTTCTATGTCTATGAGTTTGTCTCTGTTTTGTAAATAAGTTCATTTGTGTCATTTTTTTAGATTCCACATATAAGTGTTACCATATAGTATTTTTCTTTTTCTTTCTGGCTTACTTCACTTAGTCTGACCAATCTCCAGGTCCACCCATGTTGCTGCAAATGACATTATTTTATTATTTTTATGGCTAAATAGTATTCCATTATATATATTTATATTCTATTTCTTTATCTAGTCTTCTGTCAATGGACATTTAGGTTGTTTCCATGTGTTGGCTGTTGTAAACAGTGCTGTTATGAACACTGGGGTACATGCATCTTTTCGAACTAGAGTTTCCTCTGGACAAATGCCCAGAAGTGGGATTGCTGGATCATATGGTACGTCTATTTTTAGTTTTTTGAGGGATTGCCATACTGTTTTCCATAATGGCTGCACCAAACTACATTCCCATCAACAGTGTAGGAGGGTTCCCTTTTCTCCACACCTTCTCCAGCATTTATCATTTTGTGGACTTTTGAATGATGGTCATTCTGACCAGTGTGAAATGATACCTCATTGTAGCTTTGATTTGCATTTCTTTGATAGCAATATTGAGCATTTTTTCATGTGCCTATTGGCCATTTGTATATCTTCATTGGTGAAATGTTTGTTAAGGTCTTCTGCCATTTTTGGATTGGGTCTTTTTTGTTGTTGTTGTTATTGAGTTGTATGAGCTATTTATATATTCTGGAAATTAAGCCCTTGTCAGTTGCATTGTTTGCAAATATTTTCTTCCACTCTGTAGGTTGTATTTTTGTTTTGTTTAGTTTCCTTTGCTGTGCAAAAGCTTATAAGTAGAGCAATATATTTAAACTCCTATTACATACAGAATGTTTTTGTAAACAAATGTGCCCCATAGCATGTTTTCAGCAAAATACATAGAAATCAATGATAATATTTAAAAGAATCATAGAAATGAAGGAGATTTTCAGATGTCATTGGGTTCATTTCCATTTCTCCTATGAGGCTTTATATTTACCATAATAAACAGTAATATGGATTGATACTTTTTATTTGATTTTATTCACTGGTTATTCCATATTCGAACATTATAAAATTCATCATTCATTTACTCAAGATTTATTGAATGTTGTGCTAAGAGCTAGAGATTTAAATTTCCCTGTGTAAAGGGTTCACCAGGTAGTTATGGGGAGATACACGTAAATAAGACAGATTCAGTGAGTTGGGACGTGTCATGGTAGAAGTGTGCACAGGTGCTCTCACATGGAGGAATGGCCATTTACAGCAGAGACTGGACTACACAGTAGATGCTTTACAAAGAAGTGCCCCTTGAGCTGTGTCCTAAAATACAGGTCAGTATTTATCTGATGACTCTTTTTTACTGAGGGGAGGTTACTTAAAAAAATGGCACTGATGAATTCACCTACAAAACAGAAACAGACTTGCAGACACAGCAAACAATCATGGTTACCAGGGGAAAAGGAGTCAAAACATATAAATTTGGGAGTTTGAGATTTGCAAATGTTAGCCACTACATATAAAAACAGATTAAAAAATCAAATTTCTTCTTTATACCACAGGGAACTATATTCAATATCTTGTAATAACCTTTAATGAAAAAGAATATGAAAACAAATGTATGTGTGTACATGCATGACCGGGCTGTACACCAGAAATTGACACACTGTAACTGATTATACTTCAATTAAAAAAATAAAATAATTATAAATAAATAAGTACATAAACAAACAAACCTAAAAATGGCATTTAACACCAATAAATGGTATTTATGTTCCCACCCCAACATCTAAGGATATTATCTTTAAAATTTTTCATGGCCAAAGTTATATCCCTTCCTGCCTCATCTCAGTCATTAGCACCACAGAAGTACTAAAATTAGCTACAATTTATATAATGCAGAGATAATATGTATCAGGCACTGTGCTGAGTGCTTTTCATGACTCATCCTTTTGATCCTCATAATAACCCTATGAGGAGGGATATTATTTAACTGCTTAGAGTTCAGTGTCATAACTAAAAATATTTTTGAATACAGTGGGAGGTGGTGGTGCTGGAATTCCTTTGAATAAAAGATTCCCTTCTCTCCCAATGTTCTAAATGTTGGTAAGAAAATGTGAAGAGCCACATAAAAGGAAAGATCTGGCATGTGTGCATCCATCCCTTTTGAGGAATGCCCCAGAACTCGGAAATAATTTTCACATTGCTCTTCAGTAGGAGTCTAAGTTCAATATTTTCAAATCCTTTTGTACAGCATTTCCTTGTTGTTCAATAGATGTAGTGACTATCGGCAGCTTTGGTTGTACAGAAAGATATCAACACACAGTATCTCAGCTAACATTAGAGTCATAATTTAATCTTTGATATTTATGCAATAACACAGGTTATATTTCTGAGGACACTCAGAAACATTAGAAACTTTAAATATTTCTTCTGGCATTCACATGACAAGAAAATGTGGATGTACTTGGAAGCCAGTTCCATTTTATTTGAATTGTAGTGCCATCTGCCAAAATGCACTCTCTCAAAAAGTACTGCTCTGACAGCATCAGAAAGGAACTTTGTGTGAGAAATAGGCATCTGTTTTTTGCTTAATTTATAAAAGGCACATTTTGTTTGCATTCACAAGGACTTTTTGTAAATTCACTATCCAATTAATACGTCATTCTGTGACAATGACAAAATAATCAGACTCTTAAATGAGTCCTATTTCTTTTCAGTCTTTGCAGAGCATGAAAGGATTAATTGGTGTAGCACAGAAATTTACTCCTCCAATTTATAATAAAGCCATTTTCCCTCTATGAAGATGACACTACTGGCAATCACGTGGGCATTCCCTTCAGGTAATTTATAGTAATGGCAGTGAATTTGTGCCGGATCATCATTGCCTGGTTCCCAAAGTGATACGAGGTCTGTTACTGTGAAATATCTGTAGGATTTACCTGGAGTTATAGACTGTGGAAGAGGAAGAAACAAACTAAGTTTCAGAAGAATAGTTTCCAAGAGCCTAAATTCCTTGAAAGTGTGTGATGAGAGCTGAAACTGGCCCGACATCTGCTCATCTGTTCCACAAATACATCGTGCAGACTCGGTATTTAACATGCTGGATAGGGCAGAGGGGATATGCCAGCAGATAAGATCCTTGTCTCTGAATAATTTACAGTCTACTTGGAGAGGTAAGAACACCTACATGTGAAAACAGAAACAGATCCATGAAGAGTATTTATAAATGAAGGTGCAAGTGTGAGTTGGTATACATAGATATTGTGTGATTTTACAATAAATAATGTGCCTTTAATGTGCAATAACTTTATGACTCTCATTGATTCTCAAGTAGAATCACAAAGCAGGCAAAGAATGGAAGTGGGTGCTACTTGAAGGAAAGTAAGATGAGTTCAGGCATGAGCTATGGAGAGGTAGGTGGATGGATGAGTAGTTTTGCAGAGAATGAACACTGGAACACATATAAATTGTAAGCTAATTATCCGAGTTGGAGAAGAGTATTTATGCTAGATAATAAGAGAAAAAGCTGTATGTGTAACATAGATACACTGATGGAATGCTTTGGAGTCCTAGGTTGAAGGGTCTTAAATAATTAGAAACTATTGTAGTGTCTACAACGAGGAACAACATAATAATAGAATAGATAAGTTTTGGGAAAGCCGTAATCAGGTACTTGCATTCTTGATATCTGCCTCATTAGTATATAGCACATGCCCAGAACAGTGCTTAGAATGAATTATAGAAATAAATGATTAGAAACAGGAAGTAAGTTGGTTATACTCAGGAGGACACCTGCTTTTCTGTGGCTGCCCTGATTCAGACTCTCATTCCTATTTTTGCAGAATTCTCCACAGCTCAAATCTTAGTAGGAGGTGGGTGTTGCCCCCAACTACAGAAATTAAAAAGCCCAGATACTTGCCTTCCGGGGAAGCTTGGAAATTAGGGCATGGACGTGTTTTCAAGCCAGTTTTGGGCAGCCAGTCATCTGGGATTTTGAATCTGGAGCTAATGCTGCAAAGAAATAGCAGCAGAGAAGAATTTATTCAAGTGATGGAAGAGACTGCTGCAGCTCGTCCTGGGGGACACGGTGGCAGGTTGGCCAGAGACAGCAGTGTCTTCCTTGGCCTGTTCTTATACGATGACACTGGCTGGGCTTCTGGCTATGAAAACTCCCTTTCTTATTTTCCAAGCCTGGTTTTCTCACCTTCTTCATAATTCTGTAAGCTACTAAATAGCCTTTCAATAAATTCATTATCTACATAAATCAAGCAGAATCAGTTTCTCTTGTTTGCATTCAAGAATTCTGATAAAGGTTTCCCAGGAAGGAAGTGACCAGGATCCTATCTGGGGACAATGACAACGAGCAGAGTGAAGAAAGGACAAAAGTGAAAGACACGGACCAGGAAGAACTGACAGATTTTGGTAACTAGCAAGATAAGGCTGTTCCAGTCTTGTTTTACTACTTCATTTGCAGTAACACGTGCATGACATTGCCTAAGGGATAAAACAGAGTGAAACATAATATTTGCAAATATGTATCCTAATGGATTCATAATAAAGTGTTTGTGGAATATGTGAATATAATGTCTGTAAATGGGACACTTTTTCAGAGGATAGACTGAACTGGGGAAGTGGCAGTAAACATAAATGATGTTTTTAAATTAAAATATCTTTCTATAGAGGGAAAGACTGAAGCTTTCATGAGCCACTATACTTTTTTCTGACTCTGTGCTTCTGAGAACCATGTTAATTGCTATTTTCATTGACTTCTCAGCCTAATAACCAGCACCTGATGCCTCAGTCTCAACATGGCTGAAAAGGAATTTATAATTTTTCCACCAAGGGGTCTTCCACCAGTGTGCTTTGTCTTAATCAGCACTGAAGCTGCCAGATGCCCAATCAAGGAGCCTAGGAGAGAACATGGATTTCTTCCTTCCTCTTCAATAAATCCTGTATTGCATCCCTTATTCATCACTCAAATAATTCCTCTCCCTTCTATTACTATGACTGTTGCCAAAATCTCATCACTTCTTAACTGGAGTTTTGCAATTGTTTCCTTGTCCCTTCCAATTCACACCTCTTAGAAATAATTAGGTGCCTTTCCCTTGGCTTTCAGGTAAAGTCTAAACCCATTAGAAAGGCACACGGGGTCTGCCACGATCTGCCATGGTCACATCTTCTCAAGTACATCACCTTTCCCACATTAACCTTTTGTGCTGAGACTTTTTCATGTGCAGACTTTACACAATCCCTTGACTCTTAGTTTTTACGTATGCTGTTTCCTCTGCTTGGAACCTACTTCTCACTTCCTCTTCCCGTCTCAATTCTATCTGTCTTCCATAACACAGCTAAGTGTCACTCTTTTTAAAAGTGTCTCCTGACCATCATTCTTAACAAGGAAGCCACGCCTATACTTCCATAATCCTTGGTTCAAATGTTACAACCCTTATCACTTGTTGCATAATGATTTATGCTGCCATCTTTCTCCCCTAGTAGACAGTAAGGACCGTGGGGACCACATAGCTCATTGAGTTTTGCACCCTCATTTCTCAGTGACCTTTATATTCCCTGCATCTAGGCTTTGTCCAAAATAAGTCCTTGACACATACTGCTGCAAGAGTAAAAAGAGCACACATTCTTTATGAAACCTGAAGGATGTCTATAACCACACTTGGGCTAATTTTATCATCATAAACAGTTCTTTTCACAAAGGTAGGAGAAGGTCTAAGGCATTTCCATTAACCAGCACTTAGTCTACAATAAAGCTGGATCTGTAAGGCACAATATACAATTGTTCCCAAAATGTTCTATGGTCAAAATGCTAGTTCTTTTGAAGGAGAAGAATATTTATTGAGCAACATTCTTGGCCCCAAGGGGAAAGAAAGTTCATAAAGCTGCTCTGCCTTTCTTCCAACTTCAACATAGATGGTCACAGACAGAGTCCTTTCAAGAAAGAGTCTTGTTTAATGCAAGTATCTCTTACATTATGGGAAATATAGAGGAGTAAACTGGAAAAAAAGTACAGGTGAAACAGAGGGAATGGGAGATTATGAGATAAATTGAGAAAAACCTTTAAAATTTTAAATTCCAATGAAGAGAGAAGAAAGGAAGGGAAGCAAGACTAATGGTCAAAAGTGCAAAGAAAGCTCTCACTTTATGCTGACAGATTTTCGACCTCAACAGAAAATTGGTGTTTCCTTGAGCTTTTGGCTTCATTCCCAGTGTCTGCTCAAAAAATCCCCTCATCTTCATCCTCCAGCTCCTCAAGGTCAGGCAACATCCGCAAGTAATCAGACATTTGACTGGCAGTCCACGGGGCAGTCAGTACTCTCTGAACTTCCACAGTTCAGTACGGGGAAGAGATAGAAATGATCCAACACAGAACACAAAACTGTTTTGTGACCTAGCATTATAGATGTTTTCCTAGTTTACTTAATGTATTTCCAACCCTGAATTAACTCCAATATCACTCTTAAGAGAAAAAGTTCTGTATAGGAACTATTATTTTTCTATTTCCTACAATGAGCTCACTTTTCCTAGTAAAAAAACGTAGAAGACTTATCATGAAGCTGAAGAGAATCCCAAGAATATGATGAAAATGCCAATACATTCTTAAATATTCCTTTTGTATGAAATGGATGGAGGAATATAGTATAGCACTAAAAAGAGATGCTATCCAAGGTCCAGAAAAAAGGTCATACAAAGTCACACTGATTCTAATAAGAATGCAGAGCATATGGACAATATTAACTGTCTATTGAAAATAGAACAAACTCTTTTTCTCTGAGGCTGTGTGTTCTTGTTCATGTCTTTGTCTCTGTTGAATCTCTAGGTCTAGCCCCGTGCCAGGAACATAGTAAGTACTCAAGAAACATGAACTGAATAAATCAGCCTAGAAACAATTTGGAGATAGTACATCAATTTTTTTAAGATGACTCTTTAGGATAAATTTTAAGATAACCAATATAAAATACAACATCCTCATAGCAAAGTGATTTAAGAAAAGAACAAGTCAGATAAAAATCACACCCCATTAAAAAAATTCCCTCCAACCTGCACCCCAATGTTCACAGCAGCTCTATATACAGTAGCCAAGACATGGAAACAACCTAAATGTCCATTGACAGGTGACTGGATAAAGAAGTTGTGGTATATTTATACAATAGAATACTACTCAGCCATAAAAAATGCCATTTGCAGCAACATGGGTGGACCTAGAGATCGCCATTCTAAGTGAAGTAAGTCAGAAAGAGAAAGAAAAATACCATAAGATAACACTCATATGCGGAATCTAAAAAAAAAAAAAAAGCACTCTATAAACTCATCTACAAAAGAGAAACAGATTCACAGACATAGTAAACAATCTTATGGTTACTGGGGAAAGGGGGTGGGAAGGGATAAATTTGGGAGTTTGAGATTTGCATATGTTAGCCACTGTATATAAAAATAGATTAAAAAAAACCCCCAAACCCCCAAGTTTCTTTTGTATAGCACAGGGAACTATGTTCAATATCTTGTAATAACCTTTAATGAAAAAGAATATGAAAATGAATATATGTATGTATGTGCATGACCTGGACATTATGCTGTACACCAGAAATTGACAAATTGTAACCAACTGTACTTGAATGAAAAAAAATACCCTCCAACGTGATTTAGAAAAAATCCAAATTCTGTATCAGGACCTACAGGCCTTCCATTCCTGCCAACCTCTCCGACTTCAGGTCCTACCACTCTCCTCTCTGTTCTCTATTGTCTAGCCACACTGGTGGTTTGGTTTTGATTTTATGGTTCCCTGAACGTGCCAAGCCAAGTCCTACTTTAGGGCTTTTACGTCTGCCTTTCCCTTTACCTGGTATGTTCTTCCTTAGATACTTTCATAGCTGGATCCTCATAATTCAAGTCTCAAATGTAACAAGCTTCCAGAGGGCTTGACCATACTATCTAAAATAGCAATCACCTTCCCTTCACCTTATCCAATACCCTACCTTATTTTATTAGCATTTTTACCATATAAAATCTTATGATTTATTTTCTGGCTTACTTTAAGCTCCATGTGGGCTTCATGTTGATACACAAAGTAAAAGTTCCATTATTGAATAAAGGATTAAATCATTCTTTAAAGAACTGAATTCATTCATTGAATATGAATGAATGTGAGAAATATAAAATGTTATGAAACTATGTTTAAGTGAAAAGGATCATGTGATGTCTGATAGGTTCAAGACACATAGAATCCAGGAAAAAAGAAGAATAGAGGGTTAAATCTCTATTCTTGGCCCTAAGAGAGAGAACTCTATTATATTTCTTGATTAGCTCAATATTGGGTAAAGGGGTATACTAAATAAATAACAGATCTTTTCACTTAGCTTCCTAGGTAGCAATTCAACTTGGAGGTACAATTCATTTCATGTGAACTTGGAGCATGTTGAGCATGACATCCCAGACCTTGATAACTTAATATCCTAAAATGATGGAAAGAGAATGAAATAGTTATTCTAATAGCTGGCAACAGATTTTTCATGAGGATGTTTATATTCAGGAAAATATCTTGATGATTCTGTTTGGTTGTAAAATGTAAGGCTTTAGGAGATTTACTTTTTTTAAAAAGGAGAACATGAAACAAAAAAGGAAAGTTAAACTGCTCTGCACAAGGCATGAAGACAAATGTAAAGAAAGGAAAAGAAGAGGCAGAGGGAGACTGAGCCTATGAAATCACACTGACGTCAAGGTCAGCAAAGTAACTGTAAAAATAAAAATGTTTAATATTATATTTTAAGTTTCTGCATACACACACATAAAGTCTTACATTGCCCAAATCATCAATAAATCATTAACTTATTGCCTGGTAATGCTTGTGAGAGGTTTCTAAGAAGATCAAGGAGTAAGGGTTGAGCTCCATACCTGGGTTTACCTGGAAAGAGTAGGCATGGAAAGTGAAATGTGAGTGAGATCAAGAATTTGGTGGGCAGGAACTTAGAGCTAATGTTGACCTAAAGAAACAATCATCCAGAAATACAAAGAAGCCTTGGTGGGGGTTCAGACTCTTGAATAAGATTAAAATTTTTTTGAACGTTTAAGAACTTACAAATCAATAAGATAAGGATTCCAGTTTCATCTATCACATGACTTGACTTCTATGTAAAAGGCAACGGTCACACTTCAATCTCCATAGCTGGAAAAGGTCTCATCCAGTTCCAGATAAGTTTTCAACTATTAAAAAGCTTTTAAAAATTAAGTAGAGGGCAACATATTATATTTTCTGCCCCCTTTTATCTCTAAATTATAGAGAGCTATAGAGAACTATTCACCTCTGTTAATAATATTGCATAGCATCCTACTCTAAAAATTAAACATTGCCTATGAAATATAAGGGTCTAGTTATATATCAAAGAGGGGAAAAAAGGAAGCATAAAGCCTCCATGAAGCTGAAATTTATGAGTGAGTGTGTGTGCTGTGTGAGAAAAAGCCAAGAATAGAAACTGGTTATCTACTATAGCTATGCTATAATCAGGTAGAAGATTCTTCAAAGGAATGTCAAATTGAATCAAATAATCCATGATCAAAGACAAGTCAGAAACTGAAATAGCAGTGTTAACTCAGTTGACTCAGGTATTATGAGAAGAACACTTGCAATGACTTGATGTACTTACTACTCCTGATTTCACATCTGTGTTGGAAGGATGCTTATTAAAGTTGCACATCTGAACTTGACTTTACTCTCAATATTACCTGTGCTTATAACATTGCTTGCCTAGAAAATATCTTGTTAATTATTAGCTTATCATTTCTTGTTTGACTGTCTGGAACTTCTGTAATACCATGGTGACTGAGATGGCCTTAACATTCTCCTCAGCTTGACTAAATTTTTGAAGGGTTCCTTCCTGACTGTGGGCCCCTGACCTCCCTTTTCTTATTTATTTTAGAAACCTGCAACTGTAATTTCTTTCTCTGCCTCTGAGATATAAGTCTTCTATAACCCAAGAATATCTTTCTCAAGGACCTTGGAGACATCTCTTTGAAATGTAACCATCAAGAAAGATACCACCCCTATGTCCCAGTCTGTGGGAGGGTAGGAGCCTAATTTTAATAAGTGCCAATTAGCAAACATAGATGGGTTAACCACTGTGACCAAAATTCTCCCTCCTCCAACCCCCACAGTCCTCCAGTATTTTCCATTAGCTTACCCCAGCGTTTAAAAATCCTTCTGCTTTTTGTTTGGGGAGTCGAGTTCAATCTCTCTCCCCTATTGCAATAGTCTTGAAGAAGTCTTACTTGCCAGTTTAACTGCTAATTCTGTCTAGCGTAATTTTTCTTTGACAATAGACTGATCTGTTCTATCATCTTCCTAAATCATTTATCCCCTTGACATCAGGCCAGTTACTTTTAAGTCAGTAAAAGACTTCTTCTAAATATGAGACTTAGAATAAATGTAACTGAAATGGATATTCATGTTAGAAGTAGTGAATAATAGATGCACTGAAGAACAAAAATAATCAGAGTAGAATATGAAATTTGAGATAACTGGAAAATATCAAGGAATAATTCAGTAAAAAAAATATTCTCCCACACTTCACCCTGAACAGCACGCAAACACAGAAATATTAAGACCTTTTTAAGGCCACACACAAAAATGCTCAAGGTTGAAAAATTTGGAAAGTTCCCCTGCCAAATGGAGAAGTCTTCCTGATGTGAAATGCACGAAAATGCATTTGAACCTAACAGTAGGGTTTCAACTTTAGAACACTAAGTGTTGATATTCTGCTAAGAAGTACTGTTTGTGTCAAAAGAGCTACCAGTCTACAATAAAAAGTCACATTATTTACAATGGACAAAAATACAAACACATAAAGTTTGATTACTTTTCATCTGATAAGTAAGTATTTAAGATTCAAAAGTCTCAGGTTAGAAAACAATACAAAACAAAAAACATCTAGGACACATTCGGTTTATCAGTTTTCCTCTTTTAGGTAGAAAAGAATGTGTAGCATCCACATTTTGTTCTTAAAGAAATGCCTGACTGCATTTGTTGTGCCAGTTTTCTCATTTATCATTATTCTTCTGATGATAAATCGTAACTTGTAAATATAAAATGTATTGACCAATACCATGTAGCTTATTTGGAAACAGCAGGCTGTCTAAGAAGCTTCAGAGAAAATCTCTTGCTCCTTTTTTCTTCTGTTAATTAGGGCAATTAGAAACATAATGGTCCATTGTGACTGGCAGCTTCCCGGTTAAAACTTCTCAGCAGCAGCTGAAAGTCTCACTACCTAGGTTTCTCTTCCAACAAAAATAAATAATCCATTATCTACTTACTTCAGTCATTTTAACTAAATTCAGCCCAAATCATCTCTCATAAAATTGATTATAATATGTTGTCAGTTTTTATTGAACTAAAATTAGTTTAGTGTTCAGGTCTGATTTTTTAATCAGTTGTTATCGGGCCTGTGAAAATGAGTGGATTAAAATAAAAATAACCCAAATGTATAATCAGATCTTGTGTTTTTATTTCACACAATTTCTTAATAAAAGAAAGAATGGTCTAGAGAAAATTGGGTTCGTGGAGCTGGTTTAATTAAATCAATCAGACTATACTAAAATTCTGTGAGGGCAATTTGATGGTGAGCAGTTTCAGCTGGAGGTAAATTTAGCCTATTAATGAGATCTAGGTCCATCGTGGTATTTTTCGGTTGGAAATGACATATGATGTCGTCATCCTTACGCGACTAGGAGAAATATTTTTCAGTAGTAGAACTAACTTTCTGGAATTCATATTTAAATAGTCTTCTGGGCATTTCTCTGGTTTAGGGAAACAAGACTTAAGTCGCTGGTGCTAACTCCCCAATAGCATGTTAATCATTCTCCTTGATGTCCTGTTGCTTATCATGGTGTACGTCATTTCCTTCTGAAGGCCTTATCTTTATACTGTCATAGTCAAGTGCAGAGCATGCAAAAACAGACTTATTTTTTCTGCATATTGACTTTACAACTATAAGTTCTTACACGGCAATTCCCAAGTCAGCCCCTCCTTCTTGAATGTTTTCACATTTCCATTCATTAAAAAATAACACATTTTTCTAACTCTCAGGAGCCTTGGTTTTGTGAAACCCTAGGGTGTTTTTAGTGTCCTCAAGGAATAGTAACAAAATTCCCTAAAGACTAAAAAACAACAACAGAAAAACCCAGTATATTTTAGGATGGATCTGTAGTATGAGGAAGATAAAACGGAAGGATAGATTGATCTCCAAGCAGCTGGGGAGCATCAGTATACATCTGCAACCTTGACTGTGCCTTAGGTATTGAGGCTTGCAGTCTTTCAACCCTTGCAAACTCAAGAAAAAATTGGTCAGTGTTTTAATTTGCATTTCTTTGATAATAGCTCAGTTAAATATTTTTTTCATATGCTTATCAGACATTTAAATTTCTTTTTTGGGGGGTTGCATTAACTATTGTCCTTTGCCCATTTATCTTTTTAGACAGTCTTTCTGTGTAAGTTCTTCTATGCTTTGTGTTGTTATATATATATTCAGCAGTTTTGTTAATTTCATTTTTTTTTATTCTTTTAAATTTCTTGCTTCATTGTTAACTTAAGGCAGAGACTGTTCATGCACTTCTACTTCTTTTAATGGGTGAAATTTATTATGGAATAAATTAATAAAAGGAACAGATGTTATGGTCGTTTATTTTAAATTTTTATAGAATTTAAGATGTATTCATATTTCCTCATCTGGATTCAGACATATTTGCTTAAAAATTAGTCCCATTCATTAACTATGGGTACGATTCCATTTGATTCCTGACACTTGCCTGGTACATAATTGATGTTCAATACACGTTTGTTGAATGAATAAATAAATGAATTGAGAAAAAGTAAATGATGGAGGGATGAATGGGCCTTCAATGAAGAGGACAGGGTGCAAACTTCAGGGAAAAAAAATATGATTAGAACAGAATCATTGAAGGAGGAAAATAAAAGTGAATGAAGAATTATGGCAAATTCTGTGAGAGAGAAGACCATGTAGGCTGATGGCTAGCTAGTATTGGATCAAAAGTATAAAGATAATAAAACTCAGGATGCAGGGGAACAGAATATATTTGAGCTTTAGTACTCACTGGGGAGGAAAATAACAAATATAAGTATAAATAATATCATTGTTAGCATACTAGTATAACTAAACATACTCAAGTTGATGGTCAGCAACATAGATAGAAGCATAGCACTGAACGAACATAAATCATCCAGAAAAAATGGTGTCTGAAAAGTATACATTGTTGTTACACAAAAGCAGGTTATGTAAAATCATTTCAGCAGAGATTGTGGCCATTCACTTACTATGAGAATGGATACCTTTTTTTTTTAAGGCATGAAAAGAATAAGCCCTATGTAACAGCCCTCTTCCAAAGCCAATCAGAAGGGTTGAGTGATGCTCTCTAGAAGTTGACTGACATAATGCAACTTGACAGTGTAACAGTTCTCATTACATTACGCACTAAAATCACATCTCATACTGTAAAAATTGAATTCACTTTAAAAAGACACAACTTGGTAAACCCGGGCCATGGAGATGAGTTCTTTATTTTATCATTGAATTTTTCCAGTGTTGAAAAACATTGCATGATCAAATATGAGAATCAACACTTTCTGATATTTAGAATGTTTTCTGTGTGCCAACAAGAAGGCAGTATACATATTGTAGCTAAATTCTGACATTCGGCTGACAACTAACAATGGCTGACAGACCAACTGAAATTCACTGTAAATCACAGCTCAAGGAAATTAAAAAAAAAAAATTAAGATGTAAGTATTTTTGAAAGTATAACTTTTCTGCCTAAAGGGCCAATTTATTATTTGGGAGAGTGATATCTTGTGTTGGGTTTATATAAAACAACAAATAGCCTCAGTTTCAACTGGTATTTTCCTGCGGAGCTTTAGCTGAAATATAAATTAGAACATGGAGAGGTTTAGGTGTATTTTGGCCATCTGATAGTCCTACAATGGATATAGTTCTTAAGGTACTATGTACAAAGCTTTTTGTATGTAATTATGCACATCAAATCCTGATTCTTGGCTTTATGTAAATGAGCATGGGAAAGAAACGAGAGTCCCAGGTAAGACCAGACAGTCTCATGATAGACTTTGTAATGATTATACTGTGCTGCAAATTATAGTATCATATTTCAAAAATTATAAGTCTTGGTCCTAAGGCTTTAGGAATTTGAAACTATTTTCTATATTGTAATGTAACCTTAAATTAAGTGGGGATGGGTCATTGTCAAGGTGACTTAAAAACACTGAGAGAGAACAATACATTATTGTTTTCAAGTCTACAAAATTATTACTGCTAAACTAAGTGGGATCTAAGAAGGCTCCTCTTTTATCCATTAATAAAATAAACTTTGTGTGTTCAGCGAAAAGAGCCATTTCAGCATTCCTTGAGCAACAATCTTTAACAAGGTCATGATCGCTCTGGTCCAAGGTCCTGGAGCTGCAGGCTGATCTGTGTAAGGACCAATTTATGTGTCCAAACAGTGACATTGCCGTGATATATAATTTAAGTCAGCCAATTTTGACAAAAGATTTAATCCTTTAGTGGAAGAAAATGATGTCTGAAGTTACCCAGATTTATTTCTAGTTCACAAACATGCAGACGTGCATTTAGAACCTTATGAAAAATGGTTGTCCAATAATCAACTCCCTCAAGGTTTGGGTGAGAAGAGAGACAGAAGAGATCAGATCAGCTCTGCACATACTGATATTGAGATGCCATTAGTGGAAACGCCTGATAAGCAACTGGAAGTGTGACTCTCAAGCTCAAAAATAATTTTTCTCTGGAAAGATAAATTTGGGAGTCATTGTAGAAGCGGTAGCTGAGGCAATGGGGGTGGCTCGGAGAGCCTGAGGGGAGCACATGCAGCTTTAAAAGAGAAAGTAAGGGAGGCTGAACCAGCCCAGGAAGATGAGACTGTTCAGAGGTAGGAGGAGGAACACCAGGAGGGAATGAGTGGGAGTTTTTAAGCAGGTGTTGGTCACAAGATCAATGCTGTCACATGCTACTCACAGGGCAAGGAAGAGAAGGAGACTTTGGATGCTGCAACTGCAGAGGGCCAAGGATAACCTTAAAAAAGTTTCAGTGGAATGTGGACGCAAGATGCTGAAGACATAACTTTTATTCAGAATCTTTGTTGTGCTTAGACACAATCAAAGATTATCTGGTTATTACAAACACTCGATTTATACAGCATTTTTAAAAGTCAGTGGGAACATATGCCAGCCATCATAGACTTTCAGTAAGAAATTACACAAATAATAGCAATGCATTTCCTAGAGGTGCAAAGTGAGGTATCTTTTCCCTCAATATTTCACTCCTAGAAGGCGACTGATGTGTGGAAAGATTAATTTCTAAGAATGAAGCATTATTTTAATAAGTTGGAAATCACACAAATGCCCATAAATAAGAGAATGGTTAAACTGAGTATGATAAATATAATTCACATTATAGAAAATAGTTAATGGCATGGGGGAAAGAATACGATATAATATGTAAATACAAATTACATACAAAAAAGCAGGATATCAAATAGCATATCCGAAACAATTGTTCAGTTTGGTGTTTAATCAAAACACCAAAAAGTGTATACACAGAGAAACTGGAAGGAAATATACTAAAATTTATGAGTCGTTTTCTCTGAATAGGAATACTGTGGTTGAGCTTAATTTTATTCTTTGTACTTTTAAATTTTCTAAATTTTCATATAAAATGTATTGCTTTTATTAATAGAAAAAAGTCATTAACTTCTAATTTTAAAAGACTAAAGGAGGAACAATAGAAGTAAAATAGAAGATTTTTTTTCTTTCTGAAAACACACACATGCATGCATCCACTCATAACATACACATGGGTGCAAGCTAAACATACACGAACACACACGCACACGTGGGTGCACATACATACTTTTCCGTTTAGCATAGAATAGGTACAAATACATTCTACTTGTTTATGGAATTTGGGCAGACTCAGCCCTACATTCCCAGGTTTGGCAAGCAAGTGACTTGCATCTGGCTTTAGAACACAGGTTAAATATGTCTGATAATTGTTTAAAACTAATGTTGTTTAAAAAAAAAAAAAGAAAAAAAACTACCATACTTAAGTATGCTTTGAATAGTACTCGAGCAAAATACATAAAACACAGGTAAATACTAGGAGTTGATAAGATATCTCTTCAGAAATTCCAACTGGTAATTATTTTAGACATTTAAGTAATGACGTTTCATGGATTTTATTATCTGAAGAATACTTGCCCTGATATAACCCAAGTGAGACAAGGATGGAGCTATACGATAACAGATTTTATAAAAATTTCCAACTTTGGAAATGATGAAACTACCTACCAATCTTCTAAAAATAATTAATACTTTTATTTATATACATCCAGGAATTACTTTAAAGCTTCATTTAAAGCCTGTGCCTCATCTTGTTCTGTTTTTTTCAGCTAATGACAAACAGGAAAAAGATCAAATTATATCTTCATGTTGCTAATTGATTTTGTACTAAGCAGGGAATCTCAAGACCTACAGAACTGTATAAATTCTCACTGACCTTAATTTCATCAAAATGTGCTGGGTAGTTATACTGCTGGGTGAAACACTGAGGTCGGAGAGAAGGCATCGGGTAGGGTGCAGTCTTCAAAAATAGATAGTTTGTTATCTCAAATGGCTTATAAATATTCAAAAATGAAATAAAGGCATTATTATGCTAGCTCTGAATACAGAATATATTAAGTAGAGGAGCTTTAAGAATAATTCTTTCTGTATGCACTAGATACATGCTAAAACATAATGCCCCAAGTTCAAAATAATAAGGCTAGTCTTCTGGAAGGAAAATATTACATAATTTAGCATAGAATATATTTCTTCTGTTCCTATTTTTTGACTCTAAGGTATAAAATAGAAAAAAGAACTTTTGGCAAATGTTTCAAGGAGTCCCAGAGCACCATAAAGAAGACATCCTCAGCCCCACACATAGAAATAAGTAGTCCTATCGGGGTGGCAGTGATGATTTCAAAGGTCTGCAAACATTTAACCAGATGTTATGTAAGACCTTGAACAAAAGCCATAATTACTCTCACAATGATAAAGTGAAGTTTAAATGTTGTTAGCTTTAATATTTCAAGGTTTCACCTTTTGGGGCTGGGACATGGTCCAATCCTTTGTATGTGATGAAGTGTCAAGGTTTCAAGATGAGTAGGAATTTCTGGGAGGCAGGGCTATTGATGGGAGTAGGTGGAGGGACCCCTAACCCTGGGGAGCAGAACAGAAGAAGATGGAAGGCTGAGTCTTGGACAGGAGTGACACTGATGTCAGCTGCTGGATGCAGGATGGGCCAGTGTGTGAGAGCAAGGCAATGCCTGAAGCAACAACATCACAGGGAGGACATGGCTTGAAGTGAAGTGAATATGTTGGAACAATGAGGATTATCTAGTGGAATTCTAAAGGAGACATGAAGAAATTCCCACAGACAACGGCATTATGTGGCGGTGAGGTAGGACGGGTGTGTGGGGTTCTGATGCGGCAAACTGGGGCTGAACCCAAGAATGCAGAGGGGATCTGGTACAAAAGAGAAAATCTGCATTAGAGCTACGTATTAAATATGTATAGTTTATGTGCAACACATTTGAAAATAAATATTGACACATAATTAAATGCTTCAAACACTATATAAATTATTTATATCAAATCACTTTATTTTAGGTCTTGCCATGGTCAAGAAGAGTGTTTTATTCTCTGTATGTTTCTTAAGTTGTATTAGGCATGGTTTAGAGTGAAGTATTCTAAATATTTTTTTTGTCTCCTAAAATAACTTTAAAAGTGTGAGGATTAAATGAGGTAAAAGATATAAAGCACTGAATGGTGGTCACTGAAAACCTACAAATAATCTTTGTTTTTCTTATCAAAAAATCCTAATAAAAGGAAGTGATAAGACCAGGAGGCATAAATCCATTTTCTATTCTTTCAGATAAGTAACTAAATATAGCTGCTTGGTGGACAGAGCAGAGTGAAGATTTCACTATCCATCATTCCATTTCCTGAGACTGATAGACTAAAAGGCTGTTATTTTATTTTGAAACAAACTAAGTAAAGTCTTGAAATGACCCATTTTTGCTCTTGACAATCCCTAAAAATAAACAAATTTTCTAACTAAATCAACCATCGCCTCTGCTCTGACACATTTACTCATGGTTGAAAGAGGGAAGGAATTCAGATTCACAGATCTGTCTGCTGCCTTTATGTCCATCTCCAAAAGTTGATCAATCACTCTTCCCTTAGTGCCATGTCTCCAGCCTTTTACTTAGTCACTGTAATACATATTATTCTACAATATATTATCTATTTTCATGTTTGCTTCCCATCCTAGACTGTGAGTTACCAGAGAAAAAGACAAAGTCTTATTCATCCAAGTGTTTCTAACCCATGGCACAATACCTAGTACAAACAGGTGCGTAAGTGCTGAGTCATTTACATGCACTACCTCATTTGGATAACACCATTATCCGGTGGGGCAGACATTATTGTGCTCATTTTACTAGTTTGGAAATGGGCTTGAAGAGGTTGGATAAATTGTCTAGAGTCACACCAACTTCAGTGATAGAGTTTAATTCAAAGCTTTCACAGTTTATCAGTTCTAACATGACTTTTTTCTTTTCACATTTAAAAGAGCTCTGAAATTGAGATGTGTTTCACCACTGATGGCAAGTTTTTACTCACTGTCATCAGGCAGCAGTTGTCACTTTTGTGTGTTTGAGGGCCTGGTGATGGCTCTCCATATTGTTGTCCCTCCAACTGAGTTAGGGGCATGGTTGGTGCAACACATGATGGGCTTAACTGCTGTTTAAAATATTTCCCAGAAGATTAAACTATGATTCACCCTGAAACAACATTTATTGTAAATGCAGAAAGAAATGCTACAGAAAAGCAGAGCATAAATTGGACACTAGTGAAGCAAATATTCACAACTGAAAGAACGGCTGAAATTTCACGTTTTCTTGGTAAGCAATATCACGGGCATTATTTATGGCACTTATCAGAGGAGGATATATACTCACAAATAAATGAAGCTGTGTTAACATTTGTTGCGATTAGTCAGCCGGGTGGAAGGGCACTAGAAGGCCGAGAAGATGAATGTGACAGGAATGATGCTTTCAACTGAAAACAGAGCAACTCTGGCAGAAATGGGAGAGGAAGGAAGGTTATCGGTGCTGTTCGACAGAACATTCTATGATGAAAGAAATGTTCCAAAGTCTGTGCTATCCAATATGGCAGCTGCTGACACATCAGGCTATTGAGAGTATGAGATACTGCTAGTGTGACTGAGAAAATAAACTTTAATCTCATTTTCATTAATTTAAATGTAAAAATCCACAGTTGCTAGAGGATATTCTATTGAACAGTACAGAACTGACGGTTCTGTGTGAACTGGTCTCCCTGATTAGGGAAGTTGGTGATGGTTAAGTGCGACAGTACAGCGAGTTGCAGCATTCTCATCTGGAAAGAGTAAAATATAATCTATTTTAAAATGTTGCTGTGAAGGCTTAAAGAGATACTATAATGGATTGTGTTTAGCATGAAGCCTGGCATATGATAAATGAGCGGGACTGAAAGTAGTAAGTAATAGGGAGAGCAGGGCTAGTAGTAGTTACGGTAATAATAACAACTTCATCTTTGCTGACAAACAGCGAGTAAGATTAAACACTGCAATAAGCAGGAGGTCACAAAAGAATGCCCTCCCCCACCCAGAAAAATAGCAAGTCTCCTAGAAGTTAGGAAGTTCATTATGGATAGTTATTAGGCTGTGTAACCTCATAAATATTGATCAGCCTGAAATTTCCAGAAGGTGAATTAGCACACATGTCATGCTTTCGGATATGCATCTGCATTTTGAAAATCCAAGTTCAAGTGACTTGGGCTCACCCTCTAATTCTTAAAGAGATGCCAGATCACCATAGCATTTGTGAGAGTATTAACAAGGACAGACTCTTCACTAACTACAAAGAAGAATATTGTGCTTAGCAAGGGGAACCTTGGATCAATGCTAGTAAGGAAGGATGTCCTTGCTGCGCCTATATTAAGGACTAGGCTGTTTTTAGAGCTGGTGCGTAACTCTTCTGGGATCTGTTGATCTATGTTCATTAGTTAATATGAATACAGACTTACTTGTGTGTGTGTGCGTGTGTGTACGGAGACAGGCTAATAAGGACAATGAAGATTGGAATGGGATAAAATCTTAGCATCTACGTTCACCCAAAATTTGACTTGGTTGAAAGCCATTAAGGAGAGATGGGTTAAGAAGAGAAACTGAAAGAGAGAATTTTAGGAAAGATGTCGTTTTCTGGGATTGAGCAATGCTGCCTTTTCAGGAAAAAGGGCCCAGGAGATCTAACCATTTTCTCAACCTGTACAGAGAATCCAAGCACACTTTAACATTTGGGAGCCCGGCAGCTTTTGGAACAGTGAAAGACAGCGCTTTATCCACATCAATCAGCAGTGTGATAGACACCATCAGAAAAGGCTGGGTTCAGGATGCCCCCAAGCAGCTTCATGAGTAGAGGACACTGACAATGGGGCTCTCAAGCTGCATAAGAATGACTGGGCTGAGCTTGCTCAGGGATCAACGCTGACAGGCCACGCTGTTTACAGCATCCCAGAAACACTTGTGGAAGGTTTCAGACAGGGGGCAGGGGTCCTACTGATCAGACAGAGCCTGGTATGAGCGGGCATTAATGTCAAGGTGACCTAATCTGTCCTCCCTGGATGGTGTTTCCAGAGGACACTGCAGTACACTAGCTGTTTTGTTACTTTGGAGTTCCTGTTATTATTCAAACCTTTTTGAGTCTCTATAGTAGTTTGCCACAACGATTTAGGGTGGAGTTAGTCCAGGCTAGTTTTGGCCCCAGTAAAGGACTATTTGTTGAAAGCCTGCTCATCATTTGCCTTTTTATTGCTATGAGAACAACAGTAACTAGAATCACTAAATCTAACGCTTGAATAACAGTCCTTTAGAGGGCTTAACAGTGGCAATTACCAAACAGTACACACCAGTGATTCTTGGCAAGAAGTGAGGAACAAGAAGTAAAGACTTACTCCATAAACTAAAAAATTTGGGAAGTGCTTCAAATAAAAAAATATGCAAATTAAAAAAAAAAATTGGGAGAGCCATCAGAACAAACAACTGTTCTCCTGAGAAATAAAAACACAAATAAAGTTTAAGAACATACCCAGCCTCTTTTAAGAGCACTCCATTCAAAATAAAGCCTTATTCTACACTGGGAAATAACAAACTGCATGCTCATCTGCATTGCTTAACTCAACCTACAAAGGTTGAAATAAAATTTCTGCCTTTTCTGGCAGAGGTCACATTGATTAAAAGACCTGTTTCATTGATCCTTTCCTATTCTCTGGGGATGGTTAGTTACAAAGATAGTCTTAGGAACATTCACTTCCTTTCACCCTGTCAGTCTGATAGCTCAGTTCCAATTATCACTTAACCCAAATTTTTACCTAGAAGTGCTGTTCAGACCCTGGCCATGTAACTTGAGAAACAAAAATGAAATGCAAGTTTACACAGTATTAAGCAAAGTCATAAACCAGGGAATTTTCTTTTAATGATGACTTTTTAAGCAATAAGAAATATCAGAAGAAAAGGTAAAAAGAATGAGGAAAATTGGAATTATACAGGTCAGAGGTAATAGATCAAAAAGTGAGGAATCCATAAGGTGTTCCAAGTCCAGTTGACAAACTGGATGTAAATAAATGACTAGGACCAGGAGGCATTCGCCCCAGAGTTCTGAAGGAACTCAAGGGTGAAATAGCAGAGCCACTGGCCAAACTGTTACTGCAAACAGTCATCTTGCCAGCGGACTGGAAATTGCTGATGTGATTGCCATCTAGAAGAAGGACTCTTGAGAAAACCCTGGAAACAAGATATAGATCAGCAGTACTTGATTTCCAGGCATAAAAGATGGGGAGAATAATAAAAAAGAGTTAATTCCACTGATTATCTTTGTGTTATCTAGCTAACGGGTAAAAGCTGCATAGTTTTGGTAAGAGGAAATCATACCAATGTGGCCTCCTTCTTTCTTTTGTTTTTGTTTTCTTTTGTCTTTTGAGGTTTTAAATGGTACTTTTGTGGCCAACAGAGACATAATTTATTTTCTTTTATTTGAGGAGCTTTGAAAATATTTATTATAATGGCTTTACAAAACACACCTGAGTTAGCATGGGTTGGGGAACTCTTTCTGTCACATATTAAAAACAGTGATAGAAAACACAGGGCTCATAAGGAGCTTTTTCCTTGATGCATCTAATAGGAATTGTGAGAAGTAGTCTTATTTTCATAAATGGACTTGCATGGAAATTTAGAGTAGATACTTCAAATGGGTGTGTTTTCTTAAGTTCTAGTAAGAAGGGAAATATCAAGCCAAGAGGCCAAAACTGGAAAATTTCAAAATGATACTTGAAATGGGAGGAAATAGGTTAGGTCAGTTTCAATGTATACTTCAAGTGTGTACTTAGAACTTGACTCTCAAGTGGGTTCTAGTAGACACTGTAGCTTTAAACAGTAATAAAACAGGGCCTCATCAGGGACAAAGCCTTAAACAAATCAGAGCATCAGCTTCACAGCACAGGGCCTTGTACAGGAAGTGCAGCAGAAGTTAACCCACGAAGAGCACCTACTTATTGTGTTGAGTTGCTCTGTATGTGAATTGTTATTTATCACATTTATCACAACGACTGCAAAGTCGATGATGGTATAAAGCTCTGCAGCCCACAGTTATTAATACTATATTGTTCACTTAAACAACTATGAGAGGGTGGATCTCCTGTTAAGTGTTCTTACCACAGTTTGAAAAAAAAAACCAAACCTTTGGCAATATAGTTATGTTTTAGATAATGTATGTATTTCTATAAAAATGGACAGAATATAATATTAACCTTGTTATGTGCAAGTGCTTTTCGTGACAACATGAATCTTTTTACTTATCAACTGACCTCATTATTTTCTCACTCTGTAGGATAATTTTCTAGAAGGTGAATGTAATGTGTAAAGACATGAAAACGATGCACTCACATGGCTGCCATACATTTTCTTTAGTTCCAAGTATTAGAGAACTAAGGTGAAGAGAAATGGACTTTCCCAAATTCATACAGCTTTGAAGGGTGGAAATAAGATGAAAACCAATGTCAGTTTTAAACTAAATTCTGTGTTCTTGATAGGGAGTCATTAAAGTCTAATTACTTAATTCCAATTTATTATTAAAAAATATAGTCTTGCACAAAACAGGCTCCTGCTTCTCACAGAACCACTGCAACTGTTACTACTCAGTCATAAGGTGCGACTTCCTTTTTTCCCAAAGAATCGTTAACCATTTCTCAGTTAGGCTTCCTTTATATTTATTCTAAGAGCTGAAGATGTAAATAGGCTCAAAATTACTTTTTCAACTGTCGCTATCATTTATTAAAAGAAGTTAAAAACATATTTTTTTGGTTTTCTTTCATTTTAAATTAGGATGGAATTTTAGAAAAATGTCAGCCCACATTAAAAGTTGTAAAATGAAAGCACAAGGAGAATGTATTTACTTGAGGTCACAGAACTTACACATGGTAGAGCCGGGGGTGGCGGGGTGGGAGGAGGTAGGAATCTGCATAGGCACTAACTGTGGTCCCTCCTGAGGACTGGTCTGCTCATGTGCTGGGTGAGACTCAGGAAGGCCTCACAGAGATCACCTGCTACTGGATAAGAGATGAATGGTGATACCAGAGGTTGGGCAATGCTGCTGGACCTTGTAGTCCTAACAAGGAATGGAGAGACCTCTCCTTAGGTCCATCCGTTGGACAAAGACTCTGCAACACTGAGTACGTCACTGCCTCTCAGGCTGCTAGACTACTGCAACCCTTCACCAAGTGCTAAGTGATTCAAGCTTCACAGACACAGTAGCCCAGTTCAGCCTCTGTTCTGTGTCTCTGGGATGAGGTAACACACACATACACACACATTCACCGTATAGTATAATGGTGGATATAATGCTGGTATTATTAACAAAAAGCTAATTTTTTTAGAAAAAGTGAGTAAAGTACAGAAGCATTAAGGTAGCACTTTAGAGCACATGTATAAGTATTAAATATCTTAAAAAAAAAAAAAGCATTCCAGATAAAAGACATGAACTTTATTGTATTTTAAACTCATAGTCAAATCTGATTTATAATTTGGTTTCTATAATGAGGTAGTAGGTCATTCTCTTCTGAAATACAAATTGGGAAAAGGTACTTTAAACACAGGTGGCTGCAAAACTGTTAACGCATGACTACAATACTTTTTTATAACTGACTGAAACATTGTCCGAACATTCCATCATCCCACACCCACTTTGTTTTTCTGGTCCTCGTCTGGTGCTGTGCCTGATCGATTTTTCTTTTCCGTTTTCCCCCCTCATACACACTTTCTGACAATGCCAAGCATTTGTGAGATGGCCTTTTGAGGTTAAGAGGCTGGGAGGGCTTAGGGGCAGGGGTAGCAGTAGAGGGTGGGGGGAGATAGTTTCTCTACTAGAAAAAATGAATTTTGTTGTTTCTTTTCCTTAAGAAGCTAATGGATTGACAAAAGAATACAACTTAAAGCCTTGGCTTCATTAGCACCACACAATTTAAATAAAATAGGATAAATATGTATCTTTTGTTCTCAAACTGAAACCAAGCAGAACCTGAAGGCACCTCCTACCCCCAGCCTTGTTCCTCTAGCACAAAACTGAGCAGTTAATGATTAGGACAATACGGTCATATTGCATACTCCTGAGTTGCTCTATAGACACTATAACTGCCGCCAGAGGGAAAAAGCTAACTTCATGACATGACATAAGCTGCTCTGTCTTGAGCAGCCCAGAATTCATGGTTAGCACAGTGCCAAGAACTGGTCTCAAGAAGATGGGATTCACTTTATTGCTCATCATAATCTGTATCTTTGTGGTCATCAAAATAAGTGTAGCTTGCTCTGCCCATGTATGTAAGCAGTAACTAAAATTGTCAGTAAAGAGATGCTACAGACCCATGTCAACATCTTCCACTCTGAAAATACAGCGTCCTATGTCAGCATGAAGACATTACAGAAGATGGAGCTTCGCCCCTAATCCCACAGATATGGAATGGTGTTGGACATGGGGGGAATTGAAAGCGGCTCCTCTGCCCCTTTCTTATTTGCCCATTTCTGTCCCCCTCTAATCTCAAAAGAACCTAATTATAGGAGTGAGATCACAAGCAATTTAAATTAACTCCTGACTTATGCTCTCCTAAATACATACCATGCCTTGTTTAACATGTTGATTCTTTTCCTAGATAAAAAGCAGCAAGAATGAAGAATTAAGCAGTTAAAGAATGATTAGCTCTCTGCTCTCAGTAGCCCCCTGAGCAATCCTGCAGGCAGATCACAGGGGCAAGATAACAAGAATCAGCCAGGCTGCATGCAATGGAGAGTGATGCAGAACCCAACCTCCTGCCTCAGTGATTCACTCAGATTCACCCATTTTTCCCTTTAAATACTGTCATGGCTGAGCAGAATCTTCAGTGATGGTCTCTGGAAATGAGTCCACTATTTCCCCAGATTCACGACTTATCCGATTAAAGCACCTTTCCTTCTGTTAACACTTGCCTCTTGAATTATTGGTTTTTGAGTGGCAAGCAGCTGAACCTGAGTTCAGTAATAAAACTAGTGCTGTTTTCTCAGTAATCTGGATGTTACTTACTCAAGACATTTTATCAAAAAGGCAAAAAAAAAGAGGGAAATCTTCCTTGTGTTAGTAATAATGACAATAATATTATTATATTAATAACAATAATATAATAAGAAAAATATAGTAGTCATATTTAATAAGTTGCTAAAACTTATACAGTACTTGTTATGTGACTTTTGGGTTTTATACACACTCATTTTATCCTCATGAAAATCCAAAGACATAAGTATTATAACTATTCCCATTTTTGTAGAAATGAAGAATTTTTAAGAAGCTGAGGAGTTGAGAGTTTAAGTAACTTGCTCAAAATACAAGGCTAGTAGGCAATGGAGCTGGGATTTGAATTGGGCATTCTGGACCCAGAATCTTCCTAACCACTAGGTTACAGTGCCTCTCACAGCATGCTTTAGAGCCATTTCCCAGACTTTAATGAGTGCCTATCATCTAGTGATCTTGGTAAAATGCAAATTCTGCTTCAGTAGACATGAGGTGAAGCCTGAGATTATGCATTTTTACCAACTTCCAGGTGACTCTGGTGTTTGAGCCACACTTTGTGTAAAACAAATAGTCGAGCTATATTACTGTCTAGGAAAAGCCTTTTTGAGGGCAGAGCTAGGACTGACGAGACAGAAATTAAAAGTACACATGTAAATATGTACATAGATTCCTCAGCTACAGTATTTAACAGAGGGTGGATATCATTTTTAAATGGGCTAACTACATAAATAATAAGGTTACTTTAGTTGTCTGAGTGCAGTACTAATTTAAAAAGTTAAATTGTATTCCTAGAAGCCTACAACAATTCGAGGAAAACACCCCTCCATTTCTGTATTTAGTTTTTAGATTTTAAGCTACTTCTTTTGATGATGAAACTCAGAAGTTCCTCACCCTCTCTCATGTTATGATGAAGTAACAGAAGTGGCTATCCCCTTACACAGGTGTGGGGGGAACCCACAAATAAGGCTGGCAGTGGAGAAAAGGGAAACTTTCCAACCTTCGGAAACACTTTTGAAGAGAGAAGCCTAAGAACAGTCAGAGACGCGTCCCCCAAAGAGTTACAACTGGTCTATTTTCTGAGATTCTCCCCAGTAGACCATCAGTCCTTCAAGTCTTGAAATTTTTTAGGTCTTAGAACTCTCTAATAAAACACCAACACATATGGTGTGGTTGTAGGGCAGGAACAAATTTTTCTCTATCCTTCTAGGTTCTTCTGGCTGGTCTAAGAATGAAGTGGACACGAGACAGATTAACAGGAGAAAATCAAACAGAAGTTTAATAACTTGTATACATGAGAGAAACCCAGGGAAATAACTCACCAAAATGGCTGAAGCCCTCACCTTAAATGCCATCCTCAGCTAAAGACAACAGAGGGTGTTGAGCGTGGGGAGAGTAAGTTACAGGAGGTTGCCTGGAAAAGCGCAGTAAACAAGGGTGATTGTGACGCGGGTTCAAGTCCTAACCTTCTCTGAGGAAAAGAGTTTCTAGATTTGGTCATCCTTCTCTTCCAGGTACAGAGAGGGAAAAGCTCTTATAAATGAAGAGTTCCCGAACATACGTAAATGTTTCTCATAAAAGGGTGACTCTGACTTAGTTTTCAGAATTTTCCCCATGTCTGCTGTTTCTTAGAAAATAACAAATTTAAAATAATGAATACATCAGTGAGACATATATTGGAGTGGCAAATTCTGCCCTTTTCATGGTAAATGGCCATGTGTTCATAACTGACACCTTAAGGGGTTAGCTATCCACCGAGGGTCATTTGTGATTAAATTCTCCCGTGGGAAACAGGAGGGGCTACTAGGGAAAGAAAAAGGCAGAAATCCCAGACAGAAGGCTGCACCAAGTTCACTGTGCCCGACGCACAGTTTGCCTAGGTTTGCTCGAGCAGATGATACTATTTCTGACTCACCTCACAGGTATACAGATCGACAGCTTCTCTATGAGAATTTCCCCCTTGGAATCAGTGGGATGCACATTTTTTAAAGCAAAAGAAAATACCTATTTGGTTTATGAATACCTTTATTATACTCCCTGCTGATTCAATGAACTTTTGATTAGCCTCTATGATTACTAACTTCATTTAGGGGAATGTGTGCGTGAGTGGTTCGGTAATTATTTGAGACACTTGCAAATAGGAGGACTTTCAAAAGCTGACTGAATGTGTGAAGGCAGATCACAGTTTGCCTGTTTTCTTTTGACTTTCTTTAGATTAATAACTGCTAATTAGAGAGAGCAAGGAAAGCAGCGGTTGTTAACTCACTTTTAAAATTCAATCTGATTATACTACAGAAGCTGACTGTTCCCCTCTCAAAGGCTAAATGAAAGCAGTTCTGACTATTTGTCAGGTATTTTACTGGCTCTGCAAATCATATTAACAGTTTTACATGTAGGTGTTTAAGCAAAAGCTTTTCGTCAAGTTATTTATGCAACTGGTCAGTCCAAGCAAGAAAAACAAAATCTTGGAAGTGAAAGAATGACAGGTGGTAGATGAGAAAGGTGATCTCAGACTCTATGGTAAATACAGATCCCATGATTCTCACACCATAAGCACAGAGCTTGCATTTGATTTTGTAGGAGAGCAGAATCTGCCACTCCGATAGATACCTCTTTGGCATATTAATTAATTTGAGCTGGTTATTTTCTAAGAAACAGCAGAAATGAGAAAAATGGAAAACCCAGGGGGAATTACCCTTTTTAAAGAAAGGTTTACATTTATAAGGGAAATCTCCACTTAAGGGTACCTCCCCAGCTGTACCAGGAAGAAGCTGACCAAATCTCTAGAAACTCTTATCAGCAGAGCAGGCAATGGCTTAAGTAAGTCAGCATAACCTTACCCTTCACCTTTCTTTACTGCGCTGTTCCTGGTAGCCTCTCATAACTGACTCTCCCCGACTCTCAACATCCTTCTCTGTCTTGAGCTGAGAGTGGCATTTGGTCATTTTGGTGAGTTACTCAGTTTTCTTGAGTCTCTCCCGTGTATACATGTTTTTAAACATCTGTTTGATTTTCTCCTGTTAATCTGTTTTTATTTTTTATTTTTTTTTGTCAATTTAATTCTTAGACCAGCCAGAAGGACCTGGGAGGTTAAAGAAAAATTTCTTTCTATTCCACAATTATCTCTTAAAATATAAAACATCAAGTACATGTGTTAAGGTACATTTTCATGATGTAAAGATGGTCTGAGTGCATGTACTCACATGAATTCTTAAACAAACTGGCAACATTTACATATTGTAGGTGTGTGAGAAATAAGGCTGAGGAGAAAACTGTCTTAGGGAAAAGCTAAAATCTATAATGAAATTATCAAAAATTAAAAAAATATATATTTTTGGCTTCATGTAGATAAAATATTTAGATATCTAAGTGAACTTCTACATTTTTCCACTTACTGTAGCCAATTCTCAAGAATCATGAAATCAGAATTATCTTGTCTTTGGTGTTTATGTTCCTTATTTAAAGGAAAACAAGTGGAATAAAACTGATTTTTAAAAACCAGGCAACTTATTCACACTTCATCTAGACAGCAAGTTGAAATACTAATTGATTAAAATTAATATTAAAACATTAAATTATCCCTAACACTTAGAACATTTGGTTGAATCCAGCTAGACAGTCTCTGCATTAGTAGAAAAAGTAGTCCAGTGCAGGTCTTGGCAAAAAGTGTCAGGTGAAGCTAGTTTTCCATTTTGCCAAGAACAATTTATACTTGGCCTCACAAAATAGAAGCATGACAACTTTGAAATTAACGGATGTTGTTAACTCCTCTGGTAATTAGATTGTAATAATCGTAAGGCTGTACAATTAAAGCATTTTCCAGATTCTAATTCTAACCATGCTTAAATAAAAGAAGTAGACAACTTTCCCCACATTTTATTTCTAGTCAGTGAAACTCAGGACAAGAAGGTCGTGTAATGATGATGGTTCTCAAGAATATAGGCTTGGTATAATTTCTTTGAATGTTCTGAAACACATATTTCTCCACTATTGACTTGTATAATAATTGTGCTTTGTTGACTTTTTTAAACCCTTCCCCCCTGAAAAAAATTTTGTATCTAATGAATAGATTTAGTAATCAATCACCTTTGGTGCAACTACTACTCAGTATTCCTCAAATAATAAAGATTTAGTGTGCAGATAGACGCAATTTACCAAATTTGTTTCAATTATTTCCAGCACGGTGTGTTGGCCTCCTATTGTATTAGATAGTTAAAATGTCATATATTAAATGTACTGAAATTTTATTTTCCATTATGAATAAAACAATGAACAATCTATTTAATATGCATAAATAAAATACTCATTTCCATTATTAATGCTAGCAATGGGGTACATATGAACACCCTATGATAAATATTTAATATCAGTGATGTTAAAAATCTCATTTTAGTGGGAAATTTTAAACTCTTGCCCCAAGACCTTAGAAACTGTAACTAATTAATTATGTAATAAAATAACCTCATTGGTTATTTGCTTATAATTCCCATGTTCCCTCTTTAGATAGATTATGGACAATAACAGAAATCTAAAGATAGAAAGAAGTCAAAATAAGAATTACCATTATAGAGCCTCCAATTTTTCTCTATCACAAAGGCATCAATATTAGGCCTTTTCTCCTTGCCATGAAAATCACAGATCTGAGGGGGGCGGAGGGTGGGAAGGTATAGACTGGGATTTCAAAATTGTAGAATAGATAAACAAGATTATACTGTATAGCACAGGGAAATATACACAAAATGTTATGGTAGCTCACAGGGAAAAAAATGTGACAATGAGTGTGTATATGTCCATGTATGACTGAAAAATTGTGCTGAACACTGGAATTTGACACAACATTGTAAAATGATTATAAATCAATGAAAAATGTTTAAAAAAGAAAAAAGAAAATCACAGATCTGAGATATATCTACTAACTACCTCCATTGCTTTTAACATCCCAATTTCAGCCTAACTGTCCAGGTAAGCACTTTTAATTGGCACAGCATCAAATAGAAATGAATTTTTTATTAAGTGTGTTTACTACTCCTCACTTATATAAAATTTACCATTCAAGCATTAAAGAATTAAAGCATAATACCCTCTAATTGTCATATCACAGGATTTGATGATTCCGTCATTGCTCACTTTTTCAATATCCTGCTTGGTTTTATAGGTTCCAATTTATTTTGTCTCAACCTTCAGACTTTCAAACTGATCTTTTCACTGAATGATCTTCCTATTATTTTTTGATAACAAAAAAATTTTTCCTTCCCTGAACTTTCTCCAGTTATGTTAAATCTAGCAAAAGGCATTCCATTCAGAACAGGATGAAGTGGTCTCTCTGCCTGAGAGCGGTAGTAGGTTTTCCGTCTCATTTTCAGTACCTCCTGGATGATGTCAGCATTGATGGGCTCTCTTGGCTGCTGCCGCACACGGGCTGAGTCAACAGTGCAAAGTGTGGAAAAACACGGAACACTATTTAAAAGACATACAGGTTCTTTAAAAAAAAAAAAAATTCTGATTCTCTTCCCAACAGTTTTAGAGCCAGAATACAAGAGATTTAGACTCTGTGCGCATATTTTCTTACGGTGTAAAATGTGAGGATTTTTATATTATGGGTTTCTAGAGGGCTGAGTTTAATACACTTCACTTAGTCAGTCACCGAATACATGACTGAAGCATCTGTATCATAATCTCATCTATGTAAATACTATGATCAAATTATTATTATGTCACAGGAGGAAAACATGGACTGATGCAAAATATTCTTCCCAGATGCTCCCTTCAAATGCTCCCTTTTGCCTACAGTATAGATTCACAGTTTAGCCTATGCCAAGACTAAAACCTTAGTACTCAGTTTTTAAAACCTTAGAAAATTTGGCTGCACCCAGGTAGATATTCTGTGCATTGGTAGAAAAAAATAGCTAGCTCAGCAAAGGGGAGCAGAATTTGCTACTCCAAAATATGCCTCTTTGGCATAAGGATTATTTTTATGAAACAGCCACATTGGAAAGGCTCTGAAAACTGAGAAGTTGACCTTTTGTAAGAGATGCTTACATTTATAAGAAAAATCTCCACTTGTAAGGGTGTCACCATCTCTGTACCAGAAAGAGGAGGGTGACTAAATTTCTAGAAACCCTTATCTATGGAGAAGGCAACCGACTTAAATCTGCATAACAACCGTACCCTTTGTTTCCTGTGCTTGGCCTCATAGTTTCCCATCACTGGATTCCCTCCCTGCTCCAAAATCTTCTTTTGCCTTCAGCTTAAGGTTATGGCGTGGCCATTTTGGGAGTTACTCAGTTTTCCTGGGTCTCCTATGTACATAGGAGGTATACATGTTACTAAACTTCTGTTTGTTTTCCTCCTGTTAACCTGTCTTTTATGACAGCAGAATCTTTGCCAAAATCTGGAAAGGTAGAGGGAAAATTATTTTCCCTCCCCTACATCGGAACCACAGCACATCGTATCAGCTAAGAAATTACAATTATCTATTGATGTGAATCTGAAAAATTAAGTAAAAAGGTCTTATTGTAGAAAACTATAACCATATACTCGAATCTAATAGTTACACAGAAATCTTCAAGGGCACCAGGGAGTCAAAGTATGCCTCAACCTTTCAGAGAACACATGATAGACAGGCTGTGATAACTTACTACAAATAAAGAGATGCACAGAAACAGACGGTAGATGGTTCACTGGCTTGGGCAGCTGTCTCTGGAAGGAGACAAGAAACACTTCAGTGTCCCCCTACTTCTCATGGGAGGAAGAATGTTTTTCCACTTTCTTATGGGAAGGGAATGAAAGAGGATGAAAAGGGATGACTTTAGCTCACACCATCTCTTATCTTATGGCTTCTCCTCTACATATAAGGAGAGAGTAGGATTCAGAGTGAGGCAATGAATGGGTTATTCTAGAACAGCATCAGGGAAGACAAGGGGATATATAAAGGGTAAAAATTTTAAATCTTGGAAATGTAGAAAAATTTGGAAAATGAATGGAAGGAAAAATACATAAACTCTTGCAGGATGAGGAAGAAACAAAAGGAAGGAAAGACAAGAAAAATAATCATTGAAGCGAAATGAAAATGTAAGGCTAACTGGCCGAAAACCCACGATCTCCTACCAAGGAGTTACTGGCTGGCTGTGATGGTTTTCATTAACTCCCCAGTGGTCCTCTGCTTCGTAGCCCCTGACTTGGATCTTCCCAAGACCTAAACTGAGTCATCAAATGCCTCAAAAGTTTTATTAGAGCTTGGATTCTGGAGTCTGTCTGGATTTTCATCTTAGCTCTGTCATTTTGCTATACCAGTGTCATTTTGGATAATTTATTTAACCTTTCTATGCTTGTTTCCTGATCTATAAATGGGATAATTGAAGCACTTAGCACCTAGGGATTGTTGTGAGAATTAAAATGAGATAATGTGTTAAGAGAGCTTAGCACAGTTTCTGGCTTGTACTAAATGCTCAATAAATGCCAGTTAGTATTACTGGGCTCTTTATTTAATGCACCTTGAAATATGAGTAGCAGAGCTATTGGTCTGAAATTCAAATTGTCAACCTCATTTTTAACTGCTCAGAAGGACACTGCCTGCCTTCACAGAAGACCCAAGGAATTTCAGTTGTGCCTGCTTCTCTCCAGCGGGCAGCTCTCTGCCAGACTCCCCACGATTTCCTTTTAGTCACCTCCAGCTGGGCCTATCCTGGTACATTCTGTGCTACTTTTTTAAACTCTATAAGCCAACAAAACAACACACACACAAGTGGGCTTACAAGCTGGGAAGTGTAAGCAGAAGCAGCAGGATCTCACATGCCTGCAGGCACTAACGCTGCAAACACCGCCTCATTCTAAACTTGTGCCTGAGGTCACAGAGAACCCCAAGAAACGTTTCTGTTTCAGCCATCAAGCACTCAGCACTCATCTTCAGATACTTCAGACACATGTACTTCAATCAGCAGGTTGGGCCCGGGGCCCAGAAAACTGTTTCTTACTAAAGGCAAAATAAATTTCTGTTAGAAAGGGGAATTTTTCCTGGGTCGCTCTGTTATTGAGATAGTGTTCTCTCTTGTTTAAAACCATATCCAAGTTGGTAAGTCCAACGAACAGATGTAAACACATTTTTTTTCCCAAGAGTTTTGCATATTCTCTGATTAGAGGACAAGGTGAAACAAGAAGCAGAGAAATGCCATGTTGGACAAGGCCCTTCACAAAAGTAGATACCCTGAGATTTATTCAAAAGGTTTCCTATTTTTTAAAAAGGATATAGGTGAAGAAGCTAGCCAAGAATCATGTTTATGTTTATATAAAGGGTCGGACTGGTCAAGGGGCTGCATTTGCTTAATAAGCCCACTCGGGTTTGGAGAGGAAGATCCTGCTTTAGAAATGAGTCCCTTTCATAGGTTTCTGCCAGTGAGACAATAGTAACCCAATTAAACAATTCCCGAGGAAGCCAAGAGCAATGAAGTGAAAGCCAATGAGGTGGAAGCTACTTGGATCATTCCTGGCTGAAGCTGCCAAATCAGACACAGAGACTCTGAAGATGGGAAATTTTAATGAGGAGAAAGTCCTTGTGACCAACCTTGGTCTTCAACTCGCAATTCTACTTGGAATCATCGCTAGACAAGCAGCCTGACAGGTTTATGAAATCTGAAGAGTTTGAGGCTCCCTAAATGGGAACTCAAAAAAAAAAGCTTTCATGTTTATGGCTAAGAACAAATAAACAAACCAAAAAACCACTCAAAACAAACATACAATAATAATAACACCCCCCAGGTTTTCTGTCTGTCCCACTTTAAATGTTGTCATCATTAGCTTTCACTATGTTTCCTCGTTGAGCCCATCTGACGGCACAGGTTGCTCTGTGTATCATACGTCTCCGCTCATGGACCCTGTCTACCTGCAGTGTTTATGTATGAGCCTGCTACGTTCCCCTGACAGATCACACATCATAGCTCCCAGCCACATCCTGGAGCTGGCCGGTCCTCAGAAGCCATCCAGATGTCCCTTCAGTGCCCAAGCCCAAATATCTAAGACATGCATGGGGCCTATGCATTTAGACCCGTTCAAGGCAGGGGGATGGAAATGGTGTTCAGTAACCTCTATGATGGTGGTGCTGCATGGACATGCAAAGATCTCAGTAGCTTTCTCCAGGACCGCTCTATACCAAAGGCATGATAGAATCAGACTGGAGTTACTCGGGAAAGCTGTCTGAGCAGGAGCCTGGAGAATACAGAAAAATTCCCTATTATACTGAAAAACATGTGATGTGCTCTTTACGGAGACAGGAGTGTTATTGCTCTGTGCCACTGAGAACACTCAGATGCTCATGGTGTGTGGAGCAATCCACGAAGCATCCCGGCTGCCTTTCAGCAGCTTCTTAGTTGTCTGTTTCTGCAATGCCTCACTCAGAGGCAAGGCAGACTATGGGTTATTAAGGGCTCCTTTGAGTACACTGCACACTCCTTTCAATACACTAGGTTGTGCCCTTTCCACTTCCTACAAATTGACCCATAAAAGCATTCTGGAATTCGGGGAAGAAATCATGCAAAAGGAACTTGCACTTTGCTACAGCTTCTTCTCCCCGGGCATAACAGAGTCTAAACAGGAAGTGCCGGTGCAAAGCAGGGCAAAGGCTGTTTACCTGAAAAGACCCAGTTTGAAAATAAAGTTTGGCTTCTACTCTCATGCAGGGGATGTGCTCTGGTATTCATTCACCTTTTCACCCAGCCTCTGCACCCACGTCTTGACAGCGGATGGGAGGAATGGGTATATGATGTGACAATATCAGCACAAGGGCAGTGACACTGGAGTCAATTGCATTGGGGTAAACTGTATTACAAGCAGTGACTAGAGCACTAGGACTACATTTAAAAGAGATAATGGCATGACATGCCCACTGAGTGTTCTCTCAGCATTTGTTTTGCATTCCCAAGTGACATATCATGGTCCACAGGATCTTCTGTGACATTAAAAAAAAAAAAAAGGGCAGCCGTGAAGGTTTTTAGTTTGATATATAGGTAGAAAAAACTCACCAAATATAAGTCTTAGAGATGTTAATTCCAGCTTCTACATCATCGACCTTAAGAAAATACTATCTAATTTCATCTAATAAAAATTCTTTCCCATAATTCATGAGAAGTTTCAGAATGTCAAATAAAGTCATAAAATGTCAAAAGGAGCAATATCAAAACCAACAGTTTTGTTGTTGGTGACTGTTTCTTTCCCTTGATCCTTGGTGGCACTAAACATGTGATGCTACAAGAAACAAGGTAATTGGTGAGAATCCAGCAAACAGTTGACTACAGAACACTTTTTGAGACTCTCTGACACATGTACTATATTCCTCTTTATTCTGAAAAACTCTACACAGGGATCCTTTTCCAAAAGCATAAATTCATTATAAAAAAGTGAGTTCCTGTTATACGCAGAAAGAATCATGAGCCTCTGATATCTACACCAAATTCTTCTTCATTCTGGTAGACTCTGTACAGGGGTCCTTTTCTAAAAGCATAAACTAGTCACACAAACCAAAAATGAATTCATGTTAAAAGTTACTGGAAAAAAAAACACCAAACACCAAAAACCAAGTCCATTTAGCTCCCTGGGAATATGTCTGTTTTTTTGTTTTTTTTTGTTTTTGTTTTTTTTTTAGAATCTGTTATATAAATTTACTTTTTTTTGGGGGGGGGGTGACTACTTTAACACACTCTGTATCGTACCCCAAATCAGCCAATAAAGCTTTACTATGTGAATCTAAGTGTGAGTTTGCCGGTTAAGTAACAATGCCTATCAGGACACTATCTTCACTAGAATATGGGCAGGAACTAGCCCTGACACCCAGTCTTTGAATGCTGCATTCCCTTTGAGAGCGTGCTGTTCAATGGTGGAGAGGCTAGAATTGCAGCCAAAGTCGTAAACATCCACTGCGGTCGTCTCTGGGATTCTGTACTACCTCCCAACCTGGGTTTGGTCTTTAATTTCTCTTTAAGGAACCACAGCCAACGAGCAGCTGGTACTGTTTACTTGCTTGATGCACCTGTAGTCCTGCTTTGCAAGGCATAGAAATGGATTTTCTCCAGGAAACATGAATTTCTAGAGCTGGAGTTTGCCCCATCATTCACAGGCGCACAACACATCAAATACAGGAAATGGGGAAATGGCATCATTAGTGGACTGTTTAGGCTCTTCTCTTTTGCTAGCTTTTAAAATTAATCTCTTCCTGTACACAACTCAGGGATGAAAGCATCTTCCTTTGAAGATGAATTAACTGAAAAGTACATTGAGAAATTTAAGATTCATAACAGAGCCACCTGGAACCTCTGTTCCCAGTAATCTGAAGAACGGCTGCCGGCCGAGACTGTAAGCTCCTGGCTACGTGACTTAGGTCAAAAACGACTTCAGAGCCTGCCATTTCTAACTTCGACATGAAAGCACTTTGACCATTAGCACTTAACTAAAAACAATGTTCCTGAATTTTTCATTCCCTGGATGTGCCCTGGTTATTTTAGGAGCTAAAGCTTGAATGTTGCCTGAGTCTGTTATTGTGTCAAGAACCCTTTATTGGGCACTCAGAATTCTCAATTCTCAGGACCGTGGAAGCAGGAAGGCTCCTTGCCTTTCAGGAGCTTATAGTCAAGCTAGAAAGAGTCAGTACATAGGCTAATTAAAGCTAAGTGCCTAGTGTTTAATGATAATTTTATGAGCGGTAGAATATGAAAGGAGACATTAATGTGACAAAATAGTTGCAAAAACCTTAATGGAAGAAGTGGGGCAGGATCAGGAGAGGCGTAGAGGAGGACTGGAATCTCTGAGGAGGGGGGAGAGCAAGGGTGACATCACAGACAGTCCCGCAGCACACCACTCTCCACCAGTCAAATATTATGTATTCAGTAAACATTTGTTGAAGTGAACTAAAATTAAAGCAGACTCTATGGCTACATTTTCGTGTGTGTGTGTGTGTGTGTGTGTGTGTGTGTGTGTGTGTGTTGGCCTCTGAAATGTAATTCGAAAAATTCTGCCCATTTTAGAGCTGTGTTTCCCACTGATCATTAAGATATTTCCAAGTGAGTTGTTTGCATTCCCTCAAACTCACTATGACCAGGATAAACTCATCATCCTTCCTCCATAGCACCTTCCTAAAGTTTCCTCGTCCTGTTTTGACATTGCTATTCTCTGATGTAACAATCTCTAGAGCTGCTCTATCCAATAGTGGGAGTCACCAGTCACATGTGACTACTGAGCACTTGAACTGGCTAGGGCCTCAAGTTAAAAGGATAATATTTTAGATGTAGTGAGTTAAATAAATGTCATTACTAAATTAATTTAACCTGCTTATTTTTACCCTTTTTAAGAACATTTAATGTTCATATATTGCTTCCATTATGTTCTTATCAGATAGTGCTGCCCTGTAGTTTGATGGCTTAGATTCATATCCAGATAAAGGTAAGACATGTAGCACAATTTCTTGCTTGTTCTTTCTATAATTAATTAGTCAATCAGTTCATTCACTCATCCATTCATGGTAGGTGCTTTCATTTCCCCCCATTTTACAATATTAGAAAACTGAAACAGGCAGAGGTCACACAACTGGGGAGATGTGGTATAGGATTTGAACTCGGGCAGTCTGACTCACCCAGCATGTTCTACTGGAGTAATCCAGATGAGAAACCATGATGGTCAGGGCTAAACAAAAAGTGGTGGGTTGGAAAAGAAAGGAGGAACTGAAGAGATATCATGAAGCCAAAATGAACACATCACAGTGATCAATTTGTTGCATGGCATAAGGGAAAAGGAGACAGAATTGACTCTCAGATTCCTGGCTGAAAAGATGGTGTCATCAAGCATAACAGCAAACACACAGTAGAAGTATATGTAGAGGGAAGTGATAAATTTGACAGTTAAATTCAAGGTACTTGTGAGAAATCCAAGTGGAAATACCCAGTAGGGAATAGGATATACACATGGAGAACTCAAGGGAGATACTTAGATTGGATATGTCAATTCTCTCATTAGCCTCCTTGCCCCTACCTCCCACCCCCAAGAGCTCGGACCTTTTGAATTACAAGGGAGCTTCATGATTGAATTATACACAGTTTCTGACTTAAATGTTCAAGATCCTGCACAATTTAGTCCCAAGCTCTCCTTTAAGCTCTCTACTTCTGTTTTACACACTTTGCTCCAACCAAATTGGATTACATATATAACCTTGACATTAGTTGCAGTCTTTACACATGTGAAGACAGAGATTTAAAGGGATCGAAACTATTATGCCACAAAATACGGAATTTAAGACTTCCCTAAGATTTATAGGAATTTGTAGGGTAGTGGGAATAGAGAAGGTTATATTATCAGAATCACTTCCATTATTAAAAACTTTTCAGTTACCATAGATACAAATATAGCTCTGCCAGCCATTAACAGATGGTAATAGCAATTGCTCATGTGGGGTCACCTCCGATTTATGCCCAATTAGGGTTTTTGGTTACCTGAGCAGTTTGTAACTAGAGGAGACCAACCTGTGATTAGTTTACAGCTCTACTTAACCTCACTGCTAATATTGTCTCTCTTTTATATTAATTAAACAGTCATGGAATTCAGCCCTCTTCCTTAGCTTCAAGGGAAAAAAAAGAACCCCTAAAGCAAAAGCAAACCAAACCAAACAAAAATACCACAACCCAGAAAACCCCACCAACACAAGACATCTGTTGGAAGAAATGAATTACAGAAGTCTGGGCAGATGGAAGGACTTACACTGTAGGAATGAAATAATTAACATTTTGGGTTAGACAGCATCATAACAGAAAGTCCCTCAGTTTTAGCTTTAAGCTCCTTTTTCGTCCTTCCCCTTTCCTTCCCCTCCTCTCATCCTCTCCACAGCAAACCTCAGACCTCCCATTTCCTCAAGCAAAGTACTTCAGCTCTCTCCAGCCTCTGCCGTTTTAGGACCCCCTCTGCATACCTCTGCTTGTCAGGATCCTCAGCGAAAGGAAAGGGATTTTCCCTCCTTGGAAGGCAAATATGACTGTGATCCTTAGGAGCACACGCTCTTCTTCCAAGTCTTTGCTTCTCCTCTGGTTTTTGTTAAATTCCTAACCAATTCAAGGCCCAATTCCATTCAAGGAAGCAGGACTCCATCTAAACACATTCTTTCCCCTCGTACTTCTCACACCGCTACAGGCATCTTCAGTCTTCTCTGTGGTAGGGTTTTGTGTATTTAATTTATATACTTCCTACTTGACTGCAATTCATTTGAGGATAGGTTCTACGTGGTGTACACCAATCATCACCTTGGTACAGACTGGCAAAACTGACCTCCAAATCTGTGCACATGGAAAGTATTAATTGAAAACCTGATCTACTCTTCTCTTGTTCCATTTTGGATAAACCTACCAAGGTGATCCTTAGAATGACCTTGTCTGAAAACGAAAACGGTGAATCAATAATTCGCCTGTAATTATATATCTGAAATCCCATCTACACCCTCTTATGCTTCATAAGTGGATTTCAGATTTGCATGTGAAACAGATTGTGTTTTGCCGCTGCATTTACCCAGTAGATTTGCTAATAATTTAGGAAGTTTGGCAAATATGATGCAGTGTAACTTGTAATATTTATTTGCTCTCTCAGCTGTGATTTTAATCCCCTAAATAACAAGCTCAGACAACAAATTATTGATATGCTTTGTGCTGTTTATCAATATTTACTTAGATTTGTTTTGGAAAAAAACCCAAATGGAGGTTATTTAACATAATTGGGCATTAAAACGGTTTGATTTGGTACTCATAGTTTTTGAACATACCGATTAAACACAGAAGTTATTGATGCAAATTGTTTCTTCCCGCCTACAGCAGAAAATTAGAAGGGGCAGTTTCTTCATTCAGGAAAAAGCAAGTAAGTTGAGACACAATTTGTTTTGCTTCTTTTATTTGAAAATATATTTTAAATGAGCCAAATAGATCCATATGGCCTGTCCACTGACTTGACATTGAAGAACAATGCATGGTTTGTACCCTATTCCCAGCCACTGCACAGTGAGTGTGTGGCTCTGGATCTCCCTTCTTCATGACAAACTCTCTTTATTCACCTTTAGAGAACTACTAAGCAGAGCTATAGTAATGAAAAGATATTTTACAGATTAATCACTTGAGCTCTGTAAAACGTGTTTCGGAACATTTCTTAATGTTCCGAAATCCCTGTGGGCTCATAATGACAGATGAACAAACATCAGAAGGCAATGATATGACTTCTATTTGACAATAGTAGGTTGGGGGATAGTGCTGGAAGGCTGGGCCCTGTTTTGGACCTGGAACAGTAGGAGCAAGTAGTATTTGAAGTTCAACAGCCTGCGTTCAGGTTAGCTACACCTGGTCTTCTTTCTTCTCACCTGTGAGCACCACAAGAGCAGGGGCTAATCTTTTTAGTTCACTGTTGCATCCCTGGTCTCCAGAACAGTGCCTGGAATGTAACAAGCCCTCTACACATATTTCCTGGATGACTGAAATCTAGTGGACTCATTCCACTGTTATTCTTCGGTTATGCTTCTGTTATTACATAATTAATCCTGTATTATTAAAGCTATTTCAGTACTTTCAGTACTCTTTTCTAAATGAAAACCACTCGATATCTTCTAATCTTTAGTCATCCGTCATAATAATCACATAGGGATTTCTAAAACTTCCAATAATTTTCTATCTATTTCTTTGACTAATCTGTATACCAGGACCATACATTCAAATTGAGCTAATTTGAGCTGGCTTTGGAATAGAGACTCTGAAGATGCCTCAAAGTTAGAGCTCTGCCCTTCAGTTTGACCCCATGGAGAATGTGACTTGTGTTCTTATTCTGTCTGAGGATGTGATGCATGTATAGGAGTATTAATGGGAAAAGAAGATTCTTCAGAGGAGGGTTTTGCTTTTCTTTTTTAAATTTAGAAATAGAATGGAATGCTATTGGAGATAACACTGAAGACACTGTTTACCTGAGCTCTACCAGAGTGTAGCCTTTCAAATGTTTTTGACTAAGGCCATATAGGGGTTTGAAAAAAAAAGTGGCCCACTTACAATTCCAGCTCAAATTTGTCTGGGGAACTTCAAATTTCAACTTTCTGTTGGGTTGAGCTGCAGTCAGAACACTTAATTAAAATCATCAGTAAACTGGGGTAATGTGCAAAGGTTAGTTTACAAATTTAGTAATCATTAACAAATCATCTAATTGGCTCTCTGTACAGAGCCTTAAATCTTAAGTGAAAACTAAAACTTATGAAATAGCGAGACACTTAGAAAAGTAAAAAAAAAGAAAGAAAGAAAGAAAAAAAAGGGACTTTCAATTTTAGATCCCTTCTTGGTCCATCAATGGGACCCTCCTGATTCACTGATGGGCCTCAGGCCATGTTTTAAGAAAATCTCTGCTCTAGGGGAGAAAGAAATCTAAACACGTACCCAATAATTATTTCCTTTTGCTATGGTTGGACAGAGAAAGAGAGGTGACGCTTCTTACTGAATTATATTTCTCATTAAGGATAAATGCTTCATTGGCCTAAGGATTTAGATTAATCAAAAAATTGATTAGCATTATTATATTGGGGAGCTAGTGCTGCTTCAAATAAAGCCTGGGTAAATGAGGAATAAAAAAGATGGTTCCATGATATAATCCTTATGCAATTTACTTTATATAAAGTGTCTATCTCTTAAATATTTGACTTCAGTCTTTCTACTATTCTATTCTTCTGATTCTCCCTCAATTTATACATACACACATATATTAGTGTGAATATGTGTATAATATATATACTATGTATGTATATGTGTATGTGCATGTATATACATGTGTGTGTGTATATATACACACACACACACACATATATACTTTAAAAAATACTATCAGTCATGCTGGTCCTTTCTCTCCTTTACCTTCCCTCTATCCCTCATTTCCAACCTGTCTGCACTTTCTTTTCTCTCCAGCAATGCTTTCATGACCCATCACTTAAACTCCTCTCTCATGAACATTGTTTTATCTATCCCACAGTCATTCTATCCCACCTACATGGCAAAATTTACAACCATGGGTCAATCTAAGTGTCTAGTCTGCAGATGTATCCCTGGGCTATTGAACAATACTGGTGAAAAATCACAGTTGCACAGACTAAGGGCATTTATAAATTTGCACTACCTAACTTCAGCTTGTCTCTCAAACTTTCCAGAACCTCTGTCTTGGAATGGGTTTCCCCCAAGTATCCATGCCAGGCAGCCTTTCACAAGGATTTATTGAGAGAGTGCTCTCAGGAAAATAGGAGTGAGAAAAGCAGAATAGGGCAGCGGGAAAAAAGGTAGGCAGAGATGTGGTGGTGACTGGAAAGTAGCTTTTGCCTGTCCTGTGGAACCTCTGGGGCAGGCCTTTTGCCTACTGAACTCTCATGCCAGACAGGCGTTAACTGTGGGCTGCTGTCTGCCATCCAGGAGGTGAGGGTGGGCTGGGGAGTGAAGGCGTAATCTTCTAGCTGAAGCAGTTCTCAGCCCCTGAAGTGGACGGTGGTTGCCATGAGCAGCCAATACGCACAGCAGCACCAGCACAGGAAAGCTCTACACTGCTTAAGCTTTCTCTATTATTCTTCATACAAGTATGAATCCCCTTTCTCTTACCTCTGACCCTATCACTTCCATCATCACACTCAGCAGAAGACCTTGCCTCCCGTTTTCTCAGAAAATATGGAAGCCCACTTCGAAGCCGTATGATAACTTCCCACTGCTCTTAGGAAAATGTCTGAATTCCTTAATGTGGTTTCAGAGCCCAGAGTGATCTGACCTTCGGTGACATCTCTAGCTTCCACCTTAGTCACATCCATCCAATGCTTTAGCCACACTGAACCTCTCAAGTTGAGCACGCATCTGCTGACCACCTACCCTCCTCCAAACGAGAAATTTTGTTTGATTTTTAAATTTCTATATTATCAACAGGTATTAGGTTTGCATGCTGGTATTTTTTTTTTGCCATAATTAATACAAGGTTGAAATTAATCATGGATGATTGATAACCATGAATTTTCCATCCTGAAATCTTTATATTAATTTATCATTTGGTTGGCTGAATTATAAAACCCAGTAAAAAAATTTTAAGGGCCCATGTGTTATATACTTGCTTGCTTGAGAATGTCTATTGTTTGACATAAATTCTTCATATATACTTGCAAAATAATTTAGCTGACTAAAATTTTTGGTTCAAACTTACTTTACCTCAGAATTTAGTAGACATTATCTATACTCTGATATTGATTATTGCTACCAAAAAGCATAAGGTTTACCTGGCATTTATTCCTTGTACATAGATCATAAATTGCTTTTTTTTTTTAAACTTAGAAGCACATATGATAATTAGAAAATTACAGTAATTTACCAGGATTTATTTTGATGTGGGTTATTTTTATATCAGATTTTCTGAAATTCAGTGTTTTCACTATAAATTCAAACTGATAATTTCAGGAAATGTTTGTTATTTATTAATGTATTTTCTTCTTTGGAAACATCAATTATGCATAAGTGAGGTTACCTTGTCTCTCTCATATGTATCACCTTCTGCATATGCTTTCCTATATTTCTTTCATATATTTCCTTCCTCAAGCCTATCTTCTGTGTCTCGACTTTTAAAAATCATGTTTATGCTATTTTTGTTGCTTTCAATATGGCTTTTATATCATTAATACTTTTACTCCTCATCCCTTTTTTTAAGCTTTGCCAGTTTCTATTTCATGTTTTTGTCTTAGTTTTAAAATTTTTTATTTGAACTCTAATAAGTATTTAACTTTTTTTTGAAAAATCATGTTTTTCTCTATTTTTGAAACAAAAAAATGCTCTAGGTATGATCTCTTTCTAATGATAATGCTTTTCTCTTTTGTTTATATTTATTTATGGTGATTTTTAGTGGGATACAGGGCAAGGGAGTAGAGTAAAAATAGTTTTACTCTGGCATACTTAAAACAGATGCTCTTGACACAATTTTTTTAATTTTTAAAATTTTCTATGAGGGAAATGACCAACTGGGATAAATAAGATGTGGGACTCTCAGAGAGAATCAACAGATCCTAGATGAACATATAAAAATGAGCAATCTGAACTGAACAGACAAGTCCGATCTGACTAAGTTTCACCAGTTCCTCAAAAACAGAAGCTGGACATAAATACCAGGGAGTCATTGATGCAAATAATTACGAATTACCTCAAAGCAAAACGGACACATTATCAGCTAATCTCTTTGTTGTCCTCATAAAATACCAATTAAAGAACGCTTCCAGATTTTGTTACTGATAAAGACCTATGCTAGACGGATCCTGCTGGTCCTGTAAGTCAAGTTCGGATGCTCAAAATGGGCAACAGAGACGCAGCACTCTTTATAAAACGTCGTTTTAACAAGGCTCATTATATAGTCACACATGAACGAGGAATGCTAAGTTGTTAATAGTTTTCCCAGGGTTTCACTCTTGAAATGAAGCTTCAGCAATTTTATCTTATTTTAGGCGTCCCAATTACACTCATAAGCATGAAACAACCAGACTGTGACTATATACTCATCAGCAGAAGAGTTACAAAGCCCATCTAAATTGTGACTATTTCACCTAACTTCAGGTCAAACCAATCAACTGTGGCCTGTTTATAGGAAGCACAGTTGGCAGTCTCTCTCAGAAGAATCACTCATTTTGATTATCATACATGGATGACAGTTCATCAGTTATAACAGATTTGTCAACAGAATGATTCTGGAGGGGGCGCGTGAAGAGATAAATTGGGAGTTTGAGATTTGCAGATACTAACTAATATATGTAAAATAAATAAACAACAAGTTCATACTGTGCAGCACAGGGAGCTATATTTAATATCTTGTAGTAATGTATGGTGAAAAAGAATATGAAAATGAAGATATGTATGTTCATGTATGACTGAAGCGTTATGCTGTACTCCAGAAATTGACACAACATTATAAACTGACATACTTCAAGAAAAAAATATATACAGCAAAAAAAAAAAAAAAAAAAAAAAGAATGATTCTGGAAAGATTGCGGCATTACCCAGAGAAATACTATCTATATATTCAAATATAAAACAATATCTGATGCTAATAATGCTGACACATGTTATCTTGAAGGAATGCAGCAAGGTAACCTGATTTACTAATAGGCACCTGGAAAATGAGCTACTCTGAGCAAGAAGGCACCAAGTCTGAACATAGTAAACTATTTCAAATTCCATGGCTAGCACTCCCACTGTGTAGGCCCACATTCAACAGGTCATGGGATATTCTGACTTACTTTCAAAAACAAGGTGCCATTTCAAAAAATTCTCTGTTTTAGGATAAAAATAGATCCTCAAAATGAGAGCATGTCAGGTTAGCCTCATGATTTATATTTTAAGCAATAATTTAAATAGGTATATATGCATGTATATGTATTTATGGATATGTTTATGTGTGCATACTAAAACACACACAGACACCCACACCCACCCCTGCTAGCAAACTGCGGATCATATACAGCTCTAAGATTAAACAGATGAGAAGTTAGGTCAAGATAACTAAAGGCAAAATTTATCGGAGAGTCACTGACTCACAAAGAAATCACACACCAGTTTCATCCCATTTAACCATGTGAATGGTTCCATAGGTAAACATATAGGTCAAAGGGCATCTGATCTGCCTTGCAGACACTCAACCTTGTGATTACTGGAAGATCGTAGACATAAATGTTCTCTTTCAACCCTTTTCTCTATACTGTGTTTTCATTCTGCTACCCAAGGCCAGGCCCCCCTTCTCATCACTATCATTGGCAAGTTGCTTCCATGGTTAACGGTCCTGACAAGCAGCTGTGGAGACACAGGCAGTATATTAGAAGACAGACTATATGTTTGAACTTGGAAGAACAATATTTCCCAAACTTCGGTCATTAACACATGACTATCAGCATCTCTGGCACCTCTGTGTGCCATCAGCGCTATTGTTAATTCAGTATTTTTCCTTAAACTGATGTACAATTAAGTTTACAAAATATAAAAGGAAATGCTGTGCCATTACATAAAAAAACCCCAGCATTTCTTGACATAAATAGAAAAAAATAATAAATACAAATAGAGTGTAGATAAAACAGTTTCACTGGAACTTGACTAGATCCCATTGCCTTCTGAAAGTTCTGAGCAGGACCTCTTGCTATCAGTTTCAGTTTTCACTCTGGGTTTGGGAGAGTTCAGTGTTAAGTACTGATTTTTTGCATAATAAGCACCTAATTGCAGCCTTCCTGTTTGTCATATCCAAATACATGCGACTTCAGAAGTTTCTTGAAGAGCTTACTAGCTTAAAGAATATACATCTCTGCTACTGCATTAGAGTGAAGGGGTTCTAAGAGATTTTCAGATTTGAGGTTTGTTAGAACAAGGTAATCAGAAGAGAGTAGAAAGTAACTTTCTCACTTGTGATTTTATTTAATCTAAAGCTGCATCTGCTTCACACTTAAAATCTTCTCTCCTGGTACGTTCCCCATTTTGGATAACACTGAATTAGAGGATTATCCTCCAGCAGCTGCCACACAAATGACTCAAATCGTTCCTGAATAATAATGAAAGTATCTGATTCATTCAGGAATATATTCTTTATCAAAAATATTTACTTATTTATTTGAGTTACAATGTTGTATTAGTTTCTGGTGTCTAGCATAGTGATTCAGTTATATATACTATTGGAACATATTCTTCTATAAAGAATAATATATATATATTTCAGGAACACACTCTTTATAGAAGTCAATAGAAATTTTTCTTTTGGAAAATATGAGATTGTCCCTTAATTTCAACTTTGCCATATCTTTCTTCATAATGTCTTCATTATATCTCATCATTTCGTCCTCTTATGTTACCGAATAATATGTTATTGAATAACATGTTATGTTATACTCCTATGAGGACTACATTTTTCATGAATAATACAAAATACTGATGCATAACTTTCATATGATTTAAAAAATATTAAAATTCTTTTGGGACTTCATTCTTGGGAATTCATTAAAACGCAAGACAATTTAGGAAACATTCTTTTAAATTATTTATGACCTTCACATACCTTCAGGGCAGAATAAGGGGGAAAAGGAATGTCTAGTTAGAAATATGAAAGATGGAAAGTGATTCCTATCTTGAAATTGCCCCATTCAAGGATAATTTAATCAACTCAAATAAATGCTCTATAATTTTGCTTTCATTAATGAGATGACTAAGTTGGATACAGCATGCAAAAAGAACATGCTTCATTGTGATGAAAGTGTTTTTCAGACAGGATGCTGAGGCCTCTATGAGTTTAAAAGGAAACATTCCTAGGGAGATTGTGTCTGTGTGATTAAAACAGGTCTTTATTAACTTGAGGGTGACAAGAACATTTCTCATTTTCTCCACTTACTTTTTTTTTGGCACTTTTTTGTCAGTTTTGTTGGCACAGATGGCAAATAGTCTCAGAGCAGGAAGGAGAGTAATTTCCACAAGGCAGCAAAGTGATTAGTGATGCAGCTGGGACTCAAACTAAGGTCACCCCAACTTTTCACTACTGTGTTTTGTACCAAGTGTGGACCTTCATTCATTCATTCATTCATTCATTCATTCAACACCTTATCTGGCACAGTGATAGGTTCAGGCAATAATGAGATGAATAGGGGCCTGGAGCTTTATGTTCTGATCCTTAAACCATGACAAATGTAACAGTGATATGGTTTCCACATAATGACAGCGTATGACAAATAAGAAAAAGAGAGAAAGTGATTTCTTCAGTGGTGAGTAGTAACAGTAGCAAAATGTTGACATCAAGGTCATTTCTAGAAGTGTTTCCTCATGCACTGGTCACATGCAGTGAATTCATTGCTTTGTTGGACTTCTCTCCATTTGTTCCCACTAATGACTTGGAAGGTTTCCAGTACTGAATATCGATTTCGTGGAGAATAAGCACCTATTTATGTGGCCTTCTTGTTCTTTATATCTGATTGTGTATGACTCCAGAAATTTTTTGATGAGCTTACCTAAAGAACATACATTTCTAATGCAATATTGCATCAGAATGAGAGGGTTCCTTTTAATGTTTAGAAAGCAAAGAAAAAAATAAAAAGGAAATTGTTTTATAATCTACTTGACATTTATTGAGTATATTAACGCAATGTTGGCCTCCAAAGGAGTTTATAGTTTCCGACAGTGAGTGTTGAACACGTAACTAGTTAATCTCAAAGTGCTTTGAGAGTATGATGGAGGCGATGTGTGGGGTGGTGTGGGGTTAAGAAAATAGACTCTAGAGCCTATCTGGATTCTAATCCTGATTTTATCTCTTAAGTAGCTGAGGGATCTTGGGCATGTTATAACCTTCCTATTATAGAAAACCATGCCTCAGTTTCCTAATCTGCAAATGGGGATGATAATAGTATATACCTCATAGGCTTGTGAGAATTAAATGAATTTCTATGTAAAAAGCTCAAAACAGTCATACTGGCATAGAGTAAGCACTGTTAGATGAATGAGGCACTTTTGGCAATGCTGATGGCAACGTTTCTTTCCTGCATCAGGGCTTTTGATATACTAACTGCACATTGCGAATTATCAAGAGGGTAATGTGCTACAGAATTTCCCCACGTTATTTGGCCTTTTGCTGGGGAATATCATAAGACTAATAAATAATCCCTTAGGATATGTGCTTGAGAAATATAAAGTATTTATAAATGTTTTGCATAATTAATGGAGAGTCACATCTACTGTAGGATCTTGGCTTAAGAGTTTTGCTTTATTTCCAAGATTCTAGATCTGGTTGAATCTTTAGAGTTATAAATGTAACAGTATCTTTGTAACATGTTGACATTGATGATGATGACAATGATAACTAACATTGTTTAGTACCTATCTGTGCCAGGCACTGTGCTGAGTGTGGAACACTTACTATCTTGTCTACTCCTTACACCAACCCTGCGAGGCATTATTTAAAATGAAGAACCTGAGACTTAGAAAGTTAAGTAAGTTCCTCAAGCTCCTAAATTAAGTTGCTAAACCAGGACGTAAATCCAGTTTTATTTGACTCCAATGCCCATATCTACAACCAGGAAGTGATACTGTCTCCTTGATTTTGATGATAATAATCGAGGTTTGGATGGTAAGAGTAACAAACATTAAAGGGCCTTGAAAATTGTAGAGCACAGCATGAAGATAGGATATCATTAACAGTGTTAAAATTATGCTTATGTTTTTGTTTACTTCTGGGATTAAAAGTGTACTACCTATGTAGTAGTGGTTTTGAAAGGTCCTCAATATAAACAGTTGAAAATATGAAACTCACAAAATTCAAAATATAAAAAGGCAGTTTTTTTTTTTCCTGGGAAAACAATCAAATAAAACCTGTTGTTTGATTAATTTTGATAAGGAAGATCTAATCTTTTATTGGAAATTTCAACTGTATGCAGAAAATGAAAAGCAAACATCTCTTTAAGAAATATGGAGAAAAACCATGTACCAGGGTACCAGGGACCAGAGGAATATATAAAAAAATGCCGATTAATTTGTATATGACTTTTAAGTCAACACTAGAATTATGAAAGATTAACCCCAATATAGTTTTGATATGAATATTCAAATATTGAAAGTTATACTACTATTTATTAGCATATTAAAAAATTTTAGACTAGAAGGTCATTTCAATCCATTGCATATCAATAGCTAACTAGGTTTCTTCTGAAAAAATATCACATTTGTTTTCAGCATCAAAACTAAAGAAATAATGATTGAAATTATTCTTTCTACTGGTAATATGTTAATGTCATCATGCTCACCTTATACTGAACTAAAAGCCTCTGTTCTCTGTTCTTTGGATTCCCTGAGGTTTTACTTTTAGTTTTAGGGTAGTCTTACAACGTCGCAGCTCTCCTGACTGCCACATCCAGACCTAAATCTGCCAGATCTCCTTTGCATAATGAACACATGTGAACCTTTCCTACAAGTATGGCAGATAAGCACCCAGGTACTGTGGTGACAGGTGCAATGCAAATACACAGATGGAGAAACTGAAAAGACTTCATTAACGCCATATAATCTCACTAATGGTGGACTCTTTAAGGGTTTTTTTTCTTTTTTTCTTCAGGGATAAAAGGAGAGAAAGCAGTTGAAGCAAATCATTATAAAGGAATTGCTGTTTCCCAGGCTCTTGGCTTCAGGTATCTGCTCATTTCTATCCTGCAATAATGACTTTGGCTAATTCCTCTTCCTCATGGTCTTTTCAGAGATCATTTTGAGTCTCTTCTCTTTTGCTCTATATTTTGTTTCTGGTGAGTTAGTCAACTCACCCAAATGTCACTTCACTTCAAATGTCACTTATGTGCTTCCCAGCCACGGCCTCGCTCCTGACCTCTGGATCACCACTGGGTATACAATCCAATGACTGGAAATCATGTGTCCAGGCAATTTGCTAAGCCCTTTGTAGACATCATCCCATAAACTCTACCAGAAATCTCTGGGGATTAGTAAAATTATCTCCATTTTATATTTGAGAATAGGAAGGCTTCATTCAGCAATCTGGACTCACAGAAATGTAATCTCTTTAACATGACATGTGTTCAAATATTTTGATAGTTGTCAGTATTCTGGCTTTTGGCCATTCTAATAGGTATGTAGTAATATTTTGGTAGTTTTGATATTTCTCCTTATCCTGATTTCTCTTTGACTGACATCATATCTACAACCTTGATATCCTGAATGAGCAAATACAAGCTGTCAATGTATTATGTGCCCCAAAATGACCTGAGGACCATGACTATTATTTCACATGAGCAGGGCGGTGGCACAGTTGACATACTTCAACAACAGGCAAGGTATTTTTTGTTTTGATTTGATTTGTTTTTGGCATTTTTATGAAGCTCTTGATATATATTGATGTTATCATCCACAGACTCTTCCAAGAGCATTTTTTTTTCTCAATTTGAACCATTTCTTTAGCAGGCCTACCCCTTTCTCTACATGTGAAACTCATTTTAAAAACCTGATTTCAGTACACACCTATCAGAATGGCCAAAAGCCAGAATACTGACAACACCAAATGCTAATGAGGACGTGGAGGGACAGAAACTCATATTGTTTGCCAGCAGAAATGCAAAATTGTCCAGTCACTTTCAAACAAAGTGAAACACAGCCTCACCATTCAATCCAGCAATCATACTCCTAGGTATTTATCCAAATGAGTTGAAAGCTAACTGTCCACACAAAAGCCTGGACATGAATGTGTACAGCAGCTTTATTCACAATTGCAAAAAAATTGGAAGTACGTAAGATAATCTTCAATGTGTGAATGGATAAACTGTGGTATATCCATAGGATGGAACATTATTCAGAGATAAAAAGAAATTAGTTATCAAGCCAAGAAAAGACATGGAGGAACTTTAAATGCCTATTTCAAAGTGAAAGAAGCCAGTCTGACAAGCCTATGTACTGAGTGACTCCAACTATATGATATTATGGAAATGACAAAACTATAGAGACAGTGAAAAGATCAGTGGTTATTAGGCAGAAGGGATGAAAAGACGGAGCCAGGAAATTTTTAGGGCAGTGAAACTATTCTGCATAATATTGTAATGGTGAACACATGGCACAATGCATTTGTCAAAACCCACAGAACTATATAACACAAAGAGTGAACACTAATGCAAACTAAGAATTTTAGTTAATAATAATGTAGCAACGCTAGTTCATCAATTGTAACAAATGTACCACACCAAAGCAAGAAGTTAATAAAATGGGAAACTGTATGTGTGGGTGAGGTGGATATATGGAGCTCTGCCTTTTCTGGCCAATTGTTTTATAAACCTAAAACTGTTCTAAAAACAAAGTCTATTAATTAAAAAATAACTTTTTAGAAAACCCTGAATTCAGAAATTAATATTTATCTTTTAGATATTGGTTTCTTACTAGCGTCACACTGAATAGTTAGGAAATCTTGATGCCATCATTTTATAACTATTAGTAGTTATATTCCCAGCTCGGAGTCACCTACAGCTGTAATCAGTGTGCCTTGTTCGTAATATTAATGCAATATGACAATGTGGACGGCAAAAGACCATTTCACTACAGACTATCAAGTCTCTTTATGTACAGTTTTTTTCAACCAGTTTTAAATCTGTCTATCATTTAATCCCTCTTGCTCCATCTCACCCACAATGATATCCTGAGATATTATGTTAATGTCTTTATGAAAATCAAAGCATATTATGCTGAGCACAGTGTCTGGCACACAGCTGTTAACTCATTAAATGGTGGCTGCTATTAGCATACTTTTGCCATAATCTAGTAGCTTTACCAAAAAATGATTGTTACTTGGTATTTCTTATTTTCAGAGATGTCATGCTGGCTTCTAAGGATCACCTCCTTCTCTGCTAAGTGCCTTACAACTAATATTTAATATTAATTATTTAATTTTTATATTAAAATTATATTATTTTCTCTCGAGGCCATCTTTGTAAACTTGAGACTAACAGATTCACATAGGAAACTTGAGTTTTAATTTCTTCTCAATGATATACTTTCTTTCCCCTAGTCTCTTCCCCTTTGAAAAGAATTCTCCTTAAAGGAAAAAGATGCAACAAATCAGGAGTCACAGTATGTTGCTCTCTATTTTGCCCTTTAACATTAGAACAGTGGTGAGTGTCTTCCTACACGTAACACAAAGAGGGATTTTGTTGCTGTCATTGATGATATGACACCATTCACCAGCTCAGCCTTATGATCATCTTCGGGGCTTTTTATAAATTTGTGCCACTATGTTAATCCTGGGATATATTCCACTTCCTGTCGCCTTTAAATGTCATTTCCCCCCAGCTTTATTGAGGTATAATAGACAATTAAAGATAATATATATAGTAAAATATTCACTGCAAACTAATTAACATATTGCTCACCTTAAAAAGTTATCATTTTCTTTCTTTTCCTTTTCTTGTGATAATAACACTTAAGAGCGACCCTCTTAGTAAATTTTAACTATAAAATATATACTTAACACTTATCTATAGTCATATTGTTGTACATTGCATCTCCAGAACTTACTCATCTTGCATAACTGACACATTGGACCACCTGACAAACATCTCTCCATTTCCCCCTTCCTGCAACCCCTAGGAACACCATTCTACTGTGCCATCTCCTTTATACATCTTTTCAAATGACAACCCTGATTCTGTTCAGCATTTTCTAGTTTTCAATAAACTGGAGGAAAATGGTATTTTTCAGGGCCTGTACCAGTCATCATTTATTCATTTACTTAAAAAATAATTACTGAGCACATATTCTAGGTCAAGCACTGTACCAGGTATTGCTAAAAGTGAGGTTTCTAAGACTTAGTCCCTATTTTCAGGGATATCACTGCATACTCAACTTTCAACAAACTTTTATTAAACATACGCTAGGACAAAAAGATTTTTGAAAAGGAAGCAGTACAGTGCAGTAACAGCACCAACTGAAAGATATACAGACCACAGAGGTCTGAGAGAGGAGGGTGTGACAAACTATACTGAAGACAGGGAAGAAAATAAACCAGAGAAATTTCCAGAAAGATGATATATTCAAACTGGGTTTTAAAGACATGAAGGTCACAGACAAGAGGAAAGGGAAAGGGGGTCTGGCAGAAGGTATGATGCAGACAAACGCTTAAAACACTCTGATGTCCATTTTGCTTTCTGAATAATCTTTCTGCAGTATTCTGAATAAAGGAGATGATCTGCCTTTTCCTAGACCAGACATCAACTAATATAAGCATGAACACATTTGCAAGAGACATACATTTAGAAATTATCTGCAAGTCAATGCAAAACTTTTCTTGGAGATTAGATTTCTAGAATGATGAGAGTATTTCCTTCAGAGCAGCTCACAGGACCCCCTGTGAACTACAAGGGGCACCATCTCTTTCCTCTCAGTTTGCTGTGCCTGAGGGCTTCTGGAAGATCTTTCAGCCTACTAGACCTGCCCCTCTTTGGGTGTGAACTAATTAGTCTGTAACGGACAATAATGGCAGTTGGTTGGCTCTCATGGCATCTAACCATCTTTCCTTACAAATGCTCTTTGCTCCTCTGACCTTAACAAAAAGTTTCTTACTATTTTATTCATTTGTCATGGAGCTTAGAGGATGCTTGTGGTATCAAATTTTCTAGTTTTCAGAAGTAGATTAAGAAGTCAGCTTCCCTTGCTTCAAATCCAGATCTTAGGTTTGGTCTCAGACTGTACCATTCACCAGCTGATCGATCCTTGAGCAAGACACTTCACCTCTTTAAGTCTCGATTTTATTAACTGCAAAACTGGAATCATAAAGTCTACCTACTGGTTTGTCGTGAGGACTGTGTGATGTATCTAGATGTTTAGCAGAGTTCCAGACACATGACATGTTCTTAAAACATGACAGTCCATTTTCTTTTAATAGTAAGAAGCAGCAGACGAGGGAAAAAGTCCAACACATGTACAAACCATTCCAAAGTATCAAGTAGTATGCTAGATGTTTTGCATATTATATCATCTAATCCTCACGACAACTGTTAAAATAATCACTTTTATTTTTATAGATTAAAATTGTGGCTCATGACAATAATGTACATTGCCGTGGGTCATAGACTAATCAGTGCTAGAGCTGGGATTCAAATCCACTTTTCTACATCTAAAGCCTAAATGTTTCAAAACATCACATTTTGAAAAAGATTTTTGTACAAGTATATCCATTAATCTCCAAAGCTTTGAATAATAAGCCCAAATTGAACTTAAATAATTTCACATTCAGCAATGTTGAATATATAATCTACATATAGTTGTAAAAGATTAAAACATAAAATTGAATCAAAGTCTCATGTTCTTGTTGAAACCATGATATACGAATATTTTCAACACAGCAGGCTTGGAAGGGCAATCACAAAGTAAAACTACTATTGGCAAAATGAATGGGAAACGCTGCTTTATGAATGCCCTTTTTATTCTGAAGACTGCGTTTATATGTATTTTTATATATGTTTCTGTATATATATACATATATGTGTACCTATGCAGATATATATATACATATTATATACACCCTTTCTCATTTTTGATCTCATGCTTTGTTATATGAGTAACAATTGAATAATAATAAAGATAAAAGGTATCTCTTCTGTTAAGAATATATATTTATATTTATATTTTAATTTACATTTATATCGCTTTTAAGCAGCAATTTATGTATTTGTTTTGTCAGTGTTATGCTTATTTGCTTTTTGTCTTTGAGAAGTGGGAAAGAAACTGCTGGTCAATGACTCCTTTTTTCTGGTTTGTTTCCAAAAGGAAAAAATCTAAAAATTCAAATCTAAGAGCAACTGAAGTTATACCTCTGTCTTTAACTTAGAAGCTATTGTGATTGGTAATAGGTTTTCAATTTGAAAAAAGAACGTGCAAAGTATGTCTACATTTTTTAAATAGTGAAATTATAATTAAGAGTATTTTTATATTTTATAAGTAAAAATGGAAACTACTTTTCCTTTCCCACCAATCTGCCGTGTTTTAAAAATATATACCAGAATGATAATTAAAATCCTTGAGATATGAGAAGGTAATTTTTGAACATGATCAATATAAAAGCTTCATTAGGAATTGCATTATAACCTGCAGAGTGGGGAAAACCAATTAGAGACAGAAACCTTATCTTCCTGTGATTACCTGGTTGTACTTTGCATAAACTGGTGAGCGGATAGTTCCAAGCAAAGGGTAGTATTAACATGATTATGGCTCATTTCCCTTTTTAGTCACATCTGTGAGGGTTCTAAAAATGAAATCTTTAAATTATACATGCAGAGGCCAAATATCTAAAATCTCTTAAGAGCAAAAGTATTTTCAATTACTTAAGACTTACACATATTGGAAAATATACTGATATGAGACATATTCCACTAACTTAATATTCCTCTATTTTCCTGTTAAGTGAGCACTGTGAGCACTAGAGATAAAGATTACTTTAATTAAGTGTGCAATGAATCCCATAAAACTTAATTGAATACTTTATTTTCACATATATATTTCCTCTTGCTCAAATGTTTCAGCCATGCTGTATACAATTGTTTTAAAACTGGTACTTCAAAGAATAAGCAAAGATTGTAAGACAGTTCAGTGCTTTCAAATTCCTTATGGCATTTGGGAATGACCTTTAGATTCTGAAAAGGTGAATGTTTTACATTTCTTTAAACTGACAGGATAAACAGAGAAGTACATTTAAACTAAATCAGTGTTTAAACTAGCCACAGCCATCTTGGTAAATGCAGAAATAATGATTGCTGCAGATTTTGCAAACAGCAAATTACTTTTCACGAATGAACATTCACTGGGTTGCTCCCCAAGGTGTCTAACTTTGCCTAAATTCTCTAATATTTTTAGAGAGATAATACAAAATAACCATCTGATATCCAGCTCCTATACATAGATGGCATTCACTCTACCCATCATTTTAATACAACATCATGTAATTATACTTATTCTTTCAAATAGATTACTCAGAAACTCCCGGGAGCAAATTCTATCATCGTCTGAGCTTTGGTTGGCTAGCGAGAAGGCTTACTGGCAAATTACAGAAAGAATCTGAGGATGTGAGTCAGTGGAGTAAAGTAACTCATAGGAGTCGTAGGCATTAATTGTGTAACTGTCTTTCAGCTTCATACCTTCTTCCTCAGTCTTAGAAATTAAGAAAAGAATTCTCTACTTAAATATGTGTTTATTATGTTCAGATGAAAACAAAATACTGGTTCACAAACTCTGTCATTTCAAGTGATGGTTAGTTATTTTGAAAATTTTAACTTAAAGGGATTATGTTGTTAATGATATACTGGTGCACCAAATATTGCTAGTTAAATTATCAACAAATGGCACAGACAGAAACACACACACAAACACACAGAGCTTCTATTCCTTTATCTTTCTTGCCATCTTGTCTCTCTTCATCCTTTCTAGCAGTCTTTCTATTTACCTTTCCTCTTCCTGTCCCCTCCATTCAATTCTTCTCTTTTTTTTAACCATCTTTTCATTCATCTTTCTTCCACCATCATTCATACTACATGTCTGTCCATGAAGCTATTTATCAATGAAGCTACATTCAATTTGAACATTTTCTCTTTGCTAGGAAGTGGGCGTATTACTTGTACTAGGTCAAAAATAAACATTTTAAACTTTTCAAATGCCTTTTTAATAGAAGTCATTCTAAGAGAGGATTTATTTCCTTGTTGGTTTACATTTTGGTGAGTAGTACAAGCAAGGAAGGAGACATTTGTGGAAGAAAAATCAAAATAAGTCTGGTATTGCTCAGAGAGCTCTCTAAAATTGAACTGGGAGGCCATTGAGGAAGTGTGACTTATGAACATGTCAGCCTCGATGGAATCTGACCTTTTGGTCACTCATTATCCTGATGAAGACATCCAGAACATCTGCCAGAAGCTCAAGATACTTATTAACCCTTATCCTAAAATAACACGATGATCTCCTTATTGACCCTAAACCTAAAACTACTCGTGATTCCTTAATGACAAGTATTTTCTGGCTTCCATCAGAGTCAATCACAATTCTCACCAGGTAACTTTTAACAACCTCATGACCTCTTGTCTTTATAAGCCCCTGACTCTCTCACTTCCCTGGAATAGTCTTTCGGGGTTACCTGAATCTGTGTCTCCTGAATTGCAATTCTGAACACACTAAATAAACTCTTTTCTTATTTGCAGCTTCGTGCATTAATTTTATTTGACACATTAAAAATGCAAAAGAAAATTAGATTCCAAGACACTTTGCGCGCGTGTGTGTGCGCGCGCGCGTGTGTGTATGTGTTGGGTAATCTATTCTTCTTGGTTGGAAGAATCAGATTTATTGAGTTTTTCTGCATTTTCATAAGTTGTATTTGCGTAAGTTAATTTCTGAATTAAACAGTTTAGAGCACAACATTTTTATGTTGCTGTTACAGCCTAAAACAAAGATTTTTTTCTACTCTTGGATTTAGAGCTTTTCAAAATCTCACTGAAGCAAAACAAAACTAAAAGGAAGCAGAAAAAAATGATTATAAAGTAAAATTAAATGATTATAATGTCAGGTGTGGTTTGAATCTGATTTGCAAACACCTATGACTCAAATTTTTGAAGAAAAAAATATCCTTCCACCACAAGTTTCACAGAATAGTCAAATTATTTTGCTCGAAAAACTTTTGCCTGAGGGAATACATTTGATTTAAATCAAATATGTAACTTCATGGTACAGTGTGGGTGGTGTATTTATAGTATACTTTGGTTTAAAATTCAATTTTTGAAAACATTTACTCAAAGGAGCCATACATTGTCGTGCTTCATCTACACAACTTACGTGGATTCATTCTTCAACTTTTCTCACTCACAAATTTCTCCTGTATCCCTCTGCTCATTTTTGCTATAAGTCTAGGAAGAAGACTATGTTTATCAGACAAAAAAGCAGTATGAAAAAATTAAGTATGGAAACCAAGAGTGAAAGTGGCAAAAGATAGAGCATTGAAATCAAATAGCAGGATTAAGTCATAAACACAGAGACAATGGAAAATATATTATTTTGGAAAAAACTTCAAGTTTTCCTGATCTCAGGGAACCCCTGGGAATGGGACTTGAAATGTAAAATATAACATCAGAAATAATGATGAGGAAAAAAACTCTCATGTCATTTTAATATTAAAAATCTGATGCCACATCTAGGAGAACTGTACTAGGTATTTTAAAATTACTGTACATTCTGTTAAATCTGAAGAAAATGCTTTTGATTTCAATACATGATTTACTGGCAGCCAATCAATGGACATAATTTTAGCAGATTACTTCCCCAAGATGTAATTAAAAACCCTTATCAATTTGCCTATTAAATCAATGATGAACATTTTCCAAAACAGGCAGAATGAAAATCTTCCTTGAAGATTTGCATAAAACTGTAAAGCTTTTGCATGAAGGCTGTATTCAAAGTCACAGCGTGCAGGAAAGAGGGAGCAAAGAGTCTCCTGCCTTGACAAACCAGCATGGTTTCTGAAAATGGAGTCTTTGGTGTGCTGATGGCAGAATTTCAAACACAACATAAGCATGCTCTGCCACCATTCAGCACACAAAAATGATGCTTGGCTATAGCTTTCTATTAGATTCCTAAAACTGAGAGAAAGGTGGATTTAAAATCAGAGATGGAGTCAATAAAGTGCAGAATATTCACCGGGCTGTGGCTAAACAGCCAGCCGCTTGTAAAAATTGTTACCTGGGGCCCACTTTGGACTTTTGAAAAACACAAACAAAGAAAAAGGGATGAGACCTGGTGTGATTTACCCAGAGGGCCTCGAGTCTTTGAGTCTTCTTTGAGAGGGTGAGGCTATGCCCAGAGAGATGTGTTGAGAAGGGCTGCTGGTGGCTGACGTGAGGATGAGGATGTCTGGGCAGGCTGCAAGCTGAAAACAGGAGCGATAGCAACTAGGAATTTGCAACATTATATAGTGTCTATTGAGGGCTGCTTGTGACGGAAAAGACACATATGGAGAAACACAGAGAAGAAAGTAAGAAGATTTAAGAACAGATTTCACAAAATAAAGCTAGTAATATTTAAATACGTTTTTGAGGTTCCTGGGCTGGGATGTTAGAAGAACCAATCCAGAGGGAGATGGTTGCAAAAATCTTTGTCTTCACCACTCTCATCTGGATTTGTTCTAATCAGAGTCACCCGAATCCCTGTACATTAAACACAGTAGTTTTTTTAAAGAGATGTTTAAATATGTGTTAACTGTATGGCCTTCATAGAAAAGTAAACATCTGGGGGTAGAGGCTACTCTGCAAGGTCCTGGAATGTAAGGGGGAGCATTAAGAAGTAAGAATAGCATTCTGGGAAACTCTGCCTAGCAAATGGAGGCAGTTTGATGTGGAGAAAGTGATGGGTTAGAGAAAATGAAGGTAAGCAAGGAAAAATTTTTGTTCAGGAAGCAAAGAAGAATAAAGACTGCCATTATTTTTCACATTTACTCTGCATACTAAGTAGTGTTTTTGCCACTACTGTATTTCTTGCATACAGCAAAATAACTGGAATCTAGAAAGAGTCAAATATTTACTAGTGGTAACAGGAAGGAAATAAAGTAAGAAAGAAGAAACAAGAAAGGAAGGAAAGTAGGCAGGCAGGCAGAAAGAGAGGCAAACAGATGAAACAGAGTGAGTTAACCAATTAATCTCTCCCTTACATGCAAAATCGGAATTGCTGTGAATATGTGTGAAATGTTTATTGCAGTGTCTGGTATACGGGAGACGCTCAAGAAATGTTAAAAATCACCATTGTCATTTTTGTCATCATCATCATCCTTGGAGCATTTTTAGCAACAAGGGCATGTCAGAAATTCTCTGGTTTACATGACCTACTAAGACACCTTGACACTCCTCCTCCTCATGTTTCAACCCACTTCATTTTAGCTTCCAACTCGTGACACTCCAAGAATTCACTCCTGCAAAATTTACTAAGAACTTCCTTACTGCAAAATCCAGTGGACAATTTTTTGTTCACATCTTACCTGACTTCATTGCAGCCTTTATCATTATTGATGAGTTCTTATTTTGGAAGCCCTATCCCTCTCTGGTTTTTGTGTCAACACCCCTGCCTGTATTTCTCTTATGCCTTTGGCCATTGAGTCTCCTTTCTAAGTTTCTTATCCTGTCCCCTCGACTTGAGGGTTGGAATTCTCCAGGGTTTAAGAATAAATAAAATTCAAAAGTGTTCCTAAAACTTAATTCAATTTTAAGTGAATAGAAAAATGAAATAAAAGCCAATATTATTCTGCAGACCAAATTCTAGAAAAAACTGTTCTGCATATGTGAATGGCACAAAGAGTACATAGCTTATTCTTCCATCCTGGATCAAATATATTTTTCACAAAATGAAGTGGTAAGTATCTGATTTCTTCAGAAGTGATACATCAAAGAAAGTGCTTTCTCAATCAGGTACTATCAAGTCATTCTGGACGGTACTTGAAATTTTCAAATGACCACACTGCCCTTTACAGTTTTAAGAACTACTAGATGATGAGCTAGAGGCAAGTATGTGTATTTTATTCTAAGTGTTTTAATCACATTACTATCAACCCTTAGGAATAATTTTATAAATTCTCTAATACTTCAATAGTGCATATTATAACATACTTTTATGGTAAAAGCTTATTATGATTTCAAATTCTTTATATTATTATTTCAGAATACTAATGGGAAAATTACCCAATATAAAAAATCCAAAATGACTATAGTTAACCTGGAGAAAAATACAATAAATTTATCATGTAAAGAATTATGTTTTCAGCACCCTCACTGTTACTCCAGCGAGACTTAGTAAATCTAGGCTTCAAAAGCATACACATATGGTACTAGTGAACTAACCCAATTTGTACTGACATGAGCAGGTGTCTGTAGGTAGGTCACTGAAAGTCATCATGAACTGGGACAGGTTTACTAGTGTATGAATCTTAATTTGTAGGTACTTGTAGTAACAAAATAGCAATAGGCACTTATAGACTTTTCGTATAGGTGGGAGACTTGTGCCATGTTCCTGAACTACAGCGCACGGGGTTCACCTTGCACAATATGGTTTATCAAGCTGTTCACAGATGCATTTCATTATGAAAAATCCTTAGGCTGTTCTCTGGAGAAGTTGCTGTTTCAAACATTTAGAGGTGCCCCATATGGCGTGGATAAGGAGATAATTACGAAAAGATGTAACCTATCACACACACAAAAATTCCTGTAAGTTATTTTGCCCAAACCTAGAAAATCTGAGGTGTCTTCCAGACCACCAAGACCTGAGAAATACAGTTTCTTTTTTGAAAGAGAAATCAAGTAACTCCTTATGAAAAAAGCCCTAAATGTAAAGCATAAAATGAAAGAAAATGTATGACATCCCTTGGTTATAACTTCTCCGCTCAACTTTCACAGTTAAAATACCAGCCAGCCCCATTATCGTCCAGTCACATCTTCAAACCACACCATCTCCTCCATCATAAAATCTCTCATTTCATGTCCCTTATCTCTTCAGTGGCTTACTGCCATCATTTCTTTGCTCCAACTTAGTCTATGCAACTCAGCCACAAATTATATATCCAAAATCCAGTTTTAGATGGGTGAAACTTAGCACAAATTATTTAAATGGCTCTCTCTTCCTATAGGATCAACTTCTAAATATTTATCCTGACCCCTTTTGTGACGCACCCCAACCTGGCTGCAATCACTTTTAACTTCCTCCCTACTACTCAAAGCCTCTGCCCAGGGAAATGGACTTGATTAACGTCTTTATGCTTCTGTCTGTCTGAACTTCCCTTTTCTTGTTTTCTTTTTTTCCTTACTTAAAAAAATTTTTTTTAACTGAAGTATAGTTGATTTACACTGCTGTGTCCTTATTAAAGAGCTCCAGCACCCTATCTTACAGAAATCTTTCCTGACCTGCTATCTGATCAGCCCCTACCCTGTGCTCCCTTTCTACTCTGAGCTTAACATGCATCATAGTGAACTGTAATCACTGATTTTCTTTCTCTAGAAAGAGTTTCAATTCTGGGTCCCATTCAATGTTGCATTGGAAGTGTCCCAGTCAGGCCCAGGTGTGAGTACAAACTGGGACATTAGAAGATATTTTAAATTCAGTGATTGGGTCAATTCAAACTTGCCCCAAAGGAGAAAAAAGGGTGTGTGTGTGCTCTCATGTGTGTGCACACAAGCGTGCCCAAGCCCCCATAACTTCATTATTTGGATTACATGGGGTGATGACTATAAAAAGCAAGTATTAGGAAAAGCTCTCTACCTGCCTTTTGGGCTTAAAAATAAGATGGTGTTGAAATTGGTGGTTAGTGGGGAAACCTGGCAGGGAAATAATCTGTGAGAAGGACTAGATGGGAGAACATCTAGTACTCACTGAGGGCATACTGTGTGCTGAGCATAGTTCTAAGTGTTTTACAGGTATTAACTCGTTGCATATACACAATAATCTTACTGTGTAGACATGATCATGGTGCAGGGCTGTGCTATCAGATTGTCAAAGGCACATGGCAGAGAGTGGGGGTAGGGGCTGAAATCCTGCCCCTTCTTAGTGCATCTTGCCCTTTTCCTGGTCTGGGAATGAAGGGGCTCCTAGTTCTTCACACAAAGATGCCTTTAGATTGCAAAATTAACAGGCATCTGTCTTTTTCCAAATTACACAAAGGCACAGAATAAGTCAGTGGCATCCCTGGAGGGAGGCATTATTATTATTCTCATTTTACAAGTAAAGAAATTGAGGCACAAAGAAATTAAGAAATTTAGGAATAACTCTGACCAAGGAGGTGAAGGACTTATTTGTAGAGAACTACAAAGCATTGATTAAAGAAATTAAAGATGATTTAAAGAAATGGAAAGATACTCTATGCTCTTGGATTTGAAGAATTAACATTGTTAAAATGGCCATATACCCAAAGCAACCTACAGATTTAATTCAATCCTTATCAAACTACTGAGGACATTTTTCACAGAAATAGAAAAAATAATCCTAAAATTTATATGGAATCACAAAAGACCCAGAATTGCCAAAGTAATACTGAAGAAAAAGAATGAAGCTGGAGGAATAACCCTCCCAGACTTCAGACAATTCTATAGAGCTACAGTAATCAAAACAGCATGGTACTGGCACAAAAACAGACATATGGATCAATGGAACAGAATAGAGCACCCAGAAATAAACCCACAGACTTTTGGTCAATTAATCTTTCACAAAAGAGGCAGAATATACAATGGAGTAAAGACAGTCTCTTCAGCAAATGGTGTTGGGAGAACTGGACAGCAGCATGTAAATCAATGAAGCTAGAACACTCACCCACATGATACCCAAAAATAAACTCAAAATGGCTTAAAGACTTAAGACAAGAGATGATAAACCTGCTAGAAGAAAACATAGGCAAAACATTCCCTGACATAAATCTTAGCAATGTTCTCCTAGGCCAGGCTACTCTGGGAATAGAAATAAAAGCAGAAATAAACACGTGGGACCTAATTAAACCTTGCAAGCTTCTGCACAGCAAAGGAAACCATAAGCAGAACAAAATGACAACCTACAGAATGAAACAAAATATTTGCAAATGATGCAGTTGACAAAGGCTTAATTTCCAGAATATATAAACAGCTCATACAACTTAATAACAAAAAATAAACAACTCAATCCAAAAATGGGCAGAAGACCTAAACAAACAATTCTCCAGTGAAGACATATGAATGGCCAATAGGTATATGAAAAAATGCTCCATATTGCTAATTATCAGAGAAATCCAAATCAAAACTACAATGAAGTATCACCTCACACCAGTCAGAATGGCCATCATTCAAAAGTCCATGAATGATGAATGCTGGAGACAGTGTGGAGAAAAGGAAATCCTCCTACACTGTTGGTGGGAATGTAGTTTGGTGCAGCCATTATGGAAAACAGTATGGAAATTCTTTAAAAAACTAAAAATAGATTTATCATATGATCCAGTAATCCCACTCCTGGGCATATATCTAGAGGGAACCTTAATTCAAAATGATACATGCACTCCAATGTTCATAACAGCACTATTTACAATAGCCAGGACATGGAAACAACCTAAATGTCCATCAACAGATGACTGGATAAAGAAACTGTGGTATATTTATGCAATGGAATACTACTCAGCCATAAAAAGAATAAAATAATGCCATTTGCAGCAACATGGATGGACCTGGAGACTGTTATTCTAAGTGAAGTAAGCCAGAAAAAGAAAGAAAAATACCACATGGTATCACTTACATGTGGAAACTAAAACAGGAAAAAAGAAGACACTAAGGAACCTATCTACAAAACAGAAACAGACTCACAGACATAGTAAACAAACTTACGGTTACTGGGGGGAAAGAGGGTGGGAAAAGATAAACTGGGAGTTCGAGATTAGCAAATATTAACTACTATATATAAAATAAATAACAAATTTCTTCTCTTAGCTCAGGGAACTATATTCAACATCTTGTAGTAACCTATAATGAAAAAGAGTATGAAAACAAACAAATTATGTATATATATGACTGAAACATTATGCTGTACACCAGAAATTGACACATTGTAAACTGACTGTACTTCAATTAAAAAAAAAGTTAAGAAATCTGCCAAAGGTTTCACAGCTAATAGGTGACAGTGATGAAATACAAACCCAGGCTTCTCTGTTACACATTTGCAGTGCTTTTTCCACGCTAGTTAACATCTGTTCAATTTTACATTATTAACTCACTTAATCCTCACAATGACCCTTAAGGAATTGGCCGCTTAGGACACATAGCGATGCCTTAGCCTCTAATGCTAAGAGATAGCCCTTTGTGAGCAAGGCTGTGCCCTGGTGGAAACAGAACCAAAGAGACACTTCACTGATCAGAACTAATTGGCTAAATGATATGCTTCAGACGTCTTGCCAAACAAAAGAGAGTTTAATTAAAACAAAATATTATCTGTAGCACCAGGAGTTAAACTGGTGAGATCTGAGAAATGTAAGTTAGAACTGAAATTAACAGACACCTAGAAAGCTCCAAGAATGTATTTATAGGGTATTATTATCAGCAAAGAGGTATATTAGATAAAACATAGTCAGAAAGAGTTAAACTTTTAAGTACAAAATGCACTTTAGTATATGATACAGGCAGCATTTCATATTATAAGGGAAAGGATGAATTTTTCAATAGATAATATTGAGACAACTGGATTGCCATTTGAAAAAAATAAAGTTCAATTCTCATACATGTGTGAAGTGACTTATATACTAGATTATTCACTAGTAAAAATTTTAATAATGGAACTTGGAAACAACCTACATAAGCAAATAAAATATGCTAAAATCTTAGAATGAACACTTTTATTTAAAATACTATGATTTATTTTTTATTTACATATAAAACAGTATTTTTCCAGCTTTATTTAATTGATAAATAAAAGCTATATATATTCAAGATGTACAATGTGATGATTTGATATATTTGTACACTGAAAATACTGTGCTTTTTTATTGGAAATTTTTATTTTTTTATCAAGTATAGTCAGTTTACAATGTTGTGTCAATTTCTGGTGTACAACATAATGCTTCAGTCATACATGAACATACATATATTTGTTTTCATATTCTCAAAACTGAGAAAGTTCTATATAAACTGACACAGGATATTTTTCTTTTGCTTGTCTATGAATAAAACATATGTCTAGCAGAATATACAAAACACAAATAAATGTGATTATTTCTGGGGAAAGGAACTGGGTAACACAGGGACAGAAGCAGGGGAAATTTTTTCACTGCTTATCCATTTTGGACCATATAGTATATTACCTATTCAAACAAACAAACTAAAAATGCAAAACAAAACAAAACAATAAAAATCTTGATTTGACTCCCAGAACTTCTACTTAGTGTGACTTTGGGTCAGTTACTAAATTCTCAGTTTGTCTCATTATCTCATCTGTAAAATGGTGAGTATAATCCCTGACTCACAGGGTGTTATGAGATTTAAGTAAAATAATACATGGAAAGTTTCTGCTACAGAACCTGACACATATTAGATAAATACTAGATCTCTTATCCATCACTTTCCTTTCTCAGAGGACACAAACTCCAATGGCTACTGGTCCAGGCAGATCACATAAATGTGTAAAATAACTTGTATGTAGTAGATTAGGGAGTGGTAGAGACTGAAAATTAAAGGTATTCAAATTATTATATATGTGTATATCAATGTGTAAATCACACATATGCATGTACATTATATATGTATATAAATTCTGCTGGCTGCTCTTTTTGTCATTCTTGCTTTCATATAGCAATCTGCAATTCACAAAATTATGTTATTCACAATATCTGTTTCAAACCACTGAAAAATCACTTCAACTATACAATACTGACATTAGATTTAAAGTAATTATTTTTCTAATAGCTCTCTTAAATAATAACTTTCTCTAAGTTGAGCTACTTAGTATTATTGGCTTTGCTTTTTTTAAAAAAAGTCCTTGAAAATATATAGCTACTGACTGCCAGACCAGTCGGGAGGTTAAAAGTGAAGGATGCCTCTAACATCTTGGCTACTGCTCTCTGTGACAGCCTTGATGGAGAAAGAACTGCTGCTTGCAGCTAATAAATCTGATTGAGGTAGGAATCAGGCAGAGGTGACACAGTGAAACCAAGTTAGAGGATAACAGTAGCAAAATCACACACGGGTGGGCAGGATAATGGTAGAAAGCTACAAGAGAAGAATTTCAGGTACCGTATTCAGATTTGGCATAGTGATGATTCAGTACTCCTTCTTTACAAACAAACTTTCTGTTTTGAATAAATCAAGGTTAAGTAAGCAACAAACAAATTAACACTAATTCTCAATTCTCTAGGGACCTGTAGGTTCTCAGGGGATACATTTAGATACAGTTCATGTAATCCATTTACTGTCTTACACAAATATGAATACCCTCTGAAATGAGGCACATCATCCATTAATTTCTACATAGAACTAGACTTGCACAAACTAAAGTGACTGATCAATATTTGTGAAATAGCCCAGAACTAGAATCATTAGAGACCTGGACCAAATGAGAAAAAAAACCATTGCATAACATTATTTTTGTTCTTTATTCTGTGTAAACACCTTCCTAAACTCCAGACAGTAGAAAGAGTCTCACAAATGATACAAGGTCTCTGGCTTTGGGCTTATCTGAAGTAAACTCCACTTTATATTTTATTTCTTTAGTCAAGAAGAATTGAGGAACTCTTGCTGAGTCAATGTACACATACTCACCTAACCGAAAAGCTACCCTAAGACCATGCTAATGGGATGGCATTTCTTTTCTTTCTTTGGAATCAGCCCAGGTAAAGAAAGTCTGATCATGACACATGCAAAGATTCTCATGCCTCCCCAAATCAAAGACTTCACTTTAAGAAACAATTGCCATTGTTTCTTCCAATTCCTTTTTAGAGACATTCTTTTTTTCAATAGTAATGCTGCTTTGCAGCTTATTGATTTGGCTCCTATCTGGGAAAAATTGCTTATACTGACTTTGCTTCTGGGATGGGGTTCTCAATGTTCCAGTTTGGAATTCTGAGGATACTGGATCTCAGATCATCCTAAAATATCCCTTATTTCCTTCCCCTCATCCTTCCTGGAACCACCCTCTATGTAATTTTTGCCTGCACAGTTTCTACCAACGCCTGGCATGGTTCTTTTAAACTAAGGAGCAGTCAATAAAAGTCATGCTGAAAATGCGGAATGCCCTGGATGCCTTCAGTATTCCTCCTCTGTTCCCTAAGATCCTTGTGGACACCAGCCTCTGTCACTTTGAACTGAAAAGCTCCAAATATTTGTTTGTCTTATTAACAGGATGTAAAACCACCTTGAGGGCCATTTATTTTCACCTCTCTAGCCCAAGACTCTGGCTCAATGCCTGGCATGATGCAGGTGGAGAAATCATTGTTGACTCAAAAGGAGCTAAACTTAAAGAGACGTTATTATTCTTCCTCTTAAAAAAAACTACACTCTCTACCTTTTTTCTCAACTGTGTAATTTGTCGTTTACATCTGCCACATTCATTAAACAATAAAAATATGTTTAATTAGCATTGTTTAACTTAAAAATTAAAAATTAATAGGAAATCGGGACAGAACTAATAATAACAAATTGGCTGGAACCTATTAACATGCATCAATGCATTGTTTCTCCTTTATTTAGTGGTAGGGATTATGGGTAACTGATTATAGAAGGATATTTAAAAGACCCTGTATTTTTTTCTCTTTTTAATGGAATAAAGTTGGTCAACATGATTAACCTTTCTTCATAATTCACTTTTGATGCAACATAATTAGTGCTGTAGATAATTTGCAATGATCAAAAAAATATAAATCTGCTTTAAGGGTGTTACAAAATATACACAGACTTGTGAAGCAATTTGAGTCAGCCACTAAAATCACTGCTTCCATAGAACATGGAGAGACATAGAGAAATAATAATTTATTTATGTTTACAGGAATAAATATTTAGATAGAAAATCTCAATCTATTGGCTGAACACAATGGGTCTGTTAGATAGGCTTGGTACGATTGAGATAAACAGTTGTCATTTCCATGGGATACGATACAATAAAGTCAACTTTATTGTCAAGCTCAGGATACATAAAATTAGCATTAGATGCATGTTAACATATCTTTGATGTAAGCCTCAAAATCTGACCAGAAGAAAAGTACAATATCTAAAGAGAAATGAAATAATTTTCAGCATAAAATGAAGCAACTTAGTGCTTCTTTGTAAAGGTTCTAACATTCATTAAATAACTCATTAAATAATCTTTTATGTAATTTATTAAGAGTCTCTGTGTTCTGTGGATGCAGAAAACACATATCTGGTAGTCACCTAAGAATGGAAAATTTATATTGCTTTTTAATTACCTCATGCCCAAAGTGAACTAGAGTACTGATTATATTACATCAGTGAATTATTTTTTAAAAAGGTGAATTTTAAATCAACTTTATTTCACTAAGAAGATCACATTTAGGATGATGCCATCTGTTGCTCTCTTATAAAAGGAAGTATACTGTACTATTTCAGTGCTATTACCAAAACAAAATGGAGTGGGAAATGAGAAGAAAAGGCTGACATGAATGGAGATACATTTGCCTAGATTTTATTGTCTAAATCTTCTTTTACTTTCTAAGTTTATTAGAAGAATTAATTAATCACAAATTTCCTTTTCTCTAAAATGAGGATAATGATACTATGCATCTCACCGGGTTGTTGTAGGGATTAAATGAGATAATGTATGGAATGCAAACACTAATTACTTAGTACTCATTAGCATTATCATTAAAAGTAGGAATATAAAAGCTATGGTGAAATAGATAACAGGAAGGTATTGAAGGTATTGAAAACTCTGTGAGTTTTATTTATGATTAAACATATTTTTCAGGAAATTTCAAAGTATTTTCTTCCATATTAGAGTCTAAGAAGAGACTGTTAGAAATAAAACAATGTATTATGCTTAAGAGGAATTACTTAAAGAGTATTATATGTCAGACACTGTTATAAGCACTTTAAATGTATCAAATCCATTCAATCTTTACAGCAACCTGTGAGGAAGATTAATTTTATTTCTCTTGATAGCTGGGAAGATTGAGGTACCCATAGGCTCAGTAATTTGCCCAAGTTCATACAGATAGTAAATGGCAGAACCAGGGTCTGAACCCATGTAGTGTAGCTCCAGAGAGATTCCACATTCTTATGGGCTATCCTAGGTTCCCTCTCTGTAGTCACATGGCTCAGAGCTATCTGGAAAGTATTAAATTATTACAATAACTAGGCTTGAAGATGATCTTTTTTTTATTCTTCCAAATACATATTCTGTCATCATTTTTGCTGCTATCATGAATTTGCTTTCGTGGCAAAATTTAGTTCCCCAAGCTATATTAGTATCTTAAACTGCTACTTCACACTTAGTTAAAAAACATAGTTTAAAAATTAACAGTTATTTACTTGTTAGATTTGTCTATGAACTTATATACATATATCACATACAGCATTAAAATATCATTTGAATAAGTCAAGAACTTTCAGATGAGACTGATATGGACAATAGGGACTATGGAACCAAAGAGCAGTCAATGGCATTTACTAGATCTTTCTACCTTGTGGCTGTTCAGGAGTCAATAAACACTTTTTTTTAATAAGAAGAAAACTTTTCTTTGAAGGATAACATACTGCCCTTGAAGCAAGCTAAACATTTAATAAGTTTAAGACAGCTTTACCATTCTTTAGGGAATATTGCATTTCAAAGAATGGCAGGTACCATGTGTGCTGACAGATACTAGCAAATGGTAACCACAATCCCATTCCACTTAATGGGATGTTATAAACCCAGTGGAATGTTGGGAGAGTACTCAGGCATCCTAAACATGAATTCCCAAGTTGTGTGATGATGCTAATTAGCATCATCCTAAACATATGCTGCTGTTCTTGTTCTCAGTTTCTGCTTATGATTGCTACAATGGCACCCGATGCTTGGCATCTAGGAGAGGAAACAGTAAGCACTATAAATCCTGGGACTTTTGATGGTATTTACTCCTGGGCTCCCCCCAACACCTAGTGGCAGTGTAGTAGGGGAAAATGTCACTAACTGAGGAATCACAAGGGAAGATTCTAATTGCAGGTGTACCAGCAGCTGGTTTGGGCAGATCACTGTAACTCTCTAGGCCTTGGTCTCTTAATGTGAATATTAATTTTTACTATCTCATGGAATGCTTATTAGGACATAATTTCACATCTGTGAAAATGCATTACAAAATAAACATGTTTTCTAAATAAAAAATACCCATAAAAGCAGTTGAGGTATAAGATAACAGAGACTGTAACAGGAACTCGCTTAGTATCTTTGGATTGCTACTGTCTGGTCTGTTTTCTCAGCTATTCCCCAACCAACCTGTAAGCTTCTTGGTTGGGGTCAGAATTACATTTTCAATGGCTTAAGGCCATCATACCTAGGATAATAAAATTCATCTGTTAGTTTTTTTGATGGCATACAAGTACTTGCCCCGTTCTCCTCTGGCATTATAAAATTTCTGCCTTTTCTCTCACTATGCTCTTCCCCTTTTATACTTATATATGATTGTGCTTGCTTACATCTTAGCTTTAGTCAGGAAAACCTACTTGTACTCTTCCTTTCAAAATCTTCCTCAAGTCAAACTACATGAATATGTTGGTCTGGTTTTTCCTCTCTGTCATGACATATCTCTTTTTAAAAACTTAGCACAAAAGTCCACTTTGTAAAAGAAGTCCTCCCTAATTAACCCAGATGCATTTCTCATGCCATGCTATTTCACTGTGCCCAACGATATACAACACACAGAGACATAGACATACGCACACATACATTATATTTATTTCTTACACAATCACACATGGATGCAATGATCTCCTTTGGGGATCTAAACATAATCCTCTTCAACCTTCCTCACTCCAAATAAACTTGCTAATAGAAAGCTCTAAGTAACAAGCTGTTAAGTGAAAGAACCCAGAAATGGGAGGAAAGAAGTAAAGGAAGGAAGAGAGTGAGGATAGTTGTTAAATTATCTCTTCGATCAGATATATATAAAAGGTGAAGTAGCTGTGTAACAGCTAACCTCCCTGAACTCTATGCTTTTTTTTTAAATCACCACTGAGCTCCTCTCCTCAACAGGGAACTATCTCTAGCACACATCAATCTGCATACCCACCCTACCTTGACAGCAACATCAACCTGTGTGCTCTAGTGCCTTACAATTTATAAAGGTCTTCTCATACTGTACCATACATTGATATTACTATGAGAACAGACCAATGGGAATAATACCCTATTTGAGAAAAAGAACCAACTATCACATGTACCTATTTATCTGCAAATTGGGCTTTTTCCTGACAAATTTTATAAAAGCATCCATTGCTTTTAGGGTATTAGGCATCTGGCAAGCTGTGAGTTATGAGTTTGTGAAGATGATAAAAGCAGAATCTGTATAATAGTACATTAACTTGGGAAATGGGATCATTGTTCAGTTATGCTCTCAAGAAAACTCACAAATCTGAGTTTCAGACTGGTGGAAAGAGTAATTTCAAAAACATGCTGGAAAAAGAGCTAATATGAAATAGCTCCAGGCACTAGGATTCTAATTAAATTAAATATGAACAATGATTGAGGATTGCCAAGCCCCTGTTGTTAGACAGAGAAGAAACACAGATTCAAAATCTGCAGTGAGAGGTATGTATTTTAAATAAGCGTCAACCAAGCTTCCATTTCCATAAGGCCAGATTCTTGTACAAAATAAATCATGTTTTCAGTGTAATCTGAATGGCAAGTAGAAAAATAAAATTAGGAGAACATCAACCCACACAGGTACTGATGAAGGCATAATCTTCCACCTGCAGAAATTAATGGTAATTTCTCCATTTAAGGGGGAGAAACAAATGTAACAGATTTTCCCCCACAGAGAACTCAATTCAAGGGAGAGTATCTTGTTGTTCTTGTTTATAATTCTCTTAAAGTACTGGAAACTAAAAATTTTTGTTTTAAAATAAAAAATACTATTAAGTCCAAGATGGTCATGGTGCTTCAAGTTATATGTTCATCTGACCCTTTCCTGGGTCATAATTTTATCAGGAGCTTCTTCAGAGTTTGGGGTCAAATCCATGTTCTCTCAATATACCAAGTCGGTTCTTGGACTTTTTAAGCTTTAGTATTAAGGAAGATCCAAGAATGCTTATATTTGACTTTTGTGGGTTTTTTAAAATAAAGAATTAGTAAACAGAGTAGAATAGATAAGACAATAACAACATCTGGCAGTGTTCCCACGAAAAATACATCAAATGGAGTGAGACAGCAATCACAAGGAATCTTGAGTATAAAGATAAACCCTGGATTTATGTTGAACATAGAAAGCAAGGAGTGAGAGAATAGATTGATGGCACATTATGGGAGCAGTGAAAGGGGGACATCCATGTGGAAAAAAAAAAAGACATTTTTAAGAGAATAGATTTCATAAAGTGTAAGAAACACTTTTTTGCATGAAACATTTCATAGAGGAAGTATAGACTAAAGGTTAAAAGAACATGTATAAGAATAACACTTTAGTAACAGAAGGGAGAAGTTTTATAAGTTTTTTAAGGAAAGAATTGAAAGGAAAAATAATATAACAAATACAGACCTGGTTGGAGTAGGAGCGAAGGGTGGAACTATCTAACATTATCTAAGCAATAATAGCATAATAGAAACAAAGCCTAACGGAGTAGTGAGGAATGAATATAGCACTTATGCATATTTATACTAGCAGACAGAATTAATTAATCAGAGTTGAAAGAAAAAATGAAGAGCCATCAGCATGCAGACGGGAGGTAAAGCCATGGGATCGGGAGCAACAATCCAGGGAGAAGTAGTAGAGAGAATAGAGGTCACCAAATGAAGCCATTCAGTAGAAGCTGAATATTAACAATGGCTGTAAATCCCATCATCTTTAAAATTCTGCTCAAATTCTAGGTCTTTGATCCAGCCTTCCCTGAACATTCCTATTCAAGGCTGTTGTCTTTTATTTTCCCCTTAGGTCTCTCACCTTTATTAAACTTTCCTCATTATTTAAAGCTTAATATAGTATCTTCTCAATCATACTGCTCTTTGAAGAATGGGTTCAGGTGTTGCATTTACTTGCATTTTTCAAGATTCATAGCTCAATTCTACAAGTAAAGTGGCTATCTAGTAAATATTCATCATATGGACGAATAGTCCAACCTTTTATATTTGCAGGTAGATACATAATCTACCTTAAAAGGAGTAAAATGATTTATGATAAATAAGTACCAGAATCAGGGTAAAAAGGCCAGTTTTTTGGAGCTTCAAAGTACTGGAGCACAACCTCAAAGGAAAGATTTGGGTTAACCAAACAAGTATGAAGGCAAAGAGAAAGGATACAAGTTAGAATAAGCTGAAAAGATGATGTGGGAGAGGACAGATATGACTTAAAAAAAAAAAAAAAAAGAAAAAAGAAAGCAAATATTGGGAAACCAACATAAAATGTCAAGATTTGGTTTTATGGGTCAGAAAAGTGATAATATAATATGCATGATTTATCATTTACTAGTAAGAAGCTCAAGATACAATCAATAAAAATATTAAATAGATTTTTCATTGCTTATTTGAAGTAGTGTCTTCGTAATAATACTTCTGAATCTATTTGGGTTCCTTACATAGATTTGGTATCACACCACCAAATAATGTTTGCCCCTTTTATTCTGAAGGCTACATTTTAAGTTGTAGTCTTTTAAAGTTGTTTCCATAAAGAGCACATAAAATCTTGAGCTCCTGGAAATAAAATTTCTTTAAGAAATGTGTTTTTAATAGTAACATGGATGGGCCCTTACCTATAACTCTGTGGCTCCTTTAAACATATACAGACACTTTGAGATGCTTGGTTGCCAGGCCACAATCATACATTGGATTATATCATAAGTGCTCATTTTTTACTGTAACTAGTTAAAAGAAAAAGTTTGCTTTTTTGTAGTCATCAGCTTTGGGAAGCATTCTTTGGTGATGCGTAACACTTAGGAAACCTTAAAATTACATGTACCAAGAGGGAAATCAGACCGTTTCACTGAAACAAGTTAAATTAACCTCTTTTAAATTTTTTTTTTTTTTAAGTTTCAACTACAAGCCATAGTTAATGTTCAGTTACCTGGCTTAGGGTTAATGATCTGGATCTGTTTCTCCTACTTTTGAAAGAACTTGTCTGTAATATACAGATCAGTGCTTCACCTTTCTGTTTTGCTTTCTGTGTTGGTCAACAGCTCTAACCACTGAGGGACACATAATGTGCTGCCTCACAGTATAATTGACAAAGATCTACATTTAGCTCTTAGAGAAACTGTTTCAAGATTATGCGGATTGTAGTGAACATTTTTAGAAATTGTGAAGGCATAAAAAACAGCAGAAGTTTGCTTTTTTAAAAATTAACACAGAATATAAATCAATACTCATTTAAAAATATTTTTCAGAGAAAAATATAAGGTATCTAAATCAGAAAGAAGGAAGTAAAATGGTCTCTGTTTGCAAATGATATAATCTTAAATACAGAAAATCCTAAATACTTCAGCAAAAACTGGTTAGAACTAATCAATGAATTCAATGAATTTGTAGGATACAAAAATAAAAATCAATTGCATTTCTGAACAACAACAATAAACTATCTGAAAAAACAAAGAAAACAATCCCATCTACAATAGCATCAAAAACAAAATATTAAGGAATAAATTTAAGGTGCTGAAGGATCTATATATTTAAAACTATAAGACATTGATGAAAGATACTGAAGAAGGCACATGTGAATGGAAAAAGAGCCCCTGTCGATGGAGTCAATGAATTAAAATGTCCATGCTTCTAAAGTCATCTATAGTTTCAATGCAATCTCTAACAAAATTCCAATGGCATTTTTCACAGAATAGAAAAACACTTGTAAAATCTGTATGGAACTACAAAAAATCCCAAATAGCCAAAGCAATCCAGAGGGGAAAACGCAAAACTGGAGGCATTATATTTCCTCCTGATTTAAAACTATATTGCAAAGCTAAAGTAATCAAAAGAGTTCTGGCATAAAAACAGACACACAGACAAATGGAATAGAATAAGAGTCCAGAAATAAACCTATGCATTTACGGTCAACTAGTATTTGATATGGAACCAAGAATACTCAGTGGGGAAAGAACAGACTCTTCAACAAACCGTGTTGAGATAACTGGATATTCTCATGCAGAAAAATGAAATTGAACCTCTATCTTACACCACTCACAAAATTAACTGAAACAGCTTAAAGACTCAAGTGTAAGACATGAAAACATACAAATTCTAGAAGAAAACATGGAAAAAGCTCCTTGACACTGATCTTGGCAATGTTTTTGGGGAATGACAACAAAAGAACAAGCAATGAAAGTAAAAATAAACAAGTGGGAAAACATCAAACTAAAAAGTGTCTGCACAGAAAAAAAGATAAATGAAATGCAAAGGAATTCTATGAAATGGTAGAAAACATCTGCAAACCACTTATCTGAAAAGGGGTTAATATCGAAAATATATGAGAGTCATACAACTAAATAGCAAAAACAACAACAACAACAACAACAACAAAACAATTTAAGTAAAAAAAATGGGCAAAGACTGAATAAACACTTTTCCAAAGAAGATACACGAATGGCTAACAGGTACATGGAAAGGTTCTCAACATCAGTAACCATCAGGGGAATGCAAATCAGAACCATAAGGAAATACCATCTCACATCTGTTAAAATGGCTATTGTCAAAAAGACAAGAGATATTCAAAAGGGACCCCTTGTGTACACTATTGGTAGGAATGTAAATTGGTACAACCACTATGAAAACAGTATGGAGGTTCCTCAAAAAATTAAAAATACAACTACTACATGATCCAGCACTCCCACTTCTGAGTATATATCTGAAGGAAATTAAATCATTACCTCAAAGAGATATCCACACTCCCATGCTCACTACAGCTTTATTCACAATAGCCAAGATATGGGAACAACTTAAATGTCCATCGATGGATGAATGGATAAACAAAATATGATGTATATAAAAATGGTGTATTATTCACACATAAAAAAGGAGTCCCTGCCACTTGTGACAACATGCATGGACCTTGAGGGCACTATGCTAAGTGAAATAAGTCAGAGAGACAAAGACAAATACTGCATGATGTTACTTGTATGTGGAATCTCAAAAAGCTGAAATCATAGAAACACAGCAGAATGGTGGTTGCCAGGTGATGGGGAATGGGGGACATCGGTGATACTGATCAAAGGGTACAAACTTTCAGTTATAAGATGAGTAAGTTCAGAGAATCTAATGTACAGCCTAGTGACCAGAACTATAGTATTACAGTTCTATTAGAGTTAATAGCACTATATTATACAGTTGAAAGTTGCTAAGAGAGTAAATCTTAAATGTTATCACATAAACACAAAAAAGGTAATTATGTGAGTGGATGGATATATTAACTAACTTTATTGTGTTAATCATTTCACTATATATGTCTATTAAATCATGACATTGCATACCTTAAACTCATACAATTTTGTCAATCATATCTCAAAAAGTTGGAAAAATTCTAAATGTTTAAAAATTTCCAATTATGAAGATTATTTTAGTTATCTTTTATTGATATGTAATTAAAGTTTTCTGTGACATAGGAATGTCCTCTTTAGATTTATCAAGACTTACTCTGTGGACTATTAATGTATTCAATGTTCGTAAGGTTCTACGTGTGCTTGAGATGTGTATTCTCCACTTGTTAAAACTTTTAGATCAAGCACACTATGTTTGTTATTCAAATCTTTCTTCTTTTTTTTATCTGCTTTATATGTTGAGTAGTGAGATGCATTAAATCATACAGTCTAAAAGTGAACTTTTCAAATTCTTTTTTTAGATTTGTTATTTTTTTCCCTCTATATAACTTGGAGCTAAATTAGGTGCATGCATACAAGTTCAGGATTATATCCTGATTAAAGCTGCTTTCTCTCTCTTGAAAAAAGAAGGAACTAGGCAGTATCAGTCTATCTAACATTAAGGCTTACCATATAGCTACAGTAATCAAGACGGCATGCTACTGACACAGAGATAAACACATTAGACACACAGACCAATGGAATGCACTGAGTTATGACAAAGCTGTATACACAATTCAATGGAGAAAGGATACCCCTTTTAACAAATGATGCTGGAGCAACTGGATATCTATAGGGAAAAAAAATTGAAACTTAACCTAAACCTTACACCTTATACAAAAATTAAGTCAATATAGATCACATAAAATGTAAAACTATACAACTTAGGAAAAAACATGAGAAAATCTTTGTTTTTGTTTTTGATGAGGGAATGTAATTAGGTTATTTATTTATTTATTATTATTTACTCTTAGAGGAGGTACTGAACCCAGGACCTCATGCTAAGCTTGTGCTCTACCATTTGAGCTATCCCCTCCCTCCATATGAGAAAATCTTTGGCATCTAGGGCTAGGTAAAGAATTCTTAGACTTGTTATCAAAAACATGGTTCATAAAAAGAAAAACTGATAAATTGGACTTCATCAAAACTAAAGCCATTTTCTTCGCAAAAAACACTGTTAAGAGGATGAAAAGGCCAATTACAGACTGGGAGATAATGTTTGTAAACAACGTACCTGATAAAGGGACTTACATCTAGAATATGTAAAAAACTCTCAAAACTGAATTAAAAAATCAATCTAATTAAAAAGTGGCTAAAAGACATGATCAGATATGCTGCTGGGAAGGATATACAAATGACAGATAATCACATGAAAGATGTTCAATATCATAACCATTAAGGAAATACAAATTAAAACCACAATGCAATATCATTACACATCTATCAGAATGACTAAAATAAAAAATAGGCCTAACACTAAATTCTAGCAAGGAAGAAGAGAAACTGGGTTATTCCTTCATTGTTGGTGGGAATATAAAGGGTACAGCTCCTCTGGAAAATAGTTTGGTAGTTTGATCTAACACTAAAAATAAACTTTCTATATAACCTAGCAATTATACTCTTGGGCACTTATCCCAGATAAATGAAACCTATGTTCATGCAAAAACCTGCATATAAATGTCTGTAGTAATTTTATTTGTACTAGCTAAAAACTGGAAACAATCCAGATGTCCTTCAATGGATAAATGCTTAAACACTGGTACATAAAAAGCAGCAAACCACTGAGACACACACTTGAATGGATTTCAAAGTAATCAAATTGAGTGGAAAAAGCAATCTCAAAAGTTTACACACTGTATGATTCCACTTATATAACAGTTTTGAAATAACAAAGTAATTGAAATAGAGAACAGATTAGTGGTTAAGGGTTAGGGACTGTGCACTGGGAGGAGATGGGTATGGCTACAAAGTGGTAGGTAAGGGAGCCTCATGGTGATGAATCTTTATTGTGGTTATAGTTATGTGGAACTGCACATGTGATATTATACACATGTGTATAGAACTACACATACACACACAGACATACAAATGAGTACTTGCAGAACTGGTGAAGTCTGAATAAATTCTGTGGATTGTACCAATGTTGATTTCCTGGATTTTGATATTATACTACATTTATGTAAGATGTTAACATGGAAGAGGTCATGAAGGGTGTTTGAGACCTTCCTGCACAGTCTTTTTGAAATTTCCTGTGAATTTATAATTCAAAAGAAAAAGGTCATAATTTTAAAAATATGAATTATTTAAAATAATTTTGCTACTATGTAGAACACATTCAATGATATTAATATTATTTTTAAACTTGTATACATAAAGGAGCAAGGACAAGACATAACTTATTCCTAAACATAAATGTAACTTGAGAAATCAGGAACTAAAGGAGGACAAAATTTCATTATCCTCATATAGCTACTATTCTATAACTACAGTAAATATTAACAGGTGGAAAAGAAAAACAGAAAAACAATTAGTTCAGGAATGATATTCCACACATTTAACAACTTTTATGGTTTGGACACCAACCAATCAGAATAGACTGGAACCAATTAGAACAGATGCCAGCCATAAGCAACCCACAAGGGTACTAGGACACAATGGAATAGTCATCCTATATAATTTATTTTTGATTAACTTTATCACTTCCTCCACAAAAGATTTATATTCCTAAAATATTGGTTTTTCTTTCTTGAGCTGAAATACTGGAAATGGTGCTCTATTAGTGGATGAAACATACCTGAAGGTGCTGCTATCGAAAATCATGACTAATACAAAAATTACCAATTAGTAAGATAAGAACTAACTGCTTCTATTAAGATATCTATAATTTCCATTTTTAACAAAAACATCCAAAATATCAGTGTAGAAACAAAATAACATTCAAATTAGTTTGTTCATAATATTTTAACATTAGTCATTCAAAATTTGCATATAAATGAATCTTTTTGATTTTAAAGTTTTAGTACTTGAATAGTTAATAATTTAGAGCATGATTTTATAAATTATACCTAGTGGAAAAATTTCAAGATACTCTACAAATATAATCTTAGCAGGCTTAGCAGATTAGAAAAACAAATATTCAAGGATCACATTAATTTTATCATATTTAATTTTGAGAAATTAAGATCACTAATTATCAACACAGATTTAATGAGAAAAAAGGCCTAAGCCCCTATTTAAGGAAAATAAATTATGCAATCTAGAAACAGAATTTTAACTATGAAAATAAAAGTATGCATGTCCAAATCTGTTAGTTCTATAAAACTCACTTAAGAAATGACTTGAAATTAATTAGTGTTTTCTATTATTTTAGAAAGGCAACCGCCTGTTGAAAAAAATCCATTGAATAAATATTACAAAACGTAGCTTATACTGTCTTTGTTCATGTGCATTTGGGGCACAGCTTTTTTTTTTTTTTAAGATAGATTAAGTAATAGTTCAAGCTCTAGTTAATGTCTAGTTTACATGTAGGTAAATGGGTTAAGATTATGTGATTTTTTTTTCCTTTAGTAACATGAGAAAACTCACTTATAATTCATACATACAGAATATAGATACAAAGCCACCCAATACACAGAGCTCTAGTTATAACTTTGTGAAATGTAGAGCCAGTTTAACAGAATGGAGGGGGAAAACCTGCAGCCTATTAATACTAGGATGGAATTACCTAACTGGATCAGTTTAGCCTGCATGGGTTTGTCCTTTTCCACTTCTCCAGGACACACTTGAGAAATTAAAGGCTCTTAAGGTAGGGGATCTATTCTGAATTTCTTCCCCTGTGTCTTCTATGAGGCTAATTTGTTGGCTCAGAGCACACTCAAGGGAAAGGAGCAGTTATTTGTAAGTTACGGTGCAACAAACTGTCCTTCTTGTATATGAAATTAAATCTGTGTGAAATAGATATCCTTTCCATTTTACAAGGCAGAAAACCTAGGCTCCCAGAGGTTAAGCACTTGCCTAAAAGCCCACGGATTTGGATTTGGAATCATGTTTTCCCCAGACTACAAATACTACATAATTTCCTCTCCTGAATACAATACCATAGTCCTAATTGAGTTCAGTCACATTTCCACTTTAAGAAGGGTCCTACCAGGATTGAATCCCTTCTGATATTAACCCTAATTCAGTGATTCCTGTAGGACGTGTCACCACTGAGATGTCTGCGATAGGAAATGTCTCAGACAAACACCACGGGACCGATTCCAAGGGCTGGGGACAGTATGATGGTGCCTGACACACAATTCAACCAACCTTGCGTGCAGATTATTTCACAGCTAACTGCTATTTCTGTGGCATTTTGTAAAAGCCTAGATTGGCTTGCTGAACAGCGCTCCCCCAAATACTAATATTAGAATCCAGTAGTAGGTGGAGGCTTTTTTCTGCCATGCAGAATGGTGCTAAAGCTCCCAAAATGCACAGAGCTATGACAAACGCACAGAACACAATGACTTCAGTATTTTCAACCATACTGTGAGAGAAGCATGTTTTTATGTTTAGTAGCTGTGTTATCCTTCAAACAAAGAAGCAAAGTGTCAATAGAATAAGTGGCTTTTTAATAAGTATTTGCACTGAGCCACCCATGATGGCTTCTCCCCTGTTGATACAAATGAGAAAACATTTACTAGCTTTTTCTCTTGCCCAAGAATAATTTAAATCAGTTGATATCTCCTTTCATTTCTCTTTTACCTGACTTCTTCTTATTATAGCTGGCCAAGGAATTACCTTTATGTATCTATGTAAACAGAACTGAAGAAGCATAATTTACAAATCCATATCTACATGCACACACATACATATGTACGTTCATAATAGCATGCACACACCTACAACATGGAATTCAATCCTGGGGGGTAAAATATAGATTATAATGATAATATAGAAATTATGGTGCACAACCCAGTAAGGTTTAAAATGTGCAAATTAAAAATTATTGCACGAAACTTTCTGCTTCCAAGTAAGATGAAGTGAGTGGGTTATAACCCAAGAGAACACAGAGAAAATCTAGATCAAATGTAAAAAATAAACAGTTCAAAGAGATCAGAGAATTGCTAGAATAACAGGTCTAAAACAGTCTAAGAATCTGAACAGGAAAGAACCCTAGAGAGGGGAGGGAAGAATCTGCAGCTGATTTTTTGTTGATTCTAGGCTGTGGGAAGAACATAGACTTGGCCTGGGAAGAAGGCCACCGCTGGGGGTTAGAGAAATCAACAGACAGTTGCAGAGTCTTGAGGGACCCACAGAGCTCCGACACATGCCAATCATCCCATGACGACGTCTGGCAGTTACATTCGGAAGCTGAAAGGTCTAGAGGCAAAATACTAAAAGTCCTGCAAAGTGCCACGGATTTTTGGTAGTCTTGCACTACTGAGAAGAAAACTACTTGTAAAATACTGTTCAAGACCAGCCAAGGGGCAGGCTCTACATGGACACACTAGGCCAGGGTTCATCCTGTGGACCAAGTCCACCTTGCCTCTAATTTTGGTATGGTCCATCAGTTAAGAACAGTTTATACACTATTAAATGGTTGAGAAAAATATCAAAAGAAGAATAATATTTTATTTCATGGAAGCATGTGAAACTCAAATGTCCACTCAAACTCTGTGTCCATAAATAATGTTTTATTGAAATACATTCATGCCCTTTATTTCTATATTGACTTTGGCCACTTTTATACAGCAATCAGTAGTTGCAAAGAGACTGGATGACCAAAGCCTGAAATATTCACTACCTTACTCTTCACAGAAAATATTTGCTGACCTACAATGGGCTGTTAGTTGAAACCCTGGGTGGGCAAACACCCTAAGAATAGAAGCAAGCCAGAGGTAGACTGGGTCTCACCAAAGCTCAACCTAACCTCATGTGAGCTCAGCTCCAGAATGGATAAAGGTAGTCAGCCTCTATCTGTGTCCGGTGAAAGAAGGATAAATCTTTGCTAAGGAAAGGAAAGATATTATCATCTTGAGCCTCTCTAATTTTTATACACATTTATACACACTCCAGGATTGAGAAAATGACTAACTTTTTGGATCCGAGCTGACCTGCAATACATATAAAGAAGCCTGACTTAAATAGTAGGCTCAAGAGCAAGTCATTAACATCCAAAATTTAAGTAAGTGTTTTAATCTACATTATTTAAGGAAAAGAAAAATAAAAAATAAGTAACAGTATTAACAAAAAGCACTTTTCGTGGCAGGAAAACTTAAGATATGTGTCTGGAACAACAGCATCCTGACTAGATGTTAGTTTCTATTGTAAAGTACTCCAATAACATAGGAAATAAAATCTATGAATTGCTTAGTTTGCAGAAAATGAAAATAGGTAGTAATTGACCAGTTATAAATCATTCTGAGCTATAAGACTGTATTCTAGGACTCATTTTTTTAAAGACAGGTGATTCACAGACACTGGTATCATATTTTAGGCATATACCATCCTGAGAAGACATACAAGTGCAGATATGAAAAAAACTAATAACACTAAAATATTATAGATATGCAATATGTTAAACCTACATCTCTCCCAGGATTTTAAAATTTTAACTATAATGAAAAGAACTACTCAAAGACACAAGACAGCTGAGAAGTTCAATATGTCACAGAACTGCAAAATCATTAAATTCATTTTAATTAGTATATATTAAGGCTTTATATCTGTGGTGTAAGTAAATTGTAACTCCCAGATATAGCAGAAAAGGGCATTTAAATTTATAACCTATAATAATTTACAACACATATCTCATTGGTGTCAGTGAAATGTAACCTAATTGTCCTCAAAAGTCTCAGGTCACAAAATAATTTTAAAGGATTCACACACATGCAGCTATACTTTTATACAGAAGGCATACAAATATAGCTATGAATATAAAATTAAATATAGATGGTGATGAAAATTTGGATATTATGCATTGAACTATGTACATATAAATGGTATACTCATTTTTACTTTAACTCAGTTGTATACCTAGCTTGTGAACAGTTACCTTATAATATAGGAATGAACAATATTATCTTGATATTATCTGAGAACACCAGAATTATTGTTAAAATAAAATGACTTTTAGAATTACAGATCTTTTTAAAAAGTTGACTTTCTAAAAACTTTTAAAAAGTTTAAATACCCCTTGTCACTTTCTTCACTTTTACGAGCTCTTCAATGATAGATGCCTCTGAACAAGGCTCTAATAATTTGATCAGATAAAGGCTGTGAATGTGGTCAAATAATAAATTACCAGGGGAGTATGCTATTTATCAGTTTAGATAAATTATAAGTACTCTTTAAACATTAAATTCAATATTAAAAAAACTTAAAAGTATCAGTAGCAGACTTCATCTATATAATTTACCAATTTAAAAATGAAGTTTACCTTCATCTTACCCTCAAAATTATTTTTAAAAACTCTTTACACAGAGGAAGACAGTCAATGTTTAAGCAAGTTAATGTCATTACACTGAGAACTAGAAAATACTAAAGATAGCACATTCATGCAATTAATTACTGCCTTTAAATGTTTGATTAAAGGAAAGATGCCGTATATATAAACCTTTATATCACTGATTCCTTACTCACTAGCAGAACACTGTGTCTCAATAGAAAAACCACACATTATTTATAGTTCCATAATACTCTTCTCTATACATCATATTTAATTCTAACGAAAAGATTAGAGTCCTCAGAGAGACATACTGCAAACAAAAAGTCCCTAGTAGGAGGCAGAAAGTCAGGCCAGGAGTCAAACAGGACCCACAGAGATGACAGAGAAGTGATATCCAGCACAGTCCGGTCAGAGAGAAAAAGGAAAACCACATGGCACTGCTAAAATGCCGAGTTAACACTCTCTCCTATCTGAGCATTAAATATTACAGCTTTAAAACTGTTTCAACTAGATTATGGCTTCCTTAGGCGCGACCCTCTTTTAAGAAACACGCACATTCCCGAAGTGCAATGCTGAAACCCCATAAAAACTTAATAACCTACCATTTTCTTTGCACTCTTCTGGAGGTTTAGCCTTTTTCGCAAGTCGTGGATCCAGCCATGATGTTGTCTTTGTGTTATGGCTGAAAAGAAAAGAGATCACTCTGAACAGACACATACTGAAAGGAATCAAGTTTATTCCTTAAGAAAAAAAAAAGAGGGGGTTAGTCCAACAAAATTGCAATCGATACACTTAATTTGCTTACTGGTTCTAAGTAGCCCTGAAGGAGGTGTAAGAGTAATTGTGCAAGGCAGCTGTAAATTTGGCAACCTCAGCTCCCTGTCCTCAAAGCAGCTATTTTTATTAAAATCAACTAGAATGTTGCCAAGTTAACCTCATTGAAAATGCAGAACTCATCCAGAGCAAAAGGAATTTATTACAAATACAGGATTCTCCAGTTGGAAGAGCACAGTTCACAGGCTCTGACACTGTTTCCTGAGTTTTGCAAAAGAATTATTTTCATCTTAAACCTACCCTTTTCATAAATAGTTGTTTTGTTACACTTTAACTACAGAGCTGGCAGAGGCAGTACAAAAGTGATGCAAATTATAGCATGTTCTTGGGATTCCTACATTTTCTCAAAAAGTGATTAATAGCAATTTCATTAACCCACATTTAGCTATCTTCCATCTAAATACCTTCAATTGAGCTAGGAATGTAGGGGATAAAAATGTCAATGATTGATCCCTTTGAGCAATGAGATGAGATAAACTCTATGGATTTGGTCAAATTATAAATTATAAGAAGACTATGGCAGCTTTCATCTTTCCCCAGTTTGATCATGGTAAAGCCTGATAGTGCTTCATTATCAAGTTTCAGAAGGATGTAAAGTACTGCAGTGTCTCATTCTGGTCCTCATTTGTAGGTATGTCAATATCATCTAGTCTTTTCCTCTCAACCGAAGACTTGATGTCCATGGATGGAATGCGGGTTATGACTCTCATAATGTGAGGACAGTAGCACTGGGTTCAGTGTCTGCTGCTCTCATTTTGAAAAATTGTCACTTTAAAGATGTTCTTTATAGACATGCCTCAGTTCAAAATGTGTGTGTGTGTGTGTGTGTGTGTGAGTGTGTAAGTGTGTTGATGTCTATGTTTTTATGTGCTAACAAAAAATTGGGGAGATGGGCAAGGAAAATAAATTTACTTTCATTTTACTCACACCTGCTTCTTCCATATGCTTTCCCATTTTGGGGGAAAGTCATTTCTAGGTCTCTAAGACATATTCACAAAAGCACACACATCTATGGATAAATATGAAGAGGCCATTACTAAGCCACTGCAAGGAGTCAAATTACCATTTCTATACCACACCACCATGGGTCTCAAATATTGCCTAATTTAGTACAGAAGCGTGAATTTCCTAGCTTTCCTGAGTTTATATAAAGCATTTCATTACAGGATGATTTTTTTTTAGGTTGAACTAGTACTAACGGTATGTCATTTTAATACATTTTGACAGATTGAGTCTCTTATAGTTAACAGCATTTTTAGCTGATCCTGTGAAATGATTCTGAAAGAAAGTGGGTAGTTATCGCCAGCAATTGTCACAAACATCACATGAAGATACAGCAAAGTATTTTTCAACAGTGGCTCTCACCTGCAGGCCTTGTAATTTGCATCTTCAAGGTGCCTTACAAAGGGGATATTTTTAATGCATTTGGGAGACAAACCAAGTGGCTCTTCCACTTTTCTTAAATTATATATTTTTAAACCTCAACAATTCCACTTGAAAATAGAATTCAACATTGGGCAGGAGATTGTGTAAAATGGGACAATTGAGGGGTTTTTCACAATCCATATACTATCTTTCCTCAATTATGAGGGTGAGATTTCTTTTCACTTTCCTTGCTAGGGTAGATTCAGAAGCAGAACACCAGTTTTCTGCATCTCTCCATATTGTGTGGAACACAAATGACAGGAAGGTAAGATGCTAATGTTACATAATCTTATATTTCAATGCTAGTTTCTTTAACAAAGACACAGGCACATATATAGGCTGCATTTGCAAATAAATTTTTTCTAGCTGAGGAATGGAACAAACATTTCCCAGGAACTTTGAATCATAATAATATCCTAGTCTAAGTATTTTTATGCATAAAGTTAATGTGATGATTATGAAAAGTACTGGAACAAGTGGAGTCTGTATCTATCCACGTTTGATCAATTGTCATGTTTAGAAATCCAGATGAAAACCCTACAAAATGGTTTATCCAAAACTCTCCTCTGATGTTGGACTATATACTGAGTCTATCTGGAGGACTGGAGCAAACCAGAAGTGCAGTTTCATTCAAATCTGCAATTCGAGTTTAAACTCATTATCAGAATTGCCTTGAAGACAAGTGATGGGCTGACTTGTAATAAATCAGACATTTCTGAATATTTTGTAAGTTTAACCTTTGCCAAACTGACAAAAGCAGCACATTAAATAATAACATCTAATCTTCTGAGGATGCATTCTTCTACAGAAAATGCTTCCCTTCAACCAGGAAAAGCTGCCGACTTCATGGCACACCACTGCAAGGTCATTCTTACTATCTCATCACATTTCCTGACTGTCTGCTTTGTCAACGACTGTGCTAGAACTTTCACAGCGTCTCCTCATTTAATGCTAAAGAGCCTTTGTGGCTAGTATTTTTAACTCCATTTTCTGGATAGTGAAAGGAAGGTTGAGAAAAGACAGGTAACTCACCCAAGACTACATACCTAGTGCACAGTGTGAAAGTGAAAGGGCTAGCATGACACAGATATATCTGCTTCCCAGTCAAAGTTTATCATGATCTGAAACTGGGGGCACACTAAACACAAAACTTTGCTTTTTAGACAGAGGCACTTTATTTCACTCTCTCAGAAGCTCATCAAAGATCTTTGTCCTAGCTCCTTCACCAATGGATTAGAAACTGAGACCTTTATCTCCTAATGAGTACAGTAATCAGTGCTTAAGTTCCTTTGTGTTGAATGCCTTGCACCTAGTAGGTACTGTATTAAATTTCACTTGCATACAGATGATACTATCACTGGAAATACTTTCCCCTTAGAATCTTGAATTCTCTATTCAAATCACTTTTAAATCAAAATTTCTTCATTCAAATCTGAATATTTTTCCAGAATAAAGTCTTAAAAATTGTGATTTGTATAATCTACATATAAATATTAGGTCTTAGAGGCTAATACTAAAGAATTAGGTTAATGGAAATGCTATTAAATGGGTGGTGTATTTATTAGGAGCAGAACTTAAAATTTTCATATAGATTATGCCACATTCTATACTCCATTCCATTTTTTTCCCTTTATTCTGTGTTTTTGTTAGGTATATATAAGGCTAAGAGTTGACCCAATTCAAACCCAATTTTAAGGCAAGTCCTCTTTCTCTTTTCATTCTGTTTCCTTTTCCCCTCTTCTTCCTACCTTTGTCTTGCCACCTGGATCAAAATAACATTTTCACTACTGCACAAATGATGGATGCTGTTTCATCAACTGAAATTTGATTAGTGGAATAAGAAGTTTATTATCAAATATATTTTTCTTTGATCCATTTTCTCTAAAAAATAGCAAAAGACTTAAAACAATGATAAACACATTGAGTTTTAAAAGTTCTCCTAAAAAGCCAACTCTGAATCTTATTCTTTGTCTGATAAACTGTATTTTCATCCTGGTAAATATTACACTGGAAGAATAAAAGACTGAACTCAATAATATTTGGCTGCATGAAACATAATAATCTTTTGAAGATGGTAAACAAGGCCCAGGTAAATATTTTAGAGTCTTCTGAGCAATTCAAGATGTCTGTGGGTGTCAGAGTTCCTAAAGAAGTTGTCACATATGTTCACGGCCAATAACATAGAGATCATTGGCTGTATTTTATGTATTTTTAAAAACTAACAGTTTTTTAGAGGAATATAGACTGATTACATTTTACATTGGGGGTCAATAAAATCCTCAGAATGATTACATCATTTTCTCAAAGACTTTCTCTTCCCTCTATATCATCATTTCAAAAGGAAGAGCTATTAAAGGCAATGACTGGATATTCTAATTGATGATGAACAGTAGAAACTTTTTAACTCAAGACTTTCATGGTGTTACTGTTTTTTTCTATTTATACATCAGGAATCTACATAAAAATTATTGTCATTGACCTCTATAGTGGTTAACTGTTTCCTAAATAATACTCCTAAAATTTTTGCCTCAGCATATGACTATATGAGTTTCCCTTCATATTATCTTTCATATGTTTAGACAACATTTAAAAAAGAAGTTTTATTATAAATACTCTGGGTGTGTGTTCCATACTGTTTTGTCTAAAACTTATTTTCTGTCTGGGGATTGAACTAGAATCTTGTGCAGGCACAAGAAAAAACATATAAAATACTCATTTTATCTGCTATTATAATACAAATCACAGAAAGTAACCCTAGACCAGATTTCATGACTAGTTGGGATATGCTGAGCCTAGAATGAGTAGCATTAGGCTGGTGCTGTCTCATACCAAAAAGCCAGCTATGCTTTTCTTTTCATTAAATTTCTCAAATATTTTATCTTCTTTTAATAAATGAAAGTTTTAAATTTGTTGTAAATGGTAATTGGTGATTTACTTAAAACTTAAGGAGATACAGAAATAGCAACATAAGAAGAAACAGATTGTGTGTCTTGTTTAAAATTTAAAAGCTAATTCAGCCTTGACAAAGATATAGGAAACCATGTATAGCCATGACATTTTTCACAGATGTGATTTTCAGTTACAAAGGCTTGCTTTTAAAAATCTATTATTTAAGATGGCATAGCATTCACTGCCACTCAGGAAGATGGTAGTAAACAAATAGGTTCTTGTTGTCATTTTTGTTTTTTGCCAAAGCAATAGCAGTCTCTTTTATGTCACTAACTAAACTGACTCCCAAACAAAGAAGTAGTTTAATGGGATTCCCACAGCATGTCAATCCAGATTAACCCTGTGGCAGCTCTTCTTTATGGAACATTTACCCTCTGGAATAGTGGATTTTTGGCCGAGAAACTTATAAAACAAATACTGTTTGTAAAAGTATGCTTCTTTTTTTCAACCAATGCCTGTTTATATATTGGCGGTGGTATGGGATAATGGCAATGGCTTTGCAGGGTCACAAAGCCATGAGATCTTGGGACTGTTAATTTGCTCAAGGGTATCTTGGAATATCATCTATAAAATGGGGGTACCTCAAATGCTTTAAAGGGCGGTTATGATATAATATATGTAAAGTAGGCACCATGGCAAATTAGTTAAGAGCAAGGACCTTTAGAGCCGGACTATGTCCCATGAAAGAATGAATCTTGTCAGTTTTGTTGACTGCTGTATTCCCAGGGTTTAATAAAATGGTTCCTAGTACATAGTATGTGCCCCCAAAATATGTGTTGAATAAATGGAATCAAATCATCCTGGCTTTGTCAACTCGTGGTTATACAACCAAGAGTAGGCTTCTTACTTCTATAAGCCTCAGTTTCCTAAAGTGAGAATTAAATGAGCATAGTGTAAATGCTTACCGTATTAGCTATTAATGTTAAGTAAGCTGAACACAGCCTGAAAAGAATAGGCACTCAATACGTGGCAACGATTATTACTAACTTGAATTTATAATTAATATACTGTCTATTAAAAAAGATACTATTAATGAAGATATTATGAGTTAAGGAAACTACTGGCTTTAAACAATATTATGCATTTGAAAGTTTTTCAAAATTGCTAAACATATGACATTATTAATGATTTAAAGCATGTTTGGAAAAGTGAATTCACTCACAATTTAAAATTCTGTTGCTTAAAAATGCCTTCTCAGTCACCTTTTCCCATTAAAAATCATTGTAAGGGATAAAACGAACCTGCTTTTATCATTTATCAATGGAAGCAGTTCTGAAGAGTGTGGGAAATAGAGTTGGCCCACGTGTTCAGTATGAGAACAATGACCAAAAAAACCCCCCTCATCTTCTAAAAGCAACACTTGTAAAGTACCAAGACATATGAACTATTTTGCAAAACTGAGTAAATCAACAAATATTTTAAAACATTATTGTACAGAGGACAAAAAATGAAGTTACTTATTACCCTAATTCAAATCGCACTCTCTCTCTCTATATATATATGTATGTATTTTAAAATACACACTTCAATGAACACTTCAGCATAGGCAGAGTTCCCCTCTTCTACTCAAATGAATATAGAAATATATATAAATACAGATATTTAAATCTTATACATAGAACCACAGGGTCCTTCTCCTTTGTTTCAGTTATTTTCTGTTTTATCACCATCTTCATTTCACAGAAAACAGAATTCAATAAAGTGTAATGAGGACGTGTTAGCTACCAGGGGAGACAACCATTATTCTAAGTGACTCTCGCAGTATTTGTGCAGAAGGAAGTTTCCACTGATGTCAGCTCTCCTTACCTCACAAATCTCACTGATGTCCCTTCTCTTCCACCCTTCCTTCTGTCTGCTTTACCTTCCTCTTACTCTGCATTTCCCTTTTATCTTCTTTCTTTACTATGGCTTTGCTTCTGGACTGCAAACTTGTATATTACAAATATTATTTGTTCTATAGGTGAATTGGCCAGAAGTTCCAGGACACATCATGGCTTAGTCCCTAAGACAATCCTTTTGCCCCACCTTACTCTGCCTCCTGTCACTGTACCCTGCTCTCCCAAGGAGCTTTAACAGTAGAGAGTTTATTCACATGAGAATTCACTGTGATATCAACAGAGATAGCCAGCAAAGATACCCAGATATCAATGACATTGGGTTGAGATGTTGATTTTGTCAAGTGTAGTTAGGAAGGAAAGGAGCATTCCAGAGCAAAGAGTGACAGCAATGGGTAGAAAATTAGTGAAAACTAAGAGAGAAGCACAGCGGAGTGAAATACAGGCCAGAGAGAAAGGAGTATGCATCACAGGGTGTGATGGTGTGCAAATGAGGGACTGGAGGAAAAAGACACTGACCCCTCCCTGCTCTATTATACCTGAACTTATCACACTGAGTCTGGGGAGTCAAAGTAAGCTTTTTGAAGGAAGAAAAGATGGATCTCAAACTGGTCCGGGATGAAGGGTGGGCGGGAGAATGCCTCCATTCTGTGAGCAACCTCTTAAGCAGGCATTTGCCCGCGCCTCCTATTAATCACCCTCCCATTGCATGCTCACTCCAGCCCTTAATCCAGGCTTCTTCCTTCTTGACCTCTGCTTGAGTCCCCCCCAGTATAAGCATTCTTGCTGCAAATGAAACTGTCTCCTCCTTTTTGTCTTAATATTTCAACTCAACCCACCTCTCTGTTCCTAATACTATCCATTCATCCTTCCCTGCAGTAATAGGAAGATAAACAAACAAAACCCTCTCCTTGTCTTTCAAAAGCACTAATGATCAAGCAAAATGAAACTAAGTCATCATTTCAGAGGAGTCACCAACTAACACCTACCTCCCCAGGGGGGTCCGGGGGTCTTCTCATCATCCCTCACACACCCAGGGACTGGGCTTTGTAATGACAGTTCCGATACCTGGAATGCTCTATCTACCTATTGCCAACTTTACTTTCCCTATGATGCTTCCTTTTATTACGTATGTCTCCACTAGGTGTACCCTTCTCGGAATAGTATCACAACATTCAGAAGTCAACTGTTTACTAGTTATTTCACTATTCCTCTTCTTCTCTCTTCTTCAACTTGACAATCAATTTAAGAGCAGAGACAAAATCTTATGAATCTTTGAATTCTGATATTGGATGATTCACTAGAGTATTAGTAGAATCATTTTGGTCACTTCCTCCTAGTCCTGACGGAGCTTTCATCATTTACTATTTACCATGAACACAACTTTTGTCTTACAAAGTCTCTTTTCTCCACAATCCCCAAATCTGACACAGTTAAAAGAGAAAAGTTTGTTTTATAATCACAAAAAAGAAGGTCTTTATAATTGCATTATTGGAAACACTGAAGGGAAACAGTTCTTTAATCAATGTCCATGCTGGTTGTCTTTTATTATTTCCATATAGTCTTACTCCCCTGTATTATATAATAAAAATGTGCATGCTATCAGTCTCCTTGTTCTAAACATCAAATGTTCTGAACACCAATGTGTGACCTCACCTCGAGGGTTTATATTTTCTGGTCTGCAATGGTGCTATGCTGTGCCTATCAATAACAAAATTATGCTTTTAGATATAAATTTTTTTGAACACCAAAAAATTCTGTACTGCTTTCTCTTTTCCAATTAATTGATAAAAGATGTCTTTGGGTCATTGATTAGAGCAATAAGAAATATATGAGATTCCTATTCTTTTTTTAAACTTGTAAGATTTGTTAAAAGGTGAATGGTGGCAATTTATTTTCTGCAAAACACTGCATTTCTCATCCATGTTGGAGTCAAGCAGAGCACCAAGTAATTACCTGCTTATGTATTCCCTTAGCCACAAGGATCAAAGTTTCCACCTTCATGTGAGAATTAAATATTAGCATGTGGTAACATTTCAATTTCACGACTGAGTTCTGCCTATGGAGATCCAAGTCACAAATCACTCCACGTTGGGAAAGTGAATCTAGTTTTAATATGTTTCTTGAATAGTCAGAGTTTACATATTTTTATCTACTGTCAGCACTGAAAACTCAGATGCTACTAATTTTTCTCTTTGAGTCTCCTACAACTTTGAGGGACTAGAGTTGTTGTTCATTTACAATATTTTTAATTTTTATACCTTCTAACAAACATTTTGATTGTCTTATGGCATCAACAATTTAATTCTGTACTACAAGCTTCAATTTATAGGAGTTAATAAAGTTGTTTTGCTCCTAGAAACTAAAGAAAAGGAAACCTAGATAATCTTGTTAATAAAATACATAAAAAAATTCAGTTTGGGGAAAAAAGTCCCAAAAGAAAGAAAAGATTAGGTTGAGTATGTATCATCAGTAAGTTCAGAATTAGCATTTCAGTTTCCCTGGCAAGTCAAAAACGGTAAGCAACAAACAGAACGAAATTTAATAAAAATAAGTATGATGAACTACACAAAACACACGATTTTATTAATACCTGACCTCAGGGTCAAATTCCTAAAATGTTTTCTTTTGTGACCAGCAAGTATTTTGCTCTCAGTAGCTGCATCCTATTAAACCACTGGGCAAGATGGTGGAGGTTTCCAGCAATCTGATTTAAAAGATGGGGATTCTCTCATTTGAACTGCATGGAGGTCTTGGAAGAGTACAGTAGGCATTTCCCCATGATAAGTACACTATTTCTAACTCAATAATAATATCACATGGAGATTTGCCTTTACAGTCATGACTGCAACAAATTTTGCAATGAAATTGTTTAATTCATTCTTTGACTGATGGCTATAATCTAGGATCTTTTAATTGTATTAAGACACTATCTCATTATTCTCTCACAAAGAAAGAAGCTAATAACACTAACAGTGAAATGCAATATTTTACTTTGACCACTTCTCCAGTTGCTCCATCATTTACACGCTGCTATGATCTTTATGGAAATGTTCAGAGAAATGTGTGAAACTCACTCAATGAAGTAGACTTCACCCTTCTCTGTGTAGGCCATTTCCCAGTTATCAGGCAATGGGTCTGATTCCTCACTCTCTTCAGGTTTCGTTGGTTTTGCATCCTCCATCTGCTCCTTTGGCTCCTCAGGCTGACTATATACTGGTGCAGGATAAGGCTGGGAGGGTGTCTCCCCTGAGGCACCTGCACTCTTGTCTTCATGTTCACTGGATTCTAGAAGAAAATAAGAGCACGTGGTTAGTCACTCTAGCCACTGTAATCTCTGAGTGAGTGTGGATTATGCTGCATCAGGGAATGAGCTGTACGAAGGCTAATAGGAAAGGCATATGGCAAACAGCTCTGAAAATTATCAGTAGGCCTTGGGTTCCACTTTCACTCATCATTCTTGTCAATCTTTCAACTAGGTATTGCTGATGACTAAATCAGAGGACTGTTTCACAGCACAGGAGTCATAGGCAGAGTAAATACTCCCTAAGGATGTCCATGTCCTATGCCCTGGAACATGTGCCTGTTATCTTATATGGCAAAAGAGGATCTACAGATCTAAATGAATTAAAAACCTTGCATTTGGGAGATTATCTTCAATTACTCAGGCGGGTTCACTGTAGTGACAAGGGCCTTTATATATGTAAGAGGAAAGCAGAAAAGGATTGTGAGAGGGAGACGTGAATACTGACAAATGGCCAGAGATGTACTGTTGCTGGCTTTGAAGACAGAAGAATGGGACAACCACAAGCTAAGAAATGTGGGTGGCCTTTAGAAGCTGGCAAGGCAAAAGAATAGTCTTGACATCTTGATTTTTAGCCCAGTGAGACCCTTGTCAGGTTTCTAACATACAGAACTGTAAGATAATAAATATGTATTGTGTTAAGCCATTAAGTGTGTGGTAATTTGTTACAGCAGAAATAGAAAGCTAACACAACAGAGTGAAAACTAAAAGAGATATATACCTTTAGAGAAATGATAAAAGACTTGGAAGACAGACCCAAGGGTACCGACATGCAAATGGTATGAGCTCCAGAATGAGGAAAAGGAACACATGGAGAAGAAATAATAACTCAATAAAAAATTGAAAGTTACCGAAGATGAAGAAACACTTGAATCTGAAGACTAACATGGTTCACTGACTCTGAGGCCAAATCATTGAAGACCCCTAGACAAATGTAGGTGAAATTTCCAAATTAATGAAGACCCCTAGACAAATGTAGGTGAAATTTCCAAACTCAAATGCTAAGAAGCATCTTTAGCAGATTCTACACTGAAGAAACTTACCAAAAAGAAAGGAACAGAAGATCTTCAGACCTTTTATCTGTAATACTCTAAGCTCAAAGACAGTAAGGTAACATCTATAGTACTTTGAGAGGGGAAAAAAAGTACAGCAACTCAAGAACTTTTAACTCTACCAAAATATTCTTCAACTAACTAGGCAAAAGAAAGTCACTTCTTAACATGCAAAAGTTCTGAATGTAATTACCCATGTATCCTACTTGAAGGCAGCATTTGAGGAATTATTCTAACCATATCATGATGGTTAAATCAGACCACAGATCTCAAAATAAGGAAAGAAAAGAAGGAAATAAAAATTGAGACCAAAAATACTGGGCAATATAGTTGAATGTAAATGGAGGGTGATCTTATTTCTGCAAAATTATAGTATGTGGTAAAGTAAGATTCTTGAAAGAGAAGAAAATATTATATGCAAAACCTATTATTAACATGGGTTTTAAATCTTACCTTGGGAAACCTCAGGCTCAGAGAAGTTTTCTACAAGGTAAGATGGTGGCTGGGAGAGAAATTCAGCACCACTGTTGGTCTAGGGTGTGGCATGGTGGTGGTAAGAAGAGGGAAACCATGGAAAAGATCAAGGGAACCAAAAGCAGAGGGGGCCTGTAGAGTAGTTTGGAACCCTGGGAGGAATGTTTCCTGTAGAGTGGCTCCAAATCTCTGTTGAAGAGTTAAGAGTAGAGAAATGGTACATTTGGCAAGTACTACTCCCAAGACTTCCCTGGGGCAGGGATGTCATGCAGAAGTCCAAGTTTGCTCCAGTGGAGACCTGAAAAGCAGCTAAGAATAGGGAACCAGTTTGTCTGCTGTGAGGGTCACTACGGCTTCTTCACAGCAGAAGGTGTGGTGGGGACAGTTTAAGCCAGAAACTGCAAGGACAGCACTACTGACACACAATGTCAATGTGACAAGGAAGCCATCTTGGAAACGGTGCTGATAATTACTATTCAAAGAGTAATCTAAGTTGCAGAGTAATATACACACACTGTTAATTCAACTTTTTTAAAATAAGCAAACATCAAATTAGATATAGGCATATAATTTTGTTTGTAACTATATGAACATGAAAACAGGATGGAAGGATGTACAACAGATTGTGAACTTTGATTACCTAAAAACAGTTAACTTGGATGGGAGTGGGAGTTTTTTTTGTTTTTTGTTTTTACATATCTTTGCATTAGTTGGCTGTTATTTTTGTAACTTTAAAAATTAATATAGTAATTTACCTAGGAGTAAATCTAACCAAGGAGATGAAAGACTTATACGTGGAAAACTATAAAACACTGATGAAGGAAATTAAAGAAGACTTAAAAAAATGGAAAGATATCCCATGCTCCTGGATTGGAAGAATCAATATTGTTAAAATGGTCATACTGCCCAAGGCAATCTACAGATTTAATGCAATCCCTATCAAATTACCCAGGACATAATTCACAGAACTAGAATAAATCATAATACAATTTATATGGAACCACAAAAGACCTAGAATTGCAAAACCATTACTGAAGAAAAAGAAAGAGGCTGAAGGAATAACTCTCCCAGACTTAGACAATACAGTCATCAAGACAGCATGGTATTGGTACAAAAACAGACATATGGACCAATGGAACAGAATAGAGAGCCCAGAAATGAACCCACAAACTTTTGGTCAACTCATCTTCGACAAAGGAGGCAAGAATATACAATGGAATGAAGACAGTCTCTTCAGCATATGGTGTTGGGAAAACTGGACAGCAGCATGTAAAGCAATGAAGCTAGAACACTCCCTTACACCATACACAAAAATAAACTCAAAAAGGATCAAAGACTTAAACATAAGACAAGATACAATAAACCCCCTAGAAGAAAATATAGGCAAAACATTATCTGACATACATCTCAAAAATGTTCTCCTAGAACAGTCTACCCAAGCAATAGAAATAAAAGCAAGAATAAACAAATGGGACCAAATGAAAATTACAAGCTTCTGCACAGCAAAGGAAACCAGAAATAAAACAAAACGACAACCTACAGAATGGGAGAAAATTTTGCAAATGAAACTGACAAAGGCTTGATCTCCAGAATATATAAGCAGCTCATATGATTTAATAAGAAAAAAACAAACAACCCAATCCAAAAATGGGCAGAAGACCTAAACAAGCAATTCTCCAAGGAAGACATACAAATGGTCAATAGGCACATGAAAAAATGCTCAATATCACTAATCATCAGAGAAATGCAAATCAAAACTACAATGAGGTATCACCTCACACCAGTCAGAATGGCCATCATTCAAAAATCCACAAATGACAAATGCTGGAGAGGCTGCGGAGAAAAGGCAACCCTCCTACACTGCTGGTGGGAATGCAGTTTGGTGCAGCCTTTGTGGAAAACAGTATGGAGATTCCTCAAAAGGCTAGGAATATACTTACCATGTGACCCAGGAATCCCACTCCTGGGCATATAACCAGAAGGAACCCTACTGCAGAATGACACCTGCACCCCAATGTTCATAGCAGCACTATTTACAATAGCCAAGACATGGAAACAGCCTAAATGTCCATCAACAGATGAGTGGATAAAGATGTGGTATATTTATACAATGGAATACTATTCAGCCATAAAAACTGACAACATAATGCCATTTGCAGCAACACGGATGCTCCTGAAGAATGTCATTCTAAGTGAAGTAAGCCAGAAAGAGAAAGAAAAATACCATATGAGATCGCTGATATGCGAATCTAAAACAAACAAACAAACAAACAAAAACAAAAACAAAAAAATACAAAACAGAAACAGACTCATAGACATAGAATACAAACTTGTGGTTGCCAGGGGGATGGGGAGTGGGAAGGGACTGGGATTTCAAAATGTAGAACAGATAAACAAGACTGTACTGTGTAGCACAGGGAAATATATACAGAATCTTGTGGTGGTTCACAGCAAAAGAGAATGTGACAATGAATGTATGTATGTTCACGCATAACTGAAAAATTGTGCTCTACACTGGAATTTGACACAACATTATAAAATGACAATAACTCAATAAAAAATGTTTATAAAAATTAATAAATGTAATTTAAAGTGAGTAACGTAGAATGTCCTCTTTGTCTCAGTTAATGACTTGTATCAATTTTTTCCCCACATGCATCAATCTCAGAGAGCAATAGGAAAGCATCTTTAGGAATTAGGAAACGCAAGAACACTTTACAGGCATTCACTGGTTTGCCCTTCAAAAGAAGACTTTATGACGATAACATGGTCCTTAGTGCTACAGTCTCCCAGCAGATTCTTCACACAGATTTGTCCTTTGTAAATTGTGCAGAAAAGGAGGAGCAGAAGGTACCATTTTTCTCTTTAGATTCTTTTTCCTGTACCTTATCACAATATGTAATTACTAATACATGAAACACACTGTTCTCAGGTATTTCCAAGTGTCATGTTGCATTTGAGAAGTTAAAATGTAGGGTCATGCTCTGAACATACTCATTTATTCAATAGTCCCTTAATATTTATTAAGCACTCAATTGGTGTCAGGCACTGAGGACAGAAGAGTGAACAAAAGTGGCATGATCCTTGCTCTCACGGAACTCAAAATATGTCAACATGTGTAGTCTTTAAACAATTTTAACTGTAATGAGGGCCACCAAAAGGAAAGATGAGATCTTACACATATGCATTCACCTAATCTTAGATAAAGAATCACAGAAAGCCCTTTTCCCAACATGCTATCAAATCTGAGACTTGAAAAAGGAGTCAAGAAACTTCTTTCAAAGGTAGGTAAGGGAGAAAAAAATAGATAAGCAAAGACTGGCTTAGGCCTTAGACGGCATGCTCAGAATTTAGGACTGTATTCTGAGAGCAATGAGAAGGTACTGATGTGTCTTAATCAAAGGGACGACACAATCAGATTTTCAACCTCACAAAGATCCCCTTAACTGTTCTGGGGGTTTGATAGTGTTTGTGATCTAGGCAAGAGGTCATGGTGGCATGGCACGGAAAGAAGTGAACTGAAAAATATTTATAATGTGGATTTGGTATGATCAAAGACGAAAAACTGGAGGAGAGAGGGCATTGCTTAATGGTAGAGTATGTGAGGTCCTGGGCTCAATCCTCAGTACCTCCATTAAAAAAAAAAAAAAAAAAGAATTACCTTAAAAGAAACTGGAAAGATAAGGAAAAATGAGAAATCATGATAAACCCAGTGGGTGGCAAAGCAATTCACTGAGATAGGAAACATGAGAGGAGGAGCAGGATTCTGTAGGGAGTTGGGGAGATGTGGGTATAATTTTATGCACAGGACATAGAGGTCCATGCCAAACTCACAATGGAGATGTCAAGTCAGAGAATTCTTGGCTGGAGAGAATCAACTAGAAAGACAACAGCATCTGGCTAGATGGTATTATAATTTAAGCCACAGGAGTGAATGAAATTGCCTAGAGAGACGGTGCAGCAAGTAGAAACAAGAATCTCAAAGTAGCTGTCTGAGGAACTCCAGCATGTAATAGTCAGTAAGAGAATGATCCAGAAAGAGCAGCCAGGAAAGTAATAGAAAAATCAGCTGATTTTTATGCCACAGAAGCCAAGCAAAGGGAAATGAGGAGGAAACACTTAACTGTGGCCAAAATTTCTAAACAGCCCACCAAGATAAGGATGCAAAATCTAATGAAATTAAGGACATGGAGGTCACAGCTACCAGTTATGGTAGTAGTTATAGTGGAGTGGGGGGTGGGAAAGCCAAGTTGGAATGGATTAAATGAATAAATGAAAAGAAAATATAGAGTATGCTGACAGAATTCATCCAATAAGGCTAGCTATAAACAAACTTTTTTCTTCAACTATATAATGCTACTAAATTTTCAAGAGAAATGTGAGTCTTTCTTGAAAAAAAAGTTTGGAGTCGTTGGAGATGTCTATAGTTATATTTATTGATGTGCTAGAGATTACTGAGCCAAGTTGTCCTAGTTTAATCTAACTCAGTTATTCATTGATTCCTGTATTATTACCTAATCGATCAATCATTAAATTAGCAAACATGAATTTAATACCTACAATGTGCAAGATACCTGACAAAAGCTTTAGGGGGCTTTATCAGGCTGTTGTGAATTGGGTTGAGAGGAAAGTAATAAGTAGCACCTGTCTCCTTTATCTAAACTAAATAAGAGGAAAAAAACGAGTAAGGTAAATGGAGAGCCATAACAATCCCACATTTACTATTCATAAAGGCTAATCTAGGGATGCAGTTTACAGTGAGTCAAGGGCTTCTGGTGAAATGCAGAATCTAGCCAATGTACCCATAGGCAGCACTGAACCAGGGCAGGCTTCCCAAGTTAGGGCAGAACCTATTCCCAGAAGGGCCATGCAGAGCATTAAGAGGAAAAAAAAAAAAAAGAGGAGTTGAGTCAAGCAAACCGAGATTCTCCTTCCAAGATGTATCACTCAGAGAAGTCACTCCACCTCTCTGGGCACAGTAAGTCAAGGAGCCGGTGGAGCACAAATTAAGTATCCCCTTTGACAAGCAAGACAACATGGGAGGTGGAGAGGAAGTACCCCCTTCTAACACAGCAACATAGAATACTATCATAATGATTTATTGAATGATACTCATATATAATTTTTTAAGGAGACAATATAGCATATAGAAACAAGAGTACCTAAGGCAGCTGTCTGCGAGACTTCAAAATGTAACAGTCACAAGGGAAGAAACTGACATTATATTTCCTATATTATGTACTAGGAAAATAGTATTAATTAACTAATTAATTAACCACTTGTTGAGACCCTACAAAGTGCCAAGCACTAGACTAGGCACTGGGCAGTTAAGGAGATGCTGGTCCAAATAGCATGTATTAGTTTGCTAAGGTTGTCACAACAAAATACCGAAACTGGATGACAGTAAAAATTTATTGTCTCACAGTTCTGGAGACTAGAATTCCTAGAACAAGGGTTCACTGGCAGGGCCATGTTCTCTCTGCAGGTGCCACAGAAGGATCTGTTTCAGGCCTCTCTGCTGGCTTCTGGAAGTTCCTTGGTTGTGGCAGCATGACTCCAATCTTCATATGGTTTTCTCCTTGTATACATGTCTGTGTCCTAATTTCCCTTTTTAAGAAGGGCACTACTTGTACTGGATCAGGGGTCCACCCTACTCATCTACTATGTAACTAGTAGAACTAATTACTATTACTAATTAACTACTAGTACTTAATTAGTTAAGCAACCTCATCCTATTTCCACTTAAGGTCACATTTTGAGAGTCTGGTGGTTTGGACTTCAGAGTATGACTTTGGGGGGATACAATTCAACTCATTAAATAGTATATTAGGCAAGTTTATTTTACAATTCACTCAATCAATAGTTACCACGTCTGGGACTATAAATTATTGTTTCATGCTACATCACAATTGTTTCCCTGCTTAGTAAGAAGAACAGAAGTTAACTTTACTATACTTTGAATAATATAATTATGTCTTTCTTTTGTATGTGGCTTATTTTTTTTAAATAGATATGTTGGGTGTTTTATAATTAACTGAGAAAGTACCCATTAAGAAGAGAATGGACTTTTAAAAAATAGACTTTATATTTTAGAGCAATTTTAAGTTTACAGCAAATTTAAGAGAAAGGTACAGAAATGTCCTATATACTCCCTGTCCCCACAGATACATAGTCTCCCCATTGCTAATATCATCTACCAGTGTGGTACATTTATTACAGCTGAGTACTGCATAGACACATCACTATCACCCAAAGACCATAGTTTACATTAAAGTTCACTCTTAGTGTTGAACATTTTAAGGGCTTAGATAAATGTATCACGACATGTATCCACCACTATAATATACAAAGTAATTTCACTGCCCTAAAAATCCTCTGTGCTCTGCTTATTCATCCCTCTCTCCTCTCTAACTCTTGGTAATCATTGATTGCCATCTCCGTAGTTTTGCCTTTTCCAGAATGTCATATAGTATAGAGCCTTTTCAGATTGGCTTCTTTCATTTAATAATATACATTTAAATTTACTTGATGTCTTTTAATGGTTTAATAGCTCATTTCTTTTTAGCACTGAATAACATTCCATTGTCTGGATGTACCACTAGAACATACTTTCAGTAATTAAGGGTGAGAAAGAATAGATTTACAGGCTAACCATGTGTAGCCATTCCTGCCAGCACTCCCCTCCTCCCATGGAGTTCAGTTTAAAACTATATGCGTGCAAATGTCCCCTAACACAGATCTCATAGATATCAGATCTGTGGTTTGAGAAGCCCTAAACTATTTAAATTCTGACTAAGGAGAAGGAGCCAAATAACCCCATGCATACATTTTACTTCTATAGTGGTATGAAACTATTTCTTGATTAGGAGGTGAATCATGTAGAATTGCCTTTTTTAACTTCCAAGACCCATTTCTCAGCATGGTTTTAAGGTTAAATCCAACCATGAATTTTTGGGATACGTAAATATAATTTTTCCCCAAGATGCTTGCTGCTTAAGTGAACAGACTTTATCAAACACTGGCATTTTTTCTGAGCGTTCCGTTTTGCATTTCTAGGTGGCTTAGATGCTTTGCAAAGCAGACCAAGGGGTTTATTTTTGCACCAACAATAGAAACAAAGACTATCTCGATAAAGAAGGAACACCTCTTTTAAAAGAATGGTAATGATAAAAAAATTTTTCCCTTTGACCAGGACTGTTGTTGTATTTCCTAGAAATTCTATAGAAACATTGAGACACAAAACATGCATTGATAATATACAGTCTTATAAGCAAAACCTATAAAAACCATGTTTTACATACACTTTTACTGCTCTGAATAATTAAAAAATATAATTTCTTTCATCTTTCCTATCCTAATGGTTTTGTTGGATTCAGCAATAATTTCCTTCTTCCCAGAAGAAATTCAGAAGAGCTCAACGATCTGTACATAGCACAGGGACTGAAAGCCATTTTAATTAGAAGAGAGTTAAATGCATGCATTTTTGCATTTAGTCCAGTCCACATAAATTTTATAGCTCTGGTCCAGTCTAATGTTTTGATATTATAATATGTATAGTAGCCATTCCATTTGCCTACATGTTTATTGCCCTAGCATTATCTAACACATTGCTTTTTGGATATAAGACTAGGGATAAATCAGAATACCATGGTTTTAAATGTCCCCACCAAGTTTTATTAAAGAATAATCAGAAACCAAGATAAAACCATTTCAAGAAGAAGATTGCCTATTTTACACCTTATCCATATTTTCATTTGACATGGTCTATGCATATAGTTAATGTTCAGCTTTCAGTAATTGCCATCCTTTGAAATGAGGGAAAATAATATTTTAAAGCCACAGGAAATTGTTGATTTTATTTCTTTGAACAGTCATAAAATTTGAATTTCCAAAATTTGTTTTACCCCGTGAGTCAGCTCTGTGATTTATATTTCTAATGGCTCTGTGACAAATTTTAATAAATCTAATAACTTTTCTCTCTTGTCTTCATATTATTTCTTTGGAAATAAGCATGACGAGAGAACACTGAATGGGAACAAAGATTGAGGAACATATTTGTAGCTTATAAAGAAAGAAAATAGGAATAATTTGAGACTAATTTTGTTCTTTTTGTTTAGCCATTCTCAGATAGCAACAAACACGCTCCACAAGAAGCAGCAAAACATAATTGCTAAAGCTAACGTCTGACTGCCTGGGTTTGAGTCTCTCCTTCATGGTGTGATGTTGAAAAAGTTCACTCTACACATGCCTCAATTTCCTTTACTGTACAGTGAAGTAAACACTACCCCCGATAAGGATTAGATGAGACATATTTAAATTGCTTAGAACAGCAAACAACTAGAACACAGTAGGTGTTCAGTAAATGTTATATATTTTTATCAGTGGATTCTACTACTTATAACACTAAATAAACTGTGGAGTTAAATCAGCCAAGCAACCTACATGGTTTCTCCCTATAGAAACACAATGTAATCAATTTCATACCGTTTTTAAGATAGTAAGTGTTTTCAAAAAACCATGTACTTGCTAACAAAAAAAACCAAACCCAAAACATACACACAAAGCCAACATTTCTTCTTTAAACTGTGTTTGCACAAATTGAGTTTTTCTTCCTCGGTTGACACATGCTGTGGGGTTAAGTGATTTAAAGGAGGGAAAATAATCCTCAGAAATCACACTTTTTTCTCCCAGTTCTGTATGATTTCCTACAGAGTTTTGCATTTGATTTTGCTGGGTGCCAGGGGCTGCTACTGAGCTGTGAACTTGGCATAACTTTGGCATGTTTGAGGGTACTGATTTAAATCAGAATCAGAGACGCAGCTCCCCCATTTTATATTAACCCAAGGCTTTGTCTCCTCATAAAGCCTCAGGGCAAGCTTGGCTTTCAAGTCTGCTAACAACAGATTGCTCCACACTCTGGTTTTTGCCCATTTGTGGCAGTGACCATGGGGTGGAAGTAGTGGGGTTTGAATATTTCTCTTGCTTTCTTGCAAACTCAGCAATCTCATCAAAAGATACGATCCGTTATGTTGATCCAAAGTCCTATTGTATTGTATTGTATTGTATTGTATTGTATTGTAGGGGTGGGAGGGTGAGGGGGCTGTCAGAACATTTTCAGTACATTGCTAGACGCTTAAGTTCTTAGAATCTGAACCACAGGCTCTTGTAGATGAATGAGCACTTCAGGGTTGACTCTTGGAGAGGAGAAAAATATCATTGCAATTGATTATGGCCATACTCTAGATTATATTCTATAGTGAAAAGTGAAGGACATTCTGCCTTCAAAAAGGAAGTTGTAGAGAGGGAGGGTATAGCTCAGTGGTAGAGGGCGTGCTTAGTATGCACAAGGTCCTGGGTTCAATCCCCAGCACCTCCTCCAAATATAAAGACTTAATTTCCTCCCCCTCATTAAACAAAACGGTTAAGATGGTAACTTTAAAAAAACAAAAACAGAAACAAAAAGGAAGCTGTCATGCAGTGGCCACTTGCATTCTATGTAGCCATTTGACCGAAAGAAGTCATCACTGTAGCTTACTGCTCAAAGAGTGCTCCTGTCAAGTTTCTTTGTTTTTCCAAAACCTTCTAAAATGAGAATAGGAATTATAATATGGGTGTTAAAATATCTGCACTTTGAATATTAGTGAATATTTGCTCATTGTTTAGAAAAAAGCATTACTTTTATTGATGTGGTAAAACATGCACTTGGACCAAATCCAAAAGTACAAAAGAGAAATACAGTGCAAAGTAGGTTTCCCTTCTGCTCCTATTCCCAGTGCTACAGCAATCCAGTTAGCAGAGATGATTATATTTTCTGCTGCTTCCGAGATATTTCTATGCACACTGATTACTGAATTGCAGTTGGTGTTCTCTGACTCCTTAGTTCTCCTAAAGTGTTTCTAAGTTCTAAAAAAGTGCACTATAATTTCTTTTTATGTACAGTATGAGAATGAGGAGGGGTAGCCCTTAAACACTGTGACAATTTATATATATATATATATACACACACACACACATATATACACACATATATTTTTCCATATATGTTATATATATATGTATGCAATATATATGTAATACATATATGTAATCATACATATATTTTTTTTCCTGAGATGTTAACTATTTTTTCCTTTTATTATCTGAGATCATGAAAGAAACACAAGTCTAGAATAAAATATTAGAATTAGGGAAAGTTAGGGTAATGATAAACTATGCTGCTGATTTTTGAGATGATATATAAATTGAGGAGGCAGAAATTCCCAATCCTGTAAAGGGATTACTTTTTACCTATAATATGTGTAACCAAATTGGATCTCATCTATGTAGGAGGCTAACCAGGGAAATATGAATTACTAAGACAGCATATTCAATATCTCAAAATTATTTTTCATCTATATCTGAAACTCACAACTGGTTATAAGGTCTTTAGAACACTAAAAGAACAACAATATGGAGAATTATGAAAATTAAAAAAAAATCAAGGTCTATGAATATAATATGACAAGGAAAAAAAAAATCCTGAGATATAAAAAGCTAAATTGGAAAGAATTACTAGAAAGATTAGTAGAGGGAATTATTTCCCATTGATAGAGGAAGAGAATGCTGCCTTAATTAGTATATTTTCTTCCATTTAATTTTTAACATTGTAACGAAAGACTGGAATAATGACTATAAAATGAATCCTCACAGCTTTGAAATTGCATATGCTGTATGATTTTCATAATGTAATAAATTCCAAAAGTATTTATCACATAGAAACAAGTTCCCCAAATCCTTAACTAACTTTGGGGTGAGAGAAACTGATACACGTATTGAAAATATTCAAAGACCAAAGCAAGATATGAAGTGAAATATAGGACATGCATGTACAATAATTCTTAGATCTTGCTTTCAAAATTCTGAAACAAAAATCAGATTAGTACTATATAAAACATAATATCAACTTCTGAAGTTTAGGAACATCAAAGGGGCTGAAAGAGAAAAGGAAGAAGGCTTTATTTAATCTTGATCTTGATAATAAGTGCTATTCTTTGGGGCCAAATTGGAGTCAAGCTATTTTCTGACAAGAGCAAGAAGTCAATTAGAAAGTAAAAGATAAAGGTGCTATTCCCTTATCTCTGAGTGCCCCCAAAGACCTTATCCAGAGACCTTCCCTCTTCAGAATCAAAGGCCAGCCCTCAGCCAGAAATAACGAGAGCAATCTTTGTCTGACAATAAGGTAGCTGAGATTTCACAATGAAATTATAATCACTTCAATGAGGAGAAATATGAGGTAAGAAAATGGACTACAGGGTGAAAATCAGATCTAGAGAGAATGGATGACCATGACTGGAATAAACTTAAGACTAACGACACCTGGAGACCCTGAAGACACAAACATTTCAGCGAGGCCACAGGTTTTCTGAAAGTGCTCTGCAAACCCCAGTGTTACCCGGGCTGCTCAGCTGTATATTCCTCACTCATGTAGCAAATCTCTTTCTCACACACAACATATAAACACTCAGAGAAGCGGGGAGAAAAATAAAATAAAATAAAAACCTCTCTCCAAAAGGTTGAGTGCAAGATTCCAAAAATGCTGAATCAGTCTGAGGGCACAAAGAGGTTCAAATAGTGCTTCACTTATAGTTTAGTCACGAAGTGAGTCTGCCTTGATTTAGAATGACATTTCTGAAACTAGTGATGATTTCATTCTTTTTCTGGTGGTGGTGTTACAGTTAATACCACAGTTGATAGCTACAGACTCCTAAGTGATTGTTACTTTATAATCACACCTAGATACTCAGAGCATTTTACAATTAGGGCAGTTTTAACTTTCAAATAATCCTTCTAAGAAAAGATCCAATGGCCCTCATTTATAAATGGGATATCTAATTTTAGAAGCTTAACTTAAAATAGCCCAAGATATCTGCCCCTCCAGTGGAGAGATAAAACCAGTACTGTGTTTGCGAACAAGATAATAAAATTAAGCCTCCTCCTCAAAAAAAGAAAAAAAGATAAAGATCTGAGTGGATAGACACATCACAGTCTCTGTGAACCCACACAAAAATAAGCAGGGGATAGGCGTTGGGGTGGTTTCAGAGTGCGCCATTATTCACAGGAAAACAGCGAGATTCACTACGGAGGACATAATTCTTTTGGCAGTGACAGGACCTCATTCACAGAACCAGGACTGATGGTGCATGCACAGTCAGCGTGCCAAGCAGCACAGGACCTGGATGCCGGTCCCTAATGGTGAACTGAGATCATTGCTGGGGACACTCAGTGATCACATAAGGGACACTCTGTTTGCTCTCTGGGAGATGCAGTTCATTTGCACTAATTGCAGGCTTGGGGGCCTGGAGAAGGCAGCTCTGTGTACACATACTGTATTCCCTTTGTTAGCGAAGGTAGCTCTCACGGGCCCTGTTCCTCCTGGCATTGTGTGTGTGTGTGTGTATTAACAGAGAGATTTAGCTGCCTTTAAAATATATGTGCATTTCTAATTCTTTGCACTAGGCTTACTAATAGCTGGTGAGGGGAAGCTACAATATAATAGAGAATTACTTTCCGGAAAAGTTTAGCAGATAATTCATGGAATAAAAGAAATTCAAGGAAGCCAAACACAATTACTATGGTTTACAGGATTTGCCTTTCTTCAGAAAAGCTCAATTGAAAAAAAAAAAAATTCTATCTACTGATCTATTAACCACTTATCTATTAGGGTCATTTTCACAGACTGAATAATTCTCAAGAATATATCTTTTAAAATATTCTTCTTTCTTTTATTATCAAACAACTTTTGAAAAAATGTAAGATCAGGAATCTTATATCTTTCAAATGTAGAAACAGGTTATGGTGAAGACATCAAATAGTGTAAAAAGAGTATGAAATAAAACTAAGCATGCTGATATAGTAAACTTTTGACATTTTCAAGAGGCTTGGTTGACTGAAAAATAAGGATTTACTAAGAACTTGAAATATTGAAGATACATACTAATCACTGAGACAGGTAAACAAAAAAGTAGAAACAGTCCTCGTCCTGCCAATGTTTACAGTATAAGAGGAGGGGACAGACATGCACATTATAAAAAGTTACCTACAAGGACCAGGCTACATAATACCTCCTAAGTGAATGAGAAGTATAAGTTGTACTTCAATGGTTCAGACATGGACAGTCTTAAATTTTCATTATTAGAGTCAACAAGTGATTCCTAGAAAATATTTTAAAAATTATTGAATTCTGAATAAAAGAATAGGAGGTTCCAATGTGGGAAAGGCTTGTCAGACAGGTGAAGGTGTTTTATGAGTATGGGGTGTAGATGAGAGAAGAAAGTGGAGGAATAATGGGAGCCAAAGGTGACAGACATGACAAAAGTCAAACATGGGAGGACCTGAGCACTTGCCCAAAGAGTTTGAAGTAGTAGAAATAGAAGCTTATCCAAGTTTTGAGAAAGACAGTTAATGTGATCAAGTGCTGGCTCAAGAACCTTTAACTGATTGAGGAGTAACTGGAATTTGATAGGAATGGAGCCTGGAGGAATGGAGGTCAATTTGGGGAGGGTGGTCCACAAATGAGGTGATGAGGCAGTGAGCTAGGATGGGGCAGTGATATTTGGAAGGAAGAGATGAAAACTAATGGCCCAGTGGTCTTTTAAACCCAATATATATTAAACCTTGGGGAGAGAAGCATCAAAATCTGAGCTATCTGGGTGAAAAGAATTAGAGAAATCAGATAAGGGACTTTGTGAGCTGGTTTGCTTGTTTGTTTTATGGGAGAAGAGATTAAGTGGAATGTTGAATTTAAGTTGCTGAAGAAATGCTTGGATGAGGCAATCCAGGGGCAGTAGTCAGAAATATGGCTCTGGAACACAGAGGAGAAGTGAAGGCTGCAGGTAAATCTACAGTTTTTGAAGTTATGGGACTGGATGTCAACTCTAACAAGTTAAAGATGTCTAAATATAAGGTGACATTAATGTCAAGGGAAGGTTCCCTGGGCACATGAATTTGAAATATCAATTTACAGACAAATTCTCTAAGATGATGTAAGGATATATCATCCTTGTAAGCATTAGATCTAGCATCACCGCCACGAACCCTGTGAAGGACAAATATAATAGGATACAGTGTAGATGAAATACACCGAGCCGCAGGATTGTGATTTACCTTATGGCCGTCAGGAGGCACTTTGTCCTCAGCATGGTTAACAGCCCAGGGAAATGTGGTGGAGAGAGGATGAGTTCAGGTATTCCTTGGTCCAGATTTCAACTCTGCTACCATCACCTCAGTAAACTACCTTCAGCTACATTTCAGCATCTCATTTGTTAAGCAAATATACTGTGATTAGGGGACTGGAGGTAATATATGTCCTATATGCCTAGTGCACTGTATGCATTCATTAAAGGAGAGCTGCCATTATTTATTTTATTTTTATGTTTGTAATTTTATTATTAACAAGGATAAATCTACATTTCTAAGGGTAGAACTACACTGATTTCTATCACCAAAGTGACTCATATCAGAGAAAAACATTTCTGATCTGAGACACTGAAAGCTCATTATATGGTTTTTCTAGCGGCCATGGGCTAAATCCATGTGTCTGATGGAATTCTGAGCAAAAAGAGGGGAACTAGAATAAAATGGATATCCACATACGTGAATATTCATTGGTAATATTAGTAGAGCTTCATCGAGAAATTACCTATTTAAAAGTGACCACTGCCTTTATAGAGATATGGTTTGAAAGAAAAAGAAATATATAATTCTAAGTGTAAAATACAATTCAAAGAAGAAAAGATGAAGAAAATGAGTAATAGGGGTAAACTGAGGACTGTAAAACCTTTATTTACATAGAGAAAATAGCTCTTTTTGGTAAAGCATATAAGGAGTTAAAGATTGGTAGGCCTGATACTTATATACATATAGAATATTATGGAAAAAATTAGACTTCTTTTATACACACAGAAGGAAATAAGTTGATTTGTAGATGATTTCCAGAATGAAAGAAATAATCATTTCATTATGGAAACATTTATAATTCCATGTTTAAAGATGTACAGGTAAAATAGTGCTAAGAAATATATTTATGCTTCTATTCTGTGATATAAAACCCATGATACTGTAGCAGTTAAGAGCATGGGTTCTGGATTCAGATTTCCTATATATGAATTCCAGTTACTGGGCAAATTATTTAACTGTAGTGTACCTCAGTGTCCTCATCTGTAAAATAGTACCTAACTAATAGGACTGATAGGAGAATTAAATGAACTAACACATACCATGAGGGTAGGGAGTTCCAAGCACATGATAAGATCCAAAAGAAGTTAATTATTATATTATTTATTACCACTATTATCAATATTATTTTGTAATGGTATAAAGTTACCTCAGTAACTTTTCTCACTCTCTAAATGTGCCTCATTGATTATATTATTTATGGTCTGAATTGATGTCTGATATTAATTACTATTTTAGGTTCTTACAGGGTAGTGTTAACTAAAATATATGCAATGATTTTCTCAATATTGTTTGATGTGTCCTGTATCCAGCAAATGTGTATGGGAAGAAGAAAAAGGCAGGACAAAGACCCTGGGCTAGAAAAAATGTGATGAGGTTCCACTGGTGAAGAGCTGGGTAAATATATATAAAAGGGGGAAAAAGAGAATCCTAAACTTTCTCTTAGATAAACTTAAAAGAAAAACAAAGACATTTTCCAAAGATTTCTGGTTTGGGGCTGTTTCCTCCATCTCTGAACACTGGGAGAAGAGATGCCTAATTTATACATCTCCCATGTCCCATAACAAGAAAGAAAACGTAGTATAAGGACCACTTGCCCACCCAGGCTCTTGGAGCCAAGGTTTGTGGCATCTGATGACTCTCCAGAACTCCCAGACTTGGCCTGCACAGTTGTTCTCCATCATCCTCAGGCTCAGAGGTCCAGAGACAATCACATAGCTAGATTAGTCAGGAAGAGTTCAAACCAGCCCATTCTCCCTGGAGCCTTAAAGACTCCTTAGTCATAAAAATACCCCATTCCTCATGTCTAAGGTATAAATAGAAGGGAAAGGTGCTTCCTAGGTTCACTATGCCCCCCTAGTTATATAAATTTCTAGTTTCATCTGGGTCAAGAATGCTTCATTTGATTTGCCCTATACAAAGTAGAAATGAAATAGAAATCAATGACTGGGGCCTCTATGGCCATATATGTTACATTTTCAACTATAAGGTGTTAACCAGCAAGAAATTCTGTAACTGCTTTTTGACACCTCACTTCTGCTTCTTTGGTGATTACTTGTTTCCTCTCAGCTGAATTGTTTTGCTTCTCACGTCAAAGATCAACTAAGAAAACCATGTACTCTCAAGTTATTTTAAATCAATTACATGATGAAAAGTAAATATTTTGACAGAGATTTTCCAAATCAAAAAATGAAAAGTATCTAATTGCTTGAAAATTACCAAATCATTTGACAGTAAACAAGTTACAATATGAGCCGATAGTGATTTTTTAGCATTCAAACTCAGAAATCAATGACTGCTAGGGTCAGAGAATGTTTTTAACCAGTGTATTAGTGGAGGAAGTTATCCTCCTCCGAGTGACCAAGATGAAACCAGTTTTCAAGGTTTTACACTTTGGCACAGATTAGATTTTGGTCTCCTTATGTTCAAGGAAGAACATTTTTATAGGTATTATGAACAAGAAGGTAAAAAGTAAGCTTATAAATTTTCTCTTTGATAAAAATAATTGAGCATGAAATTCAGATACTATGTCACTATAGAAGCAGCACAGTAATAAATAAATATACAGGCATCAAAGTAGTTGCAGGAAATATCTTAAGAATAATACGTATGCTTGTGCTGTATACCAGAAACTGACACATTGTAACTGACTGTACTTCAGTTAAAAAGTTAGAGATTTTAAAAAAGAATAATATGTATGCAAGGTGCATGTGCTAACAGTTTTTCAACAGTTTTACCACAGACCTTAGATTTTCAATCCTCACTGATATGTCATTATTAATAAATAAATAACTGGAACAAAACTGTGGAAACTTACTCCCAGATTACAGACTAAGAGAATCCTACAGTTTTGCTTTGGTAACATTTAATTATAAATAATACTATGAAAAAATATATTTTATAAATAAAAATTTGGGCACTATATTAGTAATAAACATAAGAAAATTGCAAATCCGTACCTTGCACAAACACATATTGTATCTGTCTAATACTCTTTATATATGGGATATAATAGACAATAAACTAAAGGGATAACAAGTCTTTTCCTTGTTCAATGGTAAATTGCCTTCACAATATCAATGTATAAAGACATTTTCTCCAAATTGCCATACTGGGTGGTAAGGGAGGAGAGATGGGCATTTTGTAGCTATAGTGGACTGTAGTCATTGAAGTCGTTAATAAAAGCACATGGCACAGCCTTTGTTTACAAAGTGGTGAGTACAGAAAAATTTCTAAGGATAGATTGTATCTAATATTAACAGACTTCATAACTTTAAACAATCATATTCATTCATGACTTGGAACACCTTCTAAGAGATTTAAACCACTCACTATATTCCCATTAATACTGAATAAGTGAAACCAAAAATTGACGAAATTGAATGAATTGCTTGACATATCAAAATTAAAACTAATAAACTGGATGCAAGAATCATGTCCTTTCCATTTGATAGCATATTCTCTCTCTGAAGATAACTGTAATCGTATATATATACACATCTGAACATACACATGTGAAAAACCATATACATTTGAGCACACAGATTTAAGATATATTTAGCTACATCTAAAAGAGCTGATGAACCTAGAACAAATGTAAATGACTAACCTGGTGTTACTACTACTCCGTTTCCGTTGACCACAGGCCTCTCCTCCTCTTCCTCCTCAGGAGGCTCTATACTTGCTTTCTCCATGTTGCTCACTGACTTATTCCTCTTTCGTTTTCCTTCAGCGCTTGGAGTGGCTCCAGGAAGTATCTGGTCTGTTACATTTAATAATAATGGTGCTGGTTCTGCTGGAGGCTTTGGGGTACCGTAGTAATTGTCTGTAAACAATACAAAACACTATGGAGTTAAATATTTCATCTACTGGTATGCATAATTTGTAAAGAATGGAAATATTATGAACAAATTTGTATCCTAGCTTATATATATATATTTTATGGATACATACATATATACAATTTTATATCCTTTTATGTTTTTATATATACATATATATATATATATTTGTTGTTTCTATTGTATTTGGCTTTAATATTTAAATAAAGATATAGATCTATATGCATTCTAGCCTGGGTGCCAAACCAAAATATATACTTAGGTATTAGTCTCATATAGTACATAGCAATTCCAAATTAATCAAAAAATTTTGATAACAAGCCTTGACTATAACCTTTTAAAAAATAAGTATGTCTGAATAAGATGATTTCTTTTTTAAGCAAATCTCACAACATTCTGGAAAGCAAAGCACATTATGCTTTTCTCCAACTTTCAAAGGACTCTGGCTGTTACCCTTGATGTGCACAGCATCCCGGCTAGAGCCGCATCTCTACGCCCGCTGAGTGGTCCCCATGACGGCTGACAGTGAGCCTGCTGCTCTAATCATTCTTCTGATTACCACAGCTCTTTTTCCTACAGCTCCATGATCCCAGCTACCAAATCACTTGTTTCTCCCATCAGTCTGAGAGATTTCTTAAAGGAGACTAACTCCTGTTTATCTCTGTAAAAAGAGCCCGGCAAATAGTAGGCATGGAAGATATGCTTACTATGTGAACATCTTTATATAGTCAAGGCAAATTACTTTATTTAAAATAGTCTAAATTTTTTACTGATTTTTTTAAAAACACCGCTAGGTTTTTTTTTTTTTTTTTACCAATGTTACACTTTCTGCATCAACTTCAAACCCACATTGGTGTTTTAAGTTTATCGAATAATTTTTGCACTCATTTGCCCACTCACTCATTAAAATCTTTATTTAGTACTGACTATGTGCCCAGGCATTCCAGTACATGATTGAGAGAAAATGATGACTATGACACAATTCTAGTCTTCCAGATGCTCAGCGGTCCAGTGTGGAAGACAGGCGCATTTGACATTAATCATCTAAGCATTAAAACATGAAATAGGATTAAGCACTGCAATCAAGGTGGCATAGAGGAGGAAACACGCCTCATTATCTGCAGTGGCTACTGAAGACAAGTGGGAAAACTGTGCTCTGAAAGAAACAACCCTTAAGTAGAAGCTATGGGTTCTAGACTTGGCTTTTCGATATAACTACAATTCAAGCAAGTTACTTAGTAAGGCACAATTTCTTCATCTATAAATTGGGAATGGCAATATTTGCTATAATCACCTGAATTCTGGGTTGCAAACAACCAAATCTTACTCTAGTTAGATTAAACATGATAGGATGTGCTGAAAAGATATGAGATGGCTCGATGAGGGAAGGGCTGAAAACCTTTGGTGAAAGTGGGCAGGAGCAAAGGAGCCCAACATGGACACCCAAGTTGCCTCTGCCGGCCCTGGACACGGAAAGCCCAGCTGGTTTAGCTGTCACAGGCATCGTCCTCAGCTGCAGCTGCCTCGGGAGAATGAACTTCAGACTCTCCTCAGGAGCTCTGATTTGCTCATTTCCGGAAAAACTCTCAGGCAGGGTCATATCACTGGCTGCGCCTGTGTCTGAAGAGCCCCCAAGCTGCCAAGTTAGGACAAGAGAATGGCTGCCCTCCTTTGATCTGGGGAGGGGGCGTGCGGGGCCTTATCATCCATCTTATCTCAGGGCCCTCCCCAGTCAGAAGGGTCTTGGGATGCTGGGCAGGCCAAAGTGACAAACATCCACTGCACTTGTCCTGCTCACTGGGTTGTGGTGAGGATGAAGTAAGGGTTTATGAGGAAGAGCTCCATACTCTGTGAAACTGCAGTGGTTTTAATGGCAGTGTAAGCCTCATGCTGGTGCAAAGTGAGTGACTGCTCTGAACGCTAGCTGCCACTAATGCTGTTGCTCATTTTCATGGATATTCACAGTTGTAAGAATAATACAACAACAAAAAATTATCATGTAAAGTGGTTCCTATACCTGGAGAACTTTTATACAGAAGTCTGCAAAGTAGATGATATACATTTTGCTAAAGGTTACATTCTAATTTGATTTAGAGCATTTCAAATGAATCAGACCTTTGGATGTACTGGCCAAATTTTGGGCAAACAAAAAAACTGTTATTTGCTCTCCAGAAGTCTATGAACTATTGTTGTACTTCAGCATCCATAAGGGCTGGTACTGTTCTCAGTACACTGTTGTGCTTTCTGTGGAATCACACTACTTAACTTCTTATCTAATAAATATAATGTAAACTAGTAAATAGCCCTGCATGTCCCAATAAATAATATAATTTTGAGTAGTATTCTGAGATCTTCAGTGCTTTTAAGCATATATAGTACTAAGAAAAATGGATCACACTTCGGTGATTTTTTTTTTTCCAATTTGTCTTTTATGGTTTCAAGCTCACTGAGGTAGAAAAATAGCTTTTTTTAAGTAGAAATAAATGTATAGCTCAGGCTAAAAAAAAATTAAGTAACAGATTCCATTGAATTTATATTCCTAAATAATTACACCTCTTGGCATGTAATGTGATTATAAATTACACAGCAATATTCTGTTTCTACAATTTGATTTATGAAATTAATACTTTAGATTATTTTAATTAATTAAATTAGATTTAAAATTATAAATGTAAAAGGGTACAAATCATTAGTTAAGACTTAAGATTATCTTTATTAGTAATAATAATAGCAATTTAAAAGACGCATAGAAATAACCTATGCAGTTACTATGCCTGAGAAATATAATTCATGGAGAATAGGTTATTACCTTAAACCAAATGCATAAAACAAGGAAACCAGAAGTTGAAGAATCAGTCAGGTAGTCAGTTGGCTAAGTCACTGAAATGATTCTTTGAAGTAAGCATATACAAATAAATACACTAAGAATAAAATGTGCCTTTTAGGAAACATCAGCATGTTTTCAGGAAAAAAAAAAAACACCAAATATAATTTGTCCTGGGGGGAGGGTATAGCTCAGTAGTAGAGTGCATACTTAGCATACATGAGTGCCTGGGTTCAGTCCCCAGTACCTCCATTTAAAAATAATAATAATAATAAAACAAACAAACCTAACTACCCTCCCCCCAAAAGTGCCAAATACAATTTGTCCTGTTAAGAATTAAGCACCTCTGTGCACAGTGCCATCATTTAGTGAATTAAAATCTCAAAATACCATAACAATATGGTGTATGTTTAACAGCACAGATCATGGTGAGATAAACCGACTTTGAAGCCTGTGTTCCCTAATCTGGCTGCCTCTTTATATCCTTAAATAGATTTAGTTAAAGTGGGACCATGGGGGCTGTAAGATGACTACAGTCACACAAGCAACTACAAACACTACTACTATTATTAACATCACCATCACAATCTACTGAGCTGGACACTGTAAAGGGCATTTTACCTCTGAGCTCTTGTATCCGATGGGGATTAGAATGGAGTCATTTTGCCTCTGCAGTTAAAAGAAAATGGAGGCTCTAAAAATTATACTGTTTCCCAGTATTATACACAAAGCAAGTGGAAACCCTATATCCATTTGACTTAGGAATCTCATTTCTTTTAAAAATACTATATTGCTTCTCAAGAGGGGGAAAAAAAGTACAACGTAATTTGCAACCTGTCCAGAATTGACGACAGAGGACTTCATTCAAAGCCATAACCAACGAGCAGAACAGTATTACTTTCAAAAGAGAAAGGCAATGATTGCTACCAAATCATAAAGCAGGGACATTTTAGGTGATTTTTTTTCTTCTCCTCTTCCAAAAATTGTGTGTGTGTGTATGTGTGTGTGTGTTGAGGGATGGGGTGGGGATTGTAGGCTTTTCTGGCCCACTTTTCACTAACTCTATTTGTAAAAAATGATGTATTCATTAGCAGTTTCATGTAAGTTTAATATAAAATTTCACTAACTTAGTTGTTGAATATGATGACAAAATGGAAATAGTTCTAACATTGTTCATTTAATTCTATCATAATTAGGATAATCTATACATTTACATTGTTTAATTTTGAATCCATGCTTGGAAAATAAAAGAGACAATTATTTGAGGAACTTGATTTAACTTGACTTATTCTTCAGCTATGGCATTTTTTCACAAAAACACAGTTATGAAAGAGTGAAATGGTGAATGCAGTCATTTCTTGCATTGTAAATATGAAAAAGCTTTCCAGAAATTTGAAAAAAAGAATACTCTATAAAATGTTAATAATTGGTTTCAAAATAATAAAAATACTTAATAAATGCTCATTTACACTGAGCATTTATTAAAAGCTGCTACACTAATTCCTTAACAAAGGGAGAGGGACTAAAACAGACTACATTGTCATGACCTAAACCTCCCTAGAAAAGACTGAAAAATCTAATTCATTACCCGCTTTTATGCAGACCCTTCCTAAAGTCATCCAGAAGAGATGAAAATAGCTTTCTAAATAACTTTTTGTGTACTACATGTGAACACTATCGTGGAATTACTCCTTTGCCTTCTCCACACTTGTTAGACCAAATAATCTTTTCAAAAAGTTTTTATCTAAGTTTTTAAAAAAAAAATGTTTTTGGCTTTCTTCTGACCCTTCTCAGGTTTTCCTCTATCCACAGGATTTTAATGTTGAGGTCAAGGGGGGAAAAGATCAGAAAATGATCCCAATGAATTATGAATGGTTTACTTTTTTGTACCCATAGTCTTTACTGAAGAGTAATCGATACCAGATTAGTATTTTCTGAGATGCACTCTATTCTTTATGCTTTTAAGTTCTGCTGTTATAACAAGAAGTAGGAAAGACACTAAAAACTAATTTTAGGTGTGAGGAAATGAGAAAATGCTCATAGCAAACTGAAATACTTCAAAATGCATTTAGTTATTTCCAACACTTCCCTCTAAACAAGATCAGTTTTCATGAAAGAATCATGTGATTTGTCATTTAGTTCATTTGGCTTTTTAAACAGTAGACTCAGATGCCGACTCTGTTGTTTCTGTCCTTTGGTTGTATAATAATAACATGTGTAGATTTTACACCAAATAACCATAGATCTTTCTACATGGCACCCAAGTTGAGAAGTTTTAGAAAGATAATATTCTTGTCTTCCAGATACCTAACAGATTAAGGTCTTGACCCCTATTCCTCCCCAAAATTCTCAGTGCTTTAATTTTTATTTTGGTAACCAGAAAGAATCAATTCTGGATAATAAGTTAGTGGAAGAGAGATGACTGCCTCCAGGCACTCCAGGGCATGTGTACAGCACAGCTTACCACTGAGATCCCCAGAGAGCTTGAGACTATCTCCCTGTGTTGGAAAGAATGCATGGAAAAACTTGAGAGGTTGAGAATCTCATCTTATTTATTTATTTTTTTTACAATTTTATAAATGGAGCAAATAATTTGCTATTTGACCTCCTAATGGCACCTGCATAATTTGACTCTGACATTAAACGGAGACAAGAGATTCAGAGTTCCAGATCCACTCATAATTATGTTAGAAATCTGACAGATCATAAGTAAATAGCTACTTTTATCCACATCAGAGATTTAGAGGCATATTAATAGAAACAGATAAATCATGAGAGGGTTCTACAATGAAACTTTAAGACGTGTTCAACATACTACACAAGAGATAGTAATGACTTAAAATTAGTGCCAAAACCAATCATAAGATGGTCTTGCCATGGCAAGAATCATAGTCATATCGCTACAGAGTTCAATTTCTAATTTACTAGTCAGAAATTCTGTTAATACAAAGCAAAGTTGAAAGTGTAACCTAGAAAATATTCTACTTTTCTGAAACTGTACTTCCTACCAGAAAATAAGACTAAAAGTCTCACTTTAGAATGTTTTTGACAACTGATTTTTGAAGTTATTTTTGTAAGCAGCTCTGTCTGATACTTAAATTTGATCTCCCCCCACAGGTATCATTTCATCATTTCATATATAGTTAGTAGCTTGAAACCAAGATGCAAAAAGCCTCTCTGACCTCAAAAGATTATGTATTTTTCTCTTGTGGTGAAAAGCATTGATCTCACATGTGACAAAAATAGGAAAGAAAACCATCTAAAATGATATTTTGTCACTGATACTTCTACTGAACAGTAAATTGTTAATTTTCTAAGAAATTCAATGTTGAATGTGACTTTCAAAATGTGGAAAATTGTACAATGTGAAAAATTGTGCAATTTGAAAATTGAATTTCTCTGCAACAAACCCCACCTGGTTTAATACTATGATTCCCAGTGATGTACATTCTGAATGTCACTGTCTTTAATTGTTCAGCAATACTCTCCAAAAATCGTGTAGACAGTTTAATCTGACTAACATTTTCTGAAACTTGTTTCCAAGTTCTCATTAAGTTCCTTGTGGTCATTCTGATGAAAATTTTCATTTATTCATGTTAGGCAGTGTTGACAGACACAGGACATATCTTTGCAAAATAGACTGGCCAGAGTAGGTGGTTTCCTTATTTTAAAAAATCAAATACCCTTCCCTTTAGTGACTTTTCCCCTTCAGGCATTATTCAGAAGAGTTCAGAACATTTCCTACCTATGCCAAGTAAGATATGTAAAGAAGTCATGAAAAGAAATCTTTAGAACAGAAAGAAGTTACAAATGATTTTTCAGTGTCAAATATATATCTACTTTCAGAGTAAAGCATTTGAACATTTATAACTATAGTAACAAAAAACTTAACAAGCCCAATCCACAATCATATCACATTTAAATAATATTAAATTCCTTAGAGCAGCACTGTCTAGTGAAAATGTAATGTGAGCCACAAATCCAGCCACATATGTGATTTAAAATTTTGTTTTTGCAAATGAAACCTGACAAAGGCTTGATCTCCAGAATATATAAGCAGCTTACATGATTTAATAAGAAAAAACAAACAACCCAATCCAAAAATGGGCAGAAGACCTACACAAGCAATTCTCCAAGGAAGACATACAAATGATCAAAAAGCACATGAAAAAATGCTCAATATCACTAATTATCAGAGAAATGCAAATCAAAACTACAATGAGGTATCATCTCACACCAGTCAGAATGGCCATCATTCAAAAGTCCACAAATGACAAATGCTGGAGAGGCTGTGGAGAAAAGGGAACCCTCCTACACTGCTGGTGGGAATGCAGTTTGGTGCAGCCACTATGGAAAACAGTATGGAGATTCCTCAAAAGACAAGGAATAGACTTACTGTATGACCCAGGAATCCCTCTCCTGGGCATATAACCAGAAGGAACCCTATTTCAGGATGACACCTCCACCCCAATGTTCATAGCAGCACTATTTACAATAGCCAAGACATGGAAACAGCCTAAATATCCATCAACAGATGACTGGATAAAGATGTGGTATATGTATATAATGGAATACTATTCAGCTATAAAAAACGACAACATAATGCCATTTGCAGCAACATGGATGCTCCTGGAGAATGTCATTCTAAGTGAAGTAAGCCAGAAAGAGAAAGAAAAATACCATATGAGATCACTCATATGCGGAATCTCAAAAAAAAAAAAAAAAAAAGAACCAACAACAACAACATAAATACAAAACAGAAACAGACTCATATAGACATAGAATGCAGACTTGTGGTTGCCAGGGGGACGGGGGGTGGGAAGGGACAGACTGGGATTTCAAAATGTAGAACAGATAAACCAGATTGTGCTGTATAGCACAGGGAAATATATACAGGATCTTGTGGTGGCTCACAGCAAAAGAGAATGTGACAATGAATGTATGTATGTTCATGTACAACTGAAAAATTGTGCTCTACACTGGAACTTGAGACAACATTGTAAAATGACTCTAACTCAAAAAAAATGTTAAAAAAATTTTCTAGTTTGCCACACTAAAAAGAGAAAAAGGAAGGTGAGAATTATTATAATAACATATTTGATTTTACTCAATATATTAAAAATATTACTATTTCAATACATGGTTAATATAAAAAGTTATGAATCCTATATTTTATTTTTTTAAATATTTTTACTTTTTTTCTTACTGTCTTCAAAACTCACTGTATAGCTTATAGTGTAAGCACATTTTAATTCAGACAAGCCCCATTTAAAGTGCTGAATAGCCATATAAGCCCAGTGACTACAATACTGAACACCACAGCCGTACACTTTACAATAACAGTTTAGGTTACCATATTATCACTACTAAGCGATTCATTTTTCTCATAAACAATTGAATGAAAAAAGTCTCTGCTTTAAATGACTGAGAAAACTGAGTAAACACCAAAATACAATGACAATTTCAGATGACATTGTGTCAATATTCTTTTGTTTAATTTCTTTGCTGCACTGAATCCAATTTTCTTTCTCTTCTATACAGTTTATGTATGCCATTTCTAATTTTCTTTAGGTCTTGTTAAGTGGCTGGATCACCACTCTGATAAACTAATTTAAACTAGATGCCAACTAAAATCAGCTTAATATATCTCGTATAATTCTTGCATTTTAAAACTCTAATCCAAAAAGTTGGTCATGAAGTTTGGTCAATGCCGTAGGGGACATATTTTTTAGAACATATCTTTTGGTGTTCTCAAGTCACAATGGAGATGTTTCCTGGGTAGTTAGGGTATCTAGTGGGCTAAATGTGATGATTCTTGGGGAACATAAGCAAAATGCCAGTGCAAAGATTTTTGGAAAACAGCACTGAAGAAAATTATATTGTAATTCCAGTTATTACCAAATTTATATGTCTGCCTTTTTGAGTGGAATCCATATGCAGTTGTGTTATTAATGCAATTAATTATTTAAGTTTTAAGTTTCTGGTGAGCTCAGTCCTTAATAGACAGTCCCTTCATGGCTCAGTAAATAAGAAAGTAGGAGTGAAATTCTGATGGATTTTTAAATGGGCATTTGTACAAAGCTCAGTGGATTCCTGTGATAGTCATCCTGATTAAATTTACTTCTTCAAAAATTGATAAAGTAAACTAAACCTTTCAAGGACAGTATTATTTTTCTCACACAACATTTATGGCTGGTCATACAACTTCCTTCTCTCAATGGTGCTATTAACTGCAATACTATAAAGTTATTAAGAAATTAGGAGACCTCTAAGAATTTCTTTTGTCACTGTCTTCCAAGTACAATACCTGGGGAAATTCTGATTAATCTTAATTTGATTGTTGGTTAATGACTACAGAAATTTGACGAATATCTAATTTCTAATTCTTAGTCGCTAAGAAAAGTCAGAAACATTTTACTTCTACTTGGAAAATTTGTCTGCTGGATTTTTCCAAGCTTGCACAGGAAAGAGCTCTGCATGTAGTCTTAGGCTCTGGGTCCTAATCAAGGTTCTACTGCTAACTTCCTAAAAGACATTGGATTAGGCATTAAACAACTCTGAATACTAGTTTCCTCATTTGTAAAATGACAGAATTGGGTCGTAAGTCTAAAGTACTCACCTCCAAAATTCTGCAAATTTTTAAAGGATGTAATGACAACAGGTTACATTTCTTTGCCATCGTATCAGAAAGTCCTGAATTGACAATGAGTAGAGAATGACAATAAATTGTAGCCAACAATTTCAATTACTTGAGAGCATGGATTCATTTGCTTTCTTGACACAAATGTGGAAAACTGTCATGTTACTCTCTCTTTATATTTCTTTGCAAATTCCCTTCTGGGAAAATGGTTATGGTTGCAGTTTATTTCTATTTTTGCTCCAAGTCTTTCATTTGCACCCATCCCTGTTGGTGAATTAGACAGTGCGTAAGTATATCCCTCATGGGATGTGAACTATGATTACTTTGTAGAAGGCCATATATGAAGTACTTCAACTTTATATTTTAGTCCTTGTGATACCTTTAAAAATTTATGACTTTTAAAAGTCAGCATTTTCATTGTGACCTGTGAGACAATTACAAACATAAATCCTAAATATTAGAGTATAGTTAAAGTTAGCAGAAATTTAGATTTAAGAGAATCAATTTATAAGTCAGGAAAACAATGAACAGCCCAAAAGTTAAAGAAAATAAGAGTTTTTGGTATTTATCTACAAGGCTTGTGTAACTGTAGCAAGTCTTGAATAATCCATATATGTTTTTTGAATCAATAAACTACAACCTATGAAAATCAACATTGGGAAAAAGATAATTCTGTCAGAACTGCTGGCAATTTATATTTAAAGCTCCAAAAACCAACCACTAATTCTTCAAAGATGTAATTTTTAATTGAGGTACACTTCCCCTAATCCTCAAGTTTTTACGTTATAATTTTGCCTTTCACATCATCCTTCTCACTGTGTAGTAAATTATGAAAGTATCAGAAACAAAAGCTTATTGTAGAAAAATTGTTACATTAATGAAGGAAGAGAAAAGTAGAGGGAGAAACGTATAAATTAAAAAAAGATCAGAAAAGAATAGAAAGAAGAAAAATGAGGAGGAAGAAGAGAAGAAGAAAGAGTTGGAGGAAAAAGTGTAAAAGGAAGAAGATTAGAAAGGGTAGACTGAAGATGAGGGTGAAGAGGAGGGCTGTGAAGTGCCTTTTCAAGAAGCTGTAGAGTTCCAATATTATTCTGGAGTGACATGCTGGTCCAAAGCCATGAATAGGTACTCATCTGTCATCACCTCCTAACTGATCACAGGCTAAGCTACACTGTCCCATATGGCAGCCACTTGCTACATCTGGCTGTTGAGGACTTGAAATTTGGCTGGTTTGAATCAAGAAGCTCTGTAAGTATAAAATCCACACTAGATTTGGAAGAAAGTACAAAAATGTAAAGCACCCTAGTAATCATTTTTACATTGATTACATGTGAAAGTGATAACGTTTAGACTGCATAATGTTTCAATTCCTCTTCTAGTTCTTCAGAAAAAAATAAGACTCAATAAATAGTCAATTACCGGTAGCAGGTAAAGACATCCATAACTAATAAGAGCGGGTGAAGGTAAGGGTTAGGGTCAATCCAAAGGTCCAGGACTGTAACAGACACTTGATGGACAAGAAGCTCAGTCAGCAAGAGGCTTCAAGGATCACCAGGGGGCTGAGACTCTCAGAAGTTGACCAAGCCAATTATTCTGTCTTTCACTCAGCAAATATTTACTGAGAGCCTACTAAGTGCCAGGCGTGAGTTATCTCAAGGCACAATGATGAACAAAACATGCAGGTCCTCCATGAAGCTTACCTTCTCCTGAGGAGACAGATATTAGTCACATAATCACACAAATACAAAATTATAAACTGACAAGAGCTATAAAGGTCAGGCAGTAGTGTTCTGAGAACTCAGAAGAGTTCAAGTTAGGCCTGTTAAGAAAAAAATGGGATATGATTGAAAACCAGTCCCCTTCCTCCATCTGGGTCAAAACATTTCTGGGTCATTACAGATCTTTAGGACATGCATGTGGCTTTCCTAACAATAAGAAATAAAATGCGTTTATTGTTTCTGAAACTTGTCCCAAGGACTTCTCTGAAGATCAAATAGCTGAACCATACGGAAGATGATACATGTGTGAATATGTGCATGTTTGTGTGTTCTCCCCAAATGCATACCGAGTTGCTTGTAAAAGCTAATTGTGAAATTTGGCTAAATAGTTAGCCAGATAAGTTTTTCCTTTTTCAATTTAACTCAAGACACAGTCTATGTTATAAAATATTTCTAACATTCCGATAACCAAAGGGCTATGTGGTTTGAAATTTAAAGCTTTTTTCTTATGATATGAAACTAACTGAAGGTATATTTGATGGCAAGCTTAACACGATGATTAATCTCTTTCCCATGTCCCCACCCTGCCCCTTTGGGACTACAGCAATACGGTCTGTTCTCAGACTGATTCCCTGCGTGGACTTGTCATCTCTTGCTTCCGGCAGTGGGGACAGGAGTGGCGTCAGTGAGAGGCCGGCCTCCCCACAGCACTGGTGTCTATATTAAGATTAGAAAGATGAGTAGAATCAAGTAAAGGTTCAAGAGTTACAGGGAGGAAAAGCATTCCAGGCTGAAGAAATAAACCTGCAAAAGCCCTGGCTCTGGAGGAAGAATAAATAGTTCCTTGGAAAAACTAAAAGGAGAACAACGTGGTTGGTTGGACAACAAGGGGGAGCCCTGAGGTTAGAGATCATATGGAGCCTAAAAGACTTTGTTAAAGCTCTGGGTTAATTTTCAAAAAGTAAAGATTGGCCTTGGACGATTGCCACAATGGGAGGCAGACCAACCAAAATGAGATTTATTTTAAAAGTCGGGTCAGCATAAGAGGGATTCAAGTAGCCTATTTTAGGATCTCCTATTATTCCTTTTTCTAAATAGTCTTTATAAAAAGCTGCAGGACAATGTAGGTGTTTTTTGGTATCAAAATTCTGATATGCAAACCTGTCTGTGTTAGGGGTCAGCAAACAATTTCTGTAAAGAGCCAGAGAGTAAATATTTCAGGCTTTTGGGGTCATATGGTTTTTGTCATAGCTACTCAATTCTGCCACTGTAGATACAGATAGCGCATAAGTGAATGGGTGTGGCTGTGCTCCAATAAAACTTTATTTATGGATATTAAACTTCGAATTTCATATGATTTTAATATGACACAGATTTTTTTTGATTGTTTACATGATTTAAAATAAAAGTGATTCTTCCTTTGTGGTCTATACAAAAGTAAATGTTGAAGTGGATTTGGCCCACAGGATGTAGATCACCACCCTTTGGTCTATGGAATAATCAATTACCAACACACAATTTTCCAGGCATAGATATTGACTCATTAATTGAGCATTTATTATGTGCCCAGCAAAAGCACTCATCCTTGGGGAAGTCAGGAATCCAGAGGAGAAAAGATGTTAAAAATTAATCAAATACATGAGATAAATAAAGGACATGCCAGAGTGCTGTAGGAGGAAGCAACAGACAAACCTACCTGAAATAGGATGGGTAAGAAAGGTGTATCTGCAGACCTACTGTTTAAACTGACACGAGAAGGATGAGATGCCTATTCTATGAAGATCCAGGAGAAGAGGGTTACAGTTTGAAGAATAAGAAGCATAAAGTTTATGGAACAGGAAGAGCTTTGTATATGTAGAAAGTGATGAAAGGCAACATGAGTGACGCATGAGGAGCATGGAGGAGTGGAGCAGGACTCGACTGGAAAGACAGACAGGAAGCAGATCCTACAGGGCCTTCTTAGCCAAGTCGAGGGATCTGGAAGGGTTTTACAGAGGGGTAACATATGATTTCATTTAAGGTTTTAGAAGGTTATTCGTTCTTGTTGCATTGTGGAAACATTGGAGGGGAACAAGAGAGATGAGGGGTGGTTTGGAGACTGGATGCAGAGGGTGGTGTGTGTGTGTATGTGTGTGTGTGTTTCCCAAAGAGACCTCAGGTATCATTAAAACTGAAATACTAATGCAGAAGCCTCAGCAAAACAAAACCACTTCCCAAGCCCAAACTGATAATCCTAGGATTGCAGAATTCAAGAAAACATCCAACAGTACAGAATCTGAGCAGTATTTGGGCGGTCCAATGGAATGGAATTTGATCTAAAGGAAGAACAAAATCTTTAAGGAAGAGGATAGCAAGCTTCATTCAACAGTTTCCTTCAACTAAAGAATGGCATTGTTTATATGAATGTAGACAAGAAAAGGAACTCCAAATAGGTAGATAGGCCTCATGAATGAATAAGCTTTGATAGTTTACTGTTCATCACTCTGAAGAGCTGTTCAATCCAGATCAGTAATGACATTTTTTTCAATTACCAGAGGCATTTATCTAATAACACAACCCTATTAGTAGATCTGTCTAAATTGATATTGAAAGGACAATTAAAACTGGCACTCAGGCTACAACCACTACTCAGTATGGTGGGTTGGAATGTATTGAACGTCATTTTTCAAAAAGGTATACTGTTAACACCGGGGGCATAAACGCTAATTAGAGTAATGACTTCATTCAGCAATTTCCTTTTTATGAGGCCATTTGGAACTGGCTCTCTCCTCCATATAAAAGGGCAAATCCTTATTAATTTAGATGATTACCTCATAGAAATGAATACTAAGTGACAACACCACCACAGGCCCGGCCTACCGTTTTTTCCCCCCTTATTCCACATCACTGTTACAGTAATAACAAGATGAGAACATTTAAAATTTTTCTTCTACAATGGTTCACATATCCCCACTAATCTTCCTTGACAACGTTCTTATTCCCAGAAAATAAAGCTAATTTCACATTTGGAAGTTTCAGTTTAAAAAATGACTTCATGATGAATATGGACCAGAGGGTATTTTCGTTCATATCTTTATTTAGAAATACTAGGAATCTCTTACCACTAACTAAGGTAGATAATTGCCTATGTAAATTTTATACTAACCAACTGAAGGACTGCTTAGGAAAAAAAAAAGTAACCCAAAGCAAATCCTTACACCATTTTCTCATATTCATGTCACAAGCAACCAATAGCCTAAGCGTAAGAAACAATCTCAGTACTTTGGGCTGGAGGCAGCATGCTGAAATTCATGAATTGCAACTTTTCCCACAGGAGACTTTGATGGCTCCAGGGACTGGAAATGGAATATGAAACTTCTCACCCAAAGGTCACTGGATCCAATTTGGCCTAAACTGGTGGTGACTAGAAGTTATTGTCGATAGACAGCTGTTCAACTGTTCAACAAAATGAATTGGTTGGTTTCAGTGTAATTTCTGAAAGACAGGTATCTACGTCAGGAACTTGTGATCACCTCACGCCCCAAGGTGGATAGTTTTAGACATGAGTAAAGACATTGACTGAAAGGAGATATCCCACTACCTTCTAGCCTTAAAAAATGACCCTTTTAGATGGGAACAGCCAAAAGTTTTCAGGTAAATGACAAGAAGTTTGTTCCTGATAGTCTGCCATTTTTAAGGTGGGGCTACACTTATGTCTAACTTCAATTTCTCCAAATATCCATACTTATGTTTAAATAAGATATCACAGATTTTAAAGAGAAATGCTAAGGAGAAGATTTTATTAAAATCACTTAGACTCTTGCTACTCAAAGTGTGATCTGATGAAAAACAGTATCAGCATAACCTGAGACTTACTAGAATTGCAAACTCTCAAGCTCACTCCAGATATATGGACTCGGAATCTGCATTTTAACAAGATCTTCAGGTAATTCAGAGGCACAATAAAGTCTGATGTGTACAATGTATCTTAAGGGGACGCATGGTACAGCTGCTCACTGAAAACCAAGTGTGCTCTATAAACGTATGCTGATGACAAAAATAAAGACCTGAATACTGTTTCTGTATGTTAATTTCATTATCTAGCATCTCAGTTGTTTGTATTACTTATGTTGCCGCTTATAAAACTGCCTGCCTATTTATTCTCATAGCATCCCTCTTAGACTTTAGCTTCCGAGAGGGCAGGGATCTAGCCTGGCATTTCTTCTGAGTCCAATCTAGGCTTTGTCAATTGATAATGGAACTTGAAATTATAAGTCTTCATCACCTTATGTTAAATTAAGTCATGCTAAACAATCTTATCCACAAGGAGCAATAGTTTAAAAAGATTGTGTTTACCTGAGAGACCTAAAGAGCAATCATGATACCCTGGATCATTAACCAGTAGTAAATTGCTAAACTACTATTTAATGACATTGATGGTCAAGCACATGATAAGAGTATTTTGTCTAATCTGCTGAACTAGTAACTACCATAAAATTAAGCACTCAGACCAATTTTTTAAATGGCTTTGTGTAGAACATATTGCTATTTAGCACATTTCATTAAATTTAGTCAACATGAGACTGATTAATTGGGATACATTTAAATTGGGGTTATTATTTTATTTGTATGAATGTTTACAGCAACTATCTCCCAAAGGAAAAATCTAAAATGCATTAACTTTATGGTATTAATAAATCATTCAGCCTGAAGTTCAGCTCCCTAGAATCTGAGGCTTCTATTCTAAAAACAAAGCAAAAAAATTTAATAATGCATTGAACATTTTTCCCAACATGCATTTTACTGCCCTATTCAAATTATTCAAATAAAAGTTTTGGTACCCCCAGGTTTTCCATAAGAGGTTCTCAAGTCAGCTAGATATGTTAGCTGGGCAAGTTCCCTAAATTCTCTGATCCCATTTGTTTGTTTGTTTCTTAAAGAAACGGTAAGACCAACTTTATAAAACTGTTCTGAGCACTTAATGATATAAACACGAATAAGAGTTTGGTATATAATAAGTACTTCATGGATGTTTGCTATTAATTTTATTACTACTTCTACTAAGACAACTTTTATTACTTTTACTACTACTGCTGCTACTACTACTACTTCTACGATGTTTGCTTTGAGATCACTGGGTTGCAAACCAGATTTTAAAATAATCAAACATACGAGATCCACACCCACACAGTTCACCTGGTAAAATCAAAGCATAAAGCTCTGAATGAAAGAAAGACTTAAAGATACATAAACCTGCAGGTATAATTATATTTTCCATTAATGCTGAAGCTTCTCAATTACGGCTTAATGTGATCTCAGCCTTTCTTTAGGCTGAGAAAATTGAACATTTGATTATGCTTGATTAGGATACTGCCAACAGCAGTTACCTCTACACCCTTTCCTGTAATAGAAAAGAATGATCCTTTTATCACACGAGTTATTGTAGGGCTGTATCTCTCTCCTTCTACACAGAAGCAGTATAATCTAGAATGAAAGCATGCCCACTGGACTCAGACAAACACAGGTTCAAATCTTGGTTCTGCCACATGATAGCTGTGTAACCCTGAGTATGTTATAACATCTATAAAACAGGGATAATAAATAATAGGACCTTCCACACAGAGATGCTGTGAAGGTAGAAAAGAGATGTTGCATTCTTTTGCATAGCACTCAACATTGTGCAATGGTCATGGTTAAATAACTGATAAATGTTATTATTATTACCTACACATAAAGTATTTAAAGGAAAAAAAAAGGCAGAGTTTCCTGCCAAGGGGTTGTGCTCATAGAATTGTATGCTCGATAGAGGACACCTTTCAAAGGCCTGACCAGGAACTAGTGAATCCAGACTGCCTCAGCCTTTTGGCCTTCCTTTTTTCTCTCTTCTAGGATTGGGTTCTCTGGAGAACCTTGATGAATCCAGTGCCTTTAAGCTGCCCTAGCTCACGGTAACCTATTGACTTCTCAAATCTTTTCTCAAGCTCATTGATTTTGCCTTTGGAGTTTAAGGATCTCGACTGTCCATGTAGTCCAAACTCTCATTCCACACCTTCCCATTAGGTCTCCTTTCCAATGTTCATTCAGAATCTGTTCCAGTACTTCCAAGGTGCTAAGTTCACTATGTAGTGATATAAAATGACAAGTTCATTGTATAGGCAACCCATTCCATTTCTGGACAGCTCTTAATTATGAGACACTTCTTCCTTCTGCTGAAGAGATAGCTTTGTTCCCTGTTACCTAAAACTAATAATACTGGTTTTTTTTTTTGGAGTAGAAAAGAATGAGTTTAAGGGTTATTCCACATGATGGAGTTAACATTCTTCAAGATTGCTGTCATATCTTTATTCTTAAAATGCAGTGTGAACAGAAATGGATCCAGTGCTAGAGACATTGTTCTACTAGTACTGAAAACAGTAGAGCTATTATGTTCTTCTTTTATTTGGGTATTATTCTATTATTAAATAAAACTTGAATGACTATCTTGGCTTAGGTAGAAAGAATTCACTTCTGGTCCAACTTGTAAGATGAGATTGCTAAGAAAAGCATGATAGTTTTCAAAATTTATGTGCCCTTTCACTATCCATGGATCTTTTAAACCTCAACTAATTCAAGAAAAAAGTTTCTCCTCTTGTTTTCTATAAATAGATTGCTAATAACTTTAAAATTCTTTTATTAGCATCTTGTCCTACAGAAGTAGGCTATCTTCTTTAGAGGCCTAGTTTGACAAAATTCCTGGACTTCGAGAAAAAGAGAAGTTGACAGATAAAAGCTAGCCTGGAACTATCAGTTAGGTCTTGTTGCCAGAAGCTGGCTTGGCACTCACAGCTGGGCCTTGGTGTTCTCCTGTCAAACATCAACAATTTCATAGAACACCAACTTCAGACAAGGCCACTCTGTGACGGTGGTGGATGAAGAGAAAAAACAAGACTACCCTCTGCTGCATCTTTCCCAGTGACAGCATTAGCCTCGCTTGATCCCTCCACCTTCTACATAAGAATTATTTGGATACCCAACCAGAAGGTCATCCCTGCTTCCACACAGCATTCAATCCAGAAAGTCCCACTTCCTTGATCCTTTCTTAAATTCGCCTAATGCAAAGCCAAATCCTAACTCTTCCTCCTGAGATGTCCTGCACTTCCCCATGGTGTGCGTTCTCCTTTATTGCAATGAGTCAATAAACCCACTTCTGTTCAACTACAGGTGTGTTCCTGGTGATCTCGGCTGAAAGATACTGACATCTTGTTACTGATGTGACACATTAAATTAAAAAGAAAGATGAATTGGAATTTTGCCAAGTGTAAACCTTACTGTACATTTCTTATGGCCTATAAAACACAGTTATCATAAATCTAGACACAGTGATACCAATTTGGACATTAAATCCTTTAGTAAAGGCCCATTTGAATGTTTGTTACCATGAACTGAAAATCATTTTCTGATGGGAATCTTGATTTTGCCTTCCCTAGAGTTTCACTCTTGACTTCCTTCTGAGCAGAACTTGGAAGATCTTTAATTAGGTACTTGTCTTCTGGCACCTATGTTTTCATAAGAGAATCAATCGTATCTTCTACTCAGCTGATAAAGCATTTAATGCTCCACTTAACTGGCAGTAGGGCACCAGTACATCAGGTACACCTCAGAGAGGATGATCTGGACATAGGGCTGCTCTGTACATTTCAAAAGCTCAACCAAGAAAAACAATACTTGTGAAGTGTTACCAGAAAGATACATAGTCCATATATTCCTCTAGATAGTTTAAAATCTACTCCTAGAGTAAGTCAGAGCAATAGAAAACTGTTAATAACTGGATCTCATGTCCTAGGGAAGAGTTTTACCCAGTTGCATTTTTAAATGGTTCCATTGGAATACACTGAGGAAATTTTTAAATAACAGATTTGTGACCCTTGATGCTGGTATTGTCCATTATATTGTACTATGTTCCCTCCGTGCAAACTCACAAGTGTCTCCTGAGCAACCAGTTTGCTTTTATTCATGAGCACTGTGGATCTCCTGGCTAATTATCCTTTCTTAATGTCTAGTTCCCATAGAGAGAAGTCAGTAGTTTAATTCTAAAAATATACAGAACACATATGACAATTATACAAGACTTCTGAGTATTCATTTAGGGTATTTCTTTGTATTACTTTTCTTTCAAAATTGATTTTTTTGTATAAATCTTTGTAATCTATCTTAATTTGTGAGCCAGAATGAAATAGGGGAAACAATAAACTAAATGATTCCTGGAAAATGGATTTAATGAGTGAGTTGATGGAAGCTCAGATACCAGTCAAAATATGGGAAGCTCACCAGTCTTGACATTGCAAATGAAGTTTACCTGACTCCAAATTCACTTTCTCACTGGACCAGAACAATGCTTCCTTGTATAATATACAATTTTTATCTCTGTTAGCCAAATAAATACATTTTGTATCCACATTGGAATGTTCATTAGGAAGTTACACTCTTAATTACTTTTTTAGGTTGTTTTAAGTGGCCAAAGTGGTTAAGTGAAAACACACTCTTTAAAATTTTCTAGCCTAATATGTACCAAGTTTATCCTTTCTTTTAAAGTAGTCACATTAAGCTTGTAGATCATGAAAACTTCTGGGTCTCTTCCACAAGATCTGTCGTCAAGCCAGATGTCTTGCTTTTTACATTATTTTACGGGATCTCCAGTTTGCTTATTTAGTTGAAATGTTCCTCTTTACACCTACTTTGCGTTTGAATTATACTTCCAGGATGGATAATCTGAGAGCCACATATATACGTAATACACCTACTGCACGTCAAACTCCAGAGGAGACAGTTCTGAGGAGGCCATCCTGAAAAAGAACCTTCCAGGCTTTCATGAGACACTAAGAAGGCAAGTTCCCATCTAACTATTGTGCTTGAAATTGATTATATGAAAGTTTAAAATACATTCCAAAGCCAAGTAGAAGTGCTCTTTAGAGATTCACCAGTTGCACTGTTAATGAAATAAAAGGCCTATTTGCTTTGAGCACTTTGATTTGGCAGTTTGAGTTGAAGGAAAAACAAACCTAAAAAGTATAAAGGAAGTAGCCATAGGTTTTTAGACAGACATTTTTCTTTTAACTCACAAATACATTACATAAAAACATGTAGGCTATCATGACAGCAAAAGCAACCTGTGTAAGAAGCAGTAAAGGTTACAATGAGACACCACAAAGGAACTGTGTAGTGTTCTGGTTGACAAAAAGGGTGTCTGTGGCTGCCATATTGTAACTGCTTACTTTAAATACTGTAGGCCTATGATTCATCCCAGCTAACAATGAGGCAGACACAGATTATTTGTGTCTGAAACACTACAGGGGTGGGGGTATATCAGAATTGATTCAGCCAGAGAGCCCTGAGCCAAAATCTACTGGCAGAAGCAAGACTCAAATGCTGGGCACGGCAAATACAAGCAACACATCCAAAGAGCCAGAAGCAAGTTCAAAGGCAGAATCTAAAATCCAGTAAAGCGGCAGAGAAAGTGCAAATTGCCCACACAAGAGCAGAGAGCGCTTGACACTCTCTGTGGATCATAATGGGTATTTGTGGTTGGCCTGTAAGAGTTGTGGTTAGCATGGCATGTAGGAGGGTAAGATGGTCTTAAAAACTGTAAGAGGTAGAGGAGGAAAATTCAGCAGGTGGCTATAAAATTGACTTCAAATGTAACAAATGCCCAAATGCATTCCAGAATTCAGGTTTGTCCTTTCACAAAATGGTGACATCTCAGGCTTTATAAGGTAGCAAAATGTTGTACATACCCATCTGTTAGCAATCGGTCTTGCAATTATGATACTTTGACTACATAAACATTTTTCATTGCTTTATTTTAATGATCATAGCACAGTTAATTTATTTTTAAAGTTTTCCATGTTACTATCTACACTATCCTAATTTTTCTCATTAATGGAAAAAATATGTTTACAGCAAACTATGTAAAATGTTCGAGGTCACCTTGGAAATGCAAGTTGCCTGCCAGAAACTATTTTTCAACAAGAAAGTCAGTTAAGGTAAATGTAACTGTCCTTCAAATAAATGAATGATTTGGAGATGTCTGTCATAACATGTTTACTGGTGGAAGGAAAACTCATACTTATACAAACAAAAGGACACCTACTTTCTTTAAAACTCTCTCCCTAACTTTAACAAATCAAACTGAACAATCCAAAGGTAAGTTAGATTATCTCATTATAGCTACTGATTATTAAGCCCCTAAATGTTCTAGACACTCTCCTATGTGCTATGCATGTCAGTCAATATTAAGACACTCAACAGCTCCTGACAAAGGCATTTCTACAGACAAGGAAACCAAAGCTTGGAGAAGTTAATTATGTTGCCCCAATCTCACAGCTACCAAGTGGCAGAGATAGGATTTGGATCTGGGACAAATCTGAAGTTTTTGTTTCATCTACTGTGACACACTACATTTTACTATGTGTACCCTACCCACCCCAGGAAAATGAAAGGCAGTGGCCCCCGGGGCAGTGGATGATATTCCCACAGGAAGGAGAAGTGTGCTTCCAAGGCTCAGCATGAGTCCGACCTCAACCCTGCAGGGATCTTTCCATCAGGTTGTGACTACTTTGTCGAATCCACTGGTTATATTTTCTTCCCGTCTCTATTCCTGAAAATGTGCTTCCCTTTGTTAAAAAACAATGAGGAAAGCACTAAGTTATCAATGGTGGAAATACATTCTGAGATGCTCTCCAGGGAGTAGAGATAGATTGGTATTGGTATTGACCCAAAGGTAATCTCTTAAGTGCCTCCATTTTTGTTGAAAGGAAAAATAAATTGCAGGCAGACTAGTTATGATTACCCAGAGCAAAGCTAGCTGTCTGTGAAAAGATGATTAGCAGACTACCAAGGATTGTGTAAGATCATGTTTAAGTGCTCTATGGAGCCTCAAGCCCCATCCTGATCTTGGTCACATTTTTAAGCTAATCAAGCTTCAGTCCCATATTTGCTAACCACTGGTACATACACAAGCTCACATGTATCTCCTCATTCTGAATGGCACACCCTGCAAGAACAGATTTCTTTACATGCAGAACTAGAAAAGAATTTGTAGTTTTCTACAGTTGTATAAATAGGCCCAGTAGCACACAAAGTTTGGTGTCAATATGACTGACACAATTAATGATTTCAAGTATCTGGATATTTTGAATTTGCTATGTAGTTATTTTTCACATACTTTTATAAAAATACATTTTTTAGAGACGGTATCAACCTTTACTTGCAGTCAAAAATTCTCAGATAGTTATGTTTAACTGACATTTATTATTAAATATTTGTTCACTCTTTAAATACAAAAATACAAGTCAAAGCCAAAGCTTTCTACCTTAACATTCTCTATAGCTATTTATACAATACAGTATAAGAGGTTGATTTAAATCCTCATTTTGCATAATTTGAATCTGAAATAAAGCATTGCTATCTATTAGTTTGAATCATTAAATTTTTATTTTTCGTATGTGATAAATGACCAAATATCAGAAATTTCACATGAATATATGCATTTGTGTATGTATATGTGCACCTATGAATACATTCAATGAATATTCATTTCATATGAATATATACATATATATAAAATTAACTACCCTGGCTGCAAAACAGTTTGTGTACATGAAGCTGCAATGAGAAATGTAATAATATTATTATGAAATTTAAATGGCCAAAGACAATTAAAACCCAGCTACAGTGATGTTGATAAAGTGATTTCTGAAAGCTCACTGTTTACATTTGGGAAGTGAGTTTTTCTTACCTATTTATGTTGCTACGTGCTGATAGAAGCACAGAACATTATTATTTATAGGATGTTAAAGAAAAAAAAAGTTTTCTATTACCATATTTGAGAAAGTCCATAAACATTTTTCATAGATGGATTTTAAATCAGTGGCTACTCTTACACCCAGCATTACTCAGCCAAAATACAGTTATCTAAACACTCATTTCTACCTGCATATTTCTATCATGTTATTCTATATTTTTATAGCCTCTACTTCCACTCTTCCCACTAACCACTGGGGCGGGGGGCAGAAACCTCAATGTAATAAGAACACATAATAATGCAAAATGTTTTGGGAAGAGTATTGCAATAAAATCAGTAAAGCTATTACTATGTTTAAAAGAAAATCTAGTAACTACCATAAGCCTTAAATATATATGAGCACATCTGGAAAGTTCAATCATAATAATACTTTACATTTGCTTAGGGCTTTGTATTTTTCCAAAAGTTTTCATATGTATTATATAGCTATATTCTGCCTCACAAGAACCCACTGCAAGACACAGAAGAGATAATATTGTCACGTGAAATGTGGAGAAACTGAATCTCAATGAAAGTGACTGACTTACTGGACGGCAATTTGTGGATAAGGGCAGAACTAGATGAGACTTAAATATAGGTCATCTGATTCTTGCCCAGGGCAATGGACACTTAGCTGACAAACTTGACCCCAACAGTTACCAAAGATGTACTGGGTTGGGACGTGGGTGAAGTCTCCTGTCAGCACCAACATGAACTGATTTCATGGGATTCGGCTTTGGAATCCTTCACTTATTTTGGGTTACTACTAATTATATCTTGAAGTTGTGATAACAACTTTTGAATGTTTGGATTGGAGGTTTGTAATTGTCTGAAGATAGAGACTGAAATAGGTGCACGTGTAGGAGTGAGGAGAGGAGTAAGAGGCAACGCTCTTGATCTGTAATTGGGAAGCTATTTGGAGAACAGCTCTGAGGGTGAAGGTGTCTACAGCCAAGGCTACAGACAGAATGCTTTGCTTGCTATGCTCCAAATAACTACAGATTCCCATTTCCATGCCTTTCTTAAGGCTTCTCCCCTACGAAAACACACTCCCTTCTACTTTCTACCTGAAATCTCATCCTTCCTCTGCTAGGAACTCTCCAATTCTAGAATTGTGGTCAGAGAAGACTGTCTAATCCAAGTCTCTTATTTCACAGCTGAAGAAATGGAATCTAGAGGATTCTGACTTGCCCAAGTACTCACAACGTGAGATTCTGATCTCCTAAGTTGTATATGTTTTGCCCTCTGTACTGAATTGCCACTTGTACAGTCATCTTTCCTTTTACAATTAGTTACATTTCCCTGTGTACTTTTCACGTCTTGCAGGAACAGCAAGATTGAAGTCCCTCAAAGAAGCTACTTGACACACCCTCGCATTCCCCTTCCAGGACCTGGCAGTTTTCTGCTCACATCATGGTGACTTGAAAGGCTCACAAATGGCCATCTTTCTTCTAGAGAAATCTTAGAGAAAAAGAATTTCTTGCATATCCTCTGCCCCACCCTATGTAGAACTTTTCCCTTGTCTTTTGTGTCTCTGGCCCCATAGCCAAGTGATTGTGCTATGAAACTCATTTGGCTGTTCCCAGTGCTTCTCTGCCCTTGCAGCAAGCCCTCACCCCACCACTGTGAAACCATGCTCAAGTGCTGGGTTCTCAAACTAGGAATAAAACTAGAGGAGTACTTCTATTTGGAAATACTTGCTAAAAAGTCAGTTACAGACATATAAATATGGAAAAAAACTTTCCTGATGATAGCCATCTATGGATAAAAGCACTATAAAGTTTTTTCTTCTTAGAAATGATTCAGCTCAGAGCTGACTTCAGTGCAATTGGAGAGGTACAATTGTTGCTTATTGTTTATTTAAAATATAATTGAACAAGGCCTATGTAAGGAAAAGGATTCCAAACTTTCAGCTCAGATGTCATTGTCACCTATAAAGTCTCTCATCCTGGCAACTTGAGGTGGTCTCTCTCCACTGAACTTCTGTAGAACTTTATTACAACCCTTATGACACTTTTCTTTTTTTTAAATCATTTTTTTTGTGTGTGACTAGATTCTCCAACTTAAATATAAATTCTTTGAGCATAGGGTTCTCTTCTTACCTACCTGAGTATCTCCTATAAGATCATGGTATATATAATAAATCCCTAACATAAATCTGTTGATATGTGAATAGAATGATTAAAGTATGCAATTATTGTGTTATGAAGTTTTCATGAAATAAATGGAGTACAATAGCTTTTTGTCTTTAACATAGTTCTTAATTCTCATATACAGCCAACCAGAGTAAACACAGAGAGACAAGATTGACTTAAAAATAAATATGGGTATTATGCCAGGTAAGTGTGCCAAAGCAGTGTTTAGACATCCTCTAGTTCATTTGTGATCAAAATCTGTGTTAGCAAGAAAGTACAGGAAGTACTGAGTTTTTATTTTGATTTGAAGCATTTAAAAATTATTATATTATAATTGGAAGTATTATTGAGATGTATTATTTTGTAAGTTTAAGGTACACAATGTGATAATTTGATATATAGATGTACCACAGTAAGGTTTGTTAACGGATCTATCACTTTACAGTGATAGCATTATTTGTGTGTGCTGAGAACTTCAAGATCTACTCTCTCAGCAACTTTCAGGTATATATTACAGCACTGTTACCTACAGTTCCTACACTGCATATTGTATATTAAATTCCTCAGAACTTACTCATCTTATAACTGGAAGTTTATACCCACTGACCACTTCCACCCATTTCCTACAACACCATACCCCTGGCAACCACCAGTCAACTCTCTTTCTATGAGATTGCTTCTTTTATATTTCATACACAAGTAAGATCATACAGTTTTTGTCTTTCTCTGTCTGACTCATTTTACTTAGCATTATGTCCTCAAAGTACATTCATATTGTCACATGTAGCAAGACTTCCTCCTTTTTTATGGCTAAATAATATTCTAGTTATGTGTATGTATATGTGTGTGTGTGTGCGTGTGCACGCCACATTTTCTTTATTCATTCATCCTTTGATGGTCACTTAGGTTGTGTCCATGTCTTGGTTATTGCAAATAATGCTGCAATGAACACTGTGGTACAAATATCTCTACGAGACGGTGCCTTCATTTCCTTCTAATACACATCCAGGGGTGGAATTGCTGAATTATATGGGGTTATATGGTGGTTCTATTTTTAACTTTTTAAGGAGCCATCGTATTGTTTTCCACAGTAACTGCACCAACTGACACTTCCACAACATTACACAAGTGTTTCTTTTTTTCCACATCTTTGCAAATACTTATTTTTTATCTTTTTTTTTTAATAATGGCCATTCTAACAACTGTGAGGCAATAGCTCATTTTAATTTTGATTTGCATTTCCTTGATGATTAATATGTGAACACCTTTTCATGTACCTGTCGGCTGTTTGTATATCTTCTTTGGAAAAATGTCTGTTAAGGTCCCTTGCTCATTTTTCAATCAGGTTTTTTTTTTTTTTTGTTAATTTGCTATTGAGTTGTATGAGTTCCTTATATATTTTGGATATTAATCCTTTATCAAAAATACGGTTTGCAAACATTTCTCCCATTCAGTAGGCTGCTTTTCATTTTGTAGATCATTTATTTTGCTGTGCAGAAGCTTTTTAGTTCAATGAAGTCCCACTTGTTTATTTTTGCTTTTATTGCTTGTGTATTTGGTGGCATAGCCAAAAAAATCATTGCCAAGACCAATGTCAAGCAGCTTTTCCCTATGTTTTCTTCCAAGAGTTTTATGGTTTTAGGTCTTTCAAGTATTTCTTTAGCATTATTCATGATGATAATACTTTCCTCAAAAAAATTTACAATAGCCAAAAGAAGAGTAAACTTTAAGGTTCGCTTTTACAGTAATTTTTAAAAATGTGCCTTTAGCAAACGTGGCAGGTAAAGTGGTTACTTTTGATTCTACAAGATATTGGAAACATTGAAATCAACCTGAAGCCCTATTGTAGAAGGCCAAAGTGTAGCTCTGTGATAATTTACAGTATTTCTTCCTTTAATTCCTCCACTGACTTTTTGGGTCTGTGTTATCACCTAACAGGTCACATGATGAAATGACATTCTTACAAGTGTGACAATAATTGTAACAGTCCCAGCTGTGACTTGATCTCAGTAACAACCCAGTTGGCCCACTTGAGGGTGATCATATAGTGCTTCTGCAGTTATTCTAACAATGAACATTTTGGGACACTTTTCTTTTCTGCAAAGCCTTGTAGTCAACACACCAGGAAGACTTTAAAGTGTCATTCATTTAATAATCAAGGTCATGTGCAGAGTGCTGTTATGCAGTCACTTAAATATACACGATGCTAATTTTAAATTCCAGGGACCCAATTCCATTTTTGCAGCTTAACAAAATGTACTGTGCTCTCTGATAATAGAAGGAAGGCTTCTGTAAGTGTCCCGAAGTTATTACAGGGAATATTTGTATGATTACAGCTCTGCTTTAAGAAGCTTGCATTCTGAATAAAACATGCAAACAAAAATAAAACAAATAATGGGTGGGTCCAGGAAAGGGAAAGTGCTTTTTTGTTTTTGTTTTGTGAATTTTTTCACTTGTAACACTTACAGGTATATTTTGGAGTTTTTTTTTCTCTCCTTCTAGATTGCAGAGTTTATTATCTGACTAATTTGAGACCATCCTTTTAACAAATTCTTCACACTTCAGGAAGAAAAAGGAAAACAGAAGGGAGTCATTAATAGGCGTCCAGTTTGGAAAAGATCAGTTTTTTAGCAGAAATGTTGTTTTCTGAACAGTTATGGGGCTTATTTAAGCAGTTAATGATTTTTAAAACTAAATACTTATGAATGAAGAACTGTCAAAGAGAACGTACTACGTGGTCTGATATTAAATAATTTCCATGTTGATGCTCATTAATATTAAGGTCAGCTTCAGGTTGTCCTGCTTCAAGGGAACATACCAGGTAGAAAAGCACCTGAGGTTCTAAGCAGTAGCTTACAGTGCTACATTCTCATCTCACAAAGTTTTTGCATTGATTCATCTCTCTGTGCCTCAATATCTTCATTTGTGAAATATATGTAACTTTATACATACATACATATCCATATATATATATGGATATATGCAAATATATATATATAGCCATCCACTGTCACCCCTGACCAATTTCAAAAATATTGAAAAACAGTGTTGCAAGGAAGAACATGGAAAGAGAGGGATAAGAAAAGTATGGGCTAAAGGAGACTGATAAATAAGGAATAAGTAAAAGTATTTACATGAGGACTTATAGACAAAAGGAAGTAGTCACCAAGGGCTTGTAGCTTGAAGGATAAAAAAGAGAAAATGATCTGTGCCACTTCCCACACAAAGGAGAGAGTAACAAGGAAATCTGATTGTGAGAGAACTGAAGTTGGGAAAAGAAAATAAATCCTTGAAAGAGAAAGAAAGGAAAATGAAGATGAACATTAATGATTGAACTTGGACTAAAGTGTATCCTACAGAAATATGGAAATCCACCAACTGATCTGGAGGACGATAGGAAGACAAATTAGTTTTCAACATGCTGAGTTTGAAGTCACTGCAGAACATCCATGCACAGATGTCAAACTGACATTTGGACAGTTGCAACTGAAGTTTAAAAGAGAGGTGAGAGTTACAGATCGGTTTTGGGGAATATTCTGGAGGTGATAATTGAAGTCATGAAAGTAAGTAGAGTTTCCAAGGGAGAAGGAATAAAATGACATGGAAAAATGTCAAATTTGATGTGACAAAACGTAATCATTGGAATACTTAAATGACCGTGTTCTAAAATAATTTGTGATTTAAGTGTTAAACTAGATATTTTCAAATTAAAAACTGTGAATTTGTCAAAAGAAATATGCACATAATTCTTTAGTAGTTTCAAAAGGAACGCATTCTAGAAACCAAAGCTTTATTCTTATGTCAGCATCAACAATAACATACAACAATGATATACAAGAATTTCTTCCTGGGTTTCAGACATAGACAGATGTTCATTTAAATTCTTGCCCTTCTATTTGATAGCTGCTGTCTGCTTCCTAACAGTATGCTCTTAAGTATTATACAATCATCTTTCTCTTTATAAGGCTGGATTATCTGCTGAGAGGAATCAGGAATTACTGTCTAGAGAAAGAGAGAAGGTTGACCAAGGATAATGCACAGTCTTTGTGGTGGGTGGAAAATGAGGCTCAGGATGAAGATCTTGGATTTATGACGGTGCTAAGCTGCATCAACTCAAAACCTTCTCAGGCGTTATATTCCCAGTTGTCCCAGTGAAAGATAGAGGAGGCCAATTTTAGCATTTGCTCAAGGTCAGGGATCTTGGGCAGATGCTGCAAAAGGAGAGAGGGGCAAGGTTAAGACAGGGGTTCATAGAAGGGTAACAACAGACTCAGTTAGGTAGCAGCGATAGTATGTATAATCTCTCTGTAACAGGTGAAGGAACACCAACGGGTCAGAATTGATAGAGAGACAAGCAGAGAAAGTAGGAGATACTGAGATTAAGAGCTGGAGGTCTCTGAGAGGTGGAAGAGGATGTGTGGTAAGAATGAGGTCATGAGAGAAAAGGACTCATATTTAGACTTTTGAAGTTCTAACAAGTGCAAGATCCTGGATAGGGGAGTGGATGGCTGACGAATGGTCAGCATAGTTAAAAACTTTAGTAACTGTGAGACTCAGTTGTGAGTTGGGTTGCTTATGTCAATGTTGGAAATTTCCTATATTAGCATAAAGGAAGACAGCAATTCAGGCTCTAAAGTCTTTAATGAATAAAGGGAGTGATCAGGAGGCAGGTAACTGTGAGAGGTAGCTCTCAGTGACAAGAAGTATGTTGAAGAGAGAAGGTTTTAGACCAGGATGGAAGAGTAAAGTCTAGAAGAGGTGGTGGATACAGAAGACCAGCTCCTCTTCCTCCAAGCACAGGGACTGTGGGGTCTGAAGGAAAGGGTAGCGTCCTCTTGGAATGACTGCAAAAGAAGCAGCATCCTCGGGGAATGGTCAGATTTCAATGAAGGCAGGAAGTAAAGAGATCATTGAATGAATTATTAACTAGAAACAAATATTCTGGGGAGGACAGGGAAAGGTTGCAGGGGATAGTTTAAAACAGGACTAAAGAAACTTAGAAAAGGGCATAAAGGCAAGTGAGGAGATAGGAGAAGAAAAAGATGTGGGTGGGAGTAGGATCTGGGGGTGAGGACCAAAGACTACAGGACTGCAATGCCTCAAGCACTGCAACATTGTCACTAGCCTCGGGACACCCCTACTCCCTTCTCTGGTAAGTGATAATGGCTACAATGAGGTTTATAAGGTTGGCAACAGCCCTGTTTGAGTAAGTGCCCCCAGGGGTTTCAATGAAGGGAAAGAGACCCAGCCCGGAAGTGGCAGTGATGAGAACTGCACACACACACCCTACTTTTTTCCCTTATATATATATTTAAAAAATCACTAGCAGAGTGTTATTTAAAAGTTCTATTTGTATTACTTTTCCTATTTTGTTCTTTTATGTTCCTCCCTCCTTCACTTTCTATTCCTGATGTTACGCGTCTTTCTGTAGCAGATTCTGCGTGGCACAGATGTCCCATACACTGCAGTGAAAAGGAAATGGTTTCCTTAGCAACAATAACCACACAAAAGCCCGAAGAATTTTCTTTGCTACTCATGTGGCATTTTAGCAGTTTAAGGAATCCAAACAGTAGGAAAGAATAATAAGCATCTGATTGGAACATATAGCAATGGAGATGAAGAATGAATGCAAAAAGGCATCTGTTGTTTATACAGTTGATGGAATGATTTTACGTGACCTGAACTTTAGCACCATGTTTCTTTTCCCTAGTGAAACAGGTAAAATTATACGATATCTAGTTAAGTGGGCTGAAATAAATTCTTTCAGAATAATTTCATTGTCACCGAAGTCTGATGATCCTAAACAAATGAGTTTTCGCACCATTACAAGATAATGTCCTGGGCAATAATAAGATGTATGATAGAGAGAGCTTTTGAAAAGAAATTTGGTTCAAAAAGAACTTCCATGAATTTACATTTCCTAACCACATCCCCCAGAAGGGATTCTTGGAATTTAAATCTCTTCCAGGCTTCTGCTACCAGATTTTTGCTTTGCAGTTTTCCATTTCAGTATTCTAAAGAGAAGTTTGGAGTCATCATGATTATGTCTGAAAATACATCCACTTTCCCTTCATCTCTCTTTTTTGGTGAAAAAAAATTATTTTAAATAAAGGATCATTTGAGTGGAATTTCTTGCCAGAACATTCACAACCTGACAATAGTGGTAGTAGTAATAGTAGTAGTGGTAATAAGAGCATGAGAAAGGAAAAAAGGGAATTTGCAAATATGCACAATTATTACATTTGATAGGAATGTTTCTAAGTTCTCTATTAAAGTTTTAACATACTGCTGAAACACCCTGGCAAGATGAAGGAGATTACTAGTTTAGGGGAAATTTCATTTGGACTCCTGGAAGGACTGCTGCCCAGAGATCATGAGTCCTCTGTGCAGGGAGGGCTCAAAGGCCACATGGGACATCATGCACCTTCCTGAGTCCGTCCACTGTGACAATTAGTGGAGTCTCCTCAAGCATTTGGCCATTAGGTTTATGAGGCAAAGCAACATTGATTCTAGGATTATGAGTTTTGGGAAACCAGGAGCATGGAAAAAACGATAAACTAGGGCCACTCAAGAGATTTAGGAAATGAGCCAGAGCTGAGGCCTCAAATAAAAATTAACTCAGTGCCATATGACCTCAGTCATCCAGAGCCATGTTTTAAATCCCCGGGCAAATGGCTTTTCTCAGAGGTGACTCTAAATGCTGTGATAAATTCTGTTGGTAGAAGGACTAAGTGCTCCTTCAAAGATAAAATACCCACATTCTTTTCCAGATCACACCTTTCAAATCAAAATACCCGATGCCTATGTTGAGTCTGATCTCAACAGGTGCAGTCATTGGAAAGAAAGGGTGTAAAGTTGAGACAAGATTATAGTTAAAATATTAAACAATAATATATCAAAAGAAAGCCATAGTATCTTACCATAAATAGAGTGAGACTGAAAACAAGTCTGAGTCTATAAGACTCTTTTAAATTCGATTAATTCATAATTTGGGGTCTAAATTAAATGTGAAGAGATCAAAGTACTATTTGAATAGGGTTTTTTTTAATTGGTAACACTTGTATTAGAAGAACATGATTATTTTGTATGATAAAAGGGAAACTGTAAATTTTCAAATTTTGTGCATATGGTAGATACAGCAACTCTAAAACATCACCACCAAATATGCTATGCCATAAGCAAGTTTGGTTGGGCTGGATAATCGTGGAAGAACACTGCACACCTGTCTGGTGATCTGACGAGATCCTCTTTGCAGGAACAATCAGCCCCATGGAGACTAGCTCTGCTTTTACTCTGCCCAGTGTTTCAATAATACAGGAGTTAATTCTATTTAATCTGTGGTGTTAGATCAACCCTAGAAGTCAACATCCTACATTTCACATATACTAAAACATAAGGAAAATATTCTGCTTCACATTAAATGTTACTACAACCGAATACTTGGAAGTTACTGTGGTGATAACAGGGATCTTAATTCTGCCCAATGATCCAGCTGTTTATCAGTTTTAATGCTGATACAGTTTCAGTTTAGCAAAGGAATTTGTATAATTTTTGAAGTTCTTTGTAAGTAGATTATGTTTTTATACGCATTTTTAATATAAGGAATTAAAAGCTGTAGTTCTATTGTCATTAAAAGCTTCAGCTATCCACTTATACAAAAAGTGATTAAAAAGTGATGTCAAAATATGTTATCCTCTGTCTACACAATCTTTAACATTCATTTAAATTAGTTAAAGTACATGCTGCTGTCATTTATCTCTGAATTCCAATTATAACACTATTTCTTAACTCAGAGTAAGTTACTTCATCCCTTTGGTCTGCTTTCCTTCAATAATAAAGTGGTTATGGTGTTACTTAACTTGCAAAATTGGCATAATGGTTAAATAAAAAATTAATATATATAAAATGTCCAAAAATGTCTTCCCCATACAAAGCACTTTATAACTGTTCTTCTAGGTTATGTCCAGGTATTTATCTTCATACACTGCATCATTAAAACGTATCAATGAAAGATTAAAACATTTGCTTTTCGTTTAATTTTCTTGTCACAGACTACACAGCCTTACTGTTGGACTTCCTTCAGAAATTTCTCACATTTTCTCACTTTTCAACTCATGTCACTAATACTCTACTTTGTTCTAGTCCTGTTAAGACTCTTACTGACAGAGAAGCACCATTTAGTACTTCCCAATTTTAAATTAAGAAAAATGGAAAATGTGTTTACAAATTCGTTTCCTTCTTTGTTCAGTCAAAGAACATTTAGAAAGCAGTTGAGTGCCTTAAAACGGCGTGGTTTTGGCATCCCAGGCTGCCACACATTAGCTCTGTGGTACAGACAGATCATTAAATCTCCCCGTGCCTCCGTTTAGTCATCTGTAAAATGAGGATAATGCTTGAGCTGGGCATTGCAGAGAACATTGCAAAGATGCTGATTCCAGGAAGGTCATGAGGCTGAAATTGAGCTGACACTTGGGAGGGTCGTTCAATGACCAGGGGAATTAAGAAAGTCAGAGACATGGGAATAGCTCTTTAGATGACATCAGCAGGAAAATGTCCTTTTATCTCCAACCTGTTGCTCACAGAACAGTGTGAGTCAAGGTATGGGAGTAGGAAAGCTGAGAGCATGTCCAGGAAGTGGTATGGAATGAAGTCCATTTTTCTTGGACATACATGGTGATTCAGGGATGGAATGAAAGAAGCCTGAAACATCAGGCAGAGGACAGATCCTAGAAGCCTTGACAATCTGCAATTCTGACTATTTTTTGGAGAGTGTTAGGAAAGGCATGGAGGTGAGAATGCTCACAGAAATGGTGAGAAGGAATAAATTTGTGAAAAGTATACCGGCAAGACTGATCCTAACCTTTTTTTAGGTCAACCATTTATTATGGTGAAATTTCAGTGCTGAGAGGACTAACAAAGTTTTCCAGCCAGGATGACTGAAATGATAGTGCTATTATCATCAGCCATGGTAGGAAAAAGGAGGAGGATGGCCAAATATGCCCTACAGTTACACCCAGAGGTCAGGAGAAAGGAGACTCCTGAATGAAGAAGCTGCATATGATAGAATCCATACAATATGTAATACTGTGGACATGTTTAAACTCCTAACATTATTGAGAAGTTCCATCAGATAACATGCCCTTTTAGATCTTTATCATCACTTTTATAATTTAAATGACACAGCTGATTTTAAAAAAGCAGTTTTTCTCATGACTAATCAATAATACATAAAACTATTACCCACAGAATCAAGAACTAGAAAAAGATTATGCAACTAAACTAAAGAATCTTAAAAATAAAGCCTAATGCCTAGAAGGCTGAAATTTTATTCTACTTCTGTCCTAGTTTCTCATGTTAGATGTGGAAAGTAACCAACTCTTGTTCTGAGCTCATTTCTCCTTTTTACAAGATGGGCTTAAAAAGTCTGACTTTGTATCAAACATAAAGTTTATAATATTACTTAAATGAAATTAATATAAAATATGAGAAAACATGTAGTTTACAAAAACAGAGGCTTCTCTACTACAGCCTCTTTATTCTAGCATTTCTAGATAATTAACTCTGAAAAAGTAAATTCAGAATTGATAGGCAACCTTGAATTTCAAGCTTTTATTTCTCTTTACTTTTTCTTCTACTTTTCCTTTTATTTTTTTTTTGACCATTTCAGAAGAGAGAAATATGGAACAGACTCTTGAATATCAGAATGCCCATGGAACTACTTTATTCCAGGTAGCAAGTGAGTTTACACAAAAAGAGACGTAGCCAATTTTCTGAATTCCTTGAAAACCTCAATAACAATAAACAGCCCATCACTATACCTACAACCAACCACAGTGCATGCCATATGAGTGGTTTAAGTTTTTTCTCTCACAAAAATTTCTGATCATGTTAACTTATACATCAAGTATCCTATGAGACATTTAAAGGAAAAGAGATTGCAAAAAAATCAACTCTTTAATTAGGTTGTACCTACATTTATAAGGGGTAAATATTTTGTAGGTGTTAGAACACCCAGCTTCCTTCTCCCTCTAATCTACTCAAGAACATCACTTCTGTGGTTGCTTCTATTTATCCTTACATCACCAGTTTCCCTCTGTTTACTGGACTATTCCAACCACATACACACATTTCAGAATATCTGCAGTCATTAAAAAAAGAATCCTATTTCCACCCCACATCTCTCTCTAGCAATCACCCCACCTCTGTTTCCCTTAGAATAAAACCTCTTAAGAGTACTCCATACTCAGTTTTTTTTCCAACCTTTCTTTTTGGATCATTTCTGGAACCCATTCCAATCAGGTTTTGGTCCACACCATTACAATAAAATTCCTCTTGTTCTAGTTACCAAGACATATACATTATGAATCCAATGATCCCTTCCCAGTCTTCACCTTATTTGGACTTTTAGTGGCATTTGAGATAGTAAGTCTCTTCCTGAAGCACCTTTTTCAGGTAACTTCTACAAATTCACACCCTCCTGGTTCTCTTCCTATTTCACTCATTACTGCTTTTCAATCTCTCTTTCTGGTTCCTTCTCACCTTCTCAAACTCTAAACGTTTAAGGTCCCCAACGATTGGTTCTCAGACAACTTCATTTTTTATCTACATAGTCATTTCCTATATTAAGTGCCTTTTAGAATCTAACAACTTTCAAATGTATATCCTATCTCCAATCTTTCCTCTGAACTCCAGATTCACAAATCTACCTGCCAGGAGCACATCTGAACATGGATGTCTTATAGGCATTCCAAGCTTTGCATGCCCTAAACTGAACTCTGGATTCTCCATTCCACCTTCACAACCTACACATCCTACAGTTTCCCCCTTACTAAATAGTAACTCTAACCTATGAGGTGACTAGGCCAAAAATACTGGAGTCATCTTTGATATTTTTCCTTTTTCATATATCTCATATCCAATTTTGCCATTATACCTTTAAAATATATCCTGAATATGACTTCTCCTTTATTTCACAACCAACCTTCTGAGTCAAGTTACCAAACAACTCTTTTCTCACCAGTCCCCCTGCTTTCATCCTTTGTCTCCACTCTTCAGTCTAGACTCCACCAGAAGCAAGAGTGATCCTTGTAAAATGTAAGTCAGATCATGTCACTCTTCTTCTCAAAACCCTCATAAGTCTCCTGACCTCGTTCTGAGTGACAGTCCAAGTCCTGGGCCCCCTTCTCTCTTGCTCTTCTTGCCCCAGCCACCCTGTTTTGCTTGTTATTCCTGGAATATTCAGCACAGGCTCTGTCTTCAGGCCTTTGTACTCGCTGTCTGCCTTGACTACATTTACCTTCCTCCAAACATCAGTCTAATCAATCCCTAACTTTATTAAGGACTCTGTTCAGATGTCTCCTTACCAGAGAGGTCTTCCCTGACCATGCACCTTGACCACAGTAAGTGACTCCCTAACTCACATACACATACACACACACACACAGAGTCACTCTTCCCTTGCTCTACTTCATTTTCTTCATAGCCTTATCCCTTCCTAACATTTTATTATTTTTATTTATTCATTTATTTATTTATATGGAATTCACATCTCTGAAATGCAGGTTCATGAGATCTGGGATTTATTCTGTTCTGTTCACATATACATTCCAAGTGCCTAGAACATTAACTAAATGTTTAAATGAATGAATAAACAGTACTTACTATCACATGTCCTCATGTTTTATTTGGACTTGTTTGTTACACACACATGCAAAGACACATACTCAAACACACACTAATGGCAAGCCATTGTTAGCTCTAAAGTTCATGTTAAATGTCTAGGCGTATGGGAAATCAGACTTTTGAGGGTAAACTTATATTTTAATTTAAGTCACATCCAATATAATTTGCATTTAAAATAATTTTCTGGACAAAAAGAAGAAAAAAATTAAAACATTAAATCATGCTGACTGCAATATTTAAAAAAAGTTTATGACTTTTATTTTGCTTTAAACTAATATACAATTTGTATGCATGCAGGAAAATTACACAATCATTAAGTGTACAGTTTGATGAATTTTCATAAAGCAAACACACAAATGAAGACATAAAATTTTCTCAGGATCCCAGAAGTCTCTTCTGGACCCTTCCCAGTCACTACACCCTGCCCAAAGTAAACACCACTCTGATTTCTACCACCATTGATTACTCTTGTCCTTTTTTATTTTAAACTTAATCTAAATGAAATTATACAGTATATATTCTCTTTGTGTGGCTTTTTTTTTTTTTTTGGCTCAGCAGTTTGTTTTTGAGATTCTTCTATGTGGTTGTGGGTAGTAATACTTTCATTGATCTCGTTGCTACACAGAAATCTATTAGATGGATATTTCACAACTTAGTTATTCATTCTTTTGTCAATAGATATCTGGCTTATTTCCAACTCCAGACTATTAAGAGTAGAGCATCTTTGCCTATTCCTGTTCTTTGAATACCTATGCAAATTTTCTAACAGGTAAGAAAGAAAGGAATAGCTGGGTCAGATGTAGACGTATGTTCAGCTCTAGGAGATATTGCCAAACAATTTGCTTTCTTTGCAATTAATTCTTACCCAATTCACTAAAATCTGGACTTTGCCTCCTCTAGGTCAGTAAATCTTGTGACTATTCTTGAAACATTAATGTAATTTTATAGCTTTGAAATTTAAAATCATTTAAATAGAGCAGGGTTCCTAAAGTGTAGCCAGAGAACATCAATTCTGAAGATAATAAATAGGAAAAAAAAGAAAGAAAAGAAGCTTCATAGACAAATAAAGTAAGGAAACAGCCAAATAAAAGAAAAATCTTTTAAGGCACGTGTTCTTAGATTTGCTATTACCTAACTAATGTGCATTGACTGTTGCAGGAGTGAACTACAGTGTGCAGCACTCAGACAGGAATTTTATGTGTGACAGAAACCTTTTTCCCCTACAAAGTGACTTTTAGAGCTATAGGTCCAGAGAATACACTGTGAGAAATACTGGGCAAGAGTATTTGCTCAATGATTACCAGAAATAGCCATAATTCTTAAAGACTGCTCTGACTCAAGCACTAGTAACATACCAAATGCAATGAAATGCTTTGTTTCAGATTATTTATGTATTTTACCCTTCTTTGTTTTGATTTAATACATCTTTGAGTCCTTCTCCCATTGTTCTGTACCATAAATTCATTCACAAATTCAATGTCTGTGTCAGTCTTTAGCCCCTGACATCACAAGTCTAGTTGTAACAATTCAGTACTAAATTTTTTTTGAAGGATTATAGGGCTGAAGCAAAATTAGGTTTCTTAAGATTGTGCATATTTTAGCTTGAGCAAATAAAAGTGCTCAAGCTTTTATCATGTATCTATTTATAGGCTGGTCTTACAATCCTTGTTAGCTTCTTGAAGTAAAATGTGCTTGGTCATGTTGATTAGTTGAAATAAACGTGTTACCCTTGGGTATATTGGAATTATTATCACCTTCACTCTCCAATGTGTAAATTACAGATAAAGAAGCCTCCTAAGTTTCCTGCAGAAGCAGTATTTCAATCGAGAGAGAAAATAATCTAATCAAATGTGATCTCCTGGATCTAATTCTCAATATTAATACAAGAATGACTGAGAGAATGGGGCTTTCTGGCTCCTATTCTCAGTTAACTTGAATTCAGTATACTATACTTTGGAATGAATATTGGATTTCAATAAAGAACATTTGGGGAATTTGAAACCCAGAAAGCAAGGAAGGCATCCAAATTTATGATGGCTCAAAGATGCTTGAAAGAGCAATTTATGCCAGATCAAATACCATTTAAATGGGTTGTAGACTACTGGGAAAAAGTGTTTCTAGAACATCTTATACTTCCAAAATGCTTTCAGTCATTTTTAATAGTCATGTTGGGTGGATAGTTATAATTGCATCTGACAAGAGCAGCTCAATATGACAAGTGACATTCAAGAGACTTTATGGAAAATAAAATTATTCTAAGGTTTATTTGATCATGGAAATAACAGGAATAAACAATAGGAGGAAAATACAGAATAAAAAGAAAAAGTGGAGGAAGAAATATACATGGGAAAGCAAGGACAATACTTTTGGATATTTAATTTTCTAATGAGCTTTGTCTAATGACTAGTTTCTTTCAAACAAACATCTGGTAGCAAAAACAAGGCTTGAAAGTTGCTGTAATAATAAAATATATATTTACCATAAAATTTTTATTTTATAGACCTAGAATGTTTCCAGAGAATTCTAATATTCAGTTACTTATCTAGCAAAGTCCTGGCATGTATCTAATGCCTTATATATGGTCTTATATATGCATCAGTTATTAACACTATTAATCCACCATTCTTCAAAAGTTTTGGAAGTATATATAAATTGCAGATTTAAAAGGCGTAAGTGTTATAACAAATGGTTTCCAACACTACAAATCAAAAGAAGATGAGAGACATGCTCCTAACATGAAATAAGAAGTAATAACAAATGACCAACGGGGAAAATAAATCTATTTTGCTGCTTGTGGGTCATTAGTGGTTCAGCAAAGATTCTCAGTGGCTTTCATGTTGTCTCTTACTGAGCTCCTCAGAGCTTATGACTCATCTAATGCTGTGTAATTGATTATGGAGGAAATCAAGGTATGTGCTATCCTTTAAATTATGGCAACTCTACAAAATACTCACACAAACCAAAGATAGGAAGTGATTTGACAGTTTCTTTAGGTAAATCTAACTTTAATCCTTAGTAAACTAGATAAAGCATATTAGACAGAGCTAAATGTCCGTAGGCATACTATTCTGTTATCCTGATGTTCCCCAGTGAACCATTCCTCCTAGTATCCATATCCTTGTCTAGAACTTTCCCACACTGACTCCGGTTTGACCATGTGACTTACATTGGCCAATAAGACATTGGCAAACACAGCTCAAGTACAGGATTGATAAGTGCTCACACACTGGGACATGTTTTCTTAGAGTGCTCCCTCTTAGAACTTAGCCATCATGCCAAGGAAGTCCAAAGTATCCTGCTGGATTCTAAGAAGACACTTCCTAATATGCAGAGGGAAATCACATGGAAGAAAACCGAGGCTCCCCAGCTGGTCTCCCCTGCTGAATGTGATCATGTGAGTGCCTCCAGTCAAACAATATTAATCAGCAGAACTGTCCAACTGAGTCCTGCCAACACACAGACTCATGGGAAATTTAAAAAACCAATGCTGTTTAAGCCACTGGATTTTAGAATGGTTTTATTCATGGCAACAGGCAGCTGAAACAATAGATACTTCAGGGGAAATCACAGCATTAACTTATCTTTATATAATACTTAAAATTTTTGATTTTTTTTTTGGAAAGTAATATATTCACATAATTAAAACAGTCAAATGTCCTACAAAGTTATAAAGATGACAGCAGTTTCTTTATTATTGTATTATTTTAATTTGAGGTGGGAGGTAATTAGGTTTATTTATTTTTAGGGGAGGTACTGGGGATTGAATCTAGGACCTCATGAATGCTAAGCATGCGTTCTATCACTTGAGCTATACCCTCCCCACCAGCGATTCCTTTACTTAACCCCTAATTCCTCTCCCTAGAGGCAACCACTATCTACTCTGATTTTGTTTTTGTCATTTACTTTGATATTTATTTCCATTTCTTGTATTACTCTTGACTTACCCACTTTAAACATTACTTATTGGTATCACACTATGGCAAGAGTCTTCATCTCTCTTACATGATTCCTCACTACTCTTTCAAATTTCTTATTAAACCAATATTCTGCTTTATATTTGAGCATATATTGTTCACTGCTTAGGAGAGTAGTTTAATTATGTAATATTTCCTTTCTTATTCAAGTTTTGTTCTCCCTGTTTGTTTTATTTTGTCATTGTTATTTTAAATTACTAATTGCTCATTATTCCCAAATTCTTCAACAACCCCTTTCCATTATTTCCCACATACTCAAACCCATCAGGTAATTCAACAGTTTCCTTTTTCTCTTGCAGACTGATTTTCTAGAGCACCCCCTCCCTCCAGTCTCTTTTCTCTGATCTGAAGTGTTTGTTTTCTTAATTTGCTGTTCAGCTGAAACCTCCCTTTACCATTATCTTGGCATTTTCTAGACTCAGTCCTTCATGAAAGCCTCCATTTCCTGGAACCCCTGGTTCTACTTTTTTTGGTTTACACTTTTGTTTTGGAGGATCAATCTTCCTGTAGTTTCTTAAGAAATGGTTTATATATTTTCCCACTTTTGCTATCATCTAAGTGATGTTAAGGGAGAAAGCAGAGATTTAACACACTTGTTCCTTGTGCCAAATTAATTGCATGACTTTTATTTTCTAAACAGGTGAAACTGCCATTGGTAAGAATGGAGTTGTAACTGATTAAGAGCCATGTAATGTAATAATGGATTTGTTTAATATATAGTCAAATCTTGGCACTGGGTAAATACTAGAATACATCAAGCAACTGACAATCACTACAGTTTTGTGAAGTAGAAACCATTCTGGTCCAATCTGAATTCTTTCTAAAATAGAATTATAGTACTCATCATAGGCAAAAATGATGAATGCAACCTCCAATGAAATGTTATGAGGCACGTTGATTACAGGGAGGCATTCAATTCCAAATATAATGTTAGGCATCGGTAAGGTGATGAGGGTAAATAACTGTTTTGTATGCAGAGAAGAGTTACAATTCAAATAACCTACTTTAGTAAATGTATTATGTGCTATCTTGAAAAATGTTCAAAATCATGCTTAAATCATGCTTTCTCTATAATGTCATTTCCCTGACTTGTCAGCCAGAAATTAATCTCACTCTCTTTCTACAAATATTTGCTATCTACACCTGTAGTTTCTAGTGTTTTTAACTCCATCAAATGAAAAATGCTTCCCGACTGGGTCTCTCTTCCCCAGGTGAAGTAACAACACAGGTTTGCTAACATTTTTGGCCCAGTAAGGATATTAAATAAACAAACAAACAACCCCACAACATAACAGTAATCAACTGTCACTATTATTCCATTTAAAAAAAGCTAATAACTACAACAATTTGAGAAACAAAAGAAATAGCAAAATATTTGATTATAGTCCAAAGTATAAAATAAATAGCCATGAGTCCAAATTGACAAGATGTTTGAATAAATAAGTAAGTAGGGGGGATAGAAAAATCTCCCGAAAAGATGAATTCCATGTAATTTACATTGATTCTCATCCCCCAAGGAGGTGCTGCATCACCTCCTGCATCACTCTCCACCTCGCACGTGTGGGCTGCACATAGTGACTTTCTTCCAAAGATTACAGTATGGGAAGGGTGTGGTGTGGGGTGGGAGTTTCCAGCGAAGAGACCCCCAAAATAACACTCAGTCTCGTGATCAAGCATAATATCAACAATGATAAGTCACAGGTCAGGTTGATCCTATGGACCCTTGATAACGATGTGTTGAAAATGGCACTTCATTGTATGGTCTCCCTCCCTTTAAACCTACAACCACAGTCTAATCATGAGGAAAAAGTCAGATACATTCAAACTGAGAGACATTCTAAAAAATACCTTACCAGTACCTCTCAAAACTGTCAATGTCAATAAAAATAAGGAAAAGTCTAAGAAACTATCATAGCTTAGGGAGATGTGATAACGAAATGTCATGTGGGGTCCTGGATGGGGTTCTGGAAGAGAAAAAGGACATCAGGTAAAAACTAAGGAAATCTGAATAAAGTATGGACTTTAGTTAATAACAATGTATCAGAATATGTTCATTAGTTGTAACAAATGTATTAATGTCAGATCAAAATGGAAATTGGATGTAGGTATACAGAATCTTTCTGCATTATTATTGTAAGTTTTCTATAGATCTAAATCTCTTCTTGAATAAAATGTTTACATAAAAGCTACCGTAACAGTAGAATAAAGGCAATTCTTTAAATTCAGTAGGGGAAAAGACAAACAAGTAATAACAAAAACTCTACAATGCACTTATTTTTTTTCCTTGGAGCCTTTTTAAGATTCTAGAACTGGCTTTTGGGACATTTTGGTCTCTACTATGCTGTGATCTTCATTTGTGGTACTGTTGTGACATGTACAATCTTCTTCCCTTGAGGAGCTTACTATTAAATGGGGTTTTAAGTTGACTTTATCTTTTTTATATGTATATTTAACACTGTGCCTTCCACATGATAGTTTCTGAATAAGTAAGATATTTTCCATATAATTGTATTGTTTCACCCCATTCAATGGGACAAATAAAAGAAATATGCAGATAAAACTTAAGTAGGTGTTATTATTAAAGATATGAAAAACAATTAAAATTCAAAATAATTGATGTGATAAAAAGAATCCTCAAATATGAGAATGCTGGACATATGTGGTCATTTTCTAATCAAAATATAAAAACAATAACAACAAATAAGGTATGACATCTAAGTTGAAAAAAGTTTAATATGAAGCAGTAATAATTATTGTGATGAATTAGAAATAGGCAATATCACAAAGATTGAATTACACTTTTGAAAAGGGAGAAAAACTCAATTTTATGGGGTTTTTTTTGTTGTTATATTTTACAATTTATCTATACTGACCATGCCATATTTCCTTAACTGGAAGAAGAATCAGATTAAATTAAAAAAGAAAATAAATCTTATTTGTTAAAACTTTTTAAATTGAAGTTATTTAAAAGAGAGATTCTTATTCTTGTTTGGGGGTTCATTATTATGATGGGAAACAGTTATTATTGTGCATAAAGGACCAAAGAAAAGAACATTCAATTGTAGTCTCTATATTTGTATATTATATTGGTTTTCACGTTAAAATGAAAAATTTGGCAGACGGTAGGTAAATTTCTTTGGATGGTCATGAAACGTGGTTAAAGATTACTAATCTTTCTTTCTGGTTGTATTTAAAACAAGAATGAAAAGCTCAAAATCCATAAACCCCAAGAAAGAAGAGCCTGAGGACATAAAAAAGAATTTATGGAAAAAAGGTTTTTAAAAACCTTTTTTGTTCTGTTTGTTTGTTTGCTTTTTTGATAGAGAAAGATAGACACAAAGGAGAAAGGAAGCAGAGAGGAAGAAAGAGGACTCCTCTGGAGATCCTAAATGCAAGACATCGTCACACTGTTACTGGAACTGTAGATGTGAGGGTGTTAACACTTTTTATTCCTCCATTTGAAATATTAATTAGCTCATTAACTACTGTTCCTGGCTCTCACTGGGGGAGCAGGGCAGTCACTCCTCTGGGCTGACTAGATGAAAGAACAAAACAAGAATGCCACCAAGCATCCCAAGGAACTTTTCCTTTTCCAGATCCAATAGCCTTATCTCCTAGGTTAGATATTTACATATTTGTTTTTCTAAAGGATTTTCCAAATAACTTTTTGTCTTCACTGCAAGTTCCACTGCCTGGAACATCCTCACCTGAGGTCTCTCATAGGCAGGTTTCTGCTCACACATCAAATCTCACCTCTATGGCTAACTCCTTTCTGAAACCTTCCCCAAGTCCAGTCATGATAACATTCAACCTTCCTGTAGACCTTATTTAAGCTCCATGGAGACTGCAGCAATGCTGATCTTGTTCAGTTATATTCCTCATAATACACATTGGCTAATACACAGAAGGTGCTTAATATTTATTGGATATATGAATGAATGACAAGATGGGTAGATTAATATTCTACATGTTTGCATGTCTGTATCCAACTAGATGTAAGATACTGGAATTCAGGGACCAACTACTTGTTTATTAATCTCCAATACCCAATATTGTACATGTGGACATTCTCAACAAGATATTTGGTAAAACATAATTTAGGATTAAATATTTACAAGTAATATATATTTTTATAAGTAATACTGTAAATGTATGTGTGTTTGTGATTAGGTGTGTATATATTTTACAGAGAGATGCTCGTCAAAAGCCTTGACATAAGAAAAATTACTTTTCCTTTTGAATTTTAAAATCTAAAATCAACACATGATGATATCAGAAACATGCATGCTATCCTAAAAAAGAATCACTTACAGACCAGAGCAGTTTTATCATGGACTTGTTAGAAGATGAAATAGATTCAATGAAAAACAAGAGGGACAGTGATTACAGTGCTTGAACAGCTTATTCAAAACCAAGTAATGACTTGCATGTTTAGTCACATGTTACTCACAGATCAATCTACAAATGATATTTCACAATTACTTCCTATCGGTGAATATAATGCAATCCAGACAGATTGTCAAGACATAATAATAAGAACCAGGATACTTCATCCCAACTGGGCACAGACCACAGACAGAGTTCAGGATATCAAATTTTAGTATAATCTAGGTATAATATGGGGACTGGTCCAACATCCTTATGATCATCCTTAGCTGCTAAGTCTGGTTAGAAAAAAACTTTAGCTAGTTCAGGCAATGACTCTCAAAGCACTCTGTAGGAATCTTAAGTGGATTCAGATCCCTGCAAACACTCCATTCAGTATCAGAAAGACCAAAAAGGCTGGGTTTTATTTATTTCTATCAAACACTGAGGAGGACAAACTTTACTAATATAGTTTATTCTTGATTTTTAAATTATTTTAAATCAAAGTCATAAAAAAGTTCAGTCTGGCTTGTCTATTGAGTAGATAGCATTCTACTTCCTTCCCCATCCCAACAAACGTAATGATAATATGAGTACAGATGATGACAGTTCATTGTTAATTTCAATAGGATTCCCGACTTATTGCCAAATTAAAACATTTAGTTCTCAATTATAGTCTTTTTGAATTATGATGGTGGTGGGTGGCTAGTGATGCATAATTTCAACTTCTACTTTTCAACAAAATGCTCAAAAAACACACAAAGAGATGAGGTTATATCAGCCAAAAAACCCAATATTAGTTAATATTTGGTGAAAATCAGGAGAAATATCTCCTCAGAGACCCTGAGGCAGAGCTGTAAGCCAGGGCTGAGTGTGGGAGATGTATAAGTACACTGACTACAACCACTACCTCCTCCGGGATGCCTGGCCTTCTCCAAACAGAGAAAGCAAAGGCAACCTCTTGCCTCTCTCCATCTACTAGGGCCTTCATACACACATACACACACACAGTCACTGACATTATTAGCCTTTTCTATCCATTCGAAATTCATGTTTCCCAGTAATGCAATCCCAGCAGTAGGTACAGCTATGCATAGCTAGTATATGGTTAGAACTTTGGCTGTAAGTCAATAGTAGGTAGGGGCAAAAGCCACTCTTTAAGAACACTGCTCTTTAAAGAGTATTAACTCATCACTTAATTTTTCAAGAGAAAAATTACAAACTAAATAATGCAGTGATGAACTTCCTTCCCCATTTACACAATTAGGTAGCAAAAGAAAACCTTCCTTGTTCAGTTCAGCAAAGTAAATTAGATTTTTTAAAATGGCTTGATACTGGAAATGTAGCATATGCCCAACTAGTTTTCAGGCACAAGGTCTGAAAGGGTTGCTTCTAAGAGCAACCAAGTGGAAAGTGAAGGAGAACAGAAACATGTGTTGGACAAATAGTAGGTCTGGATATCCCTCTCCTCCTCAGTGAACAGAAAGCCTCCACTTGGGATCTGTTAAATGATTCTGCCATATAAAAGAATGAGACTATTGCACCCTGGGTGTAAATGAAAAGCAAAAGCAGATTTTGGAAATGGAATGTGGATGGAAGTGACGTATGCTATTTCCAGGCCTGATTCTTAACAATTTCCTAGGCAATCCTTGACTCCTTTTCCCTGATAGCCAAATGCAGACAATTCCAGATTAGGAGCTGTGTGAAGATGGTGCAGATGCAGGATGGAAGGAGTCTCATCCCTAAGTAAACACTTGAAAGAGAGCTACCTAACCAGAAATACTTGTCTTAGACTGTTGCTTGAGCTAGAAATAACATTTTATTGTGTTAAGCCACTGAGATTTTAGGACATATTTATTATAGAAGCTAGCATTACATAACTACAATGCTAATGAAGGTTCCTTGGGGAAAAAATGCGATCAGTGATGTAGTTCAATTTTCAAAGATGAATATTAGGAAAAACATCTACATCATATGATACTTCAGAAAGGTCTATGTTTCTGAATATGGCTCTGCCATTATGTCACTAGGACTTGAGTAAGTCACTTAACAATCTAGACATCTAGGTTTCCTACGTTAAAGTGTTTGCAACAAGTTGCCCCTAAGTTAGTTGCTGCTTAGCTTTCCCCAGACTGAAAGTTCTGTGTTTTTTTAATCACAAGTGAAAACTCTAAGTTATTGTTGGTTACTGCTCAAGTCGGCAATTAAAAGGTATGAGTATAGAGAAAAAACAGGGGTTATTTTTAATAACCCACCTTGAGATGACTTGCTGAAAAGCTTTGTACCAAAATATGTGTGAAACAGAACTCTGCCTTTTCAGAGTAAAGATAAGCTCTCTGAAAAATTATTATGAGAAATATAAGCATTCTTGGAAAAGGATAAAATTCAAGATTTCCCCACAAATATATCAATGAACTAAAAATACATCTTGTTTAAAGCAACATCAATCAGGGAACAGTACGATGAAAGTCAAGGTTAGATTCCAGTTGAATACTTTAAGAAATAGCCAAAAAGTCTGAAAGTACTACCCTAATAACCTCAGGGGAGACTGCAAATGAAGACTTGTTATTTGTTCATTTATAATTAGAATCAGTAATATTCTGGACAGTATTGAAGAGAACAATCATATATTGGCAGGGAAGAAGGAGATGATAACCTAAAGGTCACTTTCATTTCTCTTGTTTATGGTAATTGAATCTTTATGATGGAGAATTCAGGGAAAGCCAAATGAAGACAATTGCACCTTGTGCACGGAGCCCACATGCCCTTACAGAATAAATTACACAAGTGCTCAGCAGCAGAGGTCACCAAGCAAGCAAAGGTTTATGACGAGAAGCTTATGTAACTCGTGTGTGATGGGGAAAAAACAAAACAAAACAAAATATAACTGCAATAAAAAAAAAAAAAACATTTAGACACGAGAGCCCTAGCTCAGGAGAACTGCTTTCGTAAGTTCAGCACTGGGGATATTAAATTCCTTTGAATGGAGCTTTTTCAATTAGAGCAGGAGTCAATCTTAAGAACAGGGCGGTGGGTGAGAGGGGTGTGGGTTAGACTAATGGATGTGGGGAGAAGGCTGGAAGTCAGCACTCACAAAGGAAAATATTATTTTCCCACAGAAAACTGTGAACGCCCGAAAAGTCCTCTGCACAACATCAACATAGAGCGGGGCACATGAGGTACGTGGGTGATGGAGATGGAATGCAATGTAGGTCTAATGCAGCTGTAATTTAGGGATGGTAATAGTCATCGCCTGAGAACTTCCGCTGCTGAGCTGTGTGAGGCAGGGAGCTGGTGCTTTGTAAGCACTGCATGAGCTGGGGAGGTGAGGCAGGGTGAGGAGAGAGTGCCTGAGCTTTGGGTATCAGCCAGACCTTGGCTCAAATCTCGATTCCGCCACTAACTAGTTGTTTTAATGTCTAATGTTAATGACTTAGCTGTTTAATGGCACGTTCCTTCGCCACTCAATTTCCTTACCTATAAAAGGGATATAATAACATGTACATCACGGGGTTTTTGTGAGATTTAAATGAGGCTAAAAATGTGTAGCAGGATATCCAGGCTGCACCTAAGCTGTGTCTGCTACTAGGACTTAAATATATTTGGAAAACTCTAAGGAAATGGTGAAGTAGGCTCTGCAGGAGGCTACTATTTGCATGAAGAATAGAGGGGCCTCCGGAAAATGACCTTCTGAGGGAAGAAGAGCTAACTTGAGCCTGTAATGGTCTCAGAGGCCATGGGGGAGAAATGATTTTGCACAGCTTGATGCCTGTCATTCCAATCTATCACTGTCACCCCTACCCCTAGATTCATGTCTGTAACTAAGGGAGATAAAGGGCGGTGAACAAACCCTGAAGGGCTCTTTCTCTAAAACCCTGTTAGACTTTGGGACATAGAAAACCTCACTTTGATACTCATTTAAGGAATGGATATGACTCTTTTAGGTACCTCATAAGTGGAATCATGCAGTATTTGTCCTTTTGTGACTGGCTTATTTCACTCAGCATAGTATCTTCAAGCTTCATCCATATTGTAGCATGTGTCGGAATTTCCCTCCTTTTAAAGGCTGAATACTATCCCATTGTGTGTACATAACACACACTCTGATTCATTAATCTGTAGATGGAAACGGGTTCCTCCCACTTTTTGGCTGTTGTAAATAATGCTGTTATAAACATGGTGTACAAAAACCTATTCAAGTCCCTGTCTCCAATTCTTTGGGTATATATCAAGAAAGGTAATTGCTAGATCATACGGTAATTCTATTTTTAACTTTTAGAAGAACTGCCGTACGCTTTTCCATAAAGGCTGCACCAGAAGTGCACAGCGTTCCAATTTCTCCACATCCTTGCAAACACTTGTTATTAACTTTTTAAAAAAATAATAACCATCCTAATGGCTGTTCTGACTAAGAGCTTTTACCACTGCCTAATGAGAGCAATGATGGGAAGCTAAAAAAAAGAATCACAGAGCACTTATATATGTGTTCTGTGTAAATTGCTGCTTATATTTAAATCAACTTAGTCATCTAAATGCAATTCATTTAAAAATGTGGTTCAGTTCTTCCAACCTAGCATTTGTCTGTAGATTTCCAGTTAACTCTATTTCAGTTATTATTATTTTTTAAAGCTTCTGAAATAGATGTTTTCTGGATTGCATTTGCAAATAAAATTTAGCACCTTTATAAAATCCAACTGAGTTTTCCTTGGGTGGGTGGATTAAACCTGCAGATTAAGCTCTAGCCATCTGATTACATTTTATTTGCTGGTGTCATGTATCATTCTCCATATTTTGTCTGGATTTCAATTGTAGGCAGCAAATATTTGGCAATAGCACCAAAGAATCTTCCCCAACCTCAAAATCATGAGTCTGATAAATTCAAAGCAAATTTCCCAGCAAATATGATAACCCTTCTTTTGAAGTTAAAGGTCCAGAATTTATAATCCTCTTGGTCTATAAAAATACAAATTTGCATATTAAAAATGGGTTTTAGTTACATTAGTTGCAGATGAATAAAGCAGTTTTTTTTTTTTAAATTACAGGATGGGTGTCTTGAAGGCCTTTAGGAAACAGAATGAAGCTTCCTCTGGTGATGTCACATTCCAGTGATCCAGAACGTACTGGCTGTGTGTGACTCTGAGCAAGGAGTCTTTATGGAATGTTTTAAAAAATGTAAACTAGGGAATACAATGCTTATTTTCTAGTGATAAAATAAAACACTGCTGAGAAACATCTAGTACTAAGGGCCTCTAGGAATAGGTGTTTGTTTAATGTTAATCCTCTTTTCTCCATACCTTACACTTTAATTATCATCTTTGTTATGTGACAACTATCCAGAGGAACATTTTATCCCAATTACCATATTTCTTCCCTTTTCATTTTCTTTGGCACAAAAAAAATAAATGTTTACCTACAAAGCATGAGATTGGGGTGTGTGTGTGTGTGTGCATGGGTTTTCCCCCAAGGAGTGAATTTAATTTAATTAATAACTTCAAAATCCCTTGGGTGACATAAACTATGCATAGTTATTACAAGCAAATGTGTGTGTGGGGTGTGGGAGAGATGACTCAGTAGGAGGTAGAGACAGATAAGATATGTGCAAATGGAAGTTAGAACCTGGGCATCACTCCAGGAGTGAGTGAAGGGTGCTAAGCTGGTCCCAAACAACTTGCATCACCCAGGTGTATTCATGTCTAGCCAAGGCAAGCCAGCTGACTGTCCAGCTCCTATTAGAGCATTTTACTTCCTGCTTTGGGCATTTGTGGAACAGCAACACGTATGTGCTGGCTGTAAATAAACTCAATTTTTGAACAGCCACATTTATAAGCCAGAATCAATAGGAAGAACTTGCCATTACAAAGCATTTTCCCATCATCACAGTGTTCTCTTTTAAGTGGCAAATTTTCCCAGGCATTCTAAATGTGATTTGATTTACAGTTGATTGAAAAATAAGACACTAGAGCTGAAAAGTACCTCAGAGTTCATCTAGTACAACGTCTTCATTTTGCAATTAAAGAAACTGAGGCTGACGGAGGACATATGACTTGCCCAATAATAGGAAACTGAACAAGTAGGAATTCTCAACCTCCTGACTACCAGAGTAGGGCTCATCCCATGAGACCATGCCAGTGATTTCTTTCAGTGAAATTTCTATGTGCTCAACCCAAAAAGAATTGCTATTTTTTCCCAAAACTCCTAACCTATTTCAGAGCTGTTCTTTGGCAATTTTATGGAGTCTGGCCCAGGGTATTTTGAAGCGGACCCTCAAAAATTCACCAAGCAACTATTTTTTCTAATCTTCATAATGGCAATAATAATAAGACGATGATGGTGATAGTGATGATGATAATCAAGATTCATACTTGAGTAACACTCATTATGTGCCAGGCACATATAATGTAATCCAAACATTTTATATCAGTTAACTCACGAAAGTCCCTATGAAACAGGATCTATTATCCCTATTTTACAGATGAAGAAATTGAGCACAGAGTAAGTACTTGAGCAACTTATCCAGAAAATATACATGCTTAATAAATGAAGGATTTAGGATTTGAACACAGTCAACATGGCCCTACAGTCTGTGCATTCAACTGTATTTCCTCTCAGAATATTGCTACTCTATGCCATCACTTCTCTATGATAAGGATAAGCAGATTTTCCTAGTGACCACATTAGAATAATCTGTTGAAACTAATTTGTGACCCTTCCCTGGGGTGGAAGGTCTGGCAGGGAAGGATGGCGAACCAAAAGACACCAACCGTGATCTAAATTGCATGGTAAGTGCTTAACAAATGAGGCCATCTTGGAGAAGGCATATGTTAGGTTTTCTGCAGTTTTATTACACTTCGAGAAATACAGCATTCTTCGATTACATTAAGCATAGGTCTTTAATATGGAAAGAGCAATGCAGTCTAAGTAAAACTGTGCAGTTACTTGAAGCCAGGTGAAACAAGCGGGCTGTTATTTCATAAATGACATTTTAATTATCACCAGGAGGCCATTAAAAATGCATCATGGCAGTTTGCTTCAATCCTTTTGGAAAGATAATATTGACAAACTGCTATGAAACTGCAGTTCAGGAAACAGTGTAAATTGAGATGGGTAATAAAACACACATTCACTTGTGTACCCTAAAGCAATGATGAACAATTTGAGGAGAGAAGACAAAGTTAGAATTATGTTTTTCCCTTTTAGGGAAAGGCAGAAGAGAAAGTTGTTTGCAGGAAGACTATTAGGTCTGTAAATTTATTACCTGTGTGAATGACTTGATGTGTTTAGCATAGTAATTTTAAGTTCCAGCCATCCAAGCACAAGCCAGGGTGATGCTGAGTGTCCTTGAATGCCAGTGCTGCCTGCTTTTCCACTCGAGAAGATTGTCTTTTCAGTCACCTCTAGTCTGGAGGATTTCAGGAGAACAATTTAGTTCTGGGGATGATCCTGGGTCACAAGGGTGACTGGCATAACTCCAAAACCTTCGGTCACCTTTATAAATTCCACAGCTTCCTTCCTTGGTGATCACAGGACATCAGAAAACTTCTTCATATTTAACTTTCACTTAAATTTTGAAGTTCCTATTCCTTATAATGTCTGGTTTTCCTTATCATTGAAACCAGTGCAAATACGTTTTGCCAGTGATGTGGGTCATCACTCCAGATACCACAGGAAAGCCATTAAAGCCACTTACCTTTTATCTCTTCCTTCTAGGAAATAGGGTTTTTTTTTATTGGTCTCTTTGGTTATTAAACCAAAGAGGAAAAGCTGTGGTGACTGATTCCATTACAGATCAATCATATAAAGTAAAATTCTGAAGATATCCCTTAGAGGCAATACAATTTACTTTTCTTTCCTTAGAAGCATCCCAAAGGTAGAGACATTGCTAGGTTCTAGGGATCACTGGGATACTAAAGAGAAAGGTGAAGATGAATGGAGCTTGGACCGCAGTAGTCTAACCAAACAGCAGGTTCTGTGTTTTCTTCAAGAGACATCTCTCCCTCCCTCCCTTTCTTCTTTATATTCATTAATTTATTCCTTCAACAAATATTATCAAAGGGACATTATGTGCCTAGATTCATCTAGTCTCCAAAGAGATTATGGTCTAGAGAGGAAATAAGATGCATATATAAATAAATAGAACATGAAGAAGCAAGAAATAAATAAATATTGCACTGAGAGCAAGTATATAGAAAACTCTATTTCAGAGATTTCACATGGTATCAAGAGAGATCCAGGTACATATCCAGGTATATGTGTTTATCTCCTCTCCTTCGTAGAACAAAACTCATTGAAAAGTCTGCAAAATTATAAAATTTTTAATCTACAACAATAAAAAATACAAAAATGAGCTAGAGATCTTGTGACAGTTCTGGAAGGTAGACTGGGTAGAGTGATAGCTAATGTAGTCACATGTAGCCATGAACTAGGATATACTGAGAAAGGGCTGCATCCAGGTGCAAGAGTGGAATCTCTGCCCCACAGAACCGTAGAGGCTGGGGACACAGTAGACACTGGATAAATGAGATCAGCATGATATAGGAAGATAAAAGGTAGAACCCTAACAACCATTTAGTCTCTAGCCAAAGAAATAAACACACCATTCTGATGAATTAGAAAGGAAATATAGGAGTTGGGGCACGGGTAAATCTCTCGTAAATGAAGCATTTGGGACCTGAAAAACTAAGGCTGGCTACCCATCCAACTCTCCCTAAAATGAGGCTATAAATGTTTAGACAGAGATCACAGTCAACTTCTCCACTGCCTCACTGTTAAATATAAACAGGCTATGAAGAATGAGCCTTCTTTTCAGAGAAGTCTGAAACAAAAAATGTAAAGAACAGTGATAAGAACATAAGAATCGGTCAGGAAAACATAATCAGACAAGATGTTGCAAACAATAAAAATCAGAAAAATTCTTGAAAACTAATACATCTATATAAAATGGATAAAGTTTAAAAACACTTAATTGAAAAGCTGGGTAATAAGAACAAGGAAATTTCTCATATCACAGAGCAAAGGGACAAAGTGACACAAAATATGATGAAAGATGGATGACTCAGAGACTCAATCCAGGAAGACCACATCTGACTAACAGATGTTCCAGACAGAATAGCAAACACAAGGAAAGGAATTGTTAAGAAACATAAAAAAGAGTATTTTCCAAAGTTGAAAAGCATTTTTCAAGTGGAAAGAATCTACTTCAGGCCTAGCACAAATGCGTTTTTAAGAGATAATATATGTAGACCTATGATGACATTTTAGAACACCAGGACCAGGGGTCAGCAAAGTTTTTCTGTTAAGGACCAGAGAGTAAATACTTTAGGCTTTGTAGATTATACAGTCTCTGTTACAAACACTCTACTTTTTTGCTGTAGCACAAAAACAGCCATAGACAATATGTAAAGGAATGAACTTACATGTGCCTGGGAAATTCTATTGGGTCTTTTGTTTTAGAACTAGAATAGCCTGGTAACCAACAAGAAGGCATCACTATGGCGCCTCTCATAGCTCTTTCATGAGCTTCCTTTTGAAGATGACCAACTCTTGTTTATCTTCCAAATGGGGAAGGGGATGCAGAAGACATTATTTTGGGCTTGACGTCTCCAAGAACAGAGAAGCAAAAGATACTTCCAATGGAGTAAACGGAAGACATTTTTCAAAATTGAAGTTATTATATAGTTCCCAAGCTTTCACATCTCCGGTGGACTAAAAACTGTGCAAGGTCTTAGGACTTTTGGTCTTATTTTCATTCATTATAGCTTCTGAATAAATGTATTAAACTGTCATACTGAAAGGTTAGTTGAGGGCAGCTGTTCTTGTTAAGGATACAAATTCTCAGTTTCAGTCCCCAAAGATCATATCAGATTCAGGGGTTTGAGTGAGTGGATACTTAGAATCTGTATTTTAACATGTTCACAGATGTTTAGTAGATCTGACTTAAACTATACTAACAGGATTGCATATACCTAGTCAAGATCCTTTCTTTTAATCTACATACAGCATACTTTAGATCTTTCTTTTTGCCACTCATACTAAGAATTCCTGACTCTGCCATCAGTTTGTAGGAATGAACCATGAGGCTCAAATATAAGCTTGTCATTTTTAAGATTACGTCTTCAAATTCTACAATTTAATTCCGACTCTCTGTTATCCAGTTTTATTTAATTTGGGCAATACTTCCCATAATTTTTCTGTACCAATTTGGTGCCATGCTGCCTGGAGTCAGAGTGAAAACAAATTATCTTAATGTGAAACTATATATAACCTGTGGAAAGGCAAATATTTAATTGTGCCTAAATTTAAAGTGGTATTTGATTTCAGCATAAAATTAGGTTCAAGAAATTGTACTGTTTTCTGAAATTATCTTTCTTTTTAAACCATCTATGTTGAGATTTGTTTATTCTCTCATTTAACAAGTTTAATCACTAGTTTTAAAATGCAGAGCTTCGTGTTTTGCACTCTGCTATCTAAGCTTCTAAAGAACAAGTTTCAGAAAGATTATATCAACTGGGAATTTGACCTAGTATTTAGGGATTCACTTGATTTCTATGCTGCTTTCCTCAAAAGAAAGCTAGCCACTCAGTTCAGATATATTTTAGCACAATCAGTTAGTGTAATGGGAATTATTTTCATTTTTACTCATTGTAAAGCACTAAAATCCTTTACAGAATAAGAAATACAAGTAGAAGGATCTGTGGTGGGGTACTCAAAGACTGACGATAGATTAGGGAGAAGTCGAATCTTGGGAAGCAGAGGATATTTTGACAGTGTGTCCTGAATATGTCTGTAGGCTTTCATGTGGGACCACATGAGGTTAGAAAGTCTAAGACATTCTTGAGTAGAGTGATGGATCAGAGAGGTTATTTGTTCCTAGGACTCTCTAAATCCAGAAGAATCATAACCCCTAAGTGTCTTTGCAATTCAGCTCTCTTCTGTTGGACTGTGGAGATCAAAATAAAAGTGCATGAGTCAGGATCAAAGCCACTAATTTCTCCTATTACAAAATAAGCTCCATAAGGATAGGGACTCCGTCTTCTTCACTGTTGTATCTTCAGTTTCTAACACAGAATGATGGCTTAAATGATGTCTGGTATTATGAATGAAGGGAGGAAGGAAATAAGAGAGGAAGGAATTAAGAAACTAGGAAGATATCACAGCAGTGAGTGACGGTATTGGAAAAAAGGAATGAAGCCCTGAAAATAAAACGTTCCTTTTACTCAGGTATCGGCTGCCAACTCAGCAATAATGCTGACGAGACATCAAGACCGACATTAGCCCTCTGGTTGCATGAGCTTCCATTCTGATGGGTAAAACAGACACAATTCAACGTGATGAGGGCTGTTTCAAGGATGTGCGCTAAGTACTTTGGGAACAGAGCAAAAGAAGTTTTTAGAGCTAGCTCTTGATTTTATTACTTTTGATTCCCAAATGCTTTAAGTTTTAGAGTCATACTGCAGGTGATTTCTAACATGCCATTTAGAAAGTTATAAGAACCGTCTACTGAAGATGAATAATAAACTACTATCATTTTTCTTATTTACCAACTTCTTTCAGAGTCCTGACGGTCATCCAAATGTCATCAAGAAATCCTGGTCTTGACCCAGTATACAATAATGTAACAATTCTCAGCTGAAGCATCACAACAAATACATGGATGAGTTTATCACTTAACAGGGAGTTAGGGTGGAGTATAAGCTAGCCCTCAGGGAACTGTGCAGAGTGTATTTTAATCTATGTTGCAGTCAGAAATCTGGGTGTGTCCACGTGTGTTGCACATCTGAATGTACCTCTCCCATGTGTAGAAGTGAAAAAAAAAAATTCTGAGAAATGACACATTAGAGAAACCCCTATTTTAGAATGCAGCAAAAGTTTGAGAGAAAATTCTCTAAGTAGGAATTGCTCCTGAATTGTTGGTACAGGAGAGGCTAACCAAAGAGACAAACTTGCCTGAGAAATATATGGTAAAAGAGAGAACCTGACTTTAGTTAGTTATATAAGGCCCAACAAACTTATTTGGTAGCACTGAGTATTTCCTGGGCATACTCCTGTTTGAGGAGCACATATTCTGCCATTTTTATTTAATTTTATGACATGTTCTAAGATTATTGATATGCTAATGAATTATAATGAAATTTTTACATAAAATAGCTAAATTAAGTGAATTTGTCTGGGGGGGTCTTATGACTAATTTCAGAAGATTTGAATCACAATGCTACTGTTTTGTTTAACTTGAAATAGAGTCACAGACATAATGTGACAAATCAATTCAATGCTACACACAGAAAACTAAAAGATCATTTTCTTAACCCATAGGATTTCAAAGAACCCAGGTAATGATACAGGAAATAGAGAAATAAAAGAAAAAGTAAAGATCATTCACATATCATTTAATGGTTTAACTATAGGTAGACTCTTGAGATACACAAACTATCCTCACACTTTTCATCTTTAACTGTAAATGCAATTGATGTTGGATAACTTGGCCCCTTAATGGTTAAACTGACATTTATTGCAGTTGGAATTAGAGATCAAGGCTTTTAAAATATCAGGATATTTTCATTTTGCTTGAATATATTTTTACAAGGTTTCTTCAGAAACCTTCACTCCAATATTCTTAGAATCTTGACATCTGACACCCTTGTTTTTCTCCCCCATACGGAATCATCTACTTGTTAAAATTTGCTTAAGTCTATTTAATAACCAAAGAAAAATACATATGTGACATTTCTTCATTTTTAAATCACATATATATAACCGACATAGAAGACAATGTACAAAGTATATTCTGAAAATCACTTCTAAATATTGAATCATTTTGGACTTAACTGTCTTCTTGGGATTGTCTTTAAAGAAGAATGGTTCAACATTAAATATGGTGACTCATTCATTAATTGAAAATATATTTACTGAACGCCTTTTATGAGTTAAATGTGTTATACTCTAGGGATATCATGGCAAATAAATAAACTATATGTCCTCAAAGACTGTATAGTCTAGTGGCCAAGGAAATAAAGACTTGCAATAAGGTGTGGAGAATGCAATGAAAGGGGTTTAGTATACGGAGCTCTGAGAAAATATTTGGTATTTGGGGAAAGCTGCCTGGAAAAGTAGTCTCTAAGTGGAATCTTGAAAGGCAAAAAGATTTAACCTGGTAAAACAAAGTGGCAAGGAGGTGACTGTGGGAGAGAAGTCCAAGCAAAAGGAAAACTGAATTACAAGACAGCATGGTCCATTTGGGAAAATATGGCAGATAAAATTCATTGTCTGAAGAAGAAGGGGTGGAGGAAAGATCATGACACTGCAGAAAATAGCTGGACCAAATAAATTTTATTAAGAAGTTTTAATTCTATCCTGAAGGCTAGGAAGAGCCCTTAAGGATTTTTAAGTGAGGCAGTGAAATGACTGGCACTAGAGAAAGATCACTCTGGTTACTGCATGGAGAATGAACTAGAAAGTGGCAAGTTCAGAAACAGGGAATCCAGCTGGGATGTACTGCTTTAGATTTGGATAAAGATTCTGATTGCTTAAATTAGGCAAGCCACTGGGAAGTGAGATTGTAAAAGGGGCCATATTTGAAGAATTATTTAGGAAGTAAAATTGCCAAGATACAGTGTTTGGTTATTTGGAGTAAAGGAAAAGTAAAGTCAAAGTTGATAAAAACATTTCTGCCTTGGGAAGCAGGTGCCATTCACAGCGATAAGAGAGGTAAGTAACCAGGGAGAAGTTTGGAAGAAGATGATGAGCTAGTTTCAAATATACTGAGTAGAATTTTTATGGGATATCCAAATGGAGATGTTAGGAAATCACTGGATTCATGGGTCTAGCATTTAAGAGAGATGAGGGCTGAAAATGTAGACTTGGTATAATTAAACGAATACAAACTTTATATGTAGCAGTAAAAAAGGGAGGTAAAAATACTGAAGTATTAGTGTTGCATGCACTCCTGGGATATGACCTTGTATCTGAACACCAATAAAGTCTATTCTAGTGAAAAATAATTTTTGGAAATGAAGACTGTCATATTTTTTTCTGATTTATATGAAATCTGATTTCCTACCTTTTTATTATCCAATTCTACTTTTGTATACTTTGAAGACACAGTTTTACCTTCATTAAAATTACTTCAATAACTGCATAAAAATCATTTGTAATCTAGTATGTGAAACAAACTAGAACCTCCGTAATCTGTACAAGTAATTACCATTTCATCCCTCTCCTCAGTTTCTATGACAAATATCCAGAGTCCAGGAGCTAAGAAAGTCCAGAAAGAATAAAATAGACAAGTCTGAACTAATGTAAGATTTTTATAAAGCCAGAAAATAATGATTTTTTTAACATTTAAATTGCCACTAAAACAGAGTAATACTTCTTTCTCTCTACTCTTTCAGTGAAAAATAACACTTACCTGTAAAGTCAGAGGTAATTATCTGAGACCTCTATATTTGGAGTGAATATTGCAATACACTGTCTGGCTTCACGTAATTCCTGTGTCCAGGTCTCAGGTTCCCTCCCAATTTGGTATCTTGAGTCCTTCTCCAGTGCAACACTGAAGACTTGCATGGACAGACCAGGTGGCTACCCACACCTCCTAGGAGGATAATACTTCACATTCCTGTTTGCTCTCTTGTCTGGGAATGTCACAGGGCATTTTCTCTTTGAGCCCTGCATTTCCAAGAGAAACCCTTTCATATGAACTTTGAACTTGTGGCCTCTTCCTGCACAGAACACAGAATAATCCACAGAACTTGAGGGATGAATCAGAATCCTATATGCAGAATGCTTACACGCCCAAAATTCCATCCTAACTTCTCCATGCCAAAGAGTTGATCTTTTAAAATATTTGCCCTTGGACCTCTGTGTTAAAAACCAATGAAATAGGATATCTTTTTGTAAATATCTGGGCAACTCCTTCAAAAAATGTTGTTAACACTCTTTTAAATTTACCTAGATAAATACATGGAAGATTGAGTTTACCCCCTCTCCTATCTTTAAAGACCTACCAGAATGATGGTAGAGGAATAGAGAAACAGGAAAGAAAAAAAAAAAAGGAAAGGAGGTAATAGCTGGTTAAGGATGACAGTACAATTTTAGAAGAAAAAATTTAGGTGGAGAAGAATCAACTAACCTTAGCAGAAATACGAAGCAGAAATCTAGAGTCTGCAAAGAGTTACCAAAGAGGATCAGTCAATTCATACTGTGGATCCTCTGAAGGCAACTGGGCTGAAGCTCAATGCTGAAAACAGGAAAGTCAAACAGAAGTTTGCTCACTGAAATGCTGGACTTACTAGCTCCTTTCTCTTATTCTGCTCCCAGAATACAGGACTAGGCAAGTACTCCAGGCAGGATACTGGAATTCTCTTCTCTAGAGAAACTGAATGGTCCTAAGAGAAAACCTACAAACAATGAAGTTCGGAGATGCATCCCTTCTCTGGCAGCTGGCCAGTACCTCTGAATGAAGCCCACAAAGCAACAGCCCTCTTCCCTAGCATGGAGAGGTGTCAGACCCCTAAACTACATCTCACTGCCTCACACTGGAATATGCACAGCCAAGAACCACTTGACTTCTGTAGAAACCTCCAATATCCAGAGACCAAAAGAAACAGAAAAGTAGAAACGGGGGGAAGCAGAGACTATTCTGGGAACAGAAGAAAAGCATTTTGAAATATAAATGTTATGTCCATGAAATAAAAACATGAGGTTATACAAAAGAATGATCAATAGATTGAAGCAAGAAAGGGAAAAAGAAACTTATGAATTATCCAATGTGTTTGTGTTAATTAACAATATTATCCACCAATATTTTGTGAAATTATTGGTGCATTTGGGAAATTTAGTAATACCTAATTAGAAAATTAAGCAAAATGAAACTATTAATAGGAAAAAGACATATAAAATCATAGTATACCACTTGTCTCATGAGTGAATAATAACTACATAGTCATAATAAAATAAATCATTGGTGAATTTAATGAAAAACTGTGATTACCCAAGAGGGGAAGAGGAAGGTGCAAAGTGTATATAGGAAAAAGAGAGCTAAAGATTCATATAGTAGATTAGGTATCAAAATGCAGTTTCTAAAATTGATAAACCAACACATAGCAGTACAAGGATAATATTATTTTTAAATATGTAATTACATATTAGACTGAGTCACTGAAGAAGTAGAAAGCATTTGCCTCGAAGGAAGAGAATGTGGGTTGATGACAGGTTTAGTAGGACACTCTTGTTAAGTATCAGCATTTTTGTGCTACTTGACTTTTAAAATATGTTCATATATTACTTTGTCAAAATAAAAATAAAGTAAAATATATTTATATGGTAATACTTTACATAAGAATGCAAGTTTAATTGTTGGATGTGATTTATCCTTCTTATATTTTAGAGTAAAGCAAATGTGTATTTCAATAAGTTAAATATCCTCTCAGTGGTCCCAAAGATTTGAAAATGTACGTTATTTGGCAATCATTCTTTATTTTATTTTTATATATATATATATATTATTGACGTATAGTCAGTTTACAGTGTTGTGTCAATTTCTAGTGTACAGCATAATGCTTCAGTCATACATGAACATACATATATTCATTTTCATATTCTTTTTCATCATAAGTTAGTGCAGGATACTGAATATAGTTCTTTGTGCTATAGAGTATGAACTTGTTGTTTATTTATTATATGTATATTAGTTAGTATCTGCAAATCTCAAACTACCAGTTAATCCCTTCCCACCCCCTTTCCCCCCTGGTAACCATAAATTTGTTTTCTGTCTGTGAGTCTGTTTGTGTTTTGTAAACAAATTAATTTGTCTTTTTTTTTTTGGCAATCATTCTTAATAATCTTTTTTCACAAGAATATTCTTGGCATACTTTCTGAAATCACTTGCTGAGAACCAGCATGTTATACATTTTACTAAAAGGTCTTAGAAATCCTGTCTACCTCATCTCAGGAAATTTTGGTCTATTACTTTGAGATATTGCAAACATCCTGTGCTCTTTTAGTATTTATGAGCATCTTTAAGAGGTATTAAAATTTTGCATCCCTACTGGAAGCTAAAGTAATTTCAACTTCTTAAAATTTTATTTTAATCATTGAATGTTTTGGCAATGATATCCACCCCCACCCCCAAAAAATACATTCGTAAACTTCAATTTTTCAAAGCAAAGAAGTCCAAATCTTTATACTTTGCAAGGGAACCTGCGAGACACAGTATCAGACTTTGAAGAATTTACATTAGGGAAACAAAAAGAATTGATACAAACAGAAAATATTAAGCTTGGATCATTTGTGCATCATTTGGGCTTGTTCCCATCCACATACAGTACAAAAGCTTCCTTCTCCTTGTAATGATTGAGGCAGGCAAGCCAAATTGCCCACTTAGCTGAATCTCTTAGCTTTGAACACAAGGAATCATAGTAGAATCTGGCCCACAATTCAAAGCTACAAAGAGTCACACTGCCCAACTGTATTAAGAACTTGAAAGGTAACTCTATTGTACTTCAGCTTTGTAACCCAAACTCTGGAAAAATACAACTATTTCTTTTCTCATTCCCTCCTCTCCATACATTATAATTCCCAGAAAATTAAATACCTTTTTTTTCTCTCCTTTTGGAAAACTTCTTATCTCGGATATTTTGAAGCCAAGTTTTTGTGAACATTTGATATAGCCTTCACATTCAAAACTGAGTGAAAACACTTTGTTCGTTTATCTAAGGGCACTTTTGTTTAAATCTAAGAGCATATTCACAAGTATAAAACAAAGGAAAGGGATGGGAAGTGCAGGCAGAGTGACATAAGTGAGATGAGCCATATTAGCAAAGAGCCATGCCTATGATTATGTGAACTGGGGGAAAATATCTCCCCACAAGATGGTTTTTTCTCTGCTTATTTTGATCATTCAGACAGATAAAACCTTTTCTATCAAATACAACATTAGAAAAAATAAACCTACATATAGGTTAGGAACATCATTTTAAAAAGGAAACTCATTATCACATAGATTTTGTCCATGAAATTCCATTTATTCTCTGCTTTCAGCTTTAGAAAAGGAGTTGCAGTTAATTGATTTAGTAAGAATTATAAGAAGGGGGAAAGTTAATGGTGATTTTAAGAGCAACCTGATCAAAGCTTTAGCTCCCTGACTTTGAAAGGCCAGCTCTTTTCACGATAAGCAATTCCAGGCATTGGTTGCTAGGTGTAGGGACTCATTCTTTTAGTCATCAAAGACCTTCTGTATTTTTTCCAATTAAAGTGACAGAAACACTGAGGAGTGCCAAGAAAACCGATAATGAAAAGCACTAAATCTTTTACAAAACTTTGAGCTCAACAAGGCATAGGATCTGGCTCAAAGGTGAAAAAAAATTAATTTTTCTGTCCATAATTAACTTAAATATTTTCCTAAAAGGTACAAGTAATGATAAGAGATGCTCTAATATCAGTTCCTCTTAATTTAAAAAGATGAGCTTGTTTGATGACTCTTCTAGGGTCATTTATCTAGGCTGGTGATCTTGATGCCATTTCTGATGAGACAATGAGACAAACATGAAGGCCATTTTGAAAGAAGAGTGACTTTGAAGTGCAGTAAAATTTTTTTTAAAAATGAGGTTTTTTTGGTTTTGGAAAATTCTGGCACATAACATTTCTATTTTCATAAAGGCTACAAAGAAATATATAAAAAGAGACTCATTCATTCAAATAGCTAATAATTGTTGACTATCTACTCTATGCCAGGTATGTGTGAGACACCAGAACTACCATAACGATCAAAATCAGAAATAGTCCTTGACCTTGTGGAGCTTATAGACTGGTGGGGTAGATTGGAACTAATAAAATAGCATAAAATTAAATGAATAATTACATTTGGTAAGTAGACATATAGATATCCAAAAGAAATAGGATTAATACAGAATTTCCATGGCAGCATTACAGACTAAAGGGGTCAGGAAAGGTTTCATAAGAAGTAGCCCTTGAGCTGACGTCTAGAGAAAGAGTAGGATTTAACTAGGCAAAGAACTATTGGGGAGAGGGGAGTATGGATAGGAAAAATTCTTTAGACAAACAGAACAATAGGCATGATGATCCTGAGGTGTCAAGAAACAAGGTGCATTTCAAGAATTGGGAGCAGGTGTCTGAAATAAATATACTGATGGGCAAGGAGAGCACTGGAAAAGATGATGCTCCAGAGATGGATGCAAACTAGAACTTGAAGGGTTTGGAGATCGTGCCTTAGTATTTTGGTCTCTCCTTTATTGTTGATTTGTTTAGTTATTAATGTATTGCCTTTTATCTTTATACTGAATCCCATTGTCCCACACATACACCAGGAGCAAATATTCTAATGTACTGGATGAAAATTCATTCACTAGACTAAATACTTATTGAGCAGCTTGTATGTGCCATACACCATTCTAGGAATTGGGAGAATAGCAGTGAACCAAATAGACTTAAATCCCGTATGGGGCTTACATTTATAATAAGGAAGACAGAGAAATAATGACATCAATAACTAAGACAAAAATTGGTTATATGTTAAGTGATAAGGAGAAAAATAATGCAGGGAATGGGAGCAGGAAGTATAAGAAACACCTTTGTGTTTGAATATATCTTTGCTGATATTGTTATTTTGTATGAATACATGTAAATTCATGTAAATGGCATTGTGCTAATAGATTTTGTTTAGTTTCTTCTTCTTCTTCTCCTTTTTTTTCTTTCTATTTAGAACCATATTCTTAAGAACCATTCATGGGGGGGAGGGTACAGCTCAGTGGTAGAGTGCATGCTTGGCATGTACAAGATCCTGGGTTCAATCCTCAGGACCTCCTGCAAAAATTAATAAACAAACCTAACTACCTCTTCCCCTCCCCACCAAAAAAAGAAACATTCATGTTATTAGTACATTTGCTGCTTCTAACTGTTACATAATACTTCATGTATCTCCATGACATTTTATGTATCTATACTCCCAATGATGGAAAATCATATAGTCTCCAACTTCTTATTACTCTTATTCTCAAGAGCAAAACCAAGCCATGGATCCGTGGATTTTTTTATGTGTGTGTGGTAGGAGGAAGAGGGTGACAGGGGAAGAGAAGCGGGGCCGTATTTGCATTTTGAAAAGATAACTTTGGACGCAATATGAAAACTAAAGTGAAGAGAGTCCAAACCATATGTAAATAAGCTATTTGGGAGACATTGCAGCAATCCAGGAAGAAATAATGCATCTTAGACAAGGTTGATGGTAATGTTAGAACTGAGGAGAAATGGAAGGGTACAAGTGATATTTAGAAAGTAATGCTGATGCCTTGGTGACAGAATGGATCTGGAGGTGAAAGAGAAGGATATGTCACGAGTGACTGTTAGCATTCTAATTTAGGCAAATGGATGGATAAATATTCACTGAGATATGAACACTGGAACATGATCCTTGACAGAGAAGATTACATGGACCTAACGTTGGTTAACATGTAAAACTGCATAGTGAAATATTCTTTAATCTAACCATTTTATGTAGCAAGATTCATGGAATATCTACTGTATCCTATTAATTGTACTAGGGGTTTAAAATTCTGGTGGAGGGGCAAAAAATGGCAACCAAAATATTATAACTTTGTAATTACTATGATGAAGACTACATGTCTGAACAGACACACAGTATACTGAAGTCTGTCTGGAGAGAAGTAGAATTTCACCAGGCAGATCCTGAAGGAGAGCAGAGGGAAGTCAATAAGCACAAAGGCATGTTGGTGTGTACGAATGAAATATTTTAGGGCAACTTCAAGGAATTTGCATTCTCTGGGAGTACTCAGTGAAAGGGAGGGGGATGAGACTGCCAGGAGTGAGGGGGCCATATTATTCTACGTTATTAAAAAGAATTTTATGGAGAAGTTGGTGGAAGCTACTTGAGCAGAGAAGTAACATAATTAGATTTGGGTTTAAGATTATTCTAGCACCAAGAAAGGAAAACCAGTAAAGACACTTTTGCTGTTTGTTCTCTGACATGGTGAGAATATGAGCAGGGGACATTGGGAATAGACCAGAGTGGACACATTAAGAAGACGTTGTTTAGGCGTTAGAATTGGAAGAATATGATGATTATTTGAATGTTGTGGGGAATCAGGATGACAGGGACTGTGTTAACAGCTATAATATTTACTGATATTGGGACTACTGAATGGACAGAAGTTTTTAGGATATAGTGTGTTCAATTTAGGAGAATTTTAGTTAATGACTTTTTAAAGGACAATACGGATGGAGGCTGTATAGAGGTTTAAACCAGGAACTAAGTCTGAGTTGGGGCTACAGATTTAAAAGTAGGCAAGTTAACTGGTGTATGTGTAGACTAAGAAAAAAAATTGTGACTAAACAACTTTGTGAGGCCAGGCAGAGCAGTAAGTGTAAGCAAAGGTGAGCAATACAGAATAGTTAAAGATTATAAGCAAAGAGGAGAACCAGGAAGAGAGGGAGAAGGTGAAATAGGAACAGAGAGAGAGTTTATATATATATATGTGTATGTGTGTGTGTGTGTATAAAATATTTCACATATATAATATTCTAATGTCTGCACTATTTTCTCTTAAATGTTTTTCACTGTGTGCTAGTTTTGAAATGTTTTCTAAAATGTTATTTGTTCAAACATTCTATAAAACATTATACTAGTTTGCCTCTGGTTTCTCTTTTACATCCAAGTTCAATTTATCTTTGCATGTGATGGCCTACTTTTAACAAAGAATCTGGGTTTATAGTGTTTGGATTTTATGGCATCAATAAAGTTTTAAAATACAGTTAAAATGACTGCTTTATAAAATTTCCCCTTGTCTTGCAGTTTACATGCCCTTGTATTCTGCTTAACATACCCCTCCCATAATTTCCTGCACATTGTCTGCTTTCTCTGCGTCTGTTTTTCACATATGTGGGCTGTTTCTTCTATCAAAAAAAGACTTGACTATTTCTAATTTTAAACTTTTACTCCCTTCCCCATCCTTTTATACATATTTGTAAATGTAGCACAAATTTTCTAAGGTCTGGCAATCCCTGGATACTAATGGAATTTTATTAACAGTACTAACTCTAATGCCATTGCTTTGTGAACATACCTCCTGCAAAAACATTTGCCCTTCATCAAGTACCTCTGCTTATAATACTGGACATAGGCAGAACATTACTCTTTGTCTAGGGTTTTAACAGTTTCTTTGCTGGAGAAATTCACCACTGAGTGAGCACTCACACTGCAGAGGTATGAAAAATAAATAAATAACACCCTGAACACCGGCAGCTACAGTGCAGTTATGCAGCCTAACCTCTTGCAGAGGACTTTGAACCTAGAGGGAAGTGACCTAAAGAAGCAGAAAGAGTTGAGAATGTTATCTAGTGCCCAGTGGTAGTGGTCCAGTGGTAGCATCCAGCTTCGGAAGCTGGCAGTGCTAGTAGTTGTCAGAAGTCAGAGATACGTAACATAGTTTTTGCTTTGTATTAAATTTCTTCTGTATGAACATGATACCATACATGCCATTCGTTAATAATCAAACATATCCCTGATGATTAGTGACATTTAGCATTTTTTCATATACCTGCTGGAGAAATGTCTATTTAAGTCCATAATCCATTTTTCAATTGAGTTATTAGCTTTTGGGGTTTTTGTTTCTCTTAAGTTGTAGCAGTTCCTTTTATATTTTGGTGAATAACTCTTTTTCTCCCCCTTCCAATAGCTATTTATTGACTACTGTGTGCCAGGTACTGTGGGTCTAGGCCTATAAACATAAATAAGAAACTCTCCTTGCATCAAAGTGCTTAAAGTACTATTGGAAAGACATATAAACAGATGATTACAATACAATTTGATTGTCAATAAACCTTTGTTCTCTCTTTCCTTTTCTTATTTCCTGTGTTCCAAAAATAATTAAAGCTCACCATATTAAATTTTTTTTCTTTTTACCTTTTGACTTCTTTAGCCATTTAATCCCACCCTCCACCTCAGCCTCTGGCAACCACCAATCTGTTCTCTGTATCTATAAGCTGGTTGTTTTTGGTTTTGTTTTGTATTTTCATTTTCTGAAAATATCCCACATATTAAAGAGCTCCTGTAATATTTGTCTTTGTCTGTCTGATGTATTTCACTTAGTGTAATGCCCTCTAGTTCCATCCACATTGCTGCAGATGGCCAAGGTTTCATTATTTTTCATAGCTGGACAGTATTCCTGTGTGTGTGTGTGTGTGTGTGTGTCTGTTTGTGTCTGTGTGTGTGTGTGTGTCTGTGTCTCAATTTCCTCATCAGTTCTTCCATCAGTGGACACTTAGGTTGTTTCCATATATTTTGCCTATTGTAAGTAATGGTGCAAAAACATGGGGTGCAGATATCTTTTCAAGTTAATGCTTTTGTTTTCCTCAGATGAATACCCAGAAGTAAAACTGCTGGATCATATGGCAGGTTTATTTCGAATTTTTTGAGGAAACTCCATTCTATTTTCCATAGTGGCTGCAATTCCCATCAATGGAGCATGAGAATTCCCTTTCCACCACAGCCTTGTCAACATTTGTTATTTCTTGTCTTTTTGATAATAGCCATTCTAATAGGTATGAGATTATATCTCATATGGATTTGATTTGCATTTTCCTGATGATTAATGATGTTGAGCATCTTTTCATGTACCTGATGGCCATCTGTTAGGTCTTCTTTGGAAAAATGTCTATTCAGATTTACCCATTTTTAAATCATTTTTTGCTATTAGGTTGTATGAATTCTTTATATTTTAGATATTAGCACCTTATCAGATACATAATTTGAAAATACTTTTTCCCATTCAGTAGATTGCCTTTTCACTTTTTTTTTAACTGAAGTATAGTCAGTTACAATGTGTCAGTTTGTGGTGTACAGCACAATGTCCCATATACATATACTCATTTTCATACTCTTTTTCATTAAAGGTTATTACAAGATATTGACTATGTTTCCCTGTGCTATACAGAAGAAACTTGTTTTTTTAATCTATTTTTATATATAGTGGCTAAAATTTGCAAATCTCAAACTCTCAAATTTATCCCTTCCCACCCCTTTTCACTCTGTTGATGGTTTCCCTTGCTGTGTAGGTTTTTAGTTTGATGTAGTCTCACTTGTTTTTGTTTTTGCTGTCTGGGCTTTTGATGTCATTAATGAAATCATTGCCAAGAAAAATGTCATGAAGCTTTCCCCCTATGTTTTCTTCTAACAGTTTTATGGTTTCAGTCTTACGTTTAATTCTTTAATACATTTTGAGCTGCTTTTTGTGCCTAAGAAAAACATCCTTCTTTTGCATGTGGATATCCAGTTTTCCAGCACCTTTTGTTAAAGAAACCATCTTTTACCCTTTGTAAGTTCTTGGCACCTTTGTCTAGCATCAGTTAACTGTATATGTGTAGATTTATTTCTCAGCTCTTTATTCAGATCCATCAGTCTATATGTCTGTCTTCATGCCAGTACCATGCTGTTTGATTCTTTTAACTTTTTAATGTATTTTGAAATAAGGAAGTGTGAAGCCTCCAGCTTTGTTCTTTCTCAGAATTGGTTTGGCTATTTGTGGTCTTTTATGGTTTCATGAGAATTATAAAATTATTTTTTTTCTATTTCTGTAAAAAATATTATTGGGATTTTGATAAGGTTTGCACTGAGTTTGTAGATCACTTTGAGTAGTAAGGATGTTTAACAATATTAAATATTCCAATCCATGAACACAGAATGTCTTTCCATTTGTTTGCATGCCTTTAAATTTTTTCATCAATATTTCGTAGTTTTCCATATACTGGTCTTTCACTTTCTTAGTTAAGTTTATTCCTAAGTGCTATTGTAAAGGAAATTCTTTTCCTAATTTCCCTTTTAGATAGTTTGTTGTCAGTGTATAAAAACAAAACTGATTTTTTAATGTTGATTTGTATCCTGCAACTTTACTGAATTCATTATTAATTCTAACAGCTTTTCATGGAGACTTTAGAGTTTATATATATGGCATAATATGTTGCCTAAAATACTATATGATATCATTTATATGTAGAATCTAAAAAGCATTATAAATGAATGTGTACCCCAAACAGAAACAGACCCATGGATACAGAAAACAAACTTGTGGTTTCCAAAGGGGAGAGGGATGGAGGGTGCGACAAATAAGGGGTATGGGATTAGCAGATATAAACTATTATATATAAGATAGATAAACAACAGGATATACTATATAGCACAAGGAATTATACCCATTATCTTATAATAACCTGTCATGAAATATGATCTGCAAAAATACTGAATCATTATGCTGTACACCTGAAACTAACACAATATTGTGAATCAACTACATACACTTCTATTAAAAAAATAACATGTTGTCTCTAAAGAGGGGCAATGTTACTTCTTCCTTTCCAATTTGGATGCATAGCCTTTCAATTTCTTAGGCTCAATACAGATACCAGGGTCTACTGGGTCTTCTAAATTGCTGGGGACACAAATTAAGACCCTCTCTTGACCTGAGGTAAAGGGGTAATTACTCTACATTCCCTCCACTTTAGTGGAGGTAGAGTTAAAGAATAACTTTCCCCAAATCAGTCCTCTTCACAAACTCTTCCTCCTCATTTCACACACGTCTACCCTTTCATGCCAGCTCCCTGCCACTTACTAGCTTTGGATCCAGTTACTTTACCTTCCTGGGCTTCAGGGTCTTAATCTACATAATGGGGGTAATAATATGGTATCTACTTTATAAATTTTTGTGAGGATTAAGTGATAATCTATATATCTCTCTATCTATTTATCTACATCTACATCTATAGCTGTATCTATCTATAAATCTTTGAATAGAGTCTAATACATAGCAAAGATTTCTTATTGCTATTATTATTATTATTATTATTATTATTATTATTATTATTATTATTATTAATGCTATTATATCTTAGTGTCTCATTTAAAGCTTCCAATTTAACCTTCTTTAATCCCTGGCATGTCTATGTTGATTTATACAATAACATAATAAAATACTGATATATATATATAAATAGATATACACACATATATGTACATATATTTGATGAAAGGAAAGTTAGGCAACTAAAATTATGCAAAGAGCAATTTAAGAAATGTTCTGAAATCACAGCAGGTGTATAGTACTTGACATGGGTACAGGAGCCATACTTGTCCTTACTGGCTTTGAGGGAGGACAAGCTGACTTGATGAGGTCTCTGGAGACTGAGTCCTAGTGACTACTCGGGGCAGAGTTGGCTGTGTGGACAGAATATCAGTACTATACCTTGTAGGCTGGCAAAACTCTTAAAGTGATCCAGCTCGATCACTTTACTTTCAAGGAACACAATGGAGACCTGGAGGGTTGAAGGATCTCACTGTTTTCAAATATATGCTCCAGAACATAGATACTGGGGACAACTTACTAAAGTTCTATGACAATCAGTTCCATGGTCTAACAAGTTTGAAAAATGCCAGAAATACAAATTTAAACAGGTTTCTTTCTGCAGGACTTCTCAAAACAATTCAAAATGCAAATTTGTAATATGATATACATGTAACAATATCCTAGGAGAATATGGTAGGCAGTATCCTATATTTTCAAATTTTTAAAATCTCAGAATGTTTTCTCCCTGTTTGTGGGTGGGGTTGAATTGCACTGTCCTGTGTTTTCGACACACTTAAGGAAACACTGGTTTAGAATGATGGGATATTATAGTCGGAAGGAACCTGTGGTCACAGAGGCACAGCTAGAGCAGTAAAGACTTGGAGCCAGTCATCCAGTTGCAGAAAGGGAAGTAAGGGTAAAATTAGCCTTACATTGACTGAATACCTTCCCAATGGGAAAGTGTTCCTCCAAGCACAGACTTTGTGTCAAAGAAGGATGTAAGCAATTTCAATTCTGCCACCTACCTGAGAGACTTCATACAAGTCACTAAACATCTTTGAACTTCAGATTTCTCCTCCTAAGAGGGATTAAAATAATACTTTCATGGAGGAAACACTGTGAAAATTATGGCTAGTGTATGCAAAGCATGAAGGCTAGTGTATGAGTCAGGGTTCTCCAGAGACAGAACAAATAGGATATATAGGCCTGAAAACCAGGAGCACCAAGCAGTAGGATGTCCCAGCTCACTCAGGCAGAGAGAAATTCAACCTTGTTTCACCTATTTGTTCTACTCAAGCTCTCAATATATTGGTTAATGCCCATCCACATTGGGGAGGGCCATATGCTTTACTGAATTCACTGATTTAAACGCTCATCTATTCTAGAACACACTTGTAGACATGCCCAGAAACAATGTTTCACCAGATAGCTGGGCATCCCAAGGCCCAGTAAAGTTGACACATAAATTAATCATGACATCTGGTATTGTTTTTGATCTTTTGATGTTGTAGTTGTTTCAGTCCAAATGTTTATCCATTTGTGTATCCCGTGTAGACAACCCTACCAAGAGCACGCTTAGCCTACACCGGCAATCCCAGCAACCATTTACCAACACATTTGGTTTATTATTTCATCAGCTTTGGCTATTAGATAACATTTCTTTACATCATACCATAATCTCTGTCTCTTTATCTATTATTTGTCCTAATTGCACTCTTTAAGATCACACTGAACAAGTCTCATTCCTCTATTATGCCCCACTCATCAGTCATTTAAACATAGTGCTCGTGGTCTCCTACAGCCCTCTCAGTAAAGTTCCAACACCAAGTTCAAGACAAATTCAAGACTAGCACTTGGCCTTGCAATTCCTAGGCCGCAATTACAAACTTGAACAAATAATTCTTAGCTTCCTCTAGGCCACAGGCATTCCCTACCAACACCTTGTTTCCTTGGAGCACTGAAACACTTCACTGGCTATCCTCTGCATTTTAGTACATCTTTAGAACTTATTTTTTGCTGCAAATAAGACAGATTTTGTTCCACTGTTTTTTCTTAGAAAGTGTGATGGACATGGTAGTATGGTTTAGCTGACATCAAAGAAAGCACAACTTTCTAGAACACACAAGTGTAGCCTGGGATGCAAAACAACTCCATCAGTCACCCAGTTCTGAACATTGCAGTATTATAGGTCTACTTAATTCCTTCAAGTGCACTGCCAATAATTCCTGTACTTGAAAGTAGATTACTAGCACAAAAAAGTTGCACATGACTGTTCTAGGACTTAAATCCACTCTTCCTTAGTGAGGCCTGTCAAAGTCAAATCTCCCTCTAGCAACTCGACAGACCCCTTCCCCCAGGAGCTTCCCTTTATAAACCAGATTCTATCTTCTCAACTTGCTGTCTCAATATTTTCATGTTCATATTTAATGTATTTTGTTACCTTTGACAAAGTCTTGATCAATATTCTGTTATTTTGAGGCAGCTGTGATCTACTTTCACTCACTCTTGGGAATGCATCTCTACTCTCCTATAATTTCTACTCCTAATATTGTTTCTGAAAAATAGATGCTATGAGGATTCATTTTTTCATTAGTAGATGGGTTAGGTAAAATTTAAATGAAACATAAACAAAACTGCAAATCCATGTTGGAGGAATATAAACAATTCTATTAAATAATATTTTGCATCCAATTATGTTAATAAGTAACTGGAGTCTACCAAGAAGCAACAGTGGTTTCAAATTATATATAGTAGAATTAAATCAATGATAATTGTAAGGATATCCAAGAATGGAAAATAATAACCAATAAAAATACATGGGATGTGATTAGCTGAGATAAGAATGAATATTCATAGGGGATGGTTTGTAAATTAAGTAAAAATTTTACATTAAAGAATAAAATAAGAAAAAAGGAATAAATAAAAATCTCTTCCTTTGTTAGCCCAGTATCATCATATACTCAGAGACAAACATTTTTATTCCCCCCAATAGCCTGTTAATTACTCCAATGAATGCCTGCCCAGGTAAAGGGATAAGAATTTGAAGATGAAAGAATAATAAAAAGAATAAAATGTAGTATCTTCTAAACTACAAGGATATGACATAATTTATTAAATGATAAAGAGAAAATGAGATAAAATATCAATTGAAATGATTCATTTCATTCACATAAATTTTGCCAAGAAGGCAGATTCTAATATACCACTGGGCATATTAAATAACATGGAAGAGTGGTGAATTGAGGAAAATTACATTAATTTTTGAACATATACCATGCCAAACCATATAAATTGTGTTCGAACAAAACTCCCATGAACATGCCCATTTCTAACACAGGTTGCTTCTTACACAGGACAGAGAAGTCATTTAGTTAAATTTCTGCTCTATTCAACAACAAGCCATTGCCTTGTGGGAACACTTATAAATATCACCTCCATTATTCTCATTGCTGTTCCTTAAAGCTATACAAGTTAAAAAAAAAAAAAAGAAGAAGAATTGAAATGTAAGAGCCAGAACCAAGGAATAAACCCATCTGAAGTGTAAAATGTAGCATATCCCAAAAGGGGAAATTCTTTAGGACAAAAAGTAGGAATATAGTGGAGTATCCATGAAAGGTTCTCAAATTTCAGGAGAAATCAAAGGATAAACACAGCAAGAATAAAGAAAGAGAATAATGTCATTGAGAAACAAAACCCTTCAAAGATCAGTAAAAAGAAAATCTAAAATGTGAGGGAATAAAAATATGACAGGAGCTAACTATTAAACAGAAAACAAGCAAGAAGAGTTCTAAAATGAAGGTTAGTGCAAAGGCAGGACCAAGAGCAAGAAGGTAAAATAATATAATGTTGCAAGAAACTTCCCAGTGTAAAATACCTTTAACTTCTGGTTAATATGCTTTGCTTCTGAGATAAATATATATAATACTCTCTGAATGTGAACTTTTCATGAAAATAAACCAGGATAATAATGTATTATTTTCTCCCCAGTTAGGCTTTGAGAAAGTTGCCTGCAGCTGCCACTCCTTAAGATTCTTGGGGGATAGGTGAGTGTCTTGAAAAGTGAAAAAAATCTACAAACTAGTATGTTAAGATAAAAGAAAGTGAATAAACTTGTACATGTGCATTTTATTAATACATTAATTTTTAATAATTTGGTAATGCACCAATAGTTTTATAGATCCATTTTAAATCTAACATATTAAAAAAATGACAAACATTATTGGGGCCAAAGAACATGTAGTTTCCAACTTCATTATAATCCAGTTGTTTTTCTTAAGTATACTTATATATGCTTAGAACATTTGGGGCATATAGGACCATCAAATCTGTTTGCATTTAAAGAATGTACTCATAAATTAATTATCAATAATTTAATCAAGCACTAACTTAAATATAAATTTGAAGGCATATTATAAGTTGCTTCTGGGCAGAAGATAGTTAAAATATTTTATACCAAGATATGCAACCATTTGCTTGGCATTTTCAGGGAGTGTGGTATTCTATTTAGGTGAATATTCTAGTCTTTCCCTTAAGAAGTTCAAACTTTAAATTTTAATCAACTTTGAAGGATATATTTCTCAAATATTACCTTTCTGCACATAACGTAACCTTTTCTGCATAGCTCAGGGTCATTATTAGGAAAATCAATAGCTGTGTTGGGCTGCAATACTCTGCTGTCGTTTGGGAGACTGCTGAGTGCTCCCTCTGTAATAAATGACCCTAGGTCACTCTGCTTTTAAAATTTCTCCTGTACACTTTTTGTACTTTTCCCCTGTCCTCAATCACTGTCAGTTGTCAGTGTGCCTGCCTCCAGATGTCTCCATCTTCTCCTTTCCCTTCCTTACATAAACCACTGCATGCATCTTCTTCTAAGTTGCTGCCACATTTTACCATAGATGAGATTCTTACTAAATTGAGAGAGGATAAGAGAGGAAGGACAGAAGTAGCTAACGTTACAAAATCTGCAAATATTATTTGAAAATGAATATTCCTGGACATACATGAGGGAAGAAATGATAAGAAATGACCTTGTTGCAATGGGTTATACTTCACTCCAAGTATAATAATACTTGCTTCATCTCCAGGAAAACCAGATGGCTGCATCATAAGATTTTTCTCTGAAAGTTTTATGGAGACAATTTACTCTCACCCTCAGAGAGGGGGAGCAGAAGTCGGAAGTATCTAATCCTTCTGGGAATGATCACAAGAGACCTGACCTAGAGAAACCTTTCTGTTCTTGGGCTACTCCAGAGGGAACAGATCCTTCTGGGAAATAGCACCCACCAATATCAGATCACAGTGCTACAGGACAGGTTCCTCTAGCCAAATGCACACCCCCTGCTGTATCCTCAGGTATGGCATGAAGGTAGGGGAGAAAAAGAAAGAAAACTCATTGGAAAAATTTAAACCAAGACGGGTTTTATTTACCCATCATCATTAGGTTCCTCTCAGGCTGAGCTTCCTATATATTGTTTAAAACTTTTTTGATTATTGACTTGACTATGACAACATAAAGATGTTGTGTTAGGTATCTGAGTTACCACTAGTATTCAAATTTAAAATAAAAACTTTTCAGATTTATCATTTTTACTCATTAAATGCTTAGTGAAAGGAATCAAACTTTCACATATTATAAAAAAATTTAAAGCCACCCTAATGTAGAAAGAGAGAGAAGAGAGAGAGAGAGAGAGAAAGGTGAAGTGGGAGTAGAAATCTTACTAGCAGTGTATAATTAATAATGGAATAAAATTTTATTTTCATTTCTTTTTCATTAAACTCCTAAGAATAAAAGAATAATAAACAAACTCATGATCCCTTATAGTTTTTTAAAAACTAGCCAGAAAATGTTACTGAAATGTCTAATAAATTCCAAGTACCATATGTCCATGTTAATTAGAATGCCTTTACATTTCTTTATTGAGAGAATGTGCATACTAGTTCCTTTGTTTTAAAATAACTTTGTTAATTTGCATGTTTTTCAATTTATCTCAGGACCTTTCTACCTCTCCTATAGGTTTGGTCTTACTACTTCTGTTCTCCAACTCTCCACTGACTTTCTCTACGTCTTTGAGATCAAGAAAGTCTTTGTAAAATTTTTGGAAAAGAAAGAAAGTGTGACCAAAGACAGGTTATAGGACAGGGTAAGTACCATTAATTTAAGGAGTATTTAGGCGGTACAAAAATAGAACTTGAAAGTGTATGTCTGGGGGAGTGGGGTTAGTGGGAGATAGGATTAGTTCACCAAGTTTACTAGGCTTAGAGTTTGAGTAATCTGACACAGTGCGTTACTGTAGTGAATTACTGTAGTGAAAACCAGGCTGAGGAATGGGCATAGGAAGATAAGAACTATATTCTGGAGAAAGTATTATGGTTTGCAGGATACTGAGAGAGAAATGGGTAAGGGAACTCAGAACAGGGACGCATGAGAACAAAACATTTACACTTATGATACAAGGTTAATCTAGGACATTCTGAAGCCAAATTGATGCTGCAGCTCCAAACTACTGACTTAGAGCATTCTGAATTAGGATGTGGATGTGTTCCAGGGTCTCATGTGTATATGAACAACTAGGTAGGGATTAAGAGGTTCCCGCCATTAGGTTTGACGAAGGAACCTAGGCATTCATTCAACTTATATTCACTGAGTGCTTCTTAGGTGCCAGAGACCATTGTAAGCTCAAGAATTAGCAGTGATCCAAACAGATTATCTGACCTCTTGAAGTTTACACTTGACTGGGTGGATACTGAAAATAATCAAATAAATAAATGGACACAGAATATGTTTCCAGTTATAGTTAGTACAATAAATTAAATAAAATCAGAGAAAAGGAATGAAGAATGTCAGCAGGTGTTATTTTGGATAAGGTTGCTAGGTCAGAGTTTCCTGAAGACTCTTAGATGAGTATCTTGAAATAAGAAAAAGGAACATGTAGTCATTTGGAAGACAAGTAGTGTAGGAAAAAGAAATGACAAATTCAAGATCCCAGGTGGATGAGAACATGCTTGCTGTCTGAGGAACAGAAAGGAGGCTAGCATAGCTAATATAAATAGGCTGAAGATAGTATAAGTAAAACTTCCCATTCTGTTCTAACTGATGACTAGTATCAATGTGTGCTTTTATTAGTTTCTAAAAATTCATATATTTAGAGCCTTTAAGAATTAACTCTTACAGAAATAGTCCCATGTAGACAAGATATGTTGACCACTTGGTCCTAATTTTATCTGGTTGTTGCATACATACATATACAGCCTACAATAGATCTAACAGATCATATTAGGAGGGACTGAGTGTTTTGGCATATTAAATTTTAACCTCATGTTATGAACAATATTCCACAATTGCCAGAGTTTCCAAGTCTTCAATAAGAAAGATCTTTCATATGGTATGAATCTTCTACAACAGGATTGTTTTTAAACATAGGGACAGCAGCAGGATATTTTTGAGAACTATTACTTCAGTCACAGTTTGTCTAATTTTCAGTCAAAGCACCCAACATATCTGTCTACTTGCAGCATCATCAACAGAAGCCTCAGAGTTTTTGTTCATTGCTTTTGTTCACAGTCTGAGTGAAAATTGCAGTTTATAAAAACAATTCATAAAACCATCTACATCTATTGTAACTTTGTTGGAGACTGAATTCAATGTTCTGGGAAAAGGTATTTAGCAATAAAAATTAGGTCACAGCTTTCCTATTTTTGATGATTTCTATTCCCCTCCAAGAGAAATAACAAAGCTGTGGTTGATCAGATTCTAGACTTCACTGTCTCAGATCAGGAGTATGGAAAATATAAGGAAAGAATGTCTCAGGAAGTTTTATTTTTCAGATTTGAAATTCACATACAAAAATGACTTTTGTAGAGGAGGATGTTAGGTTATAGTTTTCAAATGATTAATGTGTGAAACAAGTATCTGAAAAAAGTTTGACAGGAAGGGGACAGTAGGGCATCACTTAGAATAGCTGAGGTCTTCTTCTTTAGGAAGGTCTACATGTCTAAGACTAAGGGAGAGAGCCACTGATCATCACTATGTTGATGTTATTTCAGAGAAACATGAGCTCTCACGTAGAAGACTGTTGTAATTAACTTGATCAAGAATTGATCCTAGGTTTGACACAACATTGTAAAATGATTATAAATCAATAAAAAATGTTAGAAAAAAAAGAATTGATCCTAGAGAATAAGTAAATTTACTGTCTTTGATAGTCATGGAATTGTAAGATCCAGTAAATATCTCTCAATATATATTCTAAGCTGCAGAAATATATAATAAACAGTACGAAATATTTATTATCAAGTTATTATCTATTTCTTGTCTACTCAGAAAAACAATAGAGAGGGTTTGAAAATATCCACCCAATCAGCAAAGGTGAATAGATTCTGCTTGTGGAAGTAGTGGAAAGAAATATAAGTACAATTTTTAAAGTCATGAATTTTTTTCTTCCCACTAAATGAGGAGCATGATATTTATATCATGTGAAGTCTGTTTGTTTCAGATAAAAAGTTATTAGGAATGTGTACAGGAATTAGAAAATCATTGTGATCAAAGATATATGCTTGAGGGAAACTAAGTGAATCCTGAATATCACAGTTTTGAAACACTCAGCTTTATCTACTATTATTACAGGTTGTAAGGGAGTTGAAGAAGTCAGTCTTACGCCCATGAATATTGTCTTTAATGACATACTCCAACAAAGGGTGGTCCTGTTCTTTTCACCTGCACTGAACAAATACGTATAGAACTAACAGTAAACTGGTTAATATTGTACCTTAGGTAATAGCAAACAAGTCATTTCACTCTCCTTGACTTCAATTTTTTAAGTCCTAATTTATATGGTAATATTAAATTAGTTAATTAATCACTTGGCTTGTACTTTCTAGTCTCTTTTGGGAGAAAAGAGTCCTTAGAAATATGCATTTGAATTACATATTTTGGAAGAGGCTGGATTATAAAAGTCCCAAACCAAAAGGGAATTCTGTCACACTTCAATGCACAATAACACTTCCAGTCTTAGTGCCTTACACAGGAGCAAAGCAGCATGCAAAACTCATACTGTCAATAGCTCTGAACACAAATTGAATCACTTACAAAAAAACTCTGGCATTATAAGATCTCAAAGGGGTGTAAAACTTCACCAAATGTGTTTTTCTTCTACTGTTCAAATAAACATTTAGTGAGCTTTATGTATAAATGTTTAGTGTTCCTAAAATGAACACCCAAGTGCATGGCTTAGAATCTTCCACAATAGGAAAACTGCCAAAAGAAAGAAAAAGAAGCAAATATCAAAAGAAAAAAAAAATCTTAAAGTCTGTATATGTAGTAACAGCTGGACCCCTTTAACAGCAAGTCCTAAGAATCTACTGCTGTTATAGAGGTTATTACTCGCATAGTAGAAAATTTATCTTAGAATAGAATATAAGGGAAAAAGAAAAAATTGGAATTTTATCTCATTTTGGTCTCCTGGAATGACCACAATCTTAGCATCAATTTAAGCACTGATCTGCCCTTCAGGAAATATTATTTACATTTTAGTGTAACAATAATCTGTGAGTAGAAACTTGGACTGACAGAAAATGGTTTTTCTAAAGACTATTTACAGAGCCAATAATGATTTTTCTTTGCATTGAAAGTATCTCTTTGTCACCAATGCTATCTTGATTGGAAAAAGAGATTCAAAATTTCAGTAATAAATGCACCATGGTCATTTTTTTTTTAAAAAGCAGATGTTGACTTTAGTCAGTAAAATTAAATGAATTTATGCAAAATTTGTTTATCTTCTCTTATCATAGGAGAGATTGGCTTATTTTCTTAGAAAATTATTTGTCTTAAATAGTTAAATTTTTAGAGGTTTTTATGTACTACCTCAGGAAGAACAGCACTAATTTATGTACAGATATGAAAATACTTCAATTTCAAAATCTTTATAATAATTTTTTTTAAAGAAACTAGGTGTGTTGTTTGCAGTTGGCTCAAGTCCATATACATTAGGATCCATGATTAGGAGGAATAGCATTAAGGTGAAGTTGAGTGCCATATCTGAATTGTATTCTATTAGATGCCCTAATAATTTGCTCATTTTAATTTGGTATTTACATTATTTAATTTTTAATATAATTGAGCTCATGTCAATTTAAAGAAAACATTCAAAGCTAAGATCAGTGATTTCTTCAATAGATAGAAAAATAGCTTTGTATCAATTTAAAAGCAGAACAGCAAAATACAATAGCAAAGGTCACAACAGAACTGCTGCTCTGAAACTTGACCATAGATGATCTCAGGAAATGAATTAAATGAAATCAGAGTCCAGGCACAGCTCAGGGGACGTGGGTTTAGTTGATGACTACATTCAGAACATAGGCTGAGGTAGACAACTAGTGTGAATGGTCAGTGAAAATATGAATGCAACATTCCAGACAACTGGAAGAAGTAGGTCAGGCAGGAGCCACTGATTAAGAGTCCTGGGTTATTCAGCACTCTGGACAGTTCCAAAGGACAAGGCTTCCTTCCAGGTACTTAAATACAGTACTTAACCTTTAGCTTATCAAATCTACTTATTTAATTGTACATCTTTGTGTCTCATCTACACCTGCATGTGACTTTTAACCTCAAAGGAATTATCGGCATCTATCCAGAGAGCTCTGTGGTCTGTTTTTCACATGAAGACTATACATTCAGTTCTGACATGAAGGTTCATGGTGTTTTTCCTGTTACTTGAGGTTACTTAAAGCCAAGTCCTCTGGGCCATTTACATGCAAGACCATTCAGCAGCTGTTATACAGCAAACAGAAATGAGGTGCTCATACTGGGTAGGGGGTTGGAGATGCAGAAAAAGCCTTTAAGAATCTGCTCAAAGTCTGCCTAGGTCCATGTGGCCTAACTGTAGGTGGTAACTCAAGCACACTGAGGCCTTCCATGCAGCCTCTGGTGATAACAGAATTGTTCTTCTGGAGCAAGGACTTTGAGCCAATTTTAAGAGGCAGAATTGCAATTCAAGACAGTCTATCTCATTTCCAATCAAAGGACAAATTCCATTTTAGCTACATCTATTCACCAAGATTAAAAGCACAATTACTGACAATGAGGAAAAAGTGTATACATACAAGAAATGTTTGAAAGAGTATATTTTTCCTCATAACTACTTTTCAGGTATGTGTCTCCTGTTCTGAAGGCGGGTGCTGAAGAACAGTTTTCTCAATGATGAGCAGCTTAACTAGACATTTTATAGAGGATTTCTTTGATCTTTGCTAATAAATAATACATGGGTTCCCCATATCTGACAAGAAATGTACCAAGTTGGGAAATATTTACAGGCAAGCAGAAGCAGGGGCTATCTCCCTAACTCCAGTTGCATTAGCAGCCTTGCTGTTCTGATTTTTAGGTTGGAGTCAGTCATAAGGACTCCACATAGTTAACTAGTCCATGACCTTAATGTTGAGAGGAACTCAATTTTTTTTTAATTTATTTAGTGACTTCACAGATACCAGAGATGGGTTTTCTAGTCTGGCTAAAAGCTCTAAAGAGTACTGAGGTGACACAAGAATGTTCTAGCAATGAAGAGGAAGAAGAGCAATGACTCAAACACTGCATAAGGGAAAATAAATAACATAGAGAAATGGCGATTTTATTAAAGAAACTTTATGATAGACTGATATCATGAAATTCTTACAAATATAAAAGCTCTCAGGTCTTTCTTTGTCTAGTTGAGTAGCACATGATTGTTACTCTGTATATTCTGAAAGCACCAACAGTAGAAAAGGCATTCTCTACGTTTCCTTGATGAATAACACATTAATAACACAAATAACTCAGGAAGCCCTGAGTCTAAAGCTTGTGATCAATCCTGAAGGAATAGCAGTGATTTTATTAGAGTGACAATTCTACTCGTTCCTCAACTATAATTGTAGGAAAATCTGAAGATCCTAAGATTCAAGAATGCTCCTTAGGTGTCCTGCTGAGATGGTTACGTGACCTAAGAAAAGAGTTTCTTACTTATCCAAGTGCGCAATGTGTACCTGTAATCAATAGTGTTGATTCCCAGAGTCATACATGTAAATCAGCCTTATTATTCAATGAACAGCTCTAAGTGTGCTGGGGTGATTAACAAGTTGGCACTAAACTTATAAAAATGCCTAGAGCCATAACTTAGTCATATGTCTTGGCTTAAACTGCCATTGAATTGTAAAGTAGAAGAAGAGATTTTTCTAACAACTTAAAAATACTGAGTTTTTAAATAACTATAGTATGCTGGACATCTACAAGTATATGAAGGAGGAAGTGAAGGTCCAAACTGCAAACAAACCTAGTTCAGTTGGTGGTGATCACAGACCTCTGATATTTAATGCACTAAGGAGCAATGCATATATTATGAGTTTTGTCTTTAATATCACTCAGTATTAATTGCAGTCGAGTAAAACTTGATTCATCTTTGGACTTAATATGTATAAATATAGTTTACACATATAATGACTGTGAAGTAGGAATAAAAGTATTATTTTCTACTGTTTGTAGTTATGTTGTTTTAAAATTTCATTATATATACACAGATACATAATTTTACTAGACAAAAACTACATGCATGTAGATATTACTTAAACATAAATGAAATCATGTTATGTGTGTTTTTCAATGCTATCATTCTCCTTTTATACAAAAACTACATGCATGTAGATGTTACTTAAACATATAAATGGAATCATGTTGTTATTAATTTGTATTTTTCAATGCTATCATTCTCCTTTTACACAGAAGACTATTGAAGTTCAGAGCTACTAACTGAATTACTTAATATTTATACTGAGTAAGTAGTAAAGTCAGGTTTGGAATTGAGGCAGGTTCTAGCTTATGTTACAGGGCTCTTTCCACTGAAACATACTTCCCACATTCAAGGTTTTAGTTTCCTCTGTTCATACTTTTTGCAGGTATACAAGGAGACACGGTAGAGCTTTGGAGTTGATCCGTGGATCAATGTTTTCCTACACCATCATTTTGCATAAGAGGCAAATGAAGACAAGTGAGGTGAAGTAACTGCAGAAAACCACACAGAGGTAAGGATAGGACTGGAAGTCAAGCCCTGTGCTCTTTTGATGCTACTAGAGATGAAGATAATCAATCTGGAAGATCACAGCTTAGCCTCAGGAGGCAATCACAAGGACACTTCAGTGGATATATACATAAATATTTCTCTTGGCATCTTAAAAATCATATTAACACAGATGTATTTTTACTTTTCTTTAGGAAATACACTTCTAAAGTGACCTTACTGAAGCTCTCAAACCAAAACAATAGCACATTGGTAACCCAGTGTCCTAATGCATTTCAACTGAAGGAGAGAAAAGCGATGCAATGAGAAATAAATTCAGCAGTAGAGCTGTACTTACCTTCATAAGTCCCACTTTCTAGAAGAGCACCACTTTTCTCCAATTCCATAAAATCTTCAACAGTGATGAAAATATAGTCCACTCCAGGGACCTCACCCTCCTTATGTGGCCTTGTGGTGCCTGAATAAGGAAAATTAAAAACAAAAGAAAGACTGATTTGTTGCTGAACTTTAGAAATGCCACCATACTTCTGAATATTCAGTAACACTTGTTTGTACATCCTAAGAGTTGGCAGCTTGCATTTGTACTTCTGTTTGTTTGGAAACAGAAAATAGCAGGGGGTAAAGATTAAAGTAAATATACAAAGCATTTTTCTTCATCAAGCTTATAAAGAGTTCATTGCCATGGAATGTGGCTGCATGGATTTTTCAGTGAAAAATGCAGACCATTATGCTCTTTTTGAAGAGGTGGCTTGATTATTGGGCCAGGAGTCTGCTAGCTCAGGAATTTACATATCTCACTTCCATGAATGGACCTCTATTGTTCTGCAGACTGCTTTGCTGTGACATAAAATACAATGGAAAATAGAAATGTTAGCAAAATGTCTGTTTATCTTCATATTTTCATGACTGCTCCTTAGGGGGTGGTGGGCTGATGCCATTTGTTAATTTTGCCCCAACTAATAGCTTACATTGGATTTAAAGGATCAGAAAACCTTCAATTATTACTTAAAATTAAATAAGTAAATAATAATTAGAATTGAGTAATAATTATAATTGAATTAGTGTTATAATGATAGTAATATAATTTCCTTCTTTCCTTCTTGTCTTCCTCCTTCCCTTCCTCCCTTTCTTCCTTCTTTCCTTCATTATTGCCTTTAATTCTGACTGAATTGGGAGGTGACACACTCGGAGAGGTTACTGCATGGGTCCACCCACTCTTGTTTCCTGCATCACCTATAAAGTGAACAGTTTCTGTGGCCAGAGTGACAGGAATAGTAGCCTATGGCTCAATACAGCTCCACTGGAGAACTCAGCCTCCCAGATCTGTCTTCCAATTTATGAGATGGGAACCAAAACAGAGACATATTGAAGGCTGTAAGTTTGCTTTCTGGAACACTTATTTCCCTGAACATATCATAAGTGTCTTCTTTTTTTTTTTTTTTTCCCTATGCCACCTACATAAGACATTTTGCATGGTCAGATTGGAATTTCCATAATGCATACATGCAAATAGTATGCAGAAGTATACAGAAAGCAAATATGTAAGCAAAGTAATAGTACATTGGTGGGTTTCTTCATATGCAAAATATCCTCCATATTCTCTATATACTAAATAAAGAGTATTTCAAACCCTTAAATTTTATTTCCCATCTCCAAAATCTTTATCAACTAGGTCATGAAATAGCCAGTCAGTTCCTGTTTCAGTCTACTAGGATCAAATCCGGACTACAACTGAGAGGCACAAACTAATAACAGAATACAATGTGCTAGGAAGATTGATTTTGGTAAAAATGATTAATTTCCATTGAAAACTTTTTTTTAAGATTTGAAGGCATTATTTTCTAAAATTAAAATTTATAATCCTTCTTTGCGGGTTGCAAAAGAATTTTTTTCAATAATTATGTTTAATGTCTTTCCCCTGAATTTGTTACTTTATTTTGTTTAATTGAGCCATATTTTACAATATTCCCTACTGCTTTCATTTATAAAATATAAACCTCCTACACCTTGTATGCATAATGTTGTCAAATTAATGTTTCTATGAGAACTGTAACTTTCAATATCCTGACTTTTATGTGCTTAACCCTTGTGAATTAAAAGCACATTAACATGGTTTTTGGCAATCAATTTGTTTTTCTGTTTATTTGGAACACACTCTAATCATTAAGAAAAATCACATAACAAAGTTTCAATTTTCCTTCCTAATTTATCTGCATATTTCAGAAGCTACATGCTTTGATTAATTAACTGCTTGCAGTGAAGTAATGCACTCATAAGACTACAGCTTGAGGGCAATTTCCAGGGCTGCTGAGTTGACTGGAGTGACTTGCCTGCACAAAATTCTAGTGAACACTTTTGGGGTTGTGCTCTTGAAAGGACCATAAATACTCTGGCTCACTGGTTGGTTTTCCATCTCCATTTGCACCTCAGGCCAATGTGATTCAGTTCTTGCCTCAGGGATGCAGACACCCTGTGGCTGCATCAGTGTTACCTGTTGCTGTTGATCTGCTTCATGCTGGCTGCCTATTTGGGGCTCACTTACCTCACTGCTGCTTGAAGAAGTTCTACCCTACAGTCTAAAGTGCTGCAATCCTCATCTATGACTTTGATCTCCCATCCTATTCTCTCCTTTTCTTCGTTTTTCTAATTATAACCTCCAACCTCTTGATCTCTCCTAATTTCCCTGATGTTCCCGAAACTTGGCTCCTTTTGCCTTTCTAGTTACTAAGAGGCTGGGAATCTAAAATGTCTTCTTTCCTTTAGTTCATCTTCACAATTTCCCAACTCTTAATAAGCCTCCAACTTCACTATTGGCTATTCCATTCAAAGACTGCAGTTACTACAGAAAACCACGAACTTTCACTGACGAAGTACCCTATAAATTCAGGTTGTCTAATGTTAGTTTGATTCTGCTGATGCTTGGGAATCTTTTCAATTCTTGTCCTCTTCCCTCTCAGACAGCATCCCACGATTTTCTATACTTAAGTGCTTTTACTTTCAGCAGAAGACATTAGCTTATTCTCTTTTGGTAATATAAGAGATAATCTGAAATGAAATTCCTTAGAGTTTCCTAATTTCTACCTCCTTCATCTGCATTCTCTTGGTCCTTAATTGTAAACATTCATCCATCCATCTTGCTAACACTAATCCCTTCTTTTCTGTCTTTTTTCAAAGTCCAGTTTTTATTTTTTATCAAAGTTACATATACAAATATTTTACAGATTCTACACTGCTACCAGGTTTTTTATTCTACAACTGTACAAGTTTTTTTTAAGTAGACTGTCATCACCCCTCCGCAACATACACACCTTCCATTTTACCCAGAAGCAAATACTTTTAACTCTTTTAGATGATTCTTTTGCCTCACCTCTATTTCTTTAAGTTATTTATGATGATTCTTTTTTCTTTTAGTCACTGTTGAGTTCTTGGTAAAGACAATAAAGATTTAGCTCTTTCTTACCCAGACTTCGACACATTTCATCCTCCTTCTTTCCTCCTCTCATTTTCTCAGTAGAATAAACTTGTGTTAGATTCCTATTTAAAGCTTACAAAAATAATACTATGTAAATCTATTTCCAGGAGAACCATGCACTGTACTGATTAATTTTCCTTACTTGTATAATTTTTTGTTTACTCTAGATTCATTGTTTTAATTTCCAAATTTCCATGCATTAATCAATAATTCCATTAATTAGCTCTCTTCTGGTTGAATAAATCACCTCTGAAAATAGACAAATACATCTGATATTTCATCAAGTTGACCCTATTGAAAAAAAAATCTCTCCTGGAGCCTTCTGACCTGCTCCAATTCAGGCTGTGTTGGCCTACCACACAGCTGCCATTCTGGAATCACCTTTTGGATCACCCTGGGGATTCATTTTGCCTCTTTTCTGTGTTGTATGCCCTCTTTCTTAGATCCCATATTTCTTTTTGTAGACCATTCTCTAATTTGGGCAGAGCACAATGGTCAGAAGTTTTCTGTCAAAAGTTGCATGGGAGCTACATTTTTAGACTTTGTATATCAGAAAATGTCTTTATTCAAACCTCACAGGTAGCAAATTTGACTCAGCATTTCAGGAAAATATCATAATGAAACATTTCCACCTGTTCCTCTGTTAATGTCACCACCATTTTTTCCTGTCATGCATGCTCTGAAACTTTCCCTCATATTTGAGGCCTCCCTCACTCTTTTATTCCATCTCCAAATAGTTGGCAAATTCTATGCCCTCATCCCTCTCTTCTGCACTATCTCTGCTCCAAATACTGCCCTCCTGGATGAGGCATGGCTATGTCACTGGTGTGCCAGCCTCCCGCTCTTAGTTTATCATCCAACTGGCCCTGGTAAAGCACAATACTGATCACATATCCTCTCCAAAGAGCTTATCTACTCAATCTCTAGTCAAGAGACTTGGTTGGAAAAAAGTAAGGAGAGAAAACTATTGAGAATTAAAAATAATCAGAAAAGGCTCATATTCTATTACCGACAATAAAGGCAACTCCCATGGTAAGCCAGGTTGTAGAGTCTCTTTAGAGGGACTTGCCTTGGTTGAACATGTGAGGGGACATAATATAAGAATTTTCTGCCCTACCATGTGTCAATCTCCTTTCTTTTTAGCATGAATTTTCCAACATTTGAAATACTCTTTGGTTTAGACAAAACAGAAACTACTTTTAAAATCTATGCTACAGTAGATTAGAGTGTGAACCATGGAATCAAACTGCCTGAGCTTGTTGAAGCTCTGCCATTTGCTTTCAGTATTACCTTGAGCAAGATCCTTCAGCTCTATAAACTCTAGTTTTCCTATCTGTAAAATGGGAATAATATTAGTAGCATCTTTAAAGGGTTCATTTGAAGAACAAATTAGATAATCCATATAAGGCACTTAAAACAACATCTGGAACACATTAGGCACTCAAGAAAGATTATTGTGCTAAGTAATCTTGTCTGAAAGAACAGAGATGACATCATGGGTAGCTTTCTCCCCCATGAATTCTTGGCACAAATATTAATTGAGCACTTATTATGTGCCAAGCACTACCCAAGATACTTGGTATATATCTTTGAAGAACACAGACTAGGATCCTTTCCTTCATGGAACTTACACTCTAACAAGAAGAGACAGAGAATAAATAACAACAAATTTTTTTAAGTTATATAGTATGCAATAAAGGGTTAAATTCTATTAAATGACCACGAATCAAAGCATTAGCACTTATAGACTATTTAGTGGGTCAATTACAGAGATTTTTAACCATAGCTTAGACAATACAGAGCAAAAGTTTTAAGAGAGATACTGTAAAGGACCTGAAGGGCAACAGAGATCTACATGTCATGTGCGCTGCAGGCTTCATGGGGTGAATGACAGCTTCGCCAGAGAACTTTGGAGTCAACAGAGCCTGGTAACATTTTGGAAAGTATCACAAAATTCCTAAAGAAAACTTTATTTATTTCACATACTGCTTGGTCTAGCTTAGGTCAAGTGACTCACATATCAGTGTCCAATATGGGTATTTTTGAACTTTCAGGGTTATTTTCATAGGTTTGATAAATATGACAGTGCATAGTGGGTTCTGATGACAGGTGTATGTGCACACACACCTATGCATATATCACCCCCTCGTTTTTGAAAGAAGAAGGCAGAAGCATGATGTGGCAGAAAGTTTCTTAGAACTGAAATTCAGAACATCTGTATTCTATTTTTGTTTTAATATTTTAGATCTGTAGTGCTGGAATAAAACATCATTTAGTTGATCAACAGTTTTCTTATTATGCAGTGGAGTAAATATTGGATATAAAAGGTTATAAAAAATAAAAACATGAACACTATGGCAAAAATACTGTATTCTTCCTTAGTAATATTAATATACTATTAAGAATAATATAATTCTAACAAACATCATTGTTGATATCTTATTTTGGAATCTATTACAATCAAAGTTCCAAATGAATTAATTTCATGTAGGCTAACACTTTTAAGAGGAAAAAGTTCTTATGCCTGAAGACACAGATTGCTCCTTTCATTGTCTGGGTGTAAAGAAACGTAAGTTGAGATAGAAATCCATTTCCTTTGATTATACACTAAAAATGTGGGACCCAATGATTTAGTCATTATTTAGGAGGGTCCTTTGTCTTTTGTTAGACAGATAGTTAAGGCCAGTAGAGCCTATGGACTAGGTTGTAAGATTTTTTTTTACCCTTCGCTGAATCATTTGAAAAGGGTGAAAGTGCTCATAAAATCTGATTAGTGGGTCATTTAATTTTACCTGCAGGCATAAGACCTTCAACAACAAGACTCACAAAGCAAGATTTTAGACCTATGTGTCCAGAAGAAAAGATACCAGACTGTGTTGAGTCAATTGGCACCAGAAGGAGAAAGCATTTGGCTGAAGAAAGAGAAAGCAATTGGTGATCTATGAACACTCCTTCGCAAAGAAATACAATTCTAAAAATAAGGCAAACAATGTGAAATGTAATGAAGTTTTGTATAGTGGCAATTTATAGCTAAAGCTAATTAATATCTAGACTGGAAAAATAGTTAAGTTGAATTTTTTGAAGCAGCTACTTATCTTATTTTTATGCTGAAATAATTATAGTGACTTTCCTATTGCAAAAGATTATGAATAGACAGACTCAATTGTGAAACAAGACTCAACAATAATAACAAGTCATCACCCAGCATTAGAAACAGGGTGGAAGTGAGGCAGAATTAAAGAGGAAATATAAATGATTCATCATATAGCTAAAATTGAAGCTCACCTTCTTTTATTGCTCTACTACATTTGGTTGGGACTTCCCTCTAAGTGGTGTTTAGAAATGTCCAAAATAATTTTTATTATCCAAATCATGGTTTATATATTTCATTCTTTATTACATCTTCCTGATCACTCCTCCAAAGAAAAAATAAATGGAATGGAAATGGAGAAAATGCTACTAAATTGAGTCTTTGTTTTATCTCCTATTGCTTCATTCCTTAAAAAAAAACAACTTATTTAATAATTGCTAAATTAAGTACTGCATGCATAACCTTTTCTTCATGAGGTAACAAAAGCATACAGTACTTGTGCTCAAAAGACATGTCTGTAGAGAATGAATTTGCTCCCAAATGTCTAGCTTATTATTGACACATAGTGAAAGCACATGAAAGCCACTTGTCATTTTGTTACCACAGCAACTGGGGGTGCCTACGTAACTTTTTTTTATTCTACTTTTTAAATGAAGGAACACTTGCTTCTTTTCCTTAGGAAGAAAAGAGCATGATGTCGGTGGTAAATGTAATTCTAAAGCACATTTTCCTTCAGCCTTCTGATATTTCCTAGTTTTAGTAAAATCCTTAAAAAACAGTTATTGGCTTACAAGAATGTATTTCTACCTAGGTGATAGTCAGTGCAGTCATCTATTGTGATCTATTTAGATGTGCTGAAAGTTCTACAGTGCCTGTTGCATTGCAGGCAGATGGGTCACTGTGTAAGAATCTAAGAAAATGAATTATTTGCTTATGCTTGTTTCTGAATATATTTTCTCCTTATTCCTGGTGTTTTTCAACTGCAAGCTAGAGAAGGTAAATCTTGACAGCTTAGGGTGGCTTCCTCTGGATTTGACTTTAATTAACTCACTCTTAGATTCCTGAGGACACTTCTTTAGTATGTCAGTTACTTATTAGCAACTGTGAACACCATCACAGATTTGTTCGTATGCTTCCAATAAAAACATTCCCTTGGCTGATGGCTCTGATCAATTTTTATATAATCAGCCTAGGCCTTGGGTTTTATTACACTCATTTTCAATCATATAAAATCCAGAAGTATGATTTTTATACAGACATAGAGCTAAAGCAAGCAAAGTAAATCATGAAGTTTGGGCCATTGACTCCTATGTGATAGAGAGATTATAAGCAATGTGAGCTTTACACATTTCATATCAGTGATGGGGTGGATTGGGTTAAGGACAGAAAGGAAAACAGACAATTCGAGTCAATTAATCACCTATTAGGTATAAGAATTATTTATTGCCTCTGTAAAACACTATGAGTGTCTTATAAAACACTGAAGATGTGACAAATCCATTTGCAAAGTACCAACAGTAACTTTGACTTATTTTCTTAAGTGTATTGCTCTAAACCTCAAGAATTATTTAAAAACTCTCCTCTAAAACAAGATACTGTCATTTATTGTTTAAAGCCGCATTGATATACACTAGTAATATTACATATCTTTCAGACACAGAGGAGTTTTGAAGAAGAAATCTCTGCTTGAATATCTTTGGACATAAAAGTTCAGACTAATGTCTCATATGGCGCCAATTACTGTTTTACATCTTAACGGTTTGGATTGAGATAGCATCGTTCCCAAGCAGGTGGTTCTTATATGTAGGATGCATCAGAATCACAGGGAAGACTTGTTAAACACAGACTGTTGACTATCACGTCCAGTTTCTGGTTCAGGTCTTGGGTGGGGCCTAAGAATATGCATTTCTAAAAAGTTCCCAGGTGATGTTGATACTTCTAGTCCATGGTAATAATTTGAGAGCCACTGCTCTAACCTCACTCATACCTCAGGAAACCCAAACTAAAGCAGTGTTAAATTTCATCGTTAATATAACCACAACAGCTCATAAAGCATGCAGGTTCATGACTTGTCATTGGCCCTAGAGTAATCTATGGCTGTGTCCTGGGTTCAGAGCAAACAAGCGTTTCATGATTTGTTGGTGTATAAGTGAATAGACTCTTGAGAGATACTGGAAAACCAAAGCACTCTGTCATGCTTTTGTACCTTGCTTTTTCATAGTTTTCTTAGAATTCAATTGAATTTGGAAAATAAATGACAAATCTCCATGAATGTTTGCTTATAAATAACTTTCATTATTATCTGAAGTAATATAAACTATCTTGGTTCTACGTGTGCAACAATATGGTTTAAATTTTTAAATATAACCCAAAAGACATAAGAGGCTTGAATATTACTCACCAAGAGTGAAAAATAGTATGACAAGAAAAAAGAAGTATCTAATGCAGAAAATCTCTTGCATTAAAAAAAATGGTGAATGTAAAAATTAGAAGGCACACATGAAAAATTTGTGGATCTCCAACAACCAAAGAAAAAAATCTCATTATTTCCCTATGCCAAGGTATCTGATTCACTAAATGATAAATTACAGCTTATTTACAACTATATTAATCAGACTAAATCAGGGGATGGACAGTATATATGGAAAAGTACCCATAAGGCTCTCCATTGGAAAATTTATTTAGACAAACATATCCTTTACTCAATTCCATGATTTAATTTACAGAGCTATGCCCCTGGTATAAACACTAGAAAGATGAAAAGTAGAGGTGAGAAATGTCATCTTAAAGTCCAAGTTTATTTTATTGACTTTTGTCACTTGAACTTAAAACCCTTGGTAAGAAAGACAAAAAAATGTTTGGGGGTGATTATTTTTGAAGTTAACACATGCATATACATTTTCAATTTTAAGGCTTCAACACTAAATAATCATAATTAATTACTGACAGTATCAGGACATTGTTGACAGCCTACACACTGAGGAAAACCTGGGGCAAAGTGAATGATTTCATAACTGCATAGTATTTGAAAAATCACTACTTTGGTGACAAAGAATTAGTAAACTAAATCTTAATTGCTCCTTCATGCCAAAGTCCATCTCCTCTCCCCATCAGACAGCTGAAAAACATTTAGCTGCACAAATTACTTCTGCCAGCAAAATCCTGCTTTTACCTCACTCACATTCACAGTCCAGTATAATCCACTACTCACTGATACAGACATGACTAGATAAAATGACTCACCCAAGGAAGATGAGGTTCCTGGATGGCTATGTTCTTGGCTTTTTGATCCATTCTCACAATACATAATAAACCTAACTCCAGGACAAAGGAACACTCTACCCTCTCCAATAAAATAGATAGTAAACCATAATTTTAAGATTCTTAAATCAACTATTAATTTCCTGAATTTTTTAAGAGAATAGAAGATGAGTGTCCCTTTTGTTACCAATTAATTCAGTTTTAAACTTTTGATTATAATTTTTTCAATATTTAGTTTATATATATTGTGTATCTGGTATTCTATAGGACTAATAAAAGAGATTTTGGTTCCCTAATTTATTATTACAAGATAATGTTTTAAGATTGCATACTGAGCTAAAAGAAAGGAAAGATCCCTGACTTTTTATAGAAACAATATATTTATAGTTTGAAACTTTTATACTCTCCTCATGTAAAATTAATCTAGGCCAGAACTAAACTGCACAGATACCACCAGCCCTCCGAGCAATGCAGAGACACTATACTCTGACCTTCATTGCATAGAAGGTTTAGTGGATCATAACTTTATCATTTTATCTCTATTAGAATCTTGCAAAGACATTAACTTTTAGTATCACCATATGTCTCTATGGCATTCTATAATCTGAAATGCCCAAGGTAGATCATAGAATGCAGAGTCTACAGAATACCAAAAAATTCCAGATGAAGGTAAGAAGACAGTTAACTGTTCAGGGATTTTAAAATATTGAAATGCTTCTCGATTATATGGTGCAAATCATGTATTTGAGTGATCAACTTTTATTATTGAGGTTCTCAAGTATATACATGTCAAATAATTGTAGAGGGAAGAAAAGAAGTGTGTGCCAGCCATTAAATGATGAGCTGTATGGCCTGGTTCCTCCTTAAGAAACTGAGGGAAAAAGGATAAAAGTGACTTGATCGAATCAAATAATCAGCATTCCAAGTGAAAAAGAAAACACAAGTAATTAATTTTTCTTTCAACCAGCAGACAATTTTATGCCTCTGAAGGTCAAATAAAATGGGGGGAGGCAGATTATTATTTCCACATTTTTAAGATGAAGTTTCTCAAAAAGCTAAACATAGAACTAACATATGACCCAGCAATTTAACTCCTGGGTATACATCTGAAAAAAAACAAAAACACTAATTCTAAAAGATACATGCACCTCCAAAGTTCATAGCAGGATTATTTACAATTGCCAAGGTATGGAAGCAACCTAAGCGTCAATCAACAAATGAATGGATAAAGATGTTTATATATATATATATATATATATATATATATATATATATATACACACACACACACATATATATATACATACATACATACACACAATGGGCTATTACTCAGCCATAAAAATGATGAAATAATGCCATTTGCAGCAACATGCATAGATCTACAGATATTTGTACTAAGAGAAGTAAATCAGACAGAGAAAGACACTGTATGATATCACTTATATGTGGAATCTAAAAAATACAACAAATTAATGAATAAAACAGAAAAAAAGCAGACTCACAGATACAGAGAACAAACTAGTGGCTACCAGTGGGAAGAGGGGAGGAGGAAGGGGCAATACAGAATTAGGATTAAAAAAAGGGTTATTATGGGATTATATAAAATCATCTATGTGAAACTTGAAAACTGTAAAGTACTATAGAATTTAAAGAATCTTTCATTCAATTAAAAAAAAAACCATAAACATCAGACATGCAGCTATCAGTATCACAGCCTAGATCTACAGTGACCCTTTAGGTTTGAAGGGCAGCAGAACTCAGTTTGTATGCAATTATCATAATCCTCTGGACTCTGTGGTCTTCCTTCCAGGTCACTGTGCTCACTTCTTGATTGGACAGCAAATTAAAAGTGACACAGGTTAGAGGAAGGGTGTATAGTGAACTGTCAAATATTCACTTGTGACCTTTGTTGAAAATTTTTACATAAAAAATATCAGAATAAAAGCTCATGGTAACAAACATCTTTGGCTTTATAGACTCGCAAATCAGTGTTTCTCAGAGTTGCAATTATCATGAGAGATTAAGAGAAGTTTTACGAATTAAAAAATACAAAAAAAAATCTTCAGGGAATTTCAAAAGAATGCTAATTAAGGCACTTCTGGCACAAGATACTGAGTTAAGTAATGAATTACCAAAAACAAATATTAGATTCTTGGGAGAAAACACTTGTAATTTTAGATAAACCATTATCTCCTTTCGAGGGAAAAAGAAAACAAAGTTACCTGTTTAACTGAGACAAGGTACAAGAGAGATGAGAACACATCAATTCAGCAACTAACTCAGAAACATCCTAAAAGTAGCATGAGTGGCTGAAGAGCTAATACCTGAGGTAGGAATAGTCCTCTGGCTTTCAAACTCAAAGTATTAAGTACTGTCCCCTAGAATAAGGGCTAAAGAGTCTGGTATTTGAGGAAGCTTGAAAGGCAAAGGCTGGCCAGACTGAACTGCAGGGCATCAGTGAATCCATATCAAAATCAACAATGTTTGTAGGTTTAACATCCAACAACAAAGTTAAGTCGCTCTTTATCTTCCCAAACAGCTAAACTCCCAACTGTTCCTTTGGGATAGGGATTGGCAAGTTTTTTCTAAAAGGGTCAGAGAGTAATTACCTAGGCTTTGCTAGCTGTAACTCTCTGTGGTAGCCACTAAACTCTGTCATTGTAGTGCAAGCAGCCACAGATAATATATAAAGGAATGAGCATGGCTGTTTTCCAATAAAACTTTATACACATGGTGGTGGGCTGGATTTGACCTGCAAGCAGTAGTTTGCCCACACCTGCATTAGGTCTTTTGACCCTTTGTGTCTTGATGCTCGTCTCCTCGACCTTTGCTTGTAAACCTACAGGATGCAACTCAAATGGTGGCATTTCAGTGCACCACCTCAATCAAGAAAAAAAAAAAAAAAGACCACTTCTGATGGTGTGGCCAGTATTAAGTGTAACATTTCACACATATGTTTATTATCCTTTTAAAAAATTCTTCAAGCACAACTAACCAGGTAGATTTCTAATAAAGAGAAACAAAAAAGGGGACAAAAATCTCTGAGAAAGTAAAATAGATATTTGCCCCTCAAGAAGCAAGACTGTCCTTAAGCAATCTTTGAACTAATTTAAACACATAATTGCAAGGAGAAATACATGATCTATGACACTATGCCAGGAATACAAACACACCTGTAAGTAAAGCAGTGAACGAGCCCTAGGTATTGTGCTGAGGGCATTGCACCTTTATGTGGTAAATAATGATACCTTGCTGACCTTGTTGCCGTGGGGTATAATTTCATTCCCAATGCTTCTGTAGCAGATGGGATTCAGCACACATTTAATACAGGGAAAAAGTATTGAGCCTCTAAGTGTTTCTGAATTTCACATATAAATTTTATCATTTAATGATTTTTATTTATCTGTCATACCCCATTCCTGCATGTCTACCATGGTATGAAGTTACATATTTGTAGGAGAAAGTGATAGTCGCATTCACATTTTACATCTGTTAAGAAATTGATTATTTTCTGATATATAGATTAGCAATTACATGATAAAGTTGTATCTGAAAAATATAAACAGGCATATAAGCTTTATGTTTAGGGCCATATTTTGGTAAAACTAGCATAATATATGAAAATAAGACAAAGAAAAAAAGAATTACCTTAGGTTAGGCAATTCAAGATATTTGATTTTGCATTGCATTACAGTAAAATATTGAAAATAACTCAGCTAGAGGGCTTTCTCTTGCTGAAACTGTCTGCTAATTTTTAATATATTCAGTAACATATTTTTGGAAACTTCTTTTTTTAACAAATTTATCACTTATCCCAAGACATATGGAATGTTTGAGGATGAATGTTTACCTACTATAACAAAGAAAAAGACATGACTGATGAATAGCAAAGTGAGGAATTGTAGGGGAATTTTCTTTGTATAAATAGTAACATTAATAAATACTAATATTTATCGAGTTCTAACTTTGTATGAAGCATTGTACCATGCATTTTGCATGCATTAGCTCATTTACTTCTCTTAATAACATAAGGTGGGTAGCATTCTACCCATTTTACAGCTTGACCAAGTTGTCCAAATTACAGGACTGGTGAGTGGCAGAGTCGGGATTAAAATGAAGTCAATCTGCCTGTAGAGACCAGGCTTCTGAGTAACAGAATACTCTGCTCTCACCCATGAAATGCTCTGTACAGGTTTTGTTGTGGGAGATGGCTGGGAGCAGCGGGTAGGAATGGTGGGGAAGTGTGCTTGGTGAATGGGAGATGGGAAGCCACCATTCTGAGCACATTTAGATCAAGTATTCTACCAGAAGAGAATAATAAAACCAGGACTCAAATACCCTACAGAGACACAGGAAAAAGTAAGACATCCTCTAAACTGTTGCTGAGTTAGGGTAGGGGTATCCAGGAAGATAATTCAGAACTACCAAGAAAGCAGCTGAGGAGAACAAAGGAGGGGTATCTTTGGAAAGAAAACCCCAAACTTGTAAAATTGGAATGCTACAAACAAGTTTAAAGAGCTCTGAGCATAAGAAAAATTAGTAACTTCCTTAAAATGGAAAAATTGCAAAATACTAAGAATTGAATGAAGTTTTAGTTATTCAGAGCATATGTTCCTTTTACAGATCACATTATCGAAAGTAGAAGTTTCAAAAAATATTAATTTGGTTCCTACACTGGCTGCTAGAAAGACAAAAGTGAAAAAAAATTCCATCATGAAGAAAATTTCTTAGTTATTAAGATATAGACAATTAAAGCCACCCGTATAATAATTATTTCAAAATAGCATTAAAATGGTAAATAGAAAATACATATTTTCAATAATTTTAAAAGATAAGAGATTGTTTAATGCTAAAAACAATAATACTAGATTATGAGGTTTATAACGTGCAGTGATTTAAAATGTATGATTACAGGAGAACAAAGGCTGTGGGAGGGGAATGAAAGTGCACTATTAAAAACTTGTTATAATATATGTGAAGTGGTAAATCACCTGTTGGCTGGCATGATATGTTAAAATGTATAATATAAAGCCGAAAGCAACCTCAAACCACACACACAAAATTAACATAGATACGATCAGTTTAGATTTAAAAAGCAAGCCCTAACTATAAGCTGCCTACAAGAAATGCATCTTAAAAACAATAAAAAAATGTTAAAAGTGAAAGGATAGAAAAAGATGTGCCATGTTATGATTAAATAAAAGCTGACATGCTGTAATAACATCAGAAAAAGTAGATTTCAGAGCTAAGAATAGTAACAGAGATAAACAATGTCATTTCATAATAATAAAGAGGTCAATTCATCAAGACAGCACAAAACTCCGAAATGTTTATGTACCTATAACAGTCAAAATACATGAAGCAAAAACATAGAACTACAAAGAAAATGTACAATTCTACAATTATACTCAACTGTCAACAAACCTCTTTCAATAATTGATAGAACAAGTAGACAGAAAATCAGTAAAGATAGAAGCCTAAACAACACTGCCAACCTAACCTAACTGACATTTATAGAATACTCCCCACTACAGCAGCAGCATAATACACACTGCTTAAAGTGCACATGTAAAATTTACCGAGAGAGACCATACCTGGGTCATAAAACAGTTTCAACACTTTAATATGGTTTAAATAAAAAATAAAAACTACATTTTCTGACAATAATAAAATTAAGTTAGTATCCCATACAGAAAGATATTTGGAAAAGCCCTCAATAGTTGGAGACTAAACAACACAGGCCAAGGAAGAAATCAAAAAAGTAATTAGAAATTATTTTGAACTAAGTAAAAATGAAAACACAAAATACCAAAATTTGTTGGATGGTAATAAATCAAGGATTAGAGAAAAAGTTATAATCCAAAATATCTATATTAGAGATAAGATAGCTCTCAAATCAACCACCTCAGGAACTAGAAAAAGAAGAGTAAACGTTGCCTTACAAACTGACCCCATACACGCAGGGCAGGGAAAAGCCAAAGAGACACAACCACTTCAGACGGGTATGTGTCAGGTTTGACAAGCAAGGGACCTTACATGTGGCATGTCTCGTGCAGTTGCAAGAAGAATGGATCCCCATGCTTGCTCACCAGAATCTTAAAAGTTTACATAGAGGTTAAGTGGTTTTGGTTAATACTTAACAACACATTGCTGTCTCAAGACTGTGTCCTTGAAAATGGATCCTAATGTGAGAACGATGGGCAGAATACATGTTCCAAGGACAGGGGAGGGGGTGAGAAGCCTTCCATCGATCAGGTCCAGCTCTCGGGTCAAATGGCAGTCATGTCCTCGTGATGATCTCCTCCAATGGCAAATTAAACCAAAAAGTAGGAAGAAGTAAGATCATAAAGACAGAGTAGAAGTCAACAAAATAAACAGAAATCAATGGAGACACAATAAAACCAACAGCTGGAACAATAAAATTGATAAACCTCTAGCCAGACTGATCTCGAAAAAGAAGACACAAATTGCCAATATTAGCAATGCAGTAAAATAGATTCAACAGATATTAAAAGTTTATTAATGATATATTATTAATGAATTTATACCAATAAATTTGACAACTTAGATGAAAGGGACAAATTCCTTGACACAACCAAAGCACATTTAAGAATACATACATAGCCTGAGTAATATATATATACCAGTGTGTGTGTGTGTGTGTGTGTGTGTGTGTGTGTATTTCAGTTTTTAGTTAAAAATTACCCCTCAAAGAAACCTCCAGGGCCAGATTGCTTTCCTGATTAATTCTACCAAATATCTAAGGAAGAAATAACACCAATCTACAACAACTCTTTCAGAAAACTGAAGAAGAAGCAATACTATTCAATTCATTTTGCAAGACTAGCATTACCCTAATCCCCAAACAAGGCCAAAAGTACAGGAAAAGAAAATTATAGACTAATAACCCTCATGAACATACAAATAAAAACTCACAATATTTTATCAAATGGAATGCAGCAATATGTAAAATAAACAGTACATCAGGAACTACTGTTTATATTAGGCATGCAAAGTTACTTGAACATTTGAAAACCAAACAATATATTTCACCATATTAACAAGCTAAAAAAATCAAAACCACTTAATCAGAAACGGAAAGAATATTTGACAAAATGAAAAATCTACTCCTGATAAAAACCATCAGCTATCTAGATTGCAAATATATATATGTGTGTGTATGTGTGTGTGTGTATTTTAAAATGTTAAAATGCCATTTACATAAAGTTTTTTGAATGTGCACAATTAGCTCATAGATACAAACACATACAGCAAAACCATTAAAAAAAAAAGTGTGTACAATTATAAACACCAAACCCAGGAGAGTGGTATCTCTGAAAGATGAGAGAAACAGTGAGCAAGAAGGGAATTTGAAGGGTATAACGGAGGAGATTCAACTTTACCTGCAATGTTTTACTAATACTTAAAAAAATCTGAGCAAAGGTAGGAAAATATTAAAATTTACTAAATTTTTGTGGGATGTTCTCAGGTGTTTGTTGTATTCTTTCTCTATTCAGTTTTAAAGTAAATGATGGCACATAAATAAGATTGAATACTAAGCACCTATTAAAAGAATATTTATAATTCTGTAATGGTGTGCAAATACTTCTGATGAGTAATGTTACTTTACTGAAAGGCAAAATTACATGTAGAAAGGCAGCAAATTTGTAAATGTATATATATATGCTTATGATAATCTACCATGTAAATTTATCACAATCTATTTACTCTCCTACTGATTAAGCATCAATGACATTTATGTTGTTTCTAAATTTTTACTATTACAAACAATGCTACAGTGAACATTTTTCTATATCTCCTGTGCACATGTGTTTCTTTTGAATATACTTAGCAATATAATCATTACTATATCAATAGTTTTCCTTTATAAAGCTACAGGAAAATATAAAGGAAGATCCCAAATATAATGTTGGAAAAAGATAGTTCAATCTTATTCTTTCTCCTTGCTTGTACAGACAATTGTTACTTGAAACAAAATTTGACAATTTATGACAGCTTCAAATTGTCCTTCAACACTGCCCAACAATCACACTTACGCTACCTCACTTTGTCTCTCTCTACATTTTTTCCCCAAAACTATTCCTTTCTCTAATTTGAAAAGATACATGGATCCCAATGTTCATAGCAGCACTATTTACAATAGCCAAGACAAGGAAGCAATTTAAAGATCCACTGACAGATGACTGGATAAAGAAGTTGTGTTATATATATATACAATGGAATACTACTCAGCCATAAAAAGGAATAAAATAATGCCATTTGCAGCAACATGGATGGACTTGGAGATTATCATACTAACTGAAATAAGCCAGAAAGAGAAAGAAAAGTGCCATATGATATCACTTATATGTGGAATCTTAAAGAAGGACCCAAATGAACTTATTTACAAAATAGAGACAGATTCACAGACATAGAAAATAAACTTACAGTTACCAGAGGGGAAAGGGTGGGGAGGGATTAACTGGGAGTTCAGGATTTGCAGATACTAACAACAAATAAACAACAAGGTCCTATGGTATAGCACAGGGAACTGTATTCAATACCTTGTATAGCCTATAATGAAAAATAATATGACAAGAAATATATGTGTGTGGGTGTGTGTATATATATATATATATAGCTGAATCACTATGCTGTACACCAGAAATTAACATTGTAGATCGAGTAAACCTCAATAAAAATAAAAAAACAAAACTATTGCTCTCTCTTCAAGGCTTCTTCCTTCTTGGAGCTGTGTACTCTTGGTTATTCCCTGTCTATTCAATCTTATAATTAGACACAGGTTGAAAAAGATACTACTTGGAAATAAATTACTATAACCTCTTTGATGGTTAGCTGAGAATAAATGTTAACATTTAAAATGTATAACATTTTGGTCAAATAATTCTGCCTGTAAGAATTTATCATGCAAATATAAATTCTCTCATAGACACAGTATGTACACAAGGATGTTCACTGCAGCATCCTTGTAATAGAGAAAAAACTAAACATAAAACAATTTCTTCTCCATCACCTTCAATCACTGACTGAAAATGCTTGGTGCATCAGAGTAGTGGGGAAAAAAAAGAGGACTCAATAAATCCATGCTTATATTCTATGTCTTTTTGTTAGCCTTACTTCCAAGGATACAATATCTGTAACCTGAAGCACAGTCCATGTTCATGATTTTCTCTCAACAGCATATCAAACACTGGTATCTTCACCAGTCTTTCACTTATTTAAGCATTATCTAGGATAGGAGCACTTAATTCTGGCTACACATTAGAATTACCTGAGATCTGTAAATCAGTGGGGCTTCATGCCAGACAAATTAAATCAGAATTTCGGGGTTTGTGTCCACTGATTTCTTCCCAGGTAATTTTCATATCCACCAGCACTGTGGATCAATGATCTTGAAATATAATTAGCAATTCAGTTTATCATTAGCCAACTGAAAACTTTAATTGACTTCCAGTTGATTTTTATTATTCAGAAAATTTAGGAAGATAGTAAAATTTATTTTGTTTCTGGCAATCCTGATACTTGCCTCTTCCACCTGCTAAATAGTTTAAAGTTTGATGGTGTCAAATATTTTGCTGCATAAATTTGATACACTGCAGGTTTACCCAAGTTTTACCCTGGGTGACCAGTCTCATGACTTCAAGAGTTCTGCAAGCGCATACTCCTACATATTTTGACTTTCTATGTAATGCACCATCAGGTCAGGTTCAGTGTGGTGATTAACTTCCTTTAGCTGAAACATTGTTCAACTTTGTGTCTGTTGGGTACTGGCACTTTTTTTATTTTCCACAATGACTTGTTGAAAGAAACATTAATCTCTACTGTTTCATATCTGGTCCTTTTTCTTGGGAGTGTAAAGGCTGTGATCAAAAAGTAATAGGACACTTTTTTAAATTTTTGTATTTTTGTAAGATATTTTTACCAAAACTGTCAGAATTTGAATGAGAAAATGAACATTTATGTTTTAGGAGATTATGTGCTAATCCAACATAGCACTAAAGTAAAACAAAAAAAAATTTTTGTTTTACAATTCCACTTTTGGAATTGCTTTTGGAATCAGTGTCACCTGTTTGGAACACCTGCTATCATGGCAAAATTTCAACGTCCGAGACTAAATTTGACTTGTGCAGATAGCAGCTAAAATTTGTGTAGATCAAAATCTAGTGAATTATAGATTATAAATTAAAAAATTAATACCATTTGATCCACAATAGAGGTGTGACTAAAACTAATGAAACTATTTTCTTTGTGACTACTCCTGGCTATGGGAGTAATAAACAAAACAATTTTTTTTTCTTCACAGCAGTTGGTAGCTACCCAGCTGCCAAATTATCCCTAGGTTATTAAAGCTCTGTGTTTTGGCATGGTCGTCACTCCTGTTATTGGCATAGAATCATACAGATGGGGACAGCGGTGTATAGGGAAAAGGTTAGCGTCTGGGTTGGAGTCTGTTATTTAATTTCTCTAGTCCTAATACTCCTCATTTGTAAAATGGGAATAATAATGCCAACCATGTGAAAGGGCTGTGAGGATTAAATGAGAAAATATTTTTAAATGCTTTCTCCCAACACTTCTCACATTCTAATGCGCATAGGAATCTCCTTAGGATCTCACTAAGATGACTTATCATTTCTATCATAAGTCGGTCTGAGTGTGGCCTAAGACTGTGCAGTTCTAACAAGCTTTCAGGTGATGCTGATGCTGCTAATCCCTGGACCACACTTGGAGCTGGAAGGCTGTAGCCTGGCTTGTAGTAAGTAAGTCCGTAGGTAAGTCAGGATCTCAATAAGGATCAATTTTCCTTCCTTCGTCTATGCCGTGCCTCCATCTTTGTAGCTTTAGGGGTTTGGATTTTGGATAATCAACAATTGTAAGTAGTAATACTCCTGCATGAGAGACCCTGGGTGTTATCACAAGGGAAGTGACTCAGGGTGCATGTACTAGTGCAAATATGAGCCTCCATGTTTATGGGCTTAATATATTTGCTCAATTTAAAAAAGTGACCTCGGTTCCTATAGTTTGAACTCCCGTTTCAGGGGCGGGGCAGACAGGCATCTGGAACTCTAAGGGAGAGCCAAAGTCTTCTGTGGGAGTGCCCTCCAGAAGCCAGTGTCCCATGGGTCATTTCCATGGGGCTGGGCAAAGTAAACAACTGAAACCAAAAGAACGAAAACAAGGCAAAATAGACTTTCAGGATCAGGAGGTTTAACCTGGAAATATCTCTTGAGTCAATAGTAAAATGAGAGAGAGCCTTTAATGAAGTACATACAGGAGAGTACATAGGCAGAGAGAAAGCTGTTTTTGTTAAGAAATGTATTTTATGAGCAGTTATAATGAGAATATATCTTTATCATTCCAAGTAAATAATGAAATTCAGCAGCAGTCTTTGTCCTCCCTTCACTAAGAATTGCTGCTGGCTATTAATCATTTCAAACACAATAAAAAGATAAAACCAATCTAGGTATATGGAAATAAAATTAAATCCTACTCAGCTCTAAATGCTATTCTGTCTGAGGTGACATGATGATATCTGGCTAACAAGCACAGTACACACACAATAGTCACTTTTTTTTTTTTTTTTTGTATCCAAACAGTATCCAAATAGTGTCATCTCATTCTGCAAAGCAGGTACTCAAAACAATCAAGAAACAGATACATTCTCAGTGGTGATTTAGGGACTTCTCGTAAGTAAGCTTTTAGCAATCCTTGACAAGGCACCTTCATCATATGTCATGAAGCTTGAAAAGCACTCTGTCATCTTTTAAGATTCTTAGTAGTATCTCTCACATCATGTTATTTCAAATCAATCATTACATATCCTGAAAACAGCTCCTTCATGAGGCTTTGAAGTAGTTTTGATCCAGAAGTAGTATGTCTACTGTTATACAGACTGATAATGCAGACCCTCCAGAATCTTGCTGAACACTTGAAGTTGCTTTCACATAATTCAAGCAACAACACAAAACAAAAATAAACACAGGTAGATACACACAGACATATATACTTTCTGCTTTGCCTTGACTCACTTAGAAGCAAAAATAGAAACAAAACAAGAATTTTTTTCCCTAGTTCCTTCATTGCCTACATTGACCTAAATCATTGGATATTCATCACTCCTGTATTTCAGCTTACCCACTGTCAGCCCTCTATGTGCTTTGCTTTTAACTCTTTTTCTGTTGAAATACAGTCTGGGTGTACTGAGTTATTTTCAAGTATAGCCAAAGATGACTTCCTGTTAAAACATATTATTTATAGATTAATTCTAAAGTCAACCAAAAGTCTGGGTTCTTTTATATTTCCATATTTGCATTGATGAAAAGTCACAAAATGACAAAAAGATTTTACTAACCAGATAAGCAGCCTCACTGTCTTATTAACCCACAACAGAACATGAGTGTGTATATAAGCAGTCTTATCAGACTATATAACTGGAATCCCAAACACAGAATGCTTAATTAACTGACACATTATTGTCACCATCTACTTTTGCAAAGCAGAGAACTCACAATTATGTAGGTTGTTATCAGAAAACCAACCAAAAAAAATAACTCCCATTAATGTAATTCTTTCAATATTACAGATGTCAAAGAGTTGGGATTCTACCTTAAAAATAAAATAGATTATGTTCATTCTATATGTGCATTTATTACATTTAATTAGGGTAAAATGATGACCTGAGGTACTGAGAAATCCTGAAATACCCTAAATCAAGGCAATATTATAAGAGTTTTGTGTACTTTTAAGGTCAAACATATCTTGAGTATGAGGATCCTTTTTAAACTGGTAATTTATGTATAGAACATATTCCAGCTTTCTGGTGACCACTGCCCTACCCTTCAGTGTAAAAGTAGAGAAGACAACAAAGAGCTCAGAACCTAAAAGAGAAAAAACAAACAAACAAACAAACAAACACCTGTGCTATGACTCAACCAGATACAACCACTACTGGTTAAGGATTTTGCCAAGAAAAGACCATCTGAAACATCAGAACTATATGCTCTTTAGGTTTGTATATGTATATACTTCTTTATATAAAGAGTATTTAGAGAAGTTATACTTTATTTCATAGCGACTACATACATTAATACAAACTTTTGAGTTATCTTTCAAAATTCTCTTTCAACAAACAACTATTCAGTTTTGAGCCAGTCATTATCCCAGGCAATGGAGATTCCTACCCTCCACCAGTGCGAGAGACAGGAAAGCAAACAGACATCTCTGCAGGTTAGTATCCAAAATCTCCCACTTTTGAGTTTCCTCTATAGATCCCTCAGTCTCAACTGATTTCTAAACTTGGACCTATTGCAACAACCAAACTAACGGGCATGCTTTTTCTTCCCCCCTCACATTACTTTTAATTTCAATTCCTTTAATATCTGCCACCTTACATATTCTGTCTTTAAGAAAAAAATATTTACCCAAATTCATCAACTTTAAATTCTGTTAATATCTATCATGAATTTGGCTCCACTCTTAGCCAATGGGTGCTATGCTAATCATTCATTCACTGATTCAATAATTAACATTCTCAATTAATTATATTTTTGTTTCCATAGTGATTGACTTTTGGGTGGCAAACAATAAGACAAAAATGTATTCACTGATGTATCTTCAAGGATACAAAAATTCAATCCAGCTCAGCCTCTGAATCTTCCACCATCTGCTGTCCATTCTCACTAGACTCTTAGCACCTTGTAGTGAAAATTTTCTTTTTATTCATCTTTGCACCCCCAGCACCTAACACAGGGCATGGTCAATAAATAGCTATAAAATAAATGAGGAAGTACTAGATAATGGATACTGCTTCTCATAATGATAACCTGAAAATTACAAGAAACTGTTGTCACTTATTATCCAGGTGACCTTGACAGGGTACTTAATTTTTCTGTGCTTCAGTTTCTTCAACTGTAAAATTGTCATAACAACATAATACCATTCTTACAGTGTTATGAGGATTAAGTGGCATATTTGTAAGTTGCCTACAATGATATCTGGCACGTAGTAAACACTCTATACTATTGTTAAATAAACAGATAATATCAGCATCTCCCAATCTGAATCTTGAATAAACCTGATCCCACAAGACGCTCTATGCAACTACATATCATATAGGTTTTGGAAATGTTGCATTTTCTAGAGAGTCAGAAAATTTATGAATTCAAAGCTTTGAATAGTTTAAATAGCAAAAGAATCTTGATGAAATGTATTTACACCAACACTTCCAAGTCTATTTCAGAACCCCCTTTTCCCCTACAGAATAGATGTTACTACCCTATAGCACTTGTTCTGGTTAACACATTTTGGGAAATTCTAATTATGCACCTGTTGCTGCTTTGCTTTGTAATCATCTGTATGTATTTGTATTTGTATTTGTATTTGTATTTGTATTTGTATTTGTATATACATGCAATTACATGCATATATTTTGAGTCACTAGAATGAGGGTATAGATTTTGATTTTAATAGCATTTCTATTTATTCTTCTATTGCTCCCTTTCTCTCTATTTTGCCACAACTCTTTATACAAGGTTCCACATAAATGCCAACCGTGATGATTTAAATGTAACATAAAATGTTATTTAAAACAATAAATTCAAGACTTGTGGTTCTGAAGGTGTCTGGTTTAATAGATCTAAACAAAGCCTCTGGCACGCTCATAAAAATACTTTTCTGGTAGAAAAGGCTGAAAAAAACCTCATCACAGTATAAAAACCCAAGAAAGATGGAAAGCCTATTGCCAAAATCTGAAAGAAGTTTCTTGTCAACATAAAGGCAGTGGAGCTGAACTGGTGACCTACAACATACTAAAACTCAGCAAGGAGAGGGAGCCCCCTAACTAAGGGAAGCTTTATCTTTTCTCCTTTATTCTCTATAGCTCAGTGCCCTGACTTCCAAGAAAAGCAGATAACTCTCTACGTATAATACAGATTATACTTCTGAAACAGCCTTCAGGGCCGCATCACTCAGAAAGCAATGGCAGTAAAGTATGCCCCTCCTTCCACATACAGACCCCAATATATTGGAATTTAAATACAGTAAAAGGAGCACAAATATGCCTGACTAATTTTTGGTACAGGTGCAGATGCAATAAAATGAAATAAAGTTTTTTCAACAAATGGTGCTTGAGTAACAGGACATCTATAGAAAATAAATAAATCAATAATGAATTTTAAAAATAAACCTAGATCTAAACCTCACATGTTTTACAAAAAGTAACTCAAAATGGATTATAGACTTAAACATAAATGTAAAACTATAAACCTTTTAGAAGAAAACAGAGGAGAAAATATTTGAGATCTGGGACCAGCCAAAGAATTCTTAGACTTGGTACCAAAAGCACAACCCACAGAAGGAAAACATGATAAACTGGACTTCAAAAAAGTAGAACTATTTGCTTTGTGAAAGACCTGGTTATGAGCATGGCAAGACAAAGTACAGACTGAGAAAATATTTGCAAACCACGTATCTGACAAAGGACTAGCTTCTAGAATAAAAAAGAGCTCAAAAGTCAACGATAAAAAATAAATAATTTAATTATATAATGTGCAACTGATAGAAAGAGATATTTTACCAAAAAAAAATGTAGGTGGCAAATAAGCATATGAAGGGATGGTCAAAATCACTAGCCATCTCACAAATGCAAATTAATGTCACAATGAGATACCCCTACATACCTATCACAAGGGCTAAAATAAAACTGGATCACTTATAGATTTGGTGGGGGGATGTAAAATGAATGGTACAGCCACTCTGGAAAGTAATCATGCAGTTTCTTTAAAAACTAAACATACAACTACCATACAACCCAGCAATTGCAATCCTGGGCATTTACCCGGGAGAAATGAAAAGTTGTGTTCCCTTGAAAGCCTGCACATGAGTGTTTACAGCAGCTTTCTTTGTTAACAGTCCCAAACTAAAAACAATCTAGATGCCTGTCCTTAACAGTAAATGGTTCAACAAACTATGATATACCCATACAATGAAATACTAATTAGCAATGAAAAGGAACAAGCTATTAAAACATTCAACAGATTGGATCAATTGCCAGAGAAATATCCTGAGTGAAAAACGTCAATGATAAAAAGTTACCTAATCTATGATTCCATTTATATAAAATTTTGAAATGACAAAATTATAGAAATGGAGAATAGATTATTGGTTGCCAAGGGAGGATGTACGTGGGAGAGAAATGTGTTGGCTATAAAAGGAAACTTTTTCTGGTGAAGGAAATGTCTGTACCTTGACTCTGCCAATATTAATATCCTGGTTGTGATACTGCACTATCATTCTGCAAGATGTCATCTTTGTGGGAATAAGGTAAATGGGATCTCTATGTGTTATATCTTACAACTGCATGTGAATCTATAACTATCTTGAAATAAAAAGTTAACTGGAAAAAATGTTAACTGGATGGCATATTCAACAGCCACTCTTCTTTTCACTTGTGGAAAATGTACCTCTTCAATATGCTAATGTTGACATATCTTAAAACATTATCATTTTAAGAAAACGGGAATTATTTCTGAACTCATTTGAACTGGTTATTTTATAAAAGTGATTCTCATGAAAAGATCAACTTGATTCACAGAGGTTTTTTTAAACTTTTTTTTTTATTGAGTTGTAGTCATTTTACAATGTTGTGTCAAATTCCAGTGTAGAGCACAATTTTTCAGTTATACATGAACATACATATACTCATTGTCACATTCTTTTTTTGCTGTGAGCTACCACAAGATCTTGTATATATTTCCCTGTGCTATACAGTATAATCTTGTTTATCTATTCTACATATGCCTGTCAGTATCTACAAATTTTGAACTCCCAGTCTATCTCTTCCCACCCCCTCCTCCTTGGCAACCACAAGTTTGTATTCTATGTCTGTGAGTCGATTCACAGAAGATTTTAAAAGGAAAATGCCTAATACCAGAGAAAACGGAGTGCTAAAAGCTTAATTAAATTAAATATTAAATGATGTTCACAGAGGACTATGGATTCAAAAATAGGCAACTGTTTCAAAGAGAAAAAAAGAAAAATGAAAGAAAAAAGTTTATGTAGTAATGAAAAAAATAGGCACCAATCATATGACAATAATTGGAAACTTTTTTAAACTCACCTAAGGAGGATGAATGTATTCAATTTCCAAATGTTGGATGAACTTGAATAGTCTGGGTTATCTAGGATATTTTTCCATGGTAGCCTTAATTAAAACATGTTAATATACCTTACTTTCCACCCCCCATTGTAATCAATCTCTCATCATATGAATGTATGCAGACATATATTTTTGAAAACATATACTACTTCCACTTTGCAATTGCTTGCTCATTCTTTTCAACCTATCTGAATTCTAGGTAACTGTGTTCAGTGTTTATTGAAGTAGCATTCTCAGAGGGCACCAATGACTTGCAAATTTAACACCCAAAGGTGCCGACACTCATTTCCTGAGATTCTCTTTTCCTCTGGCCTTTGACAGTGTCCACTCCTGTCTTTCTTCTACAGTTTCTGCTTCTCTGTCTCACTCACTGGACTTTCTTCTTCCTTCTTCCTCACAATAGCAACAGTAACAATAATATTTGTGAAGCACTTTATGAATTTTTTTCACATACATTATTTCATTTGTTTTTAAGGTAGTGAAAAAGGAGACACAGGTAAGTGATTTGCTCAGGATTATATTGAGTCAAGTAAAAAAAAAAAAGAGTCAAGTAAATTCTGTTTCTCATTTCTTTTCTTGTATTCTTGTTCTTCCATCAATGTTAACTACTTTTGTGGCTTTTGGTATCACCTTTATGGGGATATCTTTAAATTATATTGATAATATAGTTATCTCATCTGTAACAGAGATGATACAGATACCTTCCCAAGACTTCTGCTGGGAACCGTGGTTGTAAGTCATAACTGAGATGACCATAAACCAGTTCCTAATAAAAACTGAGACTTTATTTCCTTGAGGTTTCACTATTAAATAAGTACGTAAGAGACCTTACAACAATTACCGTATTTACAGAATACTACACAATAAACTGAATCAGTAGTGAGAGCTAACTGCTTCAGTCGAAGGAAAGGATTAACACTATCACCAACAGAATCAGTGAGTGATTTAAATACAGAAAGAAAAAGCCTCAAATTTTCCAAAAGTTATATATATATGTGAATGAACCATACACCTGATTTAAATCTTCCTAGGTATCCTGGCTCATTTCCCTTTTAATGGTTATTACAATACAAATTTTTTTCTGATATTTGTCAGGTTTCTTTCAAAATGGCAACAAGAAGTTTATCATAGCAAAGCTATCAATGGCTCACACAAGATACATTTCAACATTTTCCTGACACCTTCATGGCACTAACATGGCAGTAATAATCAGATTTTGATCAATGCACACTACTGATATATTCTACTTTACTGCTACTGTACAGAAAGCAGTGCATTTCAGGGGTTCTAATTCAGTCTTTCAGTTTGTAACATGTGGAGAACAAAATAGGCAAAAGCTACATGAAAGTGACTGTTTAACTACTAAGTTTACCAGTTCACTGTCCCTCATTCCAACCATGAGTATTGATACATCATTGAGAAGCCACACACACATACCCATTACATACCTATGTACACATGTTGATACACACACACGCACACCCCCCCAGACATTCTTTCTCTCTTCACCAGTAGTTGCCGACATCTAGTATGCATCACTAACATTTAGTTTACTGTTATGAAATCTTATTTCTCCCATTTCCTTTTGTCTTTGCCTATACATAAATTTTACAGAATTACATATTGATAGAATTGAATTTTTTAAAGTGGACACTATAATGAAAACATTTTCCAGACTGTTAGTAGCTGTTGCCATTGAGTATGCATCACTTTCATTTTAGATATTCATCCATAATTTAAAGGATTTTTACTTTCAGAGACAATTCTGAAATAAACAACTTTATGCACTCATTTTTCTCTACTTTTGAATACTTTTCTTGGTATAAATATTGAGACTGGGATTGTTAACATTTTTAATTTTCTTGAAATGATATATGCAAATGATATACGATAATTAAAAAAAATACTTTAACTGTGAATTGTTAGTGTTAGTGCCCTGATTTTTTACATTTTTTAAATAAAGTGAAAATGCTAAGATATGTTAGCTTTTCTTTCTTCTACCTTACTCTTTCCAACAATTGTCAATAAATGAAAAAGAAAGTAAGTATATACCAGCAGGTTCTAAGGAAAAGGAAAGTGTATTGAGTTAAGCTATGCTTGAAACCTAAATCATTTTTTATTCAAAATAATTTTAGTGATTTCAAGAATATTATAGCCTCATAATGAAAAATATTAAGTAGTATATGATCTCCCATGATTCACTCTTTCATACTTTATTCTATGAATATAATTTGATATTTAGATACAATCAAACTATATGTAAATTCCTCTGAGGCATAAAATCTCTTCATAAGCATGATTTTGATTACTGCACACTACTAATATATCCTACTTTACTTAATCATTTTCCTATTAGTATACATTTCAGTGTAGTTTAAAATGCTTTGTCTTTTACAGTGTTGCAATAGACAAGGTCAAATCTTTGTCTATATTTCTGATTATTTACTTAAATTCCTAGAAGTGAAATTACTGATTATAAATAATTTTAAGACTCTTGATGCATAGTATCAAATTACTTTTTCAAAAAGCTCTATTAAAGCTTGAAAAAACCTCCTACTTTCAAATATACAGTAAAAGCACTACTTGGAATGGGTCACAAATAGCCATTTGGCTTTATACATATGTGGGACTCTTTAACATAAGAACATTCAAAAATGGGAAAGAAGTCAAAAGAGCAAAGCAGGGAAAGAAGGTAGGTGAGGCAGATGGTGAAGAAACAGTAGAAGCTCTATTAACATGCATCATGCTTTGCCAGGTTTATATTGTACATTGATGATCTGTACAACATACCACCTGTTGGGGAGGAAGCCAGAAGTGGTCCAAGCCTTTTCATTGCTTCGTAACCTTTATGTACATCTAAAGTAGGTAGGTTTAGAGTCCAAGGAATTCTTGAAAACTATGCTGTTTGGCTTCATGGAGAATATGCATTCTTGAAAACAAACGTAAAATCTACTTTGTGAATTTAAGTAGTTGTAGAAAAACCATATCATTAAAGTAATAGGAGAGAAAAAAAGAACCCCAAATTTGGGTTAAATACTAAGAGAATGCATGGAAAGAATTATACTTCATTTTGCTAATTCATGTATTCATTCAATCATTTATTCCTTCAACCAATATTCACTGAGCACCTGTTAGATGTCAGGCACTGCTCTAAATCTGGGAACATGATTATGAATCAGAGAGATATGGTTCATATCCTCTTAGAGCCAAGTTTCTCAAGAAAGACTGATAATTTACCAGGCAGTTATAGAGGGTGATGGCAAGCTCAGTGGGATACAGAAAACCTAACAGGGTCAACTAACCCTATTATGGTGATTTTTGAAGGTATCTGAGACTGGTTTTCAAATGAAAACTGAAAGTTGGTTAAGAGTTGAAGAATCAGACTCCTGAAATGCCTTGCCTAGGGCCACTCACCTAATAACCGTGTCATGCTGGAAGTGATGTCTTCAGATTCTTCACTGATATTAGTGATATTGCACTAACACCAATCTCCTTAACACCTCCAGACTGACATTCTTCATGGAATATGAATGACTAGAAAGACCCCAAGACATGGGAAAAACCCTTAAAAGACCATGGAGACCATATTTTAAACACAGCATATTTTAGGGACAAAATTGGATCTTTAAGAAAAGTTTGGAAAGAAAACAAATTGTGCTTTGAAGCTGTCTAACCTTTCAGTAAAAGACTTATCAAATAGTTATAAGTCTGTGAACATTTTAACCCATCATTAAAAACTCCATCAGGTGCCTACTTAGACTAGCGGGGTTCCAAATATGTATTCAACTATTTCAAATAGCACAGAGTGTATGAAACCAAAGCCAAGCTGAAAGGACTTTCTTTTTGAACTCCATGACACCAGAACTTTCTAATAAATTTTAATGTTGATCAATTAATCCTGGTGCCATTTAGGAGACATTACAAGGAAAAACCAAATGACAGGCATTTTTAGTGGAAGATAATTAAGTCTAATTACCAATATTATCCACATACATTTGATCAATTTGTTTTCTGTTGTAATAATTTCCAAATTTGCTTATTACATTGACCCTCAAATTCCCATCTTCAGAAAACTGCACAGTACTTGCCTATCTTTGCTTTGCTTCTTCCACAGGCTTGTACAACAATATTTAATTATGTCTCTTTTCTTTAAAATAGTCAATACTTGATTTCTTTTTCTCCCTGAGGAGTTACTCTGTGCCTCAGAGCAATAAGGAAAAATTTGTTAATGTAAATTGCATAAAATAATTTCAATCAACTCTTAATTTTCTATGGTAGGGGAAGGCAGAGACAACACATGTGACTGAAATCCACGGACATGCCCCAAAATTCGTTTTAAAAAGCAATTTCAACCTCTCATTTAAACAACTTTCGCAGCAAAACTGGTTGATTTGAACTTTGCTCTTATTTAGAGCCAGCCAGAGGATTAAGAAGGGAACACGTGAAATAAAAGTACCCTCAAACTTGATAATCAGTCCCCAAGGAAATGAAAGTTAACTATAATCACTTGGCACTGCATAAAGAAAGAATTCTACAGGAAATGTAAACACAGCTAAAACCATCTGATGCTTGTTGTTTTTAGATTCTAAATGCCCTGCTTAGAACCAATATATGGAAAGAGTCATCAGATTTCCTTTACCAAGTCTGTGATTATTTAAAGCCAAATTGTGAAGCTACACATTTACATGTGCCTCCAGGAAATGTAAAAATGAAGACATCATGCTTTACCTCTATATTTCTATGTGATGACATTAATTGGGTAGCTAAGTTGAAGTTAGGCATAAAAAGCAGCTTCTCTACTTATGAACAAACTCCAAAAAGTGATTCATAATTCTAATTGCTTTTAAGTGTAAAGTGACTTAATTCAAATTGTTTTTAAGGTAAGTTTAAGCTTGCAATTCCCAAATGCATTTTCACCATACAGAAATTCTTTCAAACCTTTAAATGTTTGAAGGACTTTTAAAGAAGGCAGGAAGAAAGAAGAAGGCATGATCTTCCTCCTTTTGACACCCATCCAATCAAGATTTTTTTTTTTCCAAAATAGTTTCATCTATCTGAATAAAACTAGTTGAGGCATGTAACAACCATGGTTAATGAAAAAAGTTGTTCCAGGAAACCCCTTAGATTAAACAGTCATTCTCAAAGTGAGATTCTAATAGGCCAGGAACATCAGCTTTATCTGGCAATTTGTCAGACATGCAAAATGTTGGGCCCCACCTCAGCCCACTACCCCAGAAACCTTGGTTGGAGTCCAACAAACTGCATTTTAACAAGCCATTCAGGTGACTCCGATGCATGTCAAAGTTTGTGGACCACTCCCTTAGAAGGTCTGACCCCTCTGCCACTCTCTCGAAGCTGTGACAGTCTAACAAAATCAGAACCACCGGAAACACCTGGGGGTTGGCAATAACTTTTATCCATAACTATTATCATGCTTAGTCTATGAAAGTTTGGAATAAAGGTCCTGCCTTCTTCTGAATTAGATTACTAAAACATCTATTGTCAAAACTAATCTTCTAAAGTTTTCCTTTTCAGTTTTTATCAATCACTTTGCTTCACTGCTTACTGATCACCATCAGTTACATAGAGTGCAAATTTCAAACGTGTCTCATTTTTGATCCTTTATAGAAACCATTACAATTTGTGAATGACTAACAATATTTAAAAATTTTAAAACACTTTTGGTCATTGTTTCAGATCTAAAGAGAAACATAATTAATTAGATAATTAATTAATTATAATAATAAATTGGCTCACATGATCATGGAGTGTGAGAAGACCCAAAATCTGCAGTTGGCAAGCTAGACACCCAGCAGAGATGGTATAAGGTCTAGCCTGAAAGGCAGCAGACTCCACACTCAAGAAGAGATAATGTTTAAAATGGAGTATAGGGGTAGGGTATAACTCAGTGGTAGAGTGCTTGTCTAGCATGCACAAGGTCCTGGGTTCAAACCCCAGCACCTCCATTAAAAATAAATAAGTGAAAAAAAAAAAAAGTACCTTCTGCCTAAAATGGGGTACAAAAGCTGAAAAAGACTGATGTCCCAGCTCAAAACAGTCAAGCAGGAGGAGTTCCCTCTTATTCAACAGAAAGTTGGCATTTTTTGTTCTTTTCACATCTTCACCTAATTGGATGAAGGCCACTCACATCAAGGAGGACAATCTGCTTTACTTAGTTTATCAATTCAAATATTAATCTCATCTAAAAACACCCTCACAGACACAACCAGAATAACACTGGACCCAATATCTGGGCACCCCTGGTGCCCAGATCGCTCCGTCAAGTTCACACATAAAATTAACCGTCACAGTTATTTTTAAATTTCTACTTTCATTTTCCACCAGAATTGTATAAACATCCTTACCAATACTTCAAATGCTCATTGTTTGCTCTTATTGGACATGGTGGTTAATACTATTCATAAAAGTACGATAAATGAAGCAGAAACACAGTACATTGGAGACACTAGGAAACAACCTGCTGATTTAAAATAAAATGCAGAACATTGCCTGTGTTGATCAGTCAATGTTCTGTTCTCAGTTGTGTACTTTTTATATATCAATGAAAATTTGTAAGTTAAAAGTTAATAAGGAGAATGTCTTTTTTGCATAGTACCAACTCAACTGGAAATAAATGAAAAATCCATCCAAACAGTAAAGCATTTTTATTATATATGGTTGTGCAGCATAGTGTTTAGTAAACAGACCATTTTGGATCAAGCAGACTGATCCTAAATCAGAACAGAATAGGATCTTCTCCAGGTAGAAGGGATTTCAAATAATCAATAGCAAAAGCAAATATTTATTGCATGTCTGCTATACGTGAGGTGCTAGGTGTTAGGTCCCAGATTTTTCCAAATTAATGCTGCAGAACTAAACATTCCAAATTTGATACTTAAAAGCATAGTAACTACATGTATTCTATACTTTAACACTTTGTCTATCTCATCATTTTTAAATCAATGTGAATAAAAAATTCTCTTGTTTCACTTTTGTAATTTATGACTCTGGGATGATGGAGAGAGGTCAGAAGTAATACCAGGAAGGCTGGCATGTATTTATGTTTTTATATAGTGTAATAGTTATAATGGTAGAAAACACTTAAAGAAAGCTTGTTATGTGCCAAGCATTAAGTACTTTGCATATGCTATTAACTCCTTTATCTACACAATGGAGGTTATCCTTTATCTTTAATGGAGGTTTTATTATTCCAGCACACAAAAGAAGCAACTGTGGCAGAGGGTTGGGTAAACTGTCTGAGGTCACACAGCCAGAAGAGAATAGAAGAATGATTTGTAACCTGCAGCATGGCTCCAGGCACATGCTCTTAACTGCGTGGCCTGCGGCACAGCAGCAGAGGCTGCCTAGTGACTTGGTGAACTTGGAATGAGTGAGGACTGAGAAGAACCAGACTTCATATAAAAACAAGCAAAATTAATTTCTGTTAAGAAATGAAATTAAGTTTGAGCTAGTAAAATGGATTCCTTTCTATGATACCAAATTACAAGGATTTTATTTTTGTTTTGCTTCACAGGTATAAAAACTTACAAGTCTTGCAGTAGCAATTGCTTTCTATGAGTATACCTTTAGAAAGCCTTTTGACTTCTGTAATATAATTAGATTACGGTAACAATTCTGTGAAGCACTCATATTTTAGAGATGAGAAAACATGCTTAGAGAGGTTAAGAAATTGGTTAAGATGGGCGTTCAGATCTTTCTGTGCCTGAAACAGCCAGAACTCCTATGTACTGCCTCATCAATGAAAATTTACCATTGGGTTACCCTGTATGCAGAATTTGGTCTTCAACATCGTGAAAGCATGAACATGTTTAATTAACTAACTAAATTACGGAATATAGAAATACAAACTTCAAATTGACAAAATTAGGAAAGAGATTATATGCAACCGCTTGAGGCTAAAAATCCAAGGAAACAAATTCAAAAAAAGAAAAAAAAAAAAAGATCACAGTTACCAGTGTTTATCCAGTGTAATTATCATAAGTTTAAGACTGAAGGAACTGAAGTGGCCTGACTATATAAAATTATATTTTGAATATATACATTGTGAACAAAAAAACCCTGCAAACCATCTCAGTAAACAAAGAATGCTGAAATCATCAAGTCATTAGCGGCTGCTGCCACAGCCCAGTGAAGACAAGCCTGCAGCCTGGCCTCTGCAGCCACTCACAATGGTGTACCCTGAGGGGACTCAGAATAAGAAAGGACAGGATACTAGCCCTAGATAGCTAGGTGCTTGTCAAAGGAATGAATTCAGTGATCCCAAATGTTTGCTTCCAACCACACATAGAAAAGCACTAAATTCGTTAACTTGAGATGCCTGGTTTTCTTTAGATAACAAGTAATCTTTTATTGTTCCAACTACCTAGTCTTTGCTATAAAGCTCCTATATATCCTAGCCTCTCCTCTACCTCTTCGAACAGTCCCTCAGAGCCATCTGAGAGGCTGTCATCCTGGCTCAAGTCCTGCCAAATAAAACATAACTCTCAACCTTTAGGCTGCACATTTATTTCAGTTGACAACATGTAAAATTTGGAGGGAAAAGAGTAAATGATTTGGTGTGTTCCTGAAATACAAAGAGCTCCTAAGAAAAGAAAGTAATCATGTTTAAAATTTGAATGAAGGAAAAAATTGGACAGAGTTTGCTATCTCTAATTAGTTTGAACTAACGTATCATTATCTTCATCACTTGTAGTTATTTATTTTCAGCTGTATCCAAAACTGGGTCAAATGGCCCCAAACTTTACATGGCCATCAGTAAGTACATATGGCCTAGCAGTTAAATTCAGTATTTCTGGGGATTACCTTAAAGAAACAAAGGCACATTCATTATCTCTGTAGTTAGTTCCTCCCTCAAGTAAAATTTATCAATCAAATGGATTCCATTTTCAGACTATGAAAAGAGCCAGTGGTACTTTCATGCCCATGCAAAAGTTAGAATTCTAGGGGTTTTCTTGAGGATATGTGATTCTACATAGTAAAAAAATAATAAGAAAGTAAGAAAGTGAATGACTGAAAGACAGCAAGTTCCAGCTAATGCAGGCGGGCAGACAGGAGGAAGAAGAAAGGGAGGAGGGAGACCGAAAAGAGGCTATGGGCTTAGATTATTATAGATGTTTATTCCATCAAGATGCAGAACTTAAAAGCATCAGAGAGAACTCAGAGTATGCTTTGCTCCAGCGTTACGGATACATATATTTCATAAATATGATATTGATATTCATATATATATGAAATTGAATCTCTTACCTAAGAATTCCTACATTAAATCCTCATAGATGAGGTAATATATGTGAAATGCATTTAAAAATTGTAAGGCACTAGACACGCAGGACAAGCAATAATTCATAACCCCAATAGGTTGTAAACAACTCTGCATTTACAACTATCATCATTCTTGTTTCCCAAAAGGAAATGAAATTTAATTACAGGTGCAGAATATATCAATGGTGTACCTGAGGTCAGGATTACAGAATTCATCCAAAAATCAACTAGTATTATAAACAAATTGGCCTAGTTCCCCCTTCAGACTATAGATAATTTTACAGATCACATTTGTTCCTTATGAATCAAGAATATGGTATATTTCAGAAAACCAGCTAGAAGTTTTAAGGATACTGTTTTCACTAAGTCACCAGTGACCTGCTAGCTGTGGGCCAGGGCAATGTCAGTATCAACACCACATATTCAGTAATAAGAAGTATATGCAATAGAATAAAAAATTTAAAAAGAAAAGTAATATTCTCACAAAATCCCATTATAAAAAATGAGGTAATTTCTCTTCCAAATGATTCTATGGTCCCGAAAGATATAATGCCATTATAGAAACACATTTAAACAAACATAAAGCTAAATGAACTCATAATAAGCTGCTTCTGCTAAGGCAGGATGGTATAAAAGGAGAATAAGGGGGGGAGAAAACCCAATGCTTAAGACCTGAACAAATAAGAATGTTTAGATTCTCACACTACTTTCTTGGTGACTCAGGCCTTTTCTAACTTAAGAAGCCACTTTCTTAAGTTTCTGAGGGCTTCTTATTCTCTGTACTCCAGGAATTACTCTTTTCATTCTGAAGAACTGTTGTATTAGAAAAGCCAACTTGCAAAATTAATTATTCTCTAAGACTATTTTTATTTTTTCAAATATGTATCTGTCTGGTCATTATCACTAAATGCTAAGAAAGCAAGATTTGAAAGGGAAACCACAGAGATTGTTTCTTCCCAATCCAGTGTCACAATCTAGTCTAACACATAGTCAGTATTTCACTGATACATTAAAAAAAAAAAAGATGTTTTTATTATTTACGAGGATGAGATATTGTATCATCCCGAGTCATTCCTGGTATCCTTAGAGAAATATGATTATGTGATGAGAATGGATATTATACGAATGCTGGAGTCAATGCATTTTAATTTTGTTTTAGTCTTTTTTAGGATAATAACAATCATCCTAATAATGAACATGTACTTTATAGCTGCTTTCTGGCCAAACACATGGAGGTATTTCTTAACAAATCAAATATTCTCTTGCTTCAAAATGTTATGCTCCATGTAGTACTCAAAGCAGGGGACCAAAAAGAGTGATACATTCTTATTTTAGACACTTTTAATATAATTTCCCCAGATTTGAGGCAACAAAACTCAGTTTAGACAATTTTACTCAAATTTTTTCTTTAGCTTTCCATTACTCTTTTCTTTCTTCATTCTTCTGTCCCATTTTCATCCTTTCTTTAAAAGTAGCATAACAACAGGAAAATACAGCACGAGCTCGGGAAGAAATATTCTCCTTCCCTGCCCCTCCTCATTATTTAAGGCCTGCTTTGACGATAACCCTAAATCAATCATATTTGCAGTATAGTAATAACTATCAGAGCCACACCATTTTGTTATCTGTGTATGCTATGATTTATCAGTTGAATTGACCTGGCTCTATTATGTCTCTGCACACATTAGTATATGTCATACTTTTATATAAAAGCTTTATATATGTATAACACATATAAATGTATGAATGCTATCCATTTGTCTCTATTTTGTAATACCATAATTATATTTACAAATGAATTTTAAATGGCACATATTAAAGTCTTTTTTTCAAATAGTTTTTTACTTTTAAATTAAAGAAAGATTTAAAAATGAAAGCATTATTTAATAAGCATGGCGTTTAATAAAATAGTTTTACTCACTTAGGCATATAGCTATGTGGAGTTTGGCTTGTTTCATCAACCAATTACTATGTTTCAGACACTGCTTGTATGACTTTTGTGTTTGGTGGTTGCCACTTGCAAACTTGCCTGGTTTTGCTGGCGATAAGACATATTTCTATAGCAGTTATTATGGTTTGATTGGGGATTCTTCTCTTAGAAAATGAGAACACTTTGGCATTTATGACATCATCTTCTCCAATCCTCTAATTGTACAAATGAGAAGTGTGGCATTCAGCGATGTTAAATGTGTTCCTTAAAGTGAATGCTGTCTGACTGTCCCTCACAGTCAAGAGAGGGCCTAGGGCTCTGCCTGATACAGAACCTGGGGACCAGGGGCATGTTAGGAGGCAGGGCTGGTCTCTGACATCATGACACAAACATCAAAGACAGAACCAAAGCCTGAGTCCTGGCCACTGGCAAGCCTAGGAGGCATGGGAAACTTCCAAGAAAGGGACAAAAGGAAAAGTCATATTTAAGTTCAGGTACTGGAAAACTGGAACTCAACTAGGGGAGTCTGAGGAGGCAGCACTGACCATGTTTTTGCTCATGATACCACTCACACGTGATCGGGCTTCCTTATTCTTTAATCAATGTTTTGCCCAGTCACCACTCAAAGTGATCTTGCTCTGTGGTTCCAGAGTGTTTATTATCTGTGTTATTCACTTACAGGAGGACTATACTCATTTGTAAAATGATGAGGTTTGCCCAAGACAGCCTTGGTTTATGCCTGTTGTCCTTGTGTGCAGTTATTAATATAGCCCCCTCCTTCACCAAAATGCCATGCTTTTGGATAATAAATTACATAACGGCCCAATTCATGTAGCATCTATTTTTTATTATTTTTCTCTTTTGGTAATTTCTTTATGTGTCTATTCTTCATAGTTACCATGTAATTTATAAACTCCTTCAAGAAAGAGATATGAGTAGCATGATCAAGTTAGGTTAGGTTAGTTAGGGCTATGCTCATTTAAGACTTTAATTTCTGTTCTATATAGAACACTATGTATATAACCTAAGCTAACCTATACCTTTCTCAGTACCTAGACTGACTGCATATAGTGGATGCTTTAATTTTTTCTATTGATTTGAGTGATAAGGTGCCAAAGTCCTCATCAACATAAAGTCCTAATCAATCTTGGGACAGTTCAGTAACCATGGTGTTTACATGGAGTTACTGCATGGATTTTAACCAAGTTGTCAGAATGACCATAGGAATAAGAACTGAAATGGTTGGAGCACTTGAGATATCTCCTTATTATATTTATGGAATCTATCATTCTAAAGTATAGAGAACATTGTAAGAAATAAAATGGAGGGAGCTTTACTCCACTTTTAAAATGATCTCTATCCCTCCCACCCAAATAAATACTCCAAGAGAGTCATCTTCCTGATCTAATGATGTAACTGCTAAATTTTCAAGCTAAAGTAATTTACATTCACAAACACCATTTCATTCATATATTTCTGCTTAACTATTAAAAAAAGACACGGTTAGACTAATAATGAGGAGTTAAGTGTATCTACATTCCCCTTAACCTACCCTCACTCATGAAATTCTACTCTTAAAATTTCAGTTCAAATGTCACCTCCCTGTGCATCCTTCCCTCTTGTCTCTTATTTCCTTTTCTCCACCCCACCCCCACCCCAGGAGAGTCAGGTGCCTTACTTCAGTATTCTTACAGCATCTTTTGCATATTAATATTATAGCACTTTCCGCATTGTAGTGTAACTGTTTGTATGCTCATCTGCCTCATTAAACTATTTCCTAGGAGTCAGGAACCAAATCTTTTTCATCTGTCAATTACCGGTTTCTAGCCCAATGCCTGGAACACATTCTACTTTTATTAAATATCTGTTAGACAAATGAATCAGTGATTAAGATGTAAAAAAGGTTAATGTTAAGCAATTCTTTATATAAAAGAAGTTACAATCTTCAATGAGCACAGCACTAACCCAACAGTCACATACACACTATTTATAAGGTTTGTATTAAAGAGAGATCCTTTCAAATACACAAAGTCCTCATAATCACAAAGTCATTGTGCTGAAATGAAGGACAAATGATTTCCAAACAGAGAATCCTATTCTTCAATTTTAACTTACAAAAGACAGACAGGAGGAAGTGCATGCAGCAGTTTGAAGCAATGCAGTGAAACCATTAAAACCTGGGAAGCAAGACCAATGAAGGAAAACTGTGTCCAGAGATAAGGTGCTTTCGTTTTAATGAATCCTTAAGGAAACTGGGCCCTAGATCAGGGCCTAGATGTGTCAGTTCTCTCTACACATTGCTGACCCCAGAAGCAATCAACCAAGCAAACACCCAAAAAAGTCACCATGGGCATCTTACCTAAGCAATTAGTGAGAAGTCAGTCAAACTGGTGATTAGACTTTTAAGAAAACCAGATCAAAAGCGAACAGTTGAATTAAGATTTTGTTATTACCTATATTTCTATTCTACGCAAATTAAGATATAAAACAAAAATAACTGGAGATGTGTATTTGACTGCTTTTTCTAACTGTAAGTTATCACAGTCCTCTCTGGATGACTGTGCCATACAGCCTGAAAAATAATGAGGTGCTTACAGTTCCCCAGGGTCTTTCAACTGACAGAAATAGCCTAGGAATCATTAACATGGATTAATGTTTATGTACATAATCTTCTATGTGTACATAATCTGTGATATTATTTGTGCACATACAGCATGTACTGCAATGGAGTATAATGAGTTATCATTACATTCTTTCCTACTAATTGGATGCTTGGGTTCTTTAGAGGACGTACATAATAAGTGTGGTCACCCTCAAGAGCAAAGTGGGCTCTCTTAGGTCAGGGGCTTGTAAAAGCGAGAGGTGGGTGTGATAAAGGGACAGTAGCAAGAGAGAGGATGTGTTTTCCAACATGCTAGCTAGCCCCTTAGTATTCATATATCAGTACTAGAAGGGGACATTTGAGACCGCTTTCTGCTTCTAGATAGGATTATATCCACAATGTTTCCAGCATCAGGGGGTAATCCTGTTCTTAATCTCCTCCAAAGAAGATTTAAATGCTTTCATTTGTAACCTATGCCTGAGTTTTGACAACAGTTATAATAAAGTCATTCTTTGTAGAGCTGACCTTAATCCTTCTTAACCCAGTAGGAATTCATTTCCTCTGTGTGCTCCTTAAAGGAGCAACCTTATCACCTTCTTCCATATAGTCTTTCAGTCACTTGGCTGGTAAGTCTTGGGTCTAGAGAAGGCCTGAGAGGGCTGGGATAAGCACTAAGCTCAATGGATCTTGATGCAGGCCTATGCTTGGAGGGTGGTCCTAAAGGTGACTTAATTCTCAGGGCCCTCACACTGACAAGCCATGGCTGAGGAAGTAAGACTTCACGGGATTATCTCATTGGGGGTGCTCCTGGCATCCAGGACAGGACAATTCTTTGTTGGTGGGATTATCTCTCATTGCAGGACATTTAAAATGCCTGCCACTCCCCCATATCATCCCCACTAAATGCTAGTAGCACACACTCCCCAGTCACCTTGGTAACCAGAAACATCTCCACCTTTCCCGAGTCTTAGTGTGGGGTAAAACATCTGTTTCTTCGAGATCTACTAGACAATACCCCTTAGATTTACAGTAATCAACTGGGCTAGAGTCAAATGTTTTGTAGATGTGCGTGCATGTGCATGCGCGCGCACACACACACACACACACACACACACACACACACACACACGAAGTCAACATTTTTCTTTGGTACATTTTAAATAGACTTGCACTTCTTCCTCTCCATATTCTACGTCTGTTACAAGCTATTAAGGATAAAGTTAATAATAGCAATCACTGTTGCTTACTAATAACCTATTATCTATTAGATTCTCTTTTTGCCATTTTGTATGAGTTACATTATTTAATATTTAACAAAACCATATTTAGAATCAATACCCTCCTTTCAAATAGGAATAAAATGAAGATCAGAGAGCTCCATGAACCTGTTCAGTCATCCAGATGAGAAATGAAAGAACAAAATTGATAGCTTCCTAACACCAAAGCCCTTGCTATTTTCAGAATATCAGTTTGCTATATACATCACCACATATTTACATATGTGAGTCCCATGCACAAGAAAAAGATCTGGCTAGAAGATAATAATACACATGTGGCAGGGGTTGTCACAAACATGAATAAGATCACCCAGGCTTAACAGAGTGAGGCGAGAAGGTAGCCAAGGTTGGCACCCTAGATAAAATATCAAAGAGAATGGAGCTGGGGAAAGGAGAGGAGAAATTTTCATAACTATATGTCTTGTAAAAACTTGAGGTATTAATTGGAAAAATTCAGAATCACAACATTCATAAGACAGCATAATTATATCTAGTAACAGTCTCTATTTCTACCTCTCAATAAATAAATATTATGCTCTAGGAAATCAAATTTTGGAGTCAAGATATACATAAAACTGCTAAGTGTTTTAGCTATGTAAACAGGAAATGCTTAACCTTTCTTTCTCAGGAAAAACTTGGATTTTTAAAATTTTGATGAACTCTTAAAAGGGCTTTTACTTTCCACGTGATATAAAACAAAAGAGAAAGATAAAAACCAACTGAGAATTTTGGATTTTAAAACTCTTACTTCATTGTATAGTTAGTACTCTTCACCCACATTAGATGTTTTGTGGCTGAAAATTATAAGAAAATGCAGAGTAAACTAAAAAAGAAAAACAGTAAGTAAATTATTGGGAGGATACGGGTAAAATTTGAGAGAATTAACTTGCAATAAATTTAGGAGTGAATATGTGGAAGGAAATATGGACAGAAAGTACTGATCAATTTGGCTAGACAACGATTCACCAAAAAAAGCATTGGTGATAAAGCTGGTTGTGGAGGACCTAAAATCTGAGTCCTGAACTCTTACAGGAGGGCTGCTGAAGCTCTGTGGGCACAGCAGTGACTCTTGATAGTCTTGTCCAAAGTACAGGCTATACAATCCCAGGGACCTGTTTGGGGCCATGATAGTAGCGCTACGTGGGGAAACAGGGTGAAAGAGCTAATAGAACAGAGGAAGAGCAGAGTTTGCCTGAGAATCAGGATACTCAGGACCACGGAGGGCAAGGGAAGAGGAACTTTGGAGAAAGATGCCAAGGGTAGAGAATGAACAATTAAGAAGTGGCAGAGGAGCAGGGAGGGTATAGCTCAGGGATAGAGTGTGTGCTTAGCAAGCACGAGGTCCTGGGTTCAATCCCCAGTGCCTCCACTGAAATAAAGAAACCCAATTACTTCCCCACCTCAAAAACAAAACAAACAAACAAACAAAAAACAAAAGCAACCAAAAACGAAGTGGCAGAGGAAAAATCATTGGATTATTGAGTAGGGGGCCAGTGGTGACCTTTGAGAAACTCTGTAAGGACTTTTGGGAAAATGGAATTATAAAAGAGATCCAACTTTAGATCATCGTCCAGCCACCTCGACTCCCTAATCCTGTTTTAATGACCTTAGCATTGATTCTATGTGCTAAAATTTGCAAACATGGGCTATTCTACAAATAACAAAGTGTTTCTCAGGTCCTCATGTTTCCCTTGCCCTATATTCCAGGCACTACGGTTATTCTCAACTCTTTGACTCTTAGAAATCCATACCCACCCCTAATCACGAAATCACTCATTTTTTAACATGAACCTATTGCTCTGCAGTGTCCTTGTTGGAACTGTTACTGAATACTAATATTTCATTCTTTGTGGTGGAAAATAGTACGCTATAATTTTAAAACTAATGCAACAGCCAACAAATACTGGTTATCATCTGGTTCTTGTTTGGGGAAAACGTATTTAAGATCTATAAGAGTTAAACTTGCTAATAATTTTAAATGCATAATGAGAATAATAGGGCTTCTCCTAATGACATAATAGAAAGGGCAGAGTTCACAGCTCTGAATCCCCTAATCATGTAAGAGCTTGTTTTTCACAGCCTTCATGCCAGATGCTCTTTTTGGGCTGGCTAAGCCCAACACAGTGCTTGAATAATACGGATACATTATGTCATCCTAAAAATACTAACGTTGGCCAAAAAACCCCCAAACAAGCAAACAAAAAAAACCCCAAAGATAAAAGTGAACGTGTATTTCACTCATTATCAACTGATATTCTCCAAATATATTTATGCCTGGGGGAAAAAAAGGCCCCATGAACTGAACCTTATATTTTTTAAAGCATGTAAATTATCATAACCCTTTTAAGAAAGTACCAGAAGGATAATTAGTGACTTTCAGGCTTGCTGTGTAAAGTTAGGGATCACAGCCCATGGTACCTCAATTACCACTCATTTGCAATGGTTAACCCTCAAGTATAAAGCAGGGAATCATTTGGGTCACAAGGAATTTCCTTTGTAAGATTAGATGAGAAACAGATGCTTTGATCTCTACAGAGAGCCAATTACATACCCTAAATGAAGGCTCTTTTGGAATCACTGTTTTTCACAGTTTCACTTAAATTATCTAGGTCTATAATAAAAGAAACACTTATGAATACAATATCTTTGTTAGTGACAAGGTAAAATTCAGATTACTGTGGAAAAGGTAAAATTCAAATTACCCTGAGATAGGTGGTTCATATTTACTTCTGTATTATGAAACAGAGTGAATGGACAGCCAAGAAATGACATGAAAATAAAACTGGAGATGTATGAACAACAGCCAGCTTTTCAGTTTCCTTCAGAAAAAAATATTTTTTGCTGAAACTTTAAAGACGTAGCTATGATATGTCCTGTATAACTAATACTCAGTATCTGTGTTCCACAAACATGCAGGATTATTGAGGAAGTCTACCTTGGCTGCACAAAGAAATTTCAGAGTGATGGCAAATTACGCATGTGAATGCAGACAGATAATTAGTGAAACAAAACCCACTACCTCAGTACTAGGTTTTCAACATACGGAAGAGACTGTGGTATCAATACAGCCATAATTTATATTCACAAGCTTCCTCATATTACATTTATGAGACTGCTTAGCAGGATTGATTTCATATATAAAGCACTATATCTGCTGGATGCATATCCCATCTCAGCCTTAAATGTTTCTGTCAAAAAGTTTCACAGTGGTGTCTCTTGACATCTGTTTTTAATTCCTCCTCTTGCCTTCTTTTCCCACTTACAGGTTTTAAAACTTTAAAAAAAAACTTTTCTAATGTTGAGCCTCACATCATTTATTCCTGGCAGAGTTTAAAGCTGTCACCCCAAGACTTGTCCTTTTCATTAATGAGAATAATTGACTTCTGTCCCCGGGTATAGCACTTTGTGTGTTTTGGATCATTCTCCAGTGTCTCCTAATTTTCTTTCTTTTCCTTTAGATGAACATATCTAGTTAGGTTCACCTTTTCTGACAAACCTTGTTTTCTAAACATTTTATCACTTTGTTTCTCTACATTCCCTTCAATTTGTCATTGGCCTTTTTTTTTTTTTTTTTTTTTTTAACAGCCCCATGTGAATGAAATCTTCTACAGGGCATTTTTGAAGCAGCCTGAGAAGTACAAGAGCACTTTAAAAAAGTTTTTCAGTTTAAACAAGCAAAGAGAAGCACACATGTTTCCTTTTGAATGAAAACCATGATATACACATAGCATGTGCTCAAAAAAGGTCTTATTTTTCTAATGATATAATTTTAGCTGGTAGTTGAGAGGGAGATAAAGGATGCTTAGACGGGCAGGAAGAGAAGCACTGGGCAGGAAGGCTCTGTGGGCAGGTGTGCCATGAGCACCATCCCTCTTCTGACTCCTCTGGCTTCTATGAGCACAGATGATGCTCTGCCGCTGAAAGACTAGAACTCCTGTGCAACATTCCTCAAGGAAAAAGAGTTGATAGGTTTCTGGTTTGTTTGTTTTTTTAACAGCAGACTTCTACCCATCATGCCATTCTGTGATTCTTTTCTATTTTTATATTGAAAGCTGTGTTTTTGCTTATTTTCTTCAGAATTCATTCCAAGTATGTTGCTGTACGCTGAAGGTGAAAGGTTATTTTCAAATGAACGTGAACCGATGGAACAAAGAAGCAACAGGATGGAGTTAGACTCTTCCCCCATTGTCCTTTAGCCCTTCATTTGGTCTCTTTTTTGAGATTTAACTGGACACATTTACAAGTCATTCATCTAGCTTTGGTGTCTATCTGACTGAAAGGTATCTGCTCCAATGACCTAAGAACTCTAAATGTCTTCTGGCACTTTCTCACCCATCTAAAGTGTGAACTTCTTCCTTCCTTACACATCTATCATTGTGGCTACAGCCCAGTCAGTTCTTCCTCATTAATATTAGCAGAAGAAGCCACGTGTGTAATTTGTGTCTCCATATCAGGCAGACAGAGGTAAATTCTACATTTATTTACATGTAGTTTTATAACCCCCAGTTAAAGCTGTGAGCTTCTCAAAGGAAGAGAAGGAAGAAAAAGAGGGATAAATGAAGAATCTTATAGATGGAATCATGGTTGAAGGCCAGCTGTATTTATGTTTCTTCATCCATCATAATATGATCTAAGGCTACTAAATGTTCAAAATATTGTTGATCTGAGGCTATGTTTCTGAAGAAGAGAAGATTTAGCTCTCTACAAATTATAGCCTATGGAGGGCTATAATAAAAAAGGGAAATTAGTTTTATTCTGTATAACTCCAGGAGGCAGAAGACACAAAGCAGCAGACACATATTAGCTCAGTTAAAGGGAACCCTTCCTAACTAACAGTGGGAAGTGGTTAAAAGAACATGTTCCTCCTTTCAGAAGTATTGAGTCTTCTGTAGCTAGCAGTATTCAAGCAGAGGCTGAATGAGATTCACTACTGCGAGGTACAGATGAAATTTATATATTATTCTGAAGATTGAACAAAATAAGCAGTTTCTAAATGTTGGTACTCAGTCCAGCTGTATCATCCAAGTGCTGAGTTAAAAAATAAATACCGAATCCTCACCCCTAAACTATGACTAGGAATCCCTATAGGTTAAGACTGGGGAAATTGGTATTGAATATGTGCCCTCAGTGAATGCCTGCATATAGCCAGGTTTGCATCTCACTCCTAAGTAGAGATGACTTCTGAGGTCCCAGCTAACCCAGAGCTTCTACTGTTACCCTGATTAAACTGTTAGGAGCTGAATGTATCGTGTGACTCACTCCTGCTTTGATCCTTGTTATGCCAACAATTTGGGTCCCTAAGCCCCCTTATTAAGGAAATAAATATAGTCACATGGAGATAAATTATGGCTTACAATCAATCTGTGAAATATTGTTAGAATATTTGTAACTTCCTAATGAAATTAGGCATAAATTAGAAATGCTAGGCATAATTTTTAAACATGTGGAAAATGGAACCCACAGGAGAAACAGACTCAGCTCAGCAGGGACTAGGTCCATACTTAAGCCTTGTCCCGTGTGTAGCATAGACATGTTGCCCACTAAATATATGTTGAACACATTAGTAAACAATTTAATCTAAAAGGTTACTATTACATCCAGGTGCTCTGGATGACAGCTGAAGGAAAAACTGTGAAAACTTAAAGTGCACAACAAGTTTATATTCACACAGTAAAACAAGTGTGGGACTTACAAATAAAAACAACATGTTCATCACAGCACATTAAAGAGCATGTAGCTCTGAAAAACCTCATATTTATTCAGTCTCTTAAGGACTGATATATATCCAGCCTCATTTTGCAAAGGCTTTGTTGAGGCAGCTATAAAAATTACTCAATGTAATGATTTAATGAGATATCACCTATTTTTAGCCTTTGGCCAGAAGGTCAAGGTGATACTTAGAAATACATTACTGATCTTCATCTTTTGGCTGAGAGTGTCTGTCTGGCTTTATTATGAAGAAGACCAACAAATAATTTTCTTTCTACCAAAAGTAGATTCAAGTTCTTATTAAATATTGTATTTCAACTTGTTTAGCTATGGCAGATTTAACAATTTGTTTCTTTTTTATGGAGACCAAAAGTAATGGTCCTAGATAATATTTCTGAAATATACTGCAAAGCTTTTAAAAGAAAAATACTCTGTGTTAGAAGAAGGACCCATAAATTCTTGACCTTTTATCTCTATTGAAAGGATCATTTCGATTCAGTTAATCCTTGTGGTTCACAAAAGTATAAGAATGTATAACGAAAGGCATGAATACTTCTATCAGTGAGAAGTGCAAAAGGACACGAAGAATAAGCACAGGCTCCTTTGAAGCGAGAGGTGAAGCGTTTCATATCCCCAACGTGTCTATTTCTAAGAAAAAGAGTGAATAGAAATAAATGCTAGTACAAGATTTACAAGACCTGCTTCTCAATTTTTAGAACTATAAAGTACAACTGAAAAATACGTCTCAAAGACAGATAAAATATAAAGGAAGAAATAATGATGTCGATAGCCTATTGTGATGACTTCCTACTCTTATAATATGCTGAGGGTTTGCCAATAGAAGCTTATGAAAACAATCTAGGAAAGTCAGAACTCTTTTTCAATATTCTCTTTAAAAAGAAGTTAAGAGATCAAAACTACTCTGACACTATCAGTCAGAGGTTTTTATCTAGAAATGTCTGGAATTAAGCCAGTATTCTTTGACTTTGGTCTTTCACAATATAGAACAATGACAAGTACTCTTCACGGAAGTAGGGACTGAAGTTGAAATAGAGCATTAAACTGTGAGAAATTTTAAAGAAGTTTACATTTTACATTTTAGTAAATCTCTTCAATTCTCTATCTTATTGAAAAATCTGACCTCTCTAGTTAACAGATTATAGCCAGAGTAAAATCTAATAATCCTCAAATCCTGCAATATTATCAAAATTGAATGTTAGTTTTAGAAAAAAAGTTTTTTCCTGAAAGGCCATCTATCATAATAATCATTCCAAATATTCTCATGTTATCAGAACAACACATAATATATTTTCAAGATTTTAAAATCAAGGTGCAACTTAAATACAATAATATGCTCCGAGTTTGATGAGGTTTTTCAAATGTATACAACTGCTCAATCTCCATTCTAATCAAGATTTGGAACATTTTTATCACCCTAAACATTCCATCCTTCTTTGCGTACAACTGCCCATTCCCCAGTCTCCCTATCTCCCACACACAACCCTCAGGTAACTACTAATCTGCGTTCTGTCACTACAAATTAGTTTTGTCTATTCTAAAATCTCCAATAAATGGAGTTACACAATGTGTATCCTTTTGGGTCTGGCTTTTTTGCTGAGCATGTTTTTAAAAATGTATTCATGCTATTAACATGTATCAATAATTCATTCCTTTTTATTGCCAAATAGCATTCCACTATAATAAGATACCACAATTTATGTGTTCATTTACCTGTTATATTTGGTTTATTTCCAGTGTTTGGCTCTTATGATTATATCTGTTATGAATATTCTGTATAAATCTTATTGTGAGTATTTCTCTTGGATATATAATCTTAACTACATGTTATCCTTCTAATAATTTTTAAAAATGTATGTGGTATAGAGGTTTCACATGCAAGTAATATAATGAGATGAAATAACTTTCTGCAAGAGTTATATAAGAAATTTTCCTCTTTCATGACCTTTAATTTGGTTTTAGCTTTTTAAAATTTTCTTAGTAAAATATCACAATATTTAAAAAAACTTGCATGTACTGAATCTTATTTTTCATTTCTTATCCTTTTGTGGTTGACAATTTTCTGTACAATTTTAACATGATTAAAACATGTAATTCATTCCTAGTCACACTTAGTAAATGTGCTAACCACACAGTTCATAACTTAGTGAACCTGAGGGAGGCATGACGCTGTCATATAAGTCACAGGGTCAGCATGTAAGTTTTCCATAATATCAAGTATGTTTTATAATAGAGAAAGCTGATATTTGCAGAAATTTTCCATTTCTTTCTGACCACTGACCCCTCTCCAACTCCCACCGTAAGAAAGAGAATTTATAACATTTGTAAGATAGTAGACTCTAGCTTGCGAATGTGCTGTTAACCACCAAATATATTTTTGTCTCTTTAACATTTCTAACAAAGTCTTAGTGAAAGAGAGTCCTTCTATTATGACGTTGGGTCAACTATGTTAGTTTATCTTGGTGTACAAGAGACAATACACAAACTAAATTTAGAAATTGTTTATGTTTTTTCCTCATCAAGTGCCTTGTTTAACTTCTGTCTTATCAAAGTCCTGTTATTTCAACGACTGCAGAAAATATTCCTACTGGCCTCTCAGGAAAGTGGAGGAGAGCATAAAACCTGTAATGATTGGTTAAATGCAAGTCAGTTCAGAAACATTTCCTGAATAATCACTTTCAATGGAGCATTCACCATAAGCCATTAGAAGAGAATAGAACATGGCCTCCAAATTCCTCCTGGATCTTAAAGCCTAGAGGATTCACATAACTGTAAAGTGATAATACACACCAAGTGTCACTAAACATGTCCAAATTAACAGAGCACAACACTTTACCATGGCTTGCAAGGTTCTTTATCATGTCCCCCACTTTCCCTTATCATATCCTTTGTAATCCACAAACTCATATTTTGCCTTTGATTCATTTTAAATGTTCTTTATTAAATCATTAACTCTATGACCTTGCAAAAGCTGTTCCCTCTGCCTGGAACTTATTTCCACTTTACTAACCTTTATTCCTTTTTCCTACACAGACTTCATCTCATCCAAGAAGCCTCATCTAAAGTTCCAAGTCTGGGTTAGGTACCACTCTGACATGCTTCCATCAGCCCCTAGCTGCTGATTATTTCACTTTATTTTGTGTCTTGACTTCATAACATTCCCCTATAGTTGCAAGCTCTGTGAATGCAAGGACCATGCATATGTATTCCCAGGGTTTAATACAGGGCTTGGCACATAGTGGATGCCTCATGAATATTTGTGAGAGAATAAAAGTATGAACGAAGTTGAATACACACATTACTAAAGAATTGGAAAAAACAGAGTGGTTGCTTAGTTCAGGTGGATTAATGTAGGCTTCCTAAAATAGATGAGCCTTGGTCCAGATTTTGAAGAGAATGAAATCTAATAACTGGCTAAGAACAGAATGGTGTACCAGGTTTTATGAAAAAGAGAGTATACAAGTTATATTCTAGGAATTGAAAAAAGATTAGCCTGCCCGAAAAATAGACTATAAGTGGAAAACTAATGAGAAATGGATTTGAAACATTTTTTAAAGTCAGCAGTGGCTGATAAAGTATTTTAAGACCCACAAGACAAAGATCTATATTAAAAACAATCACTAAGCACATCTTTAAATAGAAGGATATCATGCTGAAATAATTTTTGAATAAAAATGTCCATATTTAATCATGTTCATAAGTGAAAATACTAATGCTAGGTAAACAGGTGTATTTGTGTAGACTGCAGGTCATAAAAAGGGAGGGTGTACAGCACTGACACTACAGAAGGGAAAGAATTTTACAGCCTTGTTCTCCACAGCGTATCTCTTGCTGGAGGTGTATGAAGCCTTGGGGAGCAGCCTCAGGGTGCCACTGAGATACTTCATAGCAACACAGTGTCAATTAAAATGGACACCAGTAAAGCAGACGCCAGTGGTCTGGAAAGAAACATTCTGTTCATTCAATAAACCTGCTCTCATCTCATTTTCTTAAGGCTTTAGGATTCGATTAAGTGTTAAGAGCCGTACAGGGAGAAATCTGGGTTCTGATTAGACAATAATCAGATCATTAATTTTTTTATATTTACATGTAATGTTTCTCATACTACAAAACCAGTTTTCAAAAGCTCTGAAAAACATAATGTATTTAAGTATCACATTGAGTCTCATCAATTTATCCTTTGTGATCAAACAAATCTGGAACAAAGAAATGCATGTCCTGATCACTGAATTAAACAGCACATGGATGAAGTGTGGGGCTGTATTGTCTAAATAATTAACCACTACTCAATGATTATGCTAACTAGTGCATACTGAAGTGGATAAGATTAATGAAGACTGTTTATAATTTAAAAGCTTGCCTATCAACAGTTCCTTTCACTGAATTAGAAAAAAAAAAAAAGGTCTTTGCAATCTTTACATTAATAGTACCAAATTGAAAACATTTGGATCATCTCCAAGAGTGATGCTCAGAAGCCTCATAAAAGATCAATGTCTGGTGAGCATGATGTCCAGTGAACATTTGAAAGGATGAAAAACTAAGCACACCAGAGAGGCAGTATACTATGGTCGAAAACTGGCCACTGGGGAGACCTAGAAGGCTGGGTATTTGTCTCATTTTTGCCATTTGCTGGCTGTGAAATTTGGGAAAGGTCTTTAATTTCTATGAATCTCAGTTTCCTCATCTGAAAATGAAGGAAAATAATACCGATTTCAAAATACTTTGTGTGAAGTATATAATACAGTGCTGGGGACAAAGCTGGTGCTCAGTTAATACTTAGTATTAGTGTTGGTTGGATCATTAAGTGTATTTTTTTCACTAGTCCCTTTGAACAAAGATGTACCTTGGAACTTGCATTATGCTGGTATAAAGTATTCCTATGATACATTACATAAACTTTTAATATATTTCTTCACCATGGCTCAGTCAAAATCAAAAAGTTCCAGTGTTGGAGGAAAGCAACTAAAACATCTGTTTTTCTCTACTGACATCACAAAGGAAAATTTTTTCTCCCAGTCTAGTAATGTTTCCAACGCCCCACTATTTGCTTCTCCCCAAATATAAACTTCCAAAGGCTTAAGCAGAAAAATTACTCCCCTTTGGGTTGTTTTCCCAAATAATCAGTTGTCCAGGAGGCTACATTAGTGCTCACCCAATCACTGAATGGGCTGACTCACTCATTCCTAAAGTGATTCTTCCTCTAGTTTATAGTCCAAACTAATTCCACTCACGCAGGCATACCCATCCATCTTTTCGGGGAGCTGGGCACTGCCCCATGCACTGCTGGCTCCGTGGTGAAATTGGCTGCTTGGTACCTCTTGAACATTGCATATCCTTAGAAAAAATGTCCTGCTGCCATGATTCTGCTGGCTAGGAGCAAAGCTGTCATATTTTCATTGACAAATGTTTATTAAAAGGAAAGGACTGAGCACAGTGGTAAGAGCTTTGGATCCAGACAGACCTAAGGTCAGATTCTTGTTCAACAACATACTGGCTGCATGATCATTGACTGTATCCTGGAGTCTTAGATTCCTACACTCCAACATAACTATTCTGCACCTCTGTCACAAGGAATAACTAAAATCACAAAGTAACTACCATACAGCCATTTTCTCTCTGTTCTCACACATCCAGGTTCCCGAAAAAAATCATTCTTAACTTTTGTTAGCAAATTTACGAAATCCCTTTATGTCAAATTAAACACACATATACAACTGTGGAAAGATAAATCATCCTCATGTTTTAAACTTTCTATGCTAAACTTGGTAAAATCCCTCAGAAGAAACTTTCTCATGTCTTTCTATCTCTCATTAAAAGAATCCTAGAGTTAAGAATTACCTTTTCTTCTAATCAAGGAACAGAGTCTAAAACCTTTCTCAAATGATGGATCAGAGAAACTGAGTCAGCCGTACACATATATACACTCATACGCCACAGGATATGAATTCTCCAAGTCCCTAAACTCAGCTGGGAGAGCCCACGATTTACCTGAAATAGTTTTATCTTAAGTGCACGTTTTAGCAAAGAACTCCTGGTCTAAAAATGAATGCAACATAACAGAGTGTAAAAAAATGAGTCAGTCACACCTGAATTTAAATCCAGATTTGCCGTTTACTGCCTGTGTGGGTTCGAGATATAGCTAGTAAATGCCTAACCACTTTATACATAAAAAGGAGATAATATCTACTTTTTGCTAAAATTAAATCAGATCTGTATCAATCTTCTAATGCAGAGTCTGGAATAGTAGGTGTTCAATAAATGGTAGGTATTTTTTATTACTTTATTATTATTATCACTAGGAAGCCTAGTTCCCTTAAATAGTCTCCTAGGTTGTTCATAAATTCATATAAAGAACATATGCAAATACTCCTAGCTTGCCTTCCCCACTCCTTTTTCCTACTGATGAGCAGGCACAAACAGTCACATATACAATGCTTCTAGGACACAAACACAGTCAACTGAAATCTTCCTCCTTGCCCTGTATCTGATATCCAGCAGAGCAAGTTTACTCCCTCTGTCACAAGGAAGAACTTCAAACATCCAAAGGCATTCTCCAAGTACCCACAAAGTCTTTTCTCCAGGCTAAATATTCTCAGTTCTTTCAACATTACTCATATTCAGGGTTTTTAGACATGTCCTCACTGGTCATATTTCTGTGGAGGAGTTTACAGATCTAGGTAGAATTATATTCCAAATAGCTAATGAAATACTAATTTGGGACAAAAAGATTATCTAAGAAGAAGATAATTCAATGCAGGAAAGTGTCTCTATCATGCTAATAATACACCATCTTTTATTTTGGAATGGTTATGGCAAACAATTTTTAAAGCTAAGAAATAGGCACTTTTAAAGCCCCTGTTGGCTTGTGTCTGCTGCCCTCCTGTTGCCCCATTAGGATGCTGCCAGGAGCAAGATCTCCAGCTTCTGTCCTAGCTTTTAAAATAATTTTCAGTCTTCTTAGTTGTATACTGCATGATATTTCTTTTCTTTTCGGTACCACATAATCACTCAATTTTTGCAAGTTAATTTTCTAAGTAAGATGACTTCTTAAAAGCAAATTTAAACTCAACAGAATTAATGTTGCTCATCTTACCTACTCTGGAAATGATTAAATGTAGCCTAACCCTCCTACTGTGGCAAAAATTAATATCCTTGGCTGCACTATAAATAAGGAGTACATTAATCCTAAATCACTACTGTTTTATATACATAGAATTATATACTTGGGATAACCAGTAAGTATATGCCACAATTGCTTTTTTTCCTTCATCCTCAGGCAAAGGACAGATAAGTTAGTTTGCACAGGTTAAACGATGTAAATCTTGCATCACGTTTCCCATGCCTTTATCATTGTTATACACATTTAGCAGAAAGTAAAGTTTCTTTTATCCCAAGCACTTCTTGTTTCCATGCACATTGGTGGAAAAAAAAAGATTTTGAGTTTTTCGATAGTTAGAGTGATCAATATGATTTTTTGGTAAGAGTTATTACTTGCCATGCCTTCTTTAAAAGCGAAACAAGCCTCTGTCCATGGTGTGTTGAGTGATTTGATGGTGTGTTGAGTGATTTGATGATCTCACTACTTTATTCTTTTTTTAGGTTTGTTTTCACCTAGTTGAGGTAGTGCTCAAACCAACAGATCAATGTGAGATGTTACACACAGGAGAACTTTCCAGCTCTAGAGTCAACAGTCCACAACAAGCCTTTATCTTACAGAACCGCAATCTGCCTAGCCCGTATTTCGCTTTCATCATTCAGAGCTATTCAAACAGTTTGCACAACTATAGTGTCTACCATGTGGCTCATACATATTTTTAACACTATCTCCTAAGGTCCTTTTATTTGTCAGTTTGATCCCCACTGTCTTTCATTTGTCCCTTGTCATTTTTTATCTCTTTAACATTTTTGATATTTAATGTTTAATCTCAGTTAACAACTTTTTCTTTTAATCAAGGAGAGCTATGAATGCTTGTTTTCTGCATGGCTGAGCAGGTCAGTCTCTGCCCTGTGTTACACCCATGGAAACACAAGCCTGTGACTCACTTGCATTGGAGACTGTGGTTTGAGGCTTAGTACATTTTCACTTCAGACTGCCCCTCAGGCTGCTTTCTCATTTTAATAGGAAGTGGTATAAAAAAGGTTTTAAGTGGTGTCTTAGGATTTTGAGACTTGAGTACCAGAACTGGATTCCAGCTATGCTGCTTAAAATTCTTTTCCTCCTGGCCAAATCATTAAGTTCTAAAAGCCTCGGTTTTCTCGTCTTTAAAGTGGGGATTCTACTGGTATTTATCCAAGGGTTATCACAAAAATTAAATGACTTGTGCATCTATTATATTTAGCACAATGACTAACACATAATAATAATAATACAAAAAAAGATTGCATAAATATACATAAATCTCCATTCTTATCTCATAGAGAAAATGTCTTAAAATTTGCTGTAAAAATACAGAAGTTTTCTGAAATGCTCTTGCTGTTTCCTGTAGTGAATAATTTCATGAGCTTTGCAAAAAAATTTTTTTTGTCTTTAAAGTACTACTTCTCTCTTTTTTACTGTGTCTACACTGCCCTTCTTCCTGTCCTCTCATCCTTAAACGATGAATGAACTTTTTGAAAGTGTGAGATATACTATAATTATTTTTCTTCAGCTGTAGAAAAAAATCTATACCTGTCCATTCCTTCTCACAGGACTGATAAAGGATTTCATCTCAATTATGTGTATAGTTCATGTCTTTAGGAAGTTAGGAGAGGAATTACTAAGACCTCACTATTAGCCTGCCTCTGTCAGTTTAATATTGAAATGCTTTCCCTGATTATCAAGTTTATCAAGTGCCTTTAAGTTTACATTCAGAAAAGTTAGTATTCATATCATATTCATATATAACATCTTGTTGGTTTGATCAGTACTCTTCCACTTTGATTGAAAACAAGATTTTAAGAGGTAAATTACTGCACTGAATGCATTTAGTATGAAGTGTCCTTTTTGGGAAAAATCAGAGGGATTTTTAAAATATTATTTGTTTTGTTCACAATATGGAACGGAGATGTGGTTCATATTTGTAAAAAAGAGTTAAGTTGGAGTACCTGTAAGACCACAGGTCTTCATTTATTTTGATGATTCTTTTTCCTTTGCTCTTTGGAAGCCAAGGGATGTTTATTTCCTGTTTGTGATCTTAAACAGGGTATGAGCACATTGTCAGAGGTGAGAGATAAAGTGATACTTATGCCTTAATCAGGGTCAGTTAATGAGGGTCAGAATGGGCTGTTCCTCCCTCCCTCCCCTCCTTCCTTCTTTTCTTTCCCTATTTCCTTCTTTCATAAACTTTACTTTTTATTAATTGGCCTGGGCCTCCTATAGGTTAATAGAATGTCAATTTTAAAATAGCTATACTTTCTTTATTCCTCCAAACATCTCCAGTAAAACAGCTTTCTCATAACCATGTACAAGTTTTTCCTTAAACCATACTAAATTCTATCACCTACAATGCCCAGTAAGGCACTAGCTTTTTAGAATTTCCCTAAAGTTTGCATGAGCAATAAATATCATCAGGAGAACATGAGTCATCATGGCTGTTTTAACTTCCTAGGATTCTTCTGCTGATGAATGTTCATAATTCCAGGCAAAATTAATGTAAGGAGGGAATTTCCCTTGGGAAGAGAATAAATGTAGGAAAGCATCTGAACACAGAGTATGGTGCTTCAGTGCAATTAACTCTGGAATACTGTACTGGATATCAGAACTACATCTGTCATTTGGTATTCCAAAAACACTGACAGTATTTATGGTTGTTCTGAGGGAAAATAAATTATTCATTTTCCAAAGTTTGATTACCACCTGAAATGATATTCTAAAAATCACCCATGTGTATTGGAAGGAAAAGCAAGCAGAAAAACCATGTAAAAATGCAAGATTAATTTTCCTTTAAAAATAATTTATGCTGTTTCTTATGACTTGAACAATACCTATCAAAAGCAATAATGTGTTAACATATAGTAAAACATCATAGCAAGAGTAAGGATTCCTAATACTTCACGGATAACTTAGTTAAAAGTTATTTTTCTCTTACTCATTATTACTAAATAATGCCTAAAATTCCTTAACTATGACATAGTTAACAATAATAGTACCTTTCTAACTAGCTTGTTATGAAGATTAAGGGATTTAATACATGGAAAATAATTAGAACAATCCTGGACATATTAACCAGTTGGTAAAGAAAAACAATAAAAATATCTGCTGGGATCCTTAAGGCTATTCATCAAGTTCTAATTCTCTCTTCTTGCCAGACAAGATCAGATGGTATTTCCCGCCCATCTGACATTGGGTGATTGAATTTGGAGGTGGATAGAAACAACTATTATAAATTCCAGGATTACTTCTTGGATGACAAAGTGGATTATAAAACTGCTGAAGAAGGAGTTGGGGAAATAGTTAAATTCAGTTTTTGATACAGTGTGTTTAAACTGACTGTGGACAAGCAGGTGGGAGTGTCTACCACATAGCTGGATAAATAATTCTGGGGCTGGTGGCAGATTTGGAGTCACCAGTTTATAAGTGACTCTTGGAATCATGGGGCTTAAAGGAATCACTCAAGGAGCATTTATAGAGAAACCTTGGAGTAATGTATGAGGATCAAAGTCTGAAGAATTTCAGCACTTGAAAGGTAAACCAAGGAGGAATGAGAAAGAAGACTGATAAGACTGAGCAAAAGGCCTCTTTGGACATGGCCAGAGGTAGGGAGAAAACCAGAAGAAAATCGTAGCACAGAAGTCAGTAGAGAAGACGAAGTTTAAAAAAAAATCCCAAAGCCATAGAAAACACTGTTACTTCCTGGGAAAATAGTTCCTTTCACTGAACGTACATACTGTTCAATTTATTGTTGCAAAAGCTTCTATTTCTTAAATTCATCTATAAGACACTGTGTCAATTTTGAATATGTTGCCATTTAGAATATCACCCCCTGGCTGGATTAAATTCCAATTTGTTTCTGGTGCAGAAACAGACTGTAACACAAGTAAGAGGGTTCAAGAAAGAGATTAATGGCGTGGGTTTTGCTGCAAACATTTTAAAATTGCATGTGTGAAGCTCTCAGATTTCTCATCTGCTACCTAAAGAGGCTAAATCATTTTGTGTTGAATAAGTACAGATGTGGTGTTTCATTTCCATAACTCTGGCTGTGAGGATGATATGCAACAGTGGGTTGTCCATGAACCAAGGCTCCAAACGTCATCTCTCTTAGGTACTGATCACAAATCTAGCACCTCAAATGTGAGGAATATGTTAAAACAAATGCATAAACTGTGCATTAATCATGCCTTTTGGGGGGTAATTTATAACTTGTGTTTTTGCCTGAAACGTATTTTATTTGCCATGAGTTTATATGGTCTTTTACTCAAATAAAATGGAATACACAGTTTTCAAGACACAGACTGTATATACATATACTATACACACATGTATATACTATACATATACTTTTTTCTTCAATGAACAGTTTGTAACTTGAGAAGCAAAATTAATTAATTAATTAATTATATTCTGTTTGTAGCCCTATTGAACTGCTTGTCTCATTGGCTAACATACTATAATTGCAAAATACTGGTGTTCATTGATATATAAAACCGTGTTATGATTTCACATGCATGCATATGTCAAAAATGTATTGTGGTAAAAAGCATGAAATTTATGGTCAGAATGACCCCAGTTACTAAGGCTGAGACTAAAAACCAGGTTTACTAACCTCCACTTTTATAGATGAAGAAATGAGACTTAAGTTAGTCAACTTGTCCAAACTTATCTAACTAGGAAGTCTAGAAACAAAGACTTAAAAGTTGGAAAATATGGGATTTGTTTAAAATGAGAAATTTTAATATGCTATGTCCACATTTTTCAATAATAACTTACTTCATAGAATTGTCACAGATGGAGATTTTTAAAAGAGTCACAAATGGGTCACAAAATTATTCACTCACTTAATAAACATTTCTGAGAGCCTACATGTACTAGACATTGGCCTACAAACATGAAAAAGACATAGATCTTATTCTCAATGGGAGACTAAGATAACTAGGTTAACAAAGGGTATGATGAGACCAGTGATAAGAGAGCTGTGCACAATAAAAACTGGCTTTTACAATGACATCCTTTTTTCTTTTTGAGTCAGTGTTGTTTAATCTAACTTAAACTATAAACAATAGCCAAGACATGGAAGCAACCTAAATGTCCATTGACAGATGACTGGATAAAGAAGTTATGGTCTATTTATACAATGGAATACTACTCAGCCATAAAAAAGAATAAAATAATGCCATTTGCAGCAACATGGATGGACCTAGAGATCGTCATTTTAAGTGAAGTAAGCCAGAAAGACAAATACCATATGATATCACTCATATGTGGAATCTTACAAAAAAAAAAAAAAAACCCAAAAAACAAATTAAAAAAGGACACTATGAACTCACCTACAAAACAGAAACAGACTCACAAACATACTAAACAATCTTATGGTTACCAGGGAAAGGGGGTAGAAAGGGATAAATTTGGGTGTTTGTGATTTACAAATGTTAGCCACTATGTATAAAAATAGATTTTTAAAAAGTCCCTGCTGTATATATAGCACAGAGAGATGTTCAATATAATGATAACCTTTGTGATAACCTTTAATGATAAAATATGAAAACGAATATATGCATGTATATGCATGACTGAGACACTGTGCTGTGCACCAGAAATTGACACATTCTAACTGACAGTACTTCAATTGAAAAAAAAAAAAAAGTAAGTAAGTAAAGGATAGAGGGAGGAATAAAATATTGATCCCTACTTTATGTGAAAGCTCTCAGCAAACTTTTCAAACCTACCCATTTATTATAAATCCACTAGTATGCTAAAGGGGGCTTGAATCAGCATGTGAGCCAATTGTTAAATATTCAAGAATTTTGTAAACTGTATATTGTTGGGTCCCAATGCAGGCCAACCTCAAGTATGCCTTAATGGTATATTGAATATTTTGAATTAAATTTACTTAAGATATGGCCAATGCAAGAGGGACACTTTACCCTCCTTTCTGTGTCCCTGAAAGCAGGAAGTAAATCTCTCATGGGAATGGTGTGCTGCCAGCATCTGGAGGTAGAAGGACACCCTTAACACCAGAGACAGGGAGCGAACAGGTGGAAAAGCCTACAGAGAAGCTTGTAGAAGCAGATCTTGTTACTTCTTTAATTTACCTCCACAAGCCCAACTCAGTTTAGATTCTTTACTACTTGGGCACTCACAATCTAGGTTTCTATGTCCTGTCAATTCCTTACAAATTTACTGTTTCTTTGTCTAAAAAGTATAAAAACTCCCTGCTTTGGCCACTTCTTAGATCCCATGAGACTTCTGTGAGCACAAATTAAAACTAGTTTCTTTTTCTTCCGTTAATCTGTGTCAATTTTATTAGTCCAGCCACAAAAATTGAAAGCCGGTAGAGAGGGAAATTTCTTCCTCCCCGACAACGTTAAAACCATTGGTGGCTTGAAATCAGCCATAGTGGTCATATTTATACCACAGGAATTGGCAAAGACTACAAATTGGAAATTTCTTTTTTTTAAATGTATCTGTCTGTCTGTCTGTCTATTTATGGGGAGGGAGTGCTGGTTTACCAGAGCATTACATGGATAAACCTAAAGTCAGGCAACAAATGGTTTTCTCCTCGTAAGTTCTGTGTAAAGACTTTTCAAATGATGATGTCAAGTTTCTCTCCAGTGGACTATAAATAAATTGATTCTCATTTTGTTTGTAAACCTGGTGTTTGGGTGAGTACTATTTGGTCATGTGAGCTGATATTTTCTGGGAGAATAAGGAAGAAAATTGAAACAAGATCATGTTTTTCCCTATGAAAACACAGCTGACTGGATTAACCTTCCTTTGACTAAAAATTTCCAGGTAGTGGAAAGTGCCTGAAAACCCAGTTTACTCAAGTTAATGTTTATAATGATGCCTTAAATGATTTGCTTCTGGTTTTTAATAACTGACTGTCTCCTAATTCTGTTCTCCTTGATAGATATTGCCAAGTATAGCAATTAATGCCCATTAATTTCTCAAATGGACAACAACCACAAATGGCTCAGTTCTAGTTGAAACATATCGAGTCACTATGTGATGCTGAGAAATGGATATAAAGTTCCCAGTTTAAACTTTAAACTCAGTACTTTCAAGTCATTTTAAGAGATTAAAAATTATATTGTCATTTGCAACATCGTGGATAGATTTTGAGGGCATTATGCTAATTGAAATAACAAGTAGAAAAAGACAAATACTACATGATCTCACTTATATGTGGAATCCAAAAACAAAAAACAAAACAAAACACCAAGCTCACAGATACAGAGAACAAACAGACTGGTGGCTGCCAGAGGTAGAGGGCGGGGAGGTCGGCAAAATAGGTGAAGGGGATCAAAAGGCACGAATTTTTAGTGGTAAATAAATAAGTCATAGAGAGTAATATATAGCATGATGACTATAGTTAATAATATCTATTGCATATCTGAAAGTTGCTAAGAGAGTAAATTTTAAAAGTCATCACAAGAAAAAAAATTTTGTAGCTATATATGGTGACAAATATCCACTAGATTTATTCTGGTGATCATTTTGTAATATATAAATATACTGACTCACTATGCAGTACACCTGACACTAATCATAATGTTACATGTCAATTATACCTCAATAAATATAAAAAAAGAGCTTAAAATTATCTGTATCTATATTACACAAATAGATTTGTATTTATACTGAATAGTCCCTGTCGTTGAGGAATTTATATTAACTTGAGGAGGCAAAGATAAATGAACACATAACATTTAGGCAGCGATGTCAGCCAATCATAAACTCCTATATTAAAGTATGAGATCAATAGAAGAGGCAAAAGTGGATGACAGGAGACAGCTTGGTGACGGTAGTGGAAATGGAGTCAGCCCTGAAACAACGCCAAGTGTTTTTTTGTTTGTTTGTTTGTTTTGTTTCGTTTTTTCTTAAAGGTAGAAGGCACTTTAAGAGGGAAAATAGCAACAGCAAACTAAAGAGGGACACTTATGCGAGCAGTCAGACTCAGGGTTAATGCGTCCAAGAGCCAGGCCTGAGCAGGCACTGGTGTGTATGGTGGTGCCCCAGAGGACAATGGACCCTGGAGCACAATGGGAATGATTTAGCTCATATATTTTAGCCTCCTTTGCATTGAATTCTCACTTCTACTGTGGAATATATTTTGTGAAATAATCAAAGAAACTAGCAGCCACTGAAACCTCCACTTACATCTGAAAGCAGCTGGCTTTACCTGTTCAAAGAGCCACGCACCCTGCCAGAGGATTTGAGGAACAGGAAGGCAAGTGTTTGGAGGACTGGCGATGAGTGAGATATTAAAATTAAAGAATAAAAGGAAACTTGCAAAGACCCCACAGGATTAAGAGAAGGGAAAAATGAAGGGAGGACGGTCACAGATAGAATCATTCCCCAAAATAAGCTAGAAAGGTGAATTTGAAGTTACACTTATTGAATCTGCCTGAATATGACTTTCAGTGTAATTATAACCTCTGACTCTAAAATATGCTAAGTCACAGCAAATAGCACTTGAAACTTTACACTTAATACTCTTCGTAAATGTAACAATAATACCTGTAGGCATTGATTTTTGAATAAACATTGTTATTTCTCTACTTAGAAATTCTTATGATTCAAATACAAACAGTTTAACAGATTGTATTTTATGTGTATGTCTTTTTATGACACAAGCAACTACATTTAAATGTGCAAAAACTCTTCTCTGGGTGATTTGCATTCTTATATCCCATTACAGAGTCTCCTATTTGAATCTCCATCTGGCCCCTAATATCTTTTTGTGTTTATTATTGCTTTAATGAGAGAAACTTGTTTTCACATACCTAGATTTCATTACTATTTGGCAAAAGCAATCTCTACCCTGATTTCATTCCCATAAACACCTTTGCCTTAATCTTGGATCTTAACACTGTCCGATAAGAGATACTTCTAAAATAGAAAAATAGAAAGAAAAACTACATAAAAGTAAAATTTAAATACATTTATCCTTTATCTCTTAAAATCATAACAGACTATTTCCTTTTATAAGATTAATCTATATCTACCTATATAATGCCTCTTTGACGATTTATCAAGATGAAATAAAATACTGATATATCTTGGACTGAAGCAGAATTTAAAAGAATTAAACAGATTCTGTGCAGATTTTCCACTAAAAGGGACTGACAGAGCTGAGAGATGATAATTCAGTCCTTATTTAACAGCTATAAATGTTACCTTCAGTCTGTGCTATCAACTAAAAATTTGTTCATTCAAATGCATCCACATTCATGGCTTTCTTTGGAAAGACTGAAAACCTTCCTAAAATTCTGGAAGAGCTCAATGAAAAGAAATTATGATCCATATCCACTTTAAAGTTTATTTCCTGCTAAGCAAACTTTACAATAGGTTTGGGTTGCCAATAAAATCTTCTCTAATTTTGGAGCTAGTATCTTTCAAGAAAAATTCAGAACCCTTTCGACTTCTCAACATGACAGAGTAAACTGCACAGCAAAATACCAGATACTTATTTATTTATTTACTTATTTATTTAAATTAATGAGCACATAATGCTTATTGTATGCCAGGCATTCTTTTAAATGTTTTACACATGTTCATTCATTTCATACTAGATGTCATATAACCCACTCGGTACATAATGAGAGAATATGTTTAGAAAGTGAAGCTTCAATGAAGTGTCTCTAAATACAAGCCCTCTATAGTTTAAGTGCATCTTTAATAACACTCACAATAACTACTGTTTATTGAGTGCCTGCTAAGTGGTGAGCCATTTCCATATGTGTTAGCTCACCTTCACATCGCATCTTTAAGGTAGGTATTATTAACTCCACTTCATGAATGAGTAAACCTTAAGCCTTATAAATAGTAATTACCAAAGTCGGAATAAAGACTCAGTCATCAATGTCTCCAAAGCAGGTACATACACTTTGACCTTCTAATACTCACTCTTTTAAAGTACGTTACACCACATACTTTTTCCTTTTTGGTTCCACAGTTTGCTTTTCATGAAGTTACTGGGTCAGACTCTTTCCTGTTATAAATATCTCTCCCACCTGTCTCCTTCTTGCTATCCCTGCTGTTAGCACACTAGTTAGGTACTCATCACATCTCAATTATACTTTTGCAAAAGACTCTTAACTCCCCCTCTTCTAGTCTACTCTCCACACTGCCAACAGATTGATCTTTAAAAAATATAAAGCTGTGTCCTTTCCCTGCTTAAAACTTTTCAAGAAAAGTCCCCCGTTGCGTTCAGGCTAAAATCTCACATTTTAACCACAAACATACAAAGCCTCTATGAGATGGACTCTACTGGCTGGAGAAGCCTCATTTCTCCCCACAATACCCCAGGCCTTCCATGCCCCACCTGCAGCACACACACACAACACACGCACACACACATGCAAACACATGCAATCCCTGCTTCAACTAGATGAATCCCATGCCATTTTGCTGCCTTTGTGCCTCTACAAGGATCATTTCTCCCCTGGAATGCCCTTTATCCTCTTCTTTTCTAAGCTCCTACGTGCCCTCCAATACTTAGCTGAGATGGCATCTCCCACGGATGTCTTCTTGGACGTCTCTGGGCCTGGGTCAGGTGTTTCCCCATTAGATCCTCCATCGTACTTTCCCCATGTCTATGGCTATCACTTCAGTTCACATTTATCTTTCAACTATATTGAGCAGCAAAACAAGCTTGAACGCACAGTACAAATTACATTTACTATTCCAGTTCTCAACGGGTTTTATGTCCTCTCAGGTTCTGAGTTAAAAATAGGCCCGGAAAAGATGGTTATCCAGCAGAATTTGTATGTGTTTATACCTTAGCTATTTCTCCTGATTCTCATCTTCAGTGGTTCTTCCCAGCTATATTTCCTATTATCTTCTGTGCTTGGATCCTAGCATTTACACATGACCTTTGGGAATTGACTTTTTGCCCCTAGTCTTAGTATCTTGGATTACAGATAAATTTCCTGTTCACTCATGACTTCTCAATACTGACCCTGCACCATGGGTTTTCCCTAATGTCAGTCCCGTACTCAAACAGGTGAACACAGTATTTTCATGACTCTTTTTTTGAATCACAAAGCTAGAAGTCATCAAGCCTTCAAACAGAATTTTCTAAATTATTAACACATCCAGGAAAATAAATTCAGACCCAGACATGGAAGGGATCTCTCATGAGAGTGGCCGCATGCTAAATTACCACTGCTGCTAGAATGGCTGTTTCTGCTAATAAACACATACTATCATATACTAAGTACACATTACGTTATTTAATACTCATTGGAGATAAGATCACACACCTTTTACAAAAGTGGAAACTGAAACTTAGAAAAGTTGGTAACTAACCCAAATTCATATAGCTAGATAACTGTCAAAATCAGGATTCTGGCTTGTTTTAAACCCTGGCCTGTCCCACATAATTCTCTTTGAGCAAATACCCAGGGGGTCTCCAGGTCCTAGAAGAGACATGCACAGGGACCTGTGTTGGAGGAGAGGAGTAGGTAATGAACAACAAATCGAGCTATGTTACCCACACCAAAGAATTTGACTTTTGGCCCATTCTTAGAGAAATGGATTACGATGTAACAAGGAAAAAGCAAATGTAATCTCTGATTGAATCTGGAGTTTTACCTCTCCACTATTAGCTATCATAATGCCAGCCAAACCCCTCAGGGAGTCATTGCAAGAGGGTTATAACATCATATTGATGAACCATAGTAATCAAGGGAAGATGGGAGTTGGGAGCAAGAGTAAAAACATAGTCAACAGAGGGAAATGCTCATAAATCAGAGTGTCACTGGAATAATTAGTGCCACTTGACTCAAAAACATATGCAGGTCTTGAAAATCAAAAGGGAAAAAAACTTTAGAGAGTCATGTGATTTGTCAATCCATAGGTGACACCTATGTACCTATAATTTCAGAGAGTGTCATCCATGTCATATAAAATTGATGACTATTACACAAAGGAATCTGAGTAAAAGTCTGGGAAGTAAGTCAAAAGATAATGCTACTATTATCTAGAAAGCACTTACAGCACAACTTTAAAATTGAATCAATAAATGTTTGACTGGTAAACTCTGAGGACATAATTAATTCAGCAATTGAAATTCTACCTAAATCTTTATAAATTGTCTCTGTGTAATCTAACGTGTAATGATAATAATACCAAACACTTACAGGACTTTGCAGTATACAAAGGACCAAGACTCATGATCACATTTAGTGGTATTAAGTTCACAGGACATATGTATGCTGAACTTTCATTTCATTTACAGTTATGCATACAGTTCAATTAGACTCAATCCAGGAAGCATTCATTGCCTATTGTGTGCCAAACCTGTGCTAACGCTAAGAGTAATCAGAGTGAGTCCTTATCTGGTCCTAGACTAGAAGAGGCATCAGAGGCAAACAGAGAGTTACAGAAGAATGCAAATAATGGTGATAATAAAGTAACATCAGAAATATGAGCAAGATACAGGGGTCACAAAGAAGAAGGGTGAGTTTATGATGCGTTAGTTTCTTTTCTTCGTTTGTAAAAATAGGGGCTGGAGTGAAATGAGTGGATTGTATTATCTCTATAGTCAGTTTCTGCCCTATAATTTTGTCATGTCTAAATATTTACCAGATTAGTTCTGTTTTGTTCATTTCCCCCCTAAGGCGATATTTTCTGATATGACTCTTGGAAATGCTGAGTTAAAAATCTTCCACTATCAAGGACTGATATGGAGTCTTCATCACTAAGTCCCCGGCTTTCCTTCTTCCTTCTTCCTAAGTGCTTTGCGGGATGTTGTTACTTTTGAATATCTCTTCCAGAGACTGAGTAGAGAAAGGAGGTTGAATTATAATCAGTCACTTGTTAAAGTTCTTATGAAAGTTTGATAGACAAGAGGGTCAGCTCTTAAGGGAACACCTTTTCATATCAGAAAGCTCTTAATTGCCTGCAGTAATGGAGAGCAGTGGTGTGTATAATCCAAAAAGGTGGATAATCCAAATACCATTTATATTTGACTTTGAAATGCATTTCTGAACTTGAATTTGAATAGAAATATGGGACTAAGGACTTGAAGAGTCCTAAGCTTTCTATCTTCTTTCTACACACTAGTCTTTAGAGAGAATAAGCAAATTCATGTTTGAATTTTAGGACCTTCCTCCACTGGGCTGCAAGTCAACTTAGAGTTAGAAGAAACAGAAATGGTGGCAGTGTCAACCATAGCTAAGCGAAACCTCCCAATCAAAACAATATTTATCTTAGAGGACATAGAGTATGGCTGAATATTGCTAAGTTGTATATGGTTATCTGTGAACCATGTTTCCACTTAGACTGGATCATTTAAGTTGAATATGATGTACATCATTCAAGCTGACAGCAAGATGACTAGCTAAAGATGCTCCAAATGTCTGACTCCCCTACTAAATGCCAGCCTGGCAATCGGGGGAAGCCACAGCAGGATGTCTTCAGGAGCTATTTCCAAACAAATTTAGACTTGCCTTATACATGATGAGAGCTATTTATAAAGATTGTATAACAAATAGCTTATAATAGACACCTCTGTCAATTGCATTTATAATGAAAAGATCTAACACAAGAAGGCATTGATTCCCAGTGCAAGCTAATGCTACAATATCATTTCTTTTTCATCAGCTATGTTAACTGGGGAGGAAAATCAGTGACAAAACTCACTGTCCCTCAGTTCATCAAAATTTGACTTGAGACCTTAATAGGAATTAGAGTTTTCAAGATGTGCAACAAAAGAGTAAGAGAAAATAGATTTATTTTAGCTGGTAAAGCCAAATCCAGAAATCGTACTGAATGACAAGATCTAGATTCAGAAATTATTATTATTATTTTACAGGGACCTTTAATAGTTTCTGCTGTGATCTGTTTAATTGATGGACAAAAGGCAAGAAGACAGATTGAATGGATTGAAAGAAAAGCAGAAAACATGTAGAAAACAGCAAAAATCAAAAAGAGAAATTAAATTCTTTCACCTCCTGTTAAGACAAGTAGGAAGCAAAAATAAATAAATGACAAAACAAAATAAAATCTAAATAATTTTAGTATGAGTGGTTTAAAGTCTATCAGCAACTTCCTACCTGTGTTGGCCTAAAGAAGATGGGTCATTAAAATAGGATGTAAATTAGGCCATATCCCCAGGGCAGGTGAAATTAGCATGTAGTAATTGTGCAGGCAGAGGGAGATTTTAGCATTGCCACAATCAAAACTGGAGCTTAGAGAGGAAAATAAAAAGATTAGATTAGAATCAGAAAAAACTGAAAAAAAAACCTAAATTATTTCTACATTTTTTTTTCAAAAAAAAATTTTTTTACAATTTTGGAAACAGGAGCCTATGTCTGAAAACTCATGATTTTCTTGTTCAATATATTTATTTTTTTGATATCACCGTATTTCCTCTTAGAATATTTAAAAATGTGAAATGTGTTCAGTGATTACTGTGACATGGCAATTTGAAACCTTGACTTTCATCTCCTAATTTACTCCCAGTTTATAGTTATCTTGTGCATATTAGTTATTCCTTTGAGATAGCGTTCTGCTTCACTCATTGATTCATTTTTTCAGTAAACATTTCTTACGTACTTATTATGTGCAAGCTCTGTGCTTGGTGCAAGACCTGTGAACATAGGTAGGACATGGTTATAGTCTTGTTGCATTTGTTGGAACCTAGTGGAGCAGGGACAAAAGACACACATGTGAAATAAAAGGCATAAAAATTATGATTAAAGCTATGCAGAAGCAGAGTGAGCACAGAGAGAGGTCCCTTCTACATGGGGTCAGATATATCAAGGAATTCATTAATGAGCACTTAGCTTTACAAAATCTCTATGTTCCAAAGACGTTTAACAATTATCCCTATTCCAAAAGGACAAGAAGTAAAAAAAAAAAAATCCTTATTGATTTAATGTAGGTAAATTAAAAATAGAAACAAATAAAAATAAATAAAAGGAAAAAAAGGAAAAATAATTAAAATCTTTCAAAATATGAGATAGCTCTTTTCAGAGCTGTCATAAATAAATAAATAAATAGATAGATAGATAGATAAATAAATAAAATAGATGGTTTTTATTACTACTACTACCACCACTACTACTTGTTTTTCCTACATCAGAAGTAGAATCAGTATATACTTATGTACTAAAAGTGCATGGAAAAATGTACAGGGAACTGTGGGTTTAGAACATTTTATTTCATATATTCTTAACTGATTTTCTAACTTTCATGTTTAGAAACCATCCTTCATCAAAAAGACCCAAGTGTTAAATAAACAAGTCTAGAATTCACAGTGTGTATGTACTCTCCTGTCTTCCTCAATTTCTGTCATTACTTTTCGGCTTTAGTGAGCAAACTGTGTTATTACCATCTTCTTTTCTTTATCCCCTCAAAAAGGTTTCCCATGTGTTAAACAGAGCGCAGTTGTGTGATGTGATGTGTGTGTCTGAGTGTGCAGGGGTGAAGAAAGAGAAAGATGGAAAAAGATACAGAATATTCTTATGTAAATATGCATAGGTAATAATGTATATAAATATACATAAAAACGTGGCTTCTATACACAGGCCGAAAAAAATATAAATCAACATGAGGCACAGAAACACACATATAGTCAGATGGATCAGTCATCTTAGGCAACAAGGTGTTTCAAAGCCCAGTCTACAAAACCATCTAATTAAAAGAATATTTTAATACTCGATTCTGCTTTTCTTTGTAAGCATTTTCTCCCTTCTGTTTGTTTTCTTCACTCAAGTCACAGCAAGGGTTGTGCTGAGCCTCCAGTTGATCTAAGCTGCTTGGTGCATGCCCAGACAGCAAGAAAATGGTTTCTCTGGCAACAGGAATTATGTGAGATCTCTGTGTGTCCTCCCCCACCCTCCATCTGATTCCTATTCACTTAAGCTGTTCACATATAGGCAACAATGAGGCACTGGAACTCTAATGAGCAATTCAAATTTATTGAGCTAACTCATGGAGGCGGGCACTGTGAGCATCCTCATTTCCTGTGTACCAAGGAGCAGGGCACATTTGTTGTATGTTATTCACATTATTCAAAAACCGTGCACTGTCAGCAAATAGCCCACACCAGATAAAAATCAGATGAATATCTAAAATATGAAGCTTATATGGAATTTCTTTCCATCAAGCTAGAAAGGAAACACGAAGGCTTTCAGGTGCTAAACACTCAGCTTTGAATTTTCCAAAGATGATGAGGCATGGAGGTCACAATGATTTAAAACCGCCTCACATTATGTCTGGAACCCAAGAAGGAATGGCAAGAGCTTTGATTAAATGGCTTCAAACGTCAGGGTTTTTTTTGTTTTTTTTCCCCTAGGGAATCACACTGTTCCTCCATGACTAAAGCTCTAGAGCTTTAAATGTAGGCTTTGCTAATATTCTCTGATAATAGTTCATGATTAGCCCTCCTTTACATGTTTAGTTTTTTCTCCAATACCTTTTGTTTAGGAGAGAGTCCTATATTTAGCAATAGTGCTAAGGTGGATTTTCACTAACAGAGTTTAATCAAAATTAGATTTGCTTGGAGAAATAAGGGCTGAGAAGCAAATCAGCCTTGTTCTTTAGGCACCGGGAGAATATGGAGGGGGGTGAGGAAATCCATTTTTCTTTAGCTTCAGTAAGGATGAAACAATAGCGAGAAATACACTCAGTAACATAAATCAGAAAATAAAGTGAATATGGAATGGACTCCTGAACAGGTTTCAGAATCACTGTCCTGGAAATTTGTTACCGAAAATTTGCCTCTTCACTGTGTAGAATATCTTAGTACAATTTACTGGGAAGGAGGTGGATTTTTAAGACTTTCTTGGTTTTACATTCATACATTTAACCTGTTCAAAATTAAAGACTTTCTGCCACCAAAAGCAATAGAAAATGCCTCTTTGCCAAAACCCTTAACCTCAATCTACATGATACAGTGCTTAAATAATAACTCATTGAAGATGTTTTAATATTTAAACTCTAACTTCCAGTTAAAGCTCTGAAGAAAGTGAGCAGGACGATTACATTAATGTCATAAATATAATGATTATTTAACACAAAGCATGAGAGTGATGCCACAAAAGACAAAGGTGAAAGTGAAACAATAATACTAATATCAACAATTATTTCATTTTTATAGTCAGTCCTTAGATAATAAGAATATATTGTCTAAGATAAAATAATTTAAAGAATCTAAAATAACTGCCATTTTTCCAAGGCATCAGTATGGCCAGTAAGTATAGGCAAAATTTGGAGAATAAACACAAAATGTAAGTCCTATACTGAAGCCATAACATTTAGAATTTTGATCCTGATACAGAGCTTTCAGGAACAGAGCATCTTGGAATCAAAGTTTTATTCCAATTGGAAAATAGAAACTCAACACTTCTACATAAAAACACATTGCCCTCACCTGATAAATCGGGTATACTGAGCCCAGGGCTTTGCATATTAGGCTACTGCTTGCTTCTGAGAAGAAAGGAATTGTTCCTGTGATTCTAACAGTTGTGTCCCTCTGCACACTGGATAATACATGAGGAGCTACAGATGTTTCTCAAAGAACTTCTGAGCTCTGATTTGGAGCCCTTTTCCCACAGAAGCATCTCTTTAATTGTGAATTTTGCTTTGTTTCATTTTCTTAATTTTACTTATTTAATTTCACCCTTATTCCAAGAAGAGTTGAGATGGCTTGTCATTATATATCAATCCCTAATAACCATGTTCCTTTTAAAGAGAAAATTGCCTAAGATTAGGAAAAGTACCTCGATAAGGCACTTGTAGTGGAATGAGTCTAAGAACATGTGTTAGTAAGAGAGAAAATAGTAGAAGACAGCAAAACTGCTTCTAAATGAGAAATTAATTAGAGTTTAGTGGGTGATGGGGACTAAAGAAAAGAGAAGCACAAGGCAGGATGGCCTTTCAGATAGATACAAAAATTTTAAATGGGGATATGCAACATTCAATTTTAGGTTGTTGGTGTTTCTACATCTTCCCCATAATTCAGGAAAGTGTTTATTAACATAACCAACGACATTTATTTTTATGGAACTGGGTATGTGTCGTATGCTTCAGAGGCTGATTTCCTCATTTATGTATATAACATAGCAGATACGCAGAGCAGAAAAAAGTTACAGAGAGAGGTAACTGGAGACAGGTGACCATGAAGATGGATGACTGGGAGTTTAGAGAAATCCTGAGAAGCGTATTGGGCTTTCCATGGGACATGGAATAGGGGTGTAAACCAATCTTATTTAGAGCTTAAGGGCAAGAGGGCCTCAGATGACATATGGGTTATACCACAACACACACACACACACACACACACACACACACACTGAAATGGTAAAATATTGCAAATTTAAAATTAGAAATTAGAAAATACACAATTGAATAGAAGTTTAAGATCTGGGGGAAAAAATGGCATATGTATCAATGGGCTAAGTACATTTGAGTCATGTAAGATCAGTGGACCAGCTTCAGGACCTTACTGTGGTGAACTTGTTACAAATTTCCAAAATCTTTTCAAAATCACTTTGATCCAAATCATGTGCTTATTGAAGCTTTACACATATTAGCTGTGCATGACCTTAGTCTGGTGGGTAAAACTATCTGAGCCCTAATATTCTCCTCCTTTCCTGTAAAATAAGAATAGTGTCTATTTCAAACATAAATAATAATGGCTAATTTTTATTTTTCTATTATTGACTTGTTATTCCTCCACAGGTGGGCCCAAAATAACTCTGTAATAATAAATCCTCTGTAAATGTTCATTCTAGTCATTCTACATATTTTTTCACAGTTTCTTTATTTCATTTGACAAGATTAGAGTGCCTTGCTCCTTTATCATCATTAGTTTAATCCTTATTAGAGCATCAGTTAACCTATGCTTGTTAATGACTTGAACAATGGGAACCTGATTTCTGCTCAGGCATCAAGCCTATTCCTACCAAAAAAAAAAACCAAAAAAACTTTTAACATTGTTTCAGCTGTACCATGGATTGTCAGGAAGCAATCTCATGGTATATGCCCAATGTGAGGTGAAATTATGTTTTCAGCTTAATTAGCTACACCAAGTAGGTGGGCACGTAGCCCATCTCAGCACTTTGGCCCCTACAGTGCCCAGCGGGAGCATGTAACCACCAGTGACGCTGTCCAAGGATGGCAGGGTCTCAGCAGGTCTGCAAAGCTCAGCCTTTGATATACCATCGTCCTTTTATATTCTGACCTTACGTCACCATTTGGAGAAATGTAGCCTTACAGTTTAATGAAGGATGTGTTCATACACTGGGAAGCAGACTCAGCATCAGATAACATCACACTTTTATTTCTGTGGAGAATTCACAGACTGAATGTCTAAATTAATCTGAAAAATATCTCTGCTTCCTGTTTTCCAACATTCTGGAGAGCCAATTTTCCTGCACCTACTACGTGAACCAACTAATAAAAACAAAGTTGAGATTTTGTATAAATTGAAGAGTCTGACATACACTGGTTCAATGAGTTCTACATTCCAATATAATACTTGAAATCTTGCAATTACTGTATTTCTAAATACAATAAAACCTAAGTTTTTTCATGTATAATAACCTCAACCTTCTTAAATTACTTTTATTAAGTTTGGAAGAAAAAATAAAGAAAAGAAAACTATAACTGACCTTCAAATAACATAAGCATTGTGTTGGTAGGCTTTACATGACTATGCTCTCCAAAGGTTTATAAAAGCCAAATTGTCATCAGTATTTACTATGGAAAAGAAAGACTGAGTAATAGAAAACATTAAATTAAACAAGATCATTTAAATAGAATTACTACAGTGTACTGCAGTTCACACAGACTCTTGCATAAGGAAAATAATCAAGGTGCAACATTTCTCATCTTACTTTTAAAGACAAAGGTTGTGCCAAGGGCTCAGGATCTTGTTGCTGCTAACAATAGTCTTCCTATGCACTAAACTTGTCTCACCAAAGCAAGTATTTGACATATGAGGGGCCTGCCTGCAGTACTATCAACAGTTCCATTATAGGGGACTTATTTTCCAAAGATACCTCTCTTGTGAACAGAATTTAATTTGGGCTATCTTTTCTAGATGTTCGATGTTTGTAACTATTGTCTCCAAATAAATAAAAGGCTTAAATTAAAGTGATAAACAACTCCAACTTAATGTATGCATTATATTTTCACTTTATATAATTTATCAGTTATAATCTTAATTATTAGAAACATTTAGTTATGCCTACTCAGTTATCTGTTACTAAACAAGAACTCATAATCCTTACAAAATACATCAAGTGGTTTCATTTCCACGTTTTCGAGAATCATATATCATTACAGTAATGTCAGTAGATGAGATTACCTAAAATGAGGATAAGTTCTTTCTTATGTAAATATGTCAAAATATGCCTATTAACTGCACATAAAGTCATAAATAAATTATGCCTCTCTTACTGAGACAGAGTTATAGGCCATATTTGGGGAAACACAGTAGTGACAGCTGGTAAGAATGACTGCTTTTCCTATTAAACTATAAATGGTAATAGCTAACACTGATTGGGTGCTCACAGCCAGTCACACACACACACTTCTTGTGTATTAACTTACTGAATCCTCACAGAAAACCTATGAGATTGGAACTATTACTGTCCTCATTTCATGGAGGAGTTACAGAAAGGTTAATTAACTTGCTCCTAGACAAAGCTAGAAGTGCTGAAAACTGTAATCTAAATCTGGACAGTATTCTAGAATCATTCTTTTCAACCACCATTTGTGTAATTGATTTAGATACATAATTTATAATTTATAGACTATTAGTTGTGATATATCAGAATAAGATTTTACTTTTAAATAATGGAGAGCATGCAAAGCAGTCCGGTTTGTTTAATAGGACACCAGATGCAAAGCAACTCACTGACATACAACTGTCACAGGAAAAGAAGGTGTTTCTGAATCACCTGTACCCTGGGGAAACTACATGCTATTTCATTCAAAGTCCAAGGGCCTTAATTTCTAAAGGATAAGCTTTAAAGAAGCATCTGTTTCTTCATCAGAAAACCAAATAATCAACTTTTATTTCTCAAAGGTAAGGAAGAGCAAATGGACACACCTTGGATCTAACCTGTGGTTCCAGAAAGGATAGAAAATAGCAAGTGTGATGATTAAATCAACAAACTGCTCCTTCTGGGAAAATTCTGTGATTAAATGCAAGGCAGCATGTAAAATGAATCACTATATTACTGGCAGAAAATCTGAAATGAAGATGCAGGACCTAACTGCTCTTCTGGAAGAACTACAAATGTGTTGGAAGAAAGAATCTAAAAAGCTAACATTTGACATTACCTCTTATTGAGCAATTACATTATTGCCTAAACCAATATTATATTAACCAAGAAAGAGAATATAAAATCTGTGTATTCTGTTTACATTTTCACTCATCCACACTGCACCAGGTCTTCCCCGTTGCTGAGTCCTCTCTGATAATAAATTGAGTTTTTGTATAATCTCTTTTAGGTCACCTAAGCAGTGATGCACAAAATTGTATACCCACGGTTGAGAGAAATAATGAAGCCCCTCAATATCTAGCTGGCTATCAGAGAGTGACTAAGGTACCACAAGGATTAATCTCAAATAATCCTAATGATATTTTTAAGCTCTTTTGAGGCAGGAGGGAAAGGGGCAGGGCACAGCCACTAAAAGAATAATACAGCAATTAGCACCAAGATGGTGGAAGATTCAACTCCTGGTACACCTTGAGTTTCAATATAAACTCATTGAAATATAATAGCATGTTAAATGGTACTCCCACAGGTGCCCGTACAATTTCAAGGGGCGACCATAAAAGGTCAATGGGTGGATGATGGCCCAATTCCTGGGAATCCCATTCCCTTCCCCAAAGTAGGTGGAATAATCCCCCAACTTGTAAGCATATGAAGTTACTAAACTAACAACTCCCATACCTACTGGCTGCCCTCCCTTCTGAGTGAGCCGGACCTTACTCTGTCTACGGAGTGTGTATCTACTTTAACTTTAAACTAAGCACCCAAACCCCATATTTTGTGGGTTTTCTCTTGCCTTCTGAAACAGCCTGCCTATGGAGTATGCATCTCTCTGAATAAATCTACCTTTACTTAACTGTGGCTCGCTCTTGAGTTCTTTCCTTCACGAAGCCAAGAACCCACGCTTGGCGGGGCGCATCTAAGGGACCAAGACTTGGGGCATGGCCATCCTATCGCCCCACATTTCTTTTTCCTGTATCACTTTTTAAAAATTACTAATACACCTGTACCTTTAAATTACCTTGTTCAGAGCATACTTGCCATATATTTGGGTTAGCTGGTACTTTAATTTTTAGAAAGGAAAAGATCGATATCCCTTTATCACAGAGGATACAGAATTTGAAATGAAGATTTTGAAATCTTCTAGTTTGTACTTCCTGTGTATGTTTGTATCTGCTTTGAAATGAAATATATCCAGTCTCCCAGCCATTCCACACTTTTCCAATTTGTTGAATTATAAGAAACCTGCAAAGAATTTATAGGGAAGATGTTCTACAAAAGTCATGGACATGACAGCTTTTTACTAAGGAATCAATTATATTGACACTAAAGAGTAAAGATTTTAAGACTAAAGTCTTTAAGACTAAAGACATCCTAGGTAAACTTTCTTAGTTAGCAGCCTATGAGTACTAGAATATCTAAGTCTAATTCATAAACACATATACAGACAGATGAAAATGATTTTTATTTTTATTCAAAACAAGTGAAGAATGTGAGGTAAAATGAAATAATATACTGAAATCAGACTCAAGAAATTTAAATCAAATAACTGACATTTTAAAAAGCTGGATTATTTGTATTTTAATAAAATGTACTATATTATCTATTATTACTTTTAGGTAATAACAAAATTCTTCAGAGAAACTTTAAAATAAAACTTGGCCCAAGGAAATGTTTATACGTAATCAACTCCACTTCAAGATATGACTCTTTAATGTTTCCAATGAAGATTTAGCATAATTTTCTTCAACAAATAGAGCTCATTCTGCTCTTAAAACATGTAATTCATTATCTCATTTGAATATATTGCTTAATTTAGTAAATATGTGATGAATAGCAGTAATGATACAGAAGTAAAACAATGTAATTTTACTCTCATATCTAATTATCCACCAGTAAAACTAAAATCTGAACTGTGGAAAGATGATTTATCTAGTCGTGACATCAAGAGGGGATAGCCCAACACTTTTAACCCATTGTTTGTCATATTTCTGCATGGAAACATGTTTTAAAATAAAGTGGACCTAATACAGAAAAATGACAACAATCTTAGAAACAATTTTTGAGGGTATATCCATAGCCAACTTTCTGTGCTCAAATGGTGTAAAATAAAAAAAACTTGTGTCAAAGTTTTCATTCTCAGTGGAGTTATCTGGTTAAGACTATAACTGTAGAAGTATATAGCTTAGATGCCAGCATCAGAAAAGCCCCAAAAGTCTAGCTTAAACTGAAGGCACAAAACAATGGCAAAATATCAGTTTCAATGTCAGCTTAATGTATTGCTTAATAACATAGGCAATGAGACATGGGCTAAATTTAATGCATATTTACAACAGCCTCTACTGATTTACTTGAGTTAATATGAATGAGACTAAGGACATTTAAATACATTGGTTTCTTAGACAATTTGTCTGAGAGTTTTAAACTCTGTTTTGTGAGAATCCCTGGGGAAAGTTAAATGCAAGTAGTTTTATTTAAGAGGACTAACCAGGATAAATCTAAAATCAGAAGTTGTAACTCTGCTTAAACCACGTAGCTTATTCATAGAATAATATAATCATAGAATTACTTATAGTTGGCTTATCTAGTTGAACCTCATTACATTAAAGGGAAAGAAAGAAACACCCAGGAACGTGGAAAGAATTACCAAAGAGCATTCAGTACAGTGACAAAGAGAAAAGTCAAGTAAATTTGAGGCTTTCTGACTAACAGGTCTTCCATTAAGCACTGCAGTGATTGAGGAATTAGCCATACTCAGAAATGCATAACTAATCTTTTAAGTAATTTCTTAGTATTATTTCAATCTCCCTCACATTTTTTGTCTTGTTTTGAAGAAAAATCAAGTTGTTATTTCCACCTGTCTATATATATATATATATAGATATATATATGTTTATGAGTTTGACATAAATTCTAATGCTTATTGGGTGCTAGCTAATGCAATGCATCCATTCATTTTTTTTTACTCAACCAATATTCATCAAAGATTTAATAAATTCAAGGAGCATTTGTGACACAGAAGAATTTATTTTGGTGTTAAAATTACATTTATTTTGATGTTCTACCCTCAGAATGCTCCCACAAATAAAGTACATTGACAAATAATGATGAGGGGGAACAATTAAATGGACCTAAATAAAAGAAACCTTAAGTGTAACTTGAGAATTTAGAACATGCAGTTGTCAGTTGTAGTTCTAAAAATTTGATGTGCATAAGATTCATGTTGGAAGCTTGTTAAAAATGTAGATTTCTGTTCCTTATCTTTAGACAATTAAATACAGTAGTCTTGGGCTGAGGCCTGAGGATCTGCATATTTAATAAGAACCAAAAGTAGTTCTGACTCAAGAAAGCTTCTGACCACACATCCTGGAACCTTGATAAGGGGCTGCTTCACGGTGGGAGAAGCAATGATAATATCATGAAGGATGTAGTATTGAGATGTTTCTAAAAAAATGGATAAAATTTGGGTGTGTGGAGATGTGGTAAAGGGCAGTTAAGAAGGGGGAAGAGAACCAGTAAACACACAAGAGCAAGAAGATGCAGAGTGAGATGGGAAACAGACAATGGTCTACCTTGGCCAACACTAAGAATGTGACAGGATAATATGAGAGATGGCTGTAGATCAGGGGGAAACTGATTACAGTCACGAGTGTCAAACCACAGAGCGTTGACTCCTAATAAGTGATAGGAAGTTCCTAAAGTTTTCTGAGTGGGTCAAAGCTTAATCCAAAGTGTGGGGGTGTAGACTGGGGGAAATAGAACTGAAGCCATGGGAGGAGATAAAGTGGCCAAGAAAAGCAAATCAGAATAAGATGAATAGGGGTCAGGAGATAACATTGAGGGATGTCTATATTTTACTGACCGGAGAAAGAGGAAACAAAGAAGGAAAACAGAAGCCTGATGAGATGATTAGAAGGGTAAGTAAGGGAAAGTATACCAAAGAACAAAAGGGTAGGGTCAGTCGGGGCAGAGCCCAGTGGCGTGTAGGAGGAAAAGGTGGGACTCATTACATTGCTCAGGGGCATCACTTTTCCTCTTCAGGCCACTGTGTGTGGGTTCAGAAAAGAGGCATAAAGGTCATACTCATATACTACACAGACTGAAGACTGAAAAAAAAAAGCATAGGGGTTTTACTAAAGGATGGATTTTAGATGAGAGATGAAAGAGCACAAGAGTAGTGATCACCTGTGACTGCAGGAAAGCAAGGAGCAGAAGGTTTCAAATGCAGTGCTCGGTAATATTAGAAACAAGGAGGGACAAGAAACTGATGAGGATTTTACAGAACCCAACAGTCTGAAAATCTGTGTAAAAGTATGGGAGCCCTCATTTAGTTTTAGACCTTCTTTCTGGTCTTTGGTTCTGTTGCTCCTGTTCAGGAGGGGGGAAGAAGAAAGGTGGCCGGGTCAGGGATGCCCTCTTTGAGGCGCCAGGTGATGGTTCTGAAATGCTTTCCAAGCACATAACTAACATGTCGGGTACAGCAATTCCAGCACTTTGAAGTTTACACTGAGATATGCCAAGACACTCCTGGCTGGTCCAGGACCGGTCACTGAAATGTGAGTTTCAATTTCTGCACCTGTGTCAAGTGTGGATCACAGACCTTGCCACTTATGCCATCTTACCTCAGGAGGATGTCAACAAGAATCAGTGAGTGACTCTACAGAACCTTGAGCCAGTTGGGGAGAAATGCTCTAAGTGCCAAATCACTTCTTATTTTCCATACTCACCTAGGTTTCTTGAAATGTTAAAAGAAAAAAAAAATTAGAGAATTCACAAATAAATAGGGGCTAATAGGACATCTTTATTGGGCTGAAGGGGGATTACAAAATTTCCTGAGAAGTATGGCAGTTAGTTAACAATTTACAAGTTTTTTAGACTGTTAATGCTTGTGGCTCTTAGGGCCCAAGTTACTGAATTAATCTATACTTGAATCCAAAGATGAACAAATAGACCTAAAAATGGCTCATGCTTGGGTTTGGGTTTCTGTGCACTAAAAAATAACTTTACTACTATTTTGACCTTAACCTTTGAAAAATTAGGTTTATATATTGCTCCCTTTCTACAACCCCCATTCTCTTTTTTAAAAAATGGCTATCCCAGCACTTAAAACGTTCATTCCACAAATGCCCATTGGGCACGTGTGCCAGGTACTAGGCTGAAGGCTGAAGATAAAAAGTTAAATGAGACACTCTCTGATCTTGGAGGCCCAGTCATTTGACTACTGTGGATCTTACCTGACAGCGTGTTAGACTCCAAGACCCCCTTATGAAGGATGCTGTCATTATCTTTACATGTTTAGATCTCAGGCTTTTAATATAGCTATTAAAAATAATGTTAAATGGAATTTAATATAGTTAAAAGATAATTTGGATAGGGGCCTATCTTACAATAATCATCTTTTTTAAGGTGAAAAAAATTCTCTCAAATAAATCGATTTTTGGTTCATTTTGATTGATCTTTGAAATAAATATGATAATTACCTGCTAATATCAGTTAATCATTTAATCAATATACAGAACAGCCACTTTACTTTCCAAAAGGGTCATCTTATCAAGACATAACTTATGAATTGAGTGAATTCTGATTCTGCAGTATATCTTGGACCTTAGGAATGATTCCACAACAATCTATCTAATCTTTCAGAGAAATAACAGAGGGGACTATTGAGAGTTTATAGTACCATGTCATATTTTCTGTTGTCATTTCAGCTTTTTCAGTGTTTGTAAAACTAAATGTTATCAAAAGGTTTGGAATGGGTTTAAGATTTCTGAGAGATCAAGTTATGTTATCTACAAATGCTATATTGAAATACATCTTTGTCTCCATCTGCTTTGAGCTAAAAAATTGGAAGCAGTTAGATTCATAAATCTTTCCTATAACATCCATATTTGACATAATAATTCAAATGAAAATAAGGTACAATAAAAACATAAGCCAAATTGGTGAACAATTCAGCATCACTTTTTTTAAGTTGAAGTCAGAGAAAAAAGAGAAGAGACAAAATAACCTGACACTGGCATCACTAAAGTCACATTTTAACATTTAAAATGGTTTCTACATTAAGTAATATAAAGGAAAATATTTCTCCCAAGTAATGAAGCAATCTAGAATGCAGTTCTTAAAACCGATGCAGTACAACCTGCTAGTTCAGCTTAAATGTGAATTTCAGCTAACTTATAGTTGTATACAGTTGCCATAACTTATGAGTTGAATGAAAATGTAAAGATCTACATAATATGTAGTAACAGTAGTTGATAAGGAGTACATATTTTTAGGCATCCTTTAAAAAACATGGTTTCAATTTTCTCCTTTCTTATACGATTACTAAAATCTTAGGTGTCTTTTTCTTTTTTGGAAGTATACACATTACTTTTAAAATAATTCCATTATGTTAAACAAATGAAGTATTTTGAGCACAAACTAAGAGATATGGTCAGTCCTTTCTGTATCAGCATGTGCTAGTGTACCTATGTGTCAGCACCTTTTTTTTTCCAGCCTGACATTGACTTACCTTGGCTCAAATAAATTAATATTCTGACTCATCTGGTAGAAACAATAGTTTGAAAAACCAGTGGTAAGAGGGGAGAGAAAGTAACAGGAGGAAACATACAAAGATGGAAGGAATGGTGGAGGTATTTTATAGTATATAAAGGTGTGAGTTGACTGATATTTTGTGTGTGTGTGTGTGTGTGTGTCTGTGTGCATGTGCATGTGCATGTGCATGAGCGATAGGTAGCAACCGAGAGCCATGTGCCATAAGCTCTGTGATGGGGCTGGGACTATGTCTTGTGCTGCATTAATTACCTGGGCATACATTACTTGATCTTCAGCATAGGCACATTTATAAAACTTGAGAGCAGACTTTATGTTGTCTGTATTCTCTGATTCTGTTTTATATCTGAAAAAATTCATCTTACTCTCTTTCTGTGGCATTGCTCCTCATACTTTCTCCCAGGATATAACTAGTTCCTAGGCTTCTGCTTACTGAAAGAAAAGTACAAAATGAAAGTATATGATAGATGCAGAGTTTTGTAGTCATATCATTCCTTTTCAATGATATTTTTAAAAATCTATAATGATATCGATGTATAATTTACTGTCTTTACAGTGTGTTAGATACTGTCACTCTGCCAATGCTGTACTATTTTGAACCAGAACTACACTGATCACATTTTATAGACGAGTAAAATGGAGCTCAAAAAGGTGAAGTAGCTATTCAAAATCATATGATTCATAACAGGGAAGTCTGAACTCAAAGTCAGACTGATCAAATGCCAGTGTCCAAACTACTGGATTGTAAGTAAAGAAAAAGAGAAAAAAAATGAGATTTACTCCCAAGAAAATTTGAGAACTTAAGATAAATTACAAAGCTGATATATAATATAACAGATTAGGAATTAACAAATTTCCTCAAAGGGTTAGATTCGTTCTTAGGCAGGAACAAAATCAAACAGAAAAATTCATCTATCTGATGAAACAAAAGGTCAGTCAGGATGGAGTTGGATTAGTATTAAAAGATCAGCAAAAAGAATTACAAAAGCACATGCTGACACAGCTCACTCAAACATTGTTTAAGAGAAGGCATCTTGGCTAATAGACTCAAGAGTATCATGGTCCTATTCATTCACTCATTCATTCATTCATTCATTCATCCAATTACATTTTTGATCACCTACGATATTCTCCATGCCTTACTTGGTGCTGAGGATTCAGAGTGAACAAGATCCACAGTGGCCACAAGACCCTTAAGGACCTTGCATCGAGCAGGGATTTCTACCTAGTGAGAATTCTAGATGGAGGTTTCAAACTATCTTTGTCCGCTGCCAGTAAGCAATTGAGTTATAAGCAATAAGACTCTTCTTATTCTGAATACACACTGACATAGTAATCTCTGACTATGAATGGATTTCTACGCAGATATTTTAAAGGAGAATGTGCTGTTTTTTGCCAAGCTAAGAATTCTGATCTATATCATAACAGCCTACCATGGGGAAATTAGAAAACAGCTTGACTTACATGTCAAGAAATCAATCTACTATGGGCAAACTGACAAAAATAAAGTTTGGGACTTTGAGGTTCAGAACAGTTTGGACCCATAGTAAATTTATGAATGTAATGCCACCCTGTGAAGCTTCTTGGGGGACACCCAGACAGGCAGGCACCCCAACTTTTCATTTGATAATTGCATCATTGTCTTCTAAATAAATTAAGCCCAAATCAAATTTAAAAATAAGCATAAAAATTTAGGGTTAAAATATTTGTTATTATTTAAAATAATTAAAAATTATCTGATTGGAGATATTTGTAACTTTCTATATGAGAAAAGTATGCTGCACACCCAATATAATTTTTAAATATAGACCTTGGATTTTTATCCACATAGGTAACATCTTGTGTAATATGAACCATGATAGATATATTTCTCCCTGTTTTGATTCCCTCCAATGACTCAATGCAAGTTAATAATCATTTTCTAGCCATCAATGTTTAATAGGAACTAATTCGACAAATATGAGATGTTAAAAGGGCCCGTAGTATCTTTCTTCCAAGACACAAATACTAAAGCAGAACAAAACAAAAGGCACAACTGAAATCATAATTAAGCAGGAGGATTTACAGAGGGACCTCTTTGATTATTCATTAATGATATGTCTACAACTGATTGTCTTTTTAGTGCTACATAATTGAAAGAGGAAACTTTTAATATGGAGAACATTAGAAATCATTGAGGTAGTGAAGGGGTGTATCACAAGGGTACGCTCAGCTCAGTAACAAATGATGACATGAATGTGACCACAATAGAGTTGATTTTTAAAGCCATACACGAACACAAACATAATTACATAATGCCATACAGTCTTCATATGGTAGTCTCCAAACCAAAACACAGATAACTATAAGGATACACTAAATACTGTTGAGATGCAGAAATGATAAGTGAAGAACTTGTAAATAAGATAACAAGAACTCAGGTTTGTTAATTTTCTCTTTGGCCTCCTCCCTGTCTAGGTAGTAAAAAGCATTCCACTGAAGCTTCTGAATAGCCAAAACTTTATAAATCCCTTCTATAAACAACCTCAAAATCTCTATTTACACCTCAGCTTCTTCAGTAAAATAGCTTTCTATTTAATAAATACCTCCTTAAATTTTCAAAAGGCAGCCAGTTTTTCTCTATAAGAAAAATTCCTCCTTAAAAAAGCTCTTCACAATGTTCTACAGACCATTTTCTCTTTAAACCCAACCTCCCAATTCATAACAAATTACTTCCTTTTAGTGAATCAGAAGTGCTGTTGTAATCTTTTTATGTGGCATATTTTTAAGCACTTAGAAATAAGAGTGTATTTATAGAGAATGAATAATAAGAGGAAGAATTAGTTCAGGTAAACATGACATTAGAAACAGTAAAAAAAAATTAGAATTGTGTAAATTGCTTCTGGAAACTACTGCTATATCCTACACCATCTGTGTCTACTTTGTTGATCATCAAAAGCTTATCTCTATTTGGTTTCTCCACTCTGGAATGCAGCCTGAGAATAATTTTGAATAAGAAAGTAAGCAGTGAGAACAAATAAAGGGTTACATTCATTACCAGACATTTGAAGGAAGGAATGAAATGGTGGCACAAAATTGAGCCATGACTGAACAACATTATAATCCCCAAATCCCCAATATACACTAGCTTGTCGAAGAAATAAGAGGATCCCATTGAAATAATATTTTCAGTGAAAGTACTTCCTATCCAACTGGCATTAGCAGAGGTTCCAGAGGTCATACATTTTCTAGCTTTTGTATTAAAAAATGTATTCCAGAAATAATCAAATGCAGAGATCTCATGCCCTTATTATAATTCCTTACTATTACCGGCATCCAATTTTTGCTCCTTGAAAAATGTCTAGGAGACCATAGAATACTTCTAAACCCTGGCTCTATCTTATTTTATCCTCTGCATACCTAATTGGGCCTTTTACATGGTTATAATTTGAGTGAGTTGTTCTCCCAGTCTTATGGGTTAGATACCCTTTGGAATCTGATAAAAACCATGCACCTTCTTGCACATACATGTGTTCACACAGAAAGTTTTCAGGGGATTCACAGCTCTCTAGAAGCTAATCCATGCACTCTAGGTCAAGAACACATCCTTGAAATGAAAAAGTGAAGGAAGAATAGATATTTTGTATTGCTGACTTGAAAAATAAGTTTAAAAAAAAGCAATAAAAATAAACAGGCCAAAAAATGTTTTTAAAAAAGGAAGAAAATAAAAAGAAAATCTTCAAAGTATTCCATGTTTATAGCTGATAAGAAGAGCACCTCCATCGTCTTATTCTTGCTGCCACTTATGATGTCACCAATGAAGGGTAGGTGGGTCAACGAGAAGAGACCTCTCTTGTTTATTTCTCTAGAATGTAGCCTGGTACAGGGAGAATGGCCTACGTTCCATCACCTAGCTCTTGAAAAAAGTCTGATATGTCCATATGCCCCAGATATGTCCTATGGGGACTGATTTCCAAACTAAAAATGGGGACATGTAGTCTGACACCTTAAGTATATTTATGGAAACATTAGTATTATCTAGGAAAGCCTACAATGTCAGAAAAATGTGTCTATTCTCTGATGGATCTCCTCATCTCACCTAAAACTTCTAACTAACCCATAACTGCTCTGGAATTATGTGTACTAATGCCTGCAATTCACTTTGAAATGCATCAAATATAAGATGGATTGATGGATGCATACAGGAGAGACGAGCTTCAGATACGTAATAAAGCAGACAGAGTAAAACATTAATGGTAGACTCTAGGTAAACAGATGTTCATTGTAAAATTCTTACAACTTTTCAAGAGGTTTGCAATTTTTTATAATAAAAACTTGGAGAAAAATACAATAAAAAAGTAAAGAATAAAAATATGACAAAAGAAATACTCCAAATTAGTAACAGTGGTTATAGCTGAGGCTGGAATTATGGATGATATACATATTGTTATTTCTGGATTTCTGATTAATCTGTATTCTTTAATTTTCTACAAATGATTTTTTTAGGTAATAAATAATGACACTTTTATAAAGGACTTACAAATCAGACTGCTATAAATTAGCCTGCTAGAGCAGAATATTTTTGCTAGGACTGATACGGGATGAGCTTGCAAAGTAGGTGTGGGGCTGTATCATTCTAGGGAGTGGACATTATATCTGAAGATAACTGGGTGGGGAAGGAAGCTGAGTCTAAAAGGGCTATGCATGGAAATGGCAAAATGGGATAAAAGGGTTTTTTTTTAATTTTTTAATGGAGGTACTGGGGATTGAATACACAACCTCATGCATGCACACTAAGCACCCACTCTACCACTGAGCTATACCCACCCTACCTTGTTTTGTTTGTTTGTTTGTTTTTCAGAATTCCTCTTCTAAAAGAATAGATTGGGATGGAGGAAAAGCTACAGAGTGTACATGAAGTTGATGAGGAAACCCAGTAACCTGTGTATGAAAACCTTCAGTAAATTTTGTCAATTTTATAATACAAGCAGAGCTACTCTCATACACAATGACAGCAAAAGCTTTTACTAACACAAATAACCACAGAATAACCAAGAATACCCCAGAGAGTGAGGCAGTACTCTGCTGTACTAACCAAATGACTTCACAAGGCTGCCTTGCCTATGCCTTGGTGGGAAGCAGAGAAGGAGAGGGAGACATTTTTGGGGCAGTTTGATTTTCCAGTCTATGTGAACAAGAGATATATGTTCTTGAAAGTATTTACAATTGTGCGCACACACAGCCACACATACTTTACTTGAGGCTTCTAAACACATATTAACAGTGAAAATACAGTGATAGAATCATTCTAGTAATTTGTATTTCTGACTTCCATGTTACTTTCTGGTTAAGCAAATTCAGTGAACTTAATCATTTTTTTCAAGGAAAAAACACAGAGAAGTAGCATTAGAAAATAACATACATAATATCTTCATTACGGTAAGGACTTTGCCCAAATAATATTATGATATACTTACTGTTAGGAGATTGAAGGACAAAATATTTATTTACATTATGTTTATACTGTCAAACTACCATTAAGACAATGATCACTTGTCGTGTTTTTAGCAGCAGAGTCTATGCACCCATGAGGCCAATTTCTTACCACTAATAAAAGTTGTCACTTCACTCTACTGAAGTGCAAATACAGAACATCCTTAAACCATGAGGAAATGGCATATTTTTATTTAATACAATGTTACAAATGTAGTAGTCATGTGTCCTAAAATGGTAACTGACTGATAACAAAATAGCAAAAAACAACGGTATTTGTATTCTAAATTCATATAACTGTCCCAGTAAATGTGAAATACACAATAAATTGTAGACATAACAACATAAATGGATTGGGCCTATTCTCATATCATCTAAGAACAACAAAAGATGATACCATCTATTGCTTATGAATGAGAATTTGGGCAGAGCAATCAGAAGCAGTAAGATAAAGATGACAAAATATGTTTGCTGGACTGTGATTTTTCTCTAATTCTCTCAAATAAATCATCAAATACAGCAGCATGTGATCACCACAGCTGCAGGGAAGCAAATAGAAGAGGGAAGCAAATAGAAGTTGGTACTATCATCTGAATCTATTTTCCTTTGTTCTTACAACAGGTAGAAACTAGAATGTAAATGCAGACATTCAAATATCATCAGAAAAGCCTCCGAATGGACCAAGTTAGAAGGAAACACTAAAACGTAAGGAACCATGAAGAAAGCAGTTGCCTGAAGACGCCTATGTTCTTGACCTCCCTCAGCTAGTCACAATTTGTAGGCTCTAAGGCGAAATGGTGTGGCATATTAATTGCATTTATGGCCCCAGTTAGTCATTCTTTGTGTATTCATTCCTTTCGTCAAGCAAATTTTTGAGTTCTTCCCATAAACTGGACTGACCACCTTATGTAACTTGCTTTGTCCAATAGAACGAACCAGAAGTAACAGTGCTGATAGTTGCAAACCTAGTCTCAAGGGGCCTTGTGTGTTTCTACTTTCCTTGCACTTTTGCCATTGACATGAGAAGGACGTACCCAGATTAGACTTTTGGTCCCAGGAAAAAAATGGGAAACACGTGGAAACAGAGCTAAAGTACGCCAAACAAACCCAGTCTAGGATAGAGTGTATGGTCAAACAGCTGATACATGAGTGATCCCAGCAGATACTAGGAAAATCACTGAACCAAGCCCAGCCTACTTCATTTGAACCTTGCACATGTGATAAAAAATATGTTCTTTGTTGTCATTGAGGTTTTGTGACTGTTATGCAGCAAAATTTAACTGGTACACAGCTTAACCTCTCTGTCTAGTTTCCTTACCTGCATAAGTAGGCTGTGAATTTTTTAAAGAAAAAGCTCTTTGGCTCTTTGTAAAAGCTATACCAATCTGTAATACATAAAATGTTCCAAACTTCTACTGCCTGTTTCAAAATGATTGGCAAAAAAATTCATATCCCTTTGAGCTGTGTGTAAATTGCCCAGCAGTTCTATGATACACTATAATTTTAATTTCTTATGCAAAATATTCAACGTCTAAATAACTTGCCCATTTTTTTTACTGTGTTGGTCCAAGTTGTCTTTTTCAAATATTCCATGCAATACTTTTCTTGACATACTTTTAAAAAGCCATTCACTCATTATTCAACTTATTAGAATGCATTGATTTTCTTAGTGCCATCTTACAAATAATGCTTCAGAATTATCTAAAGGAGAGGACTGCATTTTAGGTGACTCATTCTCATAGAACAAATCTTTGCAAAACAAGTGGTCACTGATGATTTCCTTTGTGTTAGGTGAACTAAGTAAATCCAGATATGTTTAAATGAGCTCTGATTTCTTTTCTTTTAAAAATTTTGATTTAATTATCTGAAATGAATGAGGGAAGTAGCCTTTTTTAAACATCATTTCACTTAGCTTAATATTAGAAATTTGTGTTTTTAGTGTGTACAGTCAACAATTTGCAGGAGAAAGTGGACCAAATGTATGTGAAATACCAGCGAGAAGATAGGTTCTTTCTAAATTTAACAACCTTTATTGATCATGTACTTGTATACCAGAGATTTTTTAAAAAAGCAATTTTGTGTCAAAATGATCAACATTTTATTGCAGAATAAATATATGAAATATTAATTATATAAACTCATGAGTCAGTACAAAGAGAGATAGTATTATACATTAATATGATATCCTGTATATATAAGGAATATTAAATGTACCAATACCTGAAAAATATCACATATAAAGTTAAACTGATACTCTAAATATATTCCCTGAAATTCTTTGAAAGTGAAAAAAATACACAGTGAGCTTTTTAATGAGTGTCTAAGAATAATTTTCTTCTATAAAAGAAACCTGGAGATATATTTTTCTAATAGGTTAGATATTTATTTCAGAAGTGCAAATAATTAACATTACTTTAGAGAGGCTATATGTGAACAGAGATTGATTATTAGAGGAAAAAAGGGAACAAAGACCTACATGTTTGAGTACCTCGTATCACCAAATTTAAATGTCAGAACAATCTGCAATGTATATGTTATTATCTTCGTTTTTACTAGTGAGGAAATTATTTCAGTGAGATTATAAACTCTGGCATAGCAGTTCTCAACTTACAGTCCACAGACTCCTGAGGGACCCCAAAAACCTTTCAGGAGGTCTTTGAGGTCAAAATAGTTTTCATAAAAGTATTAATACATTATTTCTCTTTTTCTCTGTGTTGGCATTTGCATCCTGGTACAAAAGCAATGGTACGTATCACTGCTGCTATCTTATCACAAATCCAGGCAGTGGCACAAAACTGTACTATTAGTCATTATATTCTTCACCATCAGGCCCTGGAGGAAAATGCTGTCTTTTAATAATGTACTTGACAAAACAGTAAAATTATTTTAAATCACAATTCTTGAGCACATCTTTTTAATATTTTGTGTGACAAAATGGGAAATGCACATAACTCCCTTCTGTCTCATACCAAAGCATTATGATTATCTTAAAAAAAAAAGCACCCATGTAATTGAGTTGCAAGCTGAACTAGCTACTTTTTTATGGGGTACTATTTTTACCTGAAAGAATGACTGACAGATAAACTACTGTTACTCAGATTTGGGAATCTGGCAGATATTTTCTTGAACATAAACAAAGTAAGACTATCACTTCAAAGAAAACAACTGACAGTGATTGTTGCCAATGATAAAAATTGAGCTTTTGAGCCAAAAGTAGAATTTTGGGAAACTTCTATCAATCACTATCAATTTGACAACTTCTTAATACACAAATTTTTTTCTGATGAGATTGGTGGTTAAATTAATGAGGCAACTTTTATAATAAAAACTGTCAACATTTGAAATATCTGCATAGTTCAGTGAAACAATGAGCAATGTATGGCTTTACAAACTCATGCATACATACAATAGTCAAGGTGTAAGTTATACCAATAGTAAGTGTGAAAACTCACTGATACGGTTCCCAATTCTACACTGCAACTATACTTTGAGAAACTACAGCTTAGAACATCTTGGTGCAGTGTCATTAAAAAATATTCACAATTATCTAAAAAGATATTAAAACACTCCTTCCTTTTTTAACTACATATCTGTGTCAGGACAGATTTTCTTCACATACTTCAACCAACACACTTTATCGCAACAGATTGAATGCAGAAACAGATATGAGAATCCAGCTGTCTTCTATTCAGCCAGACATTAAAGAACTGTGCAGAAAGGTAAAATAATACATTCTTTACATAGTTTTTGTCTGGGAAAATATAGTTATTTTTCATTAAAATATGTACTTAGGTTAAAAAGTAATGTGCTTACTGTTATTTTAATAAATTAATAAATATTTCTAAAATTATTCAGTTTTAATTTCAAATATAATATGTATTGATAGATATAACTTACAACTAGAAAAGCCTCTCCTCAATAATTTTTAATAGTGTAAATGGAACCTGAGACCAAAGCATTTGAGAATTACTATCTTAGTAATAATGGAAAATGTATTCAAGCTTTGCCTAGTCTAACCAAAGCCCATGCTTTTCCCACTTGACTGCAATGGACTTCCTTACAAATACACTACAGAGCTTGACATTTCCAAAAAATAGAGGCATTACTCTCTAAATATACCACAAGAAAAAAAAATTGGTGCCATAATGACTCAGTGTTATTTTAAATACACTTCATGTTTTTAGAAACCATATACCATATGCATGACTCATCTTTAAAACAATTTAAATGATATTTATTACTATTATTTCATTCACAGAGACCTGAAGCAATTTCCTGTATTAACCTGTAATGTGCTACCTGGGAGAGCTAATTTTTTTTCACATGACTGAGTATATAGTAGTGGAGTGAAAGTAAATCATGCTTTAAGAACTTAAGATCAGTTAAGTTAAGAATTGCTATATCCTCAAAACTTGCTTTTCTACTTCAATATTTTATTTTATTTTTCCAGTGAGACATATGCAGTTAGTCTTAATTCCATAGTTACACTTCTAATTAGGGTAATTTATATCTTTTTAGATAAAAACATCTGACTTGTTCAACAAGTTGCATTATAGTATGTATGCCCATTTTCCCACTGTCAAGAATACCTGTCTGCCAGTTTGCTGTTGAATAATTAATCTTTCTGGCTCACAACTGCAGACTAATGCCAAATTTCAAAAAGTATATTTTCTATTTAACATGATCCCTATCAAATCATCCAGGACATTTTTCACAGAACTGGAAAAAACTATCCAAAAATTTATATGGAATCACAAAAGACCTGGAATTGCCAAAGTAATAGTGAAGAAAAAGAATGAAGATGGAGGAATAACCCTACTGACTTCAGACAATACTACAGAGCTACAGTAATCAAAACACCATGATACTGGTATAAAAACAGACATATGGACCAATGGAACAGAATAGAGAGCCCAGAAATAAACCCACAGACCTATGGTCAATTAATCTTTGACAAAGGAGGCAAGTAAAGACAGTCTCTTCAGCAAGTGGTGTTGGGAAAACTGGACAGCAGCATGTAAATCAGTGAAGTTAGAACACTCCCTCACATCATACACAAAAATAAACTCAAAATGGCTTAAAGACTTAAACATAAGACAAGACACAATAAACCTCCTAGAAGAAAACATAGGCAAAACATTCTCTGACATAAATCTTAGCAATGTTCTCCTAGGGCAGTCCACCCAGGCAATAGAAATAAGAGCAAAAGTAAACAAATGGGACCTAATTAAACATATAAGCTTTTGCACAGCAAAGGAAACCATAAGCAAAACAGAATGACAATCTACAGAAGGGGAGAAAATATTTGCAAATGATGCGGCTGACAAAGGCTTAATTTCTAGAATACACAGCTCATATAACTTAATAAGAAAAAAAAAAAAACTTCAAAAATGGACAGAAGAACTGAACAAGTATTTCCCCAATGAAGACATACAAATGGCCAATAGTATATAAAAAATGCTCAATATCACTAATTATCATAGAAATGCACATCTAAACTCCAATGAGGTATCACCTCACACCAGTCAGAATGGCCATCCTTCAAAGTCCATGAAGAATAAATGCTGGAGAGGATGTGGAGACAAGGGAACCCTCCTACACTGCTGGTGGGAATGTAGTTTGGTGCAGCCATTTTGGAAAGCAGTATGGGGATTCCTCAAAAACCTAAAAATAGACTTACCATATGAACCAGTAATCCCACTCCTGGGCATATATCCAGTGAGAACTCTGATTCAAAAAGACACCTGCACCCCAACGTTCATAGCAGCACTCTATACAATAGCCAAGACATGGAAACAATCTAAATATCCATTGACAGATGACTGGATAAAGAAGTTGTGGTCTATTTATACAATGGAATACTACTCACCCATAAAAAAGAATAAAATAACGCCATTTATAGCAACATGGCTGGACCTAGAGATGGTATTCTAAGTAAGCCAGAAAGAGAAAGAAAAATACCATATACTATTCATATATGGAATCTAAAAAAAAAAAATGAAAAAGGACACTATGAACTCATCTACAAAACAGAAACAGACTCACAGACATAGTAAACAAGCTTATGGTTCCTGGGGAAAGTGGGTGAGAAGTGATAAATTTGGGAGTTTGAGATTTGCAAATGTTAGCCACTATATATAAAAATAGATTAAAAAAAAACAAGTTTCTTCTGTATAGCATGGGGAAGTATATTCAATATTTTGTGATAACCTTTAATGAAAAAGAATATGAAAATGAATGTATGTATATGCATGACTGGGACATTGTGCTGTACACCAGTAATTGACACATTATAACTGATTATACTTCAAGTTTTAAAAAAGGTACAATTTTTGATATTGGTATGATTACGGATGATGTGACAACTTTTTTAGAAAAAAATTGCTCAAGATTCATACCCAGTAAAATCTAAAAAGAATGCTCATGATAGTTTAAGTAGAAAGTTCTTTAAATTCATCAGTAATGAAATAGAACTTTAATATCTATTTGACTAGTAACTTAAATATTGAGGATAAAATGTATGAGCAAAATGTGTTATTGAGAAATGTTTCATATGGTTTAAAAATCATCGGGCCTTAGAGGAAAGATCATGTACTTCATCTGGGGAAAAAAAAAACATAAGAAAAGATAAACATCTATGCTACTAAAGTCAAAGTGAATAAATAAGAAATGAGAAACTTTATAAAAATAAAAAAAGGAAAAGAAAAAGAAGTAAAAAAAAATCTACTTCAAAAAAAAAAGACAAAAGATCTATTACATGTGCATAGAACTACTTAGAGATTAAAAAAAGGCAAGAAGAAATTTATATGGCACAAATGAAGAAACAAAACAAATTTGAAAAACATATGAAAGCAAATATTCAGCTTAGCTTATCTAATCAATCAATATCTAGACCTCAAAGGGACTTCAGAGAGCATTGGTATTTTCAAGTGTTAATTTTTAAAAGGCAGGTGAATGCTTTTTTCCCCCACTGAAATTATAGATGGAATTATAATCAATATAACAGAAAAAAGTGAAGCTTCAGTGTGTCAGTTGGGGTTGGGAGGCTTTTTTTTAGCATCTCTCCAGTCCCTAAATTCCTGACAGTCTCTCCACAGGCTAAAAAACACTAAACTTAAATATAGGGATGTGTGTTGGTTGAGGTTAGAGGTAGGTAGCAAAATACTTGGCACCACTTCAGCTCTCTATGTGATATATACATACTGACACTTATGAACACAAAAATATTACCTATAATTTGTCACCTATTTTGCCAGCCATGCTAAGCAAGGAATTTCAAAATTTACCTTATCACAAAGTAATTCTCTCTAATTACTGATCAAAGCATGGTAATCAGAACTTTAAAAAAAATCTACAGTAACTGCACTGATGAGAAAGTACATGTAAGAAATCAGAGTGCTATTTGTGAGATAGAGAGCTCAAAATAAATGAATAAATTATTAATAAATAAATTAAAACCATCCTTTTCACTGACCAAAAGGCCTTTCTAAGATTACCCAGATAATTTCTCTTTTATTTGTTAATGAATATGGAGGAATTATGTCACTGAAAGAGGTTTAAAATGGCTACTCATCCATCTCTCTCCTCCAGCTGGGACCATGCTGACACAAGTGCACTCATGGAATTCCTCGACCATTGATTTTTAAAACCTTCAAAGAAATTGATTTTTCAGTTTTCCGCCGTAACCTTTTGCAAGATTCAATGGTCTACTTTGTCAGAAACTCCTTCTTCATTACCAAATTAAATCGCTCTTACTTATCCTGTCACGTTTTGATCTTAGTTTCACTAGAAAGTGTCAGGTACTGAAATTTTAAAAAATAAATGTAATAAACATTAAGTAAAATTCAGTAATATCCATCCCTTGGCCTGGATCATTTTCTAATAAGATCTTATGCCATCTCCCTTAAAGAATGATTTGTTTACTCAAAGCTTGAATAAAGATGTTGTTAAAGACTATTTTCCAAAGATGTCCACAACAGTATTTCCCACCTCAGATATTCCTCTGAAATCTTGCCTCTCATCCATTAAGAGGTTACATTTAATTCCCTTCCCTTTAAATCTGTAGCTTGTTTATAATCAATGGACTGTGGCTCAAGTGATGCAATGTGACTTCCAAGGTAAGGCCAGAAAAAACAATTCAATTTCTACTTCATGGGCAAGGGACCCTGAGTTAGGATGTAAATAACCTGACTATCCTGAGGCAGTCATGCTATGAGGAAACCCAAACTAGCCCATAGGGCTAGACCACATGGAGAAGCCCTAAGACGCCCAACCAGCTCCCAGCTGCTGCAACTCCCTGCTGTTCCAGTCACCATGTGGCTGCAACTGCATAAGCCACTGCAAGTCTGAATTGTCCAACTAAGTCCTTCTCAAAAATCTTGACCCACAGAAATCAGGAGAAATAATAAAATGACTACTCTTATTTTAAATCACTATGTTTTGGGATGATTTTTTTATGTAGTAATAGTAACTGGAATATTCTTTTTACTACAACACTATAGAGATATAGGTCTGAGATATGGGTCTAATATATATATCTAGAACCTGTAAAGAAAGATAAAATCGATAAGCTGAAAGGGGCATTACTGTGTTAAAAAAATGAAATTTATGTGTGGTAAAGCATCTGAACGTGCTCTGCAATCAGTAATGTCCTACACAAATACAGAATGATTTGGCTAAATGAGATGATGAATTCTACAATCTAAATGCAAAACCTCTGAAAAAGAACTTCTGTCATTCCTCAAGACTCAGGACAAATAGCACCTCCTTTTGATATCTTCCCTGATATTCCCAGAAAGGGTTCATTATTCCCTCTTCTGTGCCTACAGTATATCTCGCACTTCTGCTACTCCAGTTATGAGGTAAAACACAATCCTGTGTTTATTTTTGCATGTCCATATCCTCAACTAGATTGTAACTTCCTTGAAGACAGGTCTATGTATTATTTATCTTTGTGTCTCTAACACAATGGAAAATCCTAACACAACACGTGTCACATAGTAAGTACTCATACATGTGTAATGAATGAACAAATGACCAAACAAATGAATAAATCACTATTTCTGACACATGTATATGGGTATGGCCATCCACCCAACAACTTTTAAAACACAGGTGAATAATTTGATTTCAGCTTTCAAAAGACACACTAGCCTCTAAAAGACAATAGGAAGGATATTTTCCTCCCTATTTTTAATCTCCACACTTTTAAACCCCACTGAACAGTTCCATTCCAATGAACCATTTCTGGGAAATATTTTCTAGCCATTCAGTTGGTTTTCTTCCTCATATCTGAAAAGTCTCTGCAACTCTGAAGCCTTCACCTTCCTCTTTGATTACACACTTTCTTTCTTATCTACTTTTTGTGTATGTGTTTATTTTTTGTCAGTTTAAAGATAATGGTCATTCTTTAACTTGGAATATTAGAAAACTATTTAATTTTATGTAAAGAAACAAGGAAATGCCAAAGCTTAATGTTCTATTTTTTCTTTTAAATCGCCATAATTTTATGTGTATATTTTTAAATGACTGGGAAAACAATAATCAAGATATGCTTTCAACAGGTAATAAAATCTACTGATATCCCATTTTGTTATGGAATTTCTTTACAAATAAGTCAAATTATTCCCCATGCAAATTTTTAAAGGGAAAATATTGTTGGTCACTATCAATTTTTCTCTTATTTGAATGGCAGTCATATCCCTGTTTAATATCATTATGTTAAATCCCACTTTTGAATTTCATTGTCTTATTTCCTCTTTATTTGTAGGTCACAGGTTAATTCCTGTTTCTACTGTTATTTGTCAGGCACCCCGTTTTTACTGTCATTTGCAAATTCTCTTGTTATTCTGGCTGATTCATCTTCCAGAAAATGAATTAAGATGTTTAAATATTAAAACATAGCATTAGTTTCTCCATTACTTACTGGTTCCCCCATCATAGTATTCCCATTAATTTGCTATTTTTTTTCACTGTGATTTGTATGAAAGTATGACTACTAGGAATTCTGCATGTCTAATTTTACAAAGCAAAGAGAAAAGATATCTTTCACTATGAATGTATGCTCAGTGGGTAAAATTTCTTATTTTAAGCAATGTTTTATATTAGTATGCATTTTGTAAGGAGAGAATGCTCTTGCCTGTACTTTTTAAAACTTGGATGTGAACTGGTTTTAAAATTTTAAAACAATTTAGTGATAAAGTCACAGTCCTTCTGGATAGAAACTAATAGTAAAAACAACCATAATACTAGTAGCTTCCTTTTATTGTGAACTTACAACGTGTTAAGTATTTTCCCAGGCACTTTTCATACTGATAATTAGAGCTAATATAGTTTACCATGTACCAGGACCATTCCGGTGCTTAACATCCATTAACATATTTAATCATTACTACCACTCAGGAGCAAGATACTTATACTGTCCACATTTTATCCAGGAGGGAAAAAGGCACAAAGAAAAACCAACTTGTAGGCAGTTGAGCCAAGATTAAAATGCAGACTCCCTGACTCCAGAGCTTTAGCCCTATGCTCCTTTTTTTTCCCTCATGCATGCTGCGTATCAACCTGACTAGTCTACTATTTCAGTCCCATTTTGCAGATAAGTAAAATGAGGCTCAAATACAGTAAAGACCACTCCAAAATTCCTTTGGCTGCTGAGTGCTGGAGCTCAGATTTGAACCTCTACTTGTTTGATAGCAAAAGCCTATGCATTCCCCAGAGCGCCAGTGAAAAGATCCACTGAAGAAATGTGAGAGGAGAGGACTAATTGTCTGGCCTTTGTAAATGAAGCCAGCCTTCTGTTCCCAATTCTCCCCCTCCCTGTTCTGCACCACAGCTGTTGGGAACCTATGTGACACATTCTCCACACATCACAGTAGTCAAAGTGTATGCTTCCTATTAATTAAGATATAGATGATCTTAGTGTGAAGAAACTTTCTTTCCAAAGGATTTGGTAACTTACGTCTCATTCAGCATTCTGCTCTGAAGTCCTGTACATCTAAGAGTTAATGAATCAATGCTCAGAATTTGTAGTTAATCATAATTAGAGCAGTGGTAATAAGAGCAAGATATCAATTTAATTGATGATAGCCCCTACTGTTTATCTTAGTTTCATTATTAATGACCACTTTTAACTCCTTCATTTCAAGAAGTGACCACCAACATTACTTTGATACCCTGAAAGTTGTCTGTCTGATATTTTAGGCTTCTGTCTTTTGTTGAATATTGTTTTACTCCCATTATGGATTTTATTAGTCCATAATGCTGGCCTTTAACATAATTTTCAATGGGTATCTTCTGCAGTCACTTGTTGAACAGAAAGAAAATACTTTCTCATCAACAGTAAGTCTTTGTAGCTCCTAAGTTCACATTCGTTGTATCGGCAATATTTCCTCTACATACCATCAGGGCTCAGCTAGCCAGTGGAAACTAACTGTCATCGCCAACTGTCACATAACTATCAGATCTGTGGAAACAATTTTAAAGACTATGAGCTTCTTTCTGTCATAGTTAAATGATCCCTTTTACCCACTGCTAAAAATATTACATGCCTCCTGACTTTGTTTAATTGTTCCCAGAGAGTAATTTTGTAGACTGTCACTGTCACTTAAAAGTTTTTGAAGAGCCAGCTCTCAAGCAGAAACTGAAATGATGAAGCTCAAAAGATTAGCATACAACCCAAAAGAGGAGTAATTCTAATAAGGCCAAGCCAGAGTGCTATTGACTTCATATCCAGCTGTGAGAATCAAACTCAAAGCTCCCTCCCCTAAGCTCCATCCTTTCTGAGAATCTTCTTCCAGGACAAAATATCAGTTTCTCAGCTGCTCAGTTACAGGAGCATATAGACCTTGAGGTTAATTTCTGCCTGGATCACGCTCTATGGCTTTACTCAGTCTAAAATTTTGTGCCAAAGAATGTTTAATGAGTTCCAAAGAGGCAATCACCAACACAGAAGTGAATTTAAATTTCACACTAATGCCAGCTAGTGCTTCATGGGCAGAACTGCAGCCAACCAACGTACATTTTATAGCTGTCTTTTCCTCATTTGCATTTGGATTTTCTTCTATGCCATTAGTACCCCAATTTGTTTTTAGAGCACGTTGTTCCAAGGTACAGGTTTTAATGTTCTATATAGATATTTGGTTTTGCCTGAGTCTGAGGATTTTCTGGTTTTATATAAGGCACATTAATTCTCTGCCCCTCCCCACCCCACCCTCAATTCTCTTCACTTTCACTAAGAAATGAAAAAGAAGATGCAATTGGATAAACCCTAGTCTGGCACACAAAAGTCTAATTTTTTCCTGATTACAATAAGAAACAAAATAAGACTCATATATCATTGTGTTTCATTTTGCCATTATTGGCCATTATGGTTTAAGGACCACTAGTCAATTTCTAAGGCCTTCCAAATGTCAAAGAGGGAGTCCACATAATAGATTAGAGGAAATACACCAAGTGCACACGGGCCTCACAGCGAGCCATGTCAGCATCAGGTTGATGATAATGTTCACTGTGCTTAAACTGAGCAGTTTTTCTAATTTTCAAAAGAATTCTCAAGGCTTGTACCACCTGCAAGGTGGCAACATGCAAAAAACCTACCTTTCTAATCCTGACCGGGTACTACTGACTTCTCTCTAAAAGGATTCAATATCGTTTCTTTATATACCCAGCAAGTACTTATCGAATGCTACTGTATGCCAGACATTATAGGAATCAGATGAGGTGATAAAAACCTTTAGAAACTGAGTATATTAACAAGGCAGTAGTAGGGATAGAGGACTAAACCAGAGAAAAAAACATTCTTAAATAAAGGAGAGTTTGGGATATCTAGTTTTGTGCTTGTATAATATCCTAATACTGTTCTCAAGGAGTCTGCAATCCTAAGACCTGTTCCACCTGGCAGAGTCTCTCCCCTTCATACCAACTTTGATCTCACTGCTAGGTTTGGTCTGCTCTAAGCATAGCTTCATCTGTGGGAGCTGAACTAGGCTGGGCACAGAGTTAAAGAAAGGAGAGTATGAATATGTGTCACTGGAAGTTAGCGCAGGGTCTGGTTCCCTGCCAAAGGCTTTCAGCAACATGGAAACAGGTAGAAAGGGAACAGACTCCTGTTGTAAGCCAAGACTCTAAGGTTTTACATAAAAAGTTTGGAAAGTACATTTTACTGCATGCCACCATATGGCTACTTAACTGGCACACTTTAGAATTTCATGGTGTTATATGTGTTTAATATCAATCATTTCTCTGAGACACATTCATTTAAAACTTTGAGCATAATTCCATCAGAGTTATAATTCCTTTTAACATCAGCTTTTTACCAGCTTCAAGAAACAGAATATACTATTTATTTTCCAGTGAGTGAGCCTCAGTTTTGATTACTTTGAAAATACTTTGGCTTGAGGGTTTAGGAGGATTACTTTCTCCTCCTCCTCTTCCTCCTCCTCTTCCTCTAGAAGAAAAAGAAGGAGGAGGAGCTGGGGCAGAAGAGGAAAGGGAGGAGAAGGAAGAGGAGGAAAAGGAAGAGGAAATACTTCCTTAAAAACAAGTAGGAAAATCATCTCTCCTTAGGGCCATAGTGAGGGGTGAGGAATATTGAACTTATGAAATGTGGAACTTTCATATAAAAGTGAGGGGGAGTCCTATTTTAGGTAGTTGACAGCAGATGTAAGGCAAGTGGCTATAAGAGAAAGCTTTGAAATCAAATAAAACCCAGTGATAGAGGCTTTTGTCTGGATTTTCACAATAAAGAAAGGGGGGTAAGACCCTCCTCGACTATTCTTTCAGTACCATGATCTTTTATAGCCCTGCCCTAGCATTCCTCCCAATCTTATTTGATATAAAGTAATCGATTAATGCCAGGACACATTAGGGAAGAGTAAAGCACTCAAATGATAGTAAATCCAAACACATATTGCTTGACATTAATCTCACGTTCTTTGTGTCTTTAGTTATATTTTTCTTAATTCTGTTATGAACTATTCTAGGTAACTTGACAGGGTATTAGTTTGTGAAAACAGTTTGCAAAGCACAAATACTTTGAAAGAAGGAAATGACTGTGAAATGAAAAAGCCAATGATAAAATTTAGTCTGGGCTGCGAATATGAAATCAAATATATCAAATGCATTTTTTTATTGGATATTTTCAGTCCATTAAGTTTAAGACATAATTGGATTTCCCCCCAAAATGATCAAGCTCAAAATCCAAATTCCTTTTCACAGAGGTTTTGCATAATTCAAAAACCTTGTTTCTATATTTGGGTAGAAAGTGCTGTAATAAGGATATTCATGTGGCTATTTATTCAACACATATTTATCAAGCATTTACTATGTACACAGAACTAGGCACTACTGAAATTGCACAGATTAATAAGTGATGAAAGATGTTCTTCAGGAACAGTTGTGGAAGATATAACACATGCACATTAATAATCAAAATACCAGCAATAAAACATTTTTTAGTGATATAAAAGTGGCTTCTGGTTAAATACTACAGATGTTCAGAGGAGAACAGGTTATTTTCACCTGGGCTCAGGAGAGAAGGGGGATTTTTCAGAAGAGCTGGCCTTTAAGCAGGGCCTTGGCAGATAGGTAAGGTTTAGAAAACACAGATTTCAGAGAAAGGAAATCTAAAGGAAAAAGATGCCCAAGCCATGGAAGCGGGGCACTATTTTCAACACTGCTGTTATTAGGAAAACACAATAGGCACAAACTGTTGCTCTCAAGAAGCTTATGTTCTGGTGTGGAAAGAGAAAATAACTATAATAAGTAGGTAAATTATATGGTATACTGGAAGGTGATAAGTGCAAGGGAGAAAAATAAAGCTGAGTAAAGAGGTTGGGAAATATGGTTCCTGTTTTAAATGAGGTAATCAGGGTAGGCCAGAGTACAGACATTCAAATGAGGCGATGAGAAAGCAAAGCCCAAAGATCACGTTGGAAGAACTGAAGCAGACGGGGAGCGTTGGTTGATGAAGCTGTTGGCAGAACAAGGATAGATTGCAGAGGCCCTCAAATGCCAAGCTAGGGAATTTGGATTTCGATTTATAGACACTGGGTAGATGTTAACAATTTTTGAGGAGAGATTTAAAAAAGATCTGGGCTGTGCTTTATGTAGATGACTATAGGAGATATTTTAAATGGAAACAAGAGAGGAAGGGGAAAGGGACACTTCCTACTACCTCCTCCAAATTAAGAAGTAAAAGAGCTTTATTAATAATCCAGAAAAATGTGGTTTATATAAACAATTTCCTTTCATTCATTTTATATATATATAAATATAAATAAATATGTATATAAACATAAATAAATAAATAAATATAAAACTTTTACATGCCAAATACTGCTCTAGTCTCACAAGATAACTTTAGTGAACCAGACAGGCAGATATCCCTACCCTCCTAGAACCCTGATTCTAGGAGGAGTATGACAATACACATAAATATAAGATAAACATATATGTAAGTACATTATAAATATATAGTATAGTAGAAGGTAATGTGTCCTGTGGAAATACAGAATAGGCTAAGTGGGCTGTGAGAGTACTGGGGATGGGGATTGAACACTGCAGGGCAGGTGTAGTATTAAATGTTGGCCCTTACCAAAGGCAATATTCACACTTCAAAAAAAGTTATAGAAATTTCTACACTGATGTAAGACAGATATCACAAAAAAACAGTAAATCATTTGAAGTTAACAACACATCAGTATAATCCAACGGCCAGAGACATAAAAGTATTTCTAAATCTCATGTCTTGTCTATATGAATAATGACGTATGTTACTCGTAAGTTATACCAGGAGAGGTTCTAAAAGTAAATAATGTTAAAGATTTATCTCTCCAGACAGAATCCAGACAAATCTATCCCACTGGAGAAACACACTGGACTTTAAATGATAGAGAAAAAGAATGTGCTTCTATAATCCTTGATTCCCATAAGAAATAAGACAATGAATTATTCCCTGATAAACAACTGTTAAGTATGAAGCTCTGGAAATTTTTTGAGAAAATTAATGATCACTTCAAGTTCAATTTCAAGGTATCATGGTTGTTCCAATGATAAATTACTTTCCCAAAAGCGCTGGCTACAAATCTTTTCGATGTTATTTTCTAGCAACATATTTTTGGGTCAGATCGATATACTTGTTATAATAATCTCCATGCAAGATAACTTTATATTCTTTCTAAAATTAGACCTGGAAATGAACAAACTCTTGAAATTGTACTGCTTGGACAAGTCTTTTGATTCCAATCCAACAAAAGGATGTGAAAATCCAACAAATCTCACACTAAATGACATATTTGGCCCTCTCAGTTTCCAAACTTAGATTGCTTTATTCATTTAGCAACTCAGTACCTACCCACTGCAATGCATTATGATGGGCACTACTAAGCGGTGGTATCACAAGATTGTCCAATGTAGGAATGGATTACTGATACAATGTATTATTTTCTAACAACAGTACAAACAAATTTCTACTTTCAACAAAGGAGAAGAAATTCATATCAGAACAAATTCTTGGAGATTACAGTTATAATCTCTGGACAAACTATAATAAATGGCTTTGTAAAGGCACTGGGAAGAAACCCAAAGTAGTCAGAAACTAGAATAAGAGAATAATAGTAGGTGAGTTTCCCAAGATTTTTATTGTGTTTTGCCTCAGGGCACACACACACAGCGCTGTGCAGAGTAGCTAAAAGTTGAACATTTCTCTTGTATTACGGCTTGAAAAATCAGAAGTGAGATTTAGGGGCCACTATCCTAGACACCGGGAAGTAAAGGAGGAAATTCTGCGTCATTTTTTTAAATCAAGGATCACTAGGAGAGCACCTGGTGAAAAAAGCTGGGCGTATTGGCTCAGAAATGAGAAGAACACACATCGTGGCAAACCATGGGGAATCTCATATATTCAAAAATTTGGGCTTGTGTTCTGTTCTTCTGGGAACAGTTCAAGGAAACAGTTTTATTCTAGATTCTATGTTGTTAGGAAGTAGAGGGAATTCTTAATATTTCTTACCCAGAGACTGCTAAAGAAGCAGCAGTCACTTATATTATCCACAGAGAGAAAATTTAGTCACTTTTGTGGATTGGATAATTTTCTTATTTTTGTCTGTTTTTGGACATAATTATAGAGAGATCTCATTTTGTCTTGACTTATCATGGTCACAGAATGCCATCTAAAGTTTGTACTCTGAGTTTTGCTTTGTTTTATGTTCCATAGTAGAATACCACAATCTATTGTGAGTGCCTGTCTAACTCCTAGCAACACAAAGTCCTCCCTGTTAATTCCAGGCTAGATCCCAGCTATCAAAGTCTCTTTTGATCTTTCTCATCTGGAAAGGACAGAGTCATAGATGGAAGCTTCACATTTTGCCCAAATGTGTGGCTGATTCCTGAACTACCTATGTCTGGGCAGAGTCCAAGCAGCCCGGTTAAAGCTGAAAAGACTAAACAGAAATTTCAGCTATTGCCACTGAAGACAAAACAGTGTTAGAATGTATTTGTTTTTAAATACGTACTATATTTTGGAATTTCAGCAGGATTAACAACCTGCTAAAACAAAAACAAACAGTTTTTAAAAGAACATAACAGAAAGTAACATCCAGGATAGAGTTAAACATGTGAAGAAACAAGAAAATGTCATCTACAGTCAAGAATAAAAGAATCAATGAGAATCACCACAAAATAGCCCATATGATAGAATTAGCTGACAATTATTTTAAAGTGGCTATTACAATTATGTTCAAGGACATAAAGAAAAACAATAATCAATGAACAGATAATAAATCTCAGCAAAGGAATGGAAACAAAAAAAGGAAATTCTAGATATGAATAATTTGATATCTGAAAAAAAGTCACTTGCTATGCTTTATAGCAGATTAGAGATAACAGACCAAAGAAGAGTAAACTTGAAGTGAGATTGACAGAAATTATTCAATCATGAGAAAAAAAAAAAGAAATAAACAGAACCTCTATGACCTATGGGTCAACATTAAAAGGTATAACATATGTGTCATTAGATTCATAGGAAAAGAGGAAAGAATGGGGCAGAAAAATATTTTTAAGTATTAAAATAATGTCCTAAAATTTCCCAAATTTGGGAAGGGACACAATTTAACAGATTCATGTAGCTCAGAAAACTGCAAGACTTTTTAAAAATTCAAATCATAGTTAAACTTTTGAAATCCCCGAATATGATAAAATATTGAAAGAAGCCAAAGAAAATGACACATTATATATAAGAGAATGATGTTATAAATGATAGCTAACTCCTCATTAGACTAAATGGAGGCTAAAAACAAAAGGTTGTGGAAATAAAAAAAAAAACCTTTCCACTGAGAATTTTATATCTAGTAAAAATATCCTTCAAGCTGGAAGGTGAAAGGTGAAATACAAACATTTCAGATAAGCAAAAACTAAAGAAAATCATAACCTATAGTATGTAGTCTAAAAGCAGTAGTAAAGGAAGTTTTCAGCCAAAGACATCTGGTGGAAACTCAGATACTGAGGAAGAAAAAAAAGAACACACAAAATGGTAAATATGTAGGTAAATAAGAAAAGAAAACTGAAAGTTAATAATAAAATAGTTACTGATAATAAATCCAAAGGAAAATTATATTTCAAATGTCCACGGTGAAGTACATGGACCTGCTGATCATTTCCATATTAAGTTAAAACGATTCTGAGTGGTGCAGCTGGCTCTCTTTAGGACCCTTAGAGGTTCTAAAACAGCGACAAGTTTAGCAGCAAGTATTAGTTTTAAGGGCACCGGTTGTTACCATTACCAAAGTAGATATTCTTGACACAAATAAGGAGCACACTTGGGCAACCAATATAAAAAGCATCTCTTTGTGAAATTAATTGGAAAATTAGATTTAATGTTTAACTATAAATTCTAAATGAGTCACTAAAACGGATAAAAAATAGCTTTAAAGCTAAACACTACTGCTGCCTGTGTAGCTTCCTTCACTACATGCATCTTGTTTTTCTGAAAAACAAATTTAAACAAACCAGAAAATGAAGGGAAATATCCTGGTATTTCAGGTTAGCTTACTTAAAGGGAGATATCCGTCCATTTGTATTGGAGTCACCAAGTTATTTCCTTTAATGCCCCTCATTGCTCTAACATGAATTTTTGCACCTTGATCGATGGTCTCTATTATGAAAAATGTATTAGAAGGCTCAGATTATTGTTTTACATGTGCAGAAATTCAACCTTTGCAGGCCAAGGTAATTTCATTTATACTATGTTCAACATTCGTTTACTTAAGTTAGCAGAGCATTTAAGACTGGAGGTTTAATAATACAAGTTTAATATACTTTTCTAAAAGAGTAAGAATTTATCAGAGCGGGAGACACTAAATGATTCTGAGCTCAAGAACAACTTTCCGTGAGTGTGTGGTGGGGGAAGTACACTAAAGAAAAAATTAGGAGTCCTGGATTTTAGTTTTGACCTTGGTAGTAACTAGCTATGGAAGATTTGTAAAATCATTTAGTCTCATGTGTTTTTGTAAAAACATGTTCTTGAGTGTTTCAAATATTCCTTTATATAAAAGGATAGTTTCATGTGTGCTATATTTATAACAGGAAAGTTTAATTCTATAAAAGTGTTTGTTTGGTTTTCACTTTTTAGCATGTTTCAAAGAGTCTCCAGGTTATGGGTCTTTTATCCACATTTCATTGAGATACGAAAAGCATCCAGTATATGTGATAACAAAAATCACAACTTGAGGGTATCTGTAATATCTTCATGACAAAAGACTTGTGCTTCTACATAACACACACCTCTGAGGTCTGATCCACAAACAGTGCAAAGAAATTAATCTGTTGATTTGACAGAATAATTTCAGGCATCAGTTGATATAAAATATTTTGTGGAACTTGTAAGACCCAGTTCTGTCATAAATATAAGTACCATATACAAAGGTCTATAGTTTGATGTAAAATGTTAAGTTTAACTATCTTTCTTTGGCCATCCAAATGTATGTATTCCCCTATGGGACAATACCCCAGCTCAGCAAACAAGTTTGACAGTAGTAAAAATCTTGGAATAGCATATTGTTAAAATTGTGTTGCTTCCTGCTATAGCCAAAATCTTGCACTGGGAACATCACAGGATTCTGGCTTGTTCCATTACACAGTCACAGTTCTACATGGATGACAAATCAAGATATCTGACTAAGCAGCTTAAATTTTTGGCTCAAAATCTAATTGGTTTGCTTGCAGAAAAATGGGTGACTGTTATAAAAAATGATGGACTACATCTCTCATAATATTGTTTGTTTATTACCCTAAACACCATATTAGTCTGAGTAACAATCTTAAGAATCTTAGAAATAAATGTGATCTAACTGAAACTGCCCCAGGGTCCTTAAGGAAGAATATGGAGCAAACAGCTTGGGGCCACTTAGACTTACTTAGGTTCAGGACTGAGAACAACACTTCCAAACAAAATTTGTCAGGTGGATGTGCTTCCTAGCCAAAGAGTATGAAAACCAGAGCCTAAGTACCCCTGAAGGAAAAGACTGCCAGGAGTCAGGCAGGAGATCAGAGCTCCACCAGCCAAGTGGGAATCCAAGTATGGGATCCGTTCACATATGCACAAATTATTCCTCACTATAATTATTGTAAAGATTGAAGCGCTTCTACTAATGGAAAAGTAAACTCAAGCATCAGTCTGCTAATATCAATGATATGGATTCATAATTACACACTGTAAACAACTGTTTATTCTGTCATTAACTCATATGGTATTTTCAGGCTTTTTTTTTCCCCTCTCCTAAGGCAATTTGAAACACAGGAGCAGCTGCAACATCAACACTTGCATTTTGCCAATTGTTCAGAGAATTGACCAATTAGTGAGAATGGGTAGTAATGCATGCATTTGGCAGCAATGTTTGCACAAAATGAGGGTAATATTTAAAATAAGGCACTTTTAATGGAACATCATGGTCCCTGAGAGTATTGTGGAAGAATGTGACATTAGATACTTTTAACAGACAACCCTGGGATTCCTCACATGTCCAATACCAACTAACAACCCTTCAATCCTGCTGAAATCTTCAATCTTCTGAACCCACCCAGATTTCATAGTCTTAACCTTACTCCCAGCAGCACCTCATTCCTGAACCAGTTTAAATTCTCTCAGTCATCACTGTAGTCCTTGAATGCATTCACTTTGACTCCCTTGCTCCATCATACACACAACCCTAATTAAATCCACTTCTCTGTCTCCATATCTCACCCATATTGCTCAATGTGGCTAGGGAAAAATGGCCATGAATTTCAAGTGGACCCTTAATGCTACTTTCAATCATTCTATATTGCTCTAGATCACTCGTATTCCACTCTCCTAGACTTGGGGACTTCTCACTTCTCAGATTCTCTGCTATTTCCCTCACCATCATCTTGCTTCCTTCTTCACTGAGAAGATGCTAAAATCAGAATAGAATATTCACAAGTTCTACCACCAGATCTCCCCACCTAAATACTTCTTTGCCCTTATATACCACCTTGTTCCTACTACTATGAACGGATAGGCCACACTCCCTGAAAAAGGCAACGTCTTCCCTTGTGCTCTAGGGCTCATCCCCTACCTAACACCTACTTAAAGACGTTGAAATTCTCCTCTCTCTATATATGTAATAGTCAATTTCTTCCTTTCTATTGAATCAATCTTTTTAATTTAAACATGCTAAATTTTTTTGTTTAACCTGAAGCAAAATTCACCTCACAGGCCTCTCCTCTTTTCCCTCCAGCTACTGTCCTATTTCTCACCTTCTGTTTGCAGTAAAAAACAAAACACTTAAAATAATGATCTGCACTGTCTCCATTTCTCTTCTCTTGAACTCTCATTGTCACCGAAGCCAATGGACATTATTAGTAAGTGTTCATCGTGCATAAGAAATGAGCAGCATCTAACACAGTTCATCATTCTTTCTTTGAAACACTTCTCTTGGCTTAGAGGGCACCGTTCTGAATGTTTTTCTCATATCTTTCTGGCTGTGACCTATCAGTCTCTCTTGCTGATTCCCCCTTGTCTCCCCAGTTACTAAATGTGCCTCAGTGCACAATCAGGAAACTGCTCTTTCCTTTCCATATTCAGTCATTAGATGATCCCATCAGACACATGGCTTTAAACACCACATATGAGCAGTTGACCCCAAACGTACACTTTATCAGGGATCTCACTCCTGAAGTTCAGAACTCTATGTCCAACTGCCTACTTGACTGATCCTCTTGGATAACTAATAAGCATCTCAAACTTACTATGTTCCAAACAAAGGCCATTATATCTTTCTACCCCCATAGCTAGCTCTCTCACTTCTGTCAAGACTTGACTCAAGTCATTTTCTTAGTTTTGTTTTCTTTGGTCTCCCTTCCAAAAATCGCTTTTCCTCCTTCTCCTGATTTGGGACATTTAATACTCCCCTTCCCTACTTTTTTTTTTCCCTCTTAGTAGTTATTGCTATCTAACATTTATTTTACTGAGTGATCTTTTGTATTTCTGGTCTTCCTCCTGGAGAAAAGGGCACCTTTCTGTTTTGTTTACTGCTGTATCACAAGCACCTGGAATAATGCCTGACACATAGTAGGAATTCATTAATACTTGTGGCATGAATAAATGGAATATGCTAGAAATACAATACACAGTTTCCATTAAAAAATTCAAAGTCTCAAAAACACAAGATTTAGAGTACTGAAAATTATTTTGACTGTTAATTTTTCTAGCCTTCTCTTTGATTATTCTTCACACTAAAATGTGCTTTCATGTACTCAGATATACTTCAGAACAAGATACACACCAAAGTTCTCCTCATATTGTAAACGAAATACACACATCTTTACATGCACACCTTTGTGAAAAAGAATAAGCAGTTTCATGACTACGGAGCTTGCCATAAGAAGTCGGCCTGCCACATTCTCTTCATTCTCTTCATTCTCCATATTGCCTTACATGTGTGCTCACCATACATCCATTTTCTCAGCAAACAACGCTTTTTATGCATCTTAGCCAATATGCTTTCTTGTGCTTGAAGTATTCTTTCACCTTTCCACAACTGAAAGAATGATATTCATAATTCAAGATCTTACTCAGATTTCCCAACATCTCTGTGAAGCCTTAAGTTACATAAGGTTAGAATAATTCCTTCTTTCCTCTATGTTCATGTTACTATGGTAGTCATATTTGGATCACTTGGTTCCATGTCTGTTTCCCACCCTGAATTATGAGCTTCTTATAGGCACAGATAACTCTGTATCTTCGACATTTCACCAAAACCATAATAAGATTTCGAATCTTTGCTTAAGGCACTCAACAATCCATAGATTGCAAGTACAACTCTACCTATGTAAACATATTTTTGGGAAATTCATTGTCAGAATGAAATCCTTAAAGGGCTTAGCTTCCAGGAAATAACACAATATAGTTGTCCAAATTAAGTAATCACAATTTTACCAGAATCAAAAATGATAAAAATAGTAAGCTATAAATATTTTAATATTTTACTAGAACTTCAGATTTGAAAATCTGACCTACTTAAAATTATCTGCAAAGAAATTTAAAGATAAATGGCTTGATTTATTTTTTAATCAAGAATTCATTTCTAGGTTAAGACATAGCACTAAAATGATTGCATGAACTTTATTTAAAACCAAAAAAAGCAGCTAAAATTAATAAAGTCACAAGTAGATAATTTTTTTCAGGACATGGTTGGTACATGCTTTGTGTTAGATCTTTAAAGTTTGGGTAACAAAAAGGACAAGAAAGTTAATTAGGGGATCTTATTTTTCTCTCCAGTTGTGAATGTTAAAATGACAAATTTAATGTGACAATGTTCATTTCAAAGTGAGAATTTGAATATCACATTGGATAAAATCATTAGTTGTAAGGACGAATGATACTAATATAAAGTTGTGACTAAAAATTGTTAATCTAAAAAACACCTGTTATTCTTTTTCATATTGCTATGACAAAATAATAAGCAGATTGACAGTGGTTGAGTATCTTAATGTGTAAGTTTATGCATAAAATTTTTATCAGACATTTTCTCTATTTTCCAAGATAAACTTCTTAATTCTTTCAAGTTTGGTCTTTAAAGAAATAAAAGGGATTTCTTTGTGCAATTTCTCTGTGAACATTTGCCTTTTATAACCTGTACAAGTTTTTTCATTACATAATATTTTTAAGACAACATTGTCAACTTATGTAAAGTAATAGGGTGTACTAATGGTATAGAAGTTCCAATATTAAAATTTCCACCCAGATTAAAAAAAATTATCGTGCAATGGCAGTTCTTAGAATTAGAGGCTTGCAATTGGATTTTATTTCTTCTGCTCTCATGCTAAATTTCTTCTCTATCTTACTAATGAGATGCCTACTTTCCCTAGTAAATTCTGACACTAACTTTCCTTGACAATCTTATTGGGCAGTAACCTACATTTTTTATTGTAAGAAGGAACTGATATCAAGAATATGAATTTCTTCCTTTGCTTTGTATCTCCAGGGGCATTTTCTTCCACTATGTAAGGGTATGAAAGAGAAAAGCACATGATGTTCATTAGCTGGCTCTCTTGAAGTCAGGTAGCAGGAAGTCAAACCAACTGGAATCCTCAGTGTCCACTGTCAAGAGGCACCTGAGTCAAACACCTAGCAGATGGCATTAGAAGAGCTTATATCTCTGCTTTCAACAAGGATCCACGAGGGAAGTGGGGTAAGACAACACATTAACGGCAGTTTCTGTTTATTATTCTGTTTATTCATTTATTGGCTTACCATGTGCCAAGCATGCTATAGGAAATAATTTCTCATATTTCTAATGTCAAAAAAAAAAAACCCTGTCAATAAGTATGATAATTTCCATTTTACAGAAGAGGAAAATGAGGTTAAAAAGCCTAAGGAAGCTGTCCAACTTTATACAGCCAATATGTGCCAGAGGCCAGACTCAATTCTGGTCTCTCCTGCTACACTTCATTGCTCTCCCAATGTGCATAATAGAAGTTGGTTTGGGAAAAAAGAAGAAAGATATTAGCTTCTAGTAAGGTTCATTTCCTTCTCTTTCCAGGACATACACAGATGGGTGACTTGGAGGGAGAACTGCTTCCATTACATAGCTTGACAACAGAAATGACCTTACATATTCATAATTTGTTCCCTAGTTACTGGCCAAGCTGTAGGCTGCAAAATTGACTAAAATTTCATAAAAGGGTTCTCTACTTCCAGTGCTTCTCAAATGTTAATGCAGAATGAAACCAGTTAGGGTCTTGTTTAAATATGTAGATTCTGATTTTATAGGTTGGAGTGAAGCCTGAGAGTCTTCCTTCTGACAAACTCCCAGGTGATGCTGATGTGGCTGGTCTACAAACCCACCCAGAGTAGCAAAGCTCTATGCAAAGGTAAGACACCTCCCCTTTGCCTCCTCATTGCAGTGGTGGGTGGATATAAGGGAGCACTGAAGGAGAGATCTCACACCATTTTGGACAAAAAGACTAACATGATTCATGGACCCTATCGAGAATTAATTTTTCATGGATCAAACTGTTTAGCACAATTTCCTGTAATTCTACCTCTCATTGCTCACATTTGACTATTAAACTTCATACTTTCTTAGAAAAAATATGTAGTGGTTTTTAGTATGATTAATATCTATTTTCAGCTTTAGTAAAACTGAGACTAAAAAGACCACTGAATAAAACAAATGGAGATTTTAAACCATTTAATCTCATAAACTTACATTACACTCCTCCTTCCACAATACGGACAAGAGGAGGATCAGCTTCTTCAAATCATAACAAAAATGTGTATTAACTATGTGTCATGTCTTCTGTTAGGCAAAGGATATAAGAGGATAATCAAAAAACAACTCTCTTTTGGGAGAGTATATTCTAATGAGAGAAACAGAATTGTAAACAGAAAAGCAAAATATGTTTGCATGTGTGTGTGTGAATATATAGTTATGGGGAACAACCAACTTTTCCTGGGATCAGGGGAGTAGTGATCAAGGTACGTTTTATGGAAGAGCTGTGTCTATAATTAGCATTTGCTTGGAAGAGAGCATTCCAGACAGTGGGAAAAAACACACAGATACTCATAGGCATAAAATAAATGATATGGTTTGGTATATTTGCTTCTAATGGTTATTGAGACTACTTTGAGAAAAATTCAGGCTTCTATGATTAATTCAGTCAAACCCAAATATAGAGGATTCTGTAGACTGGAGAGAAAGAAATATGGGAAATGAACAACTGATAACTTCATCAAAGGCATGCCACTCACCAGTAATAGCTAAATGTGTTCTTTCAGGTTTGAGGGACATGAACTATTAACAGAGATAGTAATAGTTCAATACCATTTCTTTGTCACCTGAATTAGATAAATAAAACGAGCCTTAGCTGTTCTTAAACACTAATGCACCAATAATAAAAGAAAGACTTATGATTCCCAGAGTAGCAACTATACATTAGGAAATCAAAGTTACCATATGCAGCACCATAAGAAGACTTATATACACAATGGGAATGAAATATAACCTGGTGATCCACACAGAGCAGAATTTCATAAACTACCAGCCAATCCCAGCCACTTTCATGTTTTCTCTTTTGAAATAAAAGAGAAGTCAAAGATTTCAATTTTTGAAGTGTTACTTTAACAGAGACCTACTGAAGGAGTAATACACATAGGCATGTGGAAGGGGCTATCTGTGATATCTCAAAGGGATGATTTATATTCTCTCTTTCCTCCTTTTAGAGAAGTGAGGGCACCTAAAAGACCATGTGTGCAGTCCTCCTCATGAAGTATTATTAGAACATTTGCTGGCAAGGGGTCACTGGAGGGACCCCACTCTTTAAACAGATGCACACCTTGAATTATCCTAAAGAGATCAATATCTATCTAAATAGGGAAAGTCCAAAAAGTCAATCTAGTACACTTTCATAAAATTTCACAACTCTTGGACTTAACCTAAAAGCCAACCAGCTGTCAAAGTAACCACGATAAGGCTAGGTACAGGTTACTTGCCCTACTTCAAAATCACTTAATTTCAATTCTCTCATTATTTTTATGTGCATGCACCTTGATCTCTTCTGGCTTCTTAGCTATATTCAATCTTTTTCAGGATTTTCTACAGGGAACCTTCAAATCAAACAGGTTTATACTACTAAAAACATACAGAAAGATGATTCTTACTCAGTTCTGTGTTTATGTTCTGTGGAAGACCAGAGAAAAAGAATGTTTCCTTCTCATGGCCTGGTGTGAATGTAAGGTTTCTACAAGGTGTTAGGCTGACTGCAATGAAATGAAAACTCTACTGTATATCAATGAGTTGATGATGTATTTATAGAACATGAACCACAGGAGAGCTATACTGAGCACTTTCAATAAACCTCAATTAAAGTAATCAATATTGCTAAAAGAATCTTTAAAAGCACCTCTGACAGAAAACTTCTTTGAGATTAGTTTTAAACACCGAGATAGAAAGAATACTTCAAGGTGTAATGGGAAGTACATTTCAGTGTATAAGTCCTAATGCTCAGGAACTCAAGATTATGGTTTAAATGAATGACAGCCTGATAAATTCTTGAATAAAAGGTATTTTTGCCTTTTATACTTAAGAAAACAAACATGAGCAGTATCCTCTATAAGAACTTTAACACCTTTAACACCCTTTATGCTAAACCCCTTTGAACATTTTTATTCATGTTTTTCCTAAAATGTTACATTTTTCTTTTCCTTCCTCTCTGATAATTTAAATATTACCTATCAGGATCCACTTGAAGTTCCACTTCTACAAAATCCTTTTCTTTATGCCCCAGTATTATGACTATCTGCACAACAAATACAGTTATTGATTACAGATTCTTAGAGTAGTTGCCAGTTATTTCTTGTCAGCTCCAAAGCTGAAAAGTAAACTCCCTAAACGCAAGCTTCATACTCTACTCTGCTTTACAGTCCCTCATATTAATAAGCAGGGCACTAATCAGTTCATGACAACTTTGTTCAAAATGCAAATATTGCCAGAAGAGTTGCAACATAGGTAAGCTTTCAAAGCTCATAATCTAATTAGTAGCTTAGTTAGCAAGGTATGACCACTATCAGATGAGACCTGGAAGGATTCAGTAGGTTTACAAAAAGAGGTGCTTTAGAGGGAGTAACAAGAGATAAAAACAAATCACAATTTTGCCTAAGACTGGCCCTGCAAACACTTGGATGTGGGTAGCAAAGTTCTTTTTGAAATATACAACAACACTCAAACAATCTTGACAAAAGGGAGACCCTGGGAATACTCTGGTACTGTTCACTTGTCAGGTGTCCAAACCAGCTAATACAATTAAGAGAACTATTATTTGTTGAGCCAAAGCCACACTATGTCTATCGACTAGTATAGGTGGCTAAGTTTTATTTATTCATTCATTTAACATTTAACAAATGTTTAGTGCATATCTAAAATGTGTGTTAACATTTCTGAGGGCTGAAGGATTCTATTGTGAACAAAAGAAATTTGGACCTTAACTTTAGAAGGCCCTGACTCTTGACAGAAAGAGACATTAATCAAATAATGGCATTAATATTCAACTAACAATTAAAAAAAACTTCCATAATAAAGAAAAATAATGAGCCCTAAGGATATTGGTAGAGAGAGCCAATTTAATATCAGAGGAAGTAACACGGGCAGAAGAGTGTTGTGGCAGAGGAAACAGCATGTGCCAAGGTCATGAGGTGGCAGGAAACATGAAGCTTTCCAAGAATCAAAGAAAAACACTTCTCAAAGAGTTGTATGAATGCAAGACTGAGAGTCCTTCAACACTTGGACAGCAATTCCTAAGCTTGGCATTTAGGCTTTTGCAATCGTTTGAGTAAAAGGACCCAGAGGACTCAGGTCTCTGCTGTGGGCCAGAGAAGTCTCTCATCCCCACTGCCTTTCCTTTCAGGCTGGGTTTGTACCCACGTGGGCAGTAATTTGCAAGACCCCCGACTCCAACAAAACTTTGAGTGACTTCCAAAGTCATTGAGAGTTTAATGCTGGGTAGAAAAAGTCATAGAAACTTCAGGCTGAGAGAATATTAAAGAGGCCTGAAATGCTTGCAAGGACTGGTCTCTGTCAGAGATGGTCTTATAGCAAAGGTGATCTCTTTTTATTAAATATTCTATTCTCCCAGAGCTAGCCCCAAGGAGAAGAGAAAGGTGAGCAAGTTGAGTGGATGGCTCTGGAATCTGAGCTGGGATCCTGTTAATATGGGAACTTCCTGATCTGCAATGCTTCAGTTAGAGTCATCAGTTAAGCTTGCTTCTTCTCCATTGGCTGACTGCCTGGCAATGAGGCTCCTATTTCATAATACACGTCATTGTTAGTTTCCTTAAGGACCCAAAGGTTTGATTTGCTTTACTGATGAGGAAAAAAAAAAAAAACTATTCTGACTGTTCTTTCACAGAGTAAACAGTACATTTTCAACCATCTTGATTAGGAGATTTTAAAAATCATTTTCATTTTCATTAGATGTATTTTTTGTGTGACTTGGGAGAATGCATAAAGGATCTATGGAAGGAAACAGAATAATGCACTGCTTTTGGAAAATATGCTTATTTGACAGAAAGCCATCCTTGTGATGAAAACTAAGGAAAGAATTCATCCCACCATAGTGTATATTTAGTATACTTTATAAGACTTAATATGCTTGAACTATATAGTATCTGCTTTAACCTCTGATATCTGTGAATCACTTGAACTGATAATTCACATCATACAAGGTTCTAACCCTTTTTAAGGTACCATTTTCCCAATTGCCCTAAAATTCTGCTACCTTCTGAGTAAGCAACTGAGGTCTTTAGAAGTAAGATTACCACAAGCTGTGTGACTTAGAGCAAAAGCTGAATCATGCAGACTTAGAGGAGAAATGCATCTGAAATTGAACATAAAATTAGAGCATTTTAAACTCAGAGGCTTTTGTCATGCTCATTTAATATCTTGTCACCTAATAAGGCTTTTAAAAACTGGAAATGGAATTTAGGGTAGTGGAATTTTAATAGTGATAGAGAAAATAGACTTTAGAAAGCAGGCCATTACTACCTAAAATAATCTCAGAAAGTTAGAAGCTTTGTGTTAAAAATATATTTCAAGAAAAATTGAGTTAGTGTAAAATATACTTATCTGAAACTTCACTGTTTCATCTCGACTTTCCCTTTCTATGCCACAGGTATCACATGAATAACTAATTTTCATTCTTAGGAAATTTCCTATTTTCCAGACTTGAAGTTACAAGAATATAGGCATACTGAAACTTATTTCCACATCTGGATTTTTCTTTTTTAGCTCTCATTAAGAACTCACTGGTAATCTGAGGGTCACTTGAGTAACACATAGATCTCATTGCAAAGATTTCATGTTAGTCCTAGATCTTCTGTCCCTTGATGGCTGCTGCTCATGAACCACTTCTATATTATAGTTATTTTGCTGCTTTTAAAAAAGCAAAATTACATTGGTGGGAAGTTCCTAAGGTTCATGATTCTTTTGTATGCACATATTATCTGGTTTAAACATCAGTGCCATCCAGCTTCTGTAACAGCTGGTGAGCTATGCCCTTAGTTTTACAAACACAATTCTTTCATTCTAGACATTTGAAATTTCCCGGGGTAAAACTCCCTCACCTGTAGTCATTATCAATAATTAAGAGTGACCTTACTAATCGTCCCATGAATGTTGAGATCCATGTTTTCCTTTAATTATCTATTGTTATTGTTCATTGTTCAACTATAATTGCATCAATTTCCCCAAAGCACACTATGTACCATAGTCAAATTGTCTACCCATATAAAAGTGGTAATCAGACCTATATGTGGTATTAAAGTTCCATTACTGTTATTCTACTACAGAGGTGAATCCTATTGCCCCTGTAAGCTCTTAGCTTTATCAAAATTATCCCAAACAGACTCCAAAAAAAACTATGCTATGACTCCTATCCTATGTAAGTGTCCCAAGAGGCAAACCCTAAGAGGGATTCCCTTCAGTGAAGCAAGTGGTATAATATCTAAAGTACTTATGAAGCTGTTTCCATAATGCTGTTAAAATGATTGCACTAGAAATCTTACTTGTCCTAATGTAGAGATGATTCCATTACATTTCAGGAAGGCTTGAGGTTTTTGCAAATTTCTGGAACTAAAGGAATAACATACAATTTAAAGAAGTATTCTTTCTGCACAGTGCACAAACTATTGCACTGTTTTGAATCCTCCTGTTGTCTTCTCTGGTGGATAGCACTGTACTTTTTGCCTAAAATATGAAGAGCCCTTCCCCTTCCTCATGAACCCATTCTCTAGTCATAGAAGTACCACAGAATGCTGTAGAACAGAGGGCAACCGATTTCACACCCCTCCACCCCAAACAACACACGCTCTTAACCAGCGCCTCAAACACACAGCTCTCTGCTAAAGCGCATCCTGCCTCTGCTGGATGGAGCTTTCACAGACCGAAGCCTAAAGGAAGGGGCAATGTGCCTGCTATAGCTTCTCCACCTCCACTCCCTGCTCAGCACAAGAATTCTTCAAGAGGCACATGTGGAGTCCAGGACAGTAGTACATACCCTCCCTGCATCCCAACTCCAGGACCCTTTCTGTTTGCACAACCAATCCCAATTCAAAAACAGGGGAACAACAGTAAGAAAGAAAAGGGCAGCATTCTCTTTTCCAGAGGTGGATGATAGGCAAGTATCCCTGTGTTTTTACCTGTCACTTCCCATGCGGAGAATCCAGATGTAAAGTGTCACACATGCGTGCGCCTTTTCTTAGAGAAATTGTTGACTAGCCCACTTCACAAAAACCAAAAAGTGTATATCCTGTTCAAAGAAATATAATCTACCCTTTTAAAAATGGAAACCTGTGATTGCTGGAAGAATATCTTCTGCTAGCCTCGCTGGGTAGTTTGTACTTGAAGTAAAACCGTCACCACCCACTCCCCATTCACGCCGAGATTTAAAAAGGCAGGCGAACTGAAAGGAACCACGAGCCAGTCCGTCCCTATCAGAAAACAGCCATAAGAGCAGATCACGCTGGGGAAGGGCTCAACAACTCGGAGGAGAGATATGGAGCCATTTTTCACTAGGTTCACAAGAAAATGTCAGCTCACAGCTGTAGTGCACTGCTAGAGCGAATCTTAATTTGGTCAAAGGGGACCCAGCCAGTCACCCTCACAGAACATTTCCTTAAAGAGTCCATTACAAATCTGATTCCTTCTGCTCTGAGCATCTTCTTGATAAATTCTTTGGGAATTGCATGGCACGATCTGCATCCTATTCAAAACTAAATGCCTTCCCCCATTTCCTCTTAAAATCATGTGAATCAGATACTTCTAAGTGAACAGTCAAAAGAAAAGAAAGAAAGAAAAAATCACCTCTCCCCACTCCCCACCCTCCTCCGGCTTCTCGGCTAATACCTCTGGGCAGTTTACTTCCGAATAGAGCAGATTTTTGACCAGTGCACAATGACAAATTGGCATACAAGTCTGCTATTACAGAAAGCACAGGCAATGCTTTCTTTGTAAAAACACAGGAAAATACACATGCTGGAACAAAAGACACTCTATCTACATGGCAAGAAACTAGAGAAATTATGTGTGTGTTTTACACACATCCGTTCCCACTTATAAAAAAATGGCTTTGTACCTATTTTAATTATGACATATAGTATTCTTTCCTTAAAACCTGGTCCCAATAAAATTAATTTTTAAGCTTTGACTCCAAGGGGAGGTAAAACACACTCTGCTGGACGAATACCTGGTGTGTGCCTTTGTTGGTAAGGTGCCATTTCAAACTTATTATATTTGAACTCAATTATGTGGGAAATTGAGATAAGGCAAATGCCGTCAGATATCTCTCAATTATTCTGACATTACAAGAAATGCCAAGTCAGCAGATATTTGCTGTTTACATCTCACAATAACCTAATCATGCATTTGCAGCCTTCTGGAGCAAAATGCTAACTAGTCTCAAACAGCCACCTGACAATCTAGGGCTGAAACATACATTCTGACTCAGAAGGAGAGAGACATCATGATGGCTCTCCACTGGCTGTATTAAACAAAAGCTCGGCGAGCAAACGAGAGAGGCATTTGGTAAATGAAGTGAGAGTCAAATCAAGTTTCGGTTCACATCTGGTGGAATATGACACTGCCTACCCAGGGGTTGGGGAGCAGAAGGGTTTGGAGGTTATAAATAGAAAACACACACAGACACACAGACAGATATTTAAGCAGACCCGGGTCAGTTTCAGCTTACTAACCTAGAGCTCTGTTCAGAGGAAGCAGAGAAGCCGCACGTCCTCTCCCACCTTTCCATGGTCCACATCAGTGTCTTCTCAAACCACCTGTACTGATCCAACCCATTCTCAGATAATAGGAGTGTCTTGATAGAAGTAGTCTCAGCTGAGCTTTGATTTTTTTTTTCAGCCTGGGTGTCTAGAATTTTCCTCTTTAAGCCAGACACAGCAACACAAAACTGCCGCTGAGGTCTTTTGTTTTCCCCTCCTCTCAAAGATGAAGCATGCAGCACTTCTCTCTCTCCCTCTCTCTCTCTCTCTCTCTCTCTCTCTTTCTCTCCCTTCCTCTCCCTCTCTCTTGCTCCCTCTGCCCTCTCTGGCTAACGCTCTCTCCCTCTGTTTCTCTTTCCCCAACCCCCACCGGCAACCTCACTAGATTCCCGTTCAGTCGGGGTCATTTACATCTCCCAGCAGGAGAACCCGTGCTCTGTGCGCCTGTCTCTCACTTTTGGGTTTCCTCTGTGAAAGGGAGGGGAGCGGCTCTAGGTGAAGTCAGGTGACCCCTCCGTTAAAAGCCAGTGAGATGGATGGAGTGTGTGAATTTTAATATACACACAGGCACATTAACATTACAAAGCAGAGAGGAAAATCTAGCTTCTAGAGATTAGGCATTTTTGTTTTTGCTTTCATTGTCCCCTTTTAGCAATTAAGAGACGCTAGTATAGTATAATGAAACGTAATTAAACTTTTCAGTGTTAATAACAAGGCTGCATACTTTCAGAATCATCCAACTGAACAATTCTTTTAAACTTGTAAGCATGACACTTTCTTTTTCTTTCAAAGGTCAAAGAATCAGTCATTTTACTGTTTACACACTTTTTCTAATTTGTCTTTTCTTTCTTTGACACCTAGTTTCTTATCTCAAAGGACCATCATAAAAGACAAAAAAATTCTTGTGAAAGGGAAAATAAGTGACAAGGCCAGAGCACAGAGCATGAATAGAAATCAATAGTTTCCTACCGTAGAACTAGATTCAGTAATGAGTAAATTTTTGCTCTTAGGCAAATAACTTTTCCCTTCTCTGTTTCAGTGTCTCTGTCTTAAAATACAAAATAAATATAATGAATGTAGCATCTCCCCTCCCTGTCAATCATGCCAGCCTCACAGAGGAGGATGTCCAGGTAGATTATACCACTCAGGGCACCAATTGAGAAGCAACTGGAAAAACATGTGCTAACTTTGTACAGTGTTGAAGATAAATTTATGGTCTACAGACCTAGATCCTAAAGAGTAAATGTGCTACCACCTTGTTTCCTGCTCCAAAGGAACGATGTCCAGTAGAGAATATTTCTCCTATCTCTATCATGCATTCTGCTCTTAGAAACACTGAAAACAAAAATGAGATCTCCATAAGTATTTTGAGAAGTCTAGATGAAAAGTACTTTATAAAGCAAAAATGACAAGTGACTAGAAGAAGGATCAATAAGTTTGACAAGAAAAAGAATCTCTTATTTGGCCTTTGGTGGCCCATGCATGGACTCTTAATTTCAAGAGCATGGTGATACTGATGCCTCAGCAAAAGAGGAAAAGCAGGGGAGAGATGGCACAGACTCACATTAACCCTGCCTCAAAAGATAACATTTCAAACTCTTAAACAAACACCTCTCATTCTCTGGAGAGTTATGTCAGGGGAGTGCTGCAACTGCTGGGACTGACATATACCCTGTCCTCTCCACAGACACCACTCAGGGGTAGATGTGGTAACAGCTATTCACTTTTCTTGCGTGTTTTGCATTTTAAAAGCTTTACCTTGCATGGAAAAGACTCTATTCAAGCTTTTAAAATAAATTATATGCTAACTGGCTGCAAACTTAACTTTGTGTTACCAAAGTTGGCACCAAAACATTGGACAATAAAAAATCTTCCCTCAGAAAAGCAAGTTGGCTTAGGTGAATTTAGGAAGACCTAAAGTTTGTAGGGTGGAAAACCTCAAGTATTTCATTTTACAGTCTTTTATAACCAAACTAAGTGTTCTTTTATTTTTATTGTTCCCTTTTTGCAATGGGCATCATTATTTTGCATCTACCCAGTTTTTTTCCTCCACCTTATCCTCTAGCCTTTCTCCTTTTGGCCTTGGCATTAAGGAAATTTCCTTAAAAGTACAAAATGTTGACAATGAGAGAAAGTGGAATTATGTCAGGTAATATCTAGCCTTTAACCGAAACTCTAGTGTATGGCAACTTTGAAGCTCCGGGGTATGCTAACAAAGAGGTATGATGAACGTGGAATCTAGACTGCATTTTTTTGTTGTTGTTATTAAAATTGAAGGATCTTGATTTAAAGAGACTTATTAAAGCTTACCAATGGGAAGTCAATGAAACAACCGCAAAAAAAGATGAAATAAATTAGCAAAAATGTTATGGCAACTAACCCCAGCCATCTTTCTAAAATGCTTTCCATTCCTCTAGGAACAAACAGAAGTACTGACAGTGTGGAATAAATCTTTACTCATGCATCCATTTATTCAACCAATGTTTATTGAGCACTTCCTTTGTGATAAGCACTATTCTAAGCACTGAGAGGGTACAAGATAAATAAAAGAGTCTCGGCCTTTGCAGAAACTGAAAATATGTACTGGCTGACATACAACCAATGTTAGTGCAAAATGTTACAGAAGGTTAGAAAAGAGGAAAAATTCCCCTTAGTGGGGTGCAGGCTAGTTACAATAGAATAGGTGACATTTGAACTGAGCCTTTTAAAATGTGTCAGTTTTCTAGGTAAGAAAGCAAAGGCAGAGGGATTTCAGGCCAAGAGACACAAAAAGCACCAACAAACAGAGAGCTCTGTGCATGGGGTCATGGTTAGACGCCAGGGTGCTTGGGGGAGGGTGGCTTGAAAGGTAAATAGGAACAGGCTGTGAATGATCTTGAAATCTCTGCCCAAGAATGTGTGCTTCACCTGAGATGCAACGGCAAGTTATTTAAGGTTCTTTGGCTAGTAAACTGTTTTATAAAGATTATTTTGGCAGCAGTGCTAGGGGTGGATGATAGCAGTGTTTCCCAGACTTTCCCAATGATAAGAATCACCTGCAACTGATAGTAAACACATAGATTCCCGGGTTCCACGCCAAATCTAGAGGAGAAGGCCAGGAATCCCTATTTTTAACTAACGTCCCAGGTGAGAAGACATACACATATTTATACAGAGAGTTAATTAACCCGGGATTGTTATTAACCCAAATGAAAGACTTCTGCTTTTTTCACACTTAAATAAGAGATTTTTTATATAAAGGTTAAAACAGTTATCAGAATCAAATGTGATGAATGTGCTTATTTTGCACCATGTAATATAAAAGTATATACATAGTTTTTGTAATCTCATTCCTATTTTTATCTTATGTGAAACTGTCCTGTCAGCTGAACTTATTTATCATCTCTCCTCATATCAGGGTCTTTCTCATGTCTGCACCTTTGATTGCTCTTTCTCCCTTTTCTTTCTCTTAGCTCCACTTTGTCTGGCTTTCAAGGACTCCCTGCTAACAACATGCAGGGGGACCCACCCCTTTTAGCATAGTTCACATGCAAGGTATAATGCTGTTACAACAGCAGCACCAGGAATAACAATACTAATTTAAAACTCTTACATTAGTGCTAAGGGATTTAGGTTCTTTAATTCTCAGAATAACTGTGAGGTACTATTACCACTACTCACCCATGAGGAAAGTGAAGTCTGGAGATATTAAATAATTCACCAAAGGTCAGAAAACTAATAAATGGAAGTTTGTGGATTAGGAACCAAGCAAGTCAGTCTGTGCTACATGATTAATATCATATAGCATCTTATTCCCTGAGCATCTGGAACCCAAAATAGAGCAGTTGGTTATATCAGCAGATAATACTGTTACTGTTTTGATTTCTGCTCTTTTGCATATTGGCTAAAGGCTCAATTTCAGGAGTTGGACTCTGTCTCTGGGCTTAACGGCTTTCTCTGCCACTCCCAAGCTGTGTGACCAAAGGCAAGTCATTTTATCTCTCTGTGCCTCGGGTTCCTGACATTTCTCATAGTTTCATCTTGAGGCTTAAATGAGAATTCACCTTAGGTATTTAATATAATGTCTGGAACTATTAGATACTCACTAAATGTTAATTTTTTATCATCATTATTGATGTTATTAATAAGTGAGAAGTAAATTTTCTGTATATCCCCATATGAGTTTCCATCTCATCTGGAGATATTTAAGGGTAAAAAAGCACCACTGACTGTGTATTATTAAATGTAGTTTAGGTAGCTTTCATTCTACTGCACAGAGCTACAATTGCACCAACTACTACTTAACTAATGATGAACTACATACATGGCTTTATTATTATATCTTGTAATGTATGGTCTCTTGAGACATTTGTGATGGCTCCCTGGCAGGCAGAGAGTAGAAATTACACAATTTTTAAAAAGCCAGCACTTAAATTTTACCAATAAACTAAGTATTAATTCTTCCTAAAAGGCAATTATACCTGCTTTATGTAAAAACTACTGTCTTTTTTTCTAAATAAACATTTCCGTGGAATGCTCCCTTACATTCAGAAATATGTTTAGTAGCAAACTAAATTTCTTTAAAGTATGCAGTGTACCTTTCAGTTAAGTGCATGTTTAGTGTAAATATGGTATTATGCTTCTATGAAATCAAAATAAAATAAATAGATCTTATCTGACAGTGGGAAAAATTCTGCAGGAGAATTATGGTTATCACATTTTGCAAACTATAAACAAACATAACCTCAAGAAAATTCTCTTCTTTTTTCAATTATATAAAGTTTTGCTTCTAACAGGAAAAGATCCTATTTTTGAAGGTTTGTATGAGTGTAGACTAAATGATCGATGTATTACTCTGTTTACCACTGGGTGTGCATGTAGATTACTTTTGGGTTGGCAGGTATAGTCAATGTCTGCAGAGCCAGAATCTCTGGGAACTTTCTCTCCTTGCCTCATAGACTACATTACAATTTTCATCAAAAACAACTCATCACTTTTTGACTGTTTATGCCAAATTAATGCATTTTCAGTCACTATCAGAAGTATCCCATTCTACTTGAAGATAGTTATATGTATTGCATGCATGCATAATTAAATGTTTGATTATCTCATTCTAAGAGAAGAAAAGTCAAAAGCAGAAAATTCCTGCTTTGAGTTTTTCTTTAGCCTTGACTAACCAGCCAGAGCAGGTGCTTTAAGAATGGCCTTTAAATACAGCGTGGTGTCAAAGATAACAGGGCTTTAGCAACCCTGACTTCATGATTTTCCAGCTGTGTTGTACTAGGCAAGTTACTCATTTGTAAAACAGTGATGATATCTGTTGCACAGAGTTCTCAGGCACTAAATGAAATAATGCATACAAAGTTCTAAGCACAATGCCTGGCACACCATCAATACCATCACCATCATCCACTATCGTCACGTCAATACCATCAAGATTATCACCACCACTGCTGCCATCACCATCACAGTCCTTCTCCTCCTACTCATCATCATCACCAGTACTTTTCATGTACCAGACACTACTCTAAATAAGCAAATAATAAATAGCAGCATCCATATTATGTTATAATATTTTCTTTAATTGGTTTTCAGCTCATGTTATTATATATTCTGAGCCTATTGCCCTGATGTAAAACACACTATCATCTTCCAATAGGCCTTAATGAAAACAAAAGCTTACACTTAAATACCTTTTGGTACATGAAGTGAAAAAGAATGTAACATGCTTTTCCTTTCACTAGTCTTCCCTCTTCATAAACAGTTCTCAGGATCAGACCTTGCACATGGAAGGTCCTACCTAGATTTCTAAGTCCTCTGAAGGTAATTCATTACGCATTAACAATGCACACAAGAATATGCTTCATAACTAAGGAGACCAACACACAAATAAAAGTGAAGTGCTTTCTGTAACAAGTGGGCATAAATAAATTCCATTGTTGACAGCTGTCCTTTTTGGACTGCATTTCTGATCTCATAATGAGTCATTCCACTTCTGACTTCTGAAAACCAGGTTGAATTGTATCTTTCATTTTCTCCAGAGGCTCACACTTTTCCATAATCCTTCATCTACTTTACCTCATGAACCCCACAAGATGGACATAAATGGAGCATATATGGGGACTCCTGCTGCACAAGACCAACTTTGCCTGAAAAACTGAGCCTGGACAAGATTGTGAAGTGAGTGCGATTTGTTGTCCATACCTTCCACCTTCCCTTCTGCCCTTTGAATCACCCAGTGGCACTTTCTCCATTGCCTTCAGAGTCCTTCCTGATTTTAATTCTCATCTCAAAGCAAGCCACAGTTTAGCAGAATGCACTGTTTACTTCTGTATGTGTTACCTAGAGCAGGATACTTTTTATCTCAGTGACTTGTATGGTTTGTACAATGTCTTAAAATGAAAATATTCCTTGGAAGTAGAAACCAAAAATAATTTCTAGAAATTCTAAACCATGGTCTCAAATATGTCTATTTCAATGGGTTAAACTCAACAGAGCATATTTCTTACAAAGCCCAGTTTCAAACCATGAAGGAAAATGAATAGGGTGGGAGCTATATACTCTGACTTTGGAAACTCGCTTTGGAAAAAAGGGCAGTGGATGGGCACTTGGTTTTAATCATAACTCAACCATGAACTGATTGTGCAACGTTGGGCAAGACAGCTTAAGGCCCCTAAGCCTTAACTTCTTCATTCTGTAAAATAGAGTATACAATATCTAAAAGTAAATGCAATCATGGAATTGCTAGCATAGAATCTGGAACATAATAGCTCTCAGGAAATAGGATTTTCCTTTTTGCTCTCCCTAAGTAGTCAGTCACCTATTAAATAGCTCCTTTTTCCCACGGGTCATCTTCCATGGGTCACCTGATCTACTCACATCTCTTTCGTTCACCTGACATTTACATTAGTGTGTTTCAGCAAAGTGGTTTCACTGTTCAAGTAAAATGTGCTTTTGCAGAGGGTCCAAATTTTAGTCAAGTAATCTCTTCTCCCCAAGGCACCAGAGTAACTTTATAAAATCAAAATCAAATTAAACTGGATTGAGAAAGAAGAAAAAAAAGAAACGGAAAGAAAGAAAAGAAGATAGAAGTGAGAGAAGGGAGAGAAGAAACAGTTAACATGATCTACCCAAGGCCAAGAGATGGTACATAGGAGAGAAAAGAGTTCAACTGAACTCTATTAGGATTCATGAAACCTGGCCTTGGATACTCGTTTAATGTCAATGACCTTCTACATGAAATGAAGGTACTGAACTTTTCCCAAGATTGCATCCAGTTCATGGATTTTGGTTTCATGACATTAATAAGTAAAACATTTCTTGAGGATTCTCTAATATGGAACCTAGTTAGTCCTTTGATACTGGGGAGGGTAGGCTCCCACTGACTCAACCCGATTCTTTGTCAGACAGTGCTGCATGCTTTACCTATCTCAGCCCATTTAATTTCTACGGTAGTATATTATCCCCACTCACAGAGGAAGAGTTTTTGGCTCAGTGAGTTTATGTGACTTTCCCGAGGTCAGAGAGGCAAAGGGACAGAGCAGGGATTAACAACACCTTTCAATACAAAGCCACAGGTGCTTTTTACTGCGCCATGCAGCCACCCTCTGGGACACAAACTGGAAATAAATCTACATAGGAATTAAACCTTTACTGAATGACTACAATGATATTTTAGATAAATGTGAAGAATCCTGAAACAGTCATGGAGATTTGAGGAAAAAATACCCTATTATGGCAGTGATATGCTGCTAAATGTTTAACAATTAGCTCTAAAAAAACCAAAAACAAACTAATTTGTAGCATTTGCCAATTTCTGCAGAGTAAATATGTCACCATAGCCAATTTCAAGCTATCAACTTAAAGTCACTGAACTGAAGTGGAGAAGAGATGTGCACGGAGGGCTCTGTCAAGTCAATGCTGCCTGTCTCCAATATATCACTTGTGTGTGTGTGAACCTGAATTTCTATGCCATTTTAATTTTCTTAAAAAAGTTTAAAAATAAAAGGACAAAATATCAGTGCAAATGCTTTTCAAGTAACTATGAGTGCCATGTGTTTCAATTATGTTTTATCAGTTTTCTTTTTTGGCCAGTTATGCAGATCACTAGTCCACCTCTTTAAATTTCAAAATACAACCATCAATAATCCCAGCAAACAAAACAAAACAAAACCGGAAGCTCCTAATCTTGACCTTCTTATTTCTTTCTACATACTAGTTGTTCTTACATCACTTTTGAACGGATACTTTTAAAGATTTCTTATGAGATGTGTGAGGTGTTTAAGGGACCCCCCCCAAGGCAGGGTTCCTCCAGTCAACCAGTAGGTGACAACTGCAGTATCTGTCAGTAGTGTCTCAGAAAAGGGCCATGAGGGAAGCCTGAACAGAAAGAAAGAACAAAACTATCCCATGGCTCTGCATCCTTATTCCTCACCTTAAAGTGCCAGAACTGCTTGAATACATCTGGGATAAAGGCAAGGTGACTGACAAGTTACAGGGAAATTGCATGCATAATTTACATGGCCCTGTGAGCAAGCAGAGGAGTTGTCATTTGTGTAGACTGCCTCACCAATGATATTCAGATAGATTGTTTGAGGAGTAACTTCTGATTGCTGAGACAATTTACTTCACCTTATCCATTTCTTCTGATTGTGAGATATAGAAGTAAGAATACAGTAGAGGGTTAAATGTGAAGAGTATCCTTATGTAAGAAAATTTGCACAAATGGCTGAATTATTGCCTATATAAATGTGCCGAAATTACTCCTCACCTACTAAATAAAAGAAAAAGAAGGATGCTGAAAGCATCACTGCTATTTAGTGGAAAATGAGATCTGAGAATTGAAGAACAATGCCTTTCTAAAAGATTATGATAAAGGGGAGGGAAAAAAATCCTGAAATTTCAAGTGTTATCTACAGCATGATATACTTGTATCTGAGGATAGCCTATGTAGTAAATACGAATGCAATAGAATGTTAAAATAAGAAATGATGTTTTATAATAGAAGAAATAATGCTTTAGGATCAAACTAAAGCAAAGTATGTTAAAAGGCAGAATATCCTAACTATTAGCTTGATAGGCACCAAGAAAGATGGTGGAAAGGAACTGGGTATTGTAGTCTGGAGAATTTTTACTTTGAGATCTTTAAGAACACAATGTAAATATCTTTCTTCAATTGTTATTTTTCTTACTGATAAAGAGTTAAGGTAGAATAACACGTTGGAATTTCTTTCTAAATGATTCTTTAAAATTCCACATTTTCCTACATTTTAGACAACTTCATAAATGATGAAAATAATGAAAATAAAATAAAAGCCTGATTCAGATTTTTCAAAATTTGACAAGGTTTCTAAATTTTAGATTGTCAACTTCAGAAACAGAATTTTTATCTAATGAAGTTAAAAACAGCACAAGTTGAGTCAAAGCTAAAGCTCTTCAAATTCAAGAAACATATTAGTAGGGTGATAACTTCTAATAGGACAGCAGGATAGGAGCAGAGAAGAAGGATTCATTGTAAGTTCCTTCGGTAGAACGAACAGGTCTTAGTAAGCAAGTGGATGCGTGGTCATGTGCAAGGATAATTTAAGAGTGATCAATTACAATAACTATAGCGATTTAAACATATACCTGAACAAAGATTGGAGTATCTCTTAAAAACAAAGCAAAATTTTGATGCTAAAATAAAATCGAAAGGGTGTCCTCAAGTGGCCAGCAGAGGAAAAAGAATGTTTTCCAGAATGATTCATCACATAAAGCCATGTCTGCTTTATTTTTGGAGGATGTTGATTTGACGTGGAGATGGTTAGATGTGTCCCTCTGAAAGTGTATGTGTGTTCACAAGATGTGCAAGAGCATCATTATAGTTGTCCCTTGATTTAGAGTGCTATTTTGAAAACAGTACTTTTTAAACTGGTTTCCAGTGTTTTTGGAAGGAAGTTCTACTGTATAGGAGCTCTGGAGCTTTGCCCCCTATAGATTTTCTCCATTGGAATTAAATAAAATTTAATTGAATTACAGTGGGTGAATCTATGGTGTCAATTGCTGGCTCTCAGGTCAAGGAACTCTCCTTCCTCAGGCACCCATGCCTACTAGTGCTGAGTCTAGGGCCCGGGTCTTTAGAGAGCAGTACTGTACCAATGAACATCTGTGTGCATTAACAAATAGTAAAATAACTACTGTAGTGAAACCACATTTAATTTTAGGAATTGCAGAAAAATCCAACATATTTCTATTTTAGCACACAGGATGTGGCCTACTTCTTTAAAATGTCAAGCACTGAGACACAGATTTTATTTAAAGAACATGGAAATATTCCTTTCCTTCTTTGATTGACTCAAGGACATAGTCCTTTCTCATCAGGGAAAAGATAAATTGACACTGTTTTCTGAATGGTCATACTAAAAACATCGACATAGTGTATCAGGGAGCAATCAAAGGCATTATCTCATTTGACCATTATAACCATTCAATCAGATAGCTAAGGCAAGTAAGATAGTTTTTCAGATAAGACACATGAAGCTTACAAAGGTTAAGTGTGTGGTTTTTTTCCCTGTAATTTTTTAAACTATTAAATAATGAAATAGCTAAGAACTATTTTCTGCATCACTCTAAAAGTTCTAGCTAGGCATGTATGGTGCCTGAGTAAAGATAAGCAGGTCTTTTCTTCCTGCATATATGTAAAGTTAAGGGGGGAAAAGTATATCTATAACCCTTTACTTACATTTATATCTATATGTTTATGAATGTAAAATGCACATAAAAATTCACACTAACCTATGAAATAATAAAATTCTCACCCTTGAGTTTTGTTACAACATAAATTTTGAAGCTATCATTTAACTCCAGAAAACCAAACAAAACGACACTGAAATATTTCGAAATGAGATAAAAATCTGTAAGAGTTCAAAAAATCTACATGAGAGGAATGTTTTTTAATTTTGATCTGCCCCCAGTTAGTTTCTTTAAAAGTTGATTAGGTTTATGCAAGTCTGAATCTGCAAACAAAATGGAGATTGAATACTTTTACTTTAGAAACCATTTTTATTGGTTGCACAAGATTGTGCAAAGTTGTGTAAGTGTTCTATTTTTTAATTTCTACAAATTAGAAAAAGTCCTAAGAGGTATTAATGAGAAGAAATCACAGAGTTTTAAAAAAAATATTGAATTGAAAAGCTGTAAACAAAAGCTTTGCACAATGAGTTGTCCATTTTGCCATCATGTCAAAAATACTGCCTTTGATTCCACTCATTTTTCCTCTCGGGGTATGTATATAACATTTTTGTTTGTACTCTGTTATTTGTTTTCTTTTTTGGGATTTAAAACTATGTCATTTACTCACATAATTGCTCCTCTCATGACCATATCTTTTTTCCTTGCTTTGGAGAAAGTCATGCTATTTATTTCTCCTTTTTCCTGTCCCATAGGTGAGTCACCTAACTTCTGAGCTAAGTGTCCATATCTATACAGTGAAAAATTGGACAAGCTATTCTTTACGATCTCTTCCAATTTTAAAACTTTATGCAGTTTTAGAGAGAAACTGAAAGGTCATACAATATGGTCTAACACCAGAGGACAAGGATGAGGAGAGTTTCTTTTCAACTCTCTGCACATTACGTCTGGACAACTTCCCTGGTTGATACTTCATACCCCCAGATACCTATACACTGAGAATGTGAGACAGAGAGAGACAGAGAAATGGTGAAGCAGAGAGATAGCAAGGCAGGTGGAGAGAGACAGAGAAGGATCTAATGGACATATATGGATTGCATGTATATTAGAGGTGGTAGTTAAGTGTTATTACCCCTGAAAACTCCCCACCAGTCTCTTCCCTTTCTGTTAAAAGCAGCTCTATACTTCCAGGACTCTGGAAAAAACTTTGGTATCATCCTTGCCCACTCTCTGTCTTCCACTCCACAGCAAATCTGTCAGCAAATCCTATCAGCTATACCTTCAAAATAGATTCAGAATCTAACCCTTTTTCCCCACAGCCATTACCAACAAGCCACTCTCATGCCAGATCTGGATGATAGCAGTAGCCTAACTAGTCCCTTCATTTCTGCTCTCTTCCTAGCCAGGTTGTTAACCTTGTTAAAATATAAATCAGATCCTGTAAGTGCTTTTTAACCTCAAAGACTGTATCACTCAGTAAAATCCCATGTCATAATATGATTTATTTATTATTTTATTATTTTTCCTTTTATTGTTTGGATATAGTCATGACATTCCTTGAAGTATCCTCATAGGATGTCATTCTCCTGATTAAAGCCCTTCCCATTGCAGTTGACATAAAATCCAATGCCTTTCTCAGAGGCCATGTACAGTATGGTTTGTCTTCCTTTGTAGCCCTATGGGAGACTCCCTCCTCCTCTTGGGCCACTGTCCAAATCTCACTGGCTTTCCCTCAGTTCCTCCTGGCATCCTGTCTAGGGTAGGTTCTCCACTGGTCCTCCAACTCAGCCCTTTGTTGATTTCCTCCCTAGCACTGGTAACAGTTTACTTTTATATATTTTATTCATTTGTGTGCTTCCACTCACTATATCATAAGCTCCTAAAGGATTAAAATCTCTTATTTGTCTACTATTCTTTTCCTGAGACTTAGATAGTATAAAAACCTAGGATATAATGTTTATGAGGAACATTAATTGAGCTACCTAAGTCTCACAAACATATATTTGATTTATTCTTTGTTCATTTCAGGGAAACAGCTTAAGAAATCTTTCAATTTTGGTTAATAACAAAATCCATTAAGTTTGACTTCAGTTATCTAAATAGGCAATAATTTCCTCAACTGGTACATGCTTTCCCAGCAAAGATTTAAAATCCATGGAAGATGACTGATATTGACTGCTATCATTACTTCATTACCCATCAGGCATTTCGCATATTCTACTAGGTCTAAACAGTGATGATTTCTAGCCTTTTTTTGGTTAGCACATAAAATCTATCTGTGGTCCTTTACAAATATCAAAAAATGGGAGTGGTGGTCATATACAAGAATCATTTTTTATTAAAATTTTTAATAAGTAGGTCCCATAAGAGAGGCAGAAATAGATACCCAAGCTTTCTACCAATCAGAAACATGGAAATATATACAATTGTTGTAGTATCACATCCTTGGGATTATAAAGAGAATTACTGAGAATGGTATATAAAACTTTTGCATAATTATCACATAGGAAATGTTATTTGTCTACCCCATATTTCCAGTTTCCAGCCTTAAAATACTGTGAAAATGAATTACAAATTATATAATGTATTTCTACTACTTTATATTAACAACACCTTATACAATTATCTACAGCTATGCTTTTTAATAGTAGGTGACCTTTACTACAGTAGCACAACTACAGAACTTCATCAAAGGAGAGCAGAAGAAGCAAGGAGCCCCAGACTAGAAACAAGTGTGGGAAGAGTGTTGTGGTTACAGAGGGTTGGAAGGAGCATACTCTACACCCTCAACCCATCAATTTGAACTCTATGTAATCAATCATTCCATTAACTACATATTTAGATTTTCTTCTGAAGTTTTTGATGGTTTGCTTATTTTTTATATTTCTCATACACACTGTATAAATAACCAGAACCACAAATATTGATGTTCTACTGTGGATTGCACAAATGGAAATGGTTAACTGAAAAAAAGAAGTAATTCATATAGATTGAAAGAGCAATAAAAAAAATACACCAGCCCAATACAACAACCCTGTAGTTCTGTAGGTGTGAACAACAAAACAGTCTAAATGAGAGTATTATAGACATGCAGTGTGCTGTTTATACTTTCTCAGGAAATATGCCTGAGTTAGAATTTACACTTCAAATCAGATTGTAAAATAATATTGTGATGTTAGTATGTCAGATCCCCAATATAACTGGTTCCCTGCCTTTCAGTACATGAGACATTTCCCAGTTCCCTTTGAATTTAAGTGTATCCATGTGATTTGCTTTGGCCAAATTCTCAAGAACGGAAGTGACACATCGGGCAGTTTTAATAGCTGGTGTGCAATTTGTACATCCTCTCTTTTTCCCTTTGCAACTGTGTCCAAGAAAGATCCAGCTGGTGGCAGCTCTATCAACCTGCATCCCAGAGTGGAATATAAAGGAGAGCCCCCACCTGACTTTTGATAGACATGCACTATTTTAAAACAATGGTTTTCAACCAGGGGCAATCATGCCCCTGCCTCCAAAGAACATGTGGCAATGTCTGGAAACTTTTGGTTGCCACAACTTACAAGGGGTATGTGTTAATGGCATTTAGTGGATAGAGGACAGCAATGATGCAAAACATCCTACAATGCACAGAACAACCTCCCACAACAAAGAGTCACCGAACCCAAAATGTGAATAGTGCCAAGTGAGAAATCCTACTGTAAAATCATGGTGATAAAAGGATTTTTGTTACTACAGCATAATCCAGGCTATCCTGACTGAGAGATGGTTCAATATTTGGAAATCTATTATTATAATTTTACCATAATGATAGGGCTAAGCAGAAAAAATGTTACCATCTCAATAGGTTTAGGAAATTTATCTGATGAAAATACAATATTCATTTGTAAAGAAAAAAGAAAAAACTATTTTTGTAATATCAATTTGAATATCACAAAAACATATTTCTCAAAAGCCAAAATTAGATTAATATTGAGTCAGTAGAATGAGCCCATAAGGTTAAAAACTAGAAATAGCAGACAATGGTCCCTGACTTAAGATGATTTGACTTCTGATTTTTGGCTTTACAATGGTGCAAAAGCAATACCCACTCAGCAAAAGTATACTTTAAATTTTGAATTGTGATCTTTCCCCTGGCTAGAGATAGGCAGCAGTGAGCCATGAGAGTGAGCAGTGAGATAGGCTCCCAGTTAGCCAGGCAATCACAAGGATAAACAGCCAATACGCTACAACCATCCTGTACCTGTACAACCATTCTGTTTTTCACTTTCAAGACAGTATTAAAAAAAAAAAACTACATGAGATACTCAACACTTTATTATAAAACAGGCTTTGTGTTAGATGTTTTTGCTCAACTATAGGTTAATGTTTTTGCTCAACTATAGGTTAATGTAAGTGTTCTGAGCATGTTTAAGGTAGGCTAGGCTCAGCTATGATGCCTGGTAGGATAAATATATTAAGTGCATTTTTGACTTTCAGTAATTTGAACTTACAATGAGTTTATTGGGACATAACCCCATTGTAAGTCAAGGAAGATCTGCAGTTGTTCAGTTGGTAATGGTATACAACATATATTTTTTGCTTCAGGAAATACATGCTCATATCCATTAATAAAATCAATAAATATCCTTGGATTATCCTGCCTCATGCAAGAGTTTGGATTAGATGTGTTTTATCTTCTCTCTGTAGTTTTAAATTTAGGCTTTTTGAAAAGTGAATTTACTACAATGGCTGTGTCCTGTATTATAACTAGATGCTACTCGTAATTGAAAAACACAAGATACTGGATAATATAATATTCTGAAATGTGGGTGGCTTCTAGCTTATAGCTTGTGACCTATACATTTTACAACCTTTCTCATACTGATAGTTCCCCCTTGGTAATAATCAAAACTTGAAATTACAACGGGCTAAGAAACAAGCGAGGATACACACACTGCTAATTCCACTGGCAACAGTACTCGGCTAATGCTGTGGTGATGACTCAGCTGAGTTTGTTGGGGGTTGTATTCTAAGAATTCCATTTATTCTCAGGAGCTCAGCAATGAAGCTCTTATTGAAATAAAAGAGCAAAAAGAGCAAGAGATACTTAAAGAACAGGAATTGCCATGGAAACTGCCCTTCCCCCCATAATTTACCATTTAAAGATTTTTGTGGTCATAAAATTGTCAGTGGACATTTTTGAGACCGGTAACACAAATTTTGGAAGTAATTCAAATGTCCTTGGAAAAATGAAAAATATTTCTGTTTGCCACAGAGAGATTTACCAGGTAGGATGATGATCTGTCTTCAATCTAAATTTTAATAATCTTGTTTTAAGAAGCCTTTACTAAGTCCAGTTCATGCAAAAAAAAAAAAAAAATCCCCCTAAAAGAATATTTGGGTCTTGATTTTTAAGATAATTTGGTTTTACATACTTAAGAAATTATAAGCATCATATATCTGTATTTATTTCCTTTAATCATCATTTTTGTATTTCATGGAAAAAATATGTTTTATGAAAACTGAACTCTTATTTATGACACAAACTATTGGAAATAAAAGGTTGCCTTATCTTGGCTATGCACATAACCAGGGTTTAGGAGCATTCTGAGTCAAAGTTGAGGTCTATCTGTATCATAGAACAATAAAAAGCAACCTATCTTGGACAATGACCAATTTAATGATTTTTTTTCTTTTAGCATATTATGAACAAAGTCTAGAAATTCTGTATTCCACAGAGGGGATCAATAGGAAACTTGGAATTCAGCTTCAGGAATTGTGATCCTCTCATCTCAGGTGTAAAAACAGAGAATGGAATGTTTTATTTCTGTAATTTCTAGTGCTTTGTTATTTATGTGAATGAATTTTAAAAAGTATCTCTGAAATATTATTTCAGTAATATTTACTTCATAACAATAGAAATAGAAAGCTTCAGAAATGTTAGTCACTTATGAATATAAACTAGTGAGTATTTATTATCAATACACAAGGAAAGGTTCTTAATGTTCAAATGTATTATGGTCACATCCTTGCTATATATCAGTTATGTTTTATCCAAATCAATTGCAAAATTTTAAGGTGACAACAGCCAAACCCAATGGACTGTATATTAATGCTGAAGATGAGGGGAAGGTGGTCAGGCAAAATTAAATCTTCTAGAGAACTAGTCCAGCTTTGCCCAAAAGGAGAGCCCTCCCAAGAGGTGTTCTAAGAGACAGGGTGCATGACAAAGAACTCTGTCATAATTAACAATTTTCAATTGTAAATAAATATTCCAGAGGAACCTAGAGAAAAGCATGCACTATTTTGTAAAAGGACCAGATTCGTACAATGGCAAAAGTGCCTATTTTATTTTTTATTTTTTTAAGGTAAGAGGTAGCTAAAAATTGACTGAAATGTTTAATGATTTGTTTGTTACAATACAATGGACAACAAATGACCAGGGGACAAGCCTTGTTCACCACCTTTGATAATTGCTTAGATTTAGTATTCACATCGCCTGCACTCTGGTTTGGCAATAAACTAATAAATAGTTGTGGAAACTACTGTATGCATTTCTGTGATCACTGATTCATCTTCTGGAGAAAATTACTCTGAAGAGATTTCAATCATCCAATTTTGTATCAACTCAGCATTATAAATGACTAGTCAATTCAGTCAATGAATTGTCTCAAATGGAAAAATTTCATTACAACAAGGTATTATTATCATGTTGACAACAACAAATTTAAGCTAAAAAGAAAACAAAATAGGTTGGTTTATTGAATTTTCATTTCTTTGCAAACAGAAGTAGTGGTCATTTGAGTATATTTGGCTTCTCCTTAGGAAGTTATGGGCCAGAATGGGTCTGATGGGTTGTGTAGTCTTTACTGCTTCTTGTTCTTCTTTCATTTTGTTTCTTTTCTTTATTCATCTCTTTGAGATTAGTCTTTGGACACTTCAGTTTTCATAGTGGATACTGAACAACAAACCACAATCTTTAGGTCATATTCCAGTTGAGAAAGGCCCATGACTTTCTTTGATATTTAGGGACCAGAGTTACTATAGGATAATTCTCGTTCTGAACTGTGCCGAGTGAAACGGGCAGACAGATGTGCAGTGTCCAAGCTGAGCTCACGTTACTCAGTTTTTTCCTCCAACCAGGCAAATCTAACATGCAGTTTGAGCAAAACTACTGGGTGACAAATTTGTAGTATGGCCTAGCAGATGAATTCTGAAGGCCATTGTCCAGCATCTTCTGTCTCCTTATAGTTACTAGCTTGCAAGAAGACTAAGAAACAGGCACAGATAATGCTGTCCGACTGGATTTTCCATGTTTCCTGGATGACTACCACAGTGTCCATCTTAGGTCTCTCTAAGGGGGTTTATGAAATTGCTGAGGCTTAATAATAGCAGTGACTTTTACAGTTTATTCTTTACCTGATCAGAACAGGTCCTTATCTGTCTTTGCCGGTGTCCCTTTATATCTTGTTCATGTTTTGCTGAATATATGCCTCATATACTGTAGCGCTGTGGAAACAGGCGGTGGACAACAATTGGGTTTAGATGTATTTGTTGATAAGAGCTGCGCAAGGGATGTCCAGTGACTGCTCTGCACACTGGCGGAAATATGCATTGTAAATCCAGAAATCCAAAAACCCTGGCTTGGTCTTTTTGAACACCAAATATGGAATCTAATCCTGGAAGCAGGGGTGAGCCCTAAATTCAGAACATAATGTGAACATGAAAACAATTTACTGAAAAATGACTGAAGCTTCCTTTATTAACGAGTATTTTCTACATCACTCTGTATGGCACTGTAAGTAATACATATGGATTGTTAACTGTTTCCTCCTTTCTAAGGACGTGGTGAAAACCCGTCATGTATGAGGCTTAGGAGAGAGATTTGTCACAGTTTGGATTCCCTTCTGTGTGTGCTGCATTACTGTTTTCCATGGGGTCTAATCTTGAGGAAGGATTTTTGCTTCTTATGCCAGGGCACCGATCTTTGCTTTTTCTCTGTCTTAAAATTTAGTCTGAAAGTAGTAGATCTTAAATTCTAGGAAATGCTTTGATCCTATATACTTCAGGTTGCTGATTGAAGCTGTGTGATGCTGCTGTTCTCTGCCTTTCTTACCTGAGTATTTTGGGTTTGAGCTTTTTTTTGCCAATTACTAGCTCCCGGTGGGATCAGCTTTTTCCATAGAATATTTTTCTGAGTATTCAGTCTGTGAAAAATATATGCTACAAAACATCAGCATAGTTATGGAAAGCAGTATTCCTTTTTGGCAGAAAGTGTTTATTTTACTATTTAGAACACTTGAAAATAGATCTTCCATTACATAGAAGTGTGAATGTCTTAATACTTTCTATGTGATTCTATTAAGCTTGCCCCTAGCAGCTTTGTGGTATGATTAATCTTTCTATAATAAATATTTTGAAGGTACCACCACTATTTAATTCATCCAGAATGCATGGATTTAGAAGCTCTATATCCATGGATTCTGATTAAATTCTGCAATACTATTATTTAAAAAAAAAAAAAGGTACTGGATTGGTCAGGGTAACCTAACTTTAATCACAAACAGCCCCAAAATATCAGAAGCATTAGGCAACAAAAGCTTATTTGTCATTCACAGATCAACGTAGGTTGGCATGAGGGGTGAGCTGGGGGTGGGGAGGAGGAACTGTGATCCATGTAGTCGTTTAGGGATTCAGGCCTTCCATCTTATCGTCCCCTTGCCTTCAGGTCCTTGTTGTCCTCTCTATTCAGGTGAAGGTTTAATGAAACAGGCCTGAAAATGGTAATTTTAGCTCATAATGTATTATCTAGAATTGACTTCTCTGTGCCCAAGAAGAAAAGAACATGGATATTACTGATCACTAGCGATCTCTCAGAGAGATGGAATGATTTACTGTCCCCGTTCCATGACAAAAATGAAAAAAATTGTTTTGTCTAGTATACCTTTACTTTTTATCTTACTTTGATCATTTAATTTTCTTTTCACATTTACACATAAAAGTGATAATATAATAAGAATATTTCTCTGTAGCTAATACATGAAAATTATTCTATTGTGTTCTACTTGGTAGGACTTGTCATTTTCCTAATAAGAGTAATGAATTCACACTGAGACACTCATATCTTCTTGCTCATTTTTTTGTGATCAATGACAGGCATTTGCAAAATGTTTATTGGGGTTTCAAGTTTGAACTGAACCAACAAAGGAAACTGAACATACCTAACTGTGAATAGCATGGTTTAATTAAAGGCACTGAACTTAACAGGCATATTTAAGGAAATAAAAATAAACACTGGTATTTTTCTTTCTTGTTCTGGCTTATTCCACTTAGAATTACAATCTCTAGGTCCATCCATGTTGCTGCAAATGGTATTATTTTATTCTTTTTTTATGGCTGAATAGTATTTCATTGTATAAATAGACCAGAACTTCTTTATCCAGTCATCTGTCAATGGACATTTAGGTTGTTTCCATGTCTTGGCTATATTGTATATAGTGCTGCTATGAACATTGGGGTGCATTATCTTTTCAAATTAGAGTTCCTTCCAGATAGATGCCCAGGAGTGAGATTACTAGGTCAAATGGTAAGTCTGTTTTTGGTTTTTTTGAGGAATCTCCATACTGTTTTCCATAATGGCTGCACCAAACTACATTCCTACCAACAGTGTAGGAGGGTTCCCTTTTCTTCACACCCTCTCCAGCATTTATTGTTTGTGGACTTTTTAATGATGGCCATTCTGACTGGTGCCTAGAGATCATCATTCTAAGTGAAGTAAGCCAGAAAGAGAAAAAAAAATACCATATGATATCACTCATATGTGAAATCTGAAAAAAAAAAAAAAAAAGAGAAAAAGAGGATACTAATGAACTCTTCTACAAAGCAGAAACAGACTCACAGACATAGTAAACAATTTTATGGTTACCAGGGGAAAGGGGATGGGGAGGGATAAATTTGGGAGTTTGAAGTTTGCAAATGTTATCCATTATATATAAAAATAGATTAAAAAACAAATTTCTTCTATATAGCACAGGAGACTATATTCAATAACTTGTAATAACCTTTAATGAGAAAATATGAAAATGAATATATGTATATGCATTACCAAGACATTGTGCTGTACACCAGAAATTGACACACTGGAACTGACTCTATTTCAATTAAAAAAAAAAAAAAAAGACTAAATAAGAACAAAAATCCCTTCTCCCTTTGAGAAGGTGGAGCTGGAATAAAAATCAGGAAATATGACCCAAAAATGAAATAAAATTGTTAAAGTGAAAAAAATATATAAATGATCTATGAGAATATAATTTCATAGAAACCATGGAACATATTTTTATTTTATCTATAGGATTCAATGGTTTATTTTAGAATAATCTAAGCAACTGACAATGTTTGATCATATCTGGGTAATGCACTGTACTTGTGGCTAAGAAAAATGAATGTATCTTTTTGAGTACTTTGTTTACCATCTGACAAGAGATTTAAGGACCAAGAATAATAATTCCAAAACAGATTTTATTTCAGCAATAGGAATCTTCATAGTTTTATTTAGAAACAAGGAAATAGCAAATTGCCTGGTCTGAAGTATAGAGCTCCTAATAAGAAGGCAAGGACTTCATGTCCACGTATAGGAACTGCTAGGTTTGGTTTTTCACAGCAGAACCAAGAAAAATGTGAGAGAGTCAAAACTGTATTTAAAACTAGGTTTGCCAATGGGCTTTTGCTGCTGAAAATGATACACATTTTGATACTCAAAGGGAGATACAAGCTTTGAGGCTGTCACTTATCCCAAAACCATTATTGATGATTCACTGTCTACCAACCATCCAAAAGTGTGCATGTGTTTGTATGTGAAAGGAAAATTTACCTCTGCCAATCGTGTAGGAATCAGAGAGAAAAATACATTGACGACATTCAATTCAAGTGATGAATTAGAATTTTGTGGTAGTATATAGGGATTATTTCACTTAAAAGTTGTAAAATATATTTGTCACGCAATATAATATAATGGTTATTTAGAAAAACTCAAGAGAAAAGTAGGAACTTCAATTTTTTAAATCTAGCATTTATCAAGCACTTTCTATGTGCCAGGCTCTGAGATCAGAACCTTTTATTAGTGATCTCATTTATGATTCACAATCATATGAGGTAGATACTACAGTTACCTCTCCCCCTTTTAGTTATTGTCAACCATTAAACTTGTTTTTGCACTTTATCATTAAATGTTAACTGGTGATCTAATATCTACTAAACACTATGACATGCACAGAGGAAATACTGAGGTACATAAAAATGATTTCTGACTAATAAAATTGAACATATCATTAACTATATTATGGCGTTCATTTTGGATAATCCATCATCAAAGCTTTCTGTTTCTCCAGCTTATCAAGGTCTTTCCTTTCTCAAGCTCTCACACAAACTCTCCCCTCCTCCAGAATGCTCTTCTCTGGCCTCTTCCATACCTCAGAGCTTAACTAAAATGTCACTTTCTCAGAAAGATTTTCCTTGACTCACCAATCTAATTTCAGTTGCTCAAGTTAACCTCTCTCATAGTCCCTTTTCATTCTCCTTTATCCCACTTAAATATATATATATAAACACTACATATATAACTACATACTTAAGAATATCTATTTAATACTTCTTTCTTTTTTTTTAATCTTTTTTGTGGGGGAAGGTAATTAGGTTTACTTATTTACTTTTGATGGAGGTACTGGGGATTGAACCCAGGACCTTGTGCGTGCTAAGCACACACTCTACCACTGAGCTATACCCTCCTCCCAATTTATTTAATACTAATGCCTGTGTTTCAAACCTGACCATAATCTCCTTGAGGGCAAGAGCTATGTCATTTAGGTTCTTTTTTGCAAAGTTTAAGAGTTTGTATTTTGTTCAAGATGCAAATGGAAGCAAAGGTGGTTTAGCATGGTAGTGAGATGTTTCTGTTTATATCTTATGAAGACCTTTTCTGACTGCTCTGATCCTAGGTTCCTTTACGTTTTTTCTTATTTAGCTTGTTTTTTGGTAAACTGCATTTTTATTTATTTTTATTTTTAATATTAAATGGTGTGATTATCATTAAATGCTAGTTTTTATACACACATATCTGCATATCACATATACGTGTGGCTATACAGAATAGATCATCTGCAATTTACACGTGCAGTTTGAAAATATGTTCTTTTCTTGCCTTAAAGTAAACACTAACATACTTATCAGTCAAAAAAGGTTGAGTAACTGATGTCGGGAATTCTAGATATGTTCTACAAGAAGTGCTAACGGCTAATAAAAGCAAGACAGGAAAAGAGTATTAAATGCAATACAACTAGGACTGACATAATTAAGGGAGGAAAAATATCAAAGCCATAAAAAATACTTTGATGTATGAAACTCAAGCTCTAGCAAATATAATATTGATGGATTATATGGCTTTTCAGAGTTTTTCATTCACAGTTAAATCCAAACTGAAAAATCAGAGCATTAAGGTCAGAAAAATCAGGAGGCTTGCATTTTTTTTTTTTCAAAGAACAAAGTATTTTAAAGCATCCTCTAAGTGAGCAGTTCTTTTGTCATTCGGATCCCTACAGGAACCAATTTCCTGTTTGGAGACTGAACCAAGGATTAGTTAAATTTGATTTGAAAAATGTCACTAATGAAACATCAGGAAAAGAGAAAAAGGAAATGCTGAAACGTGTTGAATAATATTTATGGCTTATATTTATGTATGTGACTCAGATACTTAAAAGTAAATTCAAACCAAGTGAAAAAGAAAATTACTACTTTATGTGTGACCAAAAATTTACATAACATTTGCAGATATTTATAAAATTCTGGACTATTCCTTCAGTTTGTCATCGAGAAAAAAGTCTAGTTAATAAAAAATAACAAACCATTTAGTATTAAAATTGTGATGGCTGGGACATGGAATAAGAAAGCCATTCTTGCATCAAGCTTCAGTTGTGTCATGTTCTGTTACCAATTTCACATTACAGATTGAACTGACATTGTATAAATTATGCCCATGCATAAGCTAAACTCAAGAACCACTGTATCATATTTATACTGCATTTCTTATTACACTTAGAACCCTTTCTAATAATAACAAATTGAGTCTCATAAAGGTGAAATATTAAACCCATTATTTAGATGAACAAATATATGTAGACAGGTACTGTGTTTTCCATTTTTTTCAGTACAGTCTGATTCAGTGGTAGTGTTGACTGGCAATGGCCTCTAGTTGGGAAGAAAGGCATAAATTTTTCTATTCCCTTTGGTATAATAGTATAAACTGAGACAAGCTTCCATCTTGTAATATGATGAAAACTTATTAACATCAAGAATAAGGAAAAAAGTACTGGTATCTTACTTCTCATTTATGTTTATAAAAATACTGTGGATTACATCTAAGTATACTTCTAGATAACACAGTACAGTACTTTGCAATGTTAAAATTAAAAAGAAATCTTAAAAAATTAACAAATCACCCAATTCCTTGGAGCTACCCCTAATGTTTAGGTAGGGAAATGGGAATGATGGCAATAAAAAATTGGAAAATGAATACATTATATTAAACATATTTACTAATTAACAAGTATTTTACCTTGCATTTTTCAAAAGAACAGTACAAGAAATGATAGATATTTGAATTGAAGGGTACAGGGCTGATATTTCTTGAACAATTATCATGATAGGTACTCATTTAATCCTACCACAAATCTGCCAAATAAGTATAAATATCCCAATTTTATAGATAAGTAAATTGGAAAGTTAGAAATCAAGTCTGGGCCTAAAAGACTCCAAGGCAATGATCTTTCTTCCCTGCTCTCCATTTCTCCTAATTTTTTAATACACCTCAATAAAAAATACAAATTTGGGAAGAGGAGAAAAGTGAGGTTAGAGGAGAAAAAAAGTAGATAAAATAAGAGAAAATCAAGTTGAAAAGTCAAAATTATTACTTGAAGTTCAGTCAAAACTTTATGTTTAAAAAAAATAAAAATACATTGTGCTTGCCAGCCTCCAAAATGGCCACCAATGAGTCCTACCTCCTAGTATTCATGCCCTAGAGTAGTTGACTCCCACACTGAATACAGCTAACCTATGTAACCAAAAGGGTACCGCAGAAGTAACAGCATGTGACCTAAAGCTAAATCATAGCAATATTGCAATTTTCACCTTGTTTTCTCTTGGATCATTCACCCTGGGGGAAGCCAACTGCCATGTCACAAGGACCTCAAGAAGCTCTATGGAAAGGTCCATGGGGTAGGAATCTCTTGCAAATAGTTAGCAGGGAAATGAGATCTCCAGTCCACAGCCATGTAGGTGAGCCACCTTGGAAGTGGATCCTCTAGCACCAGTTAAACCTTCAGATGAGAGCAGTCTCTCAGGAAGCTGCAGTCAAGATGTTAACTCTCATCTAGAATCTTTTCTGAATGTCCTCTAAGCCATTACTGGAGTTCTAACTCAAATAAACCCTGAGATAATAAATATTTATTATAGTTTAAATGCACTAAGTGTTTGTTAAACAGTAAACATTTATTATTAAGTCATTAAGTTTATGTTAAACAATAATCCATCACTAATTAACACATATGAATACAAAATTAACTGACAGCTAATTTGTTGGACAAGATCATTAAGAAATATAATCATGATATGCTAAATCAAACCCATACTTATACATGAAATAAAAAGTAAAACAAGCATACTTGATTTTAAAGAATTGCTAGTCTAAGCATTAACAAATTTTTAAAACATAGTAAACAAATATGGACTGGAGAAACTTTAAGTGATATTGATAGAGAAAGAGCTTTGATTCTAGATGTAGACAAGACATGAACTCTAAAGCAAGTTTAATTTCTACCTGTGTGACCTTAGTTAAGTTTCTTAATTTATTGGGCCTCTGTTTCCTCCTGAACAACATGTGAATAATGCAGATTAAGTGAAATAACACATTAAAATTACTTAGGGTAGTGAATGGCAGATAATAAGTGTTTTATATTGTCAGCCATAATGCTATCATTACTTTTATTATTGTTGTTATTAAAGGCTCAGTGGGATCCTGCCTAGAGCTAGAACATTTGATCAAAATACCCCCTAGTTATTATCAATGAGAGAATCACATGAAAATATGAAATATTTATGTTTGTTTTGTAAGTGTTTTATTGTGTCTCAATTTTACTAAGTGAAATTCATGATGGCTCTTTTTAGAAGGTGAGGGGATGTGGAAATACAAGAGTAAAGGATCGCGAAGAAGGAAAGAATAAATTTAGGAAAACTATAGAGATAAAAACATATGACCATAATTCATATTTGACACATATATTTATTACTTCTCTCTGATTATATGTATAAGCCCATTAAAACCCAGGATGGTCAGCTACACCAGCAGCTATCAAACATTTTGGTTTCATGACTCCTTTTCAGTCTTGTAAAATACTGAAGACCACAAAGACTTTCTATTTTTGTAGGTCATAGCTACTGATATTCACAGTATTAGATACTAAAGTGATAATTAAAAAACATTTTAATTCATTAAAAGTAATACTTATAATCCCATTGTGTTTCTATAATGTATTTTATGAAACATAAAAAACTATTTTCTAAAACAAGACTATTTAATGAGAAGAGTGACATTGTTTCATGTTTTACAAATATCTATAATGTGTGGGTTAATAAAAGATGTCTGTATTCTCAAATCTATTTCTTTATTCAATTTGTTGCAATATCACGTGTCATACAGCCTCTAGAAATGTTCATTGTGCACTCATGAGAAAATGACAGTGAAAAAGGCAAATAACATCTTAGAATTATGAATACAGTATTGCACTCATGGAATCATGCATGCTCCAGATAATACTTTGAGAACTACTGAGCTACAACATTCAGGAGTTAAGGAATTAAGAGTCTCAATGAAAAAAAAAGTCTCAATGGTTCTTCTTCGTCAGTCTCAGTTTTGCTTAAAAGGCACAAGAGTGGTCCTGGTGGCTGTATATTTTCCACATGAGCACTGGATGTGCTTCTATAGGAAATAAAATACAGTCTATTTTTCAAAAAAGTTTATCCTAACTATGAACATGCAGCAAAAAACAATGGTAATAGTAACTAATATTATTGAATATTATGTCCAGTAATCATGCTAAGTACTTTGAACACATCATCTTTACAACAGTCTCAATTTTACAGATAAGGAAACTGAGGCTTAGAAGTAACTTGCTGGAGATTATACCAATAGTAGGTTCCAGTGCCTGGCCCTAGACTTAGGTCTGTCTCACTTCAGTACTCCTTAAAGCAACTGCCTATGGTTTAGTAACATACTCTCCAGGGAATAAAAAAGATGTATACTGTCCCGAGTCTTGAGCTGTTTATGGTCTACTTAGAAGACTTATGATGAAGCACCCACCTCCATAACAGGAATTTGATCTAAGTGATTGAGCAGAGTCTATAGTTTAAACAAGTGCTTTAAGACTTCTGAGAATAGATAGTTCAATGGGCCCTGAGCTGGGACATTGGTGGACCTTTTAAGGAGAAGGACCAACTTGAGTTGATCTTTATGGTATAGAATAATGAAAGATATTGAGGGGAAGACAGACCAAAAAAAAGGGATAAAATGTGAAAATTCAGGAAAGTGGAAAAAAGCACAGCATGAGGGATACACAAAGGAAATCCACTTAATGGAAACTAAAGGTTTATGTGGTGAGTCAAGGAGGACTAATTCAAACAGGCAGGTGGACCACAAAGCCCTTTGCTGTTGGTGGTGGAAGTGCGGAAGCACTGTGCTTCCATGTCAGTAGAGGCAGCCCTCTCACCTCAGACGCTATTCACCCAGTGAAAGGGCAGGAACCATGATGTGATAAAGCTATGTGACCCTAACTTTTAACCAGCAACATGCTGGTATCTTTTTCTCAGTCCATGAACTTTATTTCTGTCAGGAGCATATATAGGGAATGACTGCAGTCAGTTAAATGGGGCCCAACATTCTTTCATGCTCTAAGAAGTAATGCTTTTCAATTCTGAATACCTTAAACAGATTAAGTATAACTTAATACTTACGGTGAAAACATAAAAAAAAAATCTGTCTATGTGGTGTGGGGTGAAGCAAGAGGAATTTCAGACTATACACTTACAGTTTAATACTGAATCTGGTCGTTTCATGGACTCCGGTTAAAAGTTTTATGCTCAGCTGGATATACACAGTTCATGCAAACTATACCGTTCATGACTGGAGAGACAGTGGACAGCATTCGGTAGATGATTTGGTTCAAACATTGTAACTGATGAACCTAGAAAGTACAATATTGGGTGGAATGCTTTATCTCTATACCTAAAGTCAACTGTCATGTGGAGGGGCACCCATTAGCATAACATTACACCCTCTGAAGAAAAGTGACAATTGGATTGGGAATGTGGAAAGGAAAGTGTGTTTGTGTAACCAAACCCTTTCCTTTTGTCTTGTAAAAGTGAACTACTCACAGTTAACATGACTGTTGTAGGTAAGTCTATTTAATTCTGGTGCTCAGTTTTCAGAAGCCCCTTCATTATAGATGTGAGCCACATTCTAGGCTATCAGCTTTATTTGTGATGAAAGGTGGTATTTTGTTTTCCCTTTTTCCTTAACTATGTTTTCCTATTATTCAGTTGTTTCAGATTGCAGGTGGAAAAGGAGATATTATTTATTGAGCCCCCAAAGACTGAAAAATATTTTGATTTTTTTTTTAAAGACAACATCATGAGAATAAATGAAGAGCAATTTCCAGAATAATCAGGTGAGCTTGACTCTAGGATATTTGACTTAATCAAATATTGTCTGGCACAGTGTCAGAAATGTGTTTTCAATGTAAAAAGGAAGAAATTGCCTGAAATTTCAGGCAACAAAACTATGAAAACAGTTGGTAAAGCAACTCCTAAATCATAATTTCTAAGCCCTTAATTCCTTTGGATTTCTTGTGAAATTCAGAGGTTTCTTTACCTGAAATCTTTCAGGTTAAGTACATCACTGAAAAAATTAATTAGGCAGATCTGTTTCTAGTTTTCCCAGATACATGAGAATTGCTGAAAGATATCTAGAAATTTCTTTAGTGACATATTAGTAACTTTTTTTTTAAGAAAAGCTGTTAATGGAATTGATGTACTATTTTCCTGAGAAGTTATAGAAAATGTCTTCTCATTTAACTATTCCAAGTGTTGGTATTTAGAAGTCTCAAATTATTTTAAAGTGTTGGTAGTATGTCTGAGAGAGGTTAACTTAAAAATATTCAGGAAGGGAGAATAAATTATTGACCATTTTCTACCCTGGAGATTAAACACCAAGCTTCTGTACTCTAAAACATCTACAATCAATATCTATATATTAGGTTTAAAATTATGATTACAAACAATAAACTTGCAAAACTTTCAAACTTAGGAAGACTGGTCTGGCTATTATCAGGCCAGATTTTACCAAGTGAGTTGGTCCATTAATATAAACTAAGACCTCTTGTGTTATCAGAATTTCACTTAATCCATCGGGGCAGTGGTAATAATTTGTGGTGATAAAGTAACTCTTTATTTTTCTAAAGAAATATTTGACTCTGATTGTGAGTTCTGAAAGCATCAAAATGGTACTAAAATGGGAAAATTGAACTAGGAGTTCATTATTCTCTTTATCATTCTGGATAACAAGATGACCACAAGTGAAATTTGAGTGCTAGATTTTTCTTACTAAAAACTAACCCTCATTTCTTTCTCTACCAAAATGTAAAGAATTGTCTTTTTGTTTCCATGAATTAAACTTTTTAGTAACATCATAAATATAGCCAATGAAAAAGAACTAACAATTTCTTCTTATTAAGATATGCTGTAATAACAATTGACAGTTAACAGGATTTAGGAATGATTCATGATTTTTCTAAGACATTTCAAATTATAAGTTACAAATACAAATGTAAACTTTTAAACAAACTTTATGTTAATATTATTTTCTTTTTGTTTTTATGGATGCAGTAGATAAATTAAAATCTTTCTGTACTTCATTTTTTAGGATTTATTCTTGTTATCAATTAATGGGCTAGAAACCGCAATTCTAGAGGATTTAGAGTCTAATTATTTTACAAATTAATATCAAATATTGACTAACTCAAAAGAACTTTCAACAATAGTAATCTGCTTAAGTATTTAAGTTTTGTAGAAAGTTGAGTAAATCTTTTATAATTTTAAATTATGAATGCATTGAATTTATTCTATTATGGAAATTGCATATAATGTATAAAGAACTGAATTCAGAAAAATGAATATGCTGCTTGCAGTTACTAAAAAGGAGAAAAATCACCTTTTATATTTTAATTTTATAACATTTTGACATTCATACAACTAAAAAGTAATGAAAATGTTATAACATGTAATAAATAATCTCTTAAATCATATGATTGATTGATTTATTAAAATGTATCTTAATAAAATGGTTTTTGAATTTTACCCAGAATCTACCAAATCATGCACATTTTTATAATACATATGAATAAACTTTTTCTTTGAATTAAAAACAACACACATTCTCACTCTTTATAAAAGTCATTGATTCATTTCCCAAATTACTGAGAGTAAAAATAAGTTTTTTCCTTAATCTTCATTTCATAAGTAGTTTTCCTTATCTAGCTTCACCTATTAACATGTAAACATGAAAGGAAATGGAGAATTAAAATTTTGCCTTTGTATAACTAGTTGCAGAGTTACTTCTGGCCTGTGACCTGCTTTTTTTGTATGACCTCAGAACTAAGAATAACCATTTTATTTTTAAAAGGCTGTGTGACAGAATGAATAATTCCTCCTCAAAAGATATCCTAATCCCCAGAACCTGTGCATATGCTATTTTACCTGCAAAAGGGGCTTTGCAGATGTGATTAAGCTAAAGACCTTAAAAAGAAGGGATTATACTGGATTATTTGAGTGGGCCCTATATAATCCCATGAGTTCTTAAAAGTGGGGAACCTCTCCTGTCTGTGGTCAGATGGAGATGAGAGGACAGAAGCAGGGGCAAAAAGATGCTACACTGCTGGCTTTGAAGATGAAGGAGTGGCACCATGAGCTAAGGAATGTGGGCTGCCTCTAGAAACTGGAAGAGGTTAGGGAATCATTTCTTCACTAGAAAGGAATGCAGCCCTGCCAACAGTTTGATTTTAATCCAATGAGACCCATGTCAGACTTCTAATCTATAGAACTGTAAAATAATACATTTGTGTTTTTAAGCCACTATCTGTGGTGATTTGTTATAGCAGTAATTAGAAACTAATATAGGACGTAAGAAAACAAAGAATAGGTGATGGAAACACAAGTAGTCTGCAAAGTCTAAAATACTTATTATCTGGACCTTTACAACTTCTGGTTTGGGAATTAAAGTTTCTTAGCCTGGGCTTTTCAGACATAGACACTTGATAGAGATTTTTGGCTTGCATATTTTGCAGGCATCATTTGAAATAACACACCACAAGTTAAAACCAGCTCAACATATAGCATGTGAATATTAGATCCTTGTGGTATATAGGGACAGTTAATTAATTAATTAATAGATAAGACCAGAATTTATAGCAGAACAAAACTGATACACCTGATGCTTTCAAAATAGTAACTGCTCTAGTTCTACTCCACCAAAAATTGTTGGGTAAGTGTCATGTGATGATAATAAAAAACACTAGATTAGCAAATCTAAAAGGAATATTGCATTTCTTAATATAGTTGAAAATGGGCTGATGAGCCCATTGTTTGGATGTGCTTATTGGTAGAGAAAATGTGTAACGGTTACCAACTTAACCATTTGGTGACTTCCAGGAGAATGACAGCTGAGAACTGAGCACATATAAGAAATCATCATAAAAACAGGCTACAAGTTCTGATTCTGGGTAAGACACATAAGCATATCCACCTTGTCTCTCCCACTAAATGCAGCTATAAAACCTAGACAGAACAATTTTTTGAGAACTCTGAATACTAAATAGCAGCAGTCCCAGATGGTGTCATTGGCAAATTCTCTCAAACATTGAAAGAAAAAATAACACCAATATGCTCAATCTATTCCAGAAAATAGAAGACGAAGAAATATTTCCTATCTCATTTTGTGAGGCCAGCATTAACACCATATCAAACTATACACAGTTTAAGAAAGCTGAGTCCAATATCTCTCATTAGCAAAGATGCAAAAATCCACAATATAATATCAAATAGAATCAGTGATACATACAAAGAATAACACCACAGCCAGGTGAGTTTTGTCCTGGGAATTCAAGGCTGGTTCAATATTTGAAAATCAATCAATGTAACCACCATATTGTCTAATATGTGATATAACTGATGAACTAAAAAGCATTTAATAAAAATCAATATCAAGATTAAAGATTTCCCCAAACTATGATTAGCAGGTGACTTCCTAAACTGATAAAGTGCATCTACACAATACCCACAGCTAACATCATACTTAATGGTAAAAGACAATTTCCCTCCTAAGATCTACTACAAGTAAGGATGTGTGCTTTCGGTACTTACATTCTACAGCATACTGTACGATTTAGCTGATGCAATAGTATAAGAAAATGAAATAAAAGACATAAAGTTTAGGAAAAAATTTCCCTATTTTTTGAGACAACATGATTATCTTCATATAAAATATTAAAGGATCTACAAAAAACAAGCAAGCAAACAAACAATAAAACCAACACCAACACAAAAAGTTAAATAAAATTATAGGATACAATAATATGTTTACGGCACCTTCATGATATCCATCCTCTGGTGTTCATGCCTTTGTGTAAGCTCTTCCCCTTGAATGTGGGTAGTACCTTTGAATTGCTTCTAACCAACAAAATACGCCAAAGGTGATGAATTGCCACTCCTGTAATTGCTATGTTATGTAAGATTCTCTTTCTAAAATATTGTCTCTAGAATCTCCATGCCCTTTGCTACCTTTGAAGAATCAAGCTGCCATGTGTCCTACAAGGAGATGAATTTTGTCAAAAATCTGAAGGATACTGGAAGCAGAAGCTTCCCCAGTATATCTTTGCAGAGGACCCAGCTAAGTCATTTCCAGACCCATTTCAGAGAAACTGTGAAATAATGAATTTGTGCAGTTTCAAGCCAGTCAGTAAATTTATAGTAATTTGTTATACAAAATAGAAAACTAACATAAAGGTTAACACATCAGAAATCATATTTATATATTCTAGTAATAAATAATTAGAAATAAAATTTTAAAAAAATTACAAAAGCTCTAGAAATAAAACATTCAGGCATAAATTAAACAAAATAGGTACAGAATTTGATTGCTGAAAACCACTAAATTTAATGAAAGGACTCAAGTAAGACTCAAATAAGTCAGAGACATACTGTATTCATGGATTGTAAGACTCAACATAGTGAATACCAATTCTCCCCATATTGTTCTATAGATTTAATGTAATTCCAATTTAAAGCCCTACAGGTTTTTTTGTAGATACAGACAAATTGATTCTAAAATTCATATAAAAAGGTAAAGGAACTAACATAGCTAAAACAATCTTACCGAAGAAAAATACATTTGTAAGAATCATATTACCTGATTTTAAGACTTATAATAAAGTTACAGTAATAAAGACAGTGGTATGGGTGAAAATATAAATATAGAGATCAATAAAACCTAATAGAAATTATAAAAATAGAGCTACACAAATATCATCAATTGATTTTTGGCAAAAAATTAAAAAGGCAATGAAATGGAGTGAAGATAATATTTTCAACAAATGGTGTTGAAACAATTAGATATCTATATGAGAGAAATGAGCCTCAATTTAAACTTCATATCATATACAAAGTTAACTCTAAGTGTACCACAGATATATTTGTTAAAACCATAAAATTTTTAGAAGGAAGTATGGGAGAAAGCCTATATGATCTTCAGTTAGGCAGTGATATGACAGCAAAAGCACAATCCATTAAAAAAAACTGAAAACTAAACTTTATCAAAATTAAAAACACTTGCTCTGTGAAAGATATGAAGATAATGAAAAGACACATTATATAGACTGGGATACATTATTTGCACATCATATATCTGACAAAGAACTGGTATCTAGAAACGTATTAAAATATATTTAATATCATTAGCCATTAGAGAAATTTAAATTAAAATCATGATGAGAATCCACTACATATCTATTAAATGGCTTTAAAAATTCTTGACAATACCAAGTTTTGGTGAGGATGTAAAGCAATTAGAACTTTGTACAGTGATGAGAATGCAAAATAGTAAAGCCATTCTTGAAAAGTTTGTTGACTCTTTTTATAAAGTCTAACACTAGAAAATGAAGACCTACCTTCACACAAAAATCAGTACACAAATTGTTATAGTCAAAATTGGAAGCAACCCAAATGTCTTTCAATGAATAAACTGAATTTTAAAAACCTGTGACACATCCATACAGTGAAATACTATTCAGCAATAAAAAGGAACAAATCATTGATATACAAAATAATTTGGATGAAGCTCAAAGACATCATGTTGAGTGAACGAAGTCAGTCTCTAAAGGTTACATATTGTATGATTCAATTTATATGACATTCTCAGAAAAGAGAAACTATAGCAATGTCAAACAGATCAGTGATTGTTGGGGATTAAGGATGGTATAGCAAAACAGAGTTTGGGGCATGTTCTGTATCATGATGGCACTGGTTATGTGAATCTACACATGTGATAAAATTCAAAATGTAGAGTAAAAAATTCATTTTTACATGCTAATTTAAAATTTAAAAAATAAGATTTAAAAATAATGTAAAAAGTATAGACTAGACAGCAAAATGCAAAGTCATTTAGAGAGGAGAGAAGGGTAAAATACTTTTTATCCTAGTAACTATACCACAAAGCTACATTACTTATGTTCTCTTCAGAAAACTATAACCTATTCTCTCATTTTAACTTTGGCATCAGAAATATCATTAAAAACATTAAAAATTCTATAAAAAACAATTTTTACCTCTGAAAAAAGTTAAGATCGTATATGCTCATCCTGGGGGAAAAATGATAGAATAGTTAAAGCTCAAATAATATGAAGACTAGATGAGCTCCCAGAAAAAGTGTCAATTAAAAATGATAGGAACTAGAATTTATAATGTGTTTTATTTATGTCAACTTGATTTATTTGTCTATTTATTCATTTATTTATTTAGACTATATAACATTTGAGCCATTGACATATATCAGCTATGTGCTTTTTGTATAACATTCTATGTTTAGCTTGTAAGTACTTAAATAAATCCAAAAGCATTATATTATCTTCTTGAGATTCAACTTGGTTTACGATAGTCTATACTCATATTTACCACTTGATAACTGGGTAATGTAGGATAAGTTTTCTGAGCTTCAGGTTTTCTTTTAAATCAATATAATTAAAAACAATGATGCCTAACTTGTCTATGTCAGAAAGTACATTTAAAGTTCAACTAAGTAAAATTACCTAAATTACTCTAAAAATTGTAAAATTATCACTGTGTCATTTTTGATACAAAATGACATACAGAGTTTGGGGGTGTGTGTATGCATACAAACTAAAATTTAAGGATATTTCTATTTAAATCCCTTGAATAGTACATAGCAATCTTCCTTCTGGAATTTTCCATTTAATTTTCTATAAATTTTGAACTTAGTGTGCTTAGTTGTTTGTTCACAAATTGAAGACTTCAAAAGGTAGTTGTTCCTATCCTCAGAAGTTCAGTCTCCTGCATTTCCAAAGTATCTATGACTAAATGATTTGGAAGGGATCCTGACTATTAGCAATGATTTGCATTGTCAATATTTGTGCACTTCAAGGAGTTGTTCATCCACAAATATGTCACACCAAGGTAATTTTAATGCAGCAAGGTACAGAGCCAGATAGGACTACCGAAAAATGACCATTTATTTGATGTGAAAGATTTTTTGAGTCCTTTTATTTTTCTCTTAGGAAGGTGTGTCTGATGATATGGCAAATAAACTAGGTTTGAAGAATGATTTCACCAAGTAGAAACAGAACTAAGTGGTTAACACTAGAATTAAGTGTTTGTTTCCAAATGTTTTTTTCACTGTATTATGAAATACAGCAATGTGCTAGGTCCCATGTCATCCTGGTATTTACACAAATCTGCATTGTTTTCAGCTTTCTGAACTGTGTATCACTGGCAGGGAAATCAGAAACAGATAGTGGCCAGCTCTTTGTAAAATTTTGTCTCTGGAAATGTATTAGGAAGTCCCTTCCTCGTTGGGTGTTTTAAGTACCTTAACATAGCAAAGAACTTCTAATTAAAGTTTTATTTATTCTTTTAAGGGACTGAATTTTCTTCATGGTGTTCCACTAAGGAAAGACTTCATATGTGTGAATGGCTGTCTCAGGCTTGTTCCTTTATGCTCTGTTTTCATTTAAAGGTTCAGTAAGGGCTCCTGACTTTAAATGCTTCCATTTCTGAGTGTGAAATGCTGAACAGGCCACTTAGAGGGAATACGTAAGACCCGGTCAAAATAAATCTTACTTACACTATTTATGTGAGTTGAAGAGTTAAAAGGGTTAAGGAATTTAATAAAATAATCTGACATCAGTTATTTTGCTAATCTCAACTCTATTTTCCCCTTATTATGAAATTATTCCTGAAGTAAGAAAAAAAAAGAGAAAATAGTTACTATGATATGTGTGTGCATGTATATGTGTATTTCCATATTGTCAGATTGGCTGAATGTCACACAATATAGATTTGCCCTTATTAGATAAGATAGAATAGCTTCACCCCTGTTAATTACTAGAGTGTAACTCTGAACTCTTTGCTCACCTTTTGTTAAATATTAGCCTTTTGTGGTTATTATTCCCATTTGCACCTTCTTGGAAGATTTGTCAGTGAAAAACCTTAGGCTGAGAAACTACACCGAAGGTATGTACTGTTGGACAACTTACCCTCAGAACATTAAAATTTGTTGTCCTCATCTAAATTTATAGATAGATAGATGGATAAGGCAACTATGGTAACGTGTTTACAACTATTCAAACTAGATGTTGTTAATCACTATATTAGTCTTTCAGTTTTCCCATATATCTGAAATGTTCATAATAGAAATTTATGGAAAAATCATCTTTAGATCAAGCCAGGCTGCCAGAGACCTGTGTATTCAGATCTTATTTTTTGGGGCTTTTTCAGAATTGATTTTATGTTTTATAAACTGTTGGCTGCATTTATGGTAGGGATATATATGATAAAATGATCTCCCACACCATATAGTGCTCCCTTCATGAGGACTCTTGGGGGAAATTTCTCATAGGTCAGAGAATCGGGAAACATCTCTTGTTTTCATCTTTTGGCAATTGTGACTCTTGTAACTGAATTTGTCTTTTTCATTGCTTTCACGGTTAAGAAATTCAGAGTCAAATTTACAACCTATCCTCAGTACTTGGCAGTGTCTTAAGGGTATGAACTTTATATCACAACTTTTATCTAGATTTATCTAGAAATATGTTCCATATCCCTACTTCACTTATGTGCTCATTTTTTTAAACTAAGTAATTCATACATTTTTGTTAGATATCACAAATCACTGTTTGAAAATGAGACAGGCTAAAAATAATTTTTAAAGATTTGTGTGTATGTATGAGAAAGAGAGACAGAAGCAGAGCGAGAAAGAAAGGCAGTGTGTTTGTGCATAAATTGGGTGAGTCATAAGCACCATTTCGCTTCTCTGTTTTCATATCTGAACCATTTAGCACATATATATCTATCATGAAGATATCAAGACCTTCCTATATTATCTAGTCCCTGTCCCCATTAACTGATACATGAAAGAGCTTTATCACCTAAATGAGCATCTACTATATATACACAATTTTTATTAGGCTTTCTAGTAATGAGAATTGCTTATAGACGTGTAAGCCCTGGGTGTCACAGATTGTATACTTCTAGTAGCATACTGTAATAATGAAAAGGTTAACAAATGGATAAGGATTATAAAGTAACATATTAGTGTACTGCTTTGTAAACTTTAAAGGGATATGGAGCAGTCAGATAGGAAACATACTAGTTTGTTAGGACTGCCATAACAAAATGCCACAGACTAGGTGGCTTAAACAATGAAAGTTCATTTTCTCACAATTATGGGGGCTTAAAGGCCAAGATCAAGGTGTCTGTAGGCCTGGTTTCTTCTTAAGGAGAAAAGGTAAAAATTTATCACTCTCTCTTTGGCTTGGAGATGGCTGCCGTCTCTCTGCTGCTTTGTTCTTACATGATCATTCCTCTGTGCACCAGTAGCCCTGGTGGCTCTCTATATGTTCCTCTCCTGATAAGGACACCAGTCAGAATGGATTAAGGCCCACGCTAAGGGCCTCCTCTGAACTTAATCACCTCTTTAATGGTACTATCTCCAAAGGAAGTCACATTCTGAATTAGGCCTTCTGAATTAGGGGATTAGGCCTTCAATATATGAATTTTGGAGGGACACAATGCAGCCTAGAACAGGAAGCCTGCAATGTAAGGAAATGATGATATTGGGGTGAGGGAATTATGTAACTGAAGGGCAGCTGCAAGCAAAGCCATCTCAAGATGGTACTGTATACTTATATGCACTGTGATATAATTGTATACAATGTTTAGTGTTATATACTAATATTAAATTTAGTATTATCTAAATATTAAAGGCATTAATGGAATAACAGACAGATAAAAATAAGCAAGATTCCAAGGTAAAACAATAATTAGTAAATGCTTGCTTCACTGACTTATTAATTAAAATAATACATTTATTTTAAATCATAATAAAATATGAGATCACGCATGAACACTGGTGATTATATTTCAGTCTTGGGGAGTAAGAAACTGTGCAAATTTTCTGTGGTTTCTATTAAAAAAGAACAGTATAATGGCCTATTATGATACTTCATGATTAGTTTTCCAAAAATAAATTAATATAATTTGTTAAATATTTTACTGAGATGCTACTTAAGTCTTCTTTATTTCTTAATAGAAGGACAGCATGCCATTTCCAATTGCTTTACTCAAATGTGAATATAATGCTAATCAGAGGGAAAAAAGGAGATCAAGTGCTACAAACAAAGATAGTATTAGAACAGCTCTTGATTAGGAATAAGAAAGAATTTTCTTCCTGTGGGATAAATTCCATTGTTGTGAGGTTTTGGGCAAGTTAGGTAGCTAATCTGAACCTCTCTTTCCTCAGTTATAAAATAAGGAGAGTAGTATGGGATGTATTTATGAGTAGTATTCATTCAATCATTCAACAAATAGTCATTCATGCCTGCTAAGCACCAGGCACTGTTTTAGGCAGTGAAGATACAGCACTAAACGAAATGACCACAGTTCTCATGGACTGCACATTCTGATGAAAGAAACAGACAATAATGACAATAGCAAAACAAACATGTAATTCTATAACAGGTTGATAGGTATGAGAAAGAAAAATAAAGCATAGTAAGGGAATGGAGAAAGAGATGCTATTTTAGAAATAGTAAATGAAAACGTATGTGTTAAATGCACAATGGAACTACAAACTGCATAAACAAACATATTGTATTTACTACCCATTTTAGTCCAATTTAAAATACCTGCCAAATTTTAATACTTTTAAAACAGATATCTGAAACTTTCAAATGAAAATAATACGTGTTCATAATTAAATGTATATAACTACTTATAAATAGCCTTTTTAAAACTATCTAGAATTAAAGTCAAACAGTTTTTTGGGGGGAATTTGACATGCTGTACAATTCAATTAGAATAAAGGTGTGCTACTCTAATTCAAAATTTTTGAAAGATTTTAATATGTTAATCCGACAATGACAGATTCAGATTAGATTTTTTCCCTTAAAAAAACAGAGGCAAGGAGAATCCTGTAGCCCATGTCATTACCTTTATTTAAATTTGGAGTAATGAATAGTTCAAATGGAGAACGTGAGAAAGTCACATAGTTTGACAATCACAATATATATTTTAAGTTGGCTATATATATTGATATTCAATTTATACTTTATGATCCTATGTAATGCTTGGATATTTTTTAAAAGAACTGACCATGTATTGAAAAGTTGGTTTACTATTTGAGTCTATCATGACTGTATAACAAAGATGTGAAAATATTAATTTCCATGGTTTTGCTTTAATGGAAATATACTAAGTTTTTTCAAGTTAGAACCAGTAAATAGTTCCATTAATGATAGTAAAGAAATGGTCTCAGTGAAATAAAAAGATCCAGAAAGCACATATTTTAATCATTTCTGTAACGCCATTCAAAGAAAAAATCTATAGCAATAGGATAGTAGTATTTTTTACTGGTATCTTTTAATTTTGCTATTTTTTAAATGGGAAATATTTGGTTATACTATGGAAAGAATAATAATTTAACTCATCTTTGGTTCCTTCAAGTACTGTATAAGGTGCAGCAATTTTACTATTAAATCATATATTTTCAAATTTTTTTTTGTTGTTGCTCTTCTAACACTGGATTTTGCTTGTGTGGGGGGTGTTTTCTTTATCCTGCCTTCCTTGTGTTTTTCCTCTGTCTTCAACAGTTTTGTTTAACAGTTTTAAAAGATATTTTCCAAAGTTTCACAGACATATGCTCAACATATATAATTAACTTCTTTCCAGTGGGAAAATGCAATGACAATATAAGGGTAGGTATACACTATTAAAAAGGTTTTCTCCTCCTACTGCCTGTTTTTTAACAAGAAAATATGCCTGATGTATTCAGCGAACAAGAACAAAAGCAATTAAAATCAGAGATCTGATGTTGAGAAATACAAGTGCTTAGTTTTCCTTTAATTTTGTGAGCCAAATAAGTTACGTTTACTATGCAAGCACCCAGAAAATTAGAAGTACTTAGATATTACCTGAACTATTTTCCAAATGGGGTCAAATAAAGTATTTTTACTGTTCAAATAAATTTTATTGCAGATCCATGAAAAACATACACTATCAAGGCAATCACCATTCTTTTTTTGGGGACTGGGAAGAGCAGGTCAACTCAAAAGATGTGACTCATTTATCGGAGTTTTCATTTTAAGACTTATATTGTAAGGCAATTTAAAAAGGTTACTTGTCAATATAAATGGCCTTATTTTTAAACAAACAAGTCCACAGCACTTAAAAGTTCTGCCTTGTAAATGTAGAATGAAACTGGTGTCCCATGAGAAGGATGGTTTAACTGAGATCCAAAGTATGGGTTGCTAGTCTTGAGAAATCAGTTCGAAATAAACAGAATTTTAGTAGAAAATTATTTTAATTGCAAATTTAAAAATATTTTTAGGTGACAAATAAGTTGTATGGTAGATGGAAAGGAGGGAAGACAGAGGAATGGGAACTGTTAGATATCAAAAGAGAAAGTAACATTTGTTGTTTCTAAAACGAAAGGTAAAACTTCCAGCATGTCTTAAGAAAATCTGGAAAATTTTCCAGTGGCAAATTAGGAGTCTAGCCCAACTGGTGTTCTCTCCAAACATTCATTAGTGCTGCTTAATAATTACTCAGAGTTACTGGTATTGTCATCTTCTCTTGTGTTTTATATTCATTAACACGCACACACACACAATCATTTAAAATGCACTGTAAATACTACTTTAATAAAGAATAAGTTCTGATGGAAGTTTCTCAGATTAGTCTTTTCACTTTCCAATGACCATATTAAATAAAAGAACTAAATTCAACAATGTACTGCCATGTACAATGTAGGCATTTGATTACTGATATACTGAAACACACTTAAATAAAGATAAAAGTAAGGTGTCTGTTTAGTGTACACATCTCTTAATGGTGACTATATAAAGAGATATAAAATAATAAAAACAAATTACTTAAATTATATATAACATTATAATCAAAGAGAAGATACAGTGAATTAGGAAGTTCAACATAAACCTACTGCCTTCTTTCACTCTTTAACTAAGATTCATACTAATGTGCTAAACTGAAGATTATTTTCTTCTAACTAGATAGATCCCCATTTACCTTTTTTTGAAAATAATGCATGTATGTATTAGTCAGCATTCACTGACGGCTTACTATCTATAAAGTATTAGTATTGGCTATTAGTCACCTTGGTTCTTATCTACCCAAACAACTGAAAAATAGGGGCAAGTTCCCATTGATTTGAAAACTCGTATCTACATAGCAAAAAAACCCAAGATGGTGTGGATGTTTATAGAAGCTTTATTCATAGCAGCCCCAAACTGGAAGCAACCAAGATGTCCTTCAATAGGTGAATGGAAAAACAAACTAGGGTACATCCATATAATGAAATACTATTCAGGGATTAAAATAAATAAGCTATTATGGCATGAAAAGACATGGATGAATTCCACAACACAGAGTACTAACCACTATACGATCACGGTGAGCTACTGCAGACCCGCAATATGAATTTCTTGATTAATTAAAAGTTAATCAGTTTCTTCTTCAGTTTGTAATGCAGTTAGATTATTTTTGTCACATTCTGCATTTCATCTTGGGATTCCCTTCACTGCCTAATTTTTTTTTTAAATTTGCATTCATGAAGGCTAACTCTTTGTGCTGTAAAATTCTATGGGCTCTGACAAATGCATAGTGTCGTGTCTCCAACATTGCAGCATTATCCAGAAGTGTCGCCACTCTAAAATTCTTCAGTTCTTCATCTGTTCAACACGGCTCCTATCCCTGACCAAATGCCAAAAACCACTGATCTTTTTACTACCTTTACTTTTGCCTTTTACATAATGTCATAAAACTGGAACCCTAGAGTACATAGCTGTTTTAGACTATTTCTTTCTCTTACCAAAATACAATAGTACTAGAAAAACAATATCTGGACCCTATGAATGCTTGGTACTTGGGTGTTGCTGCTTTCAGGCCTTTTCAGCTGACAGAGCAAGGAAATATATGAGTATATACTAATTGTGTATATACCCATATCTGTAAATATTTCTATGTATAACCATCTGTATCTATATTAAGTTAAACATGAGTAATGATGTCTCCAACTCTAATTCTATCACCACATAGATCATTGTCTTCTTCTTGCTTATCTGTAACCCTCTACTCTAACAGGGAGAAATTGGCTCTTACCATTAACAATTCATTTCTTGAACTGTTCAATTCCAGGAGATATCTATCTATCTATCTATCTATCTATCTATCTATGTCTATATCTATATATCTATATGTCTACTTATGTCTATATCTATGTCTAGCTATATAAGAATTGTTCACTTGTACCCCTGTGGGAAATAATTATATCAACTAGAATACAGCACTAAAGTTTAGGTTCTTTTACCTCTAGTCCTACACACTTCACTCATTTTCAGAGTTACTTGGATCATCACCTTTTCCCTTCACCCCATCAGTGAGGCCATTTCACACCATTTCATACCAATAAGAATAAAATACCTAGAAAGAAATTTCGAGGAGGTGAAAGATGTATTCTCTGAAAACTGTAAGACATCACTGAAGGAATCTGAAGATAATACAAATAAATGGAAAGGTATCCCCTATTCATGGATTGGAAGAATTAATACTGTTAAAGTATCCATACTACCCAAAGCAAAATACATATTTACTGCAACCTCTATCAAAATGCCCATGTCATTTCTCACAGAATGAGAACAAATAATAATAAAAATTTAAATAAATAAATTTAATTTCTCAAATTTGTATGGTAACACAAAAGACCCAGAATAGCCAAAACAATATTGAGAAAAAACAATAAAGCTGGAGGTATCACCCTCCCAGACTTCAGAATATACCACGAAGCTACAGTAAACAGTATGATACTGGCACAAAAACAGATACATAGATCGGTGGAACAGAATAGAGAGCCACACTTACACGGTCAATTAATCTATGACAAAGGAGGCAAGATACACAATGAGAAAAAGATATTTTCTTCAACTAGTTGTTGGGAAAACCAAACAGCTACATGTAAAAGAATGAAATTAGAACATTTTCTTACATTATATACAAAAATTCAAAATGGATTAAAGATCTAAATGTAAGACCTGAAATCATAAAACTCCTGGAAGAAAACAAAGGCAGTGTGCTCTTTGACATAGGTCTTTTTTGACTCTGTCTTCTCAAGCAAGGGATAAAAAATCAAAAGTAAACAAATGAGGCCTAATAAAACTCAAAAGCTTTGCATGGAGAAGGGTACCATCAACAAAATGAAAAGGCAACCTATTGGATGGGAGAAGACATTTGCAAATGATATGTCTGATAAGATGTTAATGTCTAAAATATATAAAGACTTCATATAACTCAATATCAAAAACACCAAACAACTCAATTAAAAGACGGGCAGAAGACCTGAATGGGAATTTTTTTCCAAAGAAGATGCGCAGGTGGCTAAAATGCACGTGAAAAGATGCTCAACACTGCTAATCATCAAGGAATGCAAATCAAAACCACAATATCACCTCATATCTGTCAGAATGTCTATAGTCACAAAGACAGTAAATAAAGTATTGGTAAGGATGTGGAGAAAAGGGAGCCTTTGTAAACTGTTGGTGTCAATTTAAGTTAATACAGCCACAATGGAAAATAGTATGGAGGTTACCAAAAAATAAAAATAAAAACAGAACTACCATAAGACTTAGCTATTCCATTCCTAAGTATATCCAAAGACAATAAAGCATGAATTCAAAAAGATATATGCACTCCAATGTTCACAGCAGGATTATTTACAATAACTAAAATATGGAAGCAACCTAAGTGTCCATTAATAGATGAATGGATAAAGAAGATATGGTACATATATATTGACAATGGTTTATTTGTCTCTTTACAAGAAGAATATTTGACTCTGAAACAAAAGCATATCAGTTTCAAAAACTATGTCCAAGTAAAGTAATTCTAATTCTTGTGTCAACTCAGTGACACTGAATTCAAACGATGATTGCACATATTTGAAACAACCCTAAATTTACCAAGCTCAACAAAGCATTCTTCATATTTCATGTATTTTGTGCAGCTTCAAGATTGGCATAATACTGTTACTAGTAATTAAACCTGTATATTGCTTCATGTTTAAAAATGTGCAAGATCATTTATAATGATTTGTATTATAAAAAGTTTCAATTTCAACCTAAATGCTTATAACCGTCTACATAGATCACAAGTTTTTCTTCTCTTGGAGCTTCAAAATTAGTTTATTTGCCTCATGATATTGGCAAGACAATGTTAACACTGCATTTTTTTCTTTATTTATTGAATATCTGGCTAGTATTTCTTCTATTTCTGAAAAACGTTGAATTAAAACAATACAGTAAATTTTCGTGAATGCTTTCCACAATTCAATCAAAGAGCACTGGTAAGGAACATGACATCCTTAAGTTCACTGTATTTTATTCCTTTCAACAGTTCCATAAACTGGTGAGGTTTCATAGCATTCACATGTATATACAAATGATTTTAACAAGTATATCTATGACATTTGTCATAGAATCTGCTTCAGAAAACTTAGCACAAATATTTCTGGCATCACACAGTGAAATAAAGCCGTAAGAAAAACATCAGTCTCTTAAAATTCCAATAATTCAGACTTTTTACATAACATATCTGGACCATCAGTCATCATGATGAAAATTAAGTTTTTCCTATGTAGCTGAAATTCTTCTTTGATAGTTTAAAAAAATTCAAATCTATATCTATTCCAAGAGCTTGACTTTTTTAGTCCATGAATTGAATTTATTTGTAAATTTAGACATCTTTTGAGGAGAAAAACATCCAAGGAATTAATTGGGCACTATCTTCTATATTGTGTCTAAAGCGAAAGAAAAATACTTGAGATTTTTCAAATTTTGAAACAACCGATACCTAATACTGTTAGAAATCTCTTATATATTATGATCAATTGTCTGGTGATAACTGAAATCCTTCGCTTTTTGTAAATATTTCTTTTAATCTTTTCTAACAATATTTTCTAACAAAACTTCATCAATTAAAGTAAGTTTTTTAAAAACAATTTTACATTAAAATGGTTTCCTTTGTGCAAGAATCTAAGCCATTTAATAATAGTCCCAATTATAAGCTCAGAATCTGTTAAACATCATATAATTTTTTATTTGACATTTAATTCTTATGCCAGCAACTAACATTATCAATTTTTTGTTACTGTTGAGAGAAAACTACTTATTAAATTCACTATGTATTTTCTGGAAAGGTCTGTTAATGACCACTTTATTGCCTTTAAAAATCATTTTATGAAACAAACAGCTCTGTCCCAGCAAATTGCAATTGTCATTTCTGGTGAAATATGTAACATATCTTTATCTGATATGCTTTTCTTTACTATTCCAATTGTAGTACTAGCATCTAAATTTCCACTCGATTATGTACCAATTTTATATCTTTGTTCTAAATTTTAAAATTTGTTCATACTTGTTTTTTAAACTAAAAATAAAATTTAATTAAATTACCCATGGTTTCCATAGTTATTCACTGCAATTTAACCTGTCTGCATAAAATGTTCAGATAAACACATTACAATGTTAAAAAAAAAAATGAAGGTGAAGGACAGCTTGGCATTTTGAATGTGGTTCAAAGATGTTTGGGGACTGGCAGAAGCAAACTAAAGACACAGCTTCTACCCAGTCACAGAAGCCCAGAAAGGGAATAAATTGTTCAGGGTGCCTCTGGAGCTCCAGGCAGAAAGGGTCCAATTGTCAATCTAGCCAGGCTGTGGCTTTATTCAGAAGGTTACTACCCGATAATCCCATGGAAATTATAGTCATACTTCCTCTTTGGGGTTTGAATACCTTTTACCAGCAAAGGCTTTTGATAAATGGGATAAAGGCTCTCCCTGTTTCTCTTTGACTTTAGGAGTAGGGCAGCCTTTAAGAGAAAGGAAGATTAAGATATGAGAAAGTGACACATTTCTTCTTTTTATCTGTGTAATAATTTACAGTATAACATCTGATTTGAAGTGGAAGCCTCCCATTTCTCACTAAGTTCTATCATTGTTTTTCAAATCCAAAGCAAGGACATAGACTGGAAAATACTCCATCAATACTAGAAACAACTGCAGTATAAAGTCTATAAATTATCAGCCAAACCACAATCAAATTATTAGACTTTATACCTCATTAGGCTCCATCCAGTGGCTAAGGTTTTCCACTCTTCAAAATCTCTATTGCCAAGAGTGGGTCAATTTTCTGTATACTCTAGTTACTCTGAATATGAAATGTGCCTAGACTTGGTTTTAAAGAACAGTGCAACCAGTTACTGATTTGCTCCACTCAATTCCTGTACTTTCCACTTTCCCCCTTCCCCCATTATTTCAAATACCATTTTAAAAACAAACACCTCTTCTAAAAAAAGTTTTTTCTCCCTTCTGAAACGTTATATAATAATGTGCATTTTATATGTTCATTGTATAGTGGGAAAAATTGTTTTAATTGCCAAAATGTAATCAAGGGAGTCGCACACTTTAAAAGAGTGTTAAATTTCCCTGTAAAACTTACCCATACTGGTGGTTATTTTCAAAACTGAACTTTAAAAGGAAGGGTCCATTTGGCTGCATTTGAATTGGTGACATTTTTAGGCTGTCATTACCTACAGAAAGAGTGAACCAGTGTCTCAACATGAATGAATGGTAAGTGACCTTTAAAAATGTTTTTCAGAGTAAAGCTTGCTTGCTTTCTTTCTCTTGCTCTTTTTAAATAAAATAAACCTGGATTAGAAATTTGATTAAACCCTAACTAAAGTTGCTCAAAGTATTCTTAGAAGTGAAAAAAAGCCAATCATATTGTCTTGCATATCCCTTACGGACAGAGATTTTATAAATTAATAAATAATATGTAAATTATATTTGTGATTTCTGACTACTAAGATAGAAAAAAATGCTGAATGCTTTTCTTCCCCCAATTGTATTCAGCTACCATTAATTGAATACTTGACATATATGCCATAGAGTTTCTAAAAACAGTTTTGGAAATACATAAATATATAAAAGCTAGTTACTCTTTTCAAGCAAATTTTGGTTTATTAGAAGTGATAAAGTGTACACATATAATTAAGTTTGTGGTAATTATAAAGCCAGTTGGAAATAAAGTAGTACAGGTGGCTATTTTTCATTTGCCCCTGCAGACCCACCCTCTATCATTCTTCACTCTGCTCTGTTATCCTGAAAGTCTTATCTATATGAATGCCATGTATAAGCTTTGGCTTCCATTGGGTTTGACCAATGGGGAGCACCAGCATGCCTTCATGACATAAGAGAGAGCTACAAAGTTGGAGTACTTAGGGGGTATTTAGTCTCTTAGCTTCTCCCTTATGATGTCACTGTGGGCTTGAATGTGTCCCTGAGCCAAGGCCTCAGTGCCTGGCAGAGTTTCTTCTTCACACAGTGCTCTCTGTGTTTGGAGCCTGCTAACTGATCTCTTTCAGGTCCAGAGGTAGAAACTGGTAGAAGCACCATGGAAGCACGCCAGGGATCTGCAATATTCCTTCTTGTTGTACTCTACCCTGACTAATATCTGAATTTGAGTGTGCCATTTCCTTCCTATCAGGACTCAAAAATTAATGTTTTGGGGAACAAAATGATCAGATCTAGCTATTAGGAACAATTCTGTTATCTTTGATTATCTAGTAAATACTAGTTATAATGAAAGTAAAAGTTTTTTTCTACAGTTCATAGCCAAAAGTCCTTTCACCCATTGGGAAAGAAATTAAAATATCCCTTATTTTTAAATATGTAAATATTAAAATTACAACTCCTGGACAATTGGGGCAGGATTCTTCACCTCTACTTCTCTATGCTTTTAAAAATATGAGATATAATTAACATACCATAAAATGTATCCTTGGAAGTGTACACTTCAGTAATTTTTAATATATTAAAAATTTTAGGCAACCATTGCACTATGTAATTCCAGAAGACTTACATCACTCCAGAAAGAAACCCCACACCCCTTACCCTTCTCTCGCCAATCCCCCATCCTCCTTAGCCCTGGGCACTTATCAATCTACTTTCTGTCTCCAAAGATCTACTTCTTCTAGAAATTTCATATAAATGGAATCATATAATATGTGGCCTTTTGTGTCTGGATTCTTTCACTTAGTAAAATGTTTCCAAGGTTCTCTTATGTTGTAGCATATATCAGTTCTTCATTCCTTTTCATTGCCAAGTAATATTCTATTGTATGGATATACTACATTGTATTTATCATCAGGTGATGGACATGTGGGATTTTTTTCCTACTCTTAGGCTATTCTGAACATTCATATACAAGTTTTTATGTGGATATATGTTTTTATTTCTCTTAGGTATATATTTAGAAGTGGAATTGCTGGGTTATATAAATAACACTATGCTTAACCTTTTGAGGAAGCATCAGATAGTTTTTCAAAAAGGCTGCAGCATTTTATCTTCTTTTCAACACTGTGTGAGAAGGTTCTAGTTTCCCCAAATCCTCATCAATACTTATTATTGTCTTGTTTTGTTTTGTTTTGTTTTATTATAGCCATTGAAATGGGCAGCAGTAGTATCTTATTGTTGTTTCTCCATTGCTTTTTAAATTTATGAATAAAAAAATTACATAATTTCTGTAAGAGTGGTTAATTAGCAAACTGATATAGCATACAGCATGTGAAGGTGGGCTAGTTTAATCCTGTGAGAACAGAAAGTGACACTAAATTCGATTTTGCAAATTAGTGTCCAAGGCCTTGAGTCCAAAGGAAAACATTATAGTCCTATAGTCAGAAAACCAGAATGTTTCCCTGAGCAAATGAATCTCTTATCTGTGAAAAGCAGATGAGGTTGCTCAGGACACTCTCAAACCGTAAATGTGTAACACAGAGAATGAAAAGAAAAGCCAACAGGGTTCAGCATTCATTCCTCACACTCAGGAAGGAGAGGCTAGTGTGGGTTCTAAAGGTAGAAGAATGGAAGTGGTAGGAGGGAAGTGTGAAACCATCTTCTCAATAAGGAAAGAGGGTAGGGCTCGGAGGAAGAGGCCATTCTGCAGGAAAGGTAAGTCTGTTGGTAAGTATTGTGGATGGCAAGGGCCATTCCTTAGCAGACTGTCTTTGAAAGGGGCAACAGGTAGTACGGTAGTGGGGAAGACTGGGAGCAGGAAGTGGGGGGCATCCTGGAGGTTAGATACCAGCACATTTGCTCACACTCAAAGGAGCAGTGTGTCAGTAAACATGCCATAGAGATGTGTAACCCGAAGGAAGAGAAGACCTCCATCAACACGATTAAAAGTTAATGTCCCCCTACTCAGGCAAAAGGGGATTCAGTACAATTTATTCTAATTTGGAAAAAATAAAGTAATATGGCACTCTTGTCGATGAGTATGTTCAAGTAAAATTTACATGAACTGCATCCTGAAATTAAGGCTCCAGTGTCAAAACCAAGCACGCTCTATACAAGAGGAGGGGGACTATCATATAATTAATATTGCTCTTGATTCAGAGCAATTTCTTGTAAGTTTGCTTTATGACCACAAGAGGAGTTTTTCTGGTATTTTGGAAGTCCCTGGGGGTGGATGTTGAGAAAGATTCTCTTGTTTGCAAAGAGCATCTTGTAAAGGTGGAACAGGATTTTCCTTCTCGTTCATGTTTTTGAGCGCCTCTTCATTGCCAGGTTGGGAAGCTATCAAGCTAATCACATACTTTGAAGGTAACATTTTGTCAAATGTTCCATGCTATTCAAAATAGCAGTTAATATAAAAATATGTTTTTATCTCCTTAAAGATATCATAAAATATCTGTGATTCTATTTCATTTACAGAAATAATATTCTATGACCAGAAGACAAATGTTTACTACTCTGAAACATACAGAGAAAACTGTAACTGCTTTTTCTGAAAAAAGTGTTGGCTATTGGTTATCTTGGTTATTCCCTACCCAGCTGTGTAATATTCCTTCCACAATGCAGCAGTGCCTACAGATCTTGATTTTCTCTTTATCTTGGTTTCATTGTTTTCTAATAGGAAATCATCACAATACAGCAAGAGAACAAAAAATGAATACTGATTCTGAATTTTCTTCCTTTCTGTAGTTACTACATCAGCAGAAGCCAGTGTTTTTAGTAGATGTATTGGTAACTAATTCGTCTACAGCAGCACAATCAATATGATGTTTAGAAGCAGGATAAGTTTACAATATGATGCAAGTGAGTTCCATTTGCTCACTTTCCCCTCATTTTCTTTACAGAAGAAGAAAAACCAAGGCACACAAAAGTTGAGGAATTTGTCTAAAGTCATGAAATAAGTTAGTGGGAAAGATGGAACTTAAACTTGGTTTTTAAACTATTAATTTGAAATTAATAAATAAATAGAACCAGAGCCTGAAAAAAATTGTTAAAATAAACTATTAATTTGGTGTTTTCCTAGTATGCCAGATGGCCTATATACATTGTCACACTATGAGAAATTGTCAAATATTAATTTCAATGTTTTTTTCTCTCTAGTGAAATTAAAATCAGCTTAAGAAAATGTGAGTTTCTATTTTTAACTTCTACATTATTATTAATGCATATTGATAAAGGAGATAAAAATTAAAAATAAGAATAAATAATTTATATAACCATAAAGTTATCTTAGTATGCTACTTTTTATTTATTAGTGATAACCTCTTTTTATTAGGAGCCATCATATTTGCTTTTCAAATTATTTCCATGTAAATGACTGAATGAAGAGGTTTCCACTAATAAATGTAATAAAGTGATGATTTTGGTATTTTCTAGACTTTTAGTGCTAAAGCGTAGGTACACATGGCACACATGGCAATGTCCTCATTACTTCCCTCCAGTCTCCTAAATCCTTTATTTTCCAGCATTCAAGGTGTTGAACCCCTCATTTTGATTCCCATGAACTCAGCATTTTCAGCTCATTACAGGCACTACAAGTGTTTTTTCTTAGAAATTATACATAGCTATCCTTTCTTCATGGTTACACTTGAGTTCAAGTAATTAACTCATGCATATTATAACTAAAATTCTTGATGAGTTGAAGTATAATTTATCATAGACTTTCTAATGCATAAATTCACTTAATTCTTCAGAACAATTACATGAGGTAGACATTGTTATTATTTCTGTTTTATAGTTGAGACAAAAATTAATTAACAGATCAGCCCAAACAGCAAAGTCAGGACATGGGCCCCACTCTTGGAACTCAAAATTCCGTGCAAAGAGCCCTCTCCTGTGTCCCCAGCCTTCAAAATGCCAGTGAAGCACACCTTACTAATTTCTTACTCCATGTTTTTGCGCTTTGTTTCTTGTTCAAAAATAATTTTTTCAAGGAAGTAGTCTTCAATTAAGCACACTGTAATCTAACTTATCATGGTATATGCACTCAGTATTTATGTGTGCTTTGATTAAATCAATTTTCACTTCTTGACATGTTCTTTATAGAATTTCTTATGTCAATTAGATATATTTCTTTAGAGACATTCAGAATTTTTCCATTTTTATTATTGAAGATAGAACCAAAATAATCGGTCACTGTGGTGATTGCAATAGCAAGCTTTGTGGAGAAAAGTCCACTCATTATTCTTCTTGGTATTCATCAGATAATTAATTTCTATTAAAAATGAATTAACCAGTATATAGCACTTTTAGCATTCGAATAAAATGCAACACTGAAAAAAGATGCATATCTCTCTTTTAAAAAATTAAGTATTTCTTAAGTTTCGGTAGCATAGTGGCTAATATTTTAAATTAAAATATGTATTGAATTTAAATATTATTAATGAATTCAGATTACAAAATAAATTCCAATACAATTTTATGATTTTAAGAATGCTTAATTTTATGTCACCATCTCAATGATTTTTCATATGAGAAGATGACCGATATTACAGTCTCTGAGATCTAGAATATGTTCCTTTAGGGCTTTTCACTAATAAAGTGGATTTTGTCAACACAAACTGGGTAAGAACTCAACATCTCAATAACAGGTACTGAAAAGATAGCTGTTTTCAGGCTTTTAGCTGGGTGCATGTAGGTTTTCTGGAAATAATTTACCTGTTAAATAAGGAAGGTTTCCTTGATATTGTAGATTAACTCTCCTCATGCATTGTCATAGCATCTGTTTTTCCTGAAAAGTGCTCTGAAACTTCATCTCTGAGTTATAAATAGGTAACAGTAGTTATAGAAAACTTGTTCCAAATAATAGTTTGTGCTGGATCTAGTAAATAAGATTAAGATGTCTAAATCTATCTAAAATATCCTATTTAGTTATCTTCCTGAGGATTCTTTTCTTCATATATGTAAATCCTAAGAGGCAGACATATATTTTAAAAACCTGAACATTCCATGTATTTAATGGTTACCACTGGCCCTTATTATAGAATCATCTAATCAGGATCAGGTTAATTGAAGGCTGTATGCTGGTGAAATAGGGTAATTGATCCTAAATGACACTGTTATACCAACTGGTTAGTCAAATTTTATCAGGTCATTTATTCTCTTCTTGCATTTTTTTCTCTCCAAAATACTATGACTAAAAATTAATAAAAATTTAAAAATTGTGTGTACACATGTATATCTGTCTGTCTTTTTTCTAAATAATGGAAACAACCTTAGTTGTATGTACTGTTAGATTAATGTAAAGTTCTTATTTCCAAATGTTGGCCATCTTTATTTAAATGTACAAATAGATTTTCTTCTCCAGTACAGTTCCTGAACACCCCAAAATATATTAAGTAGTTTTATTTTTCAAGTGTTACTCCAGAAAGACTAGAGATAAAATGATAAAAGAAAGTAAACACAGTCATAATATAAAAAGAATCAGTTAAATAGCCACTGAGTTATACAGGTTCTTAGAATAAAAATTGATTTTATCACTTGTTAAGTAAATTTAAAAAAAACATTTGAATAAGACCATCTTATATATAAGAAACAAATTTCAGTATGTAATACAATATTTAGTGTCAACAGTATGTTTCTTTCTAACATTTAATTGTCTCAACCATATGATTAGCATCCCATGAGTTAGGTATATACTTTTGAAAATTATCTGAGATTCTCTTTATATAAAATTGGAAAGAAGGTAAGGGATAAAAAGGGATTAAGATGGAATAGGGGATAAGAAAGGAGTGGAATGGAAGGAAAAAATGGAAAAGAGGGATAAAAATAGAAGCATAAAAAGAAAAGAAGCAAAGATGGAGACTAGGGAAATGACAGGCATATGGGACACAGAAAAATGTGATTTCCAGATACCCATGATTTCTTTACACTTTAAAGTGTAAATGAAAATAATTAAAACAAGAAACTAGACTAACTGGAGGTACATGTCTAACATGACTTATTGAAAACAAGATTGTTGGCCCAGCTTTTTTAGTGCATTTGACTTCAGATGAATTGCATTTCCTTTACAATCTTGGTAATGCTAAATATAATAACCATGTTTTACAGATACTCATTTTTCTCCAAATGGCCAAATAATTAAAGACTTAATGTTATAATACAGTTTATAGCCAACTTAAATCCGCAAGCCTATTATCTCTTCACTAACAAAAAAAATGGAACAGACAAAAATACTCTAGAAAGCCTAGTCTGCTCTTAGAAACTCTACAGTGCTTCAACTAGCTTATGCCATAATTAACAAAGATGTCATTAACTCTGAACACAGGGACACTTCTCTTTTATTGCTGCTATAATTTTATATGCCAGCTACTGCCTTTTAATTCCAGAATAAACTGCTGGGTTCTCAAAAGTTTAACTAGTGACTTTTAAGTTGTGATTATATTTGTTTCAGTCACTCCATTTAGATTTTTCTAAACTTTAGGTGTTTATAACATTTTAAATATACATATTAATTTGTGATTCGTTCCCTAACGTTTACCGCATAGGAATTGTCCAATATAAATTGGTCCAGGGTACTTTTCAACATACAATATTCTGATAGTTCTGATGGTCTTACTCTGGATTCTGCAATGTATCATCATTAGATTGGCAGAATCCGTATCACCTGTGAGCTTGTTAGAAATGCACATTCTTGGGCCCACTCAGACTTACTGAATCAAATTTCTGAGAGTGGGACCTAGAAATTTGTTTGAATTTCACTCTGTTAAATTTTTATTGAGTATATAATTGCTTTTTTTTTTAAAAAGTGTTTTCAAATGAATATCTTTTTGCTGAAAGTCAAGTATAATCAAGTTATGCAGGCTTCTCAAATTTTAGAGCATATGAGTCACCTGGAGGGATTGTTGAAATACAAATTTCTAGGTCCCACCCTCAGAAATTTGATTCAGTAAGTCTGGGTGGGCCCAGGAATGTGTATTTGTAACAAGCTCAAGGGTGATACGGATTCTGCCAATCTAATGATGACACACTGCAGAATCCAGAGCATGGTTTGATCTATTTAGAGAAATTTTTTCAGCTGCTAAAATCTAGTTTATTCTTTAGTTTGGGAGCAAAGAGTGAGAAGCTGTATCTTAAAATAGGCCAAGACAGTTTCTCCTTTTGTCTTCAGTGTTCTCTAATTTGTAAGTGAATGTTACCAGCACTGAAGAGCAGAGGCTTGAGGAGCAGTTAACTTGTCAGCATCATTTGGTGGGAAAGAATGTGAAATTTAGAAACAGACAAGATTTCAAATCTCCACTTTAACATTTATTAGCTGGGTGCCTTGGGCAAATTATAAAAACTTTCTGAATCTCATTTTTAACATTTGTTACAGAAAGAATAATAAGACCTATGTGAAACCATTATTGCAAGCATTTAACAAATTAACCTACATAATCTGTAAAGCACTTAACCCATGTCCTTTGAGACCTCATTTCATTCATTATGCTCTCTATTTCTCCTATATTTTCAATCTCCATCCTTCACTGGCTCTGTTTCTAGGCCAAAAGACATACTTTCTCTGTATTTATCTCTAAGCCAAAAGACAAACATTCTACTCCATTATAAAAATAGTCCTCTCTATGACTGCTGACTTTTTCCCTCAGCTTCTTTTAGATCAACCTCTGAATAAATTAACTACACTCGCTGCTTCTAGTACCATATTGTTTAGTCCTGCATCTAACCATTATCGCTGAAATTGTCTCTACCACTAAAACAAAGCTGCCCTCTTCACAATCACACTGACATTGTGTCAAACCGATCCCTACCATGGGCAATGTCTCCCAAGCATGCGAGCCCTAGCCCTAAGTGGTTGGCATGGCTCATCCCTTGCCCTGGAAACTCTCACTCCCTTACATCAGCATTAGTAACACTGCTCTCTCTCTCTTGGTTTCCCTTTACCTCAGTCGTTGCTGGTATGTCATGCACTTCTTGTCCCTGTTTTCTATCAGTCTGCACTCTCTCAGGGAGATCTCATCTTTATGCATGCCTTCAATTCTCGTCTCTGTATCTTGAAAACTCCCCAAACCTACACCTCTAGTGCAGACTGCTCTCCTAAGTTGTAGACCCATCCAACTTTTAACAAAGTATCACTACGTTTATGGCCAAAGTTAAACTGCACAACACTAAACATTTAGGATATGCCCAGAATGTGAGTCTGTATTTCCTGTGTAACACATGGGAGTGAATGGCAATTCCATGCACCTTGTCTCAAAGGACATCTGGAAGAATTCCATATACCTGGAACAGTTTGCACCCTTTCTTCATCTGAAAAACTTCTGTTTATCCTTCAGGTTAAAGCTCAGACATTAGTTTTTCAGGAATTCATTCCTGACCACCCAAGTAGTTCTATTTATGTATTTCTATAGAACCCCACACCTTACCTACAGCAGGGTTCCTGGCCATCTCCTCTATTACACTCTAAGTCTCATGGAGGAAGAGATTGATCTGACCCTCTAACTATGGAAACAGCAGCACACAGCTGAGCACACAACACATAATAGGTGCTTAAAAATTTGCTTGATTCATTTTTACAATTATCATTCAGACATTCAACCAATAATCCCTGTGCTACCACCCTTCTGTATAATCGGTGAACCATGGTGAGCAGAATAGACAAAGTTCTCTTCTCAGTGTGTCAGAGAAAGACAATCAACCAGACAAATAAGTAATAATCATACAAGTTCAAACATTATGAAAGAGAAAGAATTGCAGAGAAGAATGACGGGGGGGAGTCTGTATAAATAGAGGGGTAATAGAGTTGGGAGTTGTTTTTTTTTAAAACAGGAATGAGCAGGCTCTGGCCATGTAAAGAGGAAACAGCATGAGCAAAGTCCCCATTGTGGGAAAGATCTGTTTAGTTTCATTTGGGGGAGATCATCCCTTCCCCAACCTGAAAGGAGAGGTTGTGGGAGCTTGGAAGTGAAGGGAACTGCTGTGTGAGATGAGGCTGAAAAATTAACCCAAGTCCATTCTTTGCAGAGACTTGCTGTTCAAAACAAGAATAATTTACTTCTTTAAATTGTGCTCAGTGAGTTTCAATGTTCTAGTTATTGCTCACAACAGATTTTCATCATGTACTGTCTTTTATTCAGTCATCTTAATTCCACATAGTAAATAATTTTTAGTCATTCTTAGTGCCTATATCTTTTCTGAAAATAGTTTGTTAGTAGTCAGTTTGTTATCTTTTAACACAACAAAACTTTGAAGATAAAGCCATGTTTTTCATTAAACAATATATCAGAATAGCTCTGTGAATATAATTTCCATATAAAATCTCTGGTAGATGTGTAATAAATTAGATTTATGCCATCACTTTAATGAAGAGAAAAACTATATGCTTATAGTACCGATGAGAAACTGAGGTACAAAAATCTTATTTTCCAAAAGTAATTTATAGAAGAATAAATTTTTCATTACACAATATTGTGTCAAAGTATCAATTTCATTTTTTATAGTAGAAACTTTAAATAACATCAATCTGAGTATAGCTACAATAGCTCCAATCTTAGTATCATGTATTTACTTAACAGCAAAATGTATATGTGTTTATCCTACACATAGGCAACAATTTCAGATTTAAAACTACATTTCTAAATTCTGAGTCTAAGAATTTACTAAAAAGCTTTTAAATATTTAATAACATTGCTCATTTAATGCATTTACGTTAATGAAATTATTGATTGTTTAAAATATAATTTTTTCACCTTGGTGGCTGTTAGGCTCGATAACTCTTGACTGTAGGTGGCTGTTCTAATCTTTACAGGATGTTAAGCTGCATCCCTGGTCTCTATTCACTGGAAGCCATTCGCAGCTCCAAGTCCCTCAAGTTGTGACAACTGAAAGTTTAGTGAAGAATCACTAGTTGATGTGTATCAGCAACCTGAGGCTGTAGTTTTGGAATATAGTATTCCACCTTTTCCAACACAAAATGTCCCCATTTTATGTCATTAATATCCAGAACAATCTTTAGTGAGATCTGGTACCTATGCACCTGAATGCTGGATTTGGTTGATACGTTTTTGAAAGTGATGCGGCTTTTGTCAGACTGATTGATTGTCTTGAAACCAAGGATAAAAGGAACAATTTTAAAATTATGTTTTTTTCCGAATTTTATCTGTAACTTGTAATAATTATATAAAATTTAGAAGACTAAGTAAACCATACAGGAGAGTAAAAAGCTACCAAGGATAACCAATTTTAGCATTTTGAAATATTTATGTTGTCTATATATATATATGTATATATTTATAAAATTAGGGAAATTCTCCTACACAATTTGTTTTTTATAGAGTGTGGTTTCTATTATACATAATAGTGTATGCATTTGCTTATGTCATTATATCCTCTGAAAACATTAATTTATTATCTTTTTATGTATCATAATTAAGAAAAGATGATTTATGAATCCTCCCTCGTCATTGGAGGTTTTCCAATCTCTTTTGTGATTAAAATCTATAAGCAGAAAAATAGTTTGATACATAGCAATGAATCTATGTATCTAGTGCATCTAATGTAGTCTTTGAATGTCTGTTTCTTTTTTTTTTTAATTCCCATGAAAGAGATGCAGATTTTCAGGAAACTTTATTTCCTTACACTAGGCATTTTATTTATTTTCTTCTTGGTCTAATATTGACCACAATCACATAAAAATAAAGTAACAATACATATATAAGATGATAGAAAGGAATGAAAGGAAATCCACACACAGATGTACAATGACACACTATTCTAATTTCAAATTATTTTCTATCTTTACAGGAAAAACAGATTGGGAAAAAATACTTTCCAGGTGTCTATTCACAAATCTTAAAAGGTGACTAAAGAAGCTATTGCTTCTCTAATGAAATGATGAGTTAATTATACTCTTAAATGATTTACAAATTTGAAAGATAAGTTGATTGGCTTTCCATTTTAAATTACTGTATGGGAATAATGCATCTATTTACTCCTAGGTATATGCCCAAGAGAATAGAAAACAAATGTCCACACAAAAACTTGTATGAAAATGTTCAGAGCAGTAGTACTCATAATAGTCAAAAAGATGGAAACAACCCAAATGACTACCAACTGATGAATGTCTAAACAAAATGGGGTACGTCAATACAAGGAGATGTAATTCAGCTATAAAAGAGAATGAAGTACTGATATGTGCTATAACATGGATGAATCCTGAAAACATTAAATGAAAGAAGCAGTCACAAGAAGACACATATTGCATGATTTCACTTATATGGAACGTCTAGAATAGGCAAATCCTTAGATAACAGAAGTAGGTTAGGAGTTTCCAAGAGAGATAATCAGATAGAATGAAGAATGACTTCTAATGGTACAGGATTTATCTGGCGGGTGATGATAATGTTCTGGAGTTAGAAACTAGTGATTGTTGTACAACATCAAAAAGATAGTAAAACCCACTGAATTGTACATTTTAAAGGAGTAGATTTCATGGTATATGAATTACATCTCAATACATAAAAAAGAACAAGCCATCTGTAATCCATTTTATAATAGATTACATACATGTGGTCTACGATAAACAAAGTAAGAAAATGTACAGATGCCATCCTTAAGAAAGGAGAACACACTAGCTGATAAATTGGAAACCTATTCCTCAGTTAAGGAAAAAAAAAATGTTTCAAAAACTCTGACTTTTAGTTTCCACTGTTTTAAAAAAGGAGCTTAGCAGACTACCCAAGGTGTCTATCAGTAAATACCCTCACTTTCAAGAAGCTACCATTCCCCTGGAAATGCAGGGTTTTAACTTTAAATTAAAGTCTAGTTTAAAGTTATTTCAGTAGCATTGCCTTCCTTTTCCTATAAGAAGAGATTCCTATCAACAGTATCTGCAGGAAAATCAAATGACTGTCCTTCAAACACAATAAGAAAGCAATAGTTGAAGTCTGAATTTTACAAATCTAATTACTGAATTGTCTGCTCAAATTATTCTAGTTACTCTGGGTCAGGATCTGAACCTCTCTCCCTTGCCAATATTTATCTCCATTTTAGAGAAAGAAACAACAGTAGTTCTATCATTTTAATAAATTGTGAGGGGGAGGAGGTCAGCTCAAAACATAACAGAGCAATTAATATTCCCCTCTCAGCCCAAGGCTTTTAAATTTTTCTTATGTATTGTTAAACAATCCCCCAAGGATGTAAATGCTGTGAGAATAAAGGTAACAGAATAACAACTTTTAAATAAAACATGAAGCCTACTGCTGTCAACTTACCTATGTGGGAAATCACTGTGGATATCTGGAGAAAAATATCACACTAACGTGAAATGTCAAAGGTAATCGAATAGAAAATCTTTGTTCAACCTGTTGTTAAGCACAGAGTGAATTATTTTTCCCTGAGCCAATTGCTGAGCTAGTCCTTGGTTTTAATTTCTCACATTATAATGGGTGCTATATCCACATAGGAAAGGACTAATGTGGTAGAGCGTTTTAGCTGACATTTAAGAATGGATCAGGTCAGAGGGGAGAGTGACCTCCTTTGGATGTGTACAGAGGGCAGTGTGGAAAATGAGACATAGAAAAGACTATGGAAAAGCAACAAAACTTAGCAAAGGTACTTCTGTGAGTAAAATTTCAGGTAAAGTTCTTGGTATTATGAGTGATATGAAATAGCACTGAATTGTTAACAACAACTTACTTAACATTCAGTACCTTTTAGGTTTTTGAAGTGCTGGGAAACAATGATCCTTATTACAATCTGCAATTTTGACAAGGTACCACTCTGTGTTTACACTTGCAATGCTATGCCCCAGTGCACATGGGAAGTAATGTCAATCAGACCGTGAAAAGGAAAAGAAGTTTGAAAAAGAACAAATGCTCCGTTAACCATGCAGTCTAAAAAAAAAGAAGTTGGAGACAAGCCTAGAACAAATATTACTTTTTCAAAATGGACAAAATTTAGCTCTACTTCCACCTTATTTCTTAGGCTTACTACACTGCAATTTTTCATACACTGTTCATGAGTTCTAATCCTGTCAGATGTGTGGGCGTCCAGAAAGTCTTTTTGAGAAATATAGAATGCAAATAGTGTAGCTGTCTTCACACTCATATTTGGCTGCATTTGGTTGGCTCCCAATTTATCAGCTTTTAATTGTAACAGATAACGTTTGTTGCTCTAGGAAGGGTTTATCTTGTGAAGATAACATTGCTGTTACCAAGAGAACATGGTAAAAAGAAAGCACTTGACCAATTTCTGGGCTCCAAGACATTCTTCTCTGGCAGTGATAATTTTCTAAAATTCATTCAGTTTATTTATCATTGTACTACTGCTTATTAAACTGCCATGTGAAACTAATGATAATGCTTCAAAAATAAATCAGTTAAGCATAATTTACGATAGAGTTTCTTAACATTTTTTCTTCAGACCCTAAACACTCGAATGATAGGGAATATTTCTATCAGAAAGAATGGCTCAGGAAACTAACGAAACTCACTGGGATGAGGTGTAGCTGTATCCAAGTATGTAGAGTAAAAGTGTTATATTTTATTTCTTTGGTAGAGGAGGAGAGAAAAGGAGCTTGGAAAGTCTGAAGAAACTCCCAAGGTGAGCCTTATATATACGTCAACCCCCAATGCCCTAACTTCCCAAGAATCCTCATTTAGAATCTTTGGCTCTCTGTTATTGATGTTGATATTATTATAGGTGAAAGATTACAGGTAGATTAGAATAATTTTAAAAGCCCCAAACGACATTTAAACAATGGCAACTCTCCTTATAACTATCTGGGCTCAACAGAATTAGAAATAAAATAAAAATACAATGTGCTACATAAAGATTTTTCATAATTTATATAGTTCATTCTTTCATTGAGCAGCTACCATGTACTAACTAGATGCTATTCTAGATGTCTTAGGGGCGCAGATATGATTCAGACATTGATGAATTCTCCCTCTGTGAAAATTATAATCAAAGAAGAGAGCTGATAAATGCACATATATAAGTGGCATATAAGCTAAAATGGGAGGAATACTGGTAAAATAAAAATTCATAAAACAGAGAGATTATTAGTTAATAAAAGGTTATTTTACAGGTAGACCTTAATTTATGTATGTGTCAAAATTCTTTGTTACTGTTTTTAGCCACTGTCAAAATCTATTGCTGAAATGACCTCATTAGGACAAACTATGCCATATGAACCACTAATAAATCTGGTATTGCCAACTTTTTGGAATGATCTGAGGTATCAACATTATCTTTTCTTTTGCCTACTAGAGTTGCAGGATCTTGTATTGGAGAGAAACATAAGACACTAGAAATACCTGTGATCTATATTTGCCTACATTAGAAATGCCACCTTTTCAGAAAAGTCCTTCTCGACAGAACTATCTAAAACAGCACCCTACATCATTCTCTAGCCCTTCTTCTCACTTTTCTTTAGTATACAGGCAATATTTTTTTTATATTTAGTTATTTGTCTGCTTACTCTTCCTCAAGAGAATCTAAGCTCTTTGAGGACAGAGGACTCACTGTTATATCACCAGTATCTGGCCTATGGTAAGCATTCAATAAGAATTACTGAATTAATAAATAATCTGCTAACTTGCCAGTAAAATGAGCACAGATTCCAGGATTTCAAAGCACCAAGCATTTAAAAAGATGTTAGTCAGTGATTTCATCCAATCTTTTGCCTTTAAGTGGCATCATAGATAGAATGGGACTATCTCATTCTAGTGTTTTCCATTTTGGTTAATGCTGTAACCAGCTACCTAGTTGTTCAAGCCCCAATTCATTCTTGATTCTTCTATTTCTTTCACCCTCCACATGTGATCCATCACCTGCCCAGGTGTATTACATATCCATCTACCTTCGTCCAGCTCCAGTGTTCCCATCCTAAACCAGTTTCATTTCTTGATTTCTTCTTTTGTCTACCTACATCTTTGCCTTCCTATAATCCTTTCTCTACACAACAATGAAATACATCTTTCAGAGACTTAAATTAGAGCAAGCTGTTCTTTTAAAACCTGAGAGGTATTCCTCCTGCACTTAAAATAAAATTCAAGCTCTGATATGGAGAAAAGGTCCTTCATAAGCTGCTTCTACTCACTTCTTTGACCTCTCTCTCTTATAACTCTAAAATACAGCAGGACCAATTTTTCTCTCAATCCCAAGCTTAGTCCACTTTGTGACTTTTCCTCAGTGGTTCTCTCTAGTTTCAAGTACATTGTGCCTCACCTTCACTATTTTTCAATATTAAGGTCTCAGCTAAAATATCTCTTTCTCAGAGGTTTTTCCCACAGCTTTACATAATGTTCTCAACCCTTCCCCCAGCCCTGTGTATTCCTTATCACCAGCTGGAATTACCTATTAGATCTGTTTATTTGTTTACATTCAAATGTAAACTCCATGAGAACAAGAACTTATCTGCCTCACAAAAGACATAATGCTTGACAAGTAGTAGATGTTCCCTAAATATCTGTTTTATCACTTAATTAATCAATTAATAATCAATCAAACAGTCAGAAAACACTGTCTTGTATGCAACTTCTAAATTTGTGTAATTTGTAAGGCTCTTCAAATACTATCCTGATTTAGTTCCATTAATATTTATTGTGTACCTTCTATGTGCAAAAGACAGTGATAAGTTCTAAATATACAACGATGAAGAGGACATGGACTCAGCTTTTTAGAGGCTTGTTGGTTAGCTGGAGAAATATCAAAATACGTAATTGTGAAATTCATGATAATCGCAACAAGTGTACATAGGGTTAAAAAAAAAAGTAGTGGACAAGATAACGCAGTATCTGAGACATGGGATAGCAAGAAAAAACATCCCGAAAAAGAGTCAGAAATATAAATCCTAAGAATTCACAAATAGTATAGGGAAGCCCAGCTGTAATTCAGGTAGAGTGAATACATGTGGAAATAAACACATCAAGTCTGCAGAAGCAACACATGTTCAGTTTGGATTTGGAATGTAGAGCCCGAGCATAGTGGTTGTCTAAGAAATGATGAGAGTGGAAAGCAGGTCTAGTCCTTTGGGGGAACCGTTATGCCATGCTAAATGCCATTGTGCAAGAGATAAGGAACAAGTGAAGAGGTTTTCTGAAAACATTCTCAAATCACTAGTCCTATCAATCATGAAAATAGAAGGAAACCTCTCTAATGGTGAATTTTCCGACACTTAAGATTGATATAGGGCTTAACAGTGACTCAGAGATGCAATATGAGAGTGGCATATAGACACGGTGCCTTCATTCTTTCTTTTAATATTTTTCCATAGCAAGGGATGAATTCTCCCTAAGTAAATTCCTTTTTATATGAAAATAGAATTATTTCTGTATCAAAATTCAGCACTAAGTACTTCATACTGACTGGAACTGTAAGAATACTTACAGATTATCAGATTTTATTCATATTTAGTGACTGACTTATGAGTTGATACTCAACAAATAGTTGCTGAATCATGATCAATAAAACATTTAATTGAGTACTATGGTTTTCTAACTATATAAGAAATTGTTGTTTTGTTAGCAGATCCACTAAAATTTCAGATGAGACAGTAATGTTGCTGCAAGTGCAGGCTGAATATCGTAACTAACATTGCTTAACTGTTTTCTACGTGCCATTTTACAGATGGTAAAATGGGGCTTAGAGAGAATAAGTAACTTGCCCAAGATCACATAGGTAGTAATGCGTGGAGCAAAAAAGTCAAATGGAAGGTTCAGTCCAGAATTCTTGCTTTTTAACCTCTATGATAGTGTTACGTTTCTCTGTTTCAGAAGTAAAACACAAGATCCTGGTTAACACAGCAGAGACACAGTTCACTAAAAAGAGACTTTAGATGATGATGGAAATATTAAAATTAAGGAGGAAGACATATTTTTACATCTGGTTTTCTCCAAGAGTTTTGCTGCTAAATCTAGCAGTTAACATCTGGCTGGAAATCTTTTTTTTTTGTCTCTTAGGACACAGAAATGCTATCGCTTAATATAAAATTTAAAAACCGTATTTTAATATTTACTCTATCACCTTATGGTTATGGCTAAGTGCATGACCAAAGTTGATTTATAATCTGTCATTTTGTTTTGTAGAAGGCAAGAAAATAATCCACCAAAGCTAGGGATTATAAAAAATAGTGTGTTTAGAAATCATTTACTGATAGAATTTTCTTGCTACCTTCACTTTTCCCATAAATAGTCTACTAAACAAACAAATCTTAAACATATAGAACAAGATCTATGCTAAGGGCCAAGGGTTTTAATACTAGGACAATATTAACATCACCTGTCTCCTTTCCCCCTCTGGAGTGCTGTGAAGAGTGTTCTTTGGGAACTTGAAGAAGGAATAATTCTCTCAGACTGTGGTATATATAACATAAATGTAGTTATTAAAACATAATAGTGAAACAAACAGGGTGAAGCTACTACTCAGTTTGAAAAAGACATTCTCAGTGCAGTTGCAACTCCCTATGTGTTTCTCTGTGGTTACTTCCAAGGCTTAATTCTGTACTCCCTTGCTTTTTTCTACATTGTATTTAGCCATGTCTATATTTCACCTATGTATGCATGCAAATAAATATAGATTAATTTTGCACATTTTTGAGCTTTATAAAAATTGTATCACATAGTAGAAAGTCTGATGTTTTTTCATTAAATACAGTGTCTGAGATTCATCCAGGTTGATATCTATAGTTAGAGTCCATTTTCTTGTTTGTTTCCAGTCCTTTGCTATTGCAAACAATGTAGCTATAAACATTCGTGTGCTTGCCTGCTGGTACAGATGTGCATACTTCTCCATGACCTGTTACCTGTGCACTTTGCATGAAAATAAGAAAATATTTTCCAAATTGTTTCTACTAATTTACACTCTCACCAGTAGGGTATGAATTCTAATTGCTCCACATCTTTACAGACACTTTATATTGCCATATTTTAAAAAATCTTGCCAATAAAATTAGGGTAAATATTTATGCTATTGGAGTCTTAATTTGCATTCCTTATTACTAATGAAGTTGAGCATCTTTTCATATATTCATTTCCTAGTTGTGATTTACTTCAGTGAAATGCCTATTCATTTCTTTTACCTGTATTTCAATTAGGTTGCTTGCTTTCTCCTTATTCTTTCGCAGGTTTTTTATATTATCGTGCATACCATTCTTTCATCAGCTGTATGTGTGGCAAATATCTTCTCTAGTTTTCTAATGATGTTTTTTCCCATGAACAAGAGGTCTTAAACTTGATATATTTGGTTTTGTTAATATATACCTTTATGGTTTCCTTTTTGCATTTTGTTTGTGAAATGTTTCCATACTTCAATATTATTAAAATAATCTACCATATATTCTTCTAAGAATTTAAAATATTTGTCTTTCTCTCGTAAGAATTTGATTCACCTGTAATTGATGTCTGTCTATAACATAAAGATGTAAGAGATTTTAATTTGTTTCCATATGCACAGTCACTTGCCTTCACACTATTTACTGAAGAGTCCATCCTTTCCAAGCTAATTTGCAAAGTAACTTCTATCAAATATTACATTTCCCTGTATAAGTAGTAAATTTGTTCAATTTGGGCTACTAGAATTTGGAGATTCAAAAGGGGTGAGTCTTGCTTATCCAAGCTTTTTAATGCAATTTTGGATGTGTAAAGAGCACTTAGCTGTAATCTGGGGAAGGAATAATGGGTAGAGAGTTCAACAGCTCTGCTTATGAAATTAAATGCATTCAGTGTTGGAAGATGGTAATGCAAAAAGATAAGAACATTGACTTGGATCCACAGTCAATCTCAAGAAGATAAAGAGACAGGGCCAAGAGAAAATTCCTCTGGAGGCAAGAGTGATGGGTTTTTTAAACAGTGATGTGTAATTTTCAATTCAAAGTTGCTGCTTGAATTATCTGTTCAGTTTTCAGAGCCTTCAGTAAATGTCAGACACACATTACTGCCTTGGAATTACTGTGATTTCCAGTGAGGAACAAAGCAACGCAAGGGAAAAGGACAGTTATTTTAGACAGGAAGATGCAGAGCAGAGATCAAAAATTCAGCAAGAGCAGGGTACTGAATTAAGAACTGATGAGAGTGATATAAACTTCTTCCTTGGAAACAGTGAGGGAAGGAGGTATAGCTAAAAGAGGATTTTTCCTCCAGTGTAGCTCCAGATCATTTTACTGGGCTGTTAGAGGAAAAGTCATGGCGTTCCCCACAAACACAGTCTTACCACTCCTGTAGTTCAGAAGCTTCTACACAGAAAGGTTTGTGAGGTTTCTGTTCTCTTCCTTTGCCTTGAACTGTAAGATTAAGTATACGTTCCTTAGCAAAATACTCAAAACTGCATTGAAACTAGACTCTACCTCTTTCCTCTAGTCTCCTTTCTTAAGCAACATTGAAGTACTTGCAGTGTCTTAAACAGGCCAGCCACTTCCGGGTGTCATGTCTCTGATCACGTTTTTCTGTGCATGGTATGCACAGTGGAGAAGCCATGATAAGAATGGGATAATCAGGACAGTAAAAAAAATTGCATTAGTCACTGCAGGGCCTGTGGATATTCACTGACTTCCACAGCCACCCTACTCTTGGTTGTGGACAGTAGCCATGGTGAAGGTCTCACCATGCCAAGTCCAGCTTTGGCCTGTGACACCACAGACTAGGACTGAAAAGAAGCAAGTGCAACATGATGGCATGAGCACAAGTAAATGGGGCTTTAGAGTCATCCACAGGATCATGGTTGATAAAAAGCATTTCACAAAAGATAAGCAAGTTTACTGGCAAGGGAACGGAAAAAATCTACCTGTGATATGATGATCAGTCTTTATCTCTCCCTAATTTAAAGTTTCTGTCTAAATCAAAGTAGAAATATATTCAGCAGCTGAGATGCCTCATTGAAAATTCATCCACAGTATTTTGTGGAGATTAAACTGTTAGATGTATTTAGTGAAAGAAAAAAATAAATTTGCTGATAAAATGTAGTAATATCATTCTATTTAAAAAATCTTCCTAAATTTGCTCCATGGAAACCATCTACCCACTAGAAGAAATACAACAAAGATTTTAAAGTTTAAGTCAAACTTTTGATTATATATTTAACGTACTTTTTAACTTATTTCCTTAAAATATTAGGTCAGTTACTAAAGTCTATCTATAAATATTAAGACATATACAATGTATTTTGTAAGATAAATGACAGGTATGACCAATGGGGAATCCTGTTTTATAACAGGTAGCAAGAGATTTAGAACTTTGAGTATAAGAATTGTGTAAAGTTATGAAAAATCATAAATAAAACGATCCAAACATTCTTTGGATTTATTACAAGGTAACCATTTTACATTTCATAAAAGTAGGAAATATTGACTGTTGAGTGTAAAACAGCCATTTTAACTGATTCACATTCAGATTCCTTGATAAAGTCTTTCTCAGTCCCTGAAGGTTTACTTACTTTTTTCCTCTGGATTCTCTACAGATGTTGTCTACAGCTCTACTGTAGAACTCAATATATCATACTACATCACAGCCACAGGAATAAAACCACATTACTGCTTGTTGAACAGATGAACTAGCACAAAGCCAGTGCTTAAACTGAGAAGTAAAAATCTCAGTTAAATTAAAAACAACACTTACACCCTAGTCAGTATATTCATGGTTATTTCTATTTAATGCATAACATGAAGTTATAAACTGAATTAATAGGAGCTTCCAGGGAAAAAAAAGGAGAAAAGAAGAAAGGAAAGAATGAGGAAGAAAGGAAGACAAGAAGGAAGAAGAACAGGAGGTAGGAAGGAAGGGACAGACAAGGAAAGGAGAAGGGGGTGAGAAAGAAAAGAAGAAAGCAAAGAAAGTATTTTGCAGGGGCAGAATATTAATGGAATGGCTTATGTTTTAAAATTATCTGGTAGTTTAATAGGAGGAAGTATTTCCAAATGAAAATTATCATACCTTAATGAAAAAATTTAAAATATTAATAACTGTCCTACACAGACCATATTAATCTTTTTACAAAGAATAATAGTGATGCTATATTAATTAAGACAGCAGCATTCTGATACAGGTAGTCCGTGGATCATACTTTGAGGAACAGCGGATTAATAAATTAATGTTAGCAAGAAAAAACTCTACATGGTATGAGCACTAGCTATGAAATGAAAACATTCCTTCATACCAACTCTATTTAGTTCAATAACACTCTCCCGTGCCACTAAGCTGTGAAAACAATCCCATAGTTGTCCTCTGGGAGGCACGGAAGTAAATCTGGTCCTTGGGGATAGAAATGGAGAGTTTTCTCCTTTCATTTGTCCAGTTATCTAGGCCCACAATGATTATTTTTCTTACAGTTTAACTCAACTCCATGTTTATTACAAAGGTTAGAAAACCAGGATAGTTATGAATAAAACTAGAAACACATCTAAACATTTAAACCAGTATCACTACCAAAAGCAGGCTTTGTTTTGGTAGGAAGAACTGGCTCCAATTCATTATGGTTAAGATTAATGCACACAGATGACAGGTATACATGTAAACTTGATAAAGTTGTTAAATCCAGAAGAAAAACTATGACTCTATCTTCATTCTTGATCCTGTTTATTCAGAAAGGATTAAGATCCATCTTCATGGTAAGGAAAGGCTGCATAGAAGTTCAGAAAGAGCACTGGCTTAGGAGTCAAGTTGCCCTGGAGTTGAACAGCTAGCTGTTTGCCCTTGAGCAAATTAGTTAATTTCTCTGTGTAGGGTTGCTCCTATATGAAACAGTCAATTGAGATATTTCTATCACAGGAACATTTTGGAGTGAAAAGTAGAATAATGCATAGTTTCTTATGTCTGTTACATAATAGATTTTCTCAATTAAAATGAATTTTTGTCCTCCAACATCTTCCATCTCTATTTGTACAAGATTATTAACACTGTTGACTATAATCATGTTTGCAAATTTTCCACAATTTTAAAAGGTTTGGTGAGGTTCCCCTTTTTATAGGCAGAGAGATGATTTGGTGGGGGGGGGGGAGACGAATTAGTCCAAATTTTGCCTCAGTCATTTCTAGTCTGGGTGAAGTAGAGGAATAGGAGGCTGTCTGCTGACAGGACAATGTAATAGTCTGCAATGGCCAGAGAGATGAGTCTAGAGCAACTCATTTTCTCTAGGGACAGTTATACACACGATCTTTTACAACTTCAATTTGTTACCAGTGTATAAGTCATTCTCTTGGGATTAAAACAAATGACTCAAAGAAGTTATCTCTAGCAGAAAAATCTGTTGAATGAAGCGAGTTAAATTACTTACGAAAATTAAGTGTTTAACTATCTTCAAATATTATTAGCCCCCTTATTCTTTCTACTATTAACATATGCAAGGAAAGCAAAAGTTAACCGTAAAGAGACTCCATTTCATGCTTTTGAATTTAATAAAGTATATTCTTTGGTATAAAGAAAAGATGAATGGGTTCATTTTATTATCAATATTTGCAATATGGAATACTAATTTACCAGACAAAATGTTACTTTCTTTTAAAACCATGCTGCTTATATCCTAATCAAAATGAAGACTTTTCAATTGATTACAGGAAATGACTATTCACTATGTCCCTTGAGTAAACCATGAAAATGCTCATGCAATCTCTAAGGATCCACATACCTGGTTCAATTTAAACTACACATTGATTTTACTTGTAAAGGCCTAACAAATATCTTGGCAGGAATTTTGTTCCCAACTCTAAACTACTGAAAATTAGTTTCATTTCTCAGCAGAATCTGTTCTGTGGACTCAGCAGAAGCATTAACCTTCCATTTTTTAAAAGGAAACAATCAATATCCATAACACATAGGGAGAATGGGTTGTTCTCCCATCTGTTAGGGCATTTTACATGAGAAATAACACCAGGGTTCAGATAAAGGAAAACTTTTACCCACTTCTCTAAAGGGTCAATTTATAGGAACTTCAAATCCCATTAAACATCCAAAGTGGGAGAGAATGGTGAAAAAACATCTCTTCTAAGTTTTAATTTGGCTTTTCTTTGTTTCCACAATTGTGGAATATAGCAATTTGAATGATCAACTACACTTTCAAAGCAAAGATGAGATGCCAGCTACACATGAATTTGTAAGTGAACATTTTTAAACTTTGGCAAATGAGTATGGGTTTAAATGAATAAATTAGTCCAAAAATTGAGATTAATCAATGAACTAAATTATTTCAATTATTTTCAAACATCAGTAAATTAAAGATTTTATGAGTATACATGCCAAAGAATTTGAATTTGTGTTCTCATTTGAATGTATGTTTGGTTAAAATCTAAATCTCTGGTAAGATATTTTAAGATTATATATATTTGGACAGACACACACACACACACACACACACACACACATATAATGTATATTACACATAATTAGATTTTACCCTTAAAGGTTTATATTTATATATACATATTCTGTATATCAAATAAACTTAGATTTTAGCTTCCAAACAGAAAAAAATTTAAAATATATATATGCAGTTAGTAAGTCAATGTGACTGTAATATTCTCCGACAATAACTGAATTCCTAAAAACAATCATTTTTGGGGTATCTTTTCTACAAGTCAGAAATTCTTGAGAATTTGAATAGAAATACAAAGCCATTTTATTCTAGCTTCTCTAAAGATTCAATTTTAGGTACAGAAAGTAAAAACTCCCTACTACTGCAACTAGTATATTTAAATGGAGTTTAAATAAAAATGCTGGGAGGCTGGGAGAAGAGGCACAGTGCACACCAGAGTCTGTCTGTCTGAGTCCATACTCCTTGCCTCTTACCATTGTGTGACTAAGCAACTTGAATCTCTCTTAGTCTCCATCTCCTCATCAAGAAAATGGGAATAGTAATCCCCAAAGAGCTGTGAGGATTAGAGAAGACAAATCTGTACTTAGCATTTGTTTAGTGCCTAAATTATAACGTCATTTTAAAAGAAAGTGAAAATAAAGGAATATTGTGAAGATGACAGCAAAGACCTTTATTGTTTGCTACATTTACTCTTAAGAAAGCCCAGGGTTTGCTCTCCTATTTCTGTGCCCTCCCACCTCTCAGAGGCACTCACTCTAAGGTGGTTAAGCCAGGAACCTTGGGGAACTAATACTAGCAGCTGGAGACCTCAGTATTCAAAAGGAGAGGTTAAATCCTTCTGTTCTGTGAGGCACACTGACTTTGGATTTCCTCTTTCTGGCTTTCTTTTCTCTCTAGAAACTTATTCCTCGTATGGCTAGTGTGGTAGGAGAGCCTCTCTCCACCACCTGCCCCTGTCCGCATCTTCCTGCTCCTCAGGATACACCTTTCTCCTATCCTCCTCCCTTTCTGTCCCCTTCAGCACTGATCTTTACCATCAAAAGGCCAGTGGGAACCAAGGTAGGTGAAGGGGAAAGTAACTGGCACGGACCCTGCTGTTTAAGCCCTTTAGTTGAGTTTCCACTTGGTCCTGCCTAGTTTACCAGGGAAAAGCATTCCCTTTCAGAGTTTGAGGCCAGAACAAGCTCTTATTAGTAAAATCAAAATATGCCAGGCTCCACTTAGCCTCTGGATACAAATATTATTAACATTAATGTTTACTATCCAAACACTGCTCCCCCAGTAAAGACACACAAGACTGTAGCCTGAACATAAGGTTACATTCAAAGTAGCAACTGCCATACTACGTGGTGGAAATCTGCCATCTGTTTGGTCTAGTGCTGGTTTGGAGGTTGCTTCCTGAAAGCCATTTGGGCAAAGCATGCCTTTGACACTCCTGCCCTCCAGGAAAATGCTATTTCCCTATTCGATCACTTTGTGGACTCGGCTGGGACATGTCACCATGTTCTATGCTCTTTATAAACTTTGGAATTCAGGAAAGACCCAAAATGACAGTGATCCTGTTCTAAGTTTCACAAAGGCTTTTTCCCCAAATGGCCTAGGTTTCTGAATAGGAGGCATATTCATAATAATGTACATAGGGTGATGTCCAGACACTAATCATCAAACATTATCAGTGGGTATCTCTGTGCAAAGATATTTCAGGGGATTTTTTTTTTCACTTTATTCTTTGTACTTAACTTTATTGCTTGGAATACTGTTTCTGATTAGCTTACAACAGTTTTATAAGTCAAAAAAGAAATAAAGTTATATTCACTGAAATAAAAGACTCTTCTGGCTGCTGCTCCCTCCCAACTCTGTCGGGTGAGTGAGATCTACTCCTGTAAACCAGCTACAGAAGAGATGCTGTCCTGTCCTCCATCTTATCATCTCCACTTCAGGAACCAGAGTACAAACCTTGTCACTCCTTCTTTAGAAAAACAAGAATCCCTAAATGAATCTAGACTGGAAGTATACTGAAGGCTAGTAAAACAGTTGAACATTATACTTATTTGGCAAAGCCCAAAGACAATATTAAGTTGCTCACAAGCAGCACCAATCTTAAACTAGGCCTCTATCCCTCAGACCCAGTCAGTCACCTTGTCCCATGGTTCAGGTTCATAATTAGATTTCAGTTCATCATTCCTGTCTCCTTAGATTTCAGTCATGTAACTGACTGGCTAATTATTCATAGTTTGGAATCAACCATAAACTTGGTATACTGAGTCTATATTTTCTTATATGCTGCCAATAAAAATGTAGATCAGATTAAATCTCTGACTTCAATGGCTCACTGTTAATGAACTCACTAATTGGTTTGTTCAAACAGATACAAATCTTCTTATCTTTACCATTTTCCTGTATGATTTTTTCATTTACTCACGACAGAATATCATGAGAAATTGTCCTAAGTACTTTGCTGAATTTATGTTAAATGAACCATCCCAGCAAGTCCTGAAGTAAAGGAAAATTAATTTCATTTCTCATAATTTTTGTCCTGAGAACACCAACTACTCATTACTGGTATTGCTTTATTTTTTAAGTCCTCTAAAGAATCTGTTCAAGAGTTGAATTAAGAATATCTCCAGAAATCAGAAACTGCCTAGAGTTTTTGACATTCACTTTATTTTCTTACATGAAATCACAAAACTATTTGCCCAGCTCCACTCTTTTGTCATCTCTTTGTTTACAAGATTCCTAAAAAATAAGTATCAGTTTAAACAATCACAATCACATCTGTAAGTTGAAATAACCAGAGAATTTGGTTTTCTTGTTTGTTTGTTTTTAATTGAAGTACAGTCGGTTTACAATGTTGTATCAATTTCTGGTGTACAGCATAATAGTTCAGTCATATATATATATGTGTGTATATATATATATATATTCATTTTCATATTCTTTTTCATTATAGGTTACTACAAGATATTAAATATAGTTCCTTGTGCTGTACAGTATAAACTTGTTGTGTTTTGTATTTTGTATGTGTTTGGACCTAAAGACTTAAATTTATTTTGAACAGTCAACTTTTATAAACACACACACCCACACATATATATATGTGTGGAGGTGTGTGTTATATATACATATATACACACATAATATACATACATATCTTCAGTTTTCATTCATCCCTGCTTATTATATAATTGATTCTCTTTGAATGGGTGTACCTCTAACAGTTTGGGACATTGATAAAAGATTACAGTTGGAGGTCCATATACCAGGATTCAACACCTAAATGTTAAATAGAGTTAACTGACTCTTAAAGTACTATCGTGGTCCTCCTACTTTCACAAATGCATCTTTAAACCATCCTGAAAAGCCAGGTCTGAATTTAGAATTTCTGGGCCCGTGAGAGTTGTGTGCTTTCCTCCCACCTCCAGATCTGTCTGCATTGGACAGCTGCCTATACACGTATGTATAAACACCTAAAATCATTCATCCAAGATCTGTCTACACCTTGTCTTCATCTGCAAGTAGCTACCCCAGAGAAACTGAATCCAGGGAAGAGGTCTGAACATGTGCTCAAATAGGTTTGGGAGCATTTGGTTGGGAATTGTGCAGCATGAGCAGAAGAGAGCACACAAGCTTCATGTGGGTACGTGGATTCCTGGCCCAGTGCAGAGAGGTCATTCTTGTCCAGGTCTAAAGACTACTGTCTTTGCAGTTGAAGACTGCATCTTCCCTTCTGCTACCTATTAATTTCAATGCTTGATTCTTTTATTGTTTTTTTTATTTTTCTGCATTGATTTTTTTAAAAAATTTTTTTATTGAGTTATAGTCATTTTACAATGTTGTGTCAAATTCCAGTGTAGAGCACAATTTTTTAGTTATACATGAACATACCTATATTCATTGTCTTTTATTGTTCTTGATCATTTCTTCCAAAACCTAGTTGGAAACATGTGTTTCCTTTAGAATTTTACATAATGTTTACTCTGGGCTTTTTTGCCTTGAATATTCTTTTAGATTTGAGAACCTCTTCTGCATTCACCCCTCATTATATGTCTCTCTTACCCTTTTTAAACATGATTTCCCTTCTACTATTACATACACAGATAGACACAACTACCAGTTACTGTTTCCCAAAATAGGCAATGTATACTGGATTAATATTCAAGGATTCAATTTCTAATCCTCAACCTACCATTCACCAGCCATATCATCTCAGGATCTCAGGCTGCATTTATTGTTTTGGGTAAAAAAAATGATGATTGCCATGCTATCTTCACAAGATTGTTTTAAGGATAAAATAAGAATATATGAGAAGGTAATCTTTGAAAACCATAAAATGTCATATACATGAATGGAATTATTATGGCCTCCACTATAAACTTGTCTTAATAATTAAGGAGTATTTCTCATCAATACTATTCACCCACTCCCCACTCTCCTACTTTTAAAGTGTAACTTGCCATTTTATTGTAAAATTGACTGTGATTATTCTTAGAATGCATGAATATTATTTATTATTAACAGAAATATTGAGCTAAAAGTAAGCTGTCTTTAAAATTGACCCATTTATTTATATGCAATACAAATTTAAATAAGCCAAATGCACAAATAAAAAAAAACACATATAAAGAAACAAAAAAGGACAGAAATATGTACATTAGGCCTCTAGGATTCTACTCTGATTTCTCCTGTGCACATGTATAAGTATTTTTTATACTAAACAGTCTTTGTGTTTAACTTAGTTTTATTTTCTATGTTCATATGTATAGTTAACAATACTGAAATTAATTATAAGTTTCCTGAGAAAAGTCTTTTCTTTAATATGCTCTTGATTCTTTAAAATGCTACAACATGGACTTTAAATTCTCTTAGCCCTGACTAAAAATATCTGTAACCAAAGATGAAACTTACAAGGGGAAATTTGCCCTCCAAAAGTTTGGCAAAAATTTTCTAGGTGTTTGTCCAAAATGTTTTTGGTTATGAATTTTCCAATAGTCTCTCACTTTTCCTATGCCTTAAAGACCAGTGAAGTTTGTGCAAGAAAGTCATCTTAGTTGCTTCGTTTATTGGGTGACCTATATATTTATGAATGAGGAGCCTCAGCTGTATCATCTCCATAGCTACAGGCTAAAATATCTTTATCTTTTTACTTCATTCATGAGCCTTCTGTCCATACCAATCACAAATCATACTCTCTCAGGCACAGAGTTAATTTGATCTTCTTAACTGACCCTGATATAATAAACATCTAAGGAAATTAATAATGCTCGCTGTTTACATAATCACTTTACCCAGGAAAAGGTGTCAATTTTGCCATGGCCCATTATCATCTGGACTACTAATAGGACTATTTTGCTAAAATACCACCCACACCGCCCCCCCCCTTATGTCACAAAGCTCCCACAAAAGGTTACAACACTAGTAATAGGTACCTAGAATAAGAATTATTTTCACATGTTAAAGCAGAAGGTAGAGAGGCAAAATTGGATGAGACCTCATTTTAAATCACTATCAACTTTTCAGTCAGTACTACCAATTCTAGAATGAGCAAACTGATTATAAAGTGCTTGAAATCTGGAGTATTTGAAATCTTAGCTTAATCAAATATTTAGGCAAGAGTTTTTTATGTGGATCCAAATAAACTTGTGTTGAAGTGGCTGTAAAGAATTTAATTGATTACAAATAACTCAAAATAGGATAGCAGGACTTCCTATTTACCCTTTCCCTGTCAGATTTTTGTTGTCCATTATATGTGTGCAAAGGGGGCAGAACAAACGGGAAGGAGAAGTTTGAGATGCAATGAAAGGAAGGCCTCTTTGTCTACTGTCCCCCAAATTCTGTAAACACTCTTTATAGTTGCTTGACTAAGCTGTGGACTTTACTCATGAATAAATATGGGGCCCACTGGCCATAAGACGGGTCATTCTTTGAGCAGATAGAGGCTGAGAGTTATTTTGTATAAAGCATTTCACCAAGCACATCCCTAAGGAAATGCTCAGGTCAAGTGTTCCTACTTTCCCATTTTTATTTTTAAAGGAAAATGTACCCTTTATGTGCCTTTTTAATTTGTTCCTCTTCTAAGGTAGAGCAGAATTAGCAGAATTCCTACTCTTCACTCTGAACTGCATAGTCAGTCCCTGGAAGATGTGTGTTTATGCAGGAGATCGGGTGCAGATAGGAGTACAGTGTTCATTTGATGGGGAGGAGCTATAAAGGGTAAAAGTTAAGATTTTGATGTAATCATGATAAACAGCCAATCTTGATATTTTCAGTTACACAATGTATTTTTTGCCTAAATAATTTCTACTTGGCTTTGTGTCTTACAAACGTGATACTGTCAAGTAAAAATTACCAACTCTTCATAGATTATGCTTTGTCAAGGCTTAACAAAATGCCACCTTTCAGGTGGCAGGCTTACACTTAAAATTTTAAGGTGCCTAGGAAAATATCCAAATTGTTTTAAGTTGTTCAATATCATTTTATATGTGGCTCTCCAGGGAAGATACCTCATACTTCCACTTATACACACACACTAACCATTCAACAGCACTGATGAGAAATTATGTTTATCATTCATACATTAACCATTGGAAATTAATTGTACATTTTAAGTATATATTGCCAAACTGGATTGGCATTCAAATGAATGCTTAGATCATTGGTCTTATAAGAAGCACTTTCCTCTGGTGAATGGGTTAAACTGCTGCTGTCAGACTGAATGTAATTAGCCCTGCTGATATGCAAAGAAGTGCTCTGTCAGGAAATGTCACTGTCATTGAGTGCTATTCCTTGCCTGCATTCAAGTCTCTGTCTGGCTCAAAAAAATTTAATAACAGGTTGGAATTCACATGTAAAATTTTAACCAATTTTCATAAAAATACCTTATTTCATTTTCATTTTGCTCTCATATAATTTTTGGTTGTCATAAAATAGGCTACTAAACACATCTTATTTCTTTCCCTTTCATTGCCTTTTGTCCCCTGAAGATAGACACTTATAGTTCATTTTTCCTTTAGTACTTTTCAGATTTTTAATGGGAGTTTAAATTTCATTGAAGATGACAAAAGAAGAGAAGGGGCAGCGAGATGCAGAAAGTTGAAAAAACAGGTGTAAGCAAAGTTACTTCCCCTATGTCTTAAACGAGAGGAGACTTCTTTAATCTTAGGTACCCCAGGAACATGAAACTAGTGCTCCAATTTCAAAAACTACCTTTAATCAATGACAATTTTAGTTTAAAGAGTGTCATTAATCAGGGCCCAGTTCAGTCAAGAGAGTCAGATGCTTCCTTACATAACCTACTTGAGTATAAATCTAGAATCTGTCTCCAGTCTCTTCAAAAATCCTTTGTAGGAAACTCAAAGTATTGAGGGCAGAGGTGTTCTTTTCATCCTTCATTTAAGTTTCAAGTATATAATTTTGGAAAAAGAGAGATGTGGAATTTGAAAAATTGGTTTCATAGAATGAAAAAAGAGGACATTTCCTCTATTAAGCTCATGGTACCGAAATTAAGGACTGCCAGTGTAAGAATAAGAAATTTTTGGTGAAGACACTTAGTCAAGGGGACTAAAAGGAAATTTGACTGATGGAAAATATATGGTTGAAACCCAAACTGAAATTGTGAAAAAATGATGAATAGAAACAGAAGGGGGTGGTTGCTGATATTTGATTATTCTAGAAAGAAACAATAAGGACAATAGGTGGGCTATTGTTTGTGGGCTCAAAAGTTTTAAAGTAACACACAGAGAATGAAATTTTAACACAAAAAGGCAGCATTTTCCCCCTCATTTTTATTGTAATAAGAGCCTGCAACATAAGAGGAAAACATAGCCCTAAAATATAGAGGAAGCAATACATTTAAGAAGGTTCTACTATAGCCTACAGAAAGATTTGTGGAAGCTCATGCTTCGGCCTTAAAATGCATTTAAACATGATTTCCATGGGGAAGAAGAAGCATGGTAGGAGTGATAATAAGAGAGTTCCAAGATTGGAAGAAAATAGACCAAGAAGTGAATGCATTGATATAAGAAAAACTGGAGATTGACTAAAATTCAATAGCAGAATTTAAAATTTCATTAGAAATATCACAAACTTTTGATTATGTACTACAGAAATTTAATGATTGAAGTAGAGAACAACAATGTAAAGCAAATTTTGAATGTAAATATGAAACACATTAAAATTATGGGAAATAGTATAATTCAAAGTGGATTAGAAAGTCTTAAGAATAGTTAGGAACAAACTGAGAAACAGTAAAATAGCTAACTTACTGAATGTGTTTCAGTGAATAAACTAGGTCCTCTTTTAAGTGCTTTAACTGATTTGAATCTCATATAAACCTGTTAATTGTTATTCTACTATATGCATTTTATAAATGAGGAAACTAAGGGACAGAGAGGGTAACTTATATGCCCAAAGTCACACAGCAAGTAAGTGGAACGGAAGGTTTCCAGATCAATCTGGGTCCAGAGCCCTTTATGTAGAAACATATATTATGCCACACACAAAGGCAAAGGAAAAATTATCAAACTATTAAAACTAACCTATTCTCAAAAAGGACCAGAGTAGCTGATGTAAGGGATTTTTCAGGCATCATGTAAAATTTATGAAGAGATTAGCAAATATTTCTTGGAGAATAATTAGAATTTTAGGATATAAAAACTTACATGAATCAGAAAACAACAAAACAAATTAAAACAAAGTATGTTGCCTAAATGAAACAAAGTTCAGGTTGATTTCACACTTTCCCGAACATTAAATTCTAGAAAACAAGGACCTAACAGACACAGTTTTAAAACACTAAGGTTGTCACCAATTTTTATAATATCTAGAGGAGTTACCATTTGTATGTGAATTTGGCAGAAAAACAATTACAAATAGAGTCTTAGAGAGTTTTGTAATTATGTATCTTTTCATGAAAAAAAAAACCTAACAATTCAGTTTCTTTTAGTAATTAAGGAAGATTAGGTTTAGAAATCATGATAAACACTGCAGCACATACCAGTATACGGCTATAAAATGTTTAAGCGTTAAAATTAATTCTTGACTTGTTCAATGTCAACTACTCCCCTATACATTACATACACACACATAAATCTCTCCTTTCTTTTCTTCCTTGAAAAAAACATTTTTGTTCTTTCAGTTGGCTTTTCTCAAAGCATACTTATGAATACATTCACCTCCCTTCCTTCGAAAGAAAGCCAAAATTAAAGACAAACTATTTTCTCCCTAGAGATTCTTATGCTACATGCTAAAAAACACAGATACATATCCTTAGAAAGAAAGCTGCTGACAAATTTAATGAATCTCATATATAAATGAAAAAAAAACAAAATAAGTGATTACTAAATAAAATACAGCAATTTATTAAAGAAATAATACGTGATTACATAGGAAGCTATATTCCAAGAACAAGAGATTGCTTAATATTGGGAAATATATTCATATAAAGCAGCTCATCAATAAGTTAAATAAATTATGAGACATACTAAAATTGCATTTGATAAATTCAACGTACATTCTCTAAATCTCAGAAAATTGGTAATTAAACATACTTTCTTCACATGATAAAGAATTTCAATCTCAAACAATAAGCCACAGTCATATTAAATAGTAAAGTATTAGGGATGTTCCCATTTATAGTAGGAGTAAGACAAGAGTAACAATTTTTACTGATATTCTTTTTTTCTTGGTCCTCTCTCAGAAAATTTAACAGATCAAGATTTTGTTTTTGTTTTTGTTTGTTTGTTTGGCAACTGAACACCCACCTTCTCTCCATCTCCGGGGGAGACATCTATGTCCTATGAATCAAACAGTGCTGGGGACAGAGATTTAGAGGCAATTTAGAAAGCAAGGGCTAGTGAGGAAGAAAGAAGAGTGTTTGCACAGGAATGTCAGAGTGAGACTGCAAATCTACATTAGGTAGCCTAGATTTCAATGATAATGTTTATGTATGTGTGTGTATGTATAAAAGACTGTGCAGTATACAGTTCATATCTCCTACTAAGGCTCCTCTATGAAATATTGAACACCAGTATGGTAGAGTACAATTTCTTATGAGTGGGAATAGGAGTGCAACCAAGTGTTCAGTACTGCTTCAAGTGCAGCATAAAGCAAAAGAAACTTTACCCACAAGGACAAGTAATAATATGACTCCAATGTTATACAGAAGATAAAAATATCATTAATTATTATCATTAATTATTTCCAGATAATTGTTGCCTACTGAGAAAACCCAAGAGAATCAATTGGAAATAAATTATAATAATATAGTTTAGTGAGGTGGCTGTTTATAAAAGCTATAAAAAATGATATCTCTCTTATGTTAAAAAGATAATCACATATGAAATAGGATAAAAAAAGATGTGATTTACAACAGCAGCAAACAGTATCAAATATCTATATCAAATAAGACATAAGGTAATAAAAACTGTGAAAGACTATGATAAAAATTACAAAATTTTATTGAGAGAGAAGAGTTGAATAAAGAGAGGAACACAATGTAACTGGATAAAAATAGTTGAAACTGTCATTAAGTTCAATTTCAAAGTGGAAAAAATAAAAGAACTTGCATATCTAGATATTAAAACAACAATAATAAAATTAGACTGGTATAGCCTAGAATGCCTCAAAATATACCAAGTGCATACAAATAGTATCTGATGAGTTAACATTTCAAATTGTGGACAAGTGGTTTTGGTTTCTGGTAATGGCAGAATGAATTGGTTGTATGAACCACCACAAGGATAATAATTATAGAAACTGAATAAAATATTATTTAAAAAACTATTGTAGGAAATGGACAGTAGCTAAACGGAAGCAGACATGAGAGGAGATTTGTTCTTGAAAGACTGCAACTAATTGTGCTGAACACTGGAATTTGAGACAACATTGTAAAATGATTATAAATCAATAAAAATGTTATTAAAAAAAAAAGACTGCAACTAAAATGGTATAAAAGTGTGAGTTTGTGGATGTTTTCATTAGGACATTCTTCAACTCCCTACAGCTCTAGTGGTATAAACCTGAACACCTATCAGCTCAAGGTAGCTGACTACAGTGTTTAAGGCTGGCAGAGCATCTAGAAACTTAGGGAAGAAATCCCAGAGTAAACAGAGCTGTAGAAAAGGTGAGACACAAAATCTGGATATAAACTCTATCCAAATCCCTGGCTGTCCATCAAATGACACGTAGGGGACAACAAGGGGTACAAAAATAAAAACACACAGCATGAGAAAGAAGTCTACCCTTTAAGGTAGAGTTTCCCAGGTCAGATTTGAGAGTTAATAGCTTTTTTGATTTGAATGCATTCTCCAATCTGTGCTCAGTTTGAGAAGCAGAGATGATATTGTACTCAGAGATTGAAACTTAAAGACTTGATAACAGCTCAGAGCTGGCAAAGCAGCTAAAGTTTACAAAAGAAACAACTCAAGCAAAACAATTACAGAGAGGTTGTCTCCAAACCTGCATATATACCCTGTCCATATTCTTGGCTGAACAATAAAACTGCACAGGCTCAGAAGACATTTTCAGGGTGCCAGATGCAGCTTGACACTGGAAGAACTGAGCAGTGACATCAGTTTCTGCACCCAATGGGGAGGCAAATGTACAGTATGATTTTAAGCAAATCAATTACCTACCAGAAGGGGAAAAAAAAAACTCTCAATAACACAGTATATATTGTCACTATGATGTATTACCTAAAATGACCAATTTTCAACCAAAAATTACTAAATATGCAAAAAAAGAGTAGAGTGTGACCCATATTCTGAAAAACAAGAAAGCAAATAAAAAGCGATTCCAATTGAGCCCAAATGTTGAATATGCCAAAGAATCCAAAGCAGCTGGAAAAATATGTTTAAAGAATTAAAGGAAAATAGGTCTCAATGAGTAAACAGCCAGGAAATACCAATCCAGAATTACAAACTATAAAAATGATTCAAAATTAAAAAGAAAAAATCATTAGAGTAACTCTACAAAAGATTTGTTATGGAAAAATGTCAGTGAACCTGATAATATATTAATAAAACCTGTCAAATCTAACGGCCTCAGCAATCTGGAGCAAAATCAACTGATCAATTATGTTAAAAGGAGTCCCAGAAGGACAAGAAAAAGTCATAAAAAGACAGAATAATCATTTGGAGAAATAACGGCCTCAGATTTCCTCCCGTTTGTTTATAAACACATATATTAACTTACAGATCCAGGAATTTCAATGAACCTCAAGCAAGAGAAAAAAAAGAGAATCATCCCACTGTTACATGGCTGCTACTGAAGGGAGGAAAGAGTAGGGGTGATGAGAATATGAATGTTGAAAGCAGAAAGAAAACAAATTGTCATATTATACATCTGGGAAAAAAGATATGCTTAACTGTTGACTTCTCATCAGAAATAATGGAGTCTAGGATACATTAAAATGACTTATCCAAAATGTTAATTTAAACAACAACAAAGAACTACCAAATAAAAATTCTATATGTAGCAAAAGTACACTTCAGGTATACAGGTAAAATAAGAAATATGTCAAATAAAGAAAAGCTAAAAGAATTCATGACTAGCAGAAATGAATGCAAGAAAAGCTAAAGGAAGTCTTCAAGCTTACTGTGCTTCAAAACCGAAGGACAGTAATAACTAACGACAAAAAGGGTCATAACACACAGATGAAAGGTCAGTTATTCAGACAGATATAACATTAAAACGTTTATATAATTTATAGGAGAGTATATAAAGTAGTCTATAAAATAGGAATAATTATAATGCCTTTTTAAAGTTAATCAAATGAGTTTATGTCTGTAAAATATTGAGAATAATGTCTGCTACACAGTTAAGTATCCAAAGTAATTTAGCTATTATTATCCTCCATATGTATTAAAGATTTAAGATTAAAATAAAGTAATGTAAATTTTTTACCATTTAATTATAATGGAATTAAAATAAAATTTACATAAATACCTGGTTTAGGGTATAATTTTTTTTTTTCTTCAAGTATAGTTGATTTACAATATTATATTCGTTTCAGGTACAAAACATAGGATTCAACATTTTTATAGATTATACTCCATTTAAAATTATTATAAAATAATGGCCATATTTCTCTGTGCTGTACAATATGTCCTCGTTGCTTATTTATTTTATATATAATAGTTTGCATCGATTAATCCTCTACCCTTCTCTTGCCTCTCCCCAAACCCTTCTCACTGGTAACCACTAGATTTAGGGTAGATAATTCTTTCTATGCATTACAGTAAAATAGGTTAACAAATTAAAAAGATGGATAGTTTTAAGTTTAAAAATACAATTGTACACTAACAAATATCATTTCTTATCTCTCATACTGGAAAAGATAAAAAGTAAATAAATTTATTTTTGGTTAAATAAGGAAATGGGAAGCCTTGTCCCATACAAGGGTATAAAGTGATAACATATTTCTGAGTTTGGGGGAAATAGTTTTAGCAATGTATATCACAAGGCTTTAAATTTTCCATTAACTTTGACTCAGTTTATTTGTCTCCTAAGAATGAGAAGAAATAATCATAAACATAACCAGAGATTTATGTATGAGATAATTCTTGTATAAGTAGAAAACTTAATATAAAAACTTTAAATGTGCAACCACAGGGATTTAGACAAATTATGGTCATTCATCCATGTGATGGAAATAGAATACGGTGTACATGTGAGTTTATGTATGTGTTTTAGAGAAACATTTAATCGCATGGTAGAAATGACTGATATAGTAATTGGGACTTCAAAGACTAAAGATGTGTCTGCTACATTCTTCCAAAAGTTACCAAAAAAACTAAGCACAAGAAATTGAAAAAACTTAAGTGTACATTAAATCTGAATACAATGCATCAAGAGAGAAAGCAGACAGAGGAATGATAAATCACTTGGCAAAACAGAGAAAGGTCAAACTTTAGAGTCTGCAGAGGGATTACTATCAAGAAGCAAATAAATTGGCCCTGCAGGACCCCAGAATGGTTAGGAACACATGGAAGACGAGAGTGAAATATAGCAGAATCAGAGATGGTTTAAAAGTCTGCATCAGAATTTTCCAAGTTTCCACCACTTTGCAGACAACTACCATTCCTCATAGCAAGAAGACATCCTGAGGTATAATCTTCAAAGAGGTTATACACCTGAGGCGTCCAGGTAGAATGGATCAAAAAAGTACAAAGTTAAAAAAAGATAGGGATTAAATTAAAGCTTGCATAACTGAATGGTAAAACTTCCTAATCCCATTTTTTTTTGGCCCAGCTCCAGGATATCAATTGGCAGACAAAAGTTGAAATGTCCTTTTCTACAGAAACTGAATTAACCAAGAGAAAAGACTCATAGTTACTGCAATTTGGAAATCTCCATTGATAAATATAGCTGTCCAACACACTGCCCCTCAGTCAAGTCCAAGATGTTTTCCTGTAGACAGAGTTCCTAGTCAACTTGTGGTGTTTCACAATGCAGAGTAGAAGAAAGCATTTAAATAGAAAGTAGTTCATGACCAAAGAGAGAGAACAGATGATAATGCATTCACTGAACAAAGCTGCATGGTATTTTTTAAAAAAAGGAATAAAAGGAACAATCAGAGAACAAGAAAGAGTACTTGGAAATTAAAAATATGACAGTTTACAGAGTACTCAGATAAGAGTTGGAAGATAAGACTGAGAAAATGTCTCTGGATGAGAAAAAAGACAAAGAATTAGACTACAGAAGAATAATAAATTAAATATAATAATAAAATAAAATAAAATAGAAAATCAATACAAGAGGCCCAACTGCTAACAGGATTTCCAAAAAGAACATTATGTATACATAATATAGAATATATACACATATACATATGTATATGATATATATGTACATTTACATAGCATGTGTAAATATATGTGTATATATATAGTATATATAAATATAAAAATCCTTAACTGAAAAACATGGATTTCTAGACTTCAATGGCTGGTTGCCCAGCTAATGAATAAATATGAAGATGCAAATAAAGCACCACCTCTTGGGATTTTTAGATTACCAAGAATAAAAAAAGCTTCCAAGCAGGAAACAAATCTTATATAAAAATCTAGAAGAAAAACAGCGAAGAACTTATTAGACATGCTGAAAGTCCAAAGGTAATAGAACAATCTTTTCAGAATTCTCAAGGAAATGAATTTCCAACCTAAAATTCTATGCCCAGACAAATTTAGTTCAATGTAAACTAGTCTAAATTTTTGAGACTTTTACCTCCCATGCATGCTTTCTTATAAATCTTCTGGAAAATATACAGGGGCAGTGGTTTTAGATAGAGTACTTTTACCATATAATCAATACACTGCTTGAGTTTTGCACCATGTGAATCTATTATTGATAATTTTCATTTAAAACAATTTAAAAAGAAGTTGTAGTATAGGCATATTGCTTATAAATATGAAGATAAATACTTGAGAAAACAGCAGAATTGGAAACGGTATTTCTGGGCATGGGGGCATTGGAGAGGGCAGTGATCTAGTGCTTTTTGTTATAAAACACTCATTACTGACTTTCTGTACTATATTGTTTTTTACCTTATCACTTTGTTATGAAAGTAATATTTTTTAAATGTTAGTGAATAAATCAAGTTTAAAAACATATAGAAGGATTTCAATTTTGTAAAAATGTGTTCATGTAAATTAAAAATGGATTAAGATACTATGCAGGTGATTCTTATTTTATTATTTTTATATTTTCTAAATGTTATATGATAAAATCATCTTATAAATTAAATAATAATACAATAAAACATAATTAGCTGGACTTGATTGTAGATTTATCTGTCATTCATAAAATAGAATCTGTGAAAAAAATGTATTTTGAGTTCTAAATCATCAGCTTACAAACAAGCCTTTGTAACACTAACTCATTTATAAATAAGTTGATACTCCCTATACCAATAAGGCCTATCAAATGAGGATGTGGCTTTGCCAGAACAGCAACATAACTGGAAACCAGACATCTTAGGGAACTGAGGAATTTACCGGATGCATTATCGATGAAAAGTAGCACTCTGACCTGTTATTACATGACTTCTCTCTGGGCAGTAAATTCCTATAATGTCTCTAATGTGTTAAAACCAGACTAATGGATATGATTTTTAAAGAAGTAATACCATTTTAAAGATTGTGGTCTTATTTACAGTATTTTATTCCAAGGTCTGTAATAGAAAACACTGGCACAGTACTCAATATTACATTTCTACTGATCAACATTTTTGGGTCTTGAATCCTAACGACATATGTATACTAATGCTGTTTTTGGAGGACAAAGATCTTATGCCCAATATGTTCCACGTACCCAGAGCTTCTCTTATCTAATGAACAGGGAGAAAACAAGTGCACCCTCATCGTCACTGTGCTTTTCAGACAATAGAATTTTTTCTTTACCTAGTGAAGCCTTTTTAATGGCCTATGGATGAATTCTTGATTCTGAAAGATGGTATGTGTACTTGAGGACAGACTCCAGCCCCTCTTGGATTATAGGCACAGTAATTCTCTCCTCACAAGTCTCTTCATGGAAGGGAATATGTATACGTATGAATATATACAAGCTTTTCCACTAGGCATGTATGGTAGAAAGACTGTATGACAAGGACAGTTCCCAAAAAGTAAGAAATAGCAGGTAGGCAAATATTAAAAACGAAGTCAAATGCTGATGCAATTTGAGCTAAAGTTGAGGCAACCACATACTAAAAGAAATGTTACTAATATTAAAACTGACCTATTTTTTTCCTTCAGGAAAGACATAGTGAAGACATGATAGGTGAAGGGCATCACTAATAGTGTGATTGCCAGGTGAGAATGGCAGGGTAAAGAGAAAAAAAAAATAGCCAAATGCATGCAGATGAGGAGAGGAAAAAGCAACATTTCAAAATCATTGTGTGTCAAGAAAGTAAAATAAGTCATTTTTTTGGTATAAATCTCCTAAACCAGTAGGGTTGAAATGTATTATGTGTTAGGTAACAAAACTGAGATAAGTTTCAAACCCACTAAGTACCTTTCTGATGAATCACATACTTTAAAAAATGCAGACATATACATGCCACATTCTCACTCACAATCATGTAACATCTGTATTTCATTAAAAGAATATTTAAAGGAGGCTCTCCATTTTTCCCTTTGATAAAATTGTAATTATCTTGGAATTTCTTTCCAAGCTCAAACACCTCTTAAATCAAGGGTCCAAAGGGTGAATCGTTCTAATGTTTGCCTTGTAAAGGTTTATTCAATGAAATAACCCTTTGCAATCTGCAATTACATTGTAAAGCATAATACTTCTTTATTGAGATAAAATTGACATATAACATTATATTAATTTCATGTGTACGATAATGATTAGATGTCTGTACATATTGTGAAGTGATCACCATAAGAAATCTAGTTAAGATCCATCATCATACATAGTTACTAAATACATTTCTTGTGGTGAAAACTTGTAAGATTTACTCTCTTAGCAACTTTCAAATATACAATACGGTATTATTAACTATTGCCATCATGCTGTAAATTACATCCTCATGACTTACTTATTTTATAGCTGGAAGTTTGTACTTTTTAACTTTCTTCACCCATTTCATCCATCCCCTATCAACCAAACCGTACCATCTGGCAACTCTCAGTCTGTCCTCTATCCATGAGCTTGGATTTTGTTTATTTGTTTTAGATTCCACATATATATGAGATTATATGGCATCTGTCTTTCTCTGTCTGATTTATTTTCACTTAAGATCCATCAGTGTTGTACTAAATGGCAAGATTTCCTTCTTTTTATTGGCTGAATAATATTCCACTGATATATTGTATAGAATAATATTCTATTATATATTACATACACCACATCTTCCTTATCAGTTCATCAAACAGTGGGCATTTAGGTTGCTTCCATTTCTTGGCTTTTGAAAATAACACTTTAATGAACATCAGGGTGCATACACCTTTTCTAGTTATTGATTTTGTTTTCTTCAGATAAATACCCAGAATTGGAACTGCTCCATCACATGGTAGTTCTATTTTAAATTTTATCTGAAACCTCTATAATGTTTTCCATGGTGGTTTCACCAATTTACCAACAGGGCACAAGGGTTTCCTTTTCTCTGCATCCTTATCAACACTTATTATTCCTTGTATTTTTTTATAATAGGCATTTGATTTGCATTTCCTTAATGATTAATGATGTTGAGCATCTTTTTGTGTACCTGTTAGCCATCTGCATTTCTTCTTTGGAAAAGTTCTGTTTAGATGTTCTGCCAATTTTTTATTGGCTTTTTACAACAAAGCATCAATACTTTTGTTGAATAACATTAATCATCATTCCACTCAAGGAAGAAACATATCACAATATCTATATTTGGCATTAGTTGCAGTTAATACATTAATTGATTGTACTATGACTGTAGCTGGGTCAAGTTGTCATTTTGTCCACATAATAATAGTTAACATTATGTGTTAAGGATGCAAAGCCCTGGGGTGATTTGATAATCTGACTTTGTAATTCTAGAACGTGTCACTCAATTGCATTTTACCTCATTTTTTTTTATGTTGACAAACACTTAATTTGAATTTAATTAAGGGCATAGCAACAAGAAAACTAAACCACAAGAAAGTGATTAAACAAATTCAGAAGGTGGGACATTGTACATAACAAATGACATGATCTTTCTAGCAAGTCAAAATTCTACTATATAAAAGACTTGAAAATTAAAGAAATAAGACAAATACATGAAAATTGTGATATTGGATTAGATCTTAGTTCAAACTGATCTGTGCCAAAGAACTTGTTTGTAACAACTGCAGTTGAATATGATTATTAATATTATTTTTATAGCTAAACTTCACACTTTACTTAGATTTTCTCAGTTTATCCCTAATGCCCTTATTCTGCTCTAGGATACCACATTATATTCAGTCATGTCTCCTTAAGTTTCCTCTAGATAGTGACAGTTTCTCAGACTTGCCCTGTTTTTGATGACCGTAACAGTTTTGAGGAGTACTGCTCAGGTAATCTGTGGAATATCTCTCAATTCAAGTCTGTCTGATGTCCTTCTTCTGCTTAGACTGAGGTTAAGGTTTGGGGAGAAGTTCACAGAGGTAAGGGCCATTTGCATTATGTGATACCAAGAGTATATGCTATTCCATGAATTATCACTGATCATGTTAACCTTAATCGTTTAGCTGAGGGAGTATTTGTCTACTGCAAAGCTACTCTTTTTTTCCCACCTGTTCCATATCATGCTTTTTAGAGGCAGATGCTATGTGCAGCCCACACTTAAGGGGTAGGGAGTCATGTTCCCTATGTTCGATGGTAGAGTACCTACATAAATTATTTCATTTTCCTCTGTAAAGAGATTGGTCTATTCAGCCCCGCTATTTATCTATCATTTATTTATATCAGTATGGATTCCTGGATATTTATTTTACACTTTGGGTTATAGTCCAATACCACATTGTTTATTGTGGTGCTCAAATTGTTCCATCTTCATCTACTGGGAGCTCTTTCATTTGGTTCTTATATCCCTTTGACATGTACTCATCATTGTTTCTTTGAGCACTTCCTTGCCTAGTGTATTCTAATCAAATACGGTACCTATCTATTATATATTTGACAAGTTTGGTAATGGAATGCTTACTAAGTAGAAGTCTACAATTGACATGACTTAAGTGCATCCAACTATATCTATATCATCTGGGGAATAAATTTTCTTACGTGCATAAGCTTCTGTGTGCTCACAAAGCATCAGCAAAGAAACACAATATTTGGAAGCGGTTTTATCCTTGAGACATTAATGATGTTACTCTACCTAGTAAACTGAACCTCAGCTGTAAGGGAAGACAAGAATCTAACAGCACTTGAGGGAGCGCTTGAGGGGTAAGGGTGAAGCTTGCAGTCAAGAACCCTGCTATGAATCAGGTTTGTTTAATCCAAAATCATCTTATACAAGGGCAGCAAGAGAGGACTGTTAGCTGAGCTGTCAAAAACTGTGACAATAAAACAAAAATTAAAATCTTTAAAATTATTAAGTAAGTTCTTCCTAAACAATATCAAAAGTATAAGTGATTTCACCCATCCCTACCACTGACTGATATATCAATTGATTTCATTTACACCACGATAACTGAGTTTTTCAGAGGTTGTGCAACATCATTTTATGAGCTGGCTTGTCTAAAAACAATTCATTAATTAAAACATTTAACGAATACACCACTCAGACATTTAGCATTTAGTGTCTCACAGGTTGAGTTACAGTTTTATGTGTATGTCTTAAATCCTTTAAATGAAGGTTTCATTAGAGTCTGATCTGAAGTTAAATCTCACTAGTTACATGACCCACTCTTTAACTTCTTTGAGCCTCACTTCCTGTGGTAACTGTGGGTAATAGTAACTACCCTACAAAGACATTGTGAGGATTAAGTGAGATAATTTGAAGTAAAGGGTTTTGCACATTATATCTATCACAAAGACATGCTCAATATATGTTCATTTTGGTTTCATTTAGGGCCAGCTTCACATATGTGACTTGTACAGTCACACAGGGCTTTGACAGAAGTAGAAGTGCCCCACACTTGGTTTCATACTCTACTATTGCAGTCTCAAATGTCTTACAATTTTTGAATGAAGAGTCCTACATTTTCACTTTGCACTGGAACTTGTAAATTATGTAGCTGGTCCTGGATTCACCTAAATACACTATAAACCTTTTAAAGTATGGGATACCATAGATGACTGTATACCCCTAACATATTCTTCAGTGCTTAGCCCAATTTCCTGCATGTGGAAGGTAACAATTTATTGAGAATAATAGTGGCGGTTTATTTAAGGCAGTCAATATAGAATTTCACTGGTAGGTATAGAAGACCTGCCTGGAAACCACATGCAATTATTTCATACCTTAGCATCCAAATGGCTTTAATTACCAGCAAATAAAGTTAAAGGAAGGTAATGATATGAACTCTATTTCAATCACACTATTTATGCATATCTAAAATAATACTATGATTTTAGTAAAAAGCGTATCTTCAAGAAGCCAAAACTCTTTATAAAGTTCACCTTTAAGGTGTACATTCTTATTATTTAAAGAAGCATCATTGTTGACTTTTGGGGTATGCTGTCTGAGATGCACAAAGGGATAGTTTCATTGCCTGCCAGATGTTGTGCTATAATAAAACAGCAGGACTTAAAGAGGCCTAGTTTCCAGGCAGCCCTACTGGTAATCATTTTGCTAGAAATGTCCAATTATCAGTCCCTGATAAAGTTATGCTGGCTCCCACTACCTTCTGCATGGGGGGAGGATGCAGGATCCATGGCAACAATAATGCAGAGTGATGACACAAAAGGTACACACAGAACATATATTGATCTGAGTATTAAAGTCCCAGAGAGAGTTAGTGGTAGTTAATTTTGCACATCTAGTAGGATATGCATATCCTTATAGCAGAATCAGAGCTGCTTTCCTGGACGCTGGAATGTATTACAGGTTTAGAATATGTTTTGTTCTTTGTACTTTACCAGGGCCTCAGAATTTTAAGTGAAGAAAGTCCATCTAAAATGAAAAAAAAATCAACATGGATGTCCTATTGGAATATTGCTCTCCAAAGTGGGTAAACTCAGTGGGTCAGAGAGCAGGGCTAGTCGTGCTCCAAGATGACCAATTCAGTGAAGAACCAGAGGCTTCTACACTATCCAGAGGCTTTATACTATCCTAAGCCTATAAATAACAACACCTCAAACCAACTCTGTCATACAAAGTTTGAGAGGGACATCAAGGGCATTTTATAAAGAGCGTGGGTCAGTGTTAAAACCAGCACCCACATATGACAATCAGCTCAGAGAGTACCTGGGAATTCCTTATTGCAAAGAAATTGATGTGTGTATTTTGTATAAAATACATTCACACACATCTATGCATACAAATGTATGCATAGCTTTACATTTTAATTTAGTATAACATATATTTTGAACCAGGTTATCTTTCCTCTACTTGTGGGTTAAAACTAAATTATAATCAGCATTCTTTACCATCTGCTGGATATAAATCACTACTTGCTCTAGGAAAAGAAGCTAGTTCTAAGTCCAGCACATAAAAACCTTTACCAAAACACATTTCAGCTCTTTGGCATCATGGCTCAAGCAGACTGTGCCTGCTGATCCTCTATCAAATGATCTGACTCCAGTTGATTGGTTCTGTTTAAGGGTAACAAACCCATCTACTGTTGTAGACAGCTAAAATACAATTGCCTGAAATCTCATAAGGCAGCTTCTCCTGAGATGTGAATATAAAGGAGCTGCAGTCCATGTATTTGCATCAACAAATTGCCCAAAGCAATTCTGCATCACACCCTTGCACATCCCCTGCAGATGTATTTTACTCCACCTTAGAATGTCAGCAAGTTGATTTCCATATTGATGAGGAAACAACTGAAATGAAGCAATTAGGAAGGTGAGTCCCCAGTTAGGGGGACAAATATTTTAAATACTGTTAAGTGGAAATCCAGAACAATCTAAAGATAAACAGAGCTTGTATTCTTTTTCTTCTTTAACCTGGGCTGCATTAATGAGAAATTAATTGATTCTTGACAACTTTAATGAGTCTTTATTAACTGCATAATTGGAAAGAAAATCCATGGATGTATTAAGCATTTTAATTTCTTAGGGGCATTGTGATTGACTGGCTGACTGAGACGTAACTCACCACAATGTGCTCTGTGCATCTCCCCACAAATACCTAGGTGAGAATAAGCCTCTCTGGTTCATGTTTTCTCTATTCATCTGCCTGCTTAGGTCAGAGGAATATATTGTCTAGAGGCATCACTGGGAGTAGAATCAGCGCTGGGTGGATGATACTAGCCCCATTTTATTAAGAACTTTCTGTGTGACTTCTATAATTATATAATTTTTTTCAGTAATTATTTATCATTTATCTTATCTTGGTTTTCATTTTCTCATTTGGACTCTAAATTCCTTTTGAACTCTAAATTGTATGTTTTTAATGGTAAATTACACAGTGACTCTTATAGTTTATGGAGCCAATCAGTAGTTTGGACCCATCTAATCCAAAATAAAAGTCTCTCTTCAGGAAAGTAAACACTAGCTAAGTTTTTACTAAATAACCAACTGGAATTTTTTAACATCCTCTCATTCATTCTGAATCAGCTATTCTCAAAATGTAGTTCCTAAACCAGTAGCTTCAAGTTCACCAGAGAACTTTCTAGAAGTATAATTTCTCAGCTTCATTTGACATCCAGAATCAGAAATTCTGGGAGTGAGGCCCAGCAATTGATGTTTTACAAGCCTTCCTGAGTCTATAATGCTAAAATTTGAGATCCACTGATATACATAAATATGTTTAATTCATCTGGAAAAAGAAAATGCTTTTGAATGGCTAATATCACAGTAGGTGGCTATTATCCATGAACAGAGACTAATCAACTGGTCCTGAATGGGTCTCTGCTTAGACACACATTTTCCCTCCTCATCCCCCAACCCTAGCCTTGTTTCTTCTTTCATCTCTGCACTATAATTACTGCTTTATCAGTTGGACTTACTCAGGAAAATGTAACTAACATTGGTAGAACACTTTAGAGTTACAAGTCACTTTTCATAGGTAGCATTTCTGGATTATCACCCTCACTTTATGGACGATGAAATCTCAAGGAGGTTCAGTAATTTTACAAGGTTATATGGACAGTAAATGCAAAAGCTGGGATATGAAATCATTACTGAAACATAAGATGTTCAGTTTTCAATCAAATTTCCAACCAAACTGTAGGAAAAAGAAAAGAGTAGCTAGCCAATAAAAAAGAAAAAAACAAAAAAACCCCAAAACTTTTTATCCTTAAACAGGAAAAAAGAAATTGGGTGTGGAATTAAACAACAGCATTCCTGAGAGAAACATAATCATAGTCTTCATGCTCCTGTACAAGAACACTTTCATTTATAAAACTTATGTCTAAATTTGTAAGGATTATTGATGATAACACAATTAATAAGAAACTCATTTCACTTACATCATCATACAAATGCATATTATTACAAAATCTCCAAGAAATCAGTTTAAATTTAAGATTTAAAAAGAAAAAGATTGATGAAAGATGAAAAGTACGTCAACATGTAAGCTAAGAAAATATAAAGTAAAAATAAATCCACTGGCATATTTTTGAAAATATTCTAAACTCAAATGCCCAAAATGAGAAGTAACAGAAAAAAATATGCTGGATAAAGGTCACACATTAGACTTTATGTCTGCATTACTGTTTAAAACAATATACCTTTCACTACTCAAAATATTATGTAAAATTTTTAACTCAAGTGACAAAATCTCCAAAAATTTGAAACAGATCTTATGTGAATAGAAAACATCCTGAATTATATCTGGCTTTTCCAAGAATTTTTTTCTTTTAACCAAACTTCTTGTTAAGATTGTAATAATGAAGAACTCAAAATTGGATATGTATTAACAATATTTTTTCCCAAAACATTTATGTAGAGTCTTAGAAAAAGAAAAGTGGCTTTACTCAGTGCAGAAGAGAGCAGTACTATAAATTAATGTCAACGCCCATATTTCATAATTCACTTAATAGTTTATCAGTTTTAGGAAATGCATGTTGGCAATTTAGATGAAAGGTGAAGGTAAAGACTTCAAGGGTCTGCTTTTCAACTGAAAGCATTATTTGCACTAAAAATATCCATATTTCAGAAGTTGAGAGAATATGGTCAACTTGAGTCACTTGGTTTCATTAGCAGAAACAACAGTGTGGGAATCTTTGTGTTACTGTGTTAAAGGTTATTAGCTTTGTTTTTAAAAAAGGTGTTCAAATTAAACAAATTATTTCATTTGAATTAAATGAAATAAAGTAACTTTACAACCCTCTTAAAACTTATGCATAATGAAATTATGAGTAAACACACCAAATTATATAAGTATTTGGCATTTGATTTTTCAACCAATTGTCCTATGCTTTAAACCAAAAATAAATAAATAAATAAATAAATAAATAAATAAATAAATAAATAAATAAATAAATAAATGGAATGATTCTTTACAATTCAAATTGTTAGGCTTCAACTAACTTCTCAGAATGAAGTTTAAAATAAAATTACTTGTCAATCAATATGACACACCAAGTTAATTTAAAAGCTCATTCTCACTCAGTGAACAGATTTAAGAAGGACACCATTTATTTCTTGCATTTCTGTAAGCACATCTACCTCTATTATGTTCAGAATCTATTTCATTTGCTATATAAATACATTTCCAACACCTAGTGTACTTGGAACAATCTTTAGGCTCCCATTTAGTTGTTCTATCTAGAGTTCACAACACTTGTCTTGACCCAAAACTTGTCAGAGCAATATAAAATACCCAGGGAAGATACACAGTGAGGTTAACATAAATAAATTAGTCTGTTTAAACAGGTAAAACTTGCTGTTTAAAAATATCTTATGATTAAAATCTATGGAAATTGATTCAGGAAATCCATTCACTGAATGGGAAAAATATTTATAAATGCTGTGTTTTATATCATAAATGACATATCTGTGAATCCAGCCAATCTATTACTTGGCTTTTACCAATTAAAGCATAATGATCTTCCCTTTGGTATGACAAGCTGTATTTTCAAAGGTGTTTAACATCTCTTTAGTGTCATTTCCACTGACTATGATAAAAAATAGAAAAGATAACCAGTAATAACTAACAAAAACAGTCAACTTACTAAGTGGTTTGGTTTCAAATATCCATCTCTAAGTTAGAAGCACCCAGAATATTTGCTTTAAGAACCACATTTTATAAATAGCAGTTGACCAAATTCTATTTAATTCATGATATAACTGATACAAAATACTCACAATAAAGCTCCAATACATTTGATTGGCAGTGTCATAGTTTAGAACTTTAATTTCAACTTAAATGCATTTATATAATTTTTTTTGTACAAAATTCTCTTCTAAACAAAGAAAATCACCCTTTCTAACTTATGTCAAGGAAATGTATTCTCTGTTACCTAAACTCAAGGGTCAGAATTTTGCTTCTCTCCCTAAAGGTCTGTAGGATCTCAGACTTGATTCTTTCTACATTTATAGTAATTCCACCTGTGGCATAGTGGCCTAGAAGCTTCCTAGAAGCTTGTCACTCCCTCCCTGGAGCCTTCAAGGTCAAACAGGGTGAGAGACAGTGGTTTACTGGAGGCAACCCATACCAACTTGTGTGAGCCAATCCTTAAACCTTCAGGAATTTTGAGAGCTAGCATTAAACACAACCATTATTAAAAGTTACATAATATAAATTAAATCCAACAAATAAATTATATTAAAAAAGATAAATATTCAAATTCATAACTTCTGACTTTACTATTTATATTCTTGAGGATATTTAAGTCTGCTGCATTTGTATGGGGGAAATACCACATAATGGCATGTTATTGCACATCTCTTTCCAACTCTGCATTCAGTGATGACATGCTGGTAGCCTGAATTTGACTATGGTAGGAGTATTTACACGGTAAAAATTGTCAAACACTACAAACTAGGGTTTTTGTTCTGGAGAGCTGACTTCTCTAGGCAACCTCTGTTTTCTATTCACAACTAAGAGTGATTATTATCCAACAGAAAGAGATAACACATTTAAAACAGAAAACAAAACATTTTTATTACAGTTGAGAGGGCCTTCTAAAAGTGGTTGTATTCTGAGTCCATTTCCCAGAGTGGAGGAGGCCAAAATACCTTCTCAGTTAATTTTAAATGAATTCCTTTGCTCCTGTGTTACTCTATGCATGTAATTTAGTGAAACTCTTGAATTAATCCCTATCTCCACCAAGTTCCATTGCAACCACTCAAATCCTAACCACTGTCATGTCTGAATGAGACCACCACAAGTGCTCCCTGTCTGGCTTTCCCGCTGCCACTCATGTCCAACCTCTAGCACATACTACTTGTACCTGACAAGGATCTTGTAAAACACACAGCATATCTTCATATTCCTCTGCTCAAAACCCTCCTTTGATGTATTCCCATCACCTTTAGGTACAAATCCAGAGTTCCACCCTACAAGGTCTTTTTGAGCAGGTCCTGGCTTCCTCTCTGATCTAATTCATAATGCTTCTTCCTTTTCCCAACTCCACTCCAGCCTTTCTGATGCCTCTGCCATTCCTTGAACATATCAAGAAAGGTCCTTCACACTTGCACTGCCCTCTGCTTGGAGCATTCATCCACTCTAAATGACTTGGCTCTCTATCCCTTCATTTGGAGACCAGCTTAAAAGTCATCTCTTCAAAGACCTCCCTGACAACCCTATCCAAGATTACAACTTCATTCCACCAACTGTTGTCACTCTTCATTCATTTATCCAACTTTATTTTCCTTTACAGCACATTAATTATACTACATAATTTTTTTTATTGTACCTTTTCTTCACAGAATTTGAGCTCTACGAGAGGGTGAACTTTGTCTCTTTTCTTTGTCACTGTATCCTCAGCATACAAACACGGACAGATACAGAGCAGGAATTCAATAAATACCTGCTGGATGGATAAATAAATTTGTAGGCAAAATAAATTGTCTTCAAGTCCTGTGAGTCTCAGAAAATTCTAGAATTCTTTTGGTTCATTGATTATAACTGCAAGACCAATTAGCTTCACAACAGATGGGAAACCTAAATCCAAGTAGCCATCTTGCTAATTCTGGCATCTGTCACAAGATGAATTAGGCAGGAGGGGTGTGCACAGATCAGCTAAGATTCAGCAGCATTACAGGAAACACACCTCAAACCCTAGTCCTTCCACCATTTGTATTTTCATGAAATCTGAAGGAGCTCACCTTATAATATCCATAAATCCAAGAGGCATGGATTACATCAATTTTAATTCTTATGTTAATGATTTGAAAGTAAAAGGCATCCTATATCTGATAGTGATTTGAAAAACTCAGATCAAAGGAGTACATAATCTAATTTGGCAATTTTGTTTTTAATAAGTTTACCATTTGTAAATAAAATATTATAGGGTGCTCAATACATTAAATGTAGCAAATACAGGTGTGTGACATAATGTTTTCAAAAGAAAAAAACACACTTTTTTCTCTCAATGGTACTGATGATATCTGCTAAGAAGTTTAGAAATAAATGCCACCCAACAGTATTATTATCATTATCTCATCATTGTTAAGAGACAATAATGAAACTTCTTCCCTGGGAGCAGTAGGACAAAATAACCTGTTAGAAATGTTCAAGCAAGCACTTTGGTCATTTTGGTGTACAATGATGCCAGAGGTTAGACTACTGCATGAATTCACCAATTTTGTTTTGTGTCATATAGACACAGGCAGATTCAAATAAAATATGCTTTTATTGAAGTAAGAGTGATCTTATTCACAATACAGGAAATTAAACAATCAGTTCTTGTCAGACAAAAGAAAGTTGTTTTAAGGGAAAAATAATTTTTCTGACACTTAGTCAAATTTTATTCTTTCAAGAAAGAAGAAATTCTTTGACAGAAAAATATGTTATTGCCAGAGGATATGTACTCCTCTGTTATATTCTGCTGGTTTTCTATTTTCTCAGCACATAAGGAACAGATGGAAATAAGGCTGATCCAATGAAATAATTTCTTTTACATTCCAGCAATAAAGAAAACTAAATTTCAATGAAATAATCTAACCAAATTTGCTACATATATATATATATATATTTTGGAAACCTTATAGGAAGTGTAAAACCAAGGAGAAGTCATGGGAATTACTAAAATAATATTTACCTTTTTATTTCCTTTCAGACAACTTTACAGTTGTTATTTGTATTCTTCTCTAAATTCTCATTTCCCCTAAGTATGAATCCAAAAGCTATACTACTTGATCCAAAATGATGTTTAGTTTTCCCAAAGGGATTTTTATACTCTGAATAAATCACACTCACTTGTGCTAGGACTAATCATGCCATTTTGAAAAAAGGAATATGAACACTCTCAGACTGCTGGTTAATGAAGGAACCTTTTTAAAAGCACAGTATAGCTATGTTCACCTCATGCCACTATATCATTCAGATTTTAAAATACAGTTACTTAACAATAAAATTATTTGCTGTCAGAATGAACCATGTTACCAATTAATAGTGTGTCAGTGTAAGACAAATAATCTGGAGCAACACTGAGGGCAATTAATTTGACCCAATCAAATATTTAACTTATCTTGTTTCATACTCATAGTGTCAAGCTCATGGCTATGAAAAACAGTGACAGTCATTCACATGAGTAGAACTCTTTCAGATACCAGAATTATTCAACCCTTGAGAACACAAGGACCTATACAAAAAAACAAACAAACCCAAAACAAAACAAAAAAACTACGGCAAATCTCACACAGAGAAAGCCAATAGACATCCTGAGCGAGTTGCCTGCATGAAGTATGCAAGCTTTCCTTTTACCCCAAAGGGATATTTTATTTAATTAAATGACATGTTAATGATACGAAAGACAGTATCTCAATTGGACCCTTGCTGGCTGTTCTCCCAAGGCAACCACCAGAAATCAATACTAGGATCCATGAAAAGCTAAACACTCAGGGAAGGAGTATAGAAAAGATGCTGGAGATAACACATGACACATTTAAACACCTCAGAGCCTGGATCTTGGAGAATATCTGTGTCCTGACACACTGCTTCCCCAACTTAGCTTCCCCTTAGTCAGCTCCCTAAATCCCCATGGTCACTCCATTGCTAGCTGACCAGAGGGGAAGTGAGACAACAGAGGTCCCCTTGAGAGTAAGAGAGGAAAGAGACTGCTGTCGTACCTGATTGCAGTTAAAATATTTTTTTTGCAAATCTTACAAAAACATGAACATACAAACACATTGCTAGGCTTTCTTACCCAGAGCCCATGGAGGGGGGGGGTCCCCTGAATCTTAAACTATATTATTTCATGATACATCTGTTGCAGTCAGTGAAACATGGTGGTCGTTTAATCATACAAAACAATGGAGAAAGTAAAATTAAGGTCATGGCTTTCATTCTAAGAAATTGGTGCCATATCTTTAAAATTCCACTGCTAGATTTTTTTTTAAAAAGATATTCTGGGGTTTCTTTTGGAAAGTTTTTTTTTTTTAATGGAGGTACTGGGGATTGAACCTAGGACTTCACACATGTTGAGCATGCACTTTATCACTGAGCTATACCCTACCCCTCACTGATAGATATTCTGATCAAAAACTATTTTTGCTGCTTTTCTGTATATCATTACCAACAGCAAAAAGTAGATGCATGTGTGTGTGTGTGTGTGTGTGTGTGTGTGTGTGTGTGTGAACGGACCCAGGAAATTATGCAGTAGTTAGCTCTGAATAAATTGTGGGACTAACTAAACTTGAAATATTTAAGACAAATTAGTACACAGTTAAAGATATAGAAGTATCTTCTTCTTTATCATAACTGCACAATGAAGCCAATCTATTAATCTTTCAAACTCATTAACCAATAAAGTATTTGATATGGAAACTGGGAGCTGAGGATGAGGGAATCTGGTACAAAAAAAGATAATTGAAATAGCACGGATAAATTCTAAAGTATCAAACATGTTAAGCAGCACCAAATCATTGTAAGTTTAAAAAATTTTAAAACACTTGAGGGTTGTGCATAAGAATATCCTGTGTGATTTATAAATGTCATTCTTGTTTTCTTTCTAATTACATTTCTAGAACCCACTTCATTTGGGGTTTGTAATAAAGAAACATGATTCAGACAAGTATGGAAGTATTTGTTCACCAGATTTAAGCCAGAGGCTGACTCTCTATCGTGGTTTGCTGAGTTCTCAGCCAATGACATAACCATTATCCGACTCTATTTGTAAAAGAAAGAAAAGAAAGATGAAGTCTGTCTATGGAGAAATGTGATTTTGCCAGAATAGCAAAAGATGCTAGAAGCTGCAGATTTCAGATAAAGGGGAAAGATGAGAGAATTAAATTTGAGAAAACGTGGAGCATAAAATTAGGTTAAGACTTTAAAAATTCTAGAAAAAAACAATCAATACAATCAATAATACCAGGGGACCCAAAGAATGGGGGAAATCACTTTTCTTTCTTATACCCAAGAGAATACAATTAAACGTAAACTCTGTGCCCTCTGACACTGTTATGAGATCATAAATTTTAAAGTTAATATGCTTCTCTGAAGCTTGAGGTCAATACTCCATTCATAGTATACTAAATGATAAAGCCATTCTTAACAATCATTGTTCACAAAGTTTTAAGAGAAATAGGACAAGACAAATAGGAGAAGGTCTTCAAATCTATGGTGCAAAGTTTCCTTATTTTTCTCTTAATTTTCAATCAGCTTATTTTCCTTCTGTGATTCTCTTCCTTTACTACCTGTCATATCGTAATGTTCCTTCAGGATTCCCCCTGTGTATTGTTTTCTGCATACTCTTCCTTGGAACTCTCCACAACACATCATTTTACATATGCTGGTGGCTCCACAATCTTATCCTCAAACTTGTTGGTCCTGAGTTTCAAACCTTTATTTCCCACTGCCTACTGACTACTTCTAGTTGAATATCCCCTAAGAACTACATAGTCAGCAGCTGTAAGATTACATTTACCCTCCCCTCAAGTTCCTTTTCCCTATTTTTTTCTATCATTATTAATGATACCATGTCACTCAAACCAAAAAAAACAAAAACAAAAACAAAAACAAAAACTGGAAGCTGTCCAGGATTCTCTCTGTCTCACTTCTCTCATCCTATTCCGAAGGTTAGGAACAATATAAAGCAGTACTCAAGTGCTTAGTTCAGTCTGACCATGCCATTTACTCTCTGTAGGAACTTATGTCACTTAGCCTCTCTGTGCCTGTCTTACAAGGTGGTTAAGATGATTAACTGGATAATATATGTTCAGTGCTTAGAGCATTGCCTGGCACTTACTAAGTGCTAAATAATTTATTACTGCTCACCTCCATGCCTTCATACATGCTGTTTCCTCAGTTTAGAATGCCCTTTCCAGGATTTTATTATAATTTAGATGCCAGGCTGATCATAGAGAGCAGAAGCATCTGGGATGCTGTCTTTACTGATAGATGGGCTTCTGGTTGTAACAAGTATCCTATGAATTATAAGTAATAAATCTCCTCTAATTTCAGGGACAGGTGATTTGGACTGTTGATTTTACTTCTGGCAAATCAGTGAAGAGGAAAGTGAATGTAATTATTCTGGCATGGAAGGAATGGGTCAGATACTAAAACCAATTATCAGATCCCTTATCAGGGGATTCTCCAGGCCTTGGATAATTTCTCTGAATTCATCTCAAACAAGAAAAAACAAGAAAAGAGATTTGTGGTAGTAAATGTCATTTTTAGAATAATAGTAAAAAAAGAATAGCAATTAACTAATCAAGGCTGTATCCTTAATCTTTTTCTAAGTACCTACCAGCTTCACAGATGGAAGGAAATGTAAGCCAATGAGATTAAACTTATAATACATACTGAAATATCAGCAAAGTCAATTCTAAAACACCTAGAAGAAAACAAGTATCCATTTTTTCTTCTTTTTAGTATGGAATATAACTCAAATAGTGACTAATTTTAAGAAATAGAGCAAAAATCCTGGACCTGGGTGAGTGTGTGTGTGTGTGTGTGTGTGTGTGTGTGTGTGTGTGTGTATATTTTCTTTTGAAGCTCAGGTTTTTAGGCTCCAGGGTGGGGAGAGGGAGTGTCATGATGTAGTGGTTGTTGGCTCAGAGTTCTCCCCATTGTAAATGTAGGAACCCCCACATCACTGCGTCCTTGTTTTACAGGTGCCTGAGGTAGATAACTGATTCTGCCAGAGCTAGAAAAGTCCCCCTTTGGCACCTGAGGTGGCTGATCCTTCTTCTTCATTTCCTCATAAGTTTCAATGCTTTTGCCTACTTACACTCTAAAAATGATGGCTGAACCTCTTACTGACTTTGGAATTTGCAACAGATTTTTGATATTACTTTTCTTTCCTTTTCCTCCCCCACCTCCCCCTCCTCCTTAAAGAACTGGATACTGTTAGTGACTTCATTTTTATCACCCTAGGGTAATTTCAGCCACATTGTTGCTTCAGTTGTTAACCATTCCTGATGGTGGAGAAGAATCTTCTTACCAACATGGTTTAGCCCTGAAACACAGTGACTTTATTGTCTTTTGCTTATGATATTCCTAGTGATATATACATTTTAGTTTATACATTCTCCAAATTTGGTATTTCTCTTCTATAATTTATAAATGGGGCTAATTGTATCCAAGCTACGAGTAGTGCTGTTTTTGATCAAAGACAAAATGATGTAATACAGTTTATAGAATTTATAAATATCTCGAGTCAATTTCTAAATAGAAACTTAACATACACACATATACATATGTGTGTACACAAGCACACATAGGAATCTGTGTGTACAAATACATAAACATCTACACTTATAAATACTTATCTATATATACTTATAAATACGTATCTATAATACTCATAAACACATATATATATATTTTTTAAAGTAATGGTAGTTATTGCCTTGGGCCACATGGTGGGTGGGAAGAAAAGCCTAAGCAGGGCTGAGTGTCACTGCTATGGGTGAGGTTTAGCAAAAGAGTCCAGCAAAGCTTAATCACAAGCAGTTATTGAAGAAATGAGCGCATGTGTTCAAGAAACAATTATTGTTAAAGCTAAGGAACCAAACACTGGGAGTAGAGATGGATGAAATAAGAGAAAGAGGCAGCTGTTGAAGGCCTAGCAAGCTCATGAGACAGGGAAAAACTCAGACCAGCAATTGCTCCAAAGGATAGAAGCTTATGAGCCCTCTTTAAACAGTGTATGTCCCTTAGTTCTAAAGAAGAACTTGTTCAGGTGAAAAGGGTCCCCTTGTTATCTTTAATCTGGTTCTTTATAGTAAATTATCCTTTCCTTGGGTGTGAGCTGGGGAGGAGCATGGGGATGTAATAGAGAGTATCATGTTCTCTCAGTACTTGGTAGAGATTATTATCCTGAGTTGTGCATGTTAATTTTTTTCTTAGACCATATTATTGTGTCTTCCATTTTCCCTAGCTTGCATTAAATCTGGAGAATGAGCCCTCTAAGATTCTAGGTTTTTCCTAATAATTTTTCTAAAATTATTACTTTAAAGGGCAATACAGTTGCTAAAAATTTAGTCTCATTGCTTCTCTAGTCAAACGTCACTGACATTTATATACTAAATTTCAAGATTAGGGTTTGACAACAAAGTTTGATTCCATTTTTCTCTTGGCTTCCTGAAAGCTCAGAGAATCTAAGCATACTCCTCTACATGACTTTCAGTTTTACAGGATCAGAATTAAGTATTTCCATTTAATAATTCGGTCTCTCTCTTTTTCATAGTAAGTTTCCAAATACATTTTTCAAGCAAAGAGATAATGTCTGATAAACCAGAATGTTTCTGGAGGGAGGAGAGGGCCCTCAAAATTCTAAATTAAAATAAAACAAGACATAGACAAGTATACAACTAAGCCAAGGAATATTTAACCATCTAAAGTGACAAGAGGAGCAACAACATTTTCAAAGACAAAGTTAGGGGGAAATATGGTATATGTGGAAAATTGGGTTTGAAAGAAGCATTAGGTCTATTGTGCAGAAAGTGAAGCTGGAAGTTTAAGGCCTCATGGGCCATACTAAAAATATCAGAACTACCATCTATTAACAGAGAGGGAGCCATCAGTATCTGTTAGGGAGGAGAATGATGTAATTAGCTTTGTTTTACAGAAATAAGACACCACAGTCTCTAACATAGGAAGTACACCAGCTTTCACATCCCTGCAGTTATGGACGTGTCTACTCTTGCCACCACTGACAGTAATTATTAACAGCTGGGTGGTGAACTCTGTGGACCTTGTTGGCCATACAGAGTCTTAGAGTATTTTTTTCTTTTGTATTAAATCGATATGTCAGACTTCAGTTTTCTGATTTTGACATAAAAATGGCTGTGCTTATATCTTAAAATTAGATGAATGGATATACGGTGAGAAATTAATTACAAATAATATTCAAGGGTAGATCAAATAATTCCATTTGTTTGACATAATCCACATTGGTGTTTGAAAACAAATCATGGGGGAAGAAAATAAGCTGATACTGAGAGCACTAAGAACAACTATCACATTCAAACTAGCAATTTCATCACTGAATGTCCTGTGAACTTTGGCAATTAACTAAATATTTCTGGAATCTATTAAAAGTATTAAGAACATATTATATATCCAACTTTCTGCTTGAAAGTATATGGAGAAATCTATTATAGAGTGTTGTGCAGAGAGAAAATGGGAAAGAATGATTTTCCTCCAAGAACTAGAAAGAGAACCCTCTAACAGTGTGTCCATTAAAATTTGAGTTTAGGGCTCCGAAGACCTGAAGAGTTAGAGGATTATTTGCTGCAGGGTAAGTCTATCCTGGAACTTCCTTACCTAAAATTCTAGTCATAGAATATATACAAGCCAACTTTCTAAAAGCAAAAGTGTTTTTTCTTCAACTTTAAACGGATAATAACTGGACTTCAATAGTAAATCAAGCAACTTTCCAAGGTTGTGTGAGTGTTAGTTTGTAGCATATCAAGTCTCAGTATGGGGAAAACTTTTAGAGTCTAATGCTGTGAGTGAACAAGTTAACCAACTGAAGAAGAAACGGCCTGGAGAAGTCTGTATGAAAATGACTATGAATATAAACACGAGCTTTGAACTGATGTTACTATCTCAATAAAACTCTCAGAGTATTTGCTTTTCATTTCAGGATATTCCTCTGTTCAAGAGCATTATCTCTTTTGACAATTTCCTTTCTAAATCCTTTAAACTATACAATAAGAAAGTGCTAACATGAAAAAACTTCATTTTCTTGTTATCACTTGAAATAATGATTCTTATAAAGGTAGACATGCTAATTACAGAGCTTTTAAAGATTCGCTAATGTCACAAATGCTAGCTCTCAAAGCCTTTATATTCCCTTCTGAAAATCTGCTCCCAACCACCCCTCTCCTCCATCTTTGCATACATATTCACAAACACATCCACTGAGAGCCAAAGGAAATATATTTTCTATTTTATAATAGGTTTCAAGACAGATGCAAATTACAACTAAGTCAAATCTTAGAATCAATCAAGTGGAAATGCTCCTTTAATTCTTCACCTGAGGTCATTATACAATTAAAAAACCTGAGGTATTAATATAAATGTAGAATGCCTTGCATAAAAGCAGGAAGGCAATAAATACATTTGATTACAGCAAATGAGTAACATTTATAGGTAATTTGATCATATAAAATAATGGACATATTTCAAATCTTCTTCCACAACCCATTAATAAAGCAGTCTTATTTTTTTCCTTTGATCTCACAGGAAGAAATTTCAAGTTAGTAAAAACTCTGGTGCTTTTTTCCTCTTGCTCAAATTAACTATTTCCAGACTCCAAGTACCACATCAGTGTAATAGTCTAACTTTCTAACCTAAAAAAACAGTACTTGTTACTTTGGTAAACGTCTATAATTATCCTTCATATATTTTCTAATTCTTTGCATTTGAAATACTTTCCTAGAAACAGCTAAATATAAATTGATACAATGTTTCTAGGTCCTCAGGAAAAAATTTTATTTTTTTGAAGTAGCATTGATTCACAATATAGTATGAGTTTCATGTGTACATTATAATTTGACTTTATATATACTATGGACTGCTCACCACCAAAAGTCTAATTTCCTTCCATTTCTCACCATAAAACTGATCCCCTTTACACATTTTACCACCCCCACGGCCCCCTTCATTTCTGGTAACAATCAATCTGTTCTTCATGTCAATAGGTTTGTTTTTGTTCTGTTTTGTTGTTCTGGTTTTCTATTTTATATTCCACATATGAGTGTTTTTCTCTATCTGACTTATTTCACTTATCATAATACCCCCAAGGTCTATCCATGTTGTTGCAAATGGCAAGATTTCATCTTTTTATGGCTGAGTAGTATTCCATTGTATAAATACACCACATCTTCTTTAACCAGTCATCTTTCCATGGACACTTAAGTTGTCTGCAGAACTCAACTATTATAAGTAGTGCTACAATGTACATAGAGGTGCACATATCTTCTCTAATTAGTGTTTTTGTTCTCTTCAGATAAATACCCAGAAGTATAACAGTGGATCATATGGAATTTCTATTTTTAATGAAAAAGTTCTATTCTTGTACAAAGTAAAATCTTGACTTAGATGCTGACTAGGAAAAAAATAGTATTTTCATTTAACATATTCAATATTTTAGAATCTGTCTTAGATTCATTTATCTTGATATATATAAACGGTTGCAGTATTGACAATTAATCTCAAAGAAATGATAAATTCTGTGGCCTCTGTTTTAATAAGTTGCCTTATAAACCCCCTTTCAAAAGTAAACCTCCTCCTAAGTTTGTAATAACTAACTTTGCTTTTGCTCCTCTTATCAGTTTTTCCTTACTTTTAAAATTCTTTTATAGCACCTGAATCAGAATTTCTCTATACCATAACTGCTAGAAGCTCAGAATATCCCTGATAGGGAGATACAGTGTAATAAATGCTAGATTTCAAGAAAATTCTCTGCCATTGGAGATGAGTTTGTGTTTAAAGAAAGACAGTGAATATAAAAATTAGAAAGTCACAAATGGGATAAGTAAATAACTGTATTTAAATTGTAAATTGTAAAAAAATTATTTTTAATTTTATAAATGAACCTAAAGATTCTTTTATACTGAATTATCATACTGTGTTTTTCAAACTTTCAGCGATTTTTTTTCTTAACTGCAAGTTTAGCACTTTTGTATATTGCAATAAACATTAAATTGTTTACTATATTCCAGGGGACTATTCAATTGCTAGAAGCTGTCACAGACCCTATATCATTTAGAAGACAAGGCAAACATGAAAACACAGCAGTAACTATATTCTGTGAATGGTATAACATGTATGTGTACAAGATTTAGTGTGGAAACAACTTGGTTGGATAGGGTGAGGTTTTGGCAAAGACCCCCAGGAAGAGTTGTGGTTAATCTGGATTTCAAAGAAAAGAGATGCATTTTTTTCTGGGCAGATTAGGAGAAACAGAGAATCTGAAGTAGAGGGAATAGCTGTTTGGAAATGTGGAGGCAGGAAACAGTGTGCCTAGTTGAGTTGACTGTACAGTGTTGGAGCGAGGATTAGAACACAGAAAGCTTCCTGTGCTGTGCTAAGCACTTTGGACATTTCTAGAAGGAAATGAAGGGATCTTACAGCAGAGGGTCCTTTCTTATTCTACTTTGTCTGTTTAAAGATTGCCTGTTTATTCTTACCACCTTTGTATCTAATGTCAATGTAAGCTGATTTGACCTAATGGGAAGTTCTATAGTGCTTAACAAATTAACATTTAATCAGTGGTAATGATCTTAATTGTGCTACCATGTATACTAGGTGGATGTAAATATTTTATAAATAGACAAAGAAAATTTTTAAAGAAGGAATAAAAAGTGATAAAGTATAATATGCTCTACTCTTTTTTACTTTTTTTTAAAAAAGCTCTATTGTGATTTCATTGATAAACAAATAATTACACATATTTAATGTATACAATTTGATGACTCAGGACAAATGCACACACTCATGATAACATCACCACAATCAAGATAATAGACATAACCCAAAAATCTCTCAGAGTTTCCTCGTGTCCCTTTGTTTTGTCTTGTGATAAGAACACTTAATATGAGATCCACCTTATTAACAAATCTTGAAATTCACAACACTTTCTTGTTAACTATAGGCACTATGTTGTACAGCAGATCTCTAAAACTTATTCATCTTGCATAACTGAAACTTTATACCCAGTCTATATCTTAAACTTCCCAGATCAGTATCAGCTGGGGCACTTTCAGATTTCATAGCCCAGCACCCAGCAAGACCTACTTAACCAGGATCCTCATGGGAGGAGTCTGGAAACTGTGTGCTCAAGGTGACTTGAATGCCTGGAAAAGCTGGAGAAATACCACTTTCAGGGAGTATATTTGTTCAAAGGAGATCTAGAAAACTTGGATGTTTTGTCTGCAGATAGAGCTCATGCTAATTAAAGGTAATCAAACTGCTCATGACGCTTCAGTAGTTATGGTTAATTGATGATTTATTTCCTTATCCCTTCAAACGGACTGCAACTTCTTAAGGGCAGAAGATATATCACTAATAGAGTCCCAGCACCTAACATGGGTAAAGATTCAATAAACATTTGTTAATGTATGAAAAAATGACATTTAATCCATTCACACATTTTTAAAAATGGTTCTTTGTGTGTATTACTAGATGTTCATCTCCAAAGTATGAAGGTAATCTAATGAGTGATCACTGAAGAATGCCAAATAATTAGGCTTTTATTAAGGTATAAACAATTTACTTTAAATTATTAGTAAAGTGAACAAAATACATTTTTCATATCAACTGTGTGTTTGTCAAATAATATAATGTGTATGAAATAATTTCATTTGTCTTCTGTGCCCTGGAGTAACTAAAATGATTTTGAATTTCACATATATTGCATTTCACAAGAGGAACACAGGATCAATCAAACTGACACCCAAAATTAAAAGTATTGGAACATGATTTCCTTAATAAGTGTTACTCTTCATTAGGATAAACTCCTGATTCATGAATTTTCTCATACTTGCACAAATATATTGTTGGGACAGGCAGAAGCATGAAAACAAATGAATAAATATTTTCAAATGTATCTCTGTATGGCAAAGAAATATTTTTGTCAACAACTGACATTTAAAGAACAAAAGGTAGTCTGGGCCAAATTTTTCATTAACAATGTCAAGAGACAGACCACTTTCCTATAAGTTAGAGCAGAACATCATGACAGTGAATTAACTTTATTTTCTTGAATATCATCAGAAGAACAGGTAGAAAATACAGGAGACATTTATAAAACATTACTTAACTATATAACAAAATTTGCTATTTTCAAAACATGTTTTAAGAATCATTTTTAGATTATATAGCTGGAGGAGCAGGTGGAGAAAATGCCACAGAGAAATCTTTCTATATTATCTCCACCTCTGTAGAGCTTTATATGAGGAGGTTACAAGTTGTTCCTGCTATAATAATTTCATAGGACACTACTCATAAGACAGAAGGCAGAGGGTCCACAGTGTGAATCTCTTTTGGTGATTTAATCACAGACATTAAAGAAAGCAGGATCATGATCACTGCCAGCCACCAGCTGCAAACACAGTAACTGTGAAAATTATTTTTGCAAATATACTGGCAATTTTATAACAGTGTGAATGAATGCTAAGGAAAGCCTATTCAGTTGGTACGTTTACTGAATTAGGCATTGAGTTCCATAGAGTGCAACTGCTGCTAGAGTTCTATTTCAATGTTGCCTTGAAAAGATGCATAGAAAGAAAATTGTATTTTAAGTGCCCTAAAGAATCTTTACATATAGCAAGAGCATACTCTATTTTCTTTTGTGAAATAGAAAATTACTCTCTTAAAGGTTCAACAGGATTTCCCTGTATTTTTTTACAATTTTTTTTTACAAATTTTTTTACAAATTCCTATAAATCTATAATTATTTCAAAATAAAAGGTTTTCAACCAATTTACTTTCTAATTCACAGTACCATAATTGGTGCTTGTAAACTGTTTTCTTTTTTTTTTAAAGAAGAATATATTTGTTTCATCTCATACCTATTAGCATACAGGATGGTGACCGGTTTTTCACTCATTCAAAAAAATATTTATCGCATGGGTACTATGTGGTAGACCCTGTGTTAGGGCTGGGTATAATGCAAAGCCTCAGCTGCCAAGAACTTACATTATCATGGGGGGTGATAGACAATAAAGTGTAAGAAACTGCCAGGCATTAATGCTATGAGGAAGAATGAGGAGCAATGAAGTAGGGTAAGGAAATGGATACTGACAGAACGAGAGGTGGGGTTGCAGTCTTACACAGAGTCATCAGAGATTCCTTCTGAAGGAGACAAAGAAAAAACTATTTGAAAATCTAGGGGAAGAGTCTGACTACATATTTCAATATACTAATTATTTTGAATTAGGAATCACCATTATTATGGCATATATTTAATATAAGAAAGATGGATTATGCATAATCCTGGATACATCATTCACATGTGAGCATACTGTTTAGAATTGCAGCTATGGAGCCTAGAAGTTGTTGTTCAAATCCCTGCAATTTACTATCTATAAGATTTTGATATGTTATTTAATTTCTTTTATCCTAGTTCCTCATCTGTAAGATAGGGACAACAATATCTTGTGGGGTTGTTTTAAGGACTAAATAAAATATGTATAATGTTTAACAAAAAAAGTGATCAATGTAGTAGCAATTATTATTTAATAATAACAAATAAATGTAAATTAGAACTCTATTCCCATTGTTTGGAGAGAATTTATTCACCCATTCATTCAATAGCATTTGTTAATCCCTGACTATGTTACATACCATGAAAGGTGACAGACAGGTGATGGGAATACTAAACTTAAAAAAATACCAATGTATTTCTTATTGCCCTGGGACATAAACAAGAGAAATAATATATGATATACTGCTATAACTGTCATAATAAAGAAGACAAAGTAAATCTACTCTATTTGTGGGCCTGAGTGAGGGTTTCACAAATAAGGAGATACAGAAGATTAAATCTTGCAAGGTAAATAGGAGTCCACCAGGCAAATGAAACGAAGGAAGCAGAGCAGGCAGAATAGAAAGCTAATTAAACTCACAAGCTTTTGAACAGCAACAGAAACCATAAGCAAAACAAAAGGACGGCCTACAGAATGGGAAAAAATATTTGTAAAAGATGAGACTGACAAGGGCTTAATTTCCAGAATATATAAACAGCTCATACAGCTTAATAACAAAAAAAAAAAAACCAACCCAATCCAAAAATGGGCATTAGACCTAAACAAGCAGTTCTCCAATGAAGACATGCAAATGTCAATAGGCACATGAAAAAATGCTCAGTCGCTAATTAGCAGAGAAATGTAAATTAAAACTACAATGAGGTATCACCTCACACCAGTCAGAATGGCCATCATTCAAATGTCCACAAATGATATATGCTGGAGAGGATGCAGAGAAAAGGGAACCCTCCTACACTGTTGGTGGGAATGTAGTTTGGTACAGGCATTAAGGAAATCAGTATGAAGATTCTTCAGAAGACTAAAAACAGATTTACCATATGATCCAGCAATTCCACTCCTGAGCGTATATCCAGAGAGAACCTTAAACCGAAAAGATACACGCACCCCAATGCTCACAGCAGCACTATATACAATATAGCCAAGACGTGGAAACAACCTAAATATCCATCAACAGATGACTGGATAAAGAAGATGTGGTATATTTATATAGTGGAATACTACTCAACCATAAAAAATAATAAAATAATGCCATTTGCAGCAACATGGAGGGAACTGGAGACTGTCATTCTAAGTGAAATAAGCCAGAAAGAGAAAGACAAATACCATATGATATCACTTATATGTGGAATCTAAAAAAAATGACAAAAGAAATTATTTACAAAATAGAAACAGACTCACAGACATAGAAAACAAACATATGGGTACCAGGGAGGGAAGGGGGTGGGAAGGGATAAATTTGGAGTTCGAGATTTGCAGATACTGACTAATATACATAAAATAGATAAATAAGTTTATACTGTATAACACAGGAAACTATATTCAATATCTTATAGTAACTTATGGTGAAAAGGAATATGAAAACAAATATACGTATGTTCATGTATAACTGAAGCATTATGCTATACATCAGAAATTGACACAACATTGTAAACTGACTATACTTCAAGAAAAAGAAATATATATATATATATACACACACACACACACACACACAAAATCAAGTGGTTAATTGCCTCAAAAAAAAAGGTATGGAATAAAGTCACAGAGAGACAAGAAAAAAAAAAAAGAGGTGCCTTTAGAGAATTTTGACTACATAACAAGATAACTGTAAAGGAAAGAGGTGGAGTTTTAATTGAAGGCTGGAAGTAAATAATGCAGACTCTCATACTCCTTCAGGCTTATATGCTACACCAACGAATTGAGACTTCGTTCTGCAAAATTCTGAAGGTGATGCATGATCGTGTTTCCATTTCAAAAACCTCATTTGGCAGCAGTGTGGGGAAGAGTGTAGAGGAGTTGCTAACATTGGGATCAGGAGACTTTACACAATGTTTCAGAACATTCTGGCTCAGGGTCTGGTGAGAAAGAGGCAAAGGAAGAAGCTTGGGAATACAAAAAGAAATGGAATACATTTCCAGTTCAATCATTTATTCTAAAGAAATCAGTCATCACTAACTCACTACTGTTTCAGGTTATGGAACAATCTTAAATATCAGATTTTATCTAATATTACTTGGTGACTGATTAGATACGGAACAGGAGGGAGAAGGAGTCTAGGAACTCTCTCAAATATCTGGGTTAAGTGAAGCTGAAAGAGAGAGTAGAGTCAAAGTAAGAGGAATACATTCAAAAAAGAAAATTTTGAATTTAGTTCTGTAGGTGAGTGAACATGTGGCCCAGGTTTGCAGTAGTTTCAAGTCTGCAGAGAGAGAGACATTAAGTTACTGTCACACTAGTGAAGTTCAACAGGTAAAGGTTGAATGTGGTCTCCCCGGAGAGCACATAGAGTCGGAACCAGACCCACTGTGAGACTGTGAAAGAGAGAAGGAGAAGCCATAGAGTCCAAATGGCAGGGGAAGAAATGGTCCTTAACATTTCTAGCCTACCTCTTTTCTCAATGTGTTCCTCAGGATTTCATCTTTGGTCCTATTTCCCTCCCATGTAGTACATTCTACCTTACCCATGGCTTCTCTATTTCAATATCACATCTATCATGATAAATCCTGAAATTCTATTATCACTTCTGGATAAATCTAAGCATTTAGTCTGGACCAGCAAAATTGTTCTTAAATGATCTCAACATATTTGACAGCCATAGCACAGTCAATCAGATAAACCACTGATAGGCATTTGAGACAAAAGGTGTGTATTTAACATGCATAATAACAATGTTGCACCCACAGTAGGTGCTCAATAAACATTTGATGAGTAAACAGCAATCCATCTCTAGCTTATGCCTTTATCATTTTGGCCTTAAATGAAACAGGGACCATATACATGATAGAAAGATATCAACTTTAATTTTTGAAAAGTGTTGGAAACTATTATTTAACTATTGGTAACAAAGTTAAAATATTTCCATTTGGAGATGCACTTGTTGACTATGTAAAAGAGATGAATAAGTAATACACTGGGATTATTTTTTTCTTCAAAGTCATATAATCTTACTAATTAAACACCAAATAATTGCAAATAGTTTTGAACATCAGATACATATTTTGAGAAAAACTTGTTATAGAATAATCTGAGTTTTGATATTATTTTGCTTTTACCAGAAGCCATCCATATTCCACGTGTCTCACAAAACTCATATAACAAATAATACTGAACTAAAGGGTTCAAACATGAAGAGATATCTAAATGGCTTATCTGTCCTCAACGTAGAGCACACATCCCTTCAATTAGTTAGGAAGAAAGTGAATTCTCATACAGGGGGCAGGAGGTACATAACTAAAAAGCTATTCCACAGACCATTTTTAAAAATGTATATCATATTCGGATGCAATAGTTGTCTCTTAAAAACTTTTATCTAATAGGCTGCCTAAATTAGATATGTTAAATAATTTTACTTTGTAAATCATTTGCCAACATCGTACACTGAAAGATACAAACCTACCCAAACAATTATTTCTCCATCTTCATTGTCTATTTGTAATGTCATGTCGATGATGTCGTACAAAATGTAATAGTGAGGTATTTACTCTATAAAGCAATAGCAAGTCTTTAAGTAGGTAGTACAGTATGAAAGAATATGAATTCATTAATACAGAACAATAAATCAGACCAGAAGAAACTTGCTTACCATTAGCTAATGTTTTAAAAGGCATGGGTTATATATGAGTTAACAGAGCAAATTACTGTAATATGATGTGTATGTACAATATTCTGCTATAAATATTGCATAAGTTTCTTTACCATAGGGGAAAAAAGCATCAAATAATTAACAGTATAATAGCATTCCAACAAAGTTGCCAGAAAGTATTAAATAGCTTTGAAGCTAGCAACTTGGGAATACATATTCATATTAACTGGAGAGGTCCATATGAATTAGTGAAAAAATGGACTTATATGACATTTTAATTTATATGTAGTTTTATAACATGATAATTCTAACTATGGAACTGTTACCAAAATTGCTAAGTAGAGATTTTACTGAGCTTAAGCTAAGCATAGATGTAACTCATTTATAGCAGACATATTAATTATATGCAAATGCATGCTTTAAAAATTCTAAAATGCAATATGCATCTTAATGAGCAAGTAAAATATTTCTCCTTGAAATTTTACTCATGCCATTCATTCATCCACTCCCAATTCTTTCACAGGCAATACAAAGGTAAATGTTGGCTCCATGATTATGTATGCAGTGAGGCTTAAAGTAAAAAAATTTTATTTCCAAGTTAATGGGCATCAAATTTAGAGTCAATAATCATGGTCCTTACAAAGAGTTTTTGTTTCTTCCAACACTGGGCAAGTCCACGGCCCTAAACTTTTTGTGAAATTCAGAATTTAGCTTAAAATTATTCATTAAGCCTTCAGAGAGAATCATAAAGATGAGTCCCTACTACCCTATGCATTGCTTTACTACTATGTTAATGACATGAGGACTATATACTGTAGCAGAGACTGTAATCAAAATGATGAGGTATGAATCCGCATACACACCATGTGACTTCGGCAAATGATTTAACCTCTCTGTGTACCAGCTGTAAAATTAAAAAAACAAAACAAAACAATAATAACACAGGGTGGTTGCTAGGATTAAATGAGTTAACATTTATCAATTAGAATAATTTAGGATTAAATGAGTCAATGTATATCAATTACTTAGAATGATTTATTGACTATGGAGAGTGCTCAATAAATGTCATAATTATTATAACATCTTTTATCCTTAATTTCAATGTTAATTCCATAAAAGCTTCCTTAATGATATACAGTTGAATACTTGTCTTTACAGCATGAAATTGGCAATTATCTTTTCTTACATTGGTGAGGTAAAATCATATTTGTGGTTTTAAGAGCAAAATTGATTGAATCAGCTGAAATTTTAGTATGGAGAAATATTTCCATTCATTATAATACTCAACATCACCAGGGTAAAGAATACTTTAAAGACTACTAAAAACTTAAAGGTTTTGTCTCTTGCAGAAGGATTTCCCTTACTTTTTTAGTGTTTTCAGTATTTAATTCAGAAATGAAAAATGAAGACAGGATAACCCAGGATAGGGATGTAGACAAAAGAAAGCTAAAGAAGACTTCTTTTAGAAAATTATGGCTCATTACATTACTCTCATCATAAGTGGACAATCATGCTTAGAATGGTTTTAGAACTTCTAAAAATGTAGGCTTCTCTATGTTCTGCTTCTTACTATGTCTGGTTTAGTTCTACAAACTACCCTTTCTCATCCCAACTGCCAACCCCTCCTCTTTTCTTGCTTCTTGTTTGAACTACTTAGTAACATTCATTATGGCATTTTATTTTAAATCCTCCAAATTATGATGGCCTCTGTCTCTCAGTTTCCCTCCTGTTCTTAAGCAAATCTCTCCTTAAATATTTTGAAGACAAAATATTAGCCTCTACTTACTTATCTGTTTATATTCAGCCTAAAATAAAATGCTGAAAAGCACAGGTAGGATGAGTCACACCTGATCTGCTACAAAGTATTACTAAACATTAAAATATAAAAATCAAGAAACAACCAAAATACCATGTTGCCTAACCGCTGTTTTATATTTTAGTGCTCGAGGGTGTCTATTTTGTCACTCAAGCTCTCACTGTGACATCTGCCTGAGAAATAAGAGGCTTCCTCTGTCCCTAACTTCCTGATTTCTATCAGGCATACAACATGGTATGGAAAGGCTGACTGAATGATTTTTGACATTCTTAAGGGCACTTAGCTTATGAAATGGGTAACAATGAAATCTTGGGGTTCTTGATTCTTATTGTTTCATATCTCTGTCTCTTCAGTCTCTCCTACCCTATCCTCTAGGAAAGCAGAGGATCATAAGGAAGAGGTCTAAGGCAGGAAACTGCAGGTTATAGTCCTTCAGCTCACCACTTGTATAGTTTGGTGCTGTTACCTTTCTATTCCACGCTCATAAAGATATGGCAAAAAATGGTTTTTCTACTTTACCATGCATAAAAACCATTTAGGAGAACTTTAAAAAAAATACATATTCTTCTGCTCAACCCCCATAGATTCTAATTCAGTAGGTTGGGTGGGCCCTTAGAATCTGCATTTTTAATAAGCCTTCCGGAGATTCTGATGTAGGGGGTTCTTGTGCATAGTTTCAGAAACCCTGCCTTAGAACGCTTTAATCAACGCAAAGCTTTCTGGTTTCAGGTAATCAGAAACCAGTACAGGCAATCACAGCCAAGTAAACTGTCAATTATTCTATAAGATTTATCACTCTTCAACAGATCTCAATATTCTAATACCTCCAGCCAGAGTCATAATCTTTAAATACATTGGAGACCAACTTCTATCTTTGACCAGGAGGAAATGTAACTACTCAAGTTAGATAATCATCAAGAAAAAAACAACGGAAGACAGTTTACCTGTCAGATCATCACAAAGTTACACCATGGAAAATCTCTATGTTCTGTGCCTGTTGCCCAGGAAAAGCCCGGTCTTGTAATTATTTGTTGCATAGCAGTTCCCCCTACTGGCATACTTGCTGAAATTCCTCTTACATTGTTTTTTGGAACAAAGCATTAGTTCAAAACTCAATATGACCTCAGGGTCATGTCTAAGTGATTGTGCTCTCCAGATTGGAGGCATCCTTCAAAGCTAGATGGTAAAGGGCACTTTTATTGACATGTGGTTTGCCCAGTGAAACTAACTCTAAAAGAAAATTAGAGATTTGGCTTTTCGGCCAGGGGTCACTCTCAAGTTTCAGATCTGAACGGGACACGTTTCTTTTTTAGTAATTCAGTTGTGCTCCCTTTTAAACATTCCAAATTAGATCAGCTAGAACTGCAGTGGGGAAGTAACCTTGAGTTGGCAATGGGCTGTTGAGAATTCATCACACAAATTTCTCAATCCCTCTAACATGACCTAAAGGCCCTTCGTAAAAGATGAAACAATATCTAATATAAGTATAAATAAGATTTCTGCCTCCCAGATATTAACTAGATGGTCTGAAAAGTTAGAGTATGGATATCTATTGTGGTTTTAAAGTTTGGGAAATTGGCCCTATTTCTAACAATATGTGGAATTTCTATGCTCTTCTTGTAGGTAGTATAGATACCAATCTTTCTGAACTTTCCAGTCATTTCTCTCACTATTCTCTTTCTTTCCTAATCCAGCAGGCCTCAGAGTGTACCTGGGGACTCCCATTTAGTCAAAACTGTTTTCGTATTAAGATGTTATTTGCCTTTTTAATTCTCACGCATGTATGATAGAGTTTTCGTAGGAAGTGCGTGACGTGTGATAGCTCAACAGAATGAATGCAGAAGTAAATATGAGAATTCATTATTCCTGCTTCATCAATCCAGATATTAAATAGAAGTAAAATATTTTCTATTTTCATAAGAGTATGTTAATTACACTTATATGTAATAGATTGTCAGTGTTATGTAAGTAAATTAATGTTTTTTTAAATTGTAAGTTTTAATTTCTATCCCAGCAAATACTGAAAAATACAACCCATATAAACCAAAGATTTGTGAGGCCCTAAATAACTATTAAAAGTGGTGAAAAATGTGAGATACACACATATACATATATGTATATATTTTTCAGCCATAATAAAAAAAGGAAAGCCCACCATTTGTGACTACATGGTTCAATGTTGAGGGTATTATGCTGTTGTTAAATAAATCAGAGAAAGACAATCTTGTTTAAAAAAAAATCTTCATATATATACCAGACTAATAAAACTTAAAGCCTCCTTTATGAGCCTCAAGTCTTTTATGGAATAAGATTTGATATAAGGAGGTTAAATAAACCAACAAATGAAAAACAAGTTATTTTTCTCCAAGGTGCTGTGTTTTAAATAGAGAAAGAACAATCGCTTTTTGTAATCTAAACTAAATAGGAGAAAATACATGCTTTTTTGTTTGGTGAAAGAAGGGTGATTTTTTTTTGCAAAGGTGGATGCATCCAACACAAGGGCTATTCTGACTGTAAGTTCTAGTGAAGTCACGGTGTGGGAAAAGTGAGAGAAACCCAGCACTTAACTAACTCCACTGTTATTGTACCACTAACAAAGACACAGCGTTATACTAAATCCCACCCCTGGAACAGTGGTTTATAAGAAATAAGTTGTATGTTCATGGACATTTCACAATGGAATTTAATATGTAATATCTTTATGTATATGTACAATACTTTTCTTTATGAGAACCACACTGCAATAATGAAAAGAGGATGAGCTGGGAATCAGAAAACCTAGGCTCTGGTTTTGCTGCCTAGCAAATAGCTCTATGTAGCCTTAGTTGGGCTACTCAAAATCTCTAGACCTCAGTTTCTCACCTTTACCAAATGTTTTTGAGCTGTCTCCTGAAACTGATTCTGTACAATCACGGTGCTAGTCTAGATAATCTCTAGTGTTATTTCCAGCTCCACGGAAAATAAATCAATGGCTACTGTAGATATTAAGCATACCTAAATGACAAATGGTTGGTTCAAGTTCATCTAAGAAGTTAGTGGTGAAATCAAGGTGAAAACACAATTACCTTGAACCTCAGTTCTCTTCTCTACCCACTCCTGTGAGACTCTCGTCCTATTAACAGTCTCTAGTATCAGAGAATGGAAGGGGGCCAGGGTAAAGACTGAGTGCAGACAGAAACACAGGTAGAACTAAATTAAATTATTCCTTAACCTCTCTTCATGTGAAGGGAAACTATTATTAAAAGAAATCTTTTGAATAACCTGAAAAATATAAATTGCCAATATTAATGATTACTCAATACTAAATTTGTTTACAGCCCTTTCTCCTTTCCTCATTTTTGAATCTTATCCAGAAAGCCGAGATATTATTTCCAAAAGGCAAATTTTGTGATATTGTTTAACTGATAAGGTAGTTCACAGGGTCCTGCTCATGTTAGTTCATAACTACTAACTATAGTACATTGGTGGCTTATGTTATATCTAAGAGTGTTGTGTGCAAAAATTTTAGGAAAATGCTGAAACTATAAATTTTTGCTAATTCTATTCATGAAACATATTTCAAAAGTTCTGGAGTCAGAGATTTATTTTCCTTTCCTCATGAATTTCCTTGGCATTCATATTTATTTCTACCTATTAATAATCTATAGCATAGAATTTCCACATTTCCAAAAGTATACATAGCAAATGGTTTCTTCTACTGACATGAGTTAATAAAAATGCCTAGAATTTTATATGCTGTCTGAAACTCTGGAGAAAAATTACTTGAATGTACATATCAAAGGCAGATGGGGCCTGTCACCTCACCAGCAGGAAAAATCCATCAACTGGACTATGACAAAGACTGTTCCTTTCAGAATATTAACTATGGAATCGTTTGACACGTGCAGTCATGAGGTTCCTTCTAGTTTTATTCAGATAGTAATTAATAAAAACTCATGAACTAGAAATACCATGTGAACTTGATGGTTCATTCCTCTTAGAGTTAAATAAGACAGTGGTTAATCAACATTTACACAGGACAGTGGTTAATCAGCATTTACCACCCTTGTTTAGGTAATTGGCAAAGGAACATCTGGGACTGCCTTTCTGGGTTATAGGCATGTCTTACGATACTTACACTTCCCAGGAACTTGAAATATTTTCAAGTCAATGAAACAGAAGCAAGGTGCTTAAGTAGGACTCAATAAATGCTTGCTGAATGATTAAACTGAAAATGGGACTTGGTGCTTCTGCTTGGAAAGTTATAGATCAGATTTTACTATTTAAAATTTGTTTTTCAGAAAACATCTGCTCTAGCAAAAAAAAAAAATGTTCCTGAAAGAGCAGCAATGGTCATCATTCATACTGATAGAAAACTTAAAGAGAAAGAAAGTTTGAAGATGGAATTAACAATGAGATCTCTAAGCAGAGTCAGAGATTCACCACATGTACGGGCCTCCTGTGTTCAGGTTATGATTACCAGCTGGTCCCTCTGATCTACAATGAAATAGGACAATGAAATGAACAGAAACTATCAAATGACCTATGCGTTAATAAATGCTAATAGTTTTCTTATCTTAAAAATAGCAATGCTAACAAGCTCTTCCAGGTGCTTAAAAAACATTCTTAATGGAATACGAAGGAACAATTTAATAAATGAAGAATTTAATGGAATACAACAGTTAATTCAAAATCAAAGTGTGTATTAAATACGACAACAGTAGAAAATTGATACTGAGGAGATTTTACGTTAAAACAAGAACAAAATTTTAGATACAATTAAATTAAAATACAATAGAAAATAAAACTCAATATTTTAAAATGGCTACAAAGCACAAAAGATTTTTAAGCCTTGAATTGAAGATATTTTGGTGATAAGCTCCTTACTTTAACATCATAAGTTCCTTCTTGTAATAGATTCTTATTTCAATTTACCATTAAGAGATTGTATTAATTTCCTATTGCTGCCACAACAAATTACTACAAACTTAGTGATTTCAAACAATACCAACTTATTTTCTTATAGTTCTGGGTATTAGAAATCTGAAATCAGTTTCTTCGGGTTAAAGCCAAGCTGTTGGCAAAGCTGATATTCCTTCTGGACACTAGGAGGGAAGAATCCTTGTAGTACCATTTTCAGTGTTTAGTGGTTACCTGTATTCTTTGGCTTGTTGTCCCTTTCTCCATCTTCAAAATGCATCACTACAATCTTTGGTCCCATCATTACATGGAATTTTCTACTGATTCCTCCTCAGTTCCGCTTTTAAAGACCATTGTAATCACATCAGTCCCACCCAGATAATCTAGGAAAAGCTACCTATCTCACGATCTTTCATCACATCTGCAAAGTCCCTTCTTGCTATATAAGGTAATATATTCACAGGTTCTGGAGATTAGAATATGGGCATCTTCAAGGGGTCATTATTCAGTCTACCACAAGGGCTAAGAACGAGAGCAGATTCTCCAACAAATTCGTAAAAACTCAGAGTGAAATAAGTTTAATTTTTAAATGAATATGCTAATCTAATTCTTAGAGCTTTCATGTCAGAACAGTCTGAGTTCCCTGATTTAAGTCTTTTCACCAGTAGAGTGCCTAGTGCTGGACAGTGTTCATTCTAATTGTTACTTGGATATAATTGAGCTTTACTAATAAGTGTGTGTCAGAGAAGGAAATACTTAAAAATTTATTGTAATCCACAGATTTCCATTTTTACAGACCAAAGCATCAGTCTCCAACAGTGCAGGAAAGCAGAAGCAAACTATTCAATTTGGTGAATGAAGTTCAGTAAATATTTCTTGACTTTCTATAAACTTAACAGCACTGAAAAGGGTAAAAATCTTAAAACAATTACCTAAAGACATCAAGCTTGCTTGAAACAAACTGTAGTGACTATTTTTCTTTGATTAACTAACAGTCAGTAAATTAGTCCATGGATTATAGTTTACTAGCATCTACAGAAATAATGTTAATGAGAAATTTTAAAAAGCAAATAGCAGGTTATGAGACACCATTAGATAGAGCCAAAGGCAGAAATAAAGCTATGACACACTTCAGAGATGTGTAGTTGAGGCCTGTCAGTCAGCCTATGATGGCCATCAGTGCAGAGTGGCAGTCACCCTTGTGAGCAGCTGCAAAACCTGAACTGATGGTAGGTTTTTGCTGATTCAGTAACTTGATTTGATCATGAAAAAAGGAAGGGGGGCTACGTTTAAGATATGCAGTAGACATTACCACTGCACATGGTTTCTAATTCTCTTCTTCTGGCATTACGGAAGATCACAATTTTTTTGCTCTCTTGAGGTTAAGTGCAGCAATGTGATTGCTCTTGTCATTAAAATGGTTAGTTGAAGTGGTATGTGTCATTTCTAGGAAAAAGCATTTAAGAACCAGTGCACAATTCTTCCTGCCCTCTTCCTTTTCTACAATGTCAGGGAACATTCTATGTGGTAGGGCTTCTCTGAATCTGGGCCCCAGAATGAGGTCTGCATTGGGATAGAATCCCCTGCAGAAATATGATGGCCACGTAGAGTGAGTAAGAAATAAAGCATTACCGCTTAAACCACTGAGATCTGGAGGGTGTTTGCCAATCTCAGAATAGCCTATTGTATCCTATTAATGGAACAGGGCTCAACAATGTGGATTCTCAGTTATGTCAGTAGTTTCAATTTTAGAGGATGTGATAGAGAAAGCAAAAGCAAGAGGTTAAGCAAGGAGGGAAATTACCCTGGGGCTAAAGGTAGCATTCTATGATTGTAAACTGTTACTTCAAAGCAACCAAGCTATTGACCTTTTTATCTTTTGCATTCTCAATTATGAATTAAGTTTTTGAAATTCAAAAGCTAAAGCTTTTTTCTATTTGTAAGTAACTAAAATGATCTATTTCAATAATTGTCTAGACTTTCCTATGTCATCCACTGAATGTCACTTTTATGAAGGTATATTAAGGGAAGCTTGACTAACCATTACATAAATTAGTTGGATTTTAACTGATTTAGTTCATGACAAGGTACATAGTTTTAATTGGAAGAATCCTTATTCAGGCTGACTGAAGGTCTCCAGACACTTGTTTCAGTTTAAAAAGATAACTTATAAAATTGCCATGAGTGAAAAATTACCTTTTACTAAAAATTGCTCTGCTGGCTTATGTGAAAGGTATCACTTGAGTTGAACTTCCTTCAGAATAAATATCAAAGAATTTCTAAATACCAAATTATGCATCTGGATAAATAAGATTTTTAATTGTTATCACCACTGTTGTTCTTAAGAATCTATATTGTATGCAAAAAGACAAGTCTCAGTTGAATTTGTTCATAAAATGTACGACTCTTTTCTTTCTTCATAAGTGTATGACATTTGATTCAGTGATCATTGATCAAAAGGTTTAAATTTGAACTTACATAGCTGAAAGTCTGAGGCAGAGAAAAGACATTAGCTCCCTGTCTCTATATACTTCTGCTTAAGAAGAAGTAGAAGTAAAAAGACAAATGGAAATGTAGGTAATTCCACAGATTTGAAGCATATACTACTCTTTAAGTTCATCTGAGAGATATAACTTCAGGTATTAAAACAGGAATGGAATTATTATTTATACATAACAATTCCTGAAGATGCCTATCTTATTATTTATTATATTTTTGGATGGGAAATTTGACATTGTATTAGTATAAGAACAGAAAGAACAACTATATTAGCCATTGAATAATTATCTCTTTTTGCTTTTTGCCAAGTACATGAATGTGAGTTTACAAAATACAACATAACCACAAGAAACAAAGGTCATTGACTCTCTGTGAGCTGTAGCGTTGTGCCATTTGGTACAGAGAAGACTGTTAGCTTTGAGTTTCTCTCAGATGCTCTCAGATCTGGCTCTACGTGGCACTAAGACATGTTATAATATTTTTTTAAAAATGCTCATTATTGCAACAACTATGTCCAGGAATAAAGAGGCATCCAGCCATGCTGAACTTTCCTGTTACATTAAAGCTACCTTTTCTAGAGATGATTATATTATACAGTGATTCCCAAAATGAATATATCTCAAGTTCTCCTTACAGGTTCCCTCATTGGGTCAAAGTTTATGTCTACAAAATATCAAATGTCTGAATTATATGAATATTAATTATTAAATGTAATACATAGAAATCAAATGGATTAGGCATTCAACAAAATATGTGAAGAAAATAATGACAATAAAACTAAAGAAAAAAGAAAGAAATTTATAATGATAGTGACAAAAATAAATTAGAAAATAGAAAAATGACCAATAATAATAATAATTTATTGAATGTTTACTATTTGGCACTGTTCTAAGCATTTTGCATGTACTAATTCTTTAAATTATAAAAAATCTCAATGAAGTAAGAATGGAAAACAGCTTACCAAAAAATAAATATAATTGCAGGAAAGCCTAAAATAATATGTAGAAAATATATAGAAAATAAATCCACAAATAAATAAATTGTGGAATAAGAAATAAATTTAAATAACATATATGCACTTTTTGGCACTGAAAATTATTTTCAACTAATATATTTGAAATGCTGATGCTATATATTTTGATGCCAAAAAAAAAAAAAAAAACCTTGAAAAGGATAGGACTAAAATTAACACTGTAGTCTACTCCCACTGATGCATACTTATGTAAGTTTACAAATTAAAGTTCAAAAAACACTGTGATTATAGCTAAGTCATCCTGAAACTATGTTATGTTTATACCAGGACCGACAAATAAATAAACATATCAGGGATAAAGAGAGACGGGGTCTCACTGTCAAAGAAAGGGGTTACAAATAAGGAAAGGGGGAAGGCTAGAGGAACTGGAATCAGAGGTATTAATAGGAACTCAGTTTTTAACATGCTTACAAATGGACAGCTACAGAAATAAGCATAGATATGTGTGTGAATGTCTGAGTATACATATATCTGTTTTCTAGCTCTACACAGTGAGACAGTCTAGAGGCAGAGATGCCAGTAGCAATGAGTTTGTCTCAGGTCTTGATTTCTATAGAGCAGTCTCCAATAAAAATAACCAGGATTCCTTAGAAAAATGACTGATACCAGATCTGGGAAAGGGAAAACACAAGGCAAGCATGGAATATCTTTCAGTGCCAGAAAGTATGAAGGTCCTTCCTAAAATGGATGGGGGACATGTTGAAAGAACAGAGGAGCTAACTAGAAAGAGTTCCCAATGGCCAAACCTAGGACAATTTAAACCGCAGAATATAGAAAAATAATAATGGGTTTTAAATCACTGAATAAAATAAGTATCTGCTAGTCCATACTAATACAAATAAATAAATTCCACATAGTTTAAACATGACACATCAAATATAACCATAAGAAGATGAAAAATATAAGTGAATGTTAAGTCTCCAGAGACAGTGAACATATTTCTAAGAACAGAACAAGAGAAGTAAAGAAGGGAAAAACAGGCCACTCGGTGACAGAAAAAAAATTACAGTAAACAAGTTTCAAAATAAACATGTACAAAGGGAAAACTAGGAAAAACTCATGGCAAATATGACAGTTGGTTAATGTCATTAACATAAAAAAGCTATTGAAAGAAGAAAATGAGGTTTTTGAAAGTTTTTCTTTCATGGGAAAAGATATTCTTTCATGGGAAAAGATATTACCATTAAAAATTAAGTTTTTGAAGGGGGAGGGTATAGCTCAGTAGTAGAGTGCATGCTTAGCATGCATGAGGTCCTGAGTTCAATCCCCAGTAAATCCATTAAATAAAGAAACCTAATTACCTACCCCCACTCTTCTCCCCACCAAAAAACAAACAAACAAACAACCATCAGAACAAAAATAATTCAAATTATTAAGTTTTTGAAAAACTATGATGTGAAATATTCATAATATAGTGTTATGTTAAAAAAATCAAGATTTAAAATTACCTCTATAATATGATACACACTGTTTATGGTATGTACATGGATGATCTATATATTTCTCAGAGATTTTTTCCTCTCAAATTTTCTATTATCATCAAGGGTGGAAAAAGATATGCTATAAGTGTACAAAAAAAAATTTAAAAACAGATGACTGGGAGACTAGTGACAGTCTAATGACAGGGAGACTAGGTCAGAGGTGAAATGTGGTGAAGTCTAGACCAAGTTATTAGTACTAACTACAACTAATGACTCTAAAACTTCTTAGATCCAGGACTGGGATACTCAGATACCATTTAAAATCTCACTGACAGTTTTCCATTTCTTCATGCCATGCACAGGCTTTATTAGCAATAAGAACACATAATTTAGGGCAATTCAACAGAAACTTGCAAGTACCTACTAGGTGCTCTGTATGTGCTGGGAGGGATATAAAGATGAACAGGATGTTGTCTCTGCCTTTGCTAACCTTACCCTTTAGTGTGCTAGAAGGTGGGGAGATAAATACACATTAAAAATAACTACAATATACACTTGTAAAAAGTTTCTGGAGATTAGAAGGAAATGGAGAATCTATTGTTTATGGTCCATTCATTCACATATGCAACAAATATTTATTAAACTCTGCTATATACTGGTTATTTTAGGTACAGACAACAGGAAGGGCTTCTCTGGAGGAGGTGCCATTTGATATTAGCTGTGAAATATGGGTAGTATCTTTTCAGAAAGAGATGGGGCAGAAAGGACATTTTAATGGAAGGATTCTTGTGGAAATTTTGGTGACCATGATGAACAATTACATTTGTAAGTAGCAGGGGCACATATAAGAAAGAGCAAATGATAAAGTTGTAAAGGCTTATTGGTGTCTTTTTGAGAAAGGATATAAATGTGAACCTCAGGCATTTGTTCTTAATTTGGGGAGAAATCAAGGAGTCTTTCAAGGTTGATAATAAAGGCATTTTTAAAAAATGAAATAAGTGTTTGTCATTCCCTGGGAAAGAATCTATTACCTCTGAAACTTTGTGCAATAGAGGTCTCTCACTGAGTTATTCGAGACACTGCACTGAGCTTGTAGTTACAATAATAAACAGTATCACATTTCTTGCCTCTAAGAGCAGCTCAAAAAAGCTCCTCAGGATTCACTGTAGCCACAGCATAAAGCAAAGTGACAGAGTCACTAGTGAATGGAATATGACACACCACGCTGGCAGGCAGCTAATAGGGATGAGGATGTAGTTAATCAAAATACCATGTTGCCTGGAAGGCCAAGAGGAAGAGCCATAGATGATAATTACACACAGTCACCCTGAGCTTACAAGAGGAGAGGCTCCATGTCATCTTTGAGGGAAGGAAAAAAGTCAAAGCCAAAATTGCCTCTACTACCCATAGATAATATCCAAAGCACTTTTGCACATGTTTCTGTACATATATACACATTTTCAAACATGAAACATTGCATCACAATTATAATAACAATAACATGTATCACTTCACAGATAACAAACACTTCACATATACCTTTTTCCTGATTTCAAGAGTTCAGACTTTATGACAATTTCTATAGAATTTAGAATGCCAGGAGTTAATTTAAAGGCTTTGGTAAGCCTGATGTTGCCACTGAAATAATAACGTCTGCATGGATTTAAAAATGCACACTTCTATGTGCTTTTTAAATTTATCTATGTTTACTTGTGAGACAAAAAAAAATTTGAGAGACTAAAACGTTTTCAGCAAAATAAGAATTCAGAGACTCAGTGATTAATTTTATCTGTTTTACTTTAGGACACATTTGCTCCAATATGGTAGAGGAGAGTTGATATCACAGTCTGAGGAAACTTGGCAGTTCCTTTTTTTGATAGGGTTAATCAAAAATGAATCAAGCCTCCAGCTTTGGGGCTTCTGAATTAATGATGACTAGAAGGAGATAAAGAGCAGCAGCAACAACTTATTTGTAAAACCAAGAACTGAAAATGAGTCAGAAGAGCTCATTTAGATAAGTCATGGACCTAATTGGCTAAATTAAAGCAAGCCTGTGATTTCTGACACACCTGGGCTCGAGGCAAGCTGTGGCAAAACAATGTAGCTGCCTGAAGAGGCAGAGCCACAGATGAGAAGTATCCCAGGAAACATCTAACAGGAGAGGCAGGTGAACAGGAAATCAGCCACGTGCCTTAACCAGAGTCAACTATGTTTCTTAGAGACCATTAATAGGCTTTTTCTGGAAGCAGATTAAAAAGCTGTTTTCTCTAGTTTTAAAAATGATTCTTCATATTCACAAAGAACTTCAGAGAGAGGACAGAGCTTAAATACTATATAGCAGGTGTGAAAATTAATAAACAGAAATGTCATATAAAATGGAATTGGGACGCAGGGAGGGGGAGCTATCTCACCCTACACTTGATGTCAACTGCAGATCCAACAAGAAGAGACATATCCTTGCATCTCCAACAGGAAGAAGTTACTACTTGACTACTCAGCAGAAGAAAGGAAGAACCTCTCCTTGCCAGGCAAAAGCCCAGACAATGAGAGACTATTGCATATTGGCCAATGAAAAGATACTACACTTCATAACTCCCAGTTTCTCTGATGGACTCTTGTTTATAACAGACCCTTCCAATACCCTCTTCTCTATATAAGAATGTTCCTCTCCTTTGCTCTCCAAACTTGCCTGTGGTTCACCATAGACTCCATGTCCTGAATTGTAATTCTTTACTATTCCTGAATAAACCCATTTTGCTGGTAAAATAATTGGCTGTTTTATTGTTTTTGGTCAACACAAGGCAACCCTTTCATTTGGCAATGAAACTGATATCCAAAGAGATTATGAGTCTTGCTCAGGTTTTACGGCTGGTTAGCTAAGACACAAATTCTGATCTCCTGAAATAATAGACACATAGTTTGGTTTACCTGCCTCACTTCTCTCCAGCATCATTCCCATAGCTTTTTTGACCTCTCAGGCTTCCTCCAGTTTATTTAGTTTACCACTGACAACTTGATCTACCACGTCAAAGCACTGCTATAAAACCTTCAGTAGCTCCTGCCTTCTCACAACCACACAAGATCTTCTGCAATCAGAACCCCTCCCCCGAAAGATAATTTCTAAACTTTTAGGCTACGATTTCCCAGTGAAAAACCTCTCCTATAGTCGTACTGCTTTCTACTGTTTCCTGCACCTGTTTCATCCATCACCTACTCACACACTTCTCATTACGTACACTCCATCATTAATAAACACACTTATTACACCTTTTTTGTATAGATAAATCTTCATCTTTCAATATATTAATAAAGGTTCACTTTAAGAAAAATTCTTCCCAATCACATAATCCCTCTCACTTCTCCACCCCAACCTCCAAAACATACTTGCCTATTAAGCTTCTAATTGCATATTTTTGGACAAGTAATGTGAAAATTGTGAAAACTAAAATAGAATTTGAAGTCAGATTGGTGCAGATCAATATACCATATGTAAGTGGAAAGAAAAAATGTTCTGTTTTCTCAATTTTCAGAGTCCAGTATATTAGATAAAACCTCCTCAAATATAGCTTAATGCCAATAATTGAAGCCTCTAGATTCTATGGACCAGGTAACAAGATGGTACACTAAACCTTGCTTGGCTTATATTTGGTATTATTCTTTTTATTGATTATGGGGTTTGACTTTCCCTATTTATTATTTTTAAGCTTATATAGGATATTTATTCCCACTATTTCCTGTTGCTGGTAAACTTTCAAGAAAAAAAAATCCTAAGAAAAAAAATCAGGAAAAATACCTCAATCCATGAGTAGGTGAAAAAAATCAGAGCATATGTTTTGGTCTAATCATTCTTGCATTCCTTTACCATAATGATTGTGACCATTTACATATAACTGGAATGCATTCATAATCTATTTGCTTAAAAATACATCTGATCTCTCCAAATTTAAATTTCCAAAAATTCCGTCATTTTAGGATTATTGATTATTAATGAATAGTAATAAGGAAAGTATGTTATAAAATTTCTGAGTAAATCTTTGTCATTCCAGGAATTTCAACAAGGGTAAGTTTTTTAAATGAAAGCAGTAATACACAGGAGAAGATATAACATACTACATTTGGTTCTAGTCAAAACTGAAAACTTTTTCTTTTTCCCTCTTACAAAATGACAGAAAATATAACTAAAATATTTAAAGATTAGTCTAGATAAATAGGATATATATTTTTAAATTAAAGTACATTTGATCTAATTCATCTTTGGCAATATAAATGCGTATCCAGATTGAAAATTTATGAAAGAAGGGGTCATATCTGACTTGTCTTTCACTTTATTGTAGTGAACAGAGCAGAATCAAGGGCATAGTAAATGCAAAACAAGGATTTATGGGATCTCTGAATGAATGAATGCATGAATATATATGTCTTGTTATTGGTTATTATGCCATTATCAATATTATCATACCTAGTTAAAATATCGGAAACCAGTCCTAGTTTGCCAATAAACAGGTAAGTGAATATGGGCATGCTACTTAACCTCTCTGAGCGTTAGCTTACTAAACAGTAAAATGAAGGGAAGATCTGTGCTGCTTACTTCAGAGGGCGGTTCTGAGGACTGAATGAGACTATTGTTCAAAAGTATCTTGCAAACTATAAGGTACTAAAAAAAAGTAAGGCACTATTTTAGCAGCATGGGACATTTGGAAAAAAAAATTAAATTCATACTTGAGTCATTGACTGGATTTTTTTTTTAAATTGGCAAGTAAAAACTGGAATATATAACAGGAGCCTTTTGCAACAGCTTTATTCTTGAGATTTTTCATATGGGGTTATACTTTCTACATGATCTGTCAGAGCATATCATGTAGAAACTTAAAGATAAAGAATATTTATTTAAGAGAACATGGCTTAAGGATGCAATGCTAATTTTGATTAATTTTCTGCATAAATGGTTAGCCAAAGTAGGAGGGCCAGTGAAATGGCCTCATTATACAGCTTTGTGTGTTTGCCATTGCCCGGTATTGTACTTTCTGGTAACTGATTTGCAAAGTGTGCTTTTAATGTTTCCTTTAAAAATTCATTTTAGGAAGACTAGGAATGGAGGACATTTCTTGAAACAGTTACTGGCAATGTTTAGTAGGGGAAAAAAACCTATCCAATTTTCCTTTGCATACTATAAAAGAATGATTTATTGCTAAGCAGCATTTTGTTGCCTTGGTGAAGATAACCTCTTTTTCACATTTCAAACTATATAGGAGATGCTTCTATTCTATTCTCTCATTAAAAAAAAAAAATCATGTTTAGAAAAAGAACATTATCAAGACCAACTTCATTCATTCCAAATATTTACTAATTACTTTACTATGTACAAGGCACTACACAAGGCACTAGGAAAGTTTTTTTTCTATTATTAACAAATACGAGTAATTTTACTCTATTTTCGCTGTAGGCCTGTGAAAACAACTATGCTGTCTCTCAGAGAAAGTTTCGTTATCTTCTTTATCTTTATACCTTCAGAGCCTGGTTCTCAGTAGGTGTGGCACATAGTAAGTACTCAAGTGCTCAGTAAATGAACAGACAGAAAATAAATAACACTAGCTTGGAAACCAGAGCTTTACAATGTAAACATTATTACAAATTCTACCTTCACCGCTGCTCTGCATGCTCATTGTCTTTGCCTTAGTTCACTTTCTCACCCGTGAACTTACTATAGCAGTAACTTTTACAATGATCTCTCTGTCTCTGATCTCCCTCCGCCCCACTTCATCCACATAACACTACCAGAAGCTAAAACATAAATCTGATCATTTCTCTTACCTAGCAGCATTTCTCAATCTTTCCCTCAAATATATCGAATGATAGATTAAGGTACACATAAACCCTCAAGGTCAGGTTTTAGGGGGTTTCCTCTAAGTGGCCAGTCTCACCTGTATTCAACGAACTGATATTTCATTGTAATCTACTTTTATTTTAAAAATATATGTATTTTCTGCAGCTTTCTCCACTATATACTTAATCAGTTTTAATTTCAAAATTTTCTTTTCCTTCAAATCTTCAAATAAAAGAGACACTGGGAAACTGGACCATGTATGTATCATGTCAATTTCTTTTACTCTGGCTCCTGTCTTCGTCCTCCTGCCTGCCAGCACAGGGGTAACCAGCACATCAGTATGAGACAGAGAGCCCAAAGAAAAGTCAGTTCTTTAACAAATAAACAAGGCCCTTCATGATCAAAATCCTAAAAAGTTTTTGGCCTTGCTTTTTGTAACTTCCCTTCCTCAATCTTCATGGCAGCTTTGCCAAAGCATTTGTGATCCTCAGAACATACTATGTTTCTTACAGACCTCTGCCCCTTTGCAATTACTGTTTCCTTCACACAAAATGCCTACTCCTTGGCCCACCTAACAAAGTCTTCATCCTCAAAATCTCAGGAGAAAATTTACCTCATCTTTAAAATCTTCCTCAACCTCTCCCAGAATTGCCCAGAAGATAGTCCTGGTGTTGCACTTCCAGGACATTTTGTGCATTCTCAGCATTTACTTAATATGTTATAATCATCTTTTAGGGCCAAGATGTGTTACTCAGGGTATTATTTAGTGTCTGGTGTCTTAAAGGTGATAAAATTAAAATATTTGTAATTAATCAAAAGAACCTGAAAAGCTGGATATTTATAAAATTTGAGGGTCATTGCTTTAGAGATATTTTCAATTGTTTTGGGGTTCTAGGTAGAGAATTGTTTAATCTACTTGCTATTAACATCTTTAAAATACTACGGAATAGTAACCTGGTCTCTGCTTTTTAAAATGCAGACTTCAGTCTTCAATCTTCAAATCACTATTTTAAGCAATTAAAAAGACTTCTTGCTTCCTAGATAGTTAATATTATGCTTTTTACATGTAGGAATTTGTTCTTTGACAAATAAAACTAGCTTTTGGAGTTAAGCCTATCATATAGTGAACCATTACTCTCTCAGTGTTTTATTCCACAGAGATGAATAATTACAAGATTTACCAAAAAAGGTCACTATTAAAATAAATATCTGGGTTTTATTATTATGAATATTATGATTGGCTGGTGCCTAATATAGAAAGCCTTTGGCTTTGATAAGAGAAAAATGGAATGCTTCTAAATGTATTGAAATTGTGGTCACTGCAGCCTAAATCTGTCTTTCAGGCAGATAATTGCTTTACATGCATCTTAGAGGTAGGTATAAATTAAAATTTCAAGTACTAATTATGGATGATGTTCATCTTCTGAAAAACCAGAACTGATAAGAAGCTTGTTAGAAATTTCCACATGTCCATCTTATGATGGTAGAATGCCGTTGACACAAGCAAACTGTTTCACTCGCATTTCATTTTTTTGTTGGGTCTTCAGTTTAAAAATATTTTTTGTATGTTGAAGAAAATTCCATTACACGAAACAACTTATCCTTGAATCTTATCTACACGGATTGGAGTAGAATTTTCCATCCAGGTAAAAATACACTGTACAGATCTTTCTGGCTACCATATTCTAACAGACAAATTAATTTCATAATTAACAGTAGGAATAATTTATTTAGTAGCCCAAAGAGTCTGGCGTAGGCTATGGTTTTGATTTAAAAAATCTTGGCCAGAATCATGTTTATAATTTAACAAATGACTTACAAATCTTTCCAACGTATGCACTCAGACCATATACAATAACTGACTTTCTTCTTGGTTTAGTAAAAAAATATACAGTCCTAAACAAGGCTGGAACATTCACTTTGAGAACAGGTACTATGTATAAAAGCCCTGCTTGATGACTCAGTCATTCCACAACCTCCACCCTTCCCTCATACAATGTGGCTGTGAGTGATGTGACTAAATGTTGGCCTTAAGAACATTGTTTCTTACAGTTAGATTGGACTCTTGAGATCAAAACAAAAGAAACAGAAGAACAGTGCTTGTATTAATAAGCTATCTGTAGCATGTCCTACCTGAAGTGACAATGGATGATATTCCCTCTGATGAAATGTTAGCCTAGATGAAAATACGTTTAGGTATTTACATACTCAGTGTAATACAGCTCTTCTTAGCTCTGTAATCATGGTATACTTACGTAGGCTAATCTTAGAAATAGATACTAGTTATTACATGAATTCATAAGATTGATTTTTAACAAAGCAGAATTTATACTATTAAATAGCAGTTGGCCCTTCAAAGTTGTTACTTTTTGCAGCTGTAAGTTATTACCAATGTACATGACTTTCAGAATTGATTTCAGGATTAGCTGATGGCATATGATAAAATAAAGCCTCTTTATAATCATATGCTATTTTAAAAATCAAAATAATGGTAACATTTGTTCACTTGTTAACTCAACTTGCCAATCAGCCTTGGTTCTACATGATTTTTGACCATTTTCCAAAATTATATTTATTCAGGCAATATATAAATTTTCCACTACTGATGATATTTAATAAACTTTCCTTAGACCTTTTCTGAAAAGGAACTCTAAAAATGTGGAAGACAATGTTCATTTGATGGAAATATACAATAACTAAAAGTTACAATAAAATGGGATTTTGAAGATAATTCTAGCTCACATTTCATTGATAAGAAAACTGAGAAGAAAATGTCTAAGGCCAGATCATTAAGTACTAAATCAAATGTTTATATTTTATACATATATATGTATAAAAATATGTATAAAATATCAATTGCTCAGTTTTATATTTATACATTATAGAATTATTGCTTAAAAATAGCCATACATAAAACTATTCCAATGTACCTTATGCCTTTTTGTACTTTGTCCATGTGATTAGAACAAATTGATCTGAGTCCCAGTTTTTAAAACAGAGGAAAATTTAGTGGCTTTCAAGGTCAGAATATTGGTGAACGGATTTTCTGAGTAGTGGCATTGCTAGTATTTTATTAGAATTAGAAGACGACCAAAGACAACTTGTTATTTCACTATTATTAAAATGTTACTTGTTGAACAAAGTGTTTTAATCATAGAATTGAAAGAAGGGCTTGGGAACATGGGTTTGGAAAAGGTTTTTCTGAAAAATTAAAACTTTAAGTATGCGACAATGCAGTACTTTCATATACAGATTTGATGTAGTAGGTGTATTTATCTACTACATTTCTTGAGTTTTGATATTTAAATATTTTACAGGATTGATATTATTCAAGTATTATCAAAGTCAAATACTTTATATCATCTTGAAAGTTTTCTTTATTTAAATGGTCACACAGTAGATTGAGTTAGATACTTTGTTAAAAAATTTTTTATTCTTTCTGGTATAACTGTATTTATTAACTTCTCAGAAACAAGCTAAAATTGATAAAAAAGAAAATTCTGTAAGTAGATTTGTTTTTGGGTGACTCTTTACACTCTGATTTGAAATATGGTATATTCTTCCTTGAGATTGCCTTGGTTTACTAAAACTATTACTGCTGGTTGGTAAGAAACAATGTGTTTAACTCTAAATATTTGTTAATTTAATGTTAAGTGATGCATTTACTAGCAGAGATTCACTTTATACAGTAAAATTGTGCAGAAGATGTTCCAAAATAATGAGTTATTACGTTTATAGTAGAATAAAAAATAGGAAACTAAATAATGTATAAATAGCTGTTGCTAAATGTGAAACTCAAGTCAGTTTTTCCTCATTCCATTGGTTGCTCTGCTTTCCTATATAATTTACAAGGATGGAACATAAGGAGATTTTGACATTTTAAAAATATTAATTTGCTTATAAGAACCTATCATTTAGATAATTTATTATGCATATATTTATATAAAACTTTGTATGTGTTTTCATTAAGTATTCCAGCTTCTCATTTTTAGACTATCTATAATCTGAATAGAAAAACATATATGCACCCCTAAGTTGTATGCTGAATTCTAAAAGAAAAATGTTTTAGTCAAAAGTTTGGGCAATAGCAGTAATCACAAAGTTTAGAAATTTTATGGGAAAAAAAATTTCAATAACTCCTAATTATAGTGGCCCTAAGGAACACTTAGATGAACATTCTGAAATCAGAGAAAATAAAATCTTAGTTATTTTGTGAAAGCATCATTCTGTGTATATTGAATTGCAGAATTATTATGAAATGTGGAAAAAGAAGAATTTGTGTCTGCAAAAATTAATTTTTTACAATTATTTTAAAAAAATCTTATGGTGGCATACTGTATGATGCCTAGATGTGTTACTGTGATTATTCTTGCTTGTTTTATTTTAGGTTTACAATAAACCAAAATACCTGCAATGATACAACAAATATCCGGTCAATGCAATATTAATGTATGTAAGCTACAACCCTTCATCTGGCAACAAGTCTTGGCTTCCTCTGCTCTACCCACAATCACTATTTGTGGGCACAGTGACAGTTGGCCAGAAGGGTGGCATATACAAAAAAGCTTGCCTGGAATCAGAGGTTAAAATGCATTTCTGCATTGCAGCTTAAGGTAAAGAAAAATACAGCTTATCATGATAATCTTATTTAGAGCCTATATACAAAGAGCCCATAGTCATTTTTTAAAAAAAATTTGGATAGTGACATGCTCAAACTACTTGAAAATATTAAATATTCCAGCTATTCTAATTTCATTTCAGTTCATTGTTGCCTAGGTTATTTGAAATGCAACTATACAAAAATAAACGAGTTCTATCTGGAGTTCCAATTAGCATACATTGTTATAATATATATCTACATTATTGTTTTAAAAATGTAAGCTAATGTCCATAACATTAATTTAAACTTTTAAAACTTAAGACCAAGATGTTCTTTAAGAACTCTTAGCAGGATCAGATTACCATGAACTTCACACATTTCTAGTGCTGTTTTCTTCTGATAGCATGTGTTCATCCATTACCATACTGCTGATTTCTCAACATGAAATGATTTCTTTCATTTTCTCTGTCTTTTGAACTCTTACACATCTTTCAATAACCAATTCCACCTTCAGCAAGAATTAGTAGTTCCTTTACCTGGAATTTCAATGCACTAATATATAAGATAATAATACTAAAAACAGACTAGTCATCATCCTCTATCAGAAAAAGGCAAGGATTCCTTCCTTTGGAAACAGGGTGCCTTCCTTATGTAAAATCAAAATAAAATTTACTAAGTTCAAATAAGGGAAAAGTATTTGTGTAAAAGGTAAGGAAGGCATTTGGGGGCGTCAGGTAGGGAAAGTTTTCTCATTAAAAGTTTAGATAAGGGAAATAAATATCTACAAATAAATACAGGTGAATATGTGAGTGGCAGTAAAAAGTCAATATTGCCTTTTACTCTCAATGTAAGGATCTTGCCACCAGCCTTTGCCTCTCCAACCTCACTGTTATCTTTTGACTCTGTTGTGCACTTTTTAATTCTATGAACTTCCTTTCAGCTCAACATGTACACATCAAACTTAGTCTTCTCATCACTTCAACCAACCAACAACTTTCCTTCTAATTTGGCTTTTTCTTATGACATTAATCAGGCAGGCTCCAAACTTCTTCTTCATCTCTGATCTTTTCCACTTTGTGATTTCTTACATTCAGGAAATTACTAGTGAATTCTTCTGAAATGTATTATAATCCATCATATCCTGTTTGCTGTTATAGCCCCTACCTTAGTTAGGATATTACAACCTTTTATTTTGCCATACTCTTTCTTCTGCTCTAACATTCTAACAAATCTCATGTTTCTGCAATGTTAACCTTCCCAAAGTATCCTTTCAATTGTGTCCTTTCCCTGCTAAATTTAAATGGCTCTCCATTCCTCCCTGAATAAAACCTAAACCTCAGGCTGACATTTATATTTCTAAACTCTGGCTCCGAACTCTCCTTCCAAATGTATCTCCCTTTTAAATATAAGGTATGCCCTTTTGGTTCTGGAACACTAAAGGGTGTTAAAAAAAATACCTGGGGAGCGGATTCAGTTTCCTGGTCCCACATCCCCAAAGTTTCTGGAACAAAAGGTGAAGGGTAGCATCATTGACTCTGCATTTTGTGTACATTCTTCAAGTGACTTTGAGGCAGGTGTTTAGCATACTACATCATAAAAAAAAAAAAAACCCCACTGTTACATTTTGTTAAAACTAAACAGCTTTCCCCAGTAAACACACCTTTTCTTGCTGACTCTTTGGATATATCTCTGTTGCCCCCACAGCAACAACTGTTGCTCATTTCTATACCATTCAGTTTAAAACAAAAACAAATGTTCTCATTTTCTTAAATATTTGCCAAGGCAGCTGAAACAAATATTTCATAATTGGTGATACTCACTTGTTATTTAGTTATGGTTTGTATATAACCATGAAGAAAAGAACAGAACAGAAAAAAGAAAAGAAAATTGCCTTTGGCAAATCCTTCAGCTACCTAGGAAATTCGTCTGTTTCCCACATGTAGGACTTTGGGTGGGTCTGAACGCTAATAATTTTGAATGCAGAGTTGCTTTACACAGTATGTAAGTTTAATATTTTAAAATTCTACTTTATTATCAAATGTGTATAGTAATAGGTCATGCAAAGTATTCAACAGTGTACACCAGTGTGAGTAGCAAGAGTCTCTTAACTCTTCTGCAGTAGTCCATTACAATATTTGGCAAAATGTCTTTGGAATGCCTATGGATTGGACATACCAAAGAAAAATATTTGTTCGAAATGGTTAATAAGCAAGTAGTATAAGCAGAAAAGCCATCGGTAAGCCTGAATGTCCATTTCTGCTTTTGTAATTTTTTCAGTTTGAAGAATATCTGAAGTAGGATGACAGTTATCTGAAACATTCTCTGCTCTAATACCAATACTCCTAAACATGCATTCTGAACTTCTTTTCTAACCTAAAACATCCTGCCCCAAATCTGAACTATTCTTTTCTTCCTAATATCCTCATTTGGCATCTGCTGTCTCTCTAAATGCACACACAGTGAACATGCACCAATGACCCAGAAGGGGAGTCAAAACTTACCCACAAAGATGAGAGCTTTGTTTGACTTCTCTAGTTCAAGATTTAAAGCAAGTATTACTCCAAAATGAGTAGTTTTTGCAATAATGATGGAAATAAAGTTTTTGTGTCTGCCATTGTGTGTGTATATGAAATAGAGCTGAGTGACTTGAAAGTATATAAAAATAAAACAATAAAGGGAGAAATAACTTATAATAACATTATGGCATTTCCCTCCAAATTCTTCATTTAGTAATATTTAAATTATAACCCCAGCAGTTTAAGTTGTGAATTCTTAGATCAATATGAAAGTACATAAAGGGAAAAAAAATCGATCTTTGTAACAACACGAATTTTCTTTGCTTAGTATCATTAATGGTGTAAGATATTGATTCTTCTTTAAAAATAACAGTTCTACAGACAGTTTCCTACAGTTGAGATCACTGTTCATTTTAATTTTCTTTAAAGCTGATTTTGCAATCAATGTTCACTACACAAAGATGATGTCCCAGGAACCAAGTTAAATTGCGCTATTTCCAACTTGCCACAATTTTTATCCTCCTCCTTAAACACAATCATGAAGTATTTAAGTGAAAAAAGAGGCATGATGACCTAAGTGTTTGAGAATGATCTGTATTCTTGAAGGACTACACTACATCTAAAATTTCTATTTGAAAGTGCCAGTAAATAATTCCTTCCTTTAGTTACTGCATCATTAGAACACCATGAGTCTTTCACTTGGCATACAGAGTTTTTCCACTGAATGTACATTTCTATTCAAGGTTCTCTGTTGTCATCTTAAAATGTACCCTGTCACACACAGGGCACCCAAGATAAGATACCTCCTCTTTTAACATTCAGTCTTTCCCCATGTTTCCAGACACTGTAAGCTCAGGACAGCACTGTCAAGCCATCTACCTCTTGTGAATGTTTTTCCAGCACTGAGTGCCTCTCCACTTGGCATCTTTCTATATATCTTCTGCTTCTCTCTCTTCTTTCTTTTTCTTTTTTTAAACCTCTCTCTCTTTCTAAATGAAGACCTCCTACATTTCCAGTTATCTTTTTTTGGTAGAAGATAAGAATATCAGATCATATTCCTGTCTGTGAAACTATTATGAACTTCAAAGGTTCTCCAATGGAAAAATAGTCATAGGTAAGGAGGCCAGGCGATGGTGAAATAAAACAAGGTAAGTCACATACTAATTGAGCCAACTGCTTGTACTAAAAAACACTCATTAGTCTCCTGATGCCAAAGTTCCAGCCAGATGCTGTTCCCCCATCTGAGAACAGTCTGAATCTGCAGTATGCCCAGTGATCATTTTATAATGCCTCTCCTCCAAGTTAGCCTGGTCCTACACTTAATGCTCATTTCTAAAGCCCTGGCACAATGCCTGTAAGGTAATATTGCCCTGCATAGCATTTAAAACATGTAGTTCCCTGAAAAATGTTATTAAGGTATTTCACTGTATATTAATAGATTAGAGAGTAAGGTAGTGTTGAAGGCTTTTTTAAAAAAGAAGTAACTTTTAAAGCATAAAATGATTTTATTCTCACAGATTACACATATACTTCAGTATTAAATATGACTTGAATCAATATAAAAAGGAGAGCTGGTTATTATAGATAGGCCTTCTAAGAACTTTACACATTGCTATATATGGCCAAAGTAGAGGTGGTAATGTATGTTTCATTTAATAATAAAAAATATTGTAATATGAAAACACCTCCCAAAAGAAATCCTATTAGTGCAAATACACAATACTCTGAAAGGAAGAAAATGCACTGAGCCCTTTTTTGTCTGTCAAGCAACTCTCCAGATAGAGACCACTTAATAAATAAGAACATTTCATAATGAAGTGTATTTAGTATTTCAGTAATACAGAAATATTCCAAGAGTATTCTTGCTTCACTCCAAATTTTATCTCATAGTAAAAAAGAGTCTTACAATGAGGTATACGTAAATATAATGTTACAGACTGCACTCAAACAAACCCTCAGCTTGTACTGGTAACTTATTTACATATTAAACAATACCACATATTACAAAAAATAATAATTAATGGATTAATGTGAATTGTTTTAAATAAGAAAAAAACTGCCTTCTATTATGAAAAACAGCTTTATTTCATTGTTCAAAGTATCCCAACTATGTGAGTGATATATACTTTGGTACTTGGCCTGAATTAATATTTTTCCTCTTTTCTTTTTATTCTTCATTCAATAATTATTTTTTGAGGTCTAATTTTTGTTAAATTGCATTCACTCACTTTTCCTAAATTATAAAAGCAATATATGCTCACTTCAGAATATATGGAAACTACTTTCCTATTACCTAGAGAGTCCTCGCTTATTTTTTCAATACTAATTGATCACCTATTACGTGCAGGGCACTCTGCTAAATTCCGTGGACTGGAAAAAAAGGTATCAAAGACAAGATTCCTACAGTAAGAAACATACAGTCCTAGTGGCAAGAAGGGACAGTTGAGGAGGACATTAAAAGACTGTGGAGCAAAGGCTATAACTAGGTGTAGGTACAGAGGAGCTCTTATCTTGTCCTTGAGCTCAAGAAAAAGTTCCTGGAGAAAGTAACACTATTCTTTGATTTCCTAAATGACATTAGAATATGTGTGTATCTCATACTACTGATTCTAGAAGGTTCATTTTTGGGGAGTAACAGGATTAGGAATGCAAATTATGTCTGGAGAACAAGGTTATTAAAAAAATTCACTAAAATTCTTTTCATAGTATCCCTACTTCTGTGTTCTAAGTTCAGAAGAAGGTGCCCATTTCTTCAAGCCGATGACTACTATTTATTACACTAAGGCAGTAGCTAACAAGTGATTTGATGTCTCTCCTCTAAGAATGAAACAAACAATAAAATGCCATCAGTGTCAAAGATACAGGGATAAAATGAATAAATGAGCTGGAGTGTTTTTGCCAGCTGGGTGTTTTCTGCTTCCTTTATTGATGGCCCAAATGATCCATTCTGCTGATTATTATTAAGGTGAAGGACTTAGGAATCCTAATTTGTTTTTCAAAAGGCGTATTTTATTCCACACATACTTTCTAAAATATTTTAGGTTTGAATTGAGCTTCTTAATCTGTGACATAACTTGACTCAACTACAGATATATTTCTAACATGAAAATCATAGCAACTTGACCTGATAAATTTGGCTAAATTTAAGTACACACATAAAATGATGTCTTTAATAACCTCATACTCTTAAAACAATAAGAGCTTAGACTTCCTCTCAAATAATACTAAGTCAAGAACTGTCTGAAATGCTTTACATAAACTCACTTAATCTGCAACAGCGATGTAAGAGGTAATTTCAATTATTATGCCCTTTTAGAGAAGACAGAACTAAAGCATAGAGAGGTTAAAGAAGTTCCTCAAGATCACATAGCCAAATGGCAAAGTCAGAATTCAAACACATTCAACCTAGCTCCAGGGCCAGCCAGCACTCCTAACAACTGTTGTCAGTACCTCTCTACATGTATGTACCTTGCTCTTTGTTTTCAAATATGACTCTCCTGCTGATGTTCCCTCTTCGTCTCTGTGTGTGACTCAGAAGTTGTCCTATTACCAAAAGTCTTATCTATCCTACATGCAAAAACTAGTACTTTAGCTGTAGCTTTTACTTGTGTGTCATTGATTAAGGCAATGCCTCTAAGACCCTTATTCTTTTTAGTACCTTTTCTCCAACTAAGCCACCCAGTTAAACCCGTTGCCATGCTTACCTGGCAGGAGAATACAGGCTGCTGCTGTTTCACCAGCAGTTCACAGTGATGCTCTCGCCTTTGAAGCCCTGCTCTGCTGTGCACTTCCTTTGCCCTTCCCACTCACTCCAAGAGCCTCGTTCAGCCGCATTTGAGGGTTCTGTTATCAGCTACTCTTTCCCTCTATCTATACCAGAAAAAAAAAAAAGTGTAGTAGCAGGCAGCTACACCTCAGTCACGGTGGAGTGCTTGAATTGTGGAACTGGTCTTCTCAATTGAATTAGATGATGCAGGCCTTCACACTGCTGGGGTAAATTGTGCCTCACTGATGCTGCAGCCTCCTTCCAAGAGTCCCTAGATGTGTGTTCTAGTTCTTGCTAAGGGTCTCAAACCTCAGGGACCCACAGCATATTGGTGTCCATCTTGCGTGTCATGAGTAGTTTCTTGCAAATTATAAGGCAATAAAAATTATGAATAATTTGCTTTTAGATATTATATCAGATATTAATAGTATAATGATCATTTTCTTAAGTAGGAGATTAAAAGAATGGGGTAATTACAGCTAGCTGATCAGAAAGTGTGTGACCGTGTGTATCTGCCCTTGGGAATGTACCGCTCACACGTGTCAGCGTGTAGAAAAGGTGAAGTGCTTCTCCATTCACTGGTCAATAAATGGGGTGAGGCTGGTTGTAGCAGTAGTGTTCCAGAGCTGGTCTCCCTGCAGTTGGATTACTTGGGAGTCCAGCTCAAAATTTCTGATATATTCATTGGATTCTAAATCTATGCATGATGATCTATGTTAATGATAATCATAAAAAATAGCTCTGAAAATAGTATTTACAAAAATGTGTTCTTTCCAATATTTGGTGATGATATTTACTTCTATTTTGTGTAGGCAAGTCCTCTGTCATATGTTGAACGTCTCTACCAGACTGTGAGGTACATCTGAGCTTCACACTAATCAATAAGCCTACCCTGGCTCTACAACTCAGCCCAGAGTGTTTTGGTAAGAGCTCTTCAATGTGTCCAGGCAGAACTTCCTGGAAATGTTTCTTTTGAATTGATAGAATTCCTTTCATATCATTCATACATCCTTAATTCTGTCTGCATAAAATATGTTGAGAGATATGAGGCTTCTCAGGAAACTCATCTCCACTCCATTGGTCATGAAGAATGAGTCCATTCAGTGCACACTTTTGGTTACAGAATAGGGGCTTCTGGATCATGCTACTTTAAAATCATATTCTTCAGGGATTAGGGATTGCAGTGTGATGTTAAACCTATACCATCATTTCTCTTTAGAGGAAAAAGGAAATTTTTAAAAGTATGATTAATAAATTCAGAAAATTGCCACAGAAATGTAAAATGCACCACTGAAAATCTTCCCATCTCTGAAACAATGACAGCTTCAAAGGGCCATTCTACCTGAGACAAAGCAAATGGGACTCTACCTGTCAATGAGCATTTAGGGATTAGTTACATTAAAACATGGCACACATCACTGAAGCCTCATATCATAGCATCCCTTTCATGATGGCAATTGTCTGAGGTATAAATGTTTACTTAGAGAATCACTGATGTATGTGTCATTACCACGTTAGCAATACTTGACTTTATGTCACTGTGTGGTTGATGACTTCTTCATCTCTGAACTCACTTTGACTTTTTAGGCCTGGATTCTTGACCCTAAAAATTGTTATGGCTATTTCTGAATTGTTTTATTATGCTGTATGAAATTGATTTTGATTTAATCGTGTATAACAGGCATCAGGCAATAGAGATATAAGCCATTCCAAGGTTTCTGGAGTTAAGGAGTGAATTGCTGTGTAATTTCAATAACTGCATGACATAAATATACATGTAAATAATTATGTTAACCTACTGTGGCTAATTTCAAAATGTGACACAGCCTATATAGAACATATATATGATATCATGTAAAATCAGTATTTACTGATGTGATAAACGTAAGCAAATACCTAAGAACAAGGATGGTTAAGTAGGTATTAACGCCATGTCCAACTCTGATCTACGGGTACTAGCGTCCTAAAGCACTATATTGTAATTCAGAAGACAGGTGCTCACTCAAAGGAGATGGAGCAATGATGGATTAGAAAGGTTTAACACAGCAAACATAGCGGAGAGATAGCAGCACACGTACATTTACTAACTTACACTGGAACCTACTTGTAAAAAAGTCACATATTATTTTTTATTATTTCTATTCATTAAATATATAGGATACAATTTGGAAGAGCTAAGTGTTCATTCAGGAAAAACAATGACATCATTTTACATCATTGTAGGCTCAGGATGGGAATTAAAGAAAGCCAGCAGAACTTTGCCTTTTCCCCAAATCTGCTCCCAGATTACAGTAATTGTAAACATTTTCTATTCGGTAAAGAATAAATGTTACTAGATTCCTTCTCTAGTAGCCTTGGGAGATACAATTTACAGGAAACCTGTCCAGGAAAATGTAAAACAGAAATAAACACTGTTAATACTGATGATGAACCTTTGAATTTTGCTAGATCCTGTACTTAAATATTTTACCTAATTATTGGCACTCATGCAGTCCTATCAAAATTCCTGCATGATTCCTACATGATTATTACTATTTCACATATGAGAGGGTCAGCTTAAGTGAAGCAAGATAATTTATACAAGGTTGCAGAGTTAGTAAGTGGGTTGGAGCCAGTATTTAAACCCAGGTCCACCTGACTCCAAAGTTTGTGTTTTTTCCTCTTTGTTTTAGTTGGATAAGGAATCTAAGTACTTCAGGGGTATTCGATCCTCAGCAGCCTATATTTTAAACTAAAACTTTGATTTTGCTTTGAGGGATAAAGAAGACTTGCAGTGATCCAATGACATGTAACCTTTTCAAAGCTCTCCAAAGTAAACACATCTCCAGGACAGGGCACTGCAACAAAATACAAGTTCTGATTCCTCTGCCCCTTCTTCCTAAGTGTCACAGCTCCTCTGAGGTAACCTTGGTGTTTGTTTTGGGCCTTAGCCCTTGGGAGGTATTTAATTTAATTAAAACTTCCAAAGAAAAAACAGGACTTTTCTGGACTTATTTTTGTGTACTTCTTAGGGAACTTTATGCTGCAGAGGAAAGGTAGGGCTTAACTTCAGCCAAATTTGATCGAGTAACTCAAATGATAATACCAATGACCTGGTTTCTCTCATTCTCTGTTACAGGCTGGAAATGCCATTCTCAGGCTCCAAATGGTGTTCTCCCAATTTCTGTCATATGTAGCCTCTTTAGGGTCAACTTTTTTCTGCCCCCTCAAATATTTCCTTATGTGTCACTGGCTCTGATTGGATTTTATGCCCTAACGTAGTGGCTCATAAGTGATATCTGGACCAGCCAGTGACAGAGAGGAAAATTTTAATTAGCATATCTAAGCAGTTTACATGGACTGTTAGCCGTTCTAACTGGTCCTCATTAAAACTGACTCCCATATTATAACATTAGCTGAATTTTTTCAATTGGCAAATGCAACAAGGGTAAGTGACTCCTATAACTTTTTTTTAAAAATTAGTATTACCACTATTTTACTTATTTATTTATTTTTGGTGGGGGGAAATAATCAGGTTTATTTACTTATTTATTTTTAGAGGAGGTACTGGGGATTAAACCCAGGACCTCGTGTATGCTATGCATTCACTCTACCACTTGAGCTACACCTCCCCCCTACCATGACTTTTAAAACAAACAATATCTGCTAGCTTGATGTTTAGAGTTAAGCTTTCTCCCAGTTGATAGACCCAGTTCTGTTTTCTAAATACTCTCATTAAAAAAAATCTTTCTTATCCCACTCCTAGTTTTCTAACTGGAAATAAACCTTTGAAGTAATCAAAACTCTTCACTAGCAACATGAATTTTTAATAAATGATGGTGGGTTATTATGAAGAAATCAAATGTAAAACATAGCAGCAAACTTGTTTTTCAGAGATCCAGATCTCTGTCATGCTTCATTAAAATCTTGCCTCAAATGGAAAGAGTTTCATTTTTTTTCCTTTAGCTATGTCATATGACTTTTGCTTTGTTTTACTTAGATATAGTTGAAAGGAGCAGATAATCATGGAGAAATTCCATTACCATCTCTACCACCTGCTCACTCATGAATAATTCAAACCAGGCTGACTATGCAAGACCTATTTTTTTCTCTCTCACTCTCCTCTCTCTCTTTTTTTTCCACATAGGTACATGCTGTGTTGTAACACCCTGAAAAATGTAATTTACTTTCCAAAATAAACTCAACTGAAATTGGTAAAATTATTAAAAAAAATTCTATGAATGTTATAGTTTCTTTCATCTTATAGTTTCTGGATAATTCGCTGGCATTGACTAATATAACCTGATCAAGGAAGCAGTTGTCATTATTTAACTCATTTAACTAAGTGGCAAAGATATATAGCTTGAAAACTGCCACCTTGCAGAGAAAAAAATTGTAACTGAGGAACTAAGGATACATGACCTTTATTCTAATCATCATATTAATTTCTCTCTCTCTGTTTTTACATTTTGTCATGATCCTCAAACACTAATTATGGATTTAATGAAAAAGAGAAAAAATAATCCCCTTGTACAAGATCCATATGGCAGAAAAAAATGTTTTAAGTTCTAGTTCCCTAGAAACCTTGATTCTTTTATTATCAATTACTTATGAGCTTCAAATATATTTCTACATGGACTGTGTCTTCACGTGCTCATTCAGACTTTGGAATTTTACTATCATTTAACGCAGGGGCAGTACACTATAAGCCATGGGTTGTCCACCTATTTTTCTAAATAAAGTTTTGTTGAGACACTGCCACCTCATTCATTTGCATTGATGTAGCTGCTTTCCCACTGCAACATCAGAATTGAGTAGTTGTAACAGAAACCCTAGGTCCATAACCCTGAAATATATACTATCATGCTCATTAAGAAAAGCTGGCAGACCTGTGATCTTATTTCCCTCAAACGACTTAAGATACAGAAAGAATTTGCTTTGAAAATACTTTCATTATGAAACTTTCTCACACACATAGCCTTCTGTTTTGATGTGCTAAAATAAATCAAATAGATAAAATAAAATAATCAAAAGATCTTTACAAAAATAAATTATATCTAAATGTAAAACAATATTTAGAAACATTTTTATATTGATTTTTTAAAAAATTATTTGAACATCAGAAGGTTGTAAGTACTAACAATGCTAACTGGGAAAATTGGAATTGGCACTGGCCTGGATGTGAATGGATCAAAAGGAGAACCTGGCACAGGAAATAACAAATTAGAACCAGATTTCCATATTTGAGCCAAAATTGCTTCACTACTTTCAGGCAAACAATTTAAAATGACCCCTGAAAGCTTGTCTTGACTTAAGATACTCCACGTTTCATTTATTCCCCCTTTCTTAAAAGAAGTATACACTGGTTTATAAGAAAATAGCTGTATAAATGAAAGAACAATAGATTAGAACTTCAGTGACCTAGTTTTTGGTTCTGGACCTGTCCCTAGTTTTTAGATTCTCAGAGCTGTTCAGGTTTTTTTTTTTTTTTTTCTTTTTTGAAAAATAAAATGTGACTTTCTAAGGTGGTTTCTTGGGTTTTGTTTGCTGCACTGTGTTACACAGGGGTCATCATGTATTACATAATTAAAAGGTTATGAGTATGTAGAGAGGTGGTGGAGAGGAGGGTGATCTAGCTCCCAAAATTTCTATTTCATTTGTTTTGTAACTACTGCTATCCCATATAATTTTTTATTGAAGGGTGGAGGGGAGTCCATTTCCAATGAAAGTTTGAAAAATCATTGGTTATGTAATTTCACTGTCTCTTATAATCTTAAAATTTTGAATTAGTTCAAATGCCTCAAAAGAGTAAAATTATCTCTATTTAACAAAAATATCCATGAACCACTTAGAAAATAAATTATACATTTAAAGGAACTCATAGCTGATCTTGTAAGTCATTTGGTCTAGCTTTCCTAATTTGTTTTTAATATATCTAGACTCTTTTTTCCGTCAATTAATTTATTGCACTATAATTAAACATTTATGTTATCTATTCTTATTTTGGCAAATAGAAAAAAGATTTAAATGTAAACCCCATCAACTTAAAAATAAGGTTTGAATTTTGGAGATTTTTTCTCATATTTTTTCATAAGCATTCTAAATATAACTTATACAGTGTATACAATTTTATATCATGCCCGTAAAAACTTAATGTATATCATTTTCACTTTTTCTATTACTACCGCATCTCATAACCATGATTTTAATGATTATGTTTTATTTTGTCAATCCACTATCTTATGGTTGAGTGTGTTGCTAAAGTAATTACGTTGCTTCCTCTTTTGTGGTGCAATAAAAAATTTTATAGTTAACATTAAATACTTTGAGAAAGTTTTTCAGAAATGGAGGCACTATGTCCAAGAAGATGAATGATGTATGGCCGATCTGCTTCCTACAGATGATATAATACATGCACAGACAGGACATATGAAAATGTCCGTTCCAACTGTTAATACCTTCTTGACCACTTTTGCTATCAAGGGGCTGAGGGTAAAAAGTATAACAGGAAGATGCACAAGTAGCAATTATAGGTTTGGAAGCAGAAATAAAACCAGTTTCTTTAGAAGTTATGATGATGTTACTTTCCATTCTATAACAAAGGATCTTTATCACTGACTTTTTTTTAACATTCTCTTTTTGCACTAGATTTCCTTCATTCTCTCAAGTCTTCAGCCTATTCTATGATTCCGTGGCAACAGCTTGTTTCTGTTAAACAAGGAGAAGAATCAGATAGATTGGGATACTCTGTATAATTAGAATAATAAAGAAAATTGACTAGTGGTAAAAATATTAGCCACTACTTTTCTCTGGCAATTGTTTAGGTCTCTTTGAAATTAACATGCTATCTAATATAAAATATTATTTTGTATATATATATATGATAATAATTTAAATAAATGTGTATAAAAATAAGTACTTTCTGCCAATATAAATAAAATTAAGATTAAAATATATGTAGTGTACATAAGTAACATATTAGTAATACATGATATAATATACACTATAATTAATTGAATATCATTAAACTACATGGGCTATGCTTACATGGCACTAAGACAATGCATTAATTCATTAAAATATGAAGTTAAAAGAGTAGAAACTTTTTTCAAATTTCAGACAGATTCAATGACTTCATGAAGATTCTTGGAACATGCTTCTTGGTGGCAGTTAATTATGTTCTCTTTGCTAATCTTAGGTGGAAAAGGGAGGAATAATGATAGAATGTAGGAGAGAGGATGGGCTATTTTAAGTGAGGGTATAATCAGTATAAATATCTCAGTCTGTCTATACATTTTGTTAGCCTAGAGATTTTCATTTTTACTTAGTTGCTCCTCTAGGGAAATCAGATCATTTTATCTACAAATTCAGCATTTTACCTTTTTTCAATTCACTGGAGTATCAGAAACCATCCCTTTCTGAGTAGCTGAAGACCTCTTTTTAACTGTGAATGATAAGGATCAACTCCTGGTATCCAGTATTGCTACACTTATAGGATATTAGTTTTCTGTTGTGATCCAACCTGACTGCTGCCATAAAAGCAGCCTTGAGCTTCTAAGATAACTCTTTTCTCAATGTTCTCTTGGGAGGCCTACCAGGAGATCATTTCCTCCAGGTCATGATACTTGAATTCAGCTGGGACATTGTGGAACCAAGTAACAGCTTATAGACACAACCTTACTCCTCACCCTTGTTTTATGGATAAAGAAACCAAAGTCTAGAAAACTAAAATGATTTGCTCAAGCTCCCATAAAAAATATGCAGGGTTATAGGTCCCAAGTTCCCTCCACAGAGGAAACTATAGCAGGTCGTTTCCCCAGATGCTGGTGAAATCCCTTGGCCACCTTTCAGGATATGTCCAACACATTGACCTTGGCTTACTTGAATCTGTCTACACAGGACTTAGTGGTGATTGTAGTGATTATGAGAATAGAAATGTAAGACTTTTTTACATTTATCTGATCTTTATAGTGTATCACTGTTCAACTATTGTTTGATAAATACAGCTTTCTAGAAGCTATACTGCTGTATTATTTTAAGCAACTATGTTAAATTCCAAAAGAAGGCATTTTATTTATCAACCATGAGATCCTATGCATAAAATCAAGAACTAAAAGCCCATTTATTTTTTCTGCTTACTTCAAAATACCCTTCTCATTAAGTTTTTTTCCCTCTCTCTTTTAATTATTATGATGTAATCTATTGAAATATTTATAGAATCTAGAGTTTGTGACTTTTGAGAAAACAGGGGACAATGAAGACACACTAGTCATTCATTCATTTTTTTCAAATTCAGCTTCTACAATATCTAGTCCCCACCTCTATTCAGTGATTTTTCTAGTTCTTCTTTTTTCTATTCAATTTAAATAGTTCCTGGGGTACAGCAAATTCAAGTTTTGCTTTTTTTGAAATCTGGAATTTTTCTTTGTGGAACCATCCATGGTTGGTCGAACCTGTGGATGCAGAGCCCGTGGATATGGAGAATGAACTGTATTTTACCTAACAAATGACGTAATAAAAGGACTATTTAACTAACTTTTATTCTCTGGTTGGGGTGTGTCTAATAAATCAAAAAGTGGCAGTTTGGTTACAATAAGCAATCTAGACAAACCAGGCATATCTTGCTAAAAGGATTTCTCATGTGAGCGCATTCAAGAGCCTTCAAGACTCTCATTTATCTCGAAGCTAGTGAAATGATCTGTGTTCACAAGGAGGTGTGGTCAAGATCAAAAGGTCTCAGGTTAGGCAGAAGGGAGGAACCTCCTTACACGGTTGCTCTTAACCCTTTCCTTCCCACTGTTTCTCTCCTAAGTGGAGATAAATTTTCAAACAATTGAGAATAAAAACATTATGTTCATCTAAACCATGAGTATTAGCACCTAATAAATGCCATGCAACAAACGTTAGGTAATTCAAGTACTAAAACGTACATATTTCAAAAACAGTATGCAGATCCTCAAAAGACTAAAAATACACCACATAATCCAGCAGTCCCACTCCTGGGCATATATCTAGAGGGAACCTTAATTCAAAAAGATACATGCACTCCAATATTTATGGCAGCACTATTTACAACAGCCAAGAAATGGAAACAACCTAAATGTCAACTGACAAATGACTAGATAGAGAAGTTGTGTTATATTTATACAATGAAATACTACTCAGCCATAAAAAATAAAACAATGCCATTTGCAGCAACATGGATGGACCTGGAAATTGTCATTCTAAGTGAAGTAAGCCAGAAAGAGAAAGACAAACACCATATGGTATCACTTATATGTGGAATCTGAAAAAAAAAGAAAAGACAAGCGAATTTATTTACAAAACAGAAACAGACTCTCAGACATAGAAAATACACTTACCATTACTGAGGGAAAGGGGATGGTAAGGGATAAACTGAGAGCTTGAGATCTGCAGATATTAACTAGTAGCTATAAAATAGATAAACAAGTTCATACTGTGTAGCACAGGGAACTATATTCAGTATCTTGTAGCAACTTACGGTGAAAAAATATGAAAATGAATATATGTATCTTCATGTATGACTGAAGCATTATGCTGTACACCAGAAATTGATACAACATTGTAAGCTGACTATACTTCAAAAAAAATGTATATATATATATATATATATAAAGAGACACAATACCACTATTTGGCCAAAATGTGAAAAACTGAATTATTCATACATTGCTGATTGAAATGTAAAATAATCTGACTACTTTGGAAAACCATTTGGCAATTTCTTAAAAATGTAATGTTCCCATAAGATCCAGTTATTTCAACCCTAACAATCTACCCAAGAGGAAAAAAAAAATCCTATGTGCCTCAAATGATATGTATACAAACTTTTACAGCAGCATTATTCATAATAGTAAAAATCTGAGAACAGTGCAAATTCCCACCAACTGGTAAATAAACAGACAAGATGTAGTAATATCAATATTAAGCAATACCACTGATGAAGAAAAAGAAATAAACTACTGATACATACAATAATATGGCAGAAACTTAAACCATTATGAAAAGTGAAAGGAGCCAGACATGAAAGGCTACATATTATATAATTGAATTTTTATAAAATGCCCCCAAAATGCAAATTATATGAAGATGGAGAGCAGATCAGCTGATGCTTGGAATTGTTAGTGAGTCAGGATTAGATGTAAACAGGTACAAGAGAGATTTTGGAATTTATGGAAATGTTCTATATTGTGGTGACTATTAAATAACTAAATAAAGTTGCTAACAATCATTGAATTGTACAATTACAATGGGGAAAGTTTGTAGTATGAAAGTTATATCTTAATAAAATCATTGAAAAATTAAAAAAAATACATATTCCATGGTAGGTGTAGTAATACCTCCTCACAAGTAATGCAAAGTAGGAAAATAAGCATTCATTTGAATGCCTTTTTAGAATAGGCGTTGCCAAATAAAACACAGAACACCTAGTTAAATTAGGATTTCAGATAAACAACCAATTTAATTTTAGTGTGTTTCCCATGTAATATACAGTCTTGTATTTTATCTGGCAACCCTAACTGGAAATCTCGTATTTTCATTTGCTAAGCTTGGCAGCCCTACTTTAAGGTCTTACACTGGAGGTAGCAGCACAGCTCAATGATTAGTGTGAACTGTGAATCCAAACTGTTTGGAGTCAAATACTGACTTTGCTAATTACTAACTATGTTACTTTGGGTAATGATTTACTCCTCCTGTGCCTCAGTTTCTTACCTGTAAAATGGGAAGTCTTATGAGGATAAATGAGAAAAATACACAGAGGTACTTAGAGCATAGTACGCTCTGAGTAAAAACACTGAGGTGAAAGGACTACATGAAATGTTAACTGGTTTGTGAGCACCTTAACTTTTCTACTTCTACTTATAAATAGAAAATTTCTACTTTAGTGAGGCTATTTAGATTTTATGTATGTATGCCATAGAGTAGAAATATATCCACTCTACATTTTCAGAGCCATATAAATATTAAGTACTACTTTTTAGAGTTCTGCAAATATTTGCCTTGCCTATGTCACCTAAAAAAAAAAAGGGATAAAGGACCACAACTCTCATAACCAAGCCTCCCCATCATTTGCTTACAATATGATACTCAAAATTCTGTACTTCTAAAAAGCATATGATCTGTAAGCAGGAATGTAAAAAAGAGCAATCAAGGTTAATCAGCAAAACATACCAGATCGCTGATAAAAAAAAATGCATGAATTTTTATTACCTGCTAAAATATACTTCCTAAATAAAAACAAACAAACAAAACTCTTTTCAGGAAAGTTTTTCTTCTCTACAATAGAAAAATTAATGAAATTCTTGTCTAACATTCTCTCAAACATGCTTAGTGATCATACTATATTTTAAAGGAGTTTAGTATGGTTATTTCTTACACATCAATATACTTTAAGAAAAAATTATGGTACTTCCTGGTATAGTCTAATTGTGAGAAGGAAATATTAGATTTTGTTATACACAGCATAAACTATCTTCTACTTACTCTTACCAATTGTAATAATGCTCTGAATTTCTGAGGACTTTAAAATAGTGACTGAGGAATTGAAGTAGATTTCATGGTAGTTACTATCTCCACAGAATGATGGACAAATAGGTTAAATATAATTATATAATATATATAATCCAAGTAATATTGAGTCATTTGTAGTGTACAGATAATTGTAGTCAACATCTACAGATTTTGTTATACAAAAAATCCAAATATCTGCATCTTGCCAACAGTGGTATTGTATATCTACGTCAATCAGTAGGGATACACAGTATTTGGTCATCTTTTATAAAAATTCTCTTTTTGATGTTTTCATATTTGTCAGAGTAGAGACACATGCTTATTTGGAGAGATAGTTAATGCTAAAAGCAACTGAAGTAAAGAACAGGTGATTCTGTGCTCCTGTGTGTGTGTGCAAAGTTTTCCCTTTAAACAAGTCTCGTCCATACACTGAACATTTCCTTCAAAGTTTCAGGCATAAAATCTGATATACTGAAATAATAAAATACACTGTTCTCTTAATGATTCGAATTAGACAAGGGGTTCCCAGATATTCTGATTGTCATAAGTCCTCCCTAGGATACAATGTTCTCTGAGGTGTTTTGATTCTGTGGCAATGTTAAAGCATTAATCTGTTAGAAGCACATTTCATACTCCATTTTCAAAGCATACAATTAGGTTTTTCTATTTTCAGAGAGGTAGTATACAATTCTGTATGTCCTTCCAGTTGTAATCATTGTCTTACTGAAACTTACTTCTTTTGCCTTTATGGGGAGCTGCTCCTTCTCTTTTGACAACTTGTATATCTATTTTTGTTGAAACCAAACAAAAATAGATATTTTGATGCACAGATATTACAGAGGGGCCTCTTTGCACTGTCATTAGGTGGACTGATGGAAAGGTAGATTGATGGGTAGCATTTCTAGTCCTCTATACAAAGAACCCAAGCTTACATCTTAAGTTGCAATTACAGATTTTCTATGATGGATTCTAGACAATTTGCTGTCAGACAATTTTTTAATAGTTGTTCCTTTGAACATAAAATCTATGATAGAAGTAAATTTTCTCAACTGGATAAGCTTTTCTTCCTTACTTTTTCAATTGTCTTTCTTTTCTGTTTGCCTGCAAATGAGGCCTTTAGAGAAAAGCTCCAGAAATGATGGCATAACAAGAAGGGATACTCAAACTCCTGAATAATGGAACACGTAACTTTGTGGTTTCCCTGCTGTATGCGTGTAGCTTGAGATCACAGATAACAAGACATTTCTCAAATTCACCCCTTTACAGTACCCCATTTCTGAAATTACACTCCTCATTTCCGTGGATCAGCTCTTTTTCTTTCTCTACTTTCAAATATCTAAGTGTACATTCAAAGCATGTTGCTGCATTTGGCTTGCAGTAATGAAACTGCCAATGTAGTTAGGAATGATATGAACATCAACTCCTTAACAATCCTAAACATGATCTTCCTTTTCAATTTGAGAAACACCCTACCTTTCTCAAAGAATATAATTCTTTGGCCTGCCCCATACTATTGTTTAGCTTCTACATCTTTATAAATTTGAAATAAATTTGCATGTGTTTTTGAAAATTGTTCCCTTAATTCATTACAGTTTCATTCTAAGGACAAGTGAGAATGTACTTTGATGTATTGCTAAATTGAATTTTTCATTCTGCTATGAACTAGAAGGGTTTAAATAACATGGCCCTTTGTTGGAAGATAATTTAAAACTAGATTGAGAAAGACCAGTTGGAATAATTTTTCCTCTACTGTGGGTGATTTTTAGTCTAATGTCTGACATTTTGAACTTTAGTTAGACTCCAAAAGATTTACACCTATTAGCCACAGAAAAGATGAATAATATCATTCACAGAGTCTGCATGGTTGAAACATATTCAATCCAATCCCAATTAGTAAAGTAAAAAAATGTCAGTATTTTTAGTTCCACTTACTTTAATAGTTGCAGGACAGTTAAAAATACTATGTTACTTAAAAAGGTCATATTTTTCCCTTTGAAGTAGTCATTTCTGAATCTGCTAATTTAAATATAAACTCATTTTTACACATTGGAAAATACAGAATATATCTTCTGGGAATTGAGAAATATTTATTGTAATCTCATTCCTCTCTTTATTTATAAGATGAATAATATGTTCAACTCTCAGACATCCAATCCCTATTAATCAGTCACAAAGCTTTTATTACCAAGCATATCTGTCCAAATGCCATAGTGTCAAAGGACTGTGTGGGACTAAAATAAATAAGCAAGAACTTTGTCCACCGCCTCAAAGCACTTATAAATTAATAATAATAAATAGTTAACACTATTGAAAACCGGAGTAGCTATATTAATTTCAGACAAGCTGACTTCAGAACAAGGCAGGTTTATCAGGGATAAACAGCACTTTCAATAATGATAAAAAGGTCAATTCTCCAAGAAAACATAACAATCCTAAATATGTATGCACCTAACCTAAGGTCATCAAACTATATAAGGCAAAAAATAACAGAACTAAAAGGAGAAACAGGCAATCTTTAGTGTTGGAGGCTCCAAAACCCCTCTGCCAATAATTGAGAAATCAAGCAGGCAGAAAATCAGTAAAGACGTACTCATTCTAAGTAGCACCATCAATCAACCTGACTTAACTGACATTTATAGAATACTCCATCCAACAACAGTAGAATGCAGTCTCCTCAAGCTCACATGAAATATTCTCAACGCTAGACCGAATTGTGGGCTACCTTTTAACAAATTCAAAATAACAGAAACCATACAAAGTAAGTTCTCAGACCACAGTGAAATAAAACCACAAATCAGTAGCAAAATATGGCTGAAAAGTCCCCAAATGTTTGTACATCAAACAACACACTGCTAAATAATACGTATGTCAAATAAGAAGTCTCAAGAGAAATTTTAAATCTTTTAAACTAAATGAAAATGAAAATTCAATTAACCAAATTTTGTAGGATGCTTAGTAAGGCTTAGAGGGAATTTCATTTCAATAAATATATACATTTGAAACAAAAATAAGATCTAAAGTTAATAACCTAAAATTCCACCTTAGGAAACTAGAATAGTGAAGCCTAAATCAGGGAGAAGAAAAAAAAATTAGAGCAGAAGTCAATGAATTGAAAACAGAAAAAAAGAAATAGAGAAAATCCATGAAGTCAAAAGCTGGTTCTTTGAAAAGATGAATGAAATGGATAAATCTCTAACCAACTTAAACAAAAAAATGAATAAATCTCTAACTAAATTAAACAAGAAAAAAAGAGAGAAGATACAAATTACCAATATCAGAAGTGAAAGAGGTACCTTCACTACCATCACATAGATGTTTAAAGGACAATAACGAAATAATATGAAAAACTTCATGTTGGCAAGTTTTATAACTTAGATGAAACTGACCAATTTTTGAAAGACATAAACTATCAAAAGTCATACAAGGAGAAATAGACAACTGAATAGATCTATATCTATTAAAGAAATTAATCAATAATTAATAACCTTCCACAATGATAACACCAGACCATCTACTTCTATGACGCTAGCAATACTCTAATACCAAAATCAGATAAAGACATCATAAGAAAACTATAAATCAATATCTCTCATGAACAAAGATGCAAATGTCAACAAAATTTTAACAAACTGTGTCCAACAATGTGTAATATGAGTTAAAACACTGCAGCCAATTGGGATTTATTCCAAGTAGTCAAGGTTGATTCAACATTAGACAATCAATAAATCAATAATCTTTCCAACCAGATTTTCTCTAAGCCTTCCTTATAGGCATTGTGGAGTTGCTTCTGCTGTTTGATAATGACATCATAAAAATGGTCAACACATAACATTGTAGGAAGAGATAATAGTCATAATGACAATGAGGAGGAAGAGGAAGATTAAGTAAAATACAGGAAAAGGGCTATTAAGGAGGTTTAGTCAGCTGTCTTCTTAGAAAAGATCCCCCCTATGGGACTGAATGATTGTTCACACTACCACAGTGGGATTCAGCCAGTCTTTCAGTTAAGATAGCTATTTCCAAGTCCAAAGCCAGCAAGAATCAGAGACTGTGATTCCCTGCATATACTCTCCTGGATTTTACTTACGATCTTGAAGTCTAATTTTTATGACAACTCCAGTTTATATACTTTGGTAGGCTGAATAATGTCCCCCCACCCAAAGATGTCCACATCCTACATAATCTGCAGAACCTGTGACTGTGTCAGCTAATTGGCAAAAGGGACTTGCAGATGTGATCGAACACATTAAGGCTCTTGAGATGGGGAGATCATCCTGGATTATTTGAATGGGCTCAAATATAACCATATGAGTCTTTTGTTGTTGTTGTTGTGTGTGTGTATATATATATATATATACTTTTATTGAAGTATAGACCACATGAGTCTTGTAACAAAGAGGCCTGAGGGTCAGAGTTAGAGAATGATTTGAAGATTCTATTCTTCTGGCTTTGAAGATTAAGAAAGGGTTCATGAGCCAAAGAATGAAGGCAGACTCTAGAAATTGGAAAAGAGAAGGAAATGGATTCTCCCTTAGATCCTCTGGAGGGAGTACAGCCCTGCCAATACCATGATTTCTACCCAGTGAAAGTCATTTTGGATGTCTGACCCTCATAAGTGTAAGATGATAATTTATGTTGTTTGAGCCTTTAAGTCTTTGTTAATTTGTTACAGCAATACGAAAATAATATATACACAAACTTTGTTTACCCCATCCTTGCTCTGCCAGCTCATTTTTATTTCCTAGTTAGTCAAGAAAACCATTCCACTTATTCCCATGATTGCTACAATTTGCTCCCATAATTTATCCTCCTTTCTAAGAGAATGGAGGATAAATTACTTACTTTTATCCATTTTCAATTTTACTTCATGTACTTTTTTTCTCTTTCCTCTGGCTAGAAACCCAATTTTATATTCTTTGGAGAGGTAAATTCCCTAGCAGACAACTTAATTCTCTAGTGAATACCTTACCTTTAATTTTTATATTTTCAAAAGCTGATCAGTGTCCAAATTATATCAATTAGAAAGGTAATAAACCTTTCTGAATGAGAATTTAACTGCTTAATTTAGTATTTAAAGTTACCAAGTGAGTAATTACTAATTGAAATTTACTAAACTATTAAGTATTTGTTATTTCTATACTTCATATGTATTATAGGTTATTTCAATTGTTTTCAAATATTAAATAGGTTCATGTATATCAGAAATATTTAAAGAGTGTAATTTTTTACATTTGTTCATTGCTTGTAGGTTAAAGCAACTTTTTCCTCAATGATACATTTTTATATTAGAGTTATAAGTTTTCCAAGGAGCAAATGAATATATTTATTATATCACTCAGGCTTTATAGATCCTTATATATAAAATATATATTTTATACATATTAGAAGAAATAGTTCTAACATTTAGGATGCTGACTCACAAAATGATTATTTCTCTGTGGTAAAATAATGTACTTTTCAAATTTCAAACAGCAAATAAACATTACTAAAGTTTTAAAACTCTAAAATCTTTTTATAGAGAGACATAGTTATTGCTTCCTTCATATGATCATTTTCTAAACAATATATTTCTACTCTTGTAAATTTTTATTCTTTGGAAACAGAAAAGTCACTACTCTCAGAAATGAATTTTAACGTAGCAATTACCTCAATCATTATTCTGAATTACTCTGGAAATTTAATGCTGTATCCTTGTTTTTATTATTACCTCAGTATATTTCTCTACGTTTATTAATTTGTTTAGCTACTGGATGTATCAAATGATTTTAATTTAGCAGACTCAATTATACTGTTCAGTAGAATTCTTTGAGAAAATTTCTGATCTACAGGTAATCATTTTAAAATATAATATCCAATTCCAGTGTTCAAGTTGTTTTATTGATGTCTTATAAACAACAAAAAAGAGAGTTAAATCAAGCAATAAAGTACCAGCCAACTGTGGGAGACACAGGATTTCACCGTTTGAGGAAGGTTATCTTCATAACTCAGGCAGTAAAATTGTCTCTTTTCACTTGGTAAGTATTATATATATATATGGCTTATAGCATATCTCAATAGTAATTCACTTAATTTTGTTCAAACTAAGTCTAAACTTTTTAATCCCTATCTGATATACACTGGAGTGGTTTTGACTACAACATTAGGAGACCTATATAATTCTATATGTAATCCTGGTGCCCTAAATAAAATATTCATCTTTTGAGTCACGGCAAAATAATTGAGAGAGGATAAGACAGCTTGTTGGATATGTATTTACCCTTAACTTAATTCTGATTTGTAGAACAGTTAATCAATGTACATAGCAAGGTCATCTTTGTTAATCTGATTGCATACATATGTGAAGATAACTGCATGGAAGATTCCAGGTACTGCTTTCCCATACAACTCAGTCTTTAGTGATGGTGGTAACATTTTGTCCAGCTTTCATTTTGTCACAAACCCTGGGTTGTTACACTATGTTTATAAATTCTGTGATGCACATCAGAGGACATTTACGAAGACTAATGAAGAGTTAGATATTTTAAAAAAGCCAAACCTGAAGCAAAACTCTATAGCACTTAAAAGATATTTTTCATTTTCAAAGTATTTTGCATGAATACTAATTAATCCTAACTGTCATGAAAAAGGTAAATAAAATTATGATCCATATTCCAGATATAAGAAAAGTGAGGTAGAAAGATTAAGTTCTTTTAATTTTTCTTTCTATCTCTTACTCTACCTATTTATCACATACCTATTTAAAAATCAGTTTCTCTTTAAATAAACACATGAACCAAACAACAACAATAAAACCCTCTGAACTTAGATTTAGTCTATTTGAAAAATCACCCATGAGAGACTGGTCCACTCCTTCTCCATGAAACCCATCATTCTGTTTGCTCTACCTCTTGACCATTCCAATTAATTATTCCTTTTCCAATTTAGGACCCTACCACTTAAGAAAACTATAGTTGTACAGTGTCTTTGTAGATGAAAACTAGGGCCACCAGAGTTAAAGTGACTTAGTAAAACCAAAGAATCAGCACCAGAGCCCAGGTCCATACAAATCTCCATACTACATGTCCTCTACTATAAAACTGGCTATCACATACCAAGGTGGGTTTTTCACTATTTTTTATTTTGTCTAGAGAAAATAAATAACATAGGAGTCTAATTAATGAGTTTAATTGAAAGATTAAGAGAGAGAGAGTAAGCAAGTTTCCAGATATTTCCTACTTTTGTTCAAAAGGAACTTTTCATCTACCACTGAATACCTCATATGCCATTTTCTACTTCTGTGATACAAAGAAAATCAAGGATATACTGACCTGTGAATAGCTAGTAGTCAGGGAAAGGAGAGACTTTCTCCAGCAGGGTCAGTCCTTCCAGGCTGCAGATTATGGACAAGCATGTGCCAGAGCAAGGAATAAAGGAGCAGCCTGGAAGTCTGAAGCATTTACTGTTAGAAAAAAAGCTCTCAAAGTGGAGACATGGAGGCCATTAATTTTCATAAGGAAGGTCAACACAGTTTGTGTGGAGGATAAATAATGTGGCACTTTAAAAAGATAAGGAGTTGAAATTTTATTTTATAACTTTAAATGGCTTTATAACTTTAGGCAATAGGAAGTGAGAATGATATTAATGAGTTGGAAAAAAGTATAGATACAGGTGTGCTAATGAATACAGCTTTAATTGTTAAAATCTTTCAGGCAGTAACTGATTTCAGGGAAGAGCATCCGCTTATAATGACTATTACATCAATTTAACAACATTAATGCAGCCAAAATATGACAATTCAATGCTGACTATGTTCTTAACATGTTGATAACTATGCTTTCTAGTCTCTGCATGGAGCCTAATTGGAAAATGATTATCTTATTTTCAAGGTTTATCGTTAACTACAGAATAAAGGACAATGTGGTACTTTTGTTTCATCCATAATGAGCTAACATTCCAAGTCACAGATTTATCTAAGTGATTAAAGTGATCAAGTTCAAGGTGCAAACTAGATAAAAATTTCACAGAACACTACAGAAACTTTATCTCCTCCTCTTTTCACATTAATCATGTCTGAAAGTCTCTTCTACTGTAGAAAATAGAATAGCAATATGAATTTTATTAAAAATAGTTTCATTACTTCATTATTTTTAATAAAAGATACAAACAGCCTGCCAGGTTGCAGCACTGATGAACAATGCAATACGTATGTTTTATATCGACTGCTTCCTTTTACATTGACATATCCACACATAGCAAAGGGGAAGAAAGGTTTATAATCAGCTGTTTCACTCATTTTCAAGAACAGAGCAAGAGGTTAACACATTTTGTCCTAGGATTCACTTTCATATGAAGGATATTTTGGTTTATATTGCCAGAATTCTAATCTGTACTGTGATATAACAAGTGAATTTCCAATCTTAATGTAATGCTCATTATTGCAAGTTTTAATCTGGCTTGTTTAAAGAGTTCCAGGAGAGTTTCCAGTCTTGTGATGGGTACACCAACTAAAATCTATGGCCATTAAATTCACAGCAGCAGTGGAAGAGAAATTAAGGAAGGGGACCAGCTCATAGCTTCCTCAGTCGTATTGTCTAGAATTAGTCATGTGGTTCCTACTCAACTACACAGAAGGCTGCAAAACAGAGAAACATATGATACTCACTGAGTTTTACATAGAGCTCTGCCACAACTGAGATTTGATTATTTCCAAGAAATTAAACCCAAACCAAGGAAAAAGTTGGTTTAATTAAGTCCAAGTAGTTTTCACTTCAGGTGGACTACATTTTAATCATTAGCAAAAAACCAGCAATATGTCTGCTAAATCTACAAAAGCCTAGGAAAAAACAACTCCTACAAGATGAAAAGTTCATTTTGAACAAAAGTAGGAAATATGTGGAAGTCTACTTAGACTCTCTCTTAATCTTGTAATTAAACCCATTAATTAAAGTCCTGTGTTATTTTACATTTCTCCAACATTTAACTGGTCTTCTGTAAGTTTGGCTAAGATGGTTGAAAGAGGAATGCCAATAGACTTGGACAAAATTATTCAACTTACTGGTATTTCATGTGGTGGTTACTGAAAATATTCTTTATTTGCCATGGAATTTTTACTGTGCCATGGCTATAAAAGAAGTAACCACTGTGCAATCAGCACTCAAGGGAGGTCACAAGGTTTTCACACAGGATGGCTATCGAATCAGCCTCAAGGTGTACAGTTAAAGCCAAGATACGGAGAAGAACGGATTGCAGCTAGAAGGAAAAATAAAAGGCCTAGCAGATAGCTGATGACATAGAGTAATTCATCTGGATCAAGGTGAATCAGCAATCTACTTTCAAGGTTAGTAATAAACAGGAAAAGAATAGTTCTGTAACTGTGGTAATGTGTGTGCTTAGGTGCTTTGTGTATTTTAATTTGTAACTATGTCCAGTAACAGTATGTGTGGACATCTGAATGGAGAACTGTTCTAATGGAAAAAAGAGCCCAAGACATTTTATTTCATTGACTAAATGTCTAGATTAATTACATCAGCACTAATTACATTGTTTAATAGTAGCAGTTTTGCTGCTACTTTCTTCTCTCCTGTAAATAAAAACTACCTTTACCCCAAAGAACTGGCTATTACATGAATTTCATTAAGCTAGTCAAGGATTAACCACCTGTCATATTTTTACTACATAAATATTTTGGATTGTAATTATCTGTGATGTCTCATATACTAGTAGGAAAAGTGTAAGATTCTCAAGGGAAGAGTTCTGATTTACTTGGTTGCTGCTGAATGAAGTTCAAGAAACATTTTATTTTGCAGGCTTGGTGGAAGGCATGATAGTGCAATGGGGTTAGGAAGAAAAGAAAATCCTAGAGGCATGCCTTTTCAAAGATGTTACAGGCTATGAATTTGAGATTGATTTCTGTATTCCAGATTGAGAATGGAAATCATAACATGAAATTGATTCTGAATGCATCCTTTCACCCTTCCGCGTACTCTCAGTAGCGGGAGTTCCTACAACTGTGTCCTAGATTCCACACCTATCTCATTCTAAGATACCTCGTCTACACCCTAAATCCTTTTCTTCTGCCTTCAAATATGCATAGAACTTGGGGTGTGTGTGATATTGAGTAACTGACTGGGGTTTCACATGAAGCCTTGTTAAAATACCACTGTTTTCAGCCTACACACTATCCTCATTCACCCCAGACTGTACTGATCCAAACAGCAACCACAGAATATTTCACCTGCTGTTCACTTTCTCTCCTTCTCCTTTCTTTCTTCCTCTTTCTTTCTTTCTTTCTTCTATTTATCTCTACATAACATGTATGATGTCTTCTACGTGCTTTTAAAGTTGAGGTGCATCTGGACATGGTACATATTTCTCTTTATTCATCCATCCATTCATCCATCCCTACATACATAATTAAATGTTTACTGAACATTTAAGTTAAGGATAGCCAAACCAGGCTGAATCCCAGCAGCTAATTTCTCAGTTACTTCAAGTTGTAAAATCTAGACCCTAACTATTAAAGCCTGGAGAATCACTTTGGTCAGTACCAAAGGAAATCAAGCACTGATAACACACGTGATAAGTAACATAGGAAAGCCCATTTACTAATTTACAATGAAAAATTATTCTCACATGGTCTAGTATATCATGTTTCCCTAATAAATATGTAAGATGTCTATATCATCACAGAGGCAGGGCTTGAGGGGAAAATATATCATGCATAGACTGATTCGTGATGAAATACAGTCAGCACTAAAGAAGCTACACAAACTGAGTTTAATGGTATCAGATATCCCAACACGCATCTCACAGTGAGTCTGGGGTATTGCTGGTGGGACTCTAGTGGCTGTCATTCTAGACTATTGTTATCATTCTCCCTGTTAGGGCAGCCTTGCCATTGTGACCAGAAAGATTAAAGTTCAGTTAAGATTTTTCTCTTCACAGTACTTGGCAGGGACCCTATCAGTCCTTAAATACTTGACCCTCCCTTTTCTATTCTGCTTTGACATATATTGACACATTCTTTCTCTCCAGCGATGGATCTCAACTGGGAGGTTTTTGGTCCTCCATCAATGAACATTTGGCAATGTCTGGAGACATCGTGGTTGTGGCAATTCAAGGGGTACAACTGACATCTAGCGGGTAGGAGCTAGGAGTGTTGCTAAACATCCTACAAAGCAGAGGGCAGTCCTTATAACAAAGGATTAGCCAACAAAAACGTGAATAGTGCCAGAGCTAAGAAGTCATGCTCTAGAAATGTTATTATGGTCAATCAACTTACAGTGTAGTTTTGCTTGCCTATGAGTTAATCTGAATACTGAAAGTGACTCTGCCAACCATGTTTTCACCCACTACGTGTAGGTATCAGGTTTAAATAACAACAAAGTAGTATTATTTCACCTTTCCAAGTAAACTGACGACAACTCACTATATTCACAATACTGACAACTACCATTAGATTCATCTTCCAGAAATACAAGTCTGTTCCCTTACTATCCCTAATAAGAACTTCTGCAATATTAGCCAATTTTTTTTAACATTTAATTTCTGCAAGATGCTGTTCTGACCATCTTAATTCATTCAATTTTTACAGTATTTCTACGAGGCAAGTACTATTTTATTCCCATTTTACAAATGATGAAACTGAGTTACAGAGAAACTAACTAGTTTACAAAAGTCACTTAGAAAATGGTACAACTGGGATTTAAATCTAAGTAGCTTACTGTGTTATGATAAATGCTCACTTTGGTCTAGGTGGGCTTTAACATGCTAAAAACATTAAAAAGAATGCAGTCAAACTCCTGTAACCAGTTTTATAATACTCAGTAACTCTTTATCTTCTTACTTCTCTTGAATTCTCACCCAATATCTTGAAATATAGAAACTCTGCCTCAATTCTTCTCATGCTTATTATCAGCTGAGGATTTACTCAAAAGATCTTCTCAACTGGAATGTCCTGCCACCTATTCAACCTCATGTGATTCCCAAAGCTGACTTCAAGGCTTGCCTTTTCTCTGAAGGTTTTCCTGCCCCGCTGCTACAGCTCACAGTAATCTGACTATTCTGAAGTGCTTACTATTTTGAAGAAATAAAAATTGGCCTTTAAACACATATTCTATGACAGATATAATAGTAATAGAAAGATAAATTGATAAGAGATAGATAAAGTAGATAAATAGATTTGAAGACAGACACAAAATATGTTAAAAAAAATATACTGTTTATCACCTATATGTGATCTTGAACCTACCTTCAATTTTAATTCTGTAACATGTATCTATAACATCCACCTACACAGATATTATTAAAGTTCTATTACCTTACTGATGGGAGAGACTTTATGTCACACATGCATACATATAAATACATATATACACATATGTACACAGCATGTTTTATTTATATATATATATATATATATAAAATATATGTGTTTATCTGTAAGTATACAGACATATACCCCCCTCCACACAAATATATAATCAAGAAAAAACTAAGTTTAAACTCTAGCTCTACCAATTATAAGCTAAATGTTCTTGGGTTACTCATTTAACATGCTGAACCTCATCCCCCACCTTCTAAATATGGAAGAGAACAGTCATGAACTGATAGGCCACGTGCTTGATATAATTCTAGGTTTCCTGGGAACACAGGCAGGAATGGACCATCACAAAAGTCCCTAACTACCTTAGCCTCTATTTAATACCAGATTTCCACTGAGGAAGCCATGGATCCATTTTCCCCAGTTTAAGGCCTTAGAGATTCTGAAGGATCCAGATTTATTCTAGGATCAAAAATGTATGCCTCTATTTAGTATAAGAGATTAACTAAGTTTACCATCACAAGGCAATCCAAGAAAACCTTTAGTCCTACAGAGATTTCTATATTTGGTTTTCTTTTTTTTTTTTTTAACATTTTTTATTGATTTATAATCATTTTACAATGTTGTGTCAAATTCCAGTGTTCAGCACAATTTTTCAGTCATTCATGGACATATACACACTCATTGTCACATTTTTTTCTCTGTGAGTTATCATAACATTTTGTGTATATTTCCCTGTGCTATATAGTGTAATCTTGTTTATCTATTCTACAATTTTGAAATCCCAGTCTATCCCTTCCCACCCTCCACCCCCCTGGCAACCACAAGTCTGTATTCTCTGTCTATGAGTCTATTTCTGTCCTGTATTTATGCTTTGTTTTTGTTTGTTTGTTTGTTTGTTTGTTTTTGTTTTTGTTTTATAGATTCCACATATGAGCGATCTCATATGGTATTTTTCTTTCTCTTTCTGGCTTACTTCACTTAGAATGACATTCTCCAGGAGCATCCATGTTGCTGCAAATGGCATTATGTTGTCGGTTTTTATGGCTGAGTAGTATTCCATTGTATAAATATACCACAGCTTCTTTATCCAGTCACCTGTTGATGGACATTTAGGCTGTTTCCATGTTTTGGCTATTGTAAATAGTGCTGCTATGAACATTGGGGTGCAGGTGTCATCCTGAAGTAGGGTTCCTTCTGGATAAAAGCCCAGGAGTGGGATTCCTGGGTCATATGGTAAGTCTATTCCTAGTCTTTTGAGGAATCTCCACACTGTTTTCCACAGTGGCTGCACCAAACTGCATTCCCACCAGCAGTGTAGGAGGGTTCCCCTTTCTCCACAGCCTCTCCAGCATTTGTCATTTGTGGATTTTTGAATGACGGCCATTCTGACTGGTGTGAGGTGATACCTCATTGTAGTTTTGATTTGCATTTCTCTGATAATTAGTGATATTGAGCATTTTTTCATGTGCTTTTTGATCATTTGTATGTCTTCCTTGGAGAATTGCTTGTTTAGGTCTTCTGCCCATTTTTGGATTGGGTTGTTTATTTTTTTCTTATTGAGTCGTATGAGCTGCTTATATATTCTGGAGATCAAGCCTTTGTCGGTTTCATTTGCAAAAATTTTCTACCATTCCATAGGTTGTCTTCTTGTTTTACTTCTGGTTTCCTTTGCTGTGCAGAAGCTTGTAAGTTTCATTAGGTCCCATTTGTTTATTCTTGCTTTTATTTCTTCTAGGAGAAAATTTTTGAAATGTATGTCAGATAATGTTTTGCCTATGTTTTCCTCTAGGAGGTTTATTGTATCTTGTCTTATGTTTAAGTCTTTGATCCATTTTGAGTTGATTTTTGTATATGGTGTAAGGGAGTGTTCTAGCTTCACTGTTTTACACGCTGCTGTCCAGTTTTCCCAACACCATTTGCTGAAGAGACTGTCTTTATTCCATTGTATATTCTTGCCTCCTTTGTCGAAGATTAGTTGACCAAAAGCTTCTGGGTTCATTTCTGGGCTCTCTATTCTGTTCCATTGGTCTATATGTCTGTTTTGGTACCAATACCATGCTGTCTTGATGACTGTAGCTCTAGAATTGCCAAAGCATTACTGAAGAGAAAGAAAGAGGCTGGAGGAATAACTCTCCCAGACTATATTTGGTTTTCTTTGTTTCTCTCTTATTCCTGCTTTCTTCTCTTCTTATTCTTCTTCCAACTCATAAGAAATCTGGCATATGAATATATCAGAGCAAGTGTAAACAGAGTTTCCCAAACTGGATTTGTATTGCTCAAAATTAAGTTCAGTCCTTCTTGGTCTATATCTTCATAAAGTCCATTATTTTTAAGTAAAGATGAACTACCTCAGGTTTCCTAATTCATCATTTACCAAAGTCCTGAGGCTAGCTATACACCTTAACAGGAATAGTAATTTTACCTTAGTTACTTGTATGTATTCTGCTTACTTATCTGTAAAATGAGAAAAAATGATTTTTGTTTACCTGGATTTGAATTTGTGGTAATGATAAATTACTAGAGAATAGGACCCATGTTTTAATCATTCCAATATTTCTAGTACTCAGCTGGTCATACATACATGGCAGTTCACAATGTTAGTTGAACTGAATTAAAATAAGTTACAATATATGAAAGTTTATAAAATTTTAATCTCTTTAAATTTAACAGGTTAACAAGTACACTGATCATACTTAGAATTAACGACCAACTTATACAACCAATGAATTTGGAAGATAACAGTTTATGAATATAGCCATATTCAGAAGGAAAGTAACATCTAACCTACAGGATAACTTAAAATGACTTTTTACATGTATCAGGGAACTAGATGTATTTTTTTCCAAAATTAATGTTAGGTCAACATATTGGCTTAAATTCAAATTTTCCAGATTGTACCTAGTCATGTTTTCCTACTATACGCATTTTCCACACATTTCATTCTACCAAAAGACTCATAGCATGATTCCTTAATGAACTTTGAGGTAAAGAAATGATGTTGGGACCCACAGAAAGCTTCCAGTGTTGACCTCTGATCACAGATGTTATACCACTCAGTGTTGAAAGCATCTTACTTCAAACTATAATTAATTTTCTATAGTGTTTCAAATAATATATTCAACTCCTCATTTCTAATTAAGATTCCTTTTCCAGCTCCAAGTTTAAATTGTGTTCTGAAAGCAAGTTTTGTCAATTGCTTTTTCATGTGAGAAATATAATTATGAACTAAATTTTGTTAGTGTCACATTCACACTGTTTAGTAATAAAGTTGTGAATAAAAAATGAACAAAGACTCTTAATACACATTTAAAATGCCCCATTCTATAGGTAGAGTGGACCAATTCCAGAATACACTGATAATGCATAAGTATTCTGGTTTTCTCAAGAAGAAATACATTTCCTCGGTAGCTTTTATATAACCAGATAGCATACTGTAAATAAATCATTAAGAGGTTGAGTATAAGTAGAAAATAAAAACCTTACTTAAAAAAATGCACTGTAACTTGTTTTACTAACATCTGATGACAATTATTTATATTGTAAGTATTTGACTATAGATTCATCAAGAAAGGAATTTAAAACTTTGAGCAGTGCTTTAAAAAATAATAATGAAGACACTGATAATGTATGCTTATTGAATTATCACAGAAAAGAAAGATACTTAAAGGCTTTAGAGGTATGATGATTTCTGCAGGAGGGTTCCAATGTCCATTTTCTAGATTCTTAAGTATTAAGAGGCACTTGCAGCAAATGCAGCCATAGTAGCAATTTCTAAATTCTGGCTTTGTGAAATCTAGAAATTTCTTAATTCTGGCTCCATGAATTATAGCTGCAGGTGTCATAAAAAGCAGTTACCCTGATAGGGCAGTGTACTGTTTGATTATTATTCCTGAGGATCTATTCTGCAACTCTCTTCTCTAATTTTTCCAGCAGTTTTTAAACAACTAGTTCCCTAAATTGCTTCTTCTTGAAAATACCTTGTATGGCTTTATTTATTTCCTAGGCTGAACTCTAAATGACACATTATATGCTGTTCTGCTTTATAGAATACAAAAAAAATCATTGACACTAAAAGCAATAAAAAGAGAATGAAAGCTTGGCAGAGGTTAAGTCTGTCTTGCTACTCTTTGGTTCCTCAATGGGTTAAGTTGCCCAGTGGACATAAGATATCACCATGAGTATTAACCTGGATCCCTTGAGTCAGAAATGGGGCATTCCCCAGAAGCCTGGGAAGACCTGTGAACACACGTGGATATCTCAATTCCATGTATTCCTGGGGACGGACGGATCAAACAAGTTGTACCAACTGGTGTCATCATGGAATTATGCTTAGCTAGTTGGAGGATTAGGATCTGAGAAGCTGTCGCTATACTGAGGTGCAAGTGACAGATGAGTCAACAGGGCACCAGTTGTACTAAGATGGGAAAGAGGCGCTTCCTCTTCAACAGAAGGGCCATTTTTCCCATTAAAATGTTTTGAATTCTGAAGTAAATTATCCTGTTGTCGCTATTGTGGTTACCTCCCCATACGAACAGGAGAAGGGCATACTCGCCATCGTTGAATAATATCAATCAGCTACTAACCTTGGTCTTTTTGGAGCCTTTGGAGGAATGATACTAGTGGGGCTCCTGCACAGTAGCTGTGGGAGTGAGTGTATGATTTAAAGATCTTATATAATTCACTATTTTCAAGATTTTTTTTCTGCCTTTCTGGAAACATTAGATTAAAAATATAGATACATATCCAAGCAGTCTTCTACGTTCTGGGGACTCTCAAACTTTGCTCAGAACTGTAGGGGAAATCAAAGCTATAGTGATTAAGAAGATAACAAAATATATCCTATAAATGGGCCTTGGCATCAGACAGACCTAGAAGCTTGAATTTCTAGTCATTCACTTAGTAGTTGCGATCTGGAGAAGGGTTCTTAGCCTCTCTAAGCCTAAGTTTCCTGGTCTGAAAAATGGGAACCACAACACATTTCTCGGAAGACTGCAAAATGCAAAGGCATAATTATAGTCCTTGCACGTAGATGTTTGGTAAATGTTAATTTGTTCCTTTTTCCCCACTCTACTCTTTGTCACCCTCACACTGGTTTGCAAAAGAAATGCTTTTATAAAATGTCAAGGTGAGGAACTTGGAACTTTTACAAATATCTATTTATAGAGTTTTATACAGTTAGAGTTTTAGATGTAAATTAGAAATCAGTGTATGAAATGCAGGTAGAAGGTTTAAAAGAGCTTAGACTAAGTAAGATTTTAGAAACAAAGTTCAGAAATTAAAGAAAACTTTCAGGTAATGTAGACTCCTTTGCATATTTGCTCTCTTTCTATAACACGGTAACAATTTTAGCCATTGGAATAATATCTTTATCAATAAAATTTTTTCTTCCCATAGATATATTGCATTCCAGTATTTCTGGCAATGATGTGCCAAAGGAAAAAAAAATTGGTACTTGACTCATTAATGGCCAATCAAGAGGCTCATGTCAAAATGAAAAGAACTGACTTGTAGCTAGCCAGTCAATGGACCTTAACTTGAAAACTTTTCTGATAATTGTCCATACATTTTTTTAAGGTTTTTTTTCTTTTTGAGGGAGGGAGGTAATTACGCTTATTAGGCTTATTTATTTATTTACTTATTTATTCATTTATTTTTTAATGGAGGTACTCGGGATTGAACCTAGGACCTCAGGCATGCTAAGCACGCTCTCTACCCCTTCTACGTTTTTTTTAATTGTGGGAATTTTTTTCCATATCAGCTTGGCAAAAAAAAGTCTTTTCTATTGATGGAACTCTACATCAGCTCATTAGAGAAATTGTCAGCCTGCAAAATGCCATTCATGCTCTCTAGATGGTCTGTCAGCCTGCAGAGTTCCTCACTTTTTCTACCACAGGAGCATCTCTGAACCTCTTTGGAAGCACTGCATGGTATTCATGAATCCCCAGAGCTTCCACTAGAGAGTTCCTCTCATGTAGAGTGTGGGCTGGGAGCCAGACCCAAGTAGGACAGAATTCTTCTTCCTCTACTAACTTACTGCAGGATGCCAGGCCCCTTACCTATCCTCAGAGCCTCAATTTCTCCATATGTCCTCAAACATGGGACTAACACCTTATAGGGATACTGTGAGGATTCAATGAGACAATATAAGAAAACCATTTCTTACACACAAGAAGTGCTCAGGAAATGATGACTGCTATGTAGAGAATAGTTCTGGTTGATGTTCATGGAGTCCCATACCTAGGACTGGTCCTGGGTGAGGAATTGTCAACCATTCCCCCACTGGGAATGCTAAGATGAACTGGATTCAGTACATGAAGTTTCAGACTTCCCACAAATATTCAGTTTCTTTACTGATCAGTACAGTTTTTCATTAGTGACAAACAATCAGAATTCTGACCAAAAATGAGAAAGGACAGATGTACATAGTTTGGTATTAGCTCCCCAATTCAGTTTTTTTTTTTTTTTTGGAAGGACAAATTAAAGAATTATCATTTATCCATACAAGTTGGTTGTGTTGAGCAGCTGGGGAAATTCTATCTTCATTCCAACAGAGTCTGTGCAGATATCTGTTGATTTTGTATGCATAAAAAGCAACATTCCTGAAAGCTAGCCTCTAAGTAGGAAAGGTAACAGAGCATGGATAGATACTGGGAAACTAACTGGGAATTGACCCTATTCTAAACTTCTGACTTGTCTAAGAAAGGCAGAATTTATGTGTATTTTTAATTAAATCTACTGTCAACCCTACATCAGTTTTACTTTTTAATTACCTTGTGTGAGAAACCCTACTGACTTTCGTATATTTTTAAACTGTGCTGTAAAGATTGCACTGAGCACTGATTTAACCTCCCGTTAGCTAGATCTGTTTGGGCATTCACCCAGGGCCATTCACTTGCATAAGTGACATTTATTAAAGTTCAGCATTAGAAGACACTATATTTCATATTAAACATCTTATCATCAAAAGTACAATCACATTTTCATAACAACACACCTAATGCTTCAGAAGCCTTTAGATCACATCTCAACTCATTACACATTCCAAAGGAAGAAAGTGACTTTAAAAGCTTCGTATTTCTCATTGTGTTTATTTTCCCATCCACTTACTAAGACTGGACCATATTTCAGAGTTTCATGAATAGTGAAGGCAGATTTCAAGGAACATCAGAGTTATGATGGCATCTTTAACTTGACATTCATAGAAGAAGCTGAAAGTACACGCATGGCTGGTTTTATCCAGAACTGCACTTAATTTAAATACAGCTCTTTATTTTTCCCTGAAGTGTCTGCTGTATTTGATATATTTTCAGTTTCCATAAGATGTTTATACCTGCTCAATATCGAGGGCATTACATACTCAGAATAATTTAAGCCAATTTGATGAACCTATTTGAATAATGATAAAACAAAGAAAGCCAGCAGAATCAGAAAACGACAGCATTTTAGAGCAAAAAGAACCACTTTATTCCCTCACCTCCCTGTACTTAGTCCCAAAGGTAAAGCCTTTGCCAAGGTCCTACAGGTAGTGGCAGAGCCCAGTCCAGAACCAATGGCTTTCAAATCTTAGAGGAATGCACCTTGCACAGTGCCATGTTGCAAAATATGTAAAGTCAAGTGTTATTTCTACTCATCATGCATGCTCTAGCGGTGCTAAACTGCAATGTGTAAATAACTGATTAGTGCACTAAGGATATCAGTAACCACAATTAATATTCCTTTTTCATTGTTATTTTGCTCAGATATATTTGAATTAAAATTGAGTGCTCTACTATAAATCTGTAGCCTTAAAGTCCTTTAATGACATCAGTGTCTATTGCTATCTGCCTGTAGGTTTCCTTCAGCTACATAATCATCCATCAGCCTATGTAGTCATCAGCAAGCAAACTTTGGAAACTTGGGTAGATCTGAACCTGGTAGAGTCCTAATTCTTTCTGTTCAAAAGTGCAGAAGTGTACAATGAAGTGTGTTGACTTTCTTATATCCAACAGGGTTGCCATCTGAAGTAGTGCAGGGAGCAGATTCTGGGCTCCCTGGAAGGTGAGCTATTTTTCATTGAAAGTGATGATTGGCTTTTCTGGAGGCTGAAAAATGCCTTCGCACACTCATCTCCAATTCTTCCTTGGGCAGCTGCTGGAACCATTGAAGCCCAAGTGTGTACATACCATCTACTGTGGTTCACAAATCCAGATATCCTACAGAGAGTCCTCCTCTTATAAAGAGGAAACAGAAATACAAACCAAAAGGGAAAAAAAATCAAGAGGAAAAATTGGGTCACAACCACAAAAAAAGCCAATCAAGTCAAAGAAAAGGGAATTTTACGTGATGTTCACTGTCGGTGTTTATTACTTTTCTTTTGTGCCAGATATGTTCCTTTATTCTAAAGCTGGTGCCCTGTGGTGTCAAATGGAGAAATCAATACAATCTCTTCTAACGTTCCTTGACTTTCCATTTTAAGCAACATTTTGAAGCCATTACTCTCCTGTAGAGCACTCTGTCAACCAAATCAATGAATGTTACTGTGTGACCAGGAAAGATGCATTCATTTTGTTCAACGAAAAAATGAAAAAAAATCTACTGTACTCACGTATATGACATGAAACTAGATCTTAATATTCTCAATGATAAAAGGGTGGGGGCAAACCTAATACAGCTTTCTATGAAGAAACAACACATTTTAAATAAATATATCAGTCAGGCATACATCTGAATGAGTAAATGAGTAGAACCCTTTAAAGTATTTGCTACTGCTCAGAAGCTTTTGAATTTTTTCTTTTGGCCTAGCTTTTCAGGGCAGTTTATAAATCTCTTAAGAAATTTAGTTTCATTTGTTTATAGATTTCCTTCTTTTTTGGCCAACAGTGCTAATAACCATATTTATTCTCTAATAACCCGCATTCTCAACACTTAGCACAAAATATAATTAGGCTATTTTTAAAAATCAAATTCCTTTTCAAAGAACAAAAATCTGGCAACTTGGTTCTGAAATAATCGTGAAAGAATATGATTCACGCTCTAAAAGGAACTTCAAAAAAGAGCTTCTAAATGGATGATTCATTTTTGAAGCAATAAAGTTAAAGTTGAAACAGAAGGCTAATATACAGCTGTTGCAAATATTAGTTTAAAATAGAGTTGGATCTTATATCTCTCATCCTATCCCTGGATGCCTACCTACAATTCAACCTACCATCCCAGAACAGAGGTCTATATTGTGTAAAGATATTCTGAGCACTTAATCATGTTCTGGACAACATTCAACTCAGAGAATTTCATTTCACTGGAAGAAGATGACTTTAGTTTTTCGGTATTTCACAGGTTGATTCCACTCTCCCTTCTTACCATATGCTTAGAACTGTAACTTGATGATAGAAATTATGAGTAGATTTATTCATGCTCACAAAAAAACACATTGCCTTGTTGAATACTACATTTTCACAAGCTTTAAAAGCATTGATTTTTGCTTAAGAATTGAAATAATTTTTCCCATGAAGTACACTAGAAAATTCTGCCATAATTCTAGACTTTTACAGATATATAGTCACCAGCCTCTTTCCTCTAGTTCTCTCTGACCATATTCTTAAATGGGATTATATAATTAGGGGAAAGGGATGTTGACTTTGCATAGCTGTTCCTTTAAGTGTGTTGGTAACTGCTCTTCTTAAAAGGAAACAGTTCCTGTAACATTTTAAGAATCCGCTGCTATTTGCTTTTCCATGAAGGATAAAATAGCATGATAGAAAAAATTTAAAAAATATATTAGAAGCCTTACAATTTTATTCTTGACAATGCTTTTTAACATGGCTTAGTTATACTAACTTCAAGTGCTTAAATATGCAGAAACATCATTGTGAGTTACACCTCAATCACCTCTTTCATAAAAGTAATTTCTTTCATATTTTAAATCGATGCTTTTCATCTTATTTGCTTTTTATGGAAGAGTTTCAGACCTTTAGATTTATTGATGTTTATCTTTTTCTTGGTATACCGTGGCATTTCTTTTGGTTTCAAATAAATTTAAAATATTTCCCAATAAAACCATCTCACCAAATGACAAAGTATGGTCTTGGAAGAGAAATTTAATTTTAACTACCTTCCATTTCGTTTGGAAACTTTAAAAATTGGTCATTGAAATCTGTCTTCATGTCATCTGGTATAAAGGAAAAAGTTTCTACAGTTTATATCTATGCTCATACCTGCCTCAATCTGCAATAGACACTAAGGATAGAAAAAAAACAGAACTTCATCAATAAGTGGAAGTGATCATTTTTTCTCATATTTAAAAAGCACAGTCAATGTAATCATGGTTGATTATAGACTCAAGAGTTAACTATATGAAATCATTATGTTCAGTAGAATATTTTTACTCCATTTTTATTTTTTAGACATTTGAAAATTAATCCAATACTTTTTGTATTAATTCCACTAATTTCCCTCATATATTTTTGAATCTATATTACCCAGAGGCAGTGTATGCGGCCTTAACTCTGTGCACTTAACACGCTATGCAACAATTCCACCTAATCTCTAATGGGTGCTGCCAAATTAGTGCTTCTGAAATTATCTTCTGGATACTACCAAGGTAACCTAAATCCCACTTGATATATGTTCTAAACTCTTTTAAATCCTTTATCTGTATACATTTTTCCTAGTTAGTCTTTATTACATTCCAGATTACAACAGTTTTGTCTCATTATTTACTCATTTCTCCTAGAGTTCCATTACACAAAAATCTTATATAGCCTAAAATCTAATAATAGAGAGGTTCATTTTCAGTATTCATTATTTAGAAATTAAAAATTAACTTTCACTTTAGGACATCAGGATCCTCTTAAGACCTTTAGCCCACCCCTCATAAATTGTACAGTTAGCAACTAAAAGACAAATATATTTAGGTACAAATTTAGGTCATTAGTAGATAAGAATCATGTGACTGACTTATATACTATGGAAACTATCAAAAGTCAGTTCCTAAGGATCTCTTCTCCATAATTCAATTTGAAAGAATGATGAACTGATCTCATTGGAGCCTCTGTGTGTGTGTCTGTGTGTGTGTGTGTGTGTGTGTGTGTGCACTAGTGCTCACTGTATGCCCAACAGTCCTGTCTCTGTGACCAAGTCCTACCTTCTATGCCTAGAGACTCCACTTTATAAAATAAACTTTTGAGGAATTTTGTTCTGGGAGAGGGTTCTGAGAAGACAAAGTGACAAAACTAAATGCAGTCAACCCTTTTTATGGGGCAGGGAGCAGACCAGTAGAGACTTGGACTGACCACCTCCCTCCCAGGCTTAGCTCAGAAATCAGCCAGCAGTCAGGCCCAGACCTCCTTCAGAGGGAGGTATAGGAGCTAAGCTGTCCACAATTAGATTTGGATGAGTGCATGTACATATGTGAGGGGAGGGAGTCTCTGGAATCCTAGCTCCAGAACTCTCTCTTACTCAGTAGGCACTAAGGAAATCCAGCTCCAAAACTTTGTTCCTTTCTTTTTCATTATAGTTGGTGTTGATGGAGTAATATTGGTGGTAGTAAGCAGAATTACTCAGCTGGATTTAGCCTTATTAAAAAAGTTAAACCACCCTTACATAGTTACAATTTAACCAGAATTTTGTTTCCATAACCTTTTCCTGTTAGTAGATTAAACTAGAGGTATACATGTTAACATACGCATGCATAAAGGCAGTGACTTGCTCTTTAATAATACATTTTCCTTTTATGGTGCTGGGTACATGAAAACCAATGAGAATTATTTGACCCAAAAGAATTTGTAACAAATACTTAACTCTATACTTAACAATATACTGGATACATATGTAAATTTCTAAACAATGGCAGGATTTTTCACACTACTGACATATTTTTGCTGCACACTCTTTGATAATGTCTGAGCGTTTCATTAAAAGATATACTTAGTGACGCTGGTGGATTGTCTAGGTCCAATTGATCAGTATAAAAGTGATAGGTAATATAAGTCAGAATCATCTCTATCATAGATCTTAGTTTTTTTTTTTTTCCACTTTTGTGCCAAGTTAAGAGCATTGTTAGTGAATGGTATTATTGGAATTGGCCATTAGGAGTGGTGGCTACGAATTCAAAGAATAATTGTTTGATCACAATATTCAGATTCATTAAGTTTCTAATCATCTCCTTTATAGGAGCTATTCAGGGATTTCTAATTAAATTTATGACCTTGTACCAAAATCACATCATGAACCTCTTTATGTTTACTCATATAAGCCTAGTTATTCTACTCTTAGATTTATTTTGCCATCATAGTATTTCTTCGGTACTCTAAAGAAAGATGACTTATTTAAGAAGTTAATTAACTAATGCAAAATTTACTCCTATTATCTTCATATTTAATTAAGACTTCTTATCTGTGTCATCACCTTAGAAAGGACCACAAGTATTCTTGAATGTCAGCCTCTTATCTAGTTCCCTCAACTTTTAAACATTAAGAAAGTGCCCAGACTCTTTATTCAGTATTTCAGATCTCCTTTCTTTCATGTCACAAAAGATAAATCCACACGGCTGCACTGACAACATCACAGCTTTGAAAATGCGTCCACCCGTTACCTTATAAATAGTTCAGTCACTTACTTTAATCTATCTTCCCCTGCCCATCACTCTAACGTCAAACTTACAAGTTTAAGGATGCACTTTTCTCAACTTCTACTTTTAAAGAAAGAGTCCAAAAGTCTATTCACTTAACTAACACACACTGACAGCATTTGGACTGACAAGATGTCAATCAATAAGCATTCTCATCTAGGAATGTTTGATAGTGGTGCCCTGGTATTTCGTTTTGATGAACATTCAGTGTTAGCAGTGGTAAGGGTCCACTCGTTATAAGAGGTGTGTAGGTGAAAAGAATTGGGTGCTGAATTATCCATTTCACTTCTCTTCGTATTTTTAGAATTTCAGTACAGTCATCCTTAATCCATCATACCTTGTACATAGTTCTTGTAGTTCAACCCAGAAACTAAATACATATATATATATATATATATATATATATATATATATATATCCCATTTATTAGTTTCATTTATCCAAGCCAAGTTTTTCTTTCTTTAATATCAACCTTTCAGAGCTCATATTTTTTAGTTTATTACAGTTTAGAACAAAACTAAAATAAAAGGAATACACAAAACACCTACCGATCAAAGCTTCTGGAGATTGGAAAGTTTCTGGAGGTCATGGAATATACCTTGAAGGAAATTGATTTTGTTATCTATCTAGGATCTAGGACCCAGATTGAGAAGTCTTTGGATTGTCCTAAAATTAATAGAAGATTCTCAAATGAGCTGAAGCAGGTACTAAAAAGTTGATTTGTGAATTTTATCATTTTACCAATTCCTCTCTTTTGAAGAAGTGCCTGCTCATGATCAGTGATTGTTGTTTGTGGATTTCTACAGGTTGTATATGAGAAATTTGTACCGAACACTCAACACCATCACTTTCTAAGAGTTACAGAATATTTAGCTTTACTTTCCAACACATAATTTCCTTTTCACCTGTGAGACTCCCCTGCTGCAAACCAGTGAGGAGACTGGGAGTCACTGTGTAGATTCTATTTACAAAATAGCTGTTTCAGCTAATGAATTGAATTTTCATTCTTATGTCTCCCTGTGTGGAATTCTACCCCAATCATAACTCATTATGAAATCACCAACCTCCGGGATTAGAATTAAGATTTCTCAATACTAACATGAGAAGAAAGTTAGGTTTTACAGCTTGAAACTCACAAGTATCTTCTGGCTACATCATCATTATAAACCACTCAACTGCAGTTATAAAAGCTTTTGCATTTAAAACTTCCATATCTCAAATCAACCGTCTATTCCAAAAGCCCACCAAAAAAAAGTCACTGCAATTTAACTTTTCTTTTAAACAATGGATGTATAGCTGAACATTTATCTGTTAACATAGGGAAAAAAAATCATCTGTTGTACTCACATGGCACTGTGCGGAGGTAGAGGTTGTCACGAATGATTTGCTGCAGTTCGTGGTCCACAGAACCCTTCTGAAATCGTAAGTTGAGGTAGTGACGAAGATCCTTATCAACAATTCCTCCTAGAATAATAAAGCTTCTTAATAAAGGAAGCTGGAGAATTTTTAAGCATGTAATTTGATTCTGTCATAAACCTATTTAAAAGATGCATCATTTCATATTGCTCTTTTGACTTTCTGAAACATTTACTACTCGTAATAATAAAAGATAACATTCACTAAAATAATAATTGTTCACCAGGTGTGTGCTCAGTGTTTTATATGCATTCTTTATTTTTTATTTAGAATGAAGTTTGTGTTGTAGCAAAAGATACCCATTACTCCTGAAATAATATTTAAATGTCACAATGTGATAGTATATCTCATTGCATGGCTAAAAAAGCCTTTTTTACTTCCCACTCTCCCTTTCCTCCAGACATTCTATGATTTTAACTACACTAGATATCTTATATAAATGGAATCATGCACAATTTGCCCTTTCGTGACTGGCTTATTTCACTTAGCATGTCTTCAAAGTTTGGAAAAAAATTGAAAGTTATTTAAACTTACTCTGTATTTAGATAAGTACAGTGATATAAAATATTAAAAGATTTATACAGATAGTAATGCTTTACTCTGTTTCTAAAATAAATCAAAGTAATTTTTATGTCATATAAAATATGTGCAGATATTTTTAACTAGATACAAGGTTTGAAAGATTTAGGTATGTTTTATTATCATAATTATCATGTTATTATTATAGAAATAATTTTGAGTTTATTTGCCATTATAATCTAATTAAAATAAACTGGGCTATAGGTGAGAGAATCAATTCTGTAAATCTATCCAAGATCAATTTCATTTCATATTTAAAGATAATTACATTAAATTACAAAGATTTATCTACCTAAGGTCCTTCTTTTTATACTTGAAAAAATGAATTATAAATAAAAGTAGCTGTAAAAATAAAAATAAGAATTCCTAAAACCCTTATCTTTTCAAACACATTATGATAATTGGGCCAAGGCAAACAGTTAAAGATACAGGAAATAGGACATCTGTAACAGTTACAAAAATCACATTCTCTTTAAATCCTTTGAACTTCAAAATTACAATTCATCATCAATCTATTTGCACCACCAAGACCATGTAAAACAGCATTATGTGGTTGTACTTACCTGCAACACAGACAACTTTAAAACAAATAGTAGTTAACATATTTGCAAACTACATATTGCTACATTTTTGAAGTTCCCAAATCTATTGCTTCTGTTGCCTCTAATCTGCTGGCACAGCCTTAGCAAGATGCCACACGAAACAGTATGGCATAACGGAACTAGCAAAATTCTTACTCTCCAACATTTCTCCTTTTTCAGTCAATAGTGTCAATTTATTTTTCTATTCAACATAATATGATAACAAGAAACAAATGACATCAAAAGAAAACCCACTGCTTATTGAGTGCACATACATATTACAACCAGAATGCTTGCAGATATCATTTTCCAAATTCAAAATTATTATTTTTTTAGTTAAAGAAGCAGAGGAACAAGAAATGAAAGTCACCTGAAATCACCATCACACATATTAATCACCTATTTTTTACATCTCCAAAGCCCTGTATTTCCATGGGTTGGACTTGCTGACATCATACTGAATCAGTTAAAAATTAGAAATCTTGAAATTCTGTAATTCTGTTTGGTCTTTCCCAGTCAGATCTTCTGACATGCCCACTCTCAATAATTGACTACAGATGCAGAGCAAAAACGTGCCTCTTTTCAGCTGTCAGTTCTGCCGACTTCTGAGTCTACAGGAACTGTAGCCATCTCTCTTCTCTTTTTCTTTCTGTCCAATATGTGGGACATGCCAAGTGATGAGATGCTTTCTGGCAGCCTGAGAAAATGCTAACTATAGAACAACAGATGTAGTCTGTCCACTAAAGTAAGCTAGAGAATCACTCACCTAATGTAACATGGATAAGCTCACATTTTGTACTCCAAGATGCTTCTTGTCCCTGAAAATACATTATCGATTTAAACTACTTCTACTACAAAAATACCACATTAGCCCTCTCAAAACTTTGATTACATATGAAAACAACAACAAAAAAGGCTGTCTATTCATTCAATGACTGGCTATCTTTTTTACATGGAAAAACCTGCAGAAGCTTCTGAGAATTAATACAAAACTTCTCTCATTAATTACAATGAATTGTCATAAATGATCACATTTGTTTTGGAAGCTCTTTTTTTGGCCTCATATTTCACAAACACTTTATCATCCTTCACAATTTATCATAGCATCTTTCATGTAAGGCAATTTTATTTACCCACTATCCTTATTATGGCAAATTCTGCTGGTTGCCTACCCAATATTCTTTCCTCTATTATTTTCTATTTAAAAAACCTTGATTTAGTCTCAGGCCCAAACAGTCTCAGACCCAGGACAGGAAGGGCTTTCTTTACTCACTGAACTAGACCTGATATCTGATATCAAGACCCTTCTCATCCAGTCCTTCCTGGATAGACTGGGTATTCCTCTTTGGGACTCCCATGGCCCCTCTGCTCTCTATTAGACTTGATAGTCTGACCACAAAGTGACATGCATAAAGGAAAAAATCATGCTGAGGATACTGGAATAAAAGGTGGAAACAGCTGGGTCCCCGATGGCTTCACTGAGCAGCTAAAATAATACAAGCAACTACATACTGTAAGATGTCTTGTTATAAGAGAAAAAGTAAATAATCATTCTCTGAAACTATTATGAGTTTCTGTTGTTTGCAATTTACATCATCCCAATCAATATATTGTGTACATAGAAATGCTTTACATATATGTATACATAATATGTGCATGTACACATTTAAAGGTATATTTCTCCTTAATTAGAAATTTCAATTAGAGAAGAATTAAGCAACAGATAGTGGGCAAGGGCTGAGTTAAAAAATAGAGCCTGGGTCTTAAGACTACCTGATTTCTGGTATATATGTTAACATTTTAAAGCAAGCTAAAAAATGAATTCTGCATACTGAGTGTTCAATAAATGTTATCTATGATTAAAATAAAGAAATATTCTGCTGTCTTATTTGCCATAGTTATAATTTTTGCTTTTATCAATACTGTTTGTAGAGTTTCTGTTTTGTCATTTGTTAATAATACCTAGATTTGGTAGCTTATAGAATACCTACATCAATTGTTCTGCCAAGCATAGCACTATCAAGTTCACCATGCAATGGCATGTCTTAGCCATTGTACTCTTCTTAAAAAAATCCAGTGGTTCTTGTTTACTATTATATTTTAATAATTACTGAGTTATTTCATTTAACTGTGATACAATTTTATTTCCTTTATTTTACAAAGTAAAACAATAGAATGAAAGATACAATACCTTCTCAAATTATACATTTGCCAATGAGATATCTGGAAAAAATATGAAGCCTATGACTCTGCTTCTAAAGAACATGTACCTAATTTTCATAGTCTACAGTCTGAAAACCAAACTTCTTAGTCCACAGTAATCAAGTACTTTCTCAACATGACCCCAAACAAGTTTTTCAATTTGATAACAAAATATAATTTAAGAAGAACCCTTGGGAGAGAACTTACTCCAAATTCTTCATATTCAAATGAAGAAACTGAAGCTTACACAAATTATTTGGCACTGGGGTGAGAGCAAAGATGGGGTATGGAGTGGGAGAAGCATCAGGAAGAAACTCCCATGGATTATTTGGGGGAAAACCTCCAAATGTTACCAGTTGAAAATGGTGTGCATCTCTACAATTTCCACAGTTTCCTGAAATGCTCCCAGTAGAACTGCTTTGTTCCCTCTACCACTTGAATGCCAAGAGAGAGGAAGCAAAGGAAGAAGATGCTGCCTGGCTCAGATGGACAAAATCTTCTTGGCATGTTCCTTATGACAAATTGTTTGCTCTAGCCTTGTAGCTAAAGTCAGACACTTTTCCTAAGGTTGAGGGAGAAATACAAACAGGCTCTATCATGTTTGTGCCAAAAGTCTGATTGCTCATAGCTAGCAAGAATAGTCCCATCCCTCATTTGTTGGCTCAAATTTTCCTGTCCCTTGTAAACTAGGGAGAGAATTTACTGATTGGAATGGTGTTGGGTGTGTAGCAAGAAGAAGGTGGAGATGATGAGCAAGCCAAATCTGGTTCATTCTGATGTCATCTATTCATCCTGTGCTTCAGACAAATGAGGCTACTCTCACATTCTACTGGCCTTATTTATTTTTCCTTCTTTATACCTCATTTATTTCCATTCACACTCCACAAGATGCTGAAATGGGCATTTGATCTTTGTTTGTTTGTTTGTGCTTTATCTTTTGCACCCATCATTGTGCTTTTTCTTTTGGTAAACAGCACCCTGATTTCCTTTTTCAAGTCATCATATCTGTCTCATTCTGCATAAATGTAGTTAGACTTTTAGTTAATTTCCCCTGGTCTTACTCTTAGCCAATTAAAGTTTCTTTTCCAGGACTTGGCTTTGTAAGTGAAGTTACCCAAGGATGTGCCTGCAAGTGCATGCGTCCTGACAGTAGCACTCTGAAGAGTTTGCCCATAAATTTCGCTTCCTGGACATATAGAACTGCCCTTTTCCGTATTTTTCTAGACAGTTTCTTCAATTCCCCCTTGGTTGTTTTCAACTAAAGAAACTTCATGGATAAGAATGCCTTCTCTTTGATACTACCAGTGGAATTCCTATCCATCCTTCAGCTTAAAATTATCCTCCCCTTCGCCTTCCTTGTGATCTTTTGGCAAGAAATCTTTCCCTCCTCTGAACTTCTATGTCTTGGTCGCCCTTCTTAAACATTTTGCACATTCTAACAGGCCACACAGTAGCTAGTGGATCTGCTCTATGTTGTGTATTAAACTGTAAGCTCCCCAGGACAGGGAATTTCCTAATCATTTTATATCTTTTTCCCTTTCCTCACTTCAGTCTCTGAAGCAGTATCTTCTGAACATATGAGGCTCTGAAATGCGTGCTAAATAAATAAATCACAAATGCTGGAAAGAATGCTACATTGCAGATTTGGAAACTGACTTTTAAATACCACTCCAACGCTTACTCATTAAGTGGTCTTGCACAAATCATTTAATCATTTCTGGGCCTCATTCTTCTTATCTGTAAAAGGTGAGTCAGTTTGTGCTGCTATAAAAGAATACCATTAGACTGGGTGGCTTAAACAACAAATATATATTTCTCACAGTTCTGGATCCTGAGAAGTCCAAGACCAAGGAGTTGTTAGATTGGTAGATCACTCTTTGGTGAGGGCACTCTTCCTGGTCTACAAATCCTTCCAGCATACAGATGAGAAAGAAATCATCTTTCTAATGTTACTTCTTATCAGGGTACTTATTCCATTCATGAGAGTTCCACCCTCATGACCTAACAACTCAAAGGCTCCACCTCCTAATACCTTCACAATGAGGGTTAGGATCTCAGCATATGACTTTTGGAGGGGACACAAACATTCAGATCATAACAATAGTTGTAGAAGCAAATAAGATCTCTCTGCTGGATCTAAATTCTATACTTCCATATAAAGCATTTACTAAATGTACCTTATAGTTTGGGGATTTTTTTTTGGTAATCAGACAACTGAATTATTTTATTAGTTATAAGTTTAGCTCACAAGTTAGTTATAGCTCATAAGAAATAAAGCCATGGAAAACAGTAATTTGAAAAGATACATGCACCCCAATGTTCACAGCAGCATTATTTACAATTGCCAAGACATGGAAGCAACCTAAGTCCACCAACAGATGACAGGATAAAAAGACACACACACACACACACACACACACACACACACAAAGAGAGAGAGAGAGAGAGAAAAAAATACTACCCAGCTATAAGAAAAGAATGAAATTTTGCCATTTGCAGCAGCATGGATGGACTTGAAGGGCATTATGCTAAGTGAAATAAGTCAGAAAAAGGAAAATACTGCATATCACTTATGCATTGAATCTAAAAAAATACAACAAACTAGTGAATATAACAAAAAGAAGCAGACTCACAGATATAGAAAACAAACTAGTGGTTACTGGTGGGGAAAGGGAAAGGAAGAGGGGCAAGGCATGGGTAGGGGAGTCAGAGGTACAAACTATTACACATACAGTAAGTTACAAGGATATATTGTACAACACAAGGGATATAGTCAATATTTTATAACAACTATAAATGAAGTATAACATTTAAAATTGTGGATCACTTTACTGTACACTTGTAACATATAATATTATACATCAAGTATACTGTAAAAAAAGAGATAAAAAGAAAGAAAGCCATGGATAACCTCCCTTTGCTACTGTTTTTTACTACTGAATTGTCCAAGAAGCTAAGATCACCAATAGGAAATTGATTTCATATGTTGGTACTGTCAAAAAAAGTAGTAAAATATTCAAGCAAAGCAGTCTTTAAGGAATTGGACTAAGAAGGGGAAAATCTAACCATTTGCCTTAAGATATGCCTATGAGTAGTTGCAAAATATTTTATGTTATTTTCTTGGATATTGGGGAAGTTGAGGAAATAGGAAAACATTACTGGGTTTTGTTGCTATGTTCCTTTTTCAAAATAGTTTCTGCTTGGCTCATCTTAAAAATGGAGAAATAAATCACAGAAAAGTTGATTGATTCTGTTAAGATCCACAGTCACAAAATAGATGACAGACATATCTAATCCAGCCTGCTGGAGCAGACTCCATCCCCTTTTTAGGTGAAAAATTGTGTCTTCAGTTTCTGATGATCTAGAGGTCCACCTCATTTTCAGGTGGCTAGAGTATGGTACCAAATTGCTGGATGCCTTTGATCTGTACTAGTCTTTCTATAAATTATGAGTCAGTAAAGTTGTTCTTCCCTAAATAATTCCCCTTTCCCTATTTTAAATAGAGGCACACATAGAAGGCCCATGGTAACTCATTGCAGATGCCATGGTTAATTGCTTTCCTATAGCTGAAAATATTTAGGTATATGAAAGTTTGTAACCCTTCCATATTTTATTCATAATATTAGAGTTTAGTCAACCCTTTTAATCATGCTTTAATATCTCTCTGTGTTGTTTTTCTTCAAAATTTTAGTGGTATCACATATTTTGTATAAGAAATGCAATAACAAAAGAGACAAAATATATTAAACAGTTGCAGATCATTAGTAGATTCAAAATTAGAGAGAATAACTGTTATTTCAGAAAAATGACAGAGATAAATGTAAGTAGCTTACAATATTCTTCAGCTCTATTGAAAATGGCTTTTTATCATTTCCTTCCCCTTACTATTTCACAGAGGGGATATTATTATTGAGTTTCATTTTTCATTGTTAGCCTTGGTCTCAAAGTAAATATTAGAGTTGTTCTTATAGTTATGATTATAGGTTCCCATGGAGAAGGGAAAATGAATACTCACTGTATGCCTGGAATCATGCTAGGTACTGTACATGTATTACCCAAAATTTCACAATCAAGAAATGGAAAAGATGGGCACATAGTTGAAAACAAACTTAAGCACATCTAAATTTTCTATAATGTCCCAAGATGGCTAATTTGGTATAGAATAGGGCATTTCCTATTAATTTCTTTGACTTACCTAACTCCTAAACATTAGATGTTCTTTATAAAAAACAGGATGTCACAGAAATTCAGCTAATAAAAAAGATATATGGCCAAAAATAAATTGGCTTGAATTCAATACTTTTTTTAAACCAGAGATTATACCACTGTAAGTTTAAAAGAAAAAAAAAATAGTGGGATAGTTATGAGCGGGGTTTGAAGTCACTGAAGATTAATAAAACACAAAGCTCTAAGGTTTCTACATAAAGTTACTAGAGTTAAAAAAAGAAACTATTGTCCAAAACAGCTACATAATTCAGAAGGCAAAAATTTTTAACTTAGGGTCTTAGTTTACTGCCTTTTAAACTTTATTCCAAACTTTTAAGTGTGAATTTTAAAAGTGTAGTGATTAACAAAAACACAATTGTTTTTGTTCTTAGAAAACCCACTTTAAGAATATACTCCTATTAATTTAAAATAAGCAGAAAATAAAATGCTCATACTAGGTACACATTCATTTATAAAAGGAAAAGTGAATATGTGTAGCATATTTAAAAAAATCAATATTTGAGCTTATTTTGCTTTATATATTAAGCTACTATCTTCAGGTCAACTAAAAATCATATATACACATATATCAAACAATTATCTTTATACTTGAATAGAAATAATTTTGTTCTTAAAAGTAGATATAAAAACATAAATATTATATTTTGAAATATTCACTTTATTTTTTGCTAACATGCTGCAACTTAAAACTACCTCAACTCATCCCTTAAACTATCTCCAATAAAAGCCTACTAAAAGTATCTTTTTGAGATAAAGTAAACTTTCATTTTTACTGAACTATTTACTATTTGTTCTTAACAAGTTTTAGGAAAATGTTAAGTTACTATTTACCTAGGAATATATTTTGAAATCAAGAAAAAACCTACAGGTTACAAACTTCATTGGAAATGAAGTTTTACTCTATTAAGGGAAGGATGACAACAGCGAGGAAGATAAGAACACATCTGACAAGGGGTTAAACACACACACACACACACACACACACACACAGTGCATGATTTCACATTTGGGAATGGTGTTAAAGTGGTAGTTGTGTTGACGAGAGCTGAAGGTTAACTATTTCCTGCGGGTAGACCCAAGAAACCAAAAATATTTTTATGTTGCACAATGTCTAATGTTCATCACAGAGCATTACCATTATATTACGATAATTGCTGGGTAGTAGGAACAAATATTGCTAATATTCCTTTATGACAAACTTCATTTTCCTGCCTAATACATTTTTATTTTTTAAAGCCTAGTACAGTGACTTATAATTGACTGGGACTCTATAAATATTAGTTGAATTACATTCCTGCTCGACTAATAACTTAAATGATTTTCCCAATAATGATAAATAGTTTAAAATGCATGAATGCAACCACAGTCAATGTGATTTATAAAAGTTCAGAAATGTTCCCTGTCATAAAAGAGGGGTGAGCCATTCCTGTATATTTCTTTTCTACGCTGATACTATGAGCTCTTTGTTAGTTCATGAAAGTGACTTTCATATCGTTCACCCTATAGTGTAAAACTCTCATTTGAATGAAATTTTACTTTCTTTTGTCAAATAATCACCTTTATACTTGAATAGAAATAATTTTGTTCTCAAAATTAGATATAAAAACACAAATATTATATTTTTAAACAGTCTGTTTATTTTATGTTTTTGGAAGTATAGATCCAAGAATTCTTAATATTTTTCTGGATAGCATCATCATTGATTGCCCCAGACATGTGTTTTTATTATATACTACTTAAAATCATTTTACAGCAAAGAGAAATAATGGTTTTTAAGTCTCCCCTCTGCATAATAATTTTTATAAAATAGTACAGTGATTTCTAGTTTTTGGTAACACTGTTAAAGATAATATCTAATTGCTGACTCTTGAAAAATCTGGAGAAATGCCTGAAATTATCATTAGTTTAAAAATAAACTATCCATTGATCTGAGAATGATTTTTTTATAATAAAGTCTACATGGCAATTATTAATTTTGTTAAGTAATAATAAAAATATTTGAAATAATTAATAAGGCAAGCAGCTGATTTTAGGGATGGTTTACTAAAGATAGGGTTTATATTTGACAGAAAAAAACAAGTGAAACCCTCATTCCTAAATACGAAGTTTTTTTGTCTGTTCACTTGGTTAATATTTTGGTTCACATATTACTCCTCACTCTACTTAAACTTGCTCATGTCTCACAACCCCCTCCCTATCATTTATTAATCTCCTACTCTACTTCTTTACACAACTGTTACCACTAGGTAAAATTTTGTGACATATTTACTTGTTTATTGTCTAAGTTGTTCCTTAGAATGCAAGTTCCATGAGAGAGCAGAGTCTGTCACTCAGCAGGTATTCAATAGGTATTCACCCATTGAAAAATAAAATGGATGCAAATAAAAAGCATTTTTGGAGAGACTATAAATCAGTAATAGCACAACACAATAAGATCAAGTTATGTCTCAAAAATGCCTAATTTTCCTACATTAAATGTTTAATAGTGATTTATTTATATTAAGAGCTCAATTAATATCCACAACCATGAAGGGCAATTAGCAATTTTTATAAATTATGACAACTCTTTATATTTCAGTCACAATGGCTAATGGGTGGCATCTTGAGGTAAAGTTTAATGTCTTGATTAAAAATGTCTATATAAAAAATGTTCACTGAATTTGGCTTCCTGATGTAAAATGCATATTTAGTTTTTTCTATTAACAATAAAAATACCCTATAATCAAAGCACATTTTTCATAAGAAAAAATTTCTTTGAAGTTAATGTATATGATGATCTACGAGTATAGATTTTTATTTCCTGCTGTAAAAATTAATTTAGATCTGTCATCGAAAATTTCACCTTTAACAATCATCATATGGAAACTAATCATCAAATATAAAATAAAAATAATCCTTTCTATATTAAAGATACTCACATAAGGTGTGAAACTATGTAGAAAGTTAACTATGGAAGCATACTATCAAAATGTACCAGATAATGATGGCACCAACTCCAATACATCATTTTAGCCCTCAGCTGAAATTTATAAGTAAAGTTTCATTCTAAATAAAAATGAAAGGTCTTGACCCAGTGAATCATTATGAGAAAAAATGGATGCCAAGTGCAATTATTTTTAGTTTGTAATTTTTCATGCTTTAGCAGTATTTGCTAAACAAATATTCTCTATCATTTCTTTGACTTCAATCAACATAAGACTACAGGGAACATTACCCATTCTGAAAGTGCAAGATCAAATTTAGGTTTAAATTTATTTCTTAGCCTTCAATTTAGTATCGAGTGTTAAATTTTTAAAATACAGAAAAATCTTGAAGTTGAAACAATCCATCTGTGGCTTTTAGAGGATCTATTATTAAAATTAAGCCTGAAGCAAAGAACATTAGTCAAATGAAAGAGTTTCTAAACAAAATATTTAACACTCAAAATAGTAAGCATATGGTTAAGGACGTTGGAATTTCATTGGTCAGTCATATATTATTAAACGTGGCCAGGCAAAAAAATAACTGCACTTTCTAAAGTCTTTAGAACACTTCCATAGCTCTAAAGAACTTTTAGGTAGAACAAGCTACAGCTGGATGGAGTTATTTTGTTTACTATGACAAATTACTTCCCAGTGATGAGGAATGACTGTAATAGAAGACAGAAATTCATTGATAAGTACATCAGTTCTCAAATGGTTTTATCAAAAATACTAGAAGCCAGGAGATTTCTAAACTAGAAGTCCATGTTTAGATGATATGGTTGAAAGATGTTCTTAAATCTGCTCCATCTACAGAACTCTTATTTCTTCCCAGGTCTTTGTTTCTGTACTGGTGAAATAAGCTTGGACACAGAACTTTTCTATGTATTTACACTGGAAATGTTCAGAAGGTAATGGACTTTGGGCAGATGTGCTTCAAAATGTAATTTTATTTAATCCAAGAAAAGTAAATAGTCTCATGCTTTCTAAAGACTTTATACCATTTGATCATCTGTGTGAAGCAAGTCTTTCCTCAAACTCAAAGAATCATTTTGGTTCTGAATTTTGTTTGTTTTCTTTTATATTTTAATTTTCATTAAAAATATTTTGGAATAAATATTGGAGAGGGGGAGAGAGAGAGAGAGAGAGAGTGTGTGTGTGTGTGTGTGTGTAAGACGTGCAAGTAAACTTTAATCTATACCTTAGGGACAACTAGCATTAAAGCACTTTAATGAAGACTCAACAGTCCAGAGGAGATTACTTAGGGACTTCAAATATTGTTTTCAAATCTACACTGAAATGTTATTAATTAGCATAAGGAATGTTAAAATGAAATCCCATTGCCAAAATAGTTTCAGGATAATAGTTAGAAAAATTGTCATGGTTTCATTATTAATGCATGAACAGAGCATAATAATTTGGAACAATAGTCTAAAAACACCCAGAACAAGGCTTTGTATCTTCTGGGTCAATTCTACATAGTATGTAACCCAGTGATGGTGGGTAAACCGTTTGATACTGTTCAGAAATTGAGAGTAAGAAATAATTTACAGCAATTTTTGTGAGTAACTTTATATCTTTGAGTTTGCAATCTAATGACAAACACACCAACAAAAACCATTAGGCATTTGCATTTTAAAATTTTTTCTAGTAATTTATTTTTTATTGTATTTTATGAAAGTACTGGTCTGCAAAGAGATTAGATGATACATGGAAACACACTATCCCAATTCCTTGCTAGTCTTATGTCCATGCCCCAAGCCTAAATACAGACTATTGGTCTTGCCATCATAATACTAACGAATGCTCCAAGGTGTGAACCTTTTATGCAGGGAGCTGTCATAGCACCTGAAGAATAAGGATGTTGTGCAACTGTTCTTTCTTTTTTCCTCTGCCTTATAATAAATGTTGAAATCTTTGCTCAAATTTGACCTTTCAAATGTAATATAATAACTTTTCAAATTACATTTCAATGCAATAACCCACTTGGCATCCACCTTGTGGTCAAGGAGATACACAGCCTGCACTTTCCTCCAAACTCTAATATTTACCCAAAAAATTTCCAAGTTGCTAAAATGCCAAATTGGTCAGGTCATTTAGTCACTTCTTTTCCCAATTCAGTCAGCATTTTCCCCAGATCTCCAATTTTGAAACCCAGTAATTTGTATTTCTTGCCCTTTTTCCCCACAAATGGTCAGAAGTATAAATTCTTTATTGGGAAGGTAAATATAATCATGCACAATCTTTATGACAGAGCAGAACTGTAACTGAAATTATAAAACATACACAAGAAACTTTCTCCAGGGAGTTATAACTAAATCTTCACTCCCAGCTGCCTCACTGGTCAATTAGCCAGAGAATGGCCACAATGGCAGCTATCAAATGTGAACAATTCAATACTGACCATCAGCACATAATAAAAATCTGCTTATCCTGGGCCTTGGTCATGGTGAAAGTCCGCTTCATTTGTACTTTCAAATACAAAGGGTAATAATATGGCAGTAACAACTAGCAGCTTTCCTGAATTTAACTGCTATCTAATCTTGTACTACCTTCAAGAAAGATGAATTTCCTAATAAGGAATCAGGGCTATCAGCAGCTGACTAGAGCAGACTGGCAATCTGACTGATATCCTAACTGTAAACCTTAATGATCACCACTCAGATATTTAAAGTTCTGAAATTGCCCCTACTAGGCTTATTACCAAAGGAAGCAATCACCTCTACAGATGTTTCTTGACACACAATAAAATGAAAGCATGCAATTCTTTTTATAAAGTATTTGTTTTGGAATAACTACTCTCCAAAAACATGGCCATTTTTGAACACTATATTCCTGAAAAAAGAAAAAACAAAGAAAAAGAAAAGAAAAAAGGTGATGCTGCCCTTGAACTTAAGGTAAATTATTGTTGCTCCACCATAAACTGAGTTTTATTTTCTGAGGCATTTGGAATGAAAAGCAGTGAAATTCTATTAACATTCTAATATGATTCATAATATATGGTTGTGAAGCTGGCCCTTAAGCTATTTATAAAAATAGGGGTTTATCTACCTAACATTATTAAAATAGCTTCCTTATTTCTCATATGACATAAACATCTTTAACATGACAACATTACCATGTTAGTAAATTAAAATATACAAAAAAACCCTCATGAATCACCTTTTATGTAATCTTTCTAAAAACAAGTAAAGGCATAATTATGTAAATTCCAAAAGAAAACTCTTTCAATCAACATCATAAGGTACACAGGAATCTGACTTAAGTATTGTTAAGATATTATAAAATATATGAAATAGGATATATACCTGCTCATGAAATCATTTTTAATTATTCTAGTTAATAAAATTATTGATTTTTTTTAAAGTAAGAAGACTCTTTCCTCCAAATAATGTAGAATTTCAGATTCAATCTATATCTAGTTAGTTTTTTGAACCTAAATACAAATATGAAAAAGAATGTGATAGAAACTCAGTTTATAATCTGGTAAATTATATGAGAAAAATATAATTAATTTTGGCTTTAAGAAAACATTAGAATTTAACACTTTGCTAAATATTTTTCACTGTTAAGTCAGTAAATAGAATAATTTTAAATTATTTCAATAGGAAAATACATGAGAGGCCATGAAGTTTTATAATGCGTACATATGTGCAAAGCACTCATAGGAAGAACTGCAAATCAGAACATGAATAGCTAGCTCATAAATAATTCATACTTTTCTCAACCATCAAAAGCTACATTGTAAAGGTTGACAGATCAGTAAGTTAGGATGAACTAAATTAAATAAAATCCCACATGTATAAATCTTCACCATTTGCAAAAACGCTCATATGTATTATCCCACTTCTCCTCAAAACATTAAAAGGTAAGCAAAGCAAAGCAGGTATCTTTATTCCTAATCTGAGGAAACCAGTACTCAAATAGGCTACTTGACTTGGAGAGTTTCACATAGCTGGTATGAGGCGATGTTTAATTCATCGGCGCTTTTGCACAATTCCTCCCCCAACCCCTACATGTTAGGCAGTGGGCATGTTTCTGACATGATTGCGAATCAATGATCCTGGTCCATGACTCACTGTTAAATTAATCTGCTCTACACAACTTAAGATACCAGGATACTATTCAACGAAGTCAAGGTAGCTGTGTATATAGAGGGCAATTTCTGCTGTCTCCTCTTTGTTTAAAGTCTTTAAGTCTGGTTTAGGCAGCTACAGGGAGCTTAAGGATCTTAAATTCCTATCCCTGTAACACTGCAAACTCCATATTAGATTTGTAACACATGTCTTCATTTTCAGGGATTTCCCCCTGTGAATTCCTAATGCACAAAACAAAACTTAATTCCAGGAAATAAAGGAGATAATAGAGTAATGGATAGATAAAGTAGATGAGTTGAAAAAGAAAGAATGAAGCACAAATCAAAGAATGAAAGAAATGATTGCTGGAGGTAAATTTTAGCATTGATGAGCTCTCATCAAAAATTCAAATCTAAAGAATGAATTTTAATAAATTGAGCAGTTTTAGAAAGTCAGGGATAAAAATTACAAGGTTATTCTTACATCTTGCTCACTTTTCAGACAAGACGCCTACCTTTCATTCATGCGGGTTGTTAGTGTTAAGATTAAACATCCATAATCCAAGAAAAAATGAAAAATTTTGACATTTAAACTTCTTTCTTGACATTTGTCCAAAACTGAAAATCTAGCCAACTATGATTTCCAGAGTGACTGGAACAAGCAAAGTATCTTCTTCTCTCTCTCCTTATATTGAGAGTAATATAACAATTTTCCCAAAGCATGTTCCACAAGGTATTAATAACTAAGACGTGAAAAAAGTGTTTTGTGGTCAATCATTACATAACTGTCAATGTAAAAGTTCTCTTTATTTCAGAATTATCATGGCCTTAATTATACTAGTGGTCAGGTTTAGTGGTTAATAACCCCTTATTTTTTGTAGAAGTATTTTGTATGGATGTGTTCCAGGAGCACATATTAGAAAATTTCCCAAGGAAAGGATACAGTTATTCCACCTGCCACACCCACAGTTCCAGTCCTGGAATTTGGCCAGAGTTGACATAGAAGTGGTAACTAAGGTTCTGTGCATATTCTGGGCCTCATGCACTACTGTTGTTTGGAACTACTGCCTGCTAAATGGGGAAAGAATTCTATGATTATTAATGGACCAGGGCTGCTTCCCAGTTCCACTGACAATGACTGGTTTTTAAAAGAATAATCGCAATACCAATATTACACTGAGAAAATGTGATAAAGTCTTAATATCATCAAATATCTAAGTCAGTGGTCAAAGTTAACTCAATTTTTAAACAGATGATTTGTCTGAATGACCAAATAAGCTACACACATTGCATGGGATTGATACGTCTCTTAAAACTATTTTTAATCTACAGATAGGCCCTTCCTTTTTCCCTTCCAATATTTGTTATTCTTAAAGATACTGAAAAATTTGTCCTGTAGTTTCCCACCTTTTGGATTTTGAGGATATCTCGTCATACAATTTACGTGTCCCTTGTCCCCTGCATTTTCTATAAACTTGTGGGTAAATCTAAAGGCTTAACCTCATTCATCTTTGATTTTTGGCAAGACTACTTCCAGAGAGGTATTTTGTACTTCCATCAAAAGTCATGCAATGTCCAGATGTCTTTATTTTTGTGATGTTAATAACAGCCACTGATGATCACTGTCTAGGTTCATTATTTCATTGAAACTTTGTAGACTATAGTGATAGTCTAATTTTGTCATTCCTTCTTCATTATCTAGAGTATTTCTGTTAGAGGGAAACATCTTAGAATAAAATTTAAAACCTGAAATTGACCTTAAGATACATTTAATCAAATTCACTTAGTTTACAACATTAAGAAAGTCCTAATGTGTCCAAATGGACTATACACTGATGGTTTGGGACAACCTAGGATTCAGCCAAGGTCTCCTGACTCTCAGAAAGTCTTGCTCCCTGCCTATTCCACTGAGGGCACACTGGCATGACCTATGCACTTATGTTAGCAAAACGACATGTACTAGTGAATAATAAATCAAGCATATAAAGACATAGAAGTGAGGCAGAATCTATTAAAGATTTTCATTTGTAAAGATGTAAACATTTACTTCATTTCTAAATTGACAGTTTTTGCAGTTAAAAAAATTCCATTTCGATGTCTCATGATTCTTTTTCTTTAATTCAAAATACATCAATCATTTCTTCTTGAAAGATTATTGCTTTGCTCAGAAATACAGTTTTTAAAATTTTTAATTTACTAATTATTTTAATTCATTAATTTAAAATTTACTAACAGTTGTTCATATTTATAAAGGGAATTAGCTAGTTCAAAGGTAATAAAGATAATATGAATAAATATATTATACTTGAATACTAAAATATATTTATGCTTAAGTAATTCTAAAGTTCATGTTGCCTCAAGAAATGCCTAATAATTACCATATTAATATAAAAGGATATCTAATTTTGGGATCACTCCATGAGCCTAGAAATAGTGATTTTATCTGAAGTCATGCCTAGATCTAGATACAACATAAAAGACAAATAGATAAATAGAACATTTATTTTAAGGCATTGTGGGAGAAAAATAAAAGCACTGTCCAATTCTGAGCACATCTACAAATAGAACCAAATACTTTTTAAAAGTTAAATACTTTGGGAAAGAAATATAGTGCCTCACTAAAAAGGTGTTTGGTAGATTTAGCATGTTTCATAATATCCAATTGTGTTTCATGGAGGAAACTGAAGGCTATTCAGGGAGAGGTTGAGGAAGGTTTTTTAAGATAAGGTAAATTTTTACCTGAGATTCTGAGGATGAGGACTTTATACGGTTTTATGAAATGCTTACTTTGAATAAATATATCAAAAATTAACAAAAAAAGAAAATATGCTTATATTTTCCTATTTGGGAACAAGAGTAAAAACATAATGAGACTATTTTATTAATGAGTTTATAACAGAATATCAAGTTTCTGTTATGACAGTTACTTTATTAGCCAGCAAGACATGTTATTTGTTGCTATATAACTAGTTAACATATTTTAGGTTATAGTAATCAAACCACTGATGAAGATGTACACTCATTTTACCATAACATAGTATAAATTAAGACAATGTGAATGATGTGTTAAATTATTCTTCATTATATTAAGAAAATCAAATACCATATCTATATAAAAAGGAATCCTAACTTTTATAATAAATAGAAAAGTATAAAATAATAATACAGCATAGTTCTTCATGCAGTGACCTAATAATATAGAGATGTAAAAGCAACAAGCCACATTAGACTTTAACAAAATGTAAAAGTGCCTACATACAATCAACTATGTATGAGTGTGTAATACACATACAATCATGTATATATATTTCTCATGAAATAATGAAATTAGGGATAGTTCTATGATGTGTTGATAAATTTATTTGTAAAAGTACACAGTTCTATGAAACAAATGTATAAGCATGTAAAAGATTTACATACACCATTTGAATAGAATTATAATTTTATTATATTATTATTTAGTATCATTATTAATTATTCAAATTCCCCATAATCCCTATATTATAAGTCTCTAATGAAATTAATTACATGAAAAATATCTTAATATCATTTTCAAACTTTAGGGGTCATTGCTTATTCTACATACAACAGGTACGAATGGCAATTATGTGTACTACAGGAGCAGTGGAAGCAGAATTTTAAAGTTCAGTAAACATTAAACTCCTCTCCACCATAGTTTCAACTATAAGGAATGTAAGTTTCCAGCTATGATGGCCTATTAGGAGAATTATCCAACCATGAAGGTGAAATACTGTCAATGTATGAACTGGGGTCTTTGCTTGGCATATCCTTTATTTTAAATGGTGGAATATGTTTGTCACTATAATGTATCTTAATAAAGGCTGCATTCTTATTGCTTTCTTTGTGATTTCAAAAATCACTTATAGGTTAACGTGAAAAAAAACAACTAGCCAACACTCTAATAATCCTGCTAGTAACATCAGTCAGAATGGTAAAAGATCAGAGTAACAGATATATAAAATAGGTAAAATTGTATAAGGTATATACCTTATTTGGCTATAGTGCCAGTGCTCCCCATCACGCACTCTCTCGTAGGGAGTGGGGACGTGACAAGTCAGGGAAAGATCAAAAACTATGGGAAAGTACAAAAGACACACAGAGAATAGGCAGCAGGGTCATGCTAAGTGTAAACCATGATGTAAAGAGGAGGAGTGAGGAGACTCAGAGAGATGAGTAGAAACAAGTAAGGAGAGAAGTAGAGACAAAGAAACTAAAACAAGAGCATGGCAGAAAACTAAAGTGATGTACAGATGGTCAGGATCGGCTACCTAACTTATCATACAAGTGACTCGTGTGAAATGAAAATATGGAGCCTCAGGCTGTAAATTAAGAATTTCAAGACAGTGACAGCAGAGCATTAAACCAAGAGCTATTGTGAACATGAAACCAAATGCAACTACATAGGTCACACACTCATGAAGCTGGTCCTGCCAATGGCTTACCCTCTCTTTCCAAGAAGTGGCTCTTTGGTGGTGGCATTGACTCATACGCTCCCTTATCATTGGACTCCACACACTAAATCTTATTGCCCAGGCCAAATGAGCCTATCTCTCACTTTGGACCTTAACAAAACTTACGACTCTCTCCAAACAATATAAAAATAAATTAAATTTGAAAATATAAGGTGATTTGAATGAACTAAAATTGCTCTATATTTTATCAGGTAATGTAATTATACAGCTTAAAGTTGAAAACCAACAACTAATTGTTTCTTATAACTTAAAGGCACATAATGAAAATACAGCACATGATTTGTGCCTGATCCTAAGAACACCAAAGGACAATTAGCATATTCTCAATCTTATAAAAAGTGTCAATGAAAGCATCTTCAGATGCTTCTGCATTAATCTTCAGTAAAGTTAAAGTAAAATGTTGTACTTATTATGGAAGACAAGTCCCTAGCCCTCATTCTAACTAGAGGTGCCCCTGAGCTGCTCCTATATAACACTACTTAATATATTGTAACTCTCAAATAATGTAAAGTGTATGTAAACAAAGGACACTACATATATATTTCTCCAGGTTTTTCATGGACAAATATACAGAGGTGTCAGGCATTTGAATTTTACATCCCACCTAAGAGCAAAGGCTCCATCCATGAATCTTTATTGAGTTCTAATCCTACATTTCCATCTTCACTTTGGTAACTCAGCATATCTGAAGCAAAAAAAAAAAAAAAAAAATCTATCTATCTATCTATCTATCTATCTATCTATCTATCTACCTATTTATCTCCTGGTACTCCCTCTACCCCAGGAAAATAACCTGCTGATTACTGTTAGTGACATAATGAGTCCTTCTACTACTTGAGATCAAAACAGCTTTGATTCCTTTTTCATTGTCTAATTCAGTCTGTTACTGATTCCTATCAATTCCCCTTTGAACTGTTCCTCCTACTAAGATCTTCCTTTCCAGCCACTCTCTTCTTACCATAAATCAGGCCTTGATACCTCTAACATGGGCCACTTCAGTAGTCTCCTAACTGGGTACCTCCGCCTCCAATGTCTCTACATTCTATTCCCCTCCCCATATTTATACCTCTATTAATGTTCATCTTATTCAAGAAGATCATATTTGATGTCTCAAAAAACAAAATTAGCTCCCCATATTTTGGTTAGATTAATTCTGACTCTGCCTGGCATCCCTTCTTTGGAACACTTCAATTTTGGATCACAGTATGCACTTCCATCCTTCACTCACACTGCTTTCCTATTCTATCTTTATGCTTGAACTGACCTGGACTATATATTGTTCTGAATTTTCTTTTCTGCAACTCATTGTTTCTGCTGTTTTCTACACCTAGAATACTATCTATCTGGGTAATACAGAGTCATAAGATGGGAAACTGGGTTAGTTTAGGTTCACTAAAACAAATTTTGCAAGGGTATAATTTTGTTTTGTTTTGCTTTCACTGTTTACTGATACAGCAAAAGTGCCAAGAACTGTGCCCGGAACATAAAATGAATATTTGTTGAATGAATGAATAAGATCCCTTAAGAGTTCACTATCCTGTAATTCCTACCAATGGTGCCCAAGCAATTGAGTCACCTCAATATACACTTTATATCAAGTATTTGTATGTGCAAGTCACTGTACTAATATGTTGGATGATACAGATACTAACAGTATATGCAAGAATGTGACAGGACCAACAAACTGGTCTATAGAACACAATTTTCTTGCACATAGCTCCAGAGTACTTATTTTTATTGCATACAGTATTCCATTCATATTTATTACATACATAATATTCCAGCTAGTTGTATATGTACAAATGTATATGCCCAAAATTAAAAAAAAAAACTTTCAGGAAATTTTCTAGAACATTCCATGCAACTATAGACTTAGAAATTGGTTTTGTTTTCCTGAGTTTTTGTTTTCCTAGGATTTCATTCCATCTATGTACTAGTCTGTTTTCTTATGTTCATATAATTGTTTATCTCTGGACACTTAACCTCATTGGTCCTGGAATCCTGGGGTTGCTACCAGTAAATGAGAGTGACGTGATAATGTTCCTGCCAGCTAACTAGTTACACTGAATCAGCTCTAGAAAGACTAACAAATGAGAGGAATGATGACTGAGGCTGATTTATAGCCAAGAAAAGCAGATAAAACTTAGGAGAGAAAAAGGAATGCCAGTATGTTAATCTCAGACAATAAGTTTTAAAGAATACATGTTCAAAATCTTTTGATTAAATGGCAATCCTTTGCACTCTGGTTTCTTAAGAATTTTATATGCAGGTGTACTGCAGTGAATTATAGGTCACTATTAACCTCAAATTTCTGGAAGGACCTCAATCTTAATTTAGAAAATCCAAATGGAAGATGATCATAATTAAAAAGGTACTTCTTAAAAAATGTCACTTCAAGGTCAATCTATGAGTATCTTGTATTACAATAATTTCTGCCTATTAGAATTCACTCAGATATTCAGTTCAATACTTGCAAAGTATCAGAGATATAAAAATTTCCTCAGAGGCACTTCATCCAGTATTTAACAATCCTCTCCTTTTAATTGGGTAGATGAGAAAAGTGAATGCCATTGTTTAACATCTTCAGCTTAATTATATATGACCTTGGAAATGGCAGCTAAGTTAATAACTAGATATTTCAAAGAAGTCATGGGTATATGTAATTATTAAGAAGCATAACATGTCTTGCTATTTATGAGTGTTTATTAAAATACTTCACAGACAAAATTATGCACCCACTAAAATATAGTAGGCAACGTCTTTCAAATTCATGTTTCCTCCAGGACTAAATTTCATGGGGCAAAATGTTTTCCAGGTTTAAATTCTGCCTTCTGCTCATATTCCTATCATTGCTTTCTCTCTGTGCTTTCCTTCCTAAGAAGTAGAACTATAAACATTGCATAAAGAGGTAATACCATTTCAGAAATCCAAAGAGGTTCTCCTGGGGTTGTGCCAGCTTTGTTTTTGTTGCGGTTGTTTTAAAAATCATTTCTAGTGCTGTCTTTAAAACGTTCTTTTTCAGACTCATAAAACATACTTTAAATTTCTGCTGCTTGATACTGTGCTCAGTATAAAGTTAGAAGGGATTTTATGTAGACAGAATCATAGACTATTAAGGCTTGAAGGCCCCTAGAGATGACATGGTCCAACCCTTACCTTGTATAGATGAGGAAACAGAGATACAGAAATGTTACAAGTTAGATATTTAGTGGGAAACTTAATGGCTTAAAAAAAAACAGCTAGATAAACAAGATTATACTGTATAGCACAGGGAAATATGTACAAGATCTTGCGGTAGCTCACAGCGAAAAAAATGTGACAATGAATATATGTATGTTCATGTATAACTAAAAAATTGTGCTCTACACTGGAATTTGACACAACATTGTAAAATGACTATAGATCAATAAAAAATGTTTAAAACAAAACAAAATAAAACCAGCTAAGGCCTCCAAAATACTCTGAAATATATCTAAAAATGGTTTGCAATTTGTATTGTGGAAACCTAAATTTAGTATGCCATTTTACATTGTTTTAAAGGTAGAAAAGGTAGACTAATGTATAGATTGAATGAATAACAGGAAATTTAAGAAACTGCCATAACTATGGGTATATCTATTTTTCTCAGATATGTAAACCTCTGACATTCTCGAAAGAGAAAACTAACTGGAAATATTTAGCCATCTGATGCTACTCCTTGGGCTGTCTCAGTCTAGAAGTGGACCTGCACATGTCTTATCAACTTCTCTCAGTCCTCCCTTCCAATATTACCTCTTCTAACTTTATCTTCTCAGTCTTAGTGTATTTCAGTGAATATGCAGGTGTAGCATACATTTGTATTAGTGCTGCAGCACATCATCAACTCTGTATTTCTGAGAACTGATTCATATCTTTCTACCTGGTCTCATGTGTATGTATGTGAAAGTCTTGGGGAAAACTTCAACAATAAAGCACTGAAACTTGAGGGGCATGTTAAAGTATGATAGGAAGACACTGCCACAGGGGCAGGAGAGAAAGAAGATGCGAGATAGGATCTCCACTGGCCCTGGCATTGTTTGCTAATCCATGAGTGGGCAGGTGACTGTATGTAACTATACAAACTGTCTCTACTTAGAGAGGGACTCTATTACATTTTTTATCACATATACTTCAATCAAATATAAGATAGAGTGCAAAGCTATTTTTCAAAATGTTAGCTTATCTTGTGTATAATGCATACTTTTGAGAGAAACAGAAATGATAAAAGCAGAGGAAGTAGGAGGAGGAAGGAGAATGGGGAAGAAATTGAAAGAACAACAGGGCAGAAGACCAGGGAAAATGGAGTGGAATACAATTTCAACTCAGAGATTTATGCTATAGATTATACACAGGCATGGCCATTATTTCAAGTTTTTGTAAACTGTTCAGGAAAAAAAAATTAACTATCTTACTAGTGATGCATGCAGTAGAGTTACTTTAAACATGAATCACTTATCCCAAGATAACATATACACTTTATGGAAAACTCTAAAGATACAGGGAATATAATTTTAGAAATCAGATGTAGAGAAGTTTAAGTTCTGGCAAAGCACAAAAACATCACATAGAAGGGCAAACACAGATGATAAGAGGTAGGCAAGTACCTACCTAACAGTTAAGAAAGCATCGATGGAAAACCACAGTCAGATCCATGGGTAATAATTCCATCCTCTAGCCCATATATATTTTGCCATTTCTAATTTTCCCCATATTACACACTACATCAGGCAAAATACATTATAGTATAGGGATGACGAGGGATAGCACTAGAGCAGAGGTCAGTAAACCTATTCTGTTAAAAAAGATAGTAAGCAAATGGGGAGGGAAATAGATGAATAATGAAAACAGGGAAAATAGAAATTATGAAAGTTATGAATGTATAATACTAGAAAAATTAACATGAAACACTAATGTCTGAATAGCATTATAGTAGACCACAGGAGTCTTGAAATCAGACAGATGTGAGTTCAAATCCCAGTCCCACACTGTGTCCCAGATTAAATTACTTTAATGCCCTAATCCTCCATTTCCTTACGAATATATGGGACTAACTATAGCTTTTAGTTCTTAGCGTTGTTGTGATGATTGGATTAAATAACTCTCATAAAGTTTAACCTGGTACTTACAATATAGTAATTACCCAATAAATAGGAGCAAAAATGAGTGAAAGAATGGGTGGTAGCTATAGTACAACAAAAGAAACATTTGGTCAGTTTTCAGTTAATAATCTCACAGAATCCTGTAGTTTTCTGTTATTGTACAACTATTTTTAATTGCGATATAATCGACCTATAATACTGTGTAAGTTTAAGGTGTGCAAGGTGTTGATGTGATACACTTATATATTGCAATATGATTACCACCACAGTGTTAGCTAACACCTCCATCGTGTCACACAGTGATCATTTCTTTTTTTGTGGTGGGAACATTCATGATCTAGTCTCTTAGCAACTTGAAAGTATATAATACACTATTGTTAACTATAATCATCATGCTGTGCATTAGATCTCCAGAACTTTTTCATCTCTGACTGCAAGTTTGTACCCTCTGATCAACATCTCCCAACTTCCTCCACCCTTCAGCCTCTGGTAAACAGCATTCTATTCTCTGTTTCTATGAATTTGACATTTTTAGATTTCACATATAAGTGATATCATACAGTATTTGTCTTTCTCTGCAATTATTCTTTTTAATGACTTTTTAATATATTTCCACACTCAATTATAATGCCATAAGGAATGGATCTTGTCTGTTCATAATTGTATTTCTAGAGTCTGGCACCATCTCTAGCACATAGGTACTTCATAAAAATTTTTGATTGGGTGACTGGACCAGAATGAGAAAGCATAGGTTAAACTCAAAATTCTGTCATTTATGTTTTATTTATGTTTGTATTTGTGTGTTCTGATAATTTCTCAGTATCAGTATCTTTATTTCTAAAATGGAGACAGTAACACTCGATATAATTACTGTGAGAAGTCAGGGAGAAAGATACTCTGATAAATACAATAGCATCCAATAGCATGCCTGGAAAATTGTCAGTGGTTAATAAATGTTAACTGAACCAAATTTAGTTGTTTTTGTTTAAACTCACGCTGACCATAAAATTAAGTTAATCAAATTTCTTTGTTCTCCAAGCACTTTGGTTGTTAGACTTTATATCCATGTCTGTGATGTTTAACAATTAAAATGACTTATATTTAAATCCATGACATACTTTTACTTTTTAATAAAATTCCGTAAGTAAAATATAAAGGGAAACAGTTTTCATAACTGTATGCTCTTGAAAGAAAAGCCACTGATCTTGGTATAAAGAATCTAACTGATCAGCTCTGCCAAAGCAGCATGTTTTCACTCTATACTCTCTGATTTTAAATTAAAAATTAATATATCTCCTTGAGCTCACTAGTGAATTTATTGGAAATCATCAATATTTCATGTATGGCATAGGTCAATCGTATGTTGTGCATCTAATGCAGTAATGTATAAGATATTGTTGGGACCTAACCAGTGGTTGGAGGAGCTTCATCTTCAGCTGAAGATGGCATTAGCAGGTAACTTGATGAACCAAGGAGAAGAAATCAATGGTCTTTCTCTATTCTGCTGCATAATTAATGATGGCTCTCTATGAAACTATTAAACCAAATTACCTAAGTATGAGAAAGAAAAGCACAAAAAATCCTCAAGATAATGTTGAAGTTAAGGTTTTCAAGGTATGGACACATTTTTAAGTAATGTTTAATGTCACTGGAAAATGCTAATGATATAAGGCTAAATGTGAAATGAGAATGGAAAACTATATACAATATGGGCCCAATTTTATACAATTATCTTTTGTATGCATATATATTTTGAAAAATACACTGTAAGGAATTGTGCAAGTGTAATAATGGCAGTTATTTCTAAATATTTGAATTATGGATGCCTCTTATTTTCTTCTTAATATTGGCATGTTAGGTTAATTAGATTCTCACTATCAGGAAAATAAAAATATATGAGGAGTTTATAAGAGTAGGAAAGTTGAAGTTGAAAGAAAAAAATATAATGCAGAATTCTGGAGAGACTTTAATAGACCATGTATAGGCCTAAGTTATAAGAAAGCAGAAATTAAGAAGAAGCAGAAGTCAGGAGTCAGTTAAAAAAAGGGAATGGAGGGTGATGTGGCTAATTTACATAGAGCGAAAAGGCCAAGAAAGGAATTAACCCCACCTAATGGTGAAGCACAAGAATGAAGACCCTGTGGCCTGACTTAGCCCATAGGTCCCCTCATTCCTGGGGCTTCACTTTCCAACGTTTCCTGCCTGACTGATGCTGCATAATTTAGCCATTCCTAGGCTTCTATGTGAGGGCAAAAAAGTCCCATTACATGAACTAACTTAAGAGAGTCTCCTCCCTACAATAAGAGCTTAAGTAACAATTACAATTAAATAGGAAAATAATACATTCTTTGGATTCTAAAGCCAATGATGACTCCAGAATTTCTGTCAGAGATGAGTTTTAAGGGGTGCCAAATGGTTGAGCCTAAGTAGGTTCCTGAAGCCATAGTCCCATAGTAAATACACTATTAACTAATTGTGTATTTCAGGAGACTAAGTAGTATTAGCATAACAAATTATAAACTGTTACTTAGCTTGTAGTCTCATTTGAAGAGGATGGGACATTATGCAGGGAGTAAACTGCATTTAAAAATCTGTGAAGTAAGAGGTCCTATGGCATCATAAGTCCTCAGGAAGACATTTCTGGGCATGGTATAGGACTGAGAGCAAACTCAAAATTGTATGTTGTTGATGCCTACTTCTGAGATGTGCTTTGAGGGCTGCTTAAAGAGCTGTTAGGAAAAAAGTCTCTTCTCAGGTCTTCCATTATAAGACACTCCCTTCCTATATAAAAGCTCAAAAGAGACTGAGAAGAGGATTTGATTATTTCTCACACAAGTTAAGGAGAAATGTTTTGGAGGGTACCTGGAGGCACACTGTAGTTACAAGTCTTCTAAAGTTTAGGATAGCATAGGCCAAGAAGTATCAAATGTTCATAGACCCAAATAAGGACCTGCCCAAGCTAGCACTGATATTTGTTTACAGTAATATTGAAAAGTAAGAAAAAAGGAAGTTTTGATAAAGGCAAGGAATAAAAGAAACAGAATTTATGCACTGGGACTAAGATTACAGATAGGTTCTACTTTACGTGCCAATTACAGTTGATTGATAATAGCTACCTAGAGTAGTGAAGAGAAGAAACTCACAGCCAAGTGATTATGTACAACTGTACAACCTACACTATAGGTTCAGAATTGACTATATTTGTGCAACACATACTATAGGCTCACTGCTGACCACATCCCTACCACCCTATGCTCTAGGTCCATGCATTGCCATTTCTGCTATTAGAACATAAGAAGAAAAATATATAAACATCACAGACTGTGTACAGCTAACTGGAAAAATATGGTGGTTCTTGTGATGAATACCTTAAAAACTATGTATAAGGTAGCTTATTTTAATTGAACAGAAATACTAGCATTAACTATTCTTTTGGAAAATGCAAAAGATGAAAACTCTTTACTTTCTGCTCAGTTTTTCTAAAGCCTAAAACAGCTTTAAAATTTTGATCAATTAAAAAAATCCGTTTATGAGTCTATGGTAAAAAAAAATCCAGGTGTATCCATGCATCACTATTCTAGTCAAGAAACTCCTTCTGGCTCTTTTCTCTGTCATCTCTGCTTCCATATTCTTCTTACTCCCTATCTACTTTCTGACAAGGGTTGGTTGAAAAAATGAGTGCAATGAGAAGACAGCTATTCTGACTTTCTGGTGAGGCTAATACCTTCTTACAAAGAGGAGTATATAGTTCAACTCTATTCACAAACATAGAAAAGAAAGAAACAACTTGGTGAAGGTCAATTAGGATTCAACTATTTTCTTTGCTAGTTTGGTAAAGCCTAATGCTTAAGTATGCTTTCCTTATGTTGCCTGATAAATTCCAAGTGAAAGTCTCAGGCTGGATCATTCTACAAACCCTGAATCTAAAATTTAAAAGTAATTTGCAAAAATAGCAACAGAGTGTACTGAGAAAACACATTTTGTCCTGGCTTCATTTTACCAGTTTTTATGTAGGACTGGCCTGATTAAAGCAGTATGGCTCACCTACTTAATTATTACAATCTGCTCTTCAAAAAACGTGTTTCCAACAAATATGCAACTGGGTTTATGACTGCATTGGATTCTAGTCACCCCATACTATTGCCTGCCAAATCAAAAGAACTTTGCAGCTACAAAAGAAATTTTTTTTTTCAGAAAATACGTTGTCTCATCAAACTTACATAGTCTCTTCCAGTTAGAGCAGCAAAATATGGCATTGCTTTTCATGCTGTAAGAAGACACTCACACTTTACAAAGTATAAACTGCTCTGCTAATGATCATGATTCTTGACAATAACCCATGGATTTTTCCCCTCTGGACAAAAGTCTCCCACCTCTAGTGGTTAGCTAGGTAAGTCCCTTCCTCAGTAAACAATGAGTATCAGAAAGCTTGAAGAGTCAACTAGGGAGAAGGAGGAGCCATGGTTTTATTTATTTACTTATTTTTAATAGATAAATGAGCCAATAAAGCTAGTCTGCATTTTTTATGATTTGTAACTGAAATCAAACAGTTGAAATTCCTTTAGAATATCAACATACCCATTTATCTATGCTAAATACCTCTCTACACTAACAGATTTTCATTTTCCTCTGCTTCTCAAATCAAAAAAACCAACACCAAGCAAGTCTCTGCAAATAAGAAAACCATGTCTATGAACAATCAAGATCTAAAAAACCAGTCAAAATGGCAAATAGTAAGGGCTAAAGTTGTTATCAAGACACTAGTTACTTGTCACATATGCTTTCTCTAAGAGAATTTTCCACATTTAAAATATAGTTTAATTTTTAGATGATATTCTGGCCAAAAGGTCACATCAAACCTCCTAATTATGTATTCAAACAAGAGCATTAAGAATATCTTGAATATATATGTAGCCTCAACAATGCCAATCTTGAAAACTTTTGAAAAGAAATTTTTTTTTTTTTTGAGCCAACAGCAAAGTATGAGTGTCATAGGTGATACAATACAGGACTATATCCACATAGAATGTTCTCTTTGTACTAAAAGAATCCTTCTAGTTATTCCATTTCACTATGAGAAAAAATTCTGCAGAATATCAAGTGGTAGAATTCTCTGTTCATATATTTCTCACTGTAATATGACTAAGTAGGACATGACATTAAATACTGAATCATAAGATTTTTAGCACAGAAAAAAAATGGGATCATGTAGTCATTCACAGCTCTCAGTTTAGAGAGAAGAAATCTAAGGCTCATAGTTCAGTGACTTGCCATGAGACCACAGAGCTCATTTTAGCCAAGTGTCTGAACCAGATCCTAGAATGCTGAACACACTTACCTATCTAGCAAAGAACAGTGATGAAGTATTTTGTTTAAATACTCATATACTAAGTTCAAGTCCAAATCATAGAGAAGTAACCTATATATGTTCAATGATTTAAAAATGTCCATGTGTTATACATGAATAACTGTAAGCATTTATGTGTAGGTGACTTTATACTCTTGGTTTTTGCTTCACCTGGACATTCTTCCCAGTTGCGTCAGAGTTGGATTTTTCCCCACAATCCATGCTTCCTTTCTCCTTATTAGTAACAGAACTTTTCCTTTGGCACTTGAATTTCAGCAGGGTACATAGTCATCCAGCCAAGGATTTTATTTCCAAGATTTTGTTGGCAGCTATACGTGGCTGAGTAGAAGTGATGTGCTTAACTTGCACATTACAATATTGAAAGAATGTGCTTGTTCTCTGCTTCCTCTTTGACTCACTTCCTTTGTTCAAGAACATGGATCTGCAGTCCATGTGACCCATAAACAGTAATTGTTGGTAAAATCACAAAGTAGATGGAATCTAGTCCCCAAAGGAACTATGCAATAAACTTGCCTATGTGCACTAGACTACTTTCCTATTTCTATATTGTGCTGTGGGAGAGAAATAAGCCGTCTTTTCTGAGTCACTGTATTTGAGAGTCCTTTTGTTATATCAGGTCAAACAATATTCAACAGAAATATACTAATATTGGCCCCTTCGTTTTACGGAAATAACTCTCATAAACCTTGTCAGGTATCATTCCTCTATACAGCTATTTTCTGATCCATATGGGTTAAAGTAACCAGTCCTTTGTATCTTTTAGAGATTCTACTAGAACACTCATAACACTTAATTGTACCTATTTGTTTATAATACATTAGACTGCAAGTTCCTAGGGTGGTTCAGGAAAGTATCTTACCCATCTTTGTTCCTTTAACACTTATTATGGAAGGTACTCAAACAATACATATTGAACAAGTGAATAAATGAATTTTTTCCTTGATGACTTAGAACAAATATCAAGACCTTGCAGTTTAATGAACTTCAATAATAATTTTATTGTAACATGGGTTAATTGAAAGTATCCCCATACATAATAACAGAAAGACCAAGTTTTTCTACACAAACTTGGGAAAATATGACTCTTTCAAAGTAATCAAGACACTGAATCATCTGCTACTTAACTGGAGATCGTTTATAGTGTGTAAGATTTAACACCTTCCTTGGCAGATTGAAGGCTATTATTACCACTTTCTTTCTAAAGCACACTACCTTTCAAACTATTTTTAATTAGCTCTAATACATATTTTGTGATATTCACTGTCTTTTAAAATGAGTTTTCCTTTCTAATTTCTGGTAGTAAACATTATCATACAATTGATGTAAAATAGATAAATAGATAAATCACAGAAATTGATGATATCAACAATTAGAGAATATTGCTAGAAGACACTATTTAAAAAAAAAAATCCAAACACAGAAATAAAACTTGTTGTTCTAAAAATAAATTAATTACCTGGAAATAGAAAAGAAAATAAGAGGAAAAGTATTTTTGAGTACCGTTAGCAGAGTGTGATTATGCATAGGAGACCAGAGAGAGATATAAGACTAGAGAAATAGTTGGCATAGCAGTTAAGTCTTTGCACGACAGGCTGACCACATTTAATCCCTGATTGTACACAATGGCAGAAACACTTTGTAAATCTATATAATTAAGTGAAACTCTCAGCAGCTGCCCTGTAAATCTCTAGAGAGGAGGCTGGCTAACAGTTAGTTTCTAGAGTTGTCACTGCTCAGGTTGAATGGTCTTTAATTTGACCCCTAAATGACAGTCACACTTAGGAAAAAGAATCACTAATGCATTTAACACAGACTCCTTCTCTGCACCAGAGTCAAAGAGACTCAAAAAATAAAGGCTAAGAGACATGAGAGCTAGCTCATATTATCTAAAATCTTATAAGCACCATGCTTTTGTTCTGAAGAATTAAACCCTTGAAGCCAAGTCCAAGCAGGAGATGCCAGGAAAATGAGCTACTGGAGTCTAATGTCCTCTACTCCATAAATTAATATTTGACATAAGAATTTAAGGTGAATTTACGTGGCTCCTGAGATTGGTCAAGGCCAAAGGTGATTATAGTCTGAAATTTACATGTTGGAAGGGGATTTGGTGCTGCATTTTGCCATTCCTTGTTCTCCACTAACTCTTTTGTCCATGGTGACCATCATATGTCCTGGTTTGCCAAGGACAGTCCTAGTTAATGCCTGTTTAACTAATTTTCACTCTCAAATTTCTCCAGTTTGGATGATAAATTATATGCTCATTCCTTTAAAGACCAAGTCTCTTAATTCTATTTCCTAAATACTTCTTGAACATGTCCACTCCTCTCTGCCTCCAGATTCCTCTGAATTAGAGAAGGAAAAGGATAATAGTGAACATAATTAAACAACTAAAATTTGCTCCCATACATTCTAACATAAAACAGTTCAGGGGAAAAAAACTATTTACAAAAGAGAAGAGAATAAATTAAAAATAAAACCATACAAATGGTTAGAAACTTTCTATTTTTGAAAATATAAACATGTGGGCAGTTTTAGACACTCAAAACCTATGACATAAAAATAAATCTTTCTTCAGAGCCATCTTTATCAATACTTATAGCAAATACATTTTTCCTAATTGCTAAAAGGTTTTATATAACTGCAAGCTTTTCATAGTCATGTTACAGTTAAAGAAGACAAAAGAGAAGCAAAAATATGGAGATTCATTTCATACTCAAACTCTCACTTCCACTCTACCTGCAATTATATTCTTAACCTTATACTGCATCAAACCCAATGACAAAAAAGTCATCTCAACCTTGCAGTTGCATCCTAGAGAAATATTGGCTCTGAACCAAGTACCCAGGTACTAACTAGTTTAGTTTTAATTCAGAGCAGATGGACTAGGGTTCTCAAGGTCAAATTTAGAGGATCTTCTTGGAGAATACCTCATGGTGTCTGTAACATAGCAGATGGTGAAAATATTTTAGGGCTATTTTCAAATGATGTTAGCAAAACTACATTTATATCAATTGACTTTTATGGCTACCATAAACATGATTTTCCTTCCAAATCAAGAGTTAAAATGATAGAGCTTAGCAGGGCTCTACTGAGATGTCATTATCAACAAAGACACACTGATTATTTGTATTCCAAGTTAAGAGATGAATTGCAGGAGAGGAAGTAGTGGATCTTCTGAGATAAACAGACAGATATTGATAAATGATGTTATAATGCATATTCCATTTTCCTGTATAAGAGGAAATAATTTCTATCTCCTATTATAGCATACTTTTGAATTGATGTTTCTTTGTGGAAGATAAGCACAATGTAATATTTATTTTTGACCCTCTGAACAACTAACAGTGCTAGACATACTGCAGATGTCTAATAAGTTGTATTTTTCCCCCTTTTTTGGTAGAACTTTTATTTGCAAGATAAAATATTGTGGTGGACATATTGTCATGTGGGGCAATGTTAGGTATCTATTCCTTCCATTCTGATTTTCTCTGGGGAAACTACTTTATTCTTATTGCCTAAAATCTTATTTGGAAAGTAATTTCTAATTACTATATCCCACTCCCAAAAATAAAAAGTGGAAAATTCTCAGATTCTTTACTTTTCCTAAACTGTCAAGGCCTGAGAAATGGCATCAACTAGGCTAGTAATACCCTCTCCTGGAACTTGGAATCTTGAGTAATACAAGGATGAGAGGAAGTATAGAGTTCACTTGCTGCAGCAGAATGATGCTATCTAATTAAGACTGTTCCCACTACTCTGGTTTCTATTTCCCAGACCCCCTCCAATTCTTGGTTTCAGACCAATCCCAAGCCAGATCTCATTATTCTAACAAGTTCTCTTCTGCATAGAGTCAGCTTCTATTATTTGTAACAAAAATTTTAAAAATACAGATAAGCGAAATTGGATAATATAAATATCTACAATACTATTTTGGAAACTTCTTTTCAATTAATATATCTTAACATTTTTCATGATGAATAAAAATAATATTATACAGATTAATGGTTACCTAGCATAGCTTTGCATGGATATATTACAGTCTACTAGAAATTATTAATTAGTGCAGGATATTTGAATATTTCCGTTTTTAAAAAAAACCATTATAAATAGCCCTCTGATTAGCATCTTATGTAAACATAATTGAATATAGTTTTGATATTTTTACCTTGTAGTAAATTTCCAAAAGTGGAATTGTTGGGACAAAGGTATAGTAATTTTGAAACTTTGAATCAAGGAGGCATCTGCATCCCAAGGACGGTTGTACCTATTTACTATTCTATTAGCAGTGTAGGATGGTGCCCATTTTGAGATGTTATCCATTAGTTCTATTGTAAGTCAATGAATAGGAGACTCTAAAGCCATTCATCTTTACTTGCCCAAATGCACAATTCAGGAAGCAATCAGTCTTTGGTTTGAGGAGTTCCATGTAATAAAGGAGAAGAGTTACAATAGAACTCAATGCATAACTCATACTATTTGAGTTCTCCACAGAGTTCTTAGTACAACTGAATACAGACCAATTTCATACATGTTTCTTGGTGAATGGATATTGCCAAAGTTCTTACAGTGAGTTAGGGGGAGGAAGAAGAGAGAATCAAAGAAAACCCATCCAGCTTCCTCACAGCTAACTGACTCATACACTCAAAGCTTGGGAATGAAAGGATTTCATATCTACCAGAAGTATATTTATACAAAAACATGGCTAAAGTCAATTATAAAGTTGGTATGCCTAGGAAGAGCCTGAGAAACACAAAGTCTAGTCTTGGCCCACAATGTTTTCTCTACATCATTCTGTAAAAATCACATGACACTTACTGAATCAACTGGCTTTTATTTTAACTCATGTAACAGTGAGTGCTACTGACAAAATAAATGATGTCATCTAGATAGATATGTGCTCAAAGGACAGTATCTTAGAGGCTAATGAGACCCATTTTATAACTTAGCTTGTGTGCTAAAAAAAACACACCCATAAGCACAATTTTAATAGGTATCTTAGTCCATGTGTGTGTGTGTGTGTGTGTGTGTGTGTGTGTGTGTGTGTGTGTGTGTATGAATGTTTGTGAGTATCTGAATGAATCCAAGGGTCTTGAGTGGTCCAAATTCAGTGAGGTGTTAAATTCAGAGAATCATTCGGGGAAAAAGTAAATAAAATACTCCAATTCTTTACCCAATCTCTCAGATAAATGCTTCTAATGCAGAGCAAATGTCTTAATAATTCTTTTCTTCTTGAACCCCGATTTTCTTACATAGCAGTTATTTCCTGAATCATTTCTCCCAATCTCAGTTCCCAACTGTCCAAATTCAGCCCGTATCTTTTTTTCTCCATTGCCCCTCCTCATCTCTCAGCTGCTTATATAGAATGTAGAATCATTTACTGTCTCTGATTTCTTAAGTATTTCCTTTGCTTAAAACACTATCTGATTACATACAACAAAGGTGTATCCAAGTGCCAACGTGGTAAGCAGCTAGAAGCTGGGGGAAGTCAGAAAATACTGTAATAATTCAAGTATTAATTGGTTTAATTCTAATTATACATGAATAGTGTTTTCTTTGAAATATTCATATACAATTCATAACAAACCAGACTCACAAAGTGGTAGATAAGTTGTTTTATGTCAATTTTAAATACTCCTGGTCTAATTACTTCACATATATTTCCAAGGGTAAAGGAATTTACAAATGAGGACTTAACCTGTTTTTTTTTTAATTTTACTTTTCCAAAGAAGACAAAAGAAAGTAATGTTTAATGCTTTACTGGTGGATATATTAGTGTCTTAAGTGGCTATGGCCATTTCTAATTATTTTTCTTTTTAATCAAAGAAATTTACCCTAGAAAGAAACAAGTAGTTTGAATACTCACATGTCTAGATATGAAACTAGAAAATCTGACTGTCAATAGATTGTCATAGATGCAAATGATCTGAAACAGCCTTAAAAATTATTCTAGTGACATAGTGAAACTACGACATATTGAAGTGCTTCTTGACTATGAATTTGCATTGCTTTATTTCTAAACCCACTATCTGTATTGTAGAGAATACATATATGAATATTTCATTAAAAAATAATCCCATAGGTAAAATGAATTACACCATATATTATTGGTACCTAAAGCTTTCCTCTTTTCTTTTCAAAAAAGGGAGGTACTTGTATAATTATGTGTTGGAAGAAAAAGGGTAAGAGTTTGTCTGCACTAATGATTTGTCAACAGACTTCATTTTCTGGCAATTTAATTGTAGCTGTAGATTGAGGTCTCAGGCATCCTTTTTTCCCCTCAGAATTACTTAACCTATTTGACTGTTCCAAATGTGCACAGTGACCCTTGCCTTAATGCTCATTTCTATTATATGAAACATCTGTTTGGATGCATATGCTGAATTAATAGCTTTATATATTCCAAATTTATGTTGGTATCATAAAATAGGCTCAGTATTAATGAAATTCATTTTTTGACAATCCAAAATATGCAATCAATGACAAAATGTTTCTCCAGGGAGCAATAAAGCTAAACATAGTTAAAGTATGTTGTGCAGTTCACTGTGTCTTTGAACAAGGGTCAATAAATTATATATTATGTATATTCTGCACATCCAATTGCTGGCCTCGGTAACTGCCTAACAACCAGGTAAAATAAATAATTGCTTACTCTTACTCCAACCTATAATAATATCTGCTAGAAGTACCTAAATTATTGACTGTAGGGAATAATGTTTTGTATAGTTTTTTGAAAGCTTTCTTTTTGTTTCAATTCAATCAATACACCATCAAATATGTATAAAATGTCTTCTGCATGCAATATGCCTTAGCACATAAAAACGATAAATTAGTTTGTACCTACTTTAAAGGATTTTATATCCTAATATGAGAGGAGGGTAGGGAGTTGACAAATACAGTACAAAACATAACAATCCCATAAGACAAGTACAAAGTACTATTGGGTCATCTCTTACAACTAGTCCTCCTTCACTCTTAGTATTAAACCCATCAAAAGTCCTTCTGATACCTTTCAAATCTGCTGACCTCTCTCCATGTCTTACCACCTGTCCAAGTTTTGTGATCTACTTGGTCTCTGTAGTAATCTCCTAGTGGATCTTTCAACATTCACCCTCTCTCCACAATCCATTGCCCACAACAGCCAAATAATGGGTTTCAGAACCACATCTGATCCTGTCCCTCCTCTTGCTCCCTGAGACATGCAACTCCTATATGTTTGGTATATATCTAGGACTGCAGTTACTGGATCATAGAGTAACTTTATGTTTAATGTTTTGAAAAATTACCACACCGTCTTCCAAAGTGGCTGCAGCATTTTCCAATTCTACTAGCAATGAACAAGGGTTCCCAATTCTCCACATCCTTGCCAACATTTGTTACTGTCCATTTCTTTATAGTAATCATCCTAGTGAGTGTGAAGTGGATCTCACTGTGTATCTCTTAACTACTAATAGTGGATAGAGATGATTTCATTATTTTTGCCTTTTAAGCTTCCTGTTAACTCTGTAAGTGGTTATCTACTATCTACTAAATCACTGTGTATTTGTCTTTACCAATGAGATTCTTCCTTTCATAGTTTTCATTTCCAGTTGTGGTCTTTTCTTTTCCACTTACAGAAGTCCCTTTTACATTTCCTGTAAAGCTAGTTTAGTGGTGCTGAACATTTTTAGCTTTTGTTTGTCTATAAACCTTTTTATCTGTCCTCAAATCTGAATGATAGCTTTGCCAGGTAGAGTATTCTTAGTTGTAGGTTTTTCCTTTTACCCCTTTAAATATATCTTGCCACTCCCTTCTGACCTGTAAAGTTCCTGCTAAAGAGTCGACTGATAGTCTTATGGGAATTTCACTTATATTTAACTAATTTCCTTGCTGCTTTTAAGATTCTCTCTTTGTTTTTAATTTTTGCCATTTTAAATACAGTGTGTTTTGATGTGGATCTCTTTGGTTTTACTTTGTTTGGGACTCTGTGTTCTTCCTGGATCTGGATTTCTCTTTCCTTTCCCAGGTCAGGGAAGTTTTCAGTTACTATTTCTTCAAATAAGTTCTCTGCATCTTTCTCTCTTATTCTTCAGGGGCCCCGGTAATGAGAATGTTATATGTTTGATATTGTCCAGGGGTCTTTTAAACAATCTTATTTTCTGAAAATAGTTCTTTTTCTTTTATTTCTGGTTAGTTTGGGTGATTTCCAGTACTCTTTCTTCCAATTCACTTATCTATTCCTTTGTACCATTCCTTTGTATCATCTATTCTAATGTTGATTCTTTTCAGTGTATTTTTAAATTTCACTTACTGTATTCTTCAGCTTTGTTTGGTTTTCTTTATATTTTCTCTTTGTTAAACTTTTCACTGTGTCCATCCATTCTTCTCCTGAACTCATTAAGCATCTTTATCATCATTACCTTGAACTCTTTGCCAGGTAGGCTGCTTATTTTCATTTTGCATCAGTCTTCTGGGGTTTTATCTTGTTGCTTTGTTTGGAACATATTCCTCAGTCAGTCATCTCATTTTCCCCAATTCTCTGTTTTTATTTCTAGGAAAATTGGTTATGTTTCTTAATCTTGGAGAAATGGCCATCTCATGGGGCCCAGCAATACACTCCCCTCTGATCACCAGAACTATGCTGTAGGAGTGCCTCATATGGGGGCTGCATGGCCCCTTCTGTGGTGGGGTTGACTACTGTGGGCATGCTTGCTAGTAGGCTCCTGGTCTGGTTGCTATGAGGTCCTGTCTAGTGAGGAGGCGGTCACCTCATTGGTGGGTTCGGCTGAGTCCCAGCCTGGTTGATTGTGTGGCCTGGGGAGTCCCAGGGCTGGTGCTGGCACACTAGTGGATGGGGCCAGGTCCTGAGGTGATTGACTACTGGGAGGACCTAGGACTGGTGTTGCCTCATCCTTTTCAATTCTTGATTTTAGTAATTGGAGTCTTCTCTCTTGTTTTTCTTACTTTGTCTTGCTTAAGGTTTATCAATTTTGTTGGTCTTGTTAAAGAACCAAATTTTGGTTTCCTTGAATTTGTCTATCCTCTATTTCACTTATTTTCATACCTTTATTATTTCCTTCCTCTGATTGCCTTCAGTTCAATTTGGTCCTCTTTTTCTAGTTTCATAAAGTGGAAGATTAAAAAGAAAATAGACTTCAGATCAATAACCTAAAGATACCGGTAAATTTCCCCCTAATCACTGCTTTAACTGGATCAAATACACTTGGTATGTTTTGTTTTTGTTTTTATTCTTCTTAAAGTATTTTCTAATTTTCTTTTTTCTTTTTGATACATTGGTTATTTAGGAATTAAAAATTTTCTATGATATAGTTGTTATTTTCCCAAATTTCCCTTTGATAAAATCATTTCTAATTTTATTCCACTGAGATCAGAGAATAAACTTTATATGACTCCAATTTTTAAAAAAATATTTGAGACTTCTTTTAATTCCTAACATATGGACTTCGCAGAAAATGTTCAACATGCCTTGAGAAGAATGTGTATTCAATTGTTGTTGTGTGGGGTGTTTATGGGGGGCCTGTCAGGGCTAACTGATAATGAGTATCCATTATTGAAAGTGGGTATTTAAGTCTCCAACTATTATTGCCAAATTATTATTCTCTGCTTTTGTCTTTACTTTTCCTTCATTTTTGAAGGATAGTTTGGCTGAATTTAGAATTCTTGATAATTATTTTCTTTTAATGCTTTGAACATTTCATCTCATTACCATGGCCTCCATGATTATTGGTAAGAATTATACTTTGATACTATTGAGGGTCCCTTGTATGTGATTACTTACTTCTCTCTTGCTGCTGTCAATTTTTTTCATTGTCTTTAGACAATTTACCTATGATGTGTCTAGGTATAGATCTCTGTGCTTTCCTACTTGGAGTTTGTCATGCTTCTTGTATGCCCATATGAATGTTTTCCATACAACTTGGGAATTTTCCAGCCATGATTTTTTCAAGTATTCTTTACATAGCTTTCTTTCTCTTCTCCTTTTAGAATTCCTCTAATACGTATGTTGATGTGCTTGATGGTTTTTCACAGTTCTGGTAAGCCTCTTCGTTTTTCTTCATTTTTTTTTTCTGTTGCTTATACTGGATAATCATGATGAAACTGTCTTTAACTTAACAGATTCTTCCGTTTGTTTAAATCCTCTGTGGAGCCACTTTCGTGAATTTTTCATGTATGTTATTACAATTTTCAACTCCAAAACTTCTATTTGGTACATTGCTATAATTCATATTTTTATTATTTTTCCCTTTTTGGTGAGATACTGTTATACTTTCCTTTAAATTTTTAGAAATCATTTTGTTTAGTTATTTGAATATCTAATAGCTAGCTTAAAGCCCAAGTCCAATATTTGTACTTCCTTTGAAACAGTTTCTATTGATTGCTTTTGTCCCTTGTATATGGCTCATACTTTCTTGTTTCTTTGCATTCTTCAAAATTTATCTAGACATTTTAAATAATATAATGGGGCAAAATCTGAAAAACATATTCCCCTTTCCTCAGGATGACTTTTGTTGTTGTTTGTTGTTGTTAGTTTTAGTGACTTCCCTGGATTTATTCTTTAAATTCTTTCTTTAGTGGTCAGCTAATAATTTGACAGAGATTTCCTGAAATTTTCTTTGACTCAATAAATCTTCCAGCCTTTGCTGAGAGGCAGTTTGTATATGCCGGCACACGTCTTCAATGCTCTGGCATGCAGTGTACAAATGTGTCTTTGCCTTAACTTCCTGCTCACACAGAGCCTTAATTCAGCCAGAGATGAGAAATTAGGGACTTTTCACATCTTTCCTGGATATATGAGCAATCCTTAGTATGCAAGTGGCTTCCTAAATTCTCAGAAATATGTTGGAGCTTTTCAGAATCTCCTATGGTAACAGCATTCCATGGTTTTTCCTTTTAAGTTTTTTGACCATCCTCTCATTAGCCCCACATGGTAACATCACCTTAGGTAGCTGTGATGTTAAACAACTGTTTTCAACAATTTTCTTGGGGATGAGACATAGGGACCTCTGAGTTAGGTCAAATAAAGACAAACCCTGACATTTCAGCGAACTACTAGACTGGTCAAATAATGACAATTCTGTAAGGATGAGACTTTGAGGAAGATCTAAACCCACTCTGCCCCCTATGATACGACTACCATAGTTATGAGGTTATAGGTTTTCAAGTCCACCATACAGAGTTAGGGAGAGGAATATGGTATTAAAAAATGTTAAAATGCCACAACATTCACTGTTCTTAATGAAATTCAGCCAGTTTTCCTGGATAAATAAGTCTCAGATTGCTGCAAGACTTTAGTTAACTTCTAGAGTTCTGAAAAAGTTCATTTTGATTATTTCTTTTGCCAGTGTTCTTGATGCTTTGTGGAGGTGTGGATTTTCAGAAGTCTTCACTTTGTGATTCCGAAAATGTGATCTGGCTTTTCTTTTGTTTCCTAAATTTATTTTCACTTTGGTGAGAAAAATTAAAAGATCTTCCTAATTTAAAACATTTAAAATTGAAATTTTTTTTCAAAATGTGAACAATTTAAAAACATTTTAATGTAAATAATTTTCTGTTATTAATAACAGATAACTCCTTTCTCCTTGCCTGTTATTTACCTAGATTCATCTTTTTAAAATTTCAGCTATACTTTGTGTGATTTAACAAAATCCCTCTCCATACGCATCCCACCATAGTTGTAAGTGGCAACAATGAGTGGTAATACTTCTCTTAGACCATTTGAAAAAAAGATGAATCTTGCGGACTAACTTTTAGCTAGTTTACAATGATTGATTGATAACATATTCCATAGTATATTAGATAAAATTTTCTTAAAGGTTTTATAGATATGAACAAAAGTAAATCTGAATTCATAGCTCGTGAGACATACACACAAAAAATGAATCTATTAAATTAAATAGATGAGACCTAAATTTAAATTCAATTGCAGTTTGTTAGTAAACTGTAGCTGATAGATAGCAATGCCTTACTTGGATTTCTAAGCCTTCTGTCATAGACATGAAAACTTTGTTTTCTATATGAGAAAGAATATAAACGTAGAGTAAGTTATATCCATGGTATCTGTTGAACTACATTGAAATTCTATTGAAGGTGAATTCTGATACATTACTTATTGGGCGGATTTCATCCCTCATACAAGCTACAACCACCTCCTTGATTTATCACACACTGTTCTCACAATAGTGTACACCTCAGCACCTAGTTTGTCTTTTTCACTGAAGTTCCACTTCAGCATTAAGATTTAAGACCTTTTCTCCCCCTTTGTGAAACTCTTAAATCTTCCTTTTTCATTACTTTTTAGCACTTTGAAGTTTAACAGATTTTACTTCTTATCTCCTTTTCTTAGACTCTCTTATTCAGCATTTATTCACAGTAGACTATATTTGCTAACTTTTATCCTTGCTCCTCAGAGTGCTCACGATCTTTCAGTTTTGATTATACTGTCTCTCAAGTTCCTCATCACTGAAGATAATTCCTCTTGAAACTTGTTACTCTCCTACTGCACAAAGAAAAAGGAGAAAACAGTCTTCCCTTTAAAAAAACAAAACAAAACTCAGTAGTCTATGAAATGCCACAGCAAGCATAATCATTCTTTCAGAGAAACATTTCTGGTGTAACCATAGTTCATCTAAAAATGAATGTCTGTATTACCAAGATTTCAACCATTGTTTTCTATTATTTCTAAGGCCAAACTGAACAAAAGGGAACACTTACACTGTTTAAAAGATCACAGAAAGATAGTGGAATATTGTGTTTTAAATACTATTCTGTAGCTCTTTTTAAAAATGTACTTTTTTTTTTAATTGAAGTACTGTTGATTTACAATGTGTGTTAATTTCAGGTGCAATTCAGGTAAAGCAAAGTGGTTCAGATTCTTTTTCATTATGGGTTACTACAAGATACTGAATATAGTTCCTGTGCTATACAGAAGATCCTTGCTATTATCTATTTTATATATAGTAGTGTGTACCTGTTAATCTCAAACTCCTATCAATCCCTATCAAATTACCAATGGCATTTTTCAGCTAGACAAATAATTTTAAAATTTATATGGAAACACAAAAGACCTCTAATAACCCAAAGAATCTTGACAAAGAAGAATGAAGCTGGAGCAGTCATGCTCCCTGACTTCAGATTATGCTACAGAGCTACAGTAGGTTAAATAGCATGGTACTGGCACAAAAACAGACACATAAATCAATGGAACAGGATAGAAAGCCAAGAAATAATCCCACACACTTATAGTCAATTAATCTATGACAAAGGAGGCAAGAATATACAATGGAGTAAAAACAGCCTCTTCAATAAGTGGTGCTGGAAAAACTGGGCAGCTATATGTAACAGAATGAAATTAGAACATTCTCTAACTACATATACAAAAATAAACTCAAAATGAATCAAAGACCTAAATGTAAGTCCAGACACTATAAAACTATACTATACTATAGAGGAAAACATAGGCAAAGCTCTCTTTGACATAAATTGCAGCAATATTTTTTTCAATCCATCTTCTGGAGTAATGGAAATAAATGCAAAAATAAGCAAATAGGACCTGGTTAAACTTAAAAACTTTTGCACAGCAAGGAAACTATCAACAAAACAAAAAAGACAACCTATAGAATGAGAAAAATATTTGCAAATGATGTGACTGACAAGGGCTTAATTTCTAAAATATACAAATAGTTCACAGAGCTCAATATCAAAAAACAAACCAACCAATCAAAAAATAGGCAATAGACCTAAATAGACATTTCCCCATAGAAGACATACAGATGGCCAATAAGCACTTGAAAAGATGCTCCACAATGCTAATTATTAGAGAAATGGAAATCAAAACTACAATGAGGTATCATCTCACACTGGTCAGATTGGCCATCATCAAAAAGTCTACAAATAATAAACACTGGAGTGGCTGTAGAGAAAATGGAACCTTCCTACATTGTTGGTGGGAATGTAATTGGTACAGCCACTATGGAGAAGAGGATGGAGGTTCCTTAAAAGAGTAAAAATAGACTAACCATATGATCCAGCAATCACATTCCTGGGCCTATATACAGAGAAAACTCTTAATTCGAAAAGATACATGGACCCCAAAGTTCACAGCAGCACTATTTACAATAGCCAAGACATGGAAACAACCCAAATGCTCATTGACAGATGACTGGATAAGGAAGTTGTGGTATATATATACAAAGAAATATTACTCAGACAAAAAAAGAATGAGATAATGCCACTTGCAGCAGCATGGATGGACTCAGAAATTATCATACTAAGTGAAGTAAATCAGACAGAGAAAGACAAATACCATATGATTTCACTTATATGTGGAATCTAAAAAAAATGATACAAATAACTTATTTACAAAACAGAAACAGACTTAGAAACTGTTCTCACAAAACAGAAAATCTTATGGTTACCAAAGGGGAAAGGGAGGGGAAGGGATAAATTAGGAGTTTGAGATTAATAAAATACACACTTTAAAAGAATCTTGTAACCTGGAGATAGACCAACTTTTCTGTCAAGGGCTAAATAATAAATATTTCAGTCTTTGTGAGCCATATGGTCTCTTCTGCAACTGTTGAACTCAGTCATTGCATCAGTATATATAATGGACAATACATAAGTGAATGGACAGGGCTGTATTCCAATAAAACTTTAGCTATGAACATAGACATTTGAATGTCATATAATTTTCACATGAGAAAGTATTACTCTTTCTTCTAAATTTTTTAAACCATTTCAAAATGCAAAAACCATAATTAGCTTGTGGGACATAGTAAAGCATCAGGCTATTTGATCCACGGGTCATAGTTTTTTGATTCTGTTGTAAAACACAGTATGACTTTTATTTCTTTAGTAACTTTTGATGCACCCTATGCAAATGCTAACAAGAAGAAAAATTGGAACACAATTGTGATTCATTACAAAGAATACAATTTTACCAGATTTTTCAAAAGTTTCATTGTTTAAAGTTAAGGTACATTGCATTTCCTTCAGTAATGAGAAAAACAGTCAGATTTTAAGCTATTGTGAAATTCATCTAGATGGTAAATTTTTGTTAGTTCAGCTAAATGATTTGGGTTTGTATACAATTGGGCTTTGTTTGATTGATTTGCTAATTGGTGTACCCTGTGAAGTTTCTAAACATATATTCATTTTCAGAACCATGTGACATAGATATACTTAACTTGTCATCAATTCCAAGGATAAAGTTCTCAAATAATACTACGATTTTGACATTGAAAAACTTTTTCCTGTGGGAAAAAATAGGTTTGAAAGACTAAGCAAACATGGAAGACATTGATTTATTTAACCTTCTCCCAAATAAATCAATAGCGACAAAAACAAAACATAACACCAAGTTATTTACGCATCATAAATGTGTATGTAAATTATTATGGATTCAGTACTACTAATTCCCACATATAATTTATTATTTCTTGGAAATTTTCCAGGATCTTCTCAATCTCTAGTTTTAACTAAATGTTTGTAAATATATTTTGCATTGCTGCCAACAGTATATAAACTAGGAACTATTTTCTCTTTACTGTTGTATACAAACATTCAGGGCATTTCTGATTTTAACTCAGGAACTGACGATGGCTGATTCCTAAGGCCCATGTCTGCCAGGCTTATCTTCGTCTCATTTCAGGCTTCATTTCATCAGCCACTGGTGTTTTTAGCAATTCTTCTCATATATACCCTTTTATAAGCTTACCATTTCATTCTCTAGTTTTTTTGCAACAGGTGTGTCCCATAATTTACTTACATTAAATCTGAAATTTTTACAGTTGCCTTGGATCTGTATCAAAACAAATTTGCCTAAATTTGACTTATCAACACAGAAAACTCAGGTTGGTTTGTTCTTTAGATCAGAAATTATAAGGAATGTTTTAATTGAATTTTTGAGCTGCTCCAACCCTAAGATTTTGTAAATGAAAGAATCTAGGTCCTGTTTTCTCAATGGTTTGTTCTGGAATTTAGACACCAAGTACACAGAAATGACACTTGAGAAACCGTGAAAAAGGAGAAAGACTCTTGCTTGGAGAAGCTCAGCTCTGAGAAACTGAGTCTCTAGGATCAGAATAACTAGCACTGACATCCGGAGGCATACCATGAGAGAACCAGAGTACGGGGCAGGGCTGGACTTGGAGGTAGAAGTGTGCTCATTGTGCACTGTGGCCTTTCCAAAACTACTCTGCCCAGCACTATAAACAGGAGGCATATTTAGGTAATTCATCAAAATCTCTTTACCTCTAGAAACCCTAAATAAATAAAACAATTCAATTGTGCCCATGCATCACGTTTGTTCCCCTTTTCTCAAAAGTCTCAAGTTTATTTCACTAGCGACCAGAAGTATTTTAGAATTCCCTGACAGCCAGAAATTTAAGGTGGCCCCAAACAGTGGAAAATCCTATCCAATTCTCTAAGAGAAATTTATCAATTAAGGGTAAAATATTGCTGTGAACTTTATGAAAAGATTCTTTATTGATCATCTGTCCAACAGCCCTCCCAAGTAGCAAACTTTCTTTTTGCTTGATAGGCACTAAGTAAGTCATAAAACCACAAAGGAATCTAAACAATAAGGAAGGGAGTTGAAAACAATAATAAGCATTGTCCTAATTAGTCTGCTTATAGTTATACTTACTGTTATTAGCTAATCCTCACTAAGGGCTTACAACATGCCATAGACTACTTTATATGGATTAACTTAATGAATCCTCACACCCACACCATGAGGTAGATGTCACAGCTATCCACATTATACAGATAAGGAAATTAAAGCATAGAGATATCAAGTAACTTGCCCAAAGTCACAATCTAGTTAAAAACGGAAGCTGCCATATCTATGTCCCAGTTGTTTCCTTATGGTAAACAGAAAATACTCACTACAGTTTGTATATCTTAAAATATGTGTCAAAATCAACATTGATGCCTTTTACTGTTATTGAAACTAACATAGCTGGGGCTATAATGAATGCTCTGTAGAATGATGGATCAGAATGAAGAAGATCTGTGCTGGAGGACAGAGTTAGGACAATCAAGAAAGAAGCAGAGGATGGGGAGGGTATAGCTCAGGGGTAGAGTGCATGCTTAGCATGCACAAGTTCCTGGGTTCAATCCCCAGTACCTCCATTAAAATAAACAAATAAAATTAAAAAAAAAACCTAATTACCTTCCCCCCAAATAAGAAAATAAATAAGATTTAAAAAAGAAAAAAAAAAAGAAAGAGGCAGAAAGTAGGACTAAAGAAGCAGCATTAATAATCAGGATCAAAGAAGCCAGAGAGTCCACAGGAGCTCCACCCATGAGTGCTGGGAAAGAAAGAGTGAAGATCCCAGGTAGACTCCTTCCCAACAGACAGTAATCCAACCTCAAAGGAACTGGATCACAGCCCATAACAAAGGCAAAGTGAGTTAAGATATCCTGCTTAAAGGGCAGGTGAAGCCAAGGGAGTTACTGCATACGGGAGCCAGATGCATCAGTAATCACTTAGTGAAAAAGTCTCAACTTTTATCTAGGGTTAAAAGGATTACAGGGATCCCTGGAATATATTCTATGAAGTATTATGTTTTCCAGGCTCTTGGACAGCTACAATAAGAAGAAATGTTATATATCCACTTTTGGGATACCTCCCCTAAAACAGCTGGTGTGCACCTTTTACTCTCTTCTTTCCTGCTGGCTGGAATGTTCAAATGTGGGTGCAACAGTTGGAGCTTAAGCAGCTTCACTGGACCACGAGTTGGAAGGACTATGCTGAAGATTCTGGAGCTTCACTAGTGAAGGAGCCAGTGTCCCAGACAACTTGGTGGTGACCATACTAGTTCTGAAATGACTCCGTGACATGAGAGAAAATTGTATTTAGCTTACTGTTATTTTGCCTTTCCTATTATTCACAGTCTAAACTAATCTTCACTGATACAATGCATAAAGCACTTAACCACATTTACACTGCCCATAATTAACCACAGTAATATTAGCTCTTATTTTTGCTATTGTTAGGGCTGAGATTAAAAATTATTAACAAAAGCTCAGTTTTGGCAGTGGTGAGTGTGAGACAGTGAAGGATGAGAAGAAAACTTTAGAAAACTGAGAAAGAAGTTAGTTATGCCATGTAGTAAACTCTAATTTGGAACTCTAATGTTAATCTTCATTCCTCCTTAAATTTCTAAAACTCATTTTGAAATATTGTTCCAAATGCTGTCAAGATGGCTTGCACCAGTCAAAAGCCAGTCAAAGAATACCTGACATACACTGTAATCACCATAATCATACACCACATTCAGGATTGCTCAAGCATTTGTCTGGAAGGCAAAGCCCTACCTGTGTTTTAGAAGGGTAAGTGGACATACAGACTTGGAGTGTGCCCAGGAGAGGGGAGGGAAGGAATAATTATTCTTCTCTCACAGCTTTGTGCAACATGTGAAAAAAAGCAAGTGGTGTTTAAAGCTGCTGGCTTCCAGATAATCATTTGTTTATTTCCCCAATTTCAGTAAAGAATTTAAGAGAACATATTTTAAAAGTTCCTTTCTCTGAGTCTCCGAAGGGTGTATCAACATAACAGATAAGTCTGTGAAGAGAGAATAGTTAAGACAAATAATAATTTGAACATTTAATACATTTTTAAATGCAAGTTTTCCTTTAGTGATTTCAGTTGTTTAATAGATAAAACTAGTGCAGTTTTGTGGCAAATGATTTTAGAAATCTCAGTGTCAGACATTATATTAAGTTCAATTTTACAATTAGAGCAAAATAAAAGGCTTTTATATGTTCTCCAAAAGAATAATGAAATTGAGCATAATATAAAGTTCTAGGGTGAAAAGCAAGAAAAAGGAAAAAAACCTGTCAAAGGGCATTCTTAGAGATCTTAGATTCACCTATAAGGTTATATATTTATCTTTAGGAAAAATAATATCAAATCCCACTGAAATTCAATGTTTTCAGTAACATTTAAAAATCCCTTATTAAAAGGAAATATACATTAAAATTAGAAAACTTAGAAAATATGATTAAGCAAAAACAAAAAAGAAATTTCATGAATTAACCACTATAAATAATTGTCTGTAATCATCCTGACTTTCTCTTCAAATACATATGTGTGTAAACATTTTTTACAAGACTGTCATACTATACATTCTATTTTGTAACCCTATTGTTTCACTTTTGTAATAGATCTGACTTTGAAACATCATTTTGAATGGATGTGTATTATTCCATTGTATGTTTGCAACACAATTTATTGAAACCTTTTGTTAGAAGCTGAAGTTGCCCCTAATCAAAAAATACTTTAAGGTTTATTTGTGCTCCTTTATAATAATTATCTTAGAATAAACCACAGAATTAGAATTGTATGGTCGAAATTCTAAGCCTTTTGATAAGCATAAGCAAACTGACCTGTAAAAATACTGCATACTAATTAAACTTAGCTCAACAGTATAACAGAGTTTCTGTTCTACTTCACTTTCACCATAGTGAGATGTCTCTTAGAGAGAAAAACAGGCAGACAAAGGTAGAGATCATATATCCTTTGGCAAATATAATATGCAAATACCATTTTTTAATGCATGTATTATGAAACTGGTCAACAAATAAATATATGTTTATTAATTATTTACACATTTTTAGAACTTGTTTATCTCTTTATTCACGTTCTTTTTAAAAATTAATATTGATTCATAATAGTGATTTATCTATTAATAAAACACTTAAATATTTTCTTCAGTATATGACTTGACTTTAAATGATGTCTATCAAATAATTTGTAAGTTTACTCTTCTGTGTAGTCAAATCTATAGTGATTTTCCTTTGGACTTTTTGTATGTTTCTTTAAGAAAGATATTTCCACTCTAGTATTATAGTCAGGTATTTTTTTTCCTAGTTCTTTGTAGTGTCTTATTTTTTCCAATAAAATCCTTAATGCATCAAAAGTTATTTTGATATGGTGTGAGGAGTTAGCGATCTACCTCTATTGTAAATAAATTACTATTTTTGAACAAAATTTTTTAATGCCTATCCTTTTCTTACTGAGATGAAATGCCTTTTTATTGTATATTAACTGTTGACTTTTTATTTGGTTATATTAATCTTTGATGTCTATTCCTGAAGGTATAGTTTTAATTATTGGAACTTTAGGATGTATTTAATATTTGACAAAGAAAAATTCCTTTATTAATTTTACACATCTTTTAAAATTAATATTTCCTTTACAAAGGAAATACAATATTAACTGTTTAAAGTTTAGAAAATAGATATAAGTAAAATGAAATGACTGTCAGCCAGTGATAACTACTGCTACAACCTGAGAATTTATACCTTCCAGTAAGTTCTCAAGGCATAGGTACTTACCCAAATGACTTGGATTTAGCATAATCACTTGTTTAGGAAACATGTTTGCATTAAGATACAATTGAAACTAGGACTAGGTTTTCTGTGCAGCTTGTCGATTTGTTTATCCTAAGTATGGGACCTAACAATGATAAAAGTAAGATGGGCTCTGCTAAAGTCAATGTCGGTGGTTTTAGGAAAAGAAAAACCTCTAATGGTAAACAATGGCTGAATCTGCTCAATATTGTTTTTTTCTAGTTGAACACTTAATAGCTATTTAAAATTCACCTTTTTAATCAAAATCCTACAGGAAATAAAACTTAGTTATAAATAAGAAACTTTTTAACAATCTCCATTTTATTTCAGTATTGAAATAGTTTTTAAAAAAATTTTTGACAACGTGAAGTTTTCTTAGGATCACAATTATCCTCTTCATAACAGAACTAGAAATACATATACATTTTTTTCTTATAAGGGAACTATGGTATGAATTTTTGCTTTGTACCTAACTTTTATTAATGTAGCAACCTATCTTAAATGCATTTACATGCCATTATTATTTTCAACAACATGATTTTAATGGCTACAGACTATCTGTACTTACCAAAATTCATTTAATCTGATTTGATTTATTTAAAATATAAGATTGACAAATTATTTTGCTCTTACAATAAAATTGCAATTAATATACCTAAGCAAATTCTTTGCTCACATATTTGATTGCATCCATAAGAAAAATTTCTTTAATTGCTGACTGGGTGGTAAAACAAGTAAATTTTAAGTCTTGTATTTCAGGTAAGCTTACTTCTCTCCTTCCACCTCTCCTTTTCTAAAATCCATAACATTTTGCATGCATTTATTCCTGCCTGCTGAACTTTAGCAGCATTTTGACAATTTAAGCAATTACCTAATAGATATTTTTAATTAAAATTGTGTTAAATTTATCAGTTTATTGAAAATAATTATTTCTACAAATATTCTTTCCATCCAGGAACAATTATCTCCCTCATCCCATCCAAAAGGTGCTTTATTTTAGTGACATTTAGAGAAACTGATACTTGTAAGATGGAAAAATGAATACTCACTCAATGTAAAGATATTTTAGTTGGATTAATTAGGAGAGAGAGAGAGAAAGACTGTCAGTGTGGCTGGGTTACAGTCCTGTTATTCAATCAAATGCTAATCTAGGTATTGTTGTAAGGTATTTTGCAGATGTGATTAAAGCCCATAATAAGTTGATTTTTAAGTAAGGAAGACTCCCTTAGACAATCTGAGTATCCTGATTCAATCAGTTGAAAGGTCAAAATAACAGACATGAGGCTTCCCTGGAGAGGAAAATATCCTCTGTGGAAAACAGTTTCAGCCTGTGCCTGAGAATTCCAGCTTGCCCTTTTGTGGCCTGCCTTATAAATTTCAGACTTGTTTAGCCAGATCCTATAACTCCTTGCAATCAATCTCTAAATCTTAGAGGCAACATACCTCAACATTATAAAGGTCATATATGACAAGTCACAGCTGACATCATTCTCAGTGGCGGAAAATTTAAAGTTTTTCCTCTGAGATCAGAAACCAGACAAAGATGCTCATTCTCACTACTTTTGTTTAACATAGTACTGGATGTTCTAGAAAGACCAATTAGGCAAGAAAAAGAAACAAAAGCAGAAAGAAGTAAAATTCTCTCTATTTGAAGATGACATTATATATAGAAAGCAGTAGAGTACCAAAAAGCTGTTCAAACTAAAAAAAAAAAAATCAGTAAAGGGGCAGCTTACAAAATTAATACACAGAAATCAGTTGGATTTCTGGATACTAACAGTGAACTACCAGAAAGATAAATTAAAAAAAAATCTCTTGTACATGAACAACAAAAAGAACCAAAACACTTGGGAATAAATTTAAACAAAAGGTGAAAGATTAAAAACAATAAGACATTAATACAAGAAATTAAAGAAGACATAAATAAATGGAAAGCTATTCCATGCTTATGGATGAAAAGAATATTGTTAAAATGTCCATTCCACCCAAGCAATCTACAGAATCAATGTAATTGTTAACAAAATTACAATAGCATTTTTCACAGAATAAAACAAACAATACTAAAATTAGTATGGAATCATAGAAGACTTCAAAATAGCCAATGTAATCTTTGAGAAAGAATGAAACTGGAAGCATCATGCTTTCTGATTCCAAACTATATTACAAAGCTACAGTAATCAAGCCAGTATGATACTGGCATAAAAACAGACACACAGATCAATGAAACAGAATAGAGAACCCAGAAATAAATGCATGCATACATGGTCAATTAATTTTCAACAAAGGAGTCAAGCACATGCAATGGGGAAAGAATAGTCTCCTCACTAAATGGTGTTGGAAAAACTGAATAGCCTTATGCACCAGAATGAAACTGGACCTATCTTACCATATACAATTCAAAATGGATTAACGCTTTGAATGTATGATCTGAAACCATAAGTTCTGAGAAGAAATACAGGGGGTAAGTTCCCCGTCATTGATCTTGGTTTTGTTTTTTTTGGTTTTTTTGGGGGGGTTTTTTGGATTTGACACTAAAACCAAAGAGGAGTTTGTTAAAAGGATACAAATTTTCACTCATGAAGTCTGATGATCTACATAAAGCATAGTGACTATTGTTGGTAACACTGTATTGAATAAGTTAAATTTACTAAGGCATTAGAACTTAAATGTTCTAAACAAGGGAGGGGAAGAGATAAGTATGTGAGGTGACGGTTGTGTTAATTATAACTCAATGGGGAAAATGCTTTCATCCTGTATAGTATATCAAATCACCACTTTGTGCACTTTAAATATTTTACAATTTTATTTGTCATGTATGCCTCAATACAGCTGAAAAATGCATAGCTTAACAAAAAGTGTATGATATCAGTATTTTTGAAATTTATAAGCCATTACCTCAGAACACCAAAGTCAAATAAATAAATGAAGAGATACAGCAAAAATAAATCCTGTAATAAATACCTCCAATTATTTCTTTTTATTTTGTTGAATCCTGGCTAAATTAGGAAGAGATTTATTTTTTATAACTCAGATGCATTCCAGAGACCAGCCAAGAAAAATCAGGCTAATTTAAAATATTAACTAAGCCATCATTTAAAGATTAAGAAGTAATTTTCTAAGACACCTATCCACCTAAGAACATCATTTTAACCTGTGTACCTGTACTAGTGTGTTGCCTAGGACACAAAGAACTTTACATACTGAACTTCTATTCCTATAGTACCCTTCACCCTGGTGTTCCATGCACTGTGCTCTGGGGTGTACAGGTGAGTAAAGCATAGTGTTGGTTGTACAGAAGCCACAGACTAGTGGGAGAAAATAGAAATGTAAGCAGGTTAAATTCTGATTCAGCATAGGGCTAGAAAAGAAATTTTTTAAAAAGAGTTGTGGAAGAACAGAACAGCCATCTGAGGATGTCAGGGAAGCTTCACAGAGACACCTCTCTTGTATTTTTGATGAGGTTCAGTGGCAATCTCCACAAATAGTACTAATCCTCAACCTACCAGCCACACTGCCTAGTGTCTCCCAGAAGCTCCTATGCCTCTTTGGTAAGTGTGGAGGATTTTCATTCATAGACAAAATTCTTTATGCAAATATTCCTCTTTGGAAAATTCTCTTTATACTTGTTGGAAAATAAACAACATGTTTTGCTCTCTGATTCCCTGCATGTCAAGCATCAAACATGGTTGGCAGATTTATGATTTTACAAATAGTTCTAAGTACATCAGCTTTTGCTGCAGTTATGCGAGTTTCATATTCATCACACATCTCCAAAACACTTCACTGCTTAGTAAAACACTCAGAGGTATAGTACATGAAGAGCACTATATAATATCCAGCAGAGTGAAGAATGAACAATCCCTTATTTAAAGATTAATGATTCTTTTAGCTGCACAACTGACTTATGAAACTCTCTGTTTTTAAGTATGGAGCTATGAATGAGATGCTTATATTTAAGAGACAGAAAAGGTCAAGATTCCAGTTTCCTGCTTGTAGCTATTTACTTGCACTTCTGTAGGGCTTGGAATTATGAATTCTAATGAGAACAAATTCACATCTGCTGAAATCCCAATTATCTGAATGTGGCTTATCCACTCTGCTGAGTATCTATAGAAGCATAAAATTTAAACTAGTTTCTTTCTACCATCCTACATATTTCTAGCTGCCTCTGTCCTACCACCAGCTGTTGTACCTTCAGGAATTTAAAATAACTTTAATGTTAGCATAAGCAAAATGTTAATTAGCACATGAGTAAAATTCATTTTATGGCATCAAACCCAACTAGACTATTTTTTGAACTATCTATGACAACACTTATCCCCTTGGTAGTAGACTGTTGAGTTGTAACCCTATCTCTAAGTCTAGTTCTTATCTTCAAAATAATGCAAAGTTCACTTGCCTGTTCAATATTAAAAACTTCCATTAAGCAGACTTTCAAAAGCACAGGCTTCTCAAACACATCGATAAATCCATGTTTACCTCAAAATAAGTTTTTTTATGACTCACACAAAACAATTAACAAAGAGGAAAACAAAAAAACAAAACTCAAAATTTTAGCACTACGACAAGAACAATTCTTGAATGTGGTCTGGTGAAAGAAAAACCACTGCAGAGAACTTAATTATGAAAAGTACTTAGATTCTAATTTAGAACCAATTTGAGTCAAAAGTTTAGGAATTATAAACAAGAAAAAGCTACTGATAAATGCAACAACCTGGATGAATCCCAAATGTGTTATGCTAAGTGAAAGAAGCTAGACTCAAAAGGAAATTTAGTTCCCAAGTTTTATGCCTCTGTACCAGCACTTCTCAAAGTGTGAAATCACAGTCAGTGAGGTAAACCAAGTAACAGCTCCCCCAAAATGTCCATGCCTCGAACCATGAAACCCATGAATACATTCTACATGTAATTAAAGTTACAGATTCTAAAACAGGGAGATTTTGAAGTGGATGCAATCTAATCACATAAACGAAGATCTTTTTTCAGGTAAGGGCAGGAGAGTTGAGGCAGAAGGGAAGGCATGTAAAAGAGATAAAAAGCAGGAGAAGGATGTAAACTTCCATTGCTGGCACTAAAGAGGAAGAAAGCCATGAGCCAGGAAGTGAAGTAGACTTCTAGACTCTGAGAATAACACGCAGCCAACAACCAGCAAGGAAACAGGACTTGGTCCTATAGACAGACGCGTGGAAATGAATCCCGCCAAGAACCTGAATAAGTCTGAAAGTGGATTTCTACCAGAGCCACCCCTGTAAGATCCCAGTCTTGTGATAACCTAAGCAGAAAAACCAGGTAAGGAGTCAAATCTCTGATCTACAGAATTATGAGACAATAAATTTGTGTTCTTGCAAACTGCTAAATTTGTGGTAATTTGTTATTGCAGCAGCAGTACAAAACTAATTTACCTCTGAATCATAACCTGGGAATTTTTGTGGACATTGTAATAAATACTCCATTTAATAATCCCTTCCTTATATCTTCCTTCTGCAATGTATTTCTCATTAATAAGTCAGGCCCAAACTATCATCCTCTACATCTGGAGTCTTATGTAATTAGCCATGCCAGTCTTTGATAGCTCTGCACTGGGCACCCTCTTAGAATTATGCAATCAAACTGTAGAGTACCAATTTGTGTTAGCCATAATTTCCTATTACAAAAATATTTTGGGATTATATTCATAGTTTTTACCCACAGATTATAATTCTGTGGTTTAAGCCCTTTGAAAGCTAAAAATTGGGTTTTCTATTTCTTCTGAGAATTTTATAAATTACTTAATTTAAGCCTTAAAATTTGATGGAAAAAATATCTGACAGGACTCAGATGTTTCAAAGAAACTGAGCAAGTCCCAGGGTCAGAGAGTAGCCAGGGAAGGATCTGGAGGACTCTTAAGAAATAGCATGGGTTGGACATTACCTTGGTGATTCTAACACAGTCCAGCATCTGGCCCTCTTCTTTGCAAAATGAAAAACTTAGTTTTGTCAGTATACTGAGAGTTCCATTTCTCAAAGACAGCTTCATCCTACCCACCTCATAGAGACAGATGTAGAAAACCTGATGTTTTCCAAGTACAGGTCTTTTACTTCCTTAGGTAGGATTTATTCCTAGGTATTTTATTCTTTTTGATGTGATGGTAAATGGGATTGTTACCTTAATTTCTCTTTCTGATAGTTTGTTATTAGTGTATAAAACTGCAACAGATTTCTGTGTATTAATTTTGTATCATGCAACTTCATCGAGTTCATTGATGAGATCTAGTAGTTTTCTGGCGGAGTCTTTAGGCTTTTCTCTGTACCAGGCATCTGCAAACAGTGACAGTTCTACTTCTTCCTTTCCAATTTGAATTCTTTTTATTTCTTTTTCTTCTCTGATCAGTGTGGCTGTGGATTACTTTGCATGATATCTATGATAAGCAGACAGCCCAATGGTCTTAACTAGCTGATAAGCTATACTTGGTGAGCTCCAATACAGAACAAGAGGATTTCAGTGTATTACTGAAAAAAAGAATGGTATCAGGCTCTGATAAACTGATGTATCCATCTCCACAACATAAATGTTTAATTGATGGAAATGCCTGGTTATGAAATTTCTTAATCTTCTTTCTCAATTCTCAATTGAAATTATCACATACTTTCAGTATGTATGTTAGTACTTTCAGTCAAGTTTTGCCTGATGGTCACTTTATCTATTCTTTTGTCTAAATACTATTTAATTTAGTGAATGATTTCATTAATCCATTTTGTGAGAAAAGTGACTTTACTGTAAATACCATGTATTCTCTACCACATCAAAAAAAAAAAACCCCATAAAAACAAAGGGCTCAAAATAAAAAATAATTTGATTTATAATTAATTTCAAAATAAGGTTTCATCATAAACTCAACAGTCTTTTTGTTGCTGTAGTTTGGTCAAAAATGCCTCAATCGTACTATTTTCAAGTTGCTTTGAAAAGTCTTACTCATTCTAATTTTATTTCGGCTTATCCAAAATGTATTCTTTTGACTAGTCATCATACTTATGCCCCTATGTATTGTAACTTCCACTCTTATAGAGATATTATAAATGTGTTATCATGTATATTTCATACCTACTAAAGACATAAATATCTTGGCAATATGGGAAAAAATAATAAATTATCATTTTTGATATTTAAAAAAAATCCTTCTCTCCCTCAAATCAACCTGTACTGCTGTTCTTGTTGTATTTTCTTTAAGACAATCAGAGTTAAGATTTACAAACACCAGGTGTGTATATTACTTGTAATCCTCAGAAAACAAGTGTAAGCAGGTATTTCTATTCTGTGGAACACAGAGGAGAATCCTGGAGATAATAACTTGCCCAAGGGTATACAGTTATCTGAATGAGGATTTTTAACTCTGGTGTTTTTGAAATAAATTCTGTTTCTCTTGCCAATACTCCAAGCTGCATCCAAGTCTAAGTACCAAGGGTCCAAGTGCCTCTTAATAAACAGCACACAGAAGTATAGTAACTGCAATCCACCATCACAGATTGAAGTAACCATCATTCTAGAATTACACCCTTTTATAGTTGAAAGGGGCCTTAGGGATTACCTTCCAGCCCAAACCTTTGAAAGACATCCCTATTACTTGATAGTTACTTTGAAAAAAATCTCAGCAACACAGCAATATGATTCTATTGTTCTTTTTCCATTTTGGGGCAACACAATATGGAAAAGAATTGTTTAACAATGTGAAAGTCTGTCTCTCTGAAACATCCCCCTTTAGCCTCCTGGTTTGCCCTTTGGAGTTCCACAGGTTAAATTTACTCCCACTTCCTTGTATATAGGTATACCCTATGTCTCTGGTCTCTTTAATTATAATTAATACAATGTGGTTTTCCTTCCCTACAAAGACTTATTTAAATGTGGGGCCCAGAACTGAACATTCAGCTGCTGGGAGTGTTTGACAAGTGCAGATGACAATGAAGAAACTACTCCAGGCCTGTTACTATAAACTGGAACATCTTACTTTCCTTAGCATACATGTCACACTATTTGCTCATATTAAGTTTGTGCTTAACCTATGACTCTAAATACATACCTTTATGCTTATCTCTCTTAAACACCATAAAAAAAATTATCAGTCCACAGTTCAGGCCTCTTGAAGTTACAGGAAGTCTTTGTATGATGGCTTGGGACTGTAAAAATGACTGTGCATGACAAAACTTGCAGAGTGACCTTAATAATCAATGAGGAAAACTGTAATTGTTTCATGAACTTTAAAATCCTTTGCCAAAGCAGTAAAAACTCTAATTGTGACAGACATAAATGTATAAAGAAATGAAAAATAGTGAAGTTAATATTTATTTAGTACACTGTAATTTAAAACATTAGAAACATCGAGAATTACGGGTTGTTGTTGATAAAAAAAAATCTTAATTTGAGCAGCACTTTTGCTGCCTTCTCCTTGTATTATTTATGGTATTGAATAGGTTATCTTTGCTGTGTCTTGCGTGTTGTCATACTTCTGCTTAAGTTTGGATCAGCCACCAACATTTCATCTTTTGTGCTTTCAATGTGGTGAATTATCTCTGAGAGTTCTTTAAGGTGAAGTTTTTTGTCAGCATCACTTCTTTGGGGACATTGCCATCCTTTTTGTCACTTTCCTCGATTATGTCTATAAATTCCCCTTCTCTAAGTTCCTGGGGCTGCATATCTAGAGCCTCTCAAATAGTAACAGAGACAACATTTCCATGATCAGCAATTTCTTCTATAACTCCATTTATGTTTAGTTTAAATTTCACTTCCAGTAGGATCATTTTCACTTATTGGGTGCACCTTCCTGGGTGCCAGTCAATTCCCACATTTGATTATCCATTTTGTAAAATAGTACATGTGTTTATCACTGGGACATAAGAGGGAAACACAACTACACATTTTGCTATATGGGCTTGACCTGAATAACAGAAGCAGAATGAGCAATCACTAACAAATTTTCAAAGAAGTAATATGATTGGTCACTCGGCAAGATGTGCATCTGTTATTTACTTAGTGATTTGCAGAGTGAACAGCAACTAGCAACATTTGTACTTTATGCAGCTAGTCACAGTTCATAGATTGTGGTAACAGAAATTTGAATTGCTACCAGTACCATTTGACTAAACCATAGTAACTGAAATTTGTGCACATCGGAACTGTGCAAAAGCAAGGACTGTCTACATTCTGCTATCTAGAGGAGTGCTATTTTTGTCTGGGCACTGTATTTCCATCTAAGTTACAGATAAAAATGCAGAAAATGACAGACTCAAGTATAGAGTTCTGTGGTATGTCACAAATCTCCACTCTACAAATAGAGATCAGTGCAAATTTCCCATTTTAGTTACAAAAGAAGAGAAAGCATGCCAATTGCTCAAATAGAGATATCTGATCATTCTGAAACAGAAGGGAAAGGCAATTATTTTGGTAACGTTTACTGTTAGTGAAACCATGCATAACACAGGATCACTTCCTTTTAAAATGCTTCCACATAATGTACAAAACAGTCTATTTTAGATTTCTGAAAAACACTGAATCAATCTTACTGTTACGATTTCCAAGCTCTACCTTTCAAAAATTCCAAATCAAATGCCCTTTCTCATCTCCATTTTCTCTGAATACTAAGCCCTGCTGGGCTGCTTACTAAAAATGTGACCTTGAGAATGTCATTCTTTGAGTCTTCACTTGCTTCTCTGTAAAGCAGTATAATATGCATGCTCAGTTAGCGACATTTGATCATTAAAACCATCAAATAAAATTAAGTATATGAAATAACTTTGCAAACTACAAAGTACTATATGAAGTGAAGGTGCAATTTTCCTAGGGCACAATTTTTCAAGAAGTAGAGAATTGGATACGTTTAAAGCATCCAGGGACAAACTCTTCCTTATTCCTCAGCTATCAAGAGATGCAGTTTCATTTTATTCATGCTTGTTCAGCTTTGTTCTGTATAAATATCAACTCTTTGATTCAGAAACTGGAAGCAAAATAGAGGTTAAGTTATTAGCTTTATTTGTTCATCTGTTAATATTATTCAATCTTCCTGAAACAGTGAACTTACAATGTTCTAAACATAGCCTAAACTTTTATTTCTTGGTCTTACTTTATTTTGAAATCTTCAGCTTTTCTGCACTTTAATCTTCACTCCACTAATAGTCTCACAGGCCTTGCTTGAGCATGTTTTCCTCCTATTACACACACACCTTCCTTTCATCCTTAACTCTTCAGAAAACTCCCTTTATTTTAGACTTGACTTCTATCTTGACTTATATCTTCTATCTTTTTAGAGGCTCTGACCAGGGAACCACATTTATTTTTCAGAAGCATTTTGACAATTTTATTTTCTAACATCTAAGCATCTCATATTGTGTGCCTTCCTTGCTTTCACATACAGTTTGCACACAAGCAGCTGTATTTATTTTATTATCAAGCACTATAGAGCCATCTAAATAGGGATTGCTCCTCTGGATTCCCTGCTTCAGCAGATGGGGTTTGAAACGAAATCTACCCTGGCTTCTTCAGATTAAGTGACACTGAAGCACTCTAATATCCTGCACTTCACCCCATATTTAACAAAGCCACCTATGGATAACTTGTCCTTCCTTAATGTCTTAAGTTAGAACACTTTCCTCCTTCTTACTGCAGTTAAGGATATCACTTTGCAGGTTGATCTCTTGGATCAGCTGAATGTTACAGATTCATAAAAAGTCAAGATGGTGGAAGATGTCTCATAATAAACATCTCTGAATTAAAGGCAAAATCAGTGATGTCCTTGGTTCTCATGGAAGAGGAGAGGCCAAAATAGGAAGGAGACAAGTATAAAACATGATATAAGAAAAGTTTTCAATTTAATCTGTATGTCTGTTCAAAATATATCCCCTTTTGAGTTAGAAAGGACAGGTGCCTGACATAGTTTCTACCTGCCCAACTGAGTATGACAGCATCAATGAAATCTCTTAAAATTCTGCACTCATGTCCAACTGGTCTCAGTCACTTCAAGTGTTACTACAGGACCCAGAGAGTCCCCTACTTCTGAAAAAGAAGTCCTGATATGTGTAAGACACACACTTTGGGAAATTAATGATCCATTGGAAGTGACCAAGAAAATACTCTCACTTTGAAGCTGAGAAAACTGAAACAGTAAACTATTAAGTAATTTTTCTCAGGGACTACACTACCTACTAGTGGCAAAGCCAGGTCTGGAACCCAGGTCTGCTAAGTCTCCTTCCAGTAACCTTCTCATTCCTGTAGATGTTGCTCTCAGGTTTATTGACAGTAGCTAGGTTGTCTAAATTGTTGTTTTGTTGATATATGGGTCCTGTCTTCCCTGAAGACATCTTATTTGCTTCCTGCTTTTATGAACTTGGTATATCAGACTTTCATCAAAGCACTTAAATATGTAAATGACTGGTCTGCTACCCAGAAAGACAGGGTGAGGGCAGCTACTCTATCTGCCTGAGCAATTGACACTGAATGTATAAGAGGGTTGGTGGAGGAAGGACAGGCTTGCATTTATTCCTGAAAGTCCACAACCTTTGCCATTAAATTCCTGAACCAGTAAACACATCCGCCTCAACATGGAAGTTTAGATATGCATTTCACAGGTAACTGTAAATGTTTTGGGACCAGAGAAAGGGAAAAGAGTATTCATGAATAGAATTCGAATTGGTGACAGACAAAAATTCTTAAGTCATTTGAGACTTAACCAAATATAACCAGACATAACCAAAGGAGAACTTTAAAATAGGGTTTAGTATTTAGTAATATTTTTATATAGGCCTAATTATTTTCTGCAGTAGAAGGTACTTTGTTCTCCAGCCACAAGCCTACCAGTTCATCCACTGTCAAGTTAATTTTGCTAGAAGATATATTTAGATTTTTAGTCATAAAATGATAGTGTCTTGTCATTAATTTCATTGTACTTAGAAAAACCTGCTCCTGTCTGGTGGCAGCATTTCCTGAGAGTCTGGAGTTGTCAAGCTTAGCCAGAATTAGTAAACTTTTGGGGGATTGTCAGACAGTTTCTTTAAAATTAAGTATGATGTAATGACTGCCTCATGCATGGTCTGTACTGAGTTCTTTAGCTAGTGATATCAAAATAGATTCCCCATAGAAATACAAAAAAATCAAAATTTAACTAAAATCTCTCAGAAATATTTTTAATATGCAATAAATTTTATGGCAGTTCCAAACAATATAGTCATTCAGTTTTTTAAATTAACTTAACAATTCTTGGTATTATTTTAAAAGTTTTAAAATTTTCTTAAGAAATATTAGTGGAAAATAGACTGACATCTATGTGCAGGTCTTAACATAAAATACCATTTCCCAAATGGTCTGCTAGACTTTCCTAGCCCAAATTATTCTGCAGGCCACCAGCAAGAGACATTTTCTACAGAACAATCTAGGAGTGAAGCAGAGGAGGGGGTGAAGATGAAAGGATGCCAAGTCAAAACCCAGGTGCTTCATATGAGGTAGAGGAAAAGAATTAAAGATGAAAGGAATGCTAGTCTTTTCTACCTGGATTTCCAGGTTTTCAGTGGCCATTTTATTCTCTGCTCCTCTTTGGAATTACATATCCAGCTTCTCCTTTGCTATAGGATTTCCTTGGTTGAAAATGGCTAAGGCTTCCCGTTATCCATAAGATAACATCCCAGTCCTTTAGAAGAATATACAAAATCCTTTGCATTTTCTCACCCTCCTGCCCTCATTGTTGATACTCCCCACAGTGGAGCCCATGCCCTACAATCCTTGCAGTGACCATACTATCCCCTTTTCCTATTTGGTAGGCTATTCCTCCCACTTTAAGTATCAGCTATCTTTTCAGTTCAGCCTACAGGATCCTTCCTGGGAATCCCCTTGCTCCTTTCTCAGCGGTGCCATGGCACCTTGCTCACATTTCCACTAGGACTTATATCACCTTGCTGAAATCACTTGCCACCCTCTAGACTGTGCACACTTTACTTCTGTCAAAAGGGCAGTGACTGACTCATAGTAAGGAACTAACTCAATGTACATCTGTTGAAAGAAAAAGCAAGTGCACACATGACTTCAAAAATAAAAAGGAAAGCTGTTTCAACTGAATGATTTAAATACATATAATGTCTTAACTGTTTCCATCTTAGAGTGTTTAATGGACATTTAAATTTTCCTTTGACTAATAGACGGTTGTTAAATTCTACAGGGTAGATGACCATTAAGGAAATCAAGAATCTCAACTATTTTTGCTGCATATTCTAATCTGATGTTAAAGAGGATTACAGTTAGTTCAAAACCTTCAAATATAATGTTTAATTCTCAGCAGCACTAAAAAGTATAATTCATTTTCAAATAAACTATATTTGTGTTAACTTGTTGGAAAAAAATAATACTGTTGGCATATCATCAAAATCATACTATGATTTTTAGTTAGGGACCACTGCAAAGTTATTCCTAAACAGTTAAAATCTTAAGCAGTTTTTCAACATCATATTTTATTTCTGGTACCATTTTTGCCAATGCTACAAAGTCTTCTGGAAGCCATATATTTTAAAATGTTGTTATCATTCATTATTATTGCTAGAAACACCGTATTTCCCAGAAAATAAAGTTCAACTTTTATTTGCACATAGAAATTATTATTACTACAGAATATTCTTTTCTCAATATCAATTCATCTTTCAAATGGTTACTGCTAACTTACACGGGCAGTTTGAAAAGAATGAACAGACAATTGACTCAGGTCTTATTAATATATAGCTATAGAAGCTTCTCTAGCTTGCCTTCCTGGACAGGAACATTTAACAATATATAGTGTAGAGAAGGTAGTTAGCAGGGTGTATACATATGGCAGGAAAAACACTGAAATATATATGATAAATTTCTAACATGAGCCAAAATTGCAGTTTTGAGAGCTGAAATAGCTCATAGCCATATTCAACTCTGCTTCAGCAGCTGGTGTGTGTTGGCTATGGTAACCTCCCAGAAACCTGTTGTCTCCAGTTCTGGGGAAAAAAAAATTAAATATAACAGAAACTTGGCTCTATTAAATATAATTCAGGTCCATACCATCAAATAAGCACATACCATCAAAAGAGCCCATGGACATGATGACCACCAAACTCATACCCTTTTATGTAACCTTGACTTAAAAAAGATTCCAGTGTTCCCTTATCTTTAGGTTTCCTAGGACAGAGCCAGTTTATGCCTCTTGTTACGGTATAACCATTGATAGAATTCCTTTGTACTCGCAAACATGTCATTTGCTGGATATACACTTTATAGTCAACTAGTCATTCTCCTTGTAAATGGAGCATTCAACTCCAGAAAGGAAGTGGTAAAAGAGGAAGACACCAGCTTAGCCATTTCAATCACATATATATTTTTGCTTAATGTCACAACCAGATTCCTTCATACTCTCAGGAAGCTAGTATGCAACTATTATACAGTTGAGCATCTTTGTACCTAGTAGGAAACTAAACATTGTATCTTAGTTTAATTTAAAGATCCTATAGCATGACTACTGCATCTTTTAGCTTAATCAGTATGTTTCCAAGGAACAGATCTCTGAAAGAGTCCTTCAAAGCAGAAAAATCTGGTGACAGCTTTCAGGTGTTTATCTAACGTTCTACATTATATCATTTTAAATGAAAATTTACTTCGTTAATTCTGCTTCAGAAATTCAGGACATTTTCTTGGCACTTTTCCAGAAAGTATTAGATTGCATTTCATACTCCCCATACCTCCTGTCACCTTCTTCTAGATCCACTAGCCATCACTAGCTCATCTACCAGGTGACTTGTGAATTGGCCTAAGGATAGTGTTGCTTCTTAGCATATATCAATTGAGAAACAGATTCAGGACTAGTGAACAGCAAAGGAAAGTGATTTATTTTTTTTCAAAGACTGTTACATTTTGAATTGTTTCAGGATTTAGAACTGGTAGATTCAATTAAGGAGAAGTCTTTAGACAGAGTTGAAATAATGTGTTCTCATGGAAGTGAGTATAATTTTTAGTGGTCACTGATTTTCAGTTCTACAATGTTTTCACTTGCTTTGTTTTATCATATTAAAATATATAAATATATGGTGTACTATATATAAAATTAACAAGCATAAATTGACCCGGGGTAAAAAAAACAGCAAAATAATTTTCCTGTTTCACATAATAATTTGCCTAGCTAACCAGTAGTGACCTCTTACTTTTAATAAATAAGTAGCAGTGTGCAACTGTGAATTCATTATTTGTGGGGAATGTGAGTTTATAATTATTTTTCAGGACATATTTCAAAGCAACAGCATTTCAAAGCAATAGCACAATTTAAGTGTTTTTTTTTAACATTATACATGTAGAGTATAAATAACGAAAAAAGTTTGCATGCCATCAACCACATTCTTGAGAAAAGAGAAAGAATACCGTTTATCTGCAGGATTTGTTGGGCTGAGAGTGTAAATCTATTGAGACAAATTGACACAGGCTAAAAATCTGAACAGAGCACATATTTATCAAACGTACAAAAACTGAAGTTTTCAATCTATTTTTCTCTCCTTTGATTAAGTAACAGAACACTTTTATTAAATAAAATATTAGTTGGAAGCCTAAATGTTATCTTCATGAGGAGATGCCCTAGAAATAAAAGGAGAAGTAGGAAATCCAACTGCCAGCACTCACTCTTCCCTCTCCCTTCTAAATGCTGTCATACAAGGAAAGAACATACAAGGAAAGAACACGAAAAAAGGAAACTTGGTTTAGCTATCCACAGTACAGTTATTTTTAATTATCTGTGGTATGAGGAAACAAAAAAGTATTTGATTCCTTTAAAAGGCTAGGGTTTCAAAAAATAAAATCTGTTGCTGCTATACATAGAAACCAAAAGAAACTCTGATTAAGAGCATTAACGATAAGGAAAGTGTTGCCCTGAGTCATCTTTTCTGATTTATATACTTAAATTAAAATGATTTCAAATTAGACATGAACTGATAGCAGGTTTGTTTGTTACTAAATATAGTAACTCAGCTAATTTTGAGTAGATCTTGTGTTATCTGTGCTAACAGGTGCATAGAAAAGAAAATGAAATGGGTTAAATTAACACTGTAGGAACATCTGGATAGGATATTTAACTTGTATTCCTCACAAAGTAGTCTGATTGCCTTTTATCTTCATTACCAATCTTTATTATGATCTGTTGGTATAAAAGTCATGTATTCAACACAACAATTCAAAGCTATGTTACATATGGGATATTTATAATTGGCAGCTTCCTGTGATGGTATTCATTGCACAGATTACACACGTTGAAAAGCATTTACTGACAATTTCCAAACACATTTTCAATGGAATGATTTGCAAGATAAAAATACTGAAGTTACTATAAGATGAAGCTTTGTCCTTTTTTCTATTACTAATACTGATTGACACAATGGAAAATATTCCTAAGTCAACTGAAAAAAAAAAACTACATATATACACAAAACTAGCCTTTGTACTACAAATATTATCTGGTTGGGAATATTTTAAATAAGTTGCTGTAATTCTGGAAATAGATAACTCAGATGCTAGGTCCTAATCTATTTAAAGAAACATGGTGAATTTAGCAGATGTTTGAATAGTCTAACAAGGTCAAGATGAGGAGGACCACTGTAAATAGGCACCTGATGTTTTGTTACTTAAATGACACATTTGGTAGTTGTTACTAATTTCATTTGAATACTAGGATTCTATATACGATATTGTAATATTTATATTATGTAACTGTGAGGAACTCCACTGATGCCCCTCTTTTCTCACTAAAGTATAAAAAAGCATAGCTGCTTCTCGCTGATTTAAATAAACTGCCCTGGATTTAACATTACAGAATAAAGGAGACTATGAGCATTCTCCAAATAAATTGTTTCTAAATTCATGAGTTTGGGGTTGCCAGAAGAGTGTCAGGACACTGAAATATGTTATGTAGTTGACACTTTGTGTTTCTGCTAGAAACATCAGAAACATATTAATCAGGATAAGCACTCAGATCCTTCCCCCACATTTCTTCTATAACATTAGCTTTTAAAGTCAATTAGTAAAGCAAGAAACACGTGCTTGAAGGAGAGTAAAAGAAATGAGAGAACAGTTTCTGAAATACTTGCTAATAATCTAATTGATCTCCAGAGTGTGATCTATACAAGTCGTTAGCAAAATTAGAATGAAATACAGATTCCTAACAGGAGAAAAGCTAGATTAATTATGACTTTAAGAACAGTCTGTTCAGTGAACTTATGAGAGCCCATGCTGCTAGTAAACCTCTCTCTAGACTCTCAAGCCTTTACTTCATTCTGCATTCTTTTCTGCTTCCTTGCAGGAGGTGAATTCAGCTTTCAGTCCCTTCCTTTCTCATCTTTTCCTTTTTAATCCATTCTTTAGATGCACTTCCATCACTTTCTCTGTTCCTAAGTAGCATTTCAAAGCCAATCATCTCCACATTTATTTTTCTACCCTGCGTACAATTCTATGGTAAATTCCAGTGAGATGACTCCAGGCAAATACAGTTATGTCAACCAATCTTGTCCCCAGAACTACCTCCTTCTCTCCTGGAATATAGTATTCCAAGCCTGGATAACAAAGCATGTTTTAGGACTTTCAGGAATATAACTTTTAGGACTATTAAATCTGTCTACATTTATTCTTAATCTCTAATTACCCACACAGTATAGTGATCTATCATGAACTGCAGTAATATTTGTTACACCTGACCCTTAGAAATGAGCTAGTTTAAGGCTGCTTAGTGGTGACATTAGGCAGCGAGAGTCTATTATAACGACAGCCATTTAAACAAGGATGCTTTAAATATGATGCTTGCCAAAAGATCAGTCCCACTGCTTTAGCAGAGTAGGTCATAGAACTTAAAAGAAGCAAAATGACAGACTAGTAAAAAAACCCAAAGATATTATATAGCATTGGATGAAAAATTTAGAAAGCAGTGGCAATGTGAATTTAGTCATAATAATAAAGGAGGCTTCAGAGCAAAAAGATAAAGGTGTGAAATGAAAATCTTGCTAAGTGTCAGCAATGAAATGATGCACATTTCTTATAAAGCTGCACGGGGCTAGTTTCACTGCCAAATTAGCCGACAAATGTCTGACATAATCATGCAATTTACACATTTGCACTCATTTTAGAATTAGTCTCACAGTTATATACTTGTGTTTTTTTAATGTTAAGGAAACGTTTGCAAACGACTTTTGAGAGTTTTAATTATTTTTGCTTTTCCTGGTAAGTATTCCTAATAAGAATATTTTATAAGAAACGGGAACAAGGATTATTCATTCAACCTTCTCTTTTGGAGGTACAGTGCTGCTGCAACTGATTATGTCATTTGTGCACTGCATAGTGATGCCACAGCTAAGGAGGCCCCATTCACAGGACAGACATCACATATTTGTATACTATTCTAATAATTTCCAATGTTGAAAGTCAAGTGTTTTTAGGAAAGGAAGCCTTTTTCTAACTTGCACATGAGCACTCCAGGGCCCCATTAGCAGTGGCCCCATGCAGACAGGCATATAGTAATAATCTGAATGATAACTGAAAGCCAATTGAGTGGAGTGCAGGCTTTGGATTCAGACCTTTCGGTTTCATTGCTAATGTGCTGTATCATTTTGATCAAGCTACTTCACCTCTCTGCACATCAGTTTCCTCTTTGTAAAATTAGATCAGTAATAGTACCTGCTTCACTGGGTTGTGGTGAGGATTAAATGAGTTAATGAATATAAAGTTTATAAAAGTCACTAGCTATCCTAATTATGAACTAATTTTTACCCACAACTTTTATTCACAACGTGCCAGTGACTGTGCCCATTGCTTTCTATGATATTTTCAAAATAACACCAAAATGTAAAGGAAAGAGGGGGTCACAGAAGTTGATTAACCTATCCATGGGTAAAAGGTGACCTGAGTACCATCTGGACTTCACAGTGCTAGTCCTAATGGTTTGTTCGTTTATTCATTCATTCATTCATTTCAGATATATTCATAGAAGGAATAGTGATGAGGATTGTGGAGTAGGTACTAGGCTAGTTACAATGCAAAGTGGTAAGTGATTAATTAAAGCACTTATATATTTTATATTGATATGTTCTATAAAACATTGTCATTATCAGTATCAATTTTTTTATATTTAAGTTATTTTGACTAATAGTCCACCAAAATTCATTGCATCCCCAAATATAATATGAAATATAAAGATGAAAAAAGCATGTAAATTTTTTTTCAATCATGGAATTGCTACTGTAATTAGTGCTAAAACTCTCTCAAGATGGCACATAGTCAAATGAATTTAGGCAGCACTTTTGCCCAAAAGTAAACATTTAAATCATTGCTATAGGCAGGTTCCTTTGATACCCTATGCCTGTACTACTGGGAACCCTGTACAACTAACTGTCTACCACTGCTTTCCTAATAACTTGGAAACTTTCGTTCTTATAGTCCCTTGTAACTTCGTGAGCTCTTCCACCACATCAATTGTATAATTCATATATTTTCATGTCTTCATTTTTTTTCTTATTAGCTTAAGACAAAGCAGTGCATGGTTCTTCTGTACTGTATAGGATATCTGTAATGCTAACCAAAATCCCAACTTATTAAATAAAAAATTAAATCTTAGTCTATTAAAATGTCTTTTGACTGAAAATTCTCACAACAACAAAAAAAAAGAACTTTTCATAACCGATAAAAGTAGTTGATGTGAGGGAAAAAAATGATTATTTCTGTTATTTTTACAATGGGAAATTCTAAAATAACTAGCAAACCAGATATACTAAGCAAACATGGTAAAAGCAAACATAGGTTTTTAGAGGTCCTACAGGCACCTGCTTTATCATAAGTGAAGGCATAAGGCAACCTGTAATTCCAGTGCAATTCTCAGTCATTAGTTGATATAATAATCAAAATATAAAGAATTTAAATAATAACCCCTCTTACAGTCCTCTGAGGTTTATGTCCACATATTTCTCATTAAACCCATTCTGGTAATAATGAATCAATTTTCCACCTTTACAATAGAACACTTTTTGCTCCTAAATTTGCTACATACTTTAACTCCACCTAGGAACTTAAAGACAGTGTAGGTTGTACTTGGTGATGCTTCCCACTTTAACTTAAATGTCTTTTAGGAAGCTGGCAAAACTGGTCTCAGCTGAAAACCTCACAGTCCATCAACTTAGCTGGCAGTTGCATATGAGCAATTTCTCATTTATCTTCTCTATGTTGCACATACTTAAGAAAGAAAAAAAACCCTTCTATTCCTTCCAATTATCATAAAATCCAATTATGGCAACAAAATTGAAAATAACCAATGAATTATATGTTTCCATGTTTTCAAAGTGCTTTGCAATCATCAATATTAAGGCTTATCAAGCAAACAAGTAGGAAGTATTAGGATATCTGAAGCTGAGTATAATTAGATGCCAAGTATGAAGAAATGTTTGTAAACAAAATGTTGCTAATAGCATAAAATAATAGACATTTGTAATAGAAAGATTTGACATTGGCTGGTTCCCAGCATAGATGTAATCCCCTGTTTGTGTAATAAAAAGAGGGCTGAATTAGCCAGGACTTGCTAATAGAAAACTAAAACACACAGAATAAATATGTTGGGGATGGATAATGGGGGGTGGGAGGGGCAGTAAGGATGGCTCACTAAGAGTTACAGAATTTTCTTAAAATATAATTTTGAACAGACTCATGTTTAGATAAAGTATCTAAAAGCTCATCATCACCATGGCATCAGGCAACTGAGCCTACGGATGTGATTTATGTGTAAAGTGGCAGAAAAGAACAGGATTAAGAAGGGTTGCTGAGGGGGAGGGTATAGCTCAAGTGGTAGAGCGCGTGCTTAGCATGCATGAGGTCCTGGGTTCAATCGCCAGTATCTCCTCTAAAAATAAATAAACCTAATTACCTCCCCCCTCACTGCCAAAATAAGATAATTAAATAATACAATAATAAATAAAAATATTTTAAAAAGAAGGGCTGCCAGCATTATTCTAGGTAGGGTTGAATGAGACAGTAAAAGCTGTTAAAAGAAAACAGTATCAGGGAAATGGGTCTAGTGTTCAAATAGATATCTTAGCATCACTTTAAAACAAATTCCAATATTTGATTATTTGTAATATTGTAAAATGTGTGTTACCAATGGGAAATACATGGATTTTTTCCCTTTGCTTCTTGCAGGCTTCATATTAAAAAAAGAGACTCTCAAGGACATGTAGCCACTATACATACATAAACAATACAAACTCATGCATAATACCTCAACTAAATACTTACAACACATGCAAGTTAGAGAGTAGTGTGTTTATGGGGTGGAGAAAGAATATTTTTAGACAAAATGGTGACTTGGACCCCAGAACCTTCCTATGCTTCTTCTGTCTGTTGCTGCCTTCCTGCTCTCATCCTTTTCCTTCCCTTCTTGCACCTGAAGACTACTCTCTACCAAGACTTTGTATGTGGTCTTATCCTTCACATTTAAATTTACCAGAGGTATATGGAAATAGTAACATATTTCTAGATGTTTCATATTTATCTTCTTTCCTATTTCCCTTCAACTCTTATGTGCAAGAAAAAAACTACAATCAGGTTTGACCTGACTTGACCCCACGTGAGGGGGTTCTAATCCAGATACTCTCCTGGACAAACTAAGAGCTGTTAGAAAAGCTACCTTATTTCCATGAACCTCATTTGCCAGCATTTTAGTTGGTGGTGAAGAAGAGTTAAGGCATTTAAAGAAGGCAAGTGACCTGCAGTGAACATCAAAGAATGAGGACCTTGTCTGCCATATGCTCAGCCTACCTGAACCTCTCATCATTCACTGTAATAACCCTCTGTTTGCCTCTTTTGATTCTTTAGTCAATGTGTTCTTTAACCCAGGGAAGAATTTCTTCTAAATAAATCCTGCCACCTGTTCAAATCTACCAATGACAATATTACCTCTTCTGGGATACCCTTAAATAGACTGAGCTCTTACCCTTTGGATTTTTAAAAGTAGTTTGCATGAATAATTCTAAGACATCTAGTCACATTCTTTTACATGATGCTATTCATTTTACTTCTTTTACACTAAGATTTATGATGAATGTAAGTGAGTTAAAAGAAAAAGTTTAGTCTTTGTGTCCTTCCCAAGGCATGCCATGTTGCTTTACACATATATATACACAAAGCAAGAGTAATAAACTGAATGGGGAAGAGGTGGAGAATGAGAAGGTTTAAGATCAAACACTTGCCCTGCCTTGGCCTAGTAAACTCATGAACACATGATGCCTCCAACTGCCCTGCTAGGTGTCCACCAGGAGCAAAGTCAGTTAAGTTTCGTACATAAGATGCAGATTTTTAGAGTCTGTAGTAGATAGAATAATGACCCCCCAAATACATTCATGACCTAATTCCAGGAACTTGTGAAAATGCTACTTTACATGACAGAAGGGGTATTGCAGTCACAATTAAATTGAGGGTATTGAGACAGGAAGCTTACTCTAAATTATTTGGTAGGCCCAGTGTAATCACAGTAATCACCTTACAAGAGACAGGTATCGGGAGATGTGATGCTGAAAGCAAAGGCTGGAGCAATGAGTTTTTAAGATGGAGGAAAGGATCAAGATCCAGGGAATGTAGGTGTCTTCTAGAATTTGGAAAAGACAAGGAAATGAACTCTCCCTTAGAGTCTTCAGAAGGAGTACAACTCTGTTGACATCTTGATTTTAACCCAAATGATCCATTTTATACTTCTGACCCCCAGAACTGTAAGTTCATAAATCTGTGCCACTTTAAGCCACTCAATTCATGGGAATTTTTCACAGTGGCAATAGGAAACAAATATAGACCCAAACCAGACTCAAAAAATCAGATTCTCTGGATGAGACTCAAGACTCTGCCTTTTAATAAGATACCCAGTTGAATTTTACACTCGACATTTGAGAACCTCTTCTTTAGAATTGTGTCCCTTTTCCATCCAATGGAATTGAACCATCCATTATTCAAATCCCTAAGTCTCTTTCAGGGTAAAGTTGAGACAGTTTGTTTCACAAAATTCCTGAAGTATGAATGTAAGAGTGCTACAGAAAACTAGTGAACATTTCTCTCAAAGCCCTTTATTTTACTTTTAAACATCAAAATTTTAACAGCAACATCTTGTGATGGATTGAATTGTGTCCTCCCAAATTCCATACATCAAATCTCTAACCCTCAATGCGACTGTATTTGGAGATAGGGCATTTGAAGAGGTAACAAAGGTTAAATGAGTTCATAATGATGGAGCCATAATCCATTATGACTACTGTCCTTATAAGAAGAGGAAGAAACACGAGGGATGTGTGCACACAGAGAAGAGGCCATGTGGGAACACAGTGAAAAGACTGCTATCTACAAGCCAAAGAGAGAGGACACAGGAGAAAACAACCCTACCACATCCTGATCTTGGACTTTCAGCCTCCAGAACGATGAAAATTTTCTGTTGTTTAAACTACCCTGTCTTTGGAATTTTTATTACAGCAGCCTAGCAAACTAATACTCATTCCTAACCCAAGTTTCTACTGTTTCTTGCTATCTAAAATAATTATTCTAATAGTCGGGATTTTGATTACTACCAATTTATTTACCACTTGTTAAGCACTATATACCTATGTACTATGAATAAAGCTTGTATACATTTTCTCTTAGAATCCTTCCAATAACTCTGTAAAGGTGACATCATTTTCTCTGATTTACAGATTAGAAAATCAGGATTCAATAAGGTTAAACTTAGATACAGAATGTGCACTGACACACCAGGAGCTAGGACTCAAACCCCATTCGAATGATTTGTTCTACAAGTTTTTGAACCCCTGTTATGTTCCTGGTGCAGTGAAACAGGTGGGAGGATTATATTTGTCCCTTAGGAGTGTTACCTATAGCTGAGGAAGGCTAACCGGAAGCAAGGAAGAAATTTGGTGAGTAGATGAGCATACAGGTTTAGTTCTTTATTATAATCCTAGATCAATAAGCAACAGTCACTTTATTACCTGAATGTAATGGCTATTTCCACAGTAATAATAATAGTTTAAACAAACAAATCAAAAAATGCCTAAAGTGTAACCAAATGTCTAATCTCAAATATTACATGGAGCCTGCAATCATAGTGAGCATGGTTCTTACGTACAATACTTTCAGAAAGCTAATGGAAATGAAGTAAAGATGAGAGTGAGTTTTGAATTTGTATATGAACCTCAAGCAGGACTTGGCTTGCTTTAACGCCCCTCTGATACTCTGCTGCAAGGAAACAATCAACATTCTAAAGGCAAACAATTGATTAGTTTTTAACTTTCCTCAAATACATTTAGCATCACCTATAGCCCTAGAGGCTATTTTTAGAAGATTTTGGCCACATATTTGATAAATCACTTGACTTGTCCGAAGTTCTGACTTCTGACAATGAAAGCCAGTCACATTTGCTGGCTTAAAGCAATTGTCATTTCCCACTGTGGAGAAATAGTATGGTCCAGTAGATTTTATGCTGAATGTAGAATTCTAAACATTAGGGGTTGATTTCTAGTTTTGTCACTGACTTGCTAGATGTTTTTTTGCAAGTCATTTAACCTCTGTATATCTATTTTTCAATTCTCCAAATAGGGAAATACAATCTTTAAAGTCCATAGTCTCCTCAAAAGAATATTAATTTCTCTCTGTTCTATTACTAGGACTCTGAAATGTTATTTCTCTCTTCTGAGATCATGTTAATTATCATTGTGCCCTGTTTATGTACACATGGTGTATGCAATGCTTTAAAAAAAAAAAACAAAAACCAGGGGGACTGGCCAAGATGGTGGAGTAGGAAGATCCTGAGCTCACCCTTTTCCACAGGCACACCAAAATTACAACTGTTTACAAAGCAACTACTGATGAAAAAGTCTGAAGACTAGCAGAGAAGATCTTCTACAACTAAAGATATAAAGATGGAAAGTCCTAACCAAAGTAATCAGACAAGTAAAAGAAATAAAATAAATCTGAATTGGAAAGGAAGAAGTAAACTGTCACTGTTTGTAAATGACACGATATTATATGCAGAAAATCCCTATGACCCCACCAAAAAACTACTAGAACTCATCAATGAATTACATAAAGCTGCAGGATACAAAATTAATATATGGAAATCTATTGCATTTCTATACAGTGATAAACTATCAGAAAGAGAAAGTTTTAAAAATCCCACTTGCAATCACATCAAAAAAGGAATTAATCAAAGTAAGGAGGCAAAAGATCTGTACTTGGAAAATTATAAGACACTGATGGAAGTAACTGAAGACAACATAAACAGATGGAAAGCTATACTGTCCTCATGGATTGGAAGGATTAATATTATTAATATGATCATAGTTCCCCAGGCAATGTACAGATTCACCGCTATCCTTATCAAAATGACAACGGCATTTTTCACAGAACTAGAACAAATAATTCTAAAATTTATATGGAAACACAAAAGATCCCAAATAGCCAAAACAAACAAGAAAAAAGAACAAAGCTGGAGGTATCATGCTACCTGATTTCAAACTATGCTACAAAGCTACATTAATCAATACGGTTTGATACTGGCACAAAAACAGACACACAGATCAATAGAACAGAATAGAGAGCCAAAGATGAATCCACACTTATATGAGGAATTAATATATGACAAAGGAGGCACGAATATACAATGAGAAAAAAGCCTCTTCAATAAATAATGTTGGGAAAACTGGAGAGCAACACGCAAAAGAACCAAACTGGACTACTTTGTCAATGCACAAAAATAAAATCAAAATGGATTAAAGACTTAAAAGTAAGACCCAAAACTATAAAACCTCTAAAAGCAAACACAGGCAGTTCTTTGACATTGGTTTTAGTAATATTTTTTTTGATATGTCTCCTCAGGCAAGGGAAACAAAAGCAAAAATAAACAATGAAACTACATCAAACTCTAGTCTGATGTTAGTCTTTCTTATTTCACCTACATTATTTTGATAACAGGGTCAATGCTCTTTCTTTCCTGGCTGTTTTCCATACATATATGTTGGCTGGGCACAATAGGTACAAAATAAATACTTTCTCACAATCATGATTTCCAGAATGAGGATATATATCTCTGGGTCTTATATATCCTGGCTTTAATTTCAGTCCATATAGACATTATTGATTAAACTGGAAATGAACTTTTAAGTGGTAAATTTCACATTTTTCTCTTTTATTCCTCCCTTCATTTATCCGTTCTGTTATTTGGATTGTTTGATTGGCTCATGTGTATACCCTGATATTTACTGTAATATCTCATAATCAAAGTGTGCATTATCAAAAGCTTTCTTTTCTCCAGTAACATATGGGTTTTGTTCACATTAAATATAAATTTCTGTTGTTAAAAATGATTGAGAGACAGATATTTATCTCCATAGGTTTTTTTTAATTAGGAAGAATGCTTCTAAATAGAACCTACTTCTTTGAGGCTGCATGCCTTGATCATGGGATACCAATCTAGGAAGAGGATCCAAAGATGTATGTGTTGAAGACTTGAAACAGGAAGAATATTTCTTGTGAGTATGTGTGAGTGTGTATGTGTGTCAGTGTATGTGTATGCATGTGTGTAATAATAATAAAAATAACATAATAATGTCAATATGTGAGTTTAGTCTCAAAAAACTCATAGGCACTTCCTAGAACAGAAATTAGAGCAAGTCCAAAGACTTGGAGAGCCTCTTATTTTATGTGCCCTGACTCTATGCCATTAATCACATCATCTCTAACTCCTCAGCTTTACCTCCCATTCAGCATCCTTTTAATTGTTCTCCTCTTTCTAGTGTCTTGATTATCCTCAGTCATGGTCACTGATCCATCAGCACAGAAGCTGGAAAGTTTTCCATGCAATAAACAAGCCGCATGTCAGCCAGGGTGCCTGCCCTTCTTGCTCTTAGACTAGTAACACATGCCATTGTTCTGACACTACTATCAGCTGCATTTTCATATGCCATGCTTCACACAACATTTCAGGCAATGCCATGTCTTACTTCTTTTTTTATATAAATGCCTTTTGCAGTTTTCTCTTGATAACTGAACAAGGAGTGAAAATAAAAGATTGATAAACCAAATAGTTTTCAAATTTCCTTTGTTTATTTTAACCAAGAAAAATGTTCATGGGAAATTGGGTGTAATCAGTACATATGGTTTTCACTCTCTACATAAAAGCAAGAAACAAAATTTTACACAGTGTTGCCGATAATTTTGGTTTTGACTTGTTCATAGCAGTACGTTAGATGCATAAAGCAGACAGATGATAGCATACCCTGCAAAGTGAAGAGTTATGTGTGCCTCACATCAGAATATAGCTAGGGATAACTTGACAATTCTATTTTCCAACATCAAGTGATGTGAAGGTATGAAAGTACACAAATACCTGTGTTGCATCATTTGCTAAGATAAAAACATGCCTTACAAATTATACCGATTAAACTGCTCACACATTTCCATAGTATTGAATGTGCACCTGTTATGTCCAGCTTTAGATGACCTGCTGCATTTGCTCAAATAATAATGAATACAGTGTAAGAACTCTGACCACAATATGACAAGGGGAGTGTAGATGATTAATACTGAGCTTGAAATCCCACAACAGTTCAGGGCCAATGGCCAAAAACAGAAACCAATGAACCACTGCTATTAAGTATTTTGTTAGGTATAAAACAAACATGAGCTTCTACCTTTTCAGCACAGATTAGAACTAATTCTGGTAACTTATAAGAGCTTTTTAACAATAGTTAAATAATAATTACATGATCATTATCTGATACTTAAGTATGCCCTCAAATTTCAATTACTATCATGCATAGAGTGTAACATTAAAAGATAAAATAAACTATATCTCTCATAGAAACTATTAGATCATGTAATAAATACGATTTTATTAAAATCTACCTTCCAAATTGGAGTAGAAAGAAATTATATAATTACACAGAAAGTGGATAATTAATCCATAGAGATGATAAAACTGTATACCTACTTGTATATAATACTCTGCAGTTTACCAAACATGCATTAACTGGTTTGCTTTTTGCTTCAGTTTCCTCATTTCTAAAGTAGGGCAATAGTTGCATCTACCTCGTGGTTGTTTTGAGGAAAATGTGTTCATAAATGTATGCAAAGTTAAGTACTTAGAACAGTGCTAGGCATATAAAAAGTACCATGTAACTGTTAGCTATTATCTACAAAATGAGTATAATAGTGAGAATTGAGTTAATTCATAAAAGGCACCTTATGACTGTCACATAGTACATGCTCAGTATAAATGCTAATTACCTAAGAAGCAGGTAGCAGTATTGTTATTCTCATTTTATAGATGAAGAAAATGATGATTAGAAATTCAAGCAAATCCCTCAAAAGCCAAACAGTTAGTGTTACAAATATGAAAGTCAACACACTGACATTTTGCCTTTTAAAATTTCTATAGAATATTTCATTTTTAACACGCCCCACCCTCACCCTCTTCGTTTATGTTTCCTATTTGTTTCTGAATACTCACTGTGACAATTTATCTCAGGGAAAGTGCTGCTGCTCTAATTGTGGCTCTGCACTCACATTAAAATTATTGTTTCATTTTTGGTTTCTATGGAGATGAAATGTCTGACTTTGCTGGGTTTGGAAATGTTATTCTAGGGTTTGACGTGGTTTTTCTTCACAAAAATGCAGGAGCTGACCTGGGCTTAAAATCAGAAATTTGCTACTTAACATTGTTTGGGTACAAAAAAAAATAAGGATCTACTTCTTACTAGAAAACAATTTTGTTGATTCTTAACATAGCTTGGTCCAAGAAGCATATTTTTATTCATACTTTATTTTTCTGTTAGAAATACACAGAAAAATACATGCTCCTGCCTTCTATTTCACCTCTCTTTCAAACAGATGCATTGAAAAAAAACCTCCCATATATTCCACAGCCCATTCATTATTCTGATTTCCCTGGGAATACCAGGAAATGCACGATGTTCTACAGAGTACGGGAGCTTCTAAAATAATAGTCTGTTGATTTGGTCTCAATAGGGGAATATTATAATATCATCCTTGAGCTGTAGAAAAAGAGACCACCTACACCTAAACAAAGTGTATTTTAGGCAAACATCTGCAAAAGAGCCACTGAATTAGGGAAAGCACACAGGAAGATGTAATCTAGTCCTGCTGTGAACGTCCAGATTGGGAAAAAAAAGCCAATAAAACACTTACTGGTTGCATTACCAGTCCTTAGAGAACTAGTGTTGGTGTTCACTTTGTCTATTTCAAAGAGCCTACAGAGCATCTGGCTTCTGAATATCTGCCACTCTAGAACTGAAATCTCCAGGGATTTTAATTTCTGTATTTATTTTTAGGAAATCAAAAGTACATTATGTCTGACACATTCATTTTTCTCTAGGCAGGCTGATGGTAGTGAGGTAGGAAAATTCAATTCACGATTAAGGAATTTGGTTATAGGGCACTAATAGAATGTTATGCATTCCAAACAACACTCATGCATTGCCCTGCTACACAGAGGGCACTTCTCTCCGACTCAGCAATTTGGATTTGAGGCATGAGAGAAGGATGAATTTTCAAGAACTGATGGACTCAGTTACCATCCCTCATTTTTAGTATCTCTGATTTTGTGAGTAGTCACTGAAGAAAATGATAGGAAAGGTGCCTTTTTCTTCTTGAAGAAACCAAAAGCTACACTAAGCCTTTGTTCACATTCTACAATCCAAAATGCTGTTCTTTTGTGTTTGCTTAATACATTAGAAAAAGGCTTATTGTGTAAGCTTTAAATCAAGATACAAAAAAACTGGACTCAGTTGTTATTTGAAAGAACAAGAGCAGAATCAGCCTCAGGCAAACCTAGAAGAAGATCAAGCTTGAATTCCTGGGGCAACCAACACCTTCTCTTCCTTTACTGCCTACCACTTATGTTCTTGTTAGTCTCTTGCTGTTCCCAGGGGCTCATGTGTTGAATTATGACTTTCTTATTTTGGAAGCTGCATCTTATGATCTGGACATTTTTGGCTCCCTGCCGCTTATCCTGTGCCCCTTGCTTCCCTTTGGGTCCAGTGTTTGACTGATATGACCTAATGAGCAATATCATTTTCCTTCCAACAGGGATTTTTTAAAATTATTCCAGAGGAACTCTTTGGCCTGACTGAGTAACGTATTTGGCCATGACCTAATAGATTCTGTGCTTTATTTAGCTGGCTCAAACTCTTACCCAAGGCAGGAGTCTCCACTAGATCACTTAAAAGACAACAGAGAGTTAAGAATGCAGGGTCTGCAATTAGATTACCTAAATGCATACCTCAAGTATATCACTTACCACCTGTGTTGGATAGCTCATTTAGGCTACTTGTGCCTCAGTTTCCACATCCGCAAAACCAGAATGATAGTGTTTATTGCACTTCAGTAAGTTAGAATAGATAACACAGATAAGGAATCACTCCAGTCAGTGTGTGACCCAAAATAAAAATGCTCAATAAATGTTACTCAATTTTAACATAGAATTTTTCCAGGATTCAGTAACCCAAAAGTGTCAACAATAGGGAAAATAGTTTATGGAGTATTCCTTGTGAAGTAAAAGGCACTTATCCCCAAATGCTCAGCCCAAGCTGGCTTTATTTTTTTCTTTTCCTAAAGACCCCTCATCTTAGGGCACCAGGGGTGCTTCCTCTAGCTTTTGAAATCAGCAAGCACAGCTGGGCAAGTGGGAAAGTAGTTCTGAGCTGCTCCCTCAGCAACTAGTGCTGCCTGTCCTCAACCCCAAAGAGCACCTGTATGAGCAACCCAGGTTGTCAGAGCCAGGAAGTCCATCTCTTGACAAAATATATTGGTGAAACCTTCGATGTTTACCACAGGGTCCAGATGAACATTTTATCACTCTGACTACAAAAGCAAAGATGCTCCTTCCTGGGCTCCCGCTCATCCTTAAAGAAGCAAGGATACTTCACAATTCTGGGCTCTCCTCTCCTGTTCTCTCCTTCCCTCCGACCCCGCCCCACTTCATCTCACTTCTCTGTGTCTCCCTCGACTCCGGATCCCAGATTCTTGCCAATCAGAGGAGACTGTCCTCTTGCCATAGAATGGAGCAGGAGAGGCAGGCAGAGAAAAGGTGTAGGAGGAATGGCAGCAGCATTAAAAGGACAGTGAATCACAGAATGCGTTAATCTTTTCCAATTCCTTTTCAATTCTTTATTTTACATCAAGGAGAAAGTTTCAGGTTAGTGCTAAACTGCAATCACTGGCAAGTACCTTATCAGCCAAGACCCAGTGGACCTCAGGCTCAGAGCTTCAGGTAGAAGTATCTGGCAGGAATTTAGAAAAATTGCTTTGTTTCAATTATATTTATTTCAATTTATAATAGACACATTAGGTTTCTTTTAAAAATAAAAATTTTCAAGATATTTGAAAAGTGTTATTTAAAGAAAATAGTTAATGTTTAGGAGGGCATCAAATGGAAAATATGGTATCATAATGCCTGATATTTAAGAAACACTTTAATAGAAAATTTGGGGAATGTTCCTATTTCATTATAATTATAAAGCAATAAGAGAACATGTGTTCATATTGCTGAGGAGGATTAGTTAACTGATATGAGGAGATCAGGAGATGAGGTTTAAGTGAGGGGATGATGGGTGGGCTGGAGTTAGCCAGCCAGAAGTGTGTGTGCCAGAAAGATGGTCTAAAAGGCAACTGTAGGGGGAGATGGAGAAGTGCAGGGAGGGAAGCCAGGAAGGGCAGCAGGAAGAGACTGAGGAGGGGGCAGGGAGCACGTAGAAGGGCAGATCACCAATAGGCTTCTTTTCTATATCCATACATATGTATAAATTTTATTTTTTAACTTAAAAAGTAAATTTATAGTTTAAAAAACTTTAAAATTAGGAAAACACTAAACATAAAATTAAAATCTCTCATAATTCAATTGTTAGCATTTCGTATATTTCCTTTCAGATTTCTTAATGAAGATGGTGATAACATGAATAAATACATCTTTTCCTCCATAAGTGTATTACAGATTCTCTTTTGATGGTGATGAACTTAAAATTTTTGCTAGATATTTTTTTCCCCTAGACATTCTTCCCTAAAGTAAAATAAAATAAGATGGTAGGAACCTTATTTTTTTAACCTGAAAAAAGAAATTAAGAAATACTTGGCAGAGATTTTTACTTGTTAAATGACTCATTTGTCTCTATATAAAAGAGAACTTTATCAACATGGTTAAGCACATAAATAATATGTTCTAAAACTAGTAATTTTCTTCATTTTTATATTCCTACAGAGTGTTGATTATGGGATAAATGCTTAACAGTATCATTTCTAAGAATGTTAACAGGATATTTCATATCAGGAAGCCATAATTCAACTTTTCATTCTTTTTCATCAATTCAAGTATTTCATGATGTCAACCTTGAAATTAACTGTGGAACTATATAGTCTTCTGTGTGAAAAAACTACAGAATCAACAGCAACCAAACTTTACTACATAGCTGTATGGCAAAGTTCAGATTTTGTACTGAATGTTGGATTCTTCTTTTAAAAGCTGACTAATAAAGCATTTTAAAACAAGTACACTTCTTAAGGGCCTTGGAAAAACTCCAGTGAAAAATGAGTTTTACATGTACTGAATTTTATTCACTAGACTAGGTTCACAGCCTTTTTTTTTCCCCTGAAATGATCAGGCAGATTTTTTTTAATGTGAAAAAACATATTTGCCTCCTTAATGCTGTTTCTCACACTGAAATTACAAGTTATAATTGTTTTGCTGCAAAGATAGTTGTACATTTCCTTACATATTTTTAGGAATTGATCATACAAAAATCTACTATTATTTGATACTATGCATTTTTGGGATTCCATGTAATTTTTTCTTATTCCCTTGCAGCTCAATGATGTCTTTATTGTTGTGGGATTTAAAAAATGATGTGCTTTATAAAACTTAATTTCTAATTATATCAAATGGAACACAATCTAACATGTGGCATGTTTAACCATGGAGCTCTATGTAACTAAATTGGGCACTTGCAATATAAGTATATTTGTGATTTTTTTCTGCTAAATTTTATTATGTACAATGCTTATTCTTTATTTTATCCAATTTATATTAAATATTCTGAAACACTCAGAGCACAGAGGAAAAACTGAGTGCTTGAATTCTTATCATTAAAATCAAGTCCTAGATGACAAGTAGCCTGTGGTTATGGATGTTCAATAGAAACCCCGCCTGGAAGTTAAACAATTTTTAACCAAAATCTTTAGATAAAGTTATTTTCTGACACATCATTCTAAAAGGAAGCCTAAACTGAATTCTGAACTTCAGGAGATGTAACATAGGGTAGGTGAATTTGATAGGAAAATATAAACAAAAAATAAGATCAGGAGGAGGTGCTTATGGAGAGTCAGATTTAGGCGTGGCTTCTCTGTGAACTTGTACAGAAAAACTGTTACAAGTGGAAGGAGCCCTAGAGGTAGAAAGGAACAAGCTCCTTTTATAGATCCCTTACCAGGATTTCAGGTATCTGAAGTCCAGAAAAGTCACAGTGTTACAGGAGATTGTGACAGAACAGGAAAAAAAGCCTGGCCAAACTGTGAAATTAGAAGTCACCTCAGAATAGTTGTAGACAATCAAAAAGGGATAAATTAAGACCTCTTGGGGGAAACATGGTAAAGTAGAACTTCAACTCCCTTCCCCCTAAGTAATGAAAATAACATGTGGTTTCTCATTTAAAGGTAAAGAAGAAAGGACATTTACGGAAAAGAGAGGGTTCAACTGCCTGTGGTATAAGAGTATCTCAGTGGATGTAAAATACTCTCAACCAACAAGCAACAAACAGATTCATATGTCAGTAGAGCAAGAAATATCATTTGAAATTCAATTTGAAAGGCAGAATTATACTTTTTCATTTACTAAAAACATTTTATCTAGTTGACAGTTTTTTTGTCAAGATTCATGTTTCTCCTGTAGTTAATGTTTGTAAAGTACCTTGTGCTTTTTTGGTAGGAAGGATTTATAAATGAAAACTAAATCAATGTCTGAATAAATGATTTTTAAAAGTACAAACTTCAATTTTAAGATTTAGTTTGGTTTAAAAAAAAGTACTCTTGCTTTTTAGATTCAAGTTATACAAGTATGTGATTTTTTTCCTGAAATTCATTGCCAGCACAGAAGTTTTTTTCTGTGCCAGTAGCATTGTCTGGTGGAGCATAAACATGGGAGGAGGGTGGTGTATCAGAAGCCCCAGGGGGTTGGGGACGTGCTTTCAAAATGTAGAGGTTTCCAGGTACCACCCTGATATACTGAATCTGGATCCCTAAGAGATCCTAGAACCTCCTAGGTTTATAAAGTTCTCCAGGGATTTATGTAGAGCAGACAGGTTTGGGATTTATAGTTCGAGTCCATTCCTAACATTGATCACCCAAATCATCCCTGTTCTATATGCATTAGGGGACATTAGAGCTTACTGAAGAGAGAACTTTTCATCTCTGTTCCGGATAGCAAGATAAATCAAATGTAGAGTTAAGATATGTATCAGTTTCAGCCTTAAATTATCCTCTGAGACAAAATGATTCAAAATTTAAAAATCGTCTCCAGCTGCTATATTACAAACTTCTTGATATAATAATTACTATTTTATTCATCTTTTTTCTTTACCATTTAGCACATACTTTGGCTAAATCCAGACAAATCTATCATTTAGTGATTCACAGAACTGATATACAATGGTAAATTTTAAAAATAAAGACTTTTCCCTGTTAGAGCTTAGATTCTAGTAGAAGAAACAAATAATAAACTCAGAAACAAATAAATACTTAGGATAATGCTTAGGATAATACTTAGGATAATAGGCTTATGCTGTATGTACATATATAAATTATATCTTCATGGTAAAATAGTATAAACAATGAAGGCATAACAGAATACAGAGGGAACAACAAATAAGTGACAGATAATTTGGACTATAAACTGTTGGCTGGTAAATCCTGATTTTGGAGTTGCATCCATAGTTACTGATTGTGCAGTTTCTTCCAAAACATAATTAAATTAAAAGTAGATTCTTCTATACTGGTGTATTCTCTGATCAGGATACATTTTCCTGACAATTTTAGCTTGAAGGATGGTTCAGCTTGCAGCACTGAGAAGCGTCATCTCTACTCTGGTTTCAGAACATGTCAGCCTTTCCCAAACATATTGTGCCCAGTTTTGTCTTGATCCACACTGAACAACCCCACATAAATTCAAATCCATTTCATTCTATGCTCGTTTAAGGAATAATATGAGGAATGAAATTCACATTAACTATTAAGTAAAATATGGCAGCTATATGTATCACATGGGCTATTAAAAAAATAAAAACGTAGCTTTCTGGTAAGGTTTCTCATTGGCTGACAGACATTTCTTTTTCAATTATTCATGTACTTTATGCCAGGGTTAATTAAAACATATCTATTAGCACATTATCTCATACATGCTTGCTACATAATAAGCATCAGATAGATTATAGATATTATCAAGATATTGATAACAATGCAAAAATGCTTTTCCAAATTAAAGCAATTCTTGAATATACAAACTTACAAGCCCCCCCACTCCCAACCCCAGTCTTTCTTAATTGGGATCCAAGAATATCTCATGAATGCTTTTTTTAAGGCAAAAATCTCAGTGATTTTGAGGTGCTTTGCTAAGTCTAGCCTTGCCAATCTATGCCTATTCTGTATGTATGAGAAAACACATTTTGTTGTTCTCTTTTGAAGTGAATGTGAAATTTTAATAAACATAACATGTATAAGTCTTTTGTTTAAGTATATAGCATATAATTCCCTCTTATGATTTATTTATTAATAGTTTATATATTCATTTCCAACTTACATTAAGGGAGTTGCATTTCTTTTCTAAGGGGCATATTTTTTATCTTAGAATACCTAATAATGTCTTGCTTTCTAACAAATACTTGACTCCAAAGGTTTTTTTTTTATATTTAATGTTGTTTCTTTCATATGTGCCATTTTCTATCACCAGCAATTGCAACAACCCATATTCTTTTATTTGAGAATGCTTTCAATAACTTTGATGTGATTAAAAATCTTAGCTGTCCTAAATGTAATCAGCTTTACAAACCACTTATTATTTCCTCCTTCAAGGAACTTCATTTAGTCATCAGCCCAGCACCTGTTCATTGAGTGCCCACCAAGCTCTGAGACGCACTGGTGAGACGCACCGGTGAGTAGGAGCCCTAGAGCCTGCCCTCATAGAACTGGGGTGAAGACAATAATGGGGCAGTTTTATGAATGGGTAACAAAAATTGTGATAAGTTCTTTGAAGAAAACCCTCCTAGAATCATAAAATCATATAGCAGGGTTAACAGGGTTTAGTGAGAGGAACTGCCATGAGCTCACAAATGAAATGTAAGCCTGAGAGTCAACTAGATGAAGAGAATTGGAAATTCACCCAGCTGGAGGCCAGGCATGTGTAAATTTCCCTGAGAAAGAGGGAGGAAGTCAGCTCTTCTGATGAAGTAAGAGAAGGTAGGTATGGCTGAAAGACTAAGAGGAGACTGAGGTGAGCAGAGGTAAGGCTAAGAGTAAGGCCTGACATGGGCTTGTCCTAAACACAATGGAAGCCACAATGGCAGGATTTTAAGCAAAACAGTTACACGATCAGATTAGCATTTGACTTCAGTGGAGGGCAGGCCGAAGAAGAGAAAGCAGGGACAGATCCAAATGAGTTCATGCAAAGCATCAGATTAATGAACAAAGCCTCATTACTTCCAAGGCTGCCCTTTAGTTGTGATCTAGTGTATAAAATTAAAGTCCAGGCATTTCCCATGCCAAAACAAAATAATTAAGAAATAGAAAAGCTCAACTAAAGGAAGAAATATAAAAGAATTATTATATGCCATCTTTTGCCAATGACTTTTATCAATCATTTTGAATCCTAATTTTTGAATCCTAACTTTTCGGAACCTTTAGTATTTTATTTTTCTTACTTAAGAAAGCAATATACTTATAGATGTCTCTTCACAACTGTTAGGGGCTGTAGATAATGTGTCTTTGGATATCTTTTACCAGGTTAAAGCTGGTTTCAGTTTATCCTAATCACATAAAATTTCTGTTTGTACTATTTCAAAGGTAATTTCAAGTCTTCAATGAGACAATTATTGAATATCAGTGATCCAAAAAATTCTTGATTTCAGCATTTAACAAAAGAGCAAAGAAAACCTAAAATGTCAGCTTTGCTGGATGACATTTACATGTCAAGCTTCCTTTTCTTGACTACTGAAAAATGTTACTTTATTATCAATTTGATTATATTTGATCTTGTTTTGACTATCTTTGAAGAATGTCTTTCTGCTAATGCTAGTACAAATAAATTGGAAAGATATAGAATTACTAACAAATGCCAGACCAAGTCACACTATCACCATTCATGACTGTTTTTAAGAAAAAAAAAGTACTTTTAATGGCTGCATTTAATTTCATTTTCTTGTGCTTTCAGAGAAAGAGTGATTTATGTGCCAGACCATCATCTACACGGAAGAGTTTTAAGTTGGCAGAAACATTACTTCAAGTAGGAAGGAAAACTGGAGATAGACTATAAACTGTTCTCTGGCTATCTCAAATCTTGTTGAATATTTAGCCTCTTCACTTGCTCTTGGCCAGTATTACCTTTTGCCTTTTGGATTCTTCTGCCATTTCTTCTTTTTCCTTATATACTAATTGCCTGCCTTGAGTGGCCTGCTGCTCTTTTATTCCTTTAAATGTCTTTTCAAAGTTAACCTCTGGTAAGAAAACTGTTCTGCTAGTCCAAATCTATTTTGTTTCTGGCTTGTGCAATTCCCTTCAGGCTATATTCTTTTTTCCTTATGTTTGGTCCACCTGTGGAAAGGATGGGAACTGTGTTGACATTCCATAATGTGTTCAGGTCACCATCTGTCTTTGTTATTTTCAATTTATTAAAATTTTCACAAGGCACATCAAAATAATAGTGATAATGCCAGCTGGTTGGCAGGCACAGGCTGATGAGACAGACTTGCTGTTAATGGGTATAGTGGTTGCTGACTTTGCTCTATGCTTTGATTATATGCAGCATATGCAGACATAGCTTTTAATTGAGATGGTCGATGTTCTGAGTTCATGAATAATCAAAGCCATACATTCTTACACTTATTCACTCATTTATTGAGTCATTCATGTATTCATTCAACAAGTATTTATTCAGTATCTTTTATATATGTAGGACTGTGCTAGACCCTGGAGATCAAATGACAAGTACATAAGACAAGGTCCCTGATTTCTTAGAGTTTACACTAGTCAGACAGGGGGCTATGACAGATATTGATTAAACAGTCTCACTGATAAATGTATAATTACACATTGAGAGAAGGACTTGGAAAGGATGAAATGCCATGGTTCCATAAATCCAGGTAACAAAGAAATATAACTAGACTGGGGAGGAGGGAGCAGTCAGAGATAGACCGTTCCGTTAGAAAATGACAAATGTGAGATCTGAGGAAAAAAAGGAAGGGAGGATCAGAGTAGTTCACTATGTTCTAGATGGAGAGAAATGTATGTATGTGCAAAGGCCATGTAGCAGGGTATACGCCTTTTTCAAGGAACTAGAAGAAGGGCAGTGTCAATGTGACTGACGTCCACAGTAAGAGGGAAAGGGTGTGTGATAATCTCTAGGGTGAGGTAGATGTAGGGTCAAGTTACAAGGTTTTGTGAGCCTTTTTGAAGGCTGCATCTCCTACTACTAAAGAGCATTAAAAAATCACCAAAGGATGAATGGGTAAAGAAATATCAAATAGACTTTCTGAAAAGATCACTTTGGCAGCAATATGCAAATTGGAGGTGCCTTGAATGCTAACACTTGGTATAATCCGTTTAGAATAAGAAATGGAATGTTGCTTCTGCCTGAAATCTTTTTACAATCAGATTATGATGTTAGGAAGCCGATCACCCATGAAAGTTTGGTATTACATTTCCCTATTTTGAAAACAATAACCACTAAATTTCCACACTGTAAACAAAACAAAACAAACAAAAAAACTCTTCTGTTTTAAAAATCAGAATATTTAGGAACTCAAAATCTTATTTTTTAATCATAGTCACTCACAATAAATAGTTAAACACTAAACAACTCACACATCTTAAAAGCCTTAAATAAGTCATTTTTTAAGTTTTCTTTCTTTTTTAAAAAAATTCTCACTACACTTTAGCTTAACTGATGGACATATTTACTGGTAAGTATTGAAATAGATTAATACCTTTAAGTGCTCAAAGGCAAAACCACAGCTTTTCATGTGCTCTGTATTAATAGAGATCCTCTGACTTTTGAAGGCTTACCCACTGCGATCAAAGCCCTAGACACTCTTTAAGCATCCAGATCACACTACTCAGCTTTTAAAAACTCTCTAGTGAATCTGCTAAGCCATGCAGTTCTGGGATCCAAAAGAGTGAGTCTGACTTTATCTGCATCCCCACAGTCAAAATAATCAAAAAAAAAATCTACAAGAGCAAAGATATTTGGGTCTACAAACAATATATTTTAATAACAATAGAGGAAAAAACAGATACTTGGCCAACTTGCCAAGACCCAAGTTCAGGAGGTTGAATTTTCACTCTCCTATCTGACAACATAATTAACACCTACAACTGCCACAGACACATACTCCCTATAGTGTTTTAATCTTTATTATTATATACTCAGCTTTTAAAATATGTAACACAATACTAAATTATAAACTTATGTCCTGTTCAACTGTCAGACAGGATCCTAGTTTCCTTTTTACAAGACAGTGCTGAATATTTAAAGATACATACATATTCAAAGGATAATAATCTCCAAAAGGAGAGCTATTATGGATTCTCTAAAAATGAGGAGCAACATTAGCAAAGGAGGCAATTAGAGTCACATCAAAGACAGATAACAAACTCATTGTTTAACCAAGAATAGGAATGCTTGTCCTATGTTTTTGCTTGATTGTTAGAACAGATTTAAAACAAGCATCTAGAGAAAAATCTTTCTTGGTTTGAATCTAAAAGATTTTTTGAAATATAGTTATTAGAAAATACTGGATACTCATCAAGTGTAAAATGCCTAGACATAACTTTTTAGATATCTTTGCGTGGGCTAGGCAGAATTCTAAGATGGTCCCCAACACTCCCACCCTTGGAATACATGCTTGTATAATCCCCTCCCCTTGAATGTGGGCAGGACTCTGAATATGGTGGGATAGTCACTCACTAGAATAGGTTACATCATTTGACAAAGGGGAGAGTCACTCTTATAATTATGTTACATTATATGGCTCTGCCTTGGCTAATGGAAGAGAATCTCTTCTAGCCATAAAGAAGAAAACCTCCACATTTTAGAGAAAGGCACTTGTCAGGAAACATGAGGGAGACTCTCAGAGTTGAGGATGCCTCTCAGTCCCATAACCATAGGAAATGAAATTCTGTCAACAATCAGTGAGACTAAACAAAGATTCCAACCTTCAGATCAGATCAAAGCATCAGCCAACACACTGCTTTCACCTTGCCTGGTGAAACCCTGAGCAGACAACTCAGCTAACCAGTGCCCAGACTCTTGACCCATGGAAAGTGTGAGATAATAAATTTGGATTTTTTTAAGCCTCTGTGGTTATGGCAGTTTGTTGTGCAGCAATAGAAACTAATACATTCAGGATAAGATCTATGTGATTTAAAATTCTGCAGTTTCTATTAAAATATAAACAAGGTAGGGGCTGAAAAGATCCTTATCCTTAGCAAAGAAAAATATGATTAAAGAGTTGAATTTAAATTTTTCAACATGTGAATTTTACTCCAAGGAGTCAGTAAGACTAATATTTTTCAAAGCCCCAGTAAAGATAGGTAGACATTTTCTGATAATATAAATAATAGAGGATAATACTGTAAATAGAGTACACATGGTAACAGAGGAAAGACCACTGCAATCGTGCTATATGGAGATCTAATACCAGCTTGGCCACCAACAGCTTGTTCTAGGGAAGTCATGTAATTTTTGAGTCCCAGTTTCTTCAGTGAGTAATGAGAGTATACTACTACTCAGGAAGCTGTGTTTTAACAAGCTATCCTGGTGATTCGCAAGCTTGCTGAAGTTTGGGAAGCACTAGTTTATATACACAAGACGTTTACAGCTTTTTGTTCTTATTGAATACTTTCCCATAGATGCCTATCCAGATTTTGTAAGGTCTGAAGTTTACACATTTTAGGGGGCCCGCCTCAGAAAAAAAAAAAAAAAAAAAGAATGAAAATTAGAAATTAAATGAAGGATCTTGAGAAGGATTCATGCAAGTGAGGGACCTGAAGATAAACCTTCACATTGTTCATAGAAAATCAGTTTCTGCCTTCTTTTGTTTTGGTTCCTTAGTCACATCCATCTATCCAAAGCCCTTGAATCATCCACCTCTAGACCCTCTCCCTCCTATTCAGTCTCTTTCTTTCTACTGATTCCTCCCTGTTAGCTCTTTCCCCGTTAAAACAAGAGTAAGCTAAAACAAGAACAAAACAACAACAAAAAATAAAAACAAAAAACTCCAAGTCAAAAAAAAAAAAAACCCAAATAAAACAGCAAAATCTCTTTTAAGTCTGATCCTCTCAATTTTCAGACATCTTTCTTTCTACTTCGTAGCTGCTAAACTTCTTCCAAGTACTGTCTACACTTACTATTTGCTTCTTCTCACCTCTAGTTTACTTCTCAATCTATTGTAAAATGGCTAAAACTGCTCTTACTGAAGAAACAACCTCCCTTCTGCTGAATCTGTCCTCATCTTGCTGAATCTTTCAGCAGCATTTGACACTCCACCTCCCCACATACACTTTTTTCAGAAACATTTTAAAGCACAATGAAAGGTTTAAAGTGTATAATGATTACATTTATGCTCACCACCTAGATTCTTCAACAGTCGTTAACATTTTGCCATTTGTTGTGTGTGTGGGTGTATATTTTGCTTAAAAATTGTGTACATAAGTTGTGGATATTATGGCATGCAGACACCTTCAAATACATCAGCCTGCACCTTCTAAAAATAATGCCATTTTCCTGCAATACCAAGTTCCATTATCACAACTAAGAAAATTGACAATAATTTGCTAATATTATCTGCCACACAGTACATATTCATATTCCTTTATTGACCCCAAAATGTCTTTTAGTTGTTATACTCACTGTAAGAGCTCATACTCAGGTATTATGCACTGCATTTGGTTCTGTTCTTTTAACTCTTTTAAATCTTGAACAGTCATTTTTTTCCCATGATGACATTAACCTTTTGAAGAGTGTAAGTCACATTCTAGATTTAGCTGATAGTGTCACTGTATTTTCATATATTATTCTTAAATCCCCTGCATTTGCTGTTACCTGAAGGTTAAAGCTACAGGCTTAATGAAATAGCTTAAACATTTTTTGGAGAAGATTTTCTTAGAGAATTCTGATAACTTCATATTATATCCCTGAAGGAGGTCCCTAATGTCAGAGGGCCCCACTATTAGTGTCGTTAAGTTTGATCTTTGGTGATGGTAGTGTATACCAGGTTTTCTTTTATAAAGACAAGTTCTATATATTTTTTTAAAATTTATATATACTTATATATATTCCCCCTTTGCAATTAGTAATCAACTAGTGGGGTAGTATTTTGGAATGTGCAAATAATATTTCACCTGGCAGTTAGTATTAGCATCCATTGTTGAGCCCTTGCCTGAACCAATACTCCACTGGAATTGCAGAGGTCCCTCTCTTCTTTTTGAAAAATTTCCTGCCCTTGGCATCAATGATTTCACATCTTCATCTTCCTTTAGCTTTCTCCTTTCATCTGGTCCCTTTTCCAAGCTCCTTCGTTTTTGCCTCTCCTTAACTGTTGGTATTCCTCAGGGTTCTTTCTATAAGTTGGACCAATCATGATTGGTACTCCTTAATTTCTTGAGAAAGGGAAACTTGGAAAGTACATTTTAATACAGGAAATTAGAATAAATAGTTCTTATTTGATTCATTTAAAGTTTATTTCAGCATCCAGGGCAAAAGGCAACTGGTCTCCAAAAATTACCAATCATATGATTAATATTCTTTGGAATATTTTAGTGCTAAATATTCAAATATATAGATTTTCAGGAATTGTTTTTATTGACATGAAGACTTTTGAGCAGCATGAAACTTCTGTATCAACATGGTCTCACTAGCAGAGCGGGAACCCTCTCTGTCCTGTTCACACCCACAAATTCAACACCTGTGCTGGCCCAGCTGATTTTCAATAATGTGTCTGAATATCTTGCTGAAGTATCTGAAAGGATGCTTCATATTTTCTTGCTTAACAAGTTTATCAAAGAATCATACAGTTTACTTGACTTATAATTAAATTTTAAAAGAAAATTAAAACTCAGACCTAAACTAACAGGCACATTAACAACAAAACATATCGAAAACCTATAGCTGTTAAATTCAATGAAATCTTTGCAGGAAGAGTGATTATTCCTTTTTTTTTTTCTTTTTAATTTTTAAATTCCCACTTCCAGTGCCCAGAAGCCAGTCTGTAAATACTCTACAATGGTCTCCCCTGTTTTCACTAAATCTTATATGTACATTTCAATTAGTGATAAATCAAAACTCAATTTCTGTTAATTTAGAATAATAACTAAGGTAGGACTATATTTTACACATAACTTAGGTAACAACAGAGCTTAAGCAGACAGGTCACCCCACCAACCTCCAAAATTATTCAAGAATAATTACTTTTCAATGGTGACTTTAAGGTACTGTAAGTTCTCAACATGTATTCTACAATCAAAACTAGATTAGGGTATATTTTGAAGGACTGTAATTAAATGTATTCCAATACTTTAAATATTAAGATATCAAAAATATTTGACTATTCCATACTGTTTCCTAAATTTCTGGATACATAGCGGTTTAATGTTCATTGTTACAAATGCATACAATTACAGCTAACTATTTCATAGCTCACTTAATTCAATAACCCTTGTCTGAGAAGAATAAGCATGAGTGTAAAAAAAATACCATTGAGAGTTTTTAAATTGCACTACTTAGAATATACAGATCCATTAGCAGTTTGACGGGGATAAGGGGTTTGTAGGAATTTTTGAACAATTTGATCCTTAATTAAAATAAAACTCCATGAAAGAAAATGAGCATTACTTAAAATGAGAATAATATAGAGTATTCCTTTAGCTAGTGTTCCTTAGTAGCCTAACATTTATATCATGTTGTGATTACAAAACAATTACCTAAAATTCATTTCATGGGGCACTGCTTCACAATGTACATATAAAGTATTATAAGTTTAATGTTTGTTTTTAAAGAGCAAATTTAATCAACTTATTGGGTACAACTGAAGAGTGTATCAGTTTGCTAGGGCTGCCATAACAAAGTACCACAAACTGGGTCACTTAGAACAACAGAAATGTATTATCTCACAGTTCTGGAGGTCAGAAATCTGAAATCAAGATGCTGGCAAGGGCCATGCTCCCTCTGGAGGAATTGGAGAAGGTTCTGTTCTAGACCTCTCCAGCTTCTGGTAGTTCTTTGGTTGTAGCAACATAACTTCAACCTTCACATGGCATTTTCCACGTGTGCATGTCACTTTTTCCAAATTTCCCTTTTTTTAGGGACAGCAGTCACATTGGTTTAGAGGCCAATATTACTGCAAAGAGTCAAAGGTTTGGTGCTTGAAAAGCTGCTGGTGGTTTAGGAGCAGACACTGTACTTGGCTATAGATTCTCAGGATGTATGTGCCTAGGGAAGCCCTAATGCTCTAAGAGCAGCACTGAGGTGTGAGGAGCCCACAGGGCACACCTGCTAGAGTTTTAACTTGTGACAGTCACTAAGTTAACCTAAAAAACAAATACACAAGACTAGCTAAATCTTAAAATTTAAAGAGAAAAGAACTTGTCCTGCAAAACATTAAAGCACATTATAAAGCTAAAGTCACTAAAACACGATAATATTATACACATGTCAACAGCAATGAAACAGAATTTACAATTCTTTAAAATACACGAGAATATAAGGACTCAATATAAAATAAGGTACAGATCAAAAAGCAAGGATTCAGTAAATCATGTTTCCCAGACAGAGGTTCAAAACAATTAATAAATTTTTAAAATCAATGCCGTAGACCACAGTCTATTTTTTAAATTAAAATAGAATGGAATGAAATGGGATGGACTGGGATGGGGTGGGAAGGGATTGGATAGGATAGGATATATCAGAATTTATCACAAATATTAAAGATAAAAATTACTTTTGACAGTTTTGTTTCCATTACATATGTGTGTTAGTGCATGTTTGTGTCATGTATGTTCTAGACTGTGATGTAAAATAATTTTTAATGTGGGTTATAATAAAAAAAAAAAACTTTGAGTGCCCCTCCAGTAAATGATTTGGAGTAATTAATTCTTTGACAAAGACCTACCTAGATCCTTAGTTTCTGAAAAATAACAAAACAAAATATAAATAGATTAAAGAGTTTTTTAAAGATCATTACAATAAATGTAAGTGAACATATACATGATCTCCGAGAAAGAACTTTAGAAGAGTAAAAGTTAAGGAAGAAATCAGAGAGGACAGATTGACTGCATGTTTGAACAGAGACACACACAAACAAAATGTGTATTCCAGAAAGTAATCAATAGTGTACGGTTCATGCCAAAATGGGAAAAATAACTGCAACAACAACAGTTTAAAAAAAAAGGAAAATATCCGTCATGTATAAAGAAGACTAAGAAATCAATAAGAAAATCACACATTCTATATCAAATAGATAAATTATAGAAAAGAGACATAAAACTGACTAAAAAACATTTACTTTCACTTAATAGTCCAAGAAATAAAAATTAGACAAGTGAAATATTATCTTCCTTATCAAATTTTTCAAAGATTGTTAAAGAAATGATACAGACAGTATAAACTGATGCACACTATTTTGGGCTCCAATTTGGCAATATATCAAGAACTTTGAAATGTTGTTTTTCTTTGACCAAATTATTCCATTTTGTGGAATTTCTGCCAACAAAATGGTCTGAAATATGCATCATGGCTCAGCTATGCATCTTATCATTATTGCAATGGTGAAAATTATATGCTCCATAAGCCAAACAAATGGATGAACCTATAGATGATGCATGTTTTCATTTGAATACTTTTTAACGGAATAGAAAAAATATATTCTATATATAAGAAAATCTGAATCAAAACTTTGTGTTTGAAGAAAAAAAAATGATTAGAGGGAAAACTGCAACACCATTAGTGGTTTTCTCTGAGTTGGGAGATTATGGATAATTTTAATTTTCCCCTTTACGTTTCTTTATCCATGTATCTTTAATAAGTAGATATTTCTTCTATAATACCAAAGGCAACTCAGTTAATCTCTGTGATACCCCCATCTATGTTGCTTTAGTCCTGGGCCTCTAAGAATTTCCCCAAATGAAAAATGCCTGAAGATACTGTAAACTGTTCTTTTAAGTACAATGAAGCATTCCTCTTAAGTTCTCTTTTTTCTCTTAATACAAACCTTGGAAAGAATATTCAGTTCAGTTTTCTAATTTATTACCTTTGTCACCTGTTAAGAACCAGAACTTAAAGAGCTCTAACCCAGACCTGCTAATACAATAGCCTCCTTCAAACATGAATTAATGAGTTAATACAATAAAAGATAACAAAGCATTCTAAGTAAATGTAAAGGTCATCCCATTGTGCTAGGGTAAGGCATTATGATTATTTTTTATTGCGCATGAATGTGCTGGATATTGGGATGCCTCACTTAAATATCCCTTTAAGGAAGGACTTGCTGACTCAGCAGGGATGGCCTGAGGCACCTTGCACAGGGTCTTGTCCCTTCCTGGGAGTGGCCCTCATGCACTGAATGACCCAGGTGAGAGTATGAAGATCTCCCACTCTCAGCCTGACTTAGGAGGACTCTGAAGAAGCATTCTAGATCCAGAGCCTAAGGGTTGGGCCTGAATTGCAGTTGACCTTTCCCTCTGCCCAGTCTTTCTTCCTTCCCCTCCATTCTACAAGTATTGACCTCAACAGCGAATCTTCATAAACTCCCTACAAGGTAAACTGTATCTCAGAATCAGAACACAATCAGGGACAATAACCTAGTACTACTCTGGATACAGGTAGGCTAGTGAGACCTTGGATATATTTTAAACTTTATTATGTCATAAAATTGATGAATAAACAAGTATAAAATTAGAGGTATAGGTACATTAATAGAAAAGCATTTAAAACCAAGCTTACCTTAAAGCATCATAGAATGTACCTTGAACCATTACTCATTAATTGTTATCAGCTTATAATTTGTAAAACACCATAAGCTGTACTTGTGAGCAGTACAACTTATTTTGCAATATTTTAATAAAATAATTTTTTCAAAACTACCTTTGTTAGTATCAAGCTCTGGAGTAGTGTTAATGAAGTGATTGACACACTAAATGTACTCATTTGCTGCCTTCCCTTGACTGCAGTCAAGTAGCTGATTCTGACCCATGTGTTCCTTTGCTCTCTTCCATGTACAGCAAACAACAATCATGTAAGTTTAGCAAACTGAACCTTGATTTTGACATTTCACAGAAAGCAGCTCTTAAAACCTGAAAACCAACATGCTAGTCTTTGAATTGAAGCTCTTTGCTGCCCTCTGTAGATAACTAGAGATGAAAATTAAAGTCCTTAATTAGTAAACATTCACTTTCTCAGAGTTATATTTTTGTTCTGTAAACTTAATAGAATAATAGATTAAACAGGACATAATTCAATTAAAAGGGAATTAAGAATCTTTCTTGTAATCTTTTTTGTACTATATCATCGCATTTCTGCATTTGCCTTTTCAAAAGTAATTATAACCCAAAATTAAAATTATATATTTGAACACACTAGTAAGACAAAATGAAAATACAATATATAAACACACACACACGTATGCACACACTAAGACTTAGTAATTTTTTATCTCTCACTTGATTTTTTCATTATATACATATATAGATATACACAAGTCACATTTTAAAAGTCATACTAATTACTGTAGAAAATGTCCTCTGATTAAAAACATAAGCTACATAATTCTATTTTTTATAGACTTACTTTTTAGAGAAGTTTTAGATTCACAGCAAAATTGAGTAGAAGGCGCAGAGATTTCCCTTATACCTCCTGCACCCACAACAGGTTCTATTTTCACATAATAGCTTTCCTTGCTCTTGGTATGATGTTCACTGCTGTTTCTATCATTTTTGTTTGTTAGTTTTTGCTATTCTTTTGTAAGAAAAGGATAACTAGTTCAATCATTTCAACTCAACTTAAAATTATTTTACTGAGCATTTTCTATGTACTCAGCAAAGAACTAAGTGCTATGTAGGTGTATTAAAATGATGATAATAATGACAGCAAACAGCTGAATGCTAACAATATGCAAGACACCATAGCACATACTCTATACATGCTAACCACTTAATTTTTGCAAATACTACAAGAGCTCCGATGTCAAAAAACTTGCAATTTGTTTAGAATAGCATTATCCAAAGTCCCATTATCATTTCTTTAACACAAATTGCTTTTCTTAAGGCATGAGAAAGGTCAGCTATATTTTGTAATGCCTGTTTTTTCACAGTGAGCACGTGGTTTTACTCCTACACAGATTATCTGTATGTTAAGCTTATCTATGACTTCCTGTCTTTGGGGTAGTGTGTTTAAGAATTCTTTCCAAGAGATAATCAACTGCTACAACCGTAACTTCTCTCTCTAAATATGAGCCAGCCTTCTAATCACTTCTTTAAAGTAGTGGTTAGATCTTTATGAAACTAAGATCCTAAAAGTCCTACATTATTGACCTTCATTGTTCCTACTAAGTCTCTCTAGTTAGTGTACTCTTTCTATCTCTGTACTAATTACAAGGAAATTTACTTGACTTTGTCTTTATGGGCTGAACTTGTGCTGAGATTATTGTATAAAATAAGTTATAATAACCAGTTAGAGGAAATAGCAGATACTTTATAGCACTGATGACATGGAATTAAGGCCTAGGAAAACGGGTAAAACAGAATGAAAAGTCACATAGGTACAATGGATATTCAGAATAATTGTGTCCAGACAAAAGAGTGGAAAATGGGTTTACATAAATGTAAAATACTAACAATCACCTTTATAAAGCAAGTCCGGTATACTTAAAAGTATCAAATCCAAAGTTTTCATAAAACTTAGCAACTAGAAGCACTGACATGGCTCTTTCTGCAAATCATTTCCAAAATAACACAGCAAAAGTTATCCATAAATTATATTCAACACAAGACAAACTATTTTTCTTACATGACTAACCTAAGGTTTCTACATAGTAGAACAGTATTTTTTGAGTTAATTAGCAAATTATTAATTTCATAATTAAACAAATATTTTTTAAATCCTATTATGTGCCAGGCACCATTTTAGGCATTGGGGTTATCTCAGCAAACCAAAGAAACAGAACTCCCTACCATCATGGTCTTACATTGTATCTTGTCATGACATCATGGTAGACAGAGAAAGAACATAAGCCAATAAATGGCTAAAACATTGTACTGTGGAAAACGTTAATTGAGGAAGAGGCATAAAGAGTGAGTATGTGTGTTTGCATGTCTGTAAGACTGGAATTTACATTAGGATGGCCAGGCAAACATTCACTGGTAAGACATCAAGAAGCAAGGGCTTATGTCATATAAGTATCTGAGAAAAGAGTATTCCTGGGTGAGAAAACAGTACAGAGTTCCTGAGGTGGCGCATGTCTGTCTTGTTGGGACACGAGAAAGAAGGCCAGTGTGCCAGGGACAGAGTGAGAGAGGGCAAAATAGTAGGAGACGAAGTCAGAGGGTAAACAATGGGAAAGCTGAGTAGGTGGGGGAGAAGTGGGCTGAGATCACATGGGCCTTATAGATCATTGCAATGATCTCTGGTTCTATACTGAAAAGGATGAGAAGCCAATGGAGAGTTTGAGTGAAGGAATGACATGAATCTGATCTGTTTTTGTAAAGTGCTTCTCTGACAGTTATGTTGTGAATAAAATGCAAGCTGTAACAAGAGCAGGAAGACCAGGTGGCAAGGTGTGGCTGTGATCTTCTTGGTAAATGTGATGCCGGCTTTGGTTGAGGCTGCTATTCTGAAATTGGTAATGGCCAATGGAGGCTTTACTTTTTTTTTTCCTGGTCAAATTCTGTTAATATTTTTCAAATTTATGTTTTTAAATGATTTGAATAGATAATACATCCCAAGCTTGAAAAATTGTAAAATAGAAAAACATACACAGTAAAAAGTCTTACTTCCTCCCCTTGACTCCAATGAGACAAGTTCACATTATCTCCATCCAAACCCCATCCTCCTATTTCTTGTGGATTCTTTCAGAATTACAACCTTTGAGCAATCATAAACAAATAAAATAGATACTCTCCCAAACCCTTTTGACACAAAAGGCAGAATACTATCTGCACTACTCTGTTCCTTGCTTTTTTTTTATATATGATGTTATTATCCTCAAGATTACCCTCAATATTTTACCTACTAGTACACAGAAATAGTCCTAACACTTTTTAATGATTTCATAATCTTCTATTGTATGAATGTACAACAGTATACTCAATTAATCCTTTGCTAATGGGCATTTAGGTTGTTTTCCCATCAATACTGCAATGTATATCTTTATACATGCTTGACACAAGATTTTAAAATTATTTTTAAAATACTTAAACAAAAATATATGACAGTAGAAGTTTCAAGTATATACACGTAGTAGATACTGAAATGTTTGGCTAAGATCCTGTCTTCAGGTTGGATATATTCATCCCCTAGGTTCTGGGAATATTGGCTCTGTCAATGACACAGGACCAAGTCCCTAACTGGGAACTGTCCGTGGCCCCAGGGAATGGCCTTTCCAGGTTGTAGCCTGTGATCAATGACAGTCTAAGGAAGGCTGATTAAGTCTAGAGTTTGGAGGACTAAGATTAGGATAGCACAGTATTGATAATCCCTTTAGTTAACATTTAAAATATTGTGATAATATTTTTAATTTTTCACATCTTTTTGGGGGGTCTGAAACAGTTTTATTTTTCTTTCAGTTTTGCTGTTTTTTGTACATAATTTGTCTATAGTAAAGCACATCATTTTAGGTGAATAGTTGTATGTCCTTTGATGAACATACAGTTATGTAACAATCACAGTATAGAACAGTTCCATCATCCAAAAAAATTCCCTCATCCTCCTTTGTTGAAGTGTCTGTTCAAATCTACTAAGCATTTTTTTAAATTGGATTATTTGTTTTCTTATTACTAAGTTTAGAGAGATTTATACATTTTGGATATCAGTACTTTAAGAGGTATATATTTTACAAATATTTTCTCCCAGTCTGAAACTTGACTTTTTATTTTCCTAAGAGTTCTTCTGAAGAGCTTTTGTGCCATTTTTTAAAAACTAAAATACCTGATTCAATTTTTTAACTGTTTTCAACATATAGTAATAGTTGGTTATTAATGGGTAAAAGGCAATACAAATATGCACAAATGTGGATAATTTTAGCATAGGATACAACTCGTTACAGAAGAGCAGAAGAAGGAAAGCTGACTTCTTTCTATGCTATTAGAGTAGTTCCTTGTTAAGTAGTCATAAAACATAGTAAGTTACTTCATATTTGCAAACTTGGATACAGTTAAAAGGGGCACTAATGAATGGCTGTTTTGGTTGTTTCAAAGTTTTGAGATAGCCTCCTCGTTGTTTAATTTTCAGATAATTTTTTCTTTCCATTGGGGTCTTTAAAGGAATAAAAAAATGAGACCTGATCTTATTTAAGACAGAGAAAGGTACAACACAGAATCCTGTTTCCCAAAAATATAACAAAGTGAACAAAAAAGAAGAAAATATTGTAACAATATTAATAGCATCAACCAACTAAGGGAATAGTCAGATCAAATGACAAAATATAACGGAGGCTTTCTGGAGGCTAAGAAAATAAGGAGGTGATTCTGGAGAACAGTTGAACACAACCAAGCTCCTAACCCCTTTCTTGACCCCCAAACCTGGAGAAAAGTGGACATTATTATCTTTTAGCTTTTCAAGGTAAAGTATTTTAGAAATTGATGCTGGGGAGAAATAGTTAAATTGTGTACCATGGATCTGACACTTTCAGAAAAAGAAAGATCAAACACCTACCCCCCTCAAAAATCAAACCAAAGTCTAGTAGTTTATTTTTAGGAGAATGGGATACAAATGCCCAATTGAGTAGAATAAACCTCAATAAAGGACATTTATTTAATTTAAGAAAAATACAAAAATCTTCTTTATTATGGAAAATTTCAAACATATTCAAAAAAAGAGAGAAGAGTATAATGAAATGCAATGTACCCATTAGCCAAACTTAACAATGATCAACAACAATTGTCAATGTTATTTCATCAGTATTGCTACCTGCTCTACCTTTCTTTACATTCAGAGCTTGTGGAAGGTGGTTACTAAATCAGAATCATTTCCGTAGCCAGCAACATTTCTATTACATAGCAGGTATTCTGCGATGTTTGCTAAATGAATCAATTAATGAATGAATGAATCAGCCTCCATTTAGAGCCATCATTCCACTTCCCCAAAAATGAGTCTGCCTTTAACAAAAGATGAATGTTATATATGATGAATGTGATAAGAGGCAAATACATGCAAAGAACCACACCACATTGAAACATGCTCAAGGACAGGCATTTTGAAGATAATCAGGCTAACATTATGGATTCTTCTTAAATGAGAAAGAGAATCCTGCTAATGGAAATCTTCCTAAGCCAGTAGGGACTGAGAAACACTGCTGGAAGCTCAACGGTGACAGAATTAAATTGCTCAGGCCTAAATTCACAAGGACAATGTACTGCTGAGACATCAGCCTGTACCTTAAAATAAGGAACTTGTACTGACTTAAAATACGCCTTTTTGTAGAAATGTCAGGTCCAAATTGATATAATTTATAACTCTTTTTTGATGATGAGTTTTCATTCTTTAAAAAGTTAGTGGTAATAAGAAATATGTGCACACACATACACATATATACACACAGTATGGGTGTACAAAGCTACACATAAACACACATGATGGTATCATTTTTGCCATTTATTTCCCAAATGGCTCAGAGGCCATATCTATTTATATGGGCCAAATGGATAAAATCTGTTACAGTTGTGTAAAAATATGAATATATGATATCAGAATCTCTAAAATGTCAACTGAAAAGTGATTTAGTAAATCATCTAGATATTTAGTTTATATTTCACCGAACACCTACATATTTTGAAATATCAAAATATTTAAGGACACTATTACCATTATTAATAAGGATTGAGACTACATTTGCTCTAAAAAGTAGTAATTTCTCCTAAGACAAATATTAATAACTGGAAGCAGTTACAATTAGAGTGGAATTTAAGGATTCAGAGGAAAAATCTAAGCATCTATTTAGGGAAACTCATGGCATAAGATTTTGGCCATCACTGAAGGAAATATTTTTAAAAGAGCTGGTTTGATCTACCCTATTTGATTTTTAACACAATGAATAAAACATTGTAATGACTTCAGAATTTATATAATTAAGCTATGAAACTTTAATATAGGCAGCAGTATTATTTTAACTCTAATAATTAAATTATATTTAACTCTCTGATTCTATTTCAAAAAAGAAAAAATTACTAAATTTTGCTTTATATTTTTTCCAAAAAAGTAGTCTGTTGACAGTGATCTCTATTTCAATGATGGCACCATCTTAAAACTATTAGGAAATCAGACCAATGTGTATAAGGAAAAATACTATTAGTTTTAGTATCTATTCTTAGCCTAGTTTTTATCCTTCATCCATCTACAATTTATACTCAGCAATGATTCTCCAAGGAACTGAGAAAGGAAGGGGACAGGGCACAGCCATTCAAGGAATGCTAGAGCAATTAACATCAAAATGGTGGAAGATTCAACCCCCAGTAGGCCTCGAGGCTCAAGATGGTGGGAGATTTGACTTCTAGCACATCTTGAGCTTCATTATACACTCATTGTAATATCTTAATGTGGTAAATAACATGCCCAAAGGCCCATGACAGTCCCAAGGCTAGCCACAAAAGGTCAGAGTGGGAAATGGCCAACTTCCTGGGAATCCCAGCCCATTCCCCAGGCTAGTTAGACTGGTTCTCTCACTTATTTGCATGTGAAGCTACCAAAGTCCATAAAAATGGGCTACACTGCCCCTTGCCACCTCTCTCTCTCTTCATTTGGAGATGGCCAGCACTGTCTATGGAGTGTGTACCTACTTTTAATCTGAGCACCCAACCCCATGCCTCATGGCCTTTCTCTTGCCTTCCAATGTATCTCTCTGAATAAATCTACCTTCACTCATCTATGGCTCACACTTGAATTCTTTCCTGCGCGAAGCCAAGGACCCACACTTGGTGGGGCATGTCCCAGGGGCTCAACCGAAGCCTGGGGCACAGCCCTTCTCACACTCCACATCTGTTTTTTCTGCATCAGAACTAACCTTATGATGGTGTATATGAAATTGGAAGACATGTCTGTAAGTCTCTGCAAAGTATTTTTTTCTCTACAATTTATTTGCTATAGATACACAGGCTTTTAAAAATTGATTATTCTAGAGATAAAAGTAGCTAATTGATCTGCAATGTTTTCTCTTGAATGGAAATAGAAAACATCTTCATTTTACAAACAATTTTGAAGAATTTATGGTTGAAACTAAGACACCAAATTTATAAAAGAGAAAAGAACATCTTGTAAGTAGATTGGCATGGAGTGTTTCACAGACACATATAGTCATTGTATTCTTTCCTACAAAGTATTCTGTAAAGACTGCCACTGTTCCAGGGAAGAAAATGAAGGATTGGGATTCATAAGACCTTAATTTCTAGAAAACAATAAAGGCCTGCAAAGAAATTAGCATATTTTTTGTTTTATGAATGCACACACATAATATTTTAGAAGGAGCTTCTACCAAAAACATTGTTTGGGGAATGTTACTGGGCTGTGAAAGAGGATCGTGGATTAAGATTCACGAAACATCAGTTGGTGTCCCAGCTCTGCTTGTAATTCAATTTGGAGGAATTCATTTACCAACATAAGCATTTGATTCCTGATTTTTTTAAATAATGAAGATATAATAATCTCTGAGGTCCTTTCAGATCTAAGAAGTTCTAATACTCTAACTTGTCAGAATTATCAGCTTTCTTTTGTAAGGGGTTTATATAAAGTTTAAATAAATAATGTATTAACAGTAGATAAAGAATGAATATCAAATAGAAATTTAAAGAAGAAAAATAAAGTTACATACTATTACCCAGCCATAGATGTTATGGTAGGTAATCTTCCAAACTTTTTCATATGTGTATGTATTACTTAAGACAGTAAAAAGGCTCTCGAACTTGCTTTTCTTTCTAAATGCAATACAACAAACACCTTTCCATGTTATTACATATAGGTTTGGGTAATTTTAAATATTTTATATGTATGCACAAAAATATTTAACGAATCCTGTTTTTTGTACTTCCATATTGTTTCTAATTCTATTATTACAAACTGTGATAAATAACACTGTAGGTGTATCTTTCCTAATGTTTCAACTTCCTTGGTATAAATGCACAGATTTGGGATCATTAGATCAAAGGGTAGATGTTTCTTTTTAATAATTTGAAATATTTTGACAAATCCTCACACAGGAAATTTGAGTTCCACAAACTGTGTACTAGAGGGCTTACTTCCTCAAAACAAAAACAATCCTAGGAGTCTCATTTCTGTTAATCTATGTTATTTTGATAGGCAAAAGAAGGCACCCTACTCTCATTTCAATATTCATTTCTTTGATTACTAATGGGAAAAATGTGTCACTAGATGTTTGGACCACTGTTACTTTTTTTGGGTAAGTTTTCTGTATATGTTTTTAGCCCATTTTAAAATAAACTGACAGATTTTACCATTTAGAGCCGCTTTAAGTTTACAGAAAAATTGAGCAGGAAGTACAGAGTTCTCATATAGCCCTTCTCTTCCCCCACCACCCAATTTCGCTATTATTAACATTTTGCAATGTAGTATGTTTGTTACAGTTGAGGAACCAATATTGATACGTTATAATTTACTAAAGTCCATAGTTTTCATTAGGGTTTACTCTTTGTGTAAATCTATGGATTTTGAAAAATGTAAAATGTAATTTATCCCTCATTATGGTATCATACAGGATAGTCTCACCGGCCAAAAATACTCTGTATAATACCTATTCATCTTTCCACTCCCCTTCCACCCTCTGGAAATGCTTATCTTTTTAATGTCTCCATAGTTTTGTCTTTTCCAGAATGTCATACACTTGGAATCACACAGTATATAGTGTTTTCAGATTGATTTCTATCACTTAGCAATATGCATTTAAGGTTCCTGCATGTCTTTTCATGACTTGATAGCTCATATCTTTTTAGCACTGAATAATATGGATGTGTAGCATTGTTTGTTATACATTCACCTATTGAGGGACATTTTGGCTGCTTCTAATTTTTTTTTTTTTTTTGCAATTATGAATAAAGCTGCTATAAACATTTGGTTGCAGGTTTTGTGTAGGTATAAGTTTTCACCTCATTTCAATAAATGCCAGGGAACATAACTGCTGAATTTTATAGTAAGACTACATTAAGCTTTTTAAGAAACTGCCAAGCTTTCAAAGTGGCTGTACTATTTTACATTCCTACCGGCAGAGAACGAGAGATTCTGTTGTTCTGCATACTTGCCATCCTTTGGTGTTTTCGATTTTAGACATCTAATAGGTGAGTATTGTAGAATTGTAATATATTTTAAATCTGAATAGGGCAAATTCTTCTTCCTTGTTTTTCATATTTTACTGACTAATCTGATACTTTCATTTTTCCATGCAAAACTTAATTAATATTTTTCATTTTTCCATGCAAAACTTAATTAATATTTTTACTTTTCCATACAAATTCCTTTTTGCCTTTGGTTTGGGTAATGTCAAAGTTATAGAATTTGAAAGAGCTGACATTTTCACTGATTGGGTCCTTCTACATACAGGGATGATATGTTTCTCAAATTGAAGTTTTGAAAAAAATTTTTCAGTAAAATAATTTCCTAAACATTCCTTTAAAATCAAATTCCAAATGTTATTTTATAATTGTTATTGTGAATGGCATTTTCTCCACAAAAAATTCTTAATTTTTAAATTCTTATGTTTTTTTAAATTGCAGTACAGTCAGTTACAGTGTATCAATTTCTGGTGTACAGCATAATGTTTCAGTCATATGTATACATACATATAATTGTTTCATATCCTTTATCATTACTACAAGATATTGAATATAGTTCCCTGTGCTATACAGAAGAAATCTGTCTTTTTATCTATTTAATTTATATAGTCGTATTTGCACATCTCAAACTCCCAATTTATCCCTTCCCACTCCCATTCCCCCTGGGAATTAATTCTAACATATTAATTCTAACAAATTTTTCGTTAAGTATGATAGTTTTTCATGAATATATATTATTTTAAAACAGTTTACACTTCTCTTTTCCAATATGTGTGCCTTCTATTTGTTTTTAGTTTATAAATTTGTTTGTTTCCTGATATAATTACATTCTTTAGCATTTCCAGGTCAACGTTAAATGGACTTGATTTGCATTTCTAACTTCTGAGCTTATTGGAACTATGAAAAAAGCCTGATTCTGGCAATTTGCGTGAGATAAAATCTTAAAAAAAAAACTAAAATGGATTTTTCAGTCATACATTATTAGAATATTTTATGGTAATTAGATGTTGAAATTATCAAATATTTCTTTTATATAAATATAGAGAATATAGTTTCATCCATTAATATTAGAGATATGAATTAATCACTAATATTTATTTTACTATAGGTTAATATATTACATCATATGTATATAATTAATAAAATATAAGAAGCTAATATATTCACATATGTTATATATTGTGCTATAATTATATTATAATGGATTTAATAGTGTGTTATATCAATCTAATATGTCTATATAATATATAACATATATATATTAATATATTATGTATGATTTTATATTAATATGTCTGTTATATATTTTATGTATATAATTACTATGTTAATAATTTTTCATCCAGTAATATTATAGAATGAGACCTTTCCTATCACACCACTATTTAATTTAGTAAACCCTACACATGTCCAACATTTCCTTTGGTATTTTTGTGCCTTATTTTTTACATAGCACTTACTACCATTTGGCATACTCTAAATTTCACCTCACTATTACCTTTCTCCCACAACTAGCAAAAGTTCCATGAAATCAAGATTTTTTTTAATTTGTTTTGTTCATATATCAAGTACCTGGCACTTCTTAGATACTCAACATATACTTATTGAATAAATGAAAATGATACTGAACCTATAAAGGTGAACTGAAAAAGACAAAGACTCCACTTTTATAGTTTACAATATAGTGAGGGGATAGACACAAAACAGATGAACAAAGAAAGAAAGAGGCTACTACAAATGTAGAAAAATATACAGAAAGGAACTGAAATGCTGCAATAATAAAGTCTGAGGGATGTGAGGGACTTCCACTTTATAGAGTGATTAGAAAATGCCTTTCTAAAAATGATCATCCAAGCAGAAAGAAAAATATAGGTGAAGGCCTTTAGGCAAGAGAGAGATGGCGTCTGGGAAAGCACAAGAAGGCTGATGCGTGGCTGAAGCATTACTGAGAGATAAGAATGGGACAAATCAGCATTACAAGATGGAGTGAGGCATTCGGAATTCAATTAAAGTATAACTGGTAGCCATTGACCAGTTTTAATCAGGGGCATGAATTGATTGGATTTGTATTTTAAAAAGTTCTCTGTCTGCTTTGGGGGAAAGGGAGAAAGAAAGGAATGAGCAAAGCCAGTTAGGAAGTTCTTGTAGTAGTCTAGGCAAGTAATAATGATTGGCTGGCATACAATGAAGACATAAATAGATTTGAAATACATTTGGGATGTAGAATCTACAAGGACTTAGTGAATGACTGGATATGGGAGATGAGGGAGATATCAGAGGACAAAGATGCCTCTCAGGTTTCTGGTTAAGCAAACGGATATATAATAGTGCAATTTACCAAGACAGGGAAATCTGGGGGAGAAATCAGATCTTAAATACTAAAGCATATTTGCATTCACGAAATAAACCCTGCTGAATCATGACACTTTATATATTGTTTGATTCTGAGGCTTATTTTTTCTATTGAATTTACAATAAAACTTCCTCTACTCGAGTATTACCCATGAAACCTGGGTTACAGTGTGCTTTCTTAGAATTGTAAAATACGGTCCTCTTATAAGGACCCTGGTAATACAAATCTGAAAAGGTTACACCTACTAGGGGGATCTTATGGTCCAATGACTCCAAAACGTCCAGCTAAGATGGAAGGAGACATGTTCCTGGGTTCCCATGTACCAAGAGCTTCTGCTTTGGTTGGGAGAATATGAGTGTTTATTATTCTTTGAGAAACACTGTTCAATTCAGGAAAAATACATCCATCTTAAACACTGCTTCTTTATAAACTTTACAAGAGTTCAGCGTTGGTAACCGTAATTTCTATTTTCTGAAATCTTAATATAAACACATAATGTTCCCTCTACCTGAAATTCCATTTCTTGTATCTCAAAATGGCAAATTATCCTTGTTACACTTATTACCAAACATGCAGTTTTTTCCCTGGCCATTATAAATTGAGTCTTCCCATTATATTTTAACTGATTAACTTTGTTACGTAAGAAATTTGAATTTTTTTAGTGTTTTTCTTTAACTTAATGACTATTTCATTTGTCTTCACGGATTTTACTTGATTGCAACTAGATTTCCCAATAAATAATCATATAATTTGCACATAAGATGAAGCATCCCATCTTTCCTTCTAAATTCCCTTATATGTATTTTTTGCTGTAATTTCTGCTTTCTACCTTATTTCTACAGATGTCTTATCTCCGCCTCTAAATGCTCCTTAAAGTGAAGGTTCTCATCAGATTAATATTTGTAATCTCCACAACACTGCATTTTGCACAAATACAACAATGAAAATAAGCATTTGACTGAGTGAATGAATGAACAAACAACATACACAAATGGTCCTGTCAATCCAAGATTCTAAGCTCTGATCTAGTCAATCTTTGAGTCAATATCAAGGCTCCTCAAGGACAAGTGTTCCCAGGAAGCCTGAATTTCACCAGAGAGTCATATGCCAATGTACCATGCCTGGAACACATTTTCATTCTGTGTGTCAAAACATTTCATTGTGATGGTTACTATATTTCTGCCATGGGCCAGAAAAGAATTAAACGAAAAATTGAGGCAAAATATATAATATAATTAGAACAACCATGCCTTTCAATAATAACATGCCTAACATTCTTTAGCCAATAAGTGTGGGATACAGTGTTTTAAGAGTTTTCCCAAAACTGGGTCATTTAATATGTTCATAAAGCCTATCATTCTGTGACTCTGATGAATCTTATTTATTTCAAAATTGGACATGGAGACATTCATATTTCCTTAGCTTTAACATTCTGTTCTTTATCTTCTTCTAGGAAGGCAATAAACCTGTGTTATTCTTGCTTACCTGCTGCCAATAGTGTGCTTATCTTTAATCTAATTAATTAGATGTTTAATGCCTCATGTCTATAGTCTAACATGTCACCAAATTTCATAATATGTACTGAAACATAATGAAACAGAGAGTAAATTCTAAAGTAGTACTTTATGTTAAGTACTTTTATTAAGTACTATTTTTTAAGTACTATATTTTACTAAAGCTCACAATTCAGAATCTGTACAATGTAAGTATAAATATGGACAGTAGCAACAAGATGTCTCTAAGGTTTGGTCCTAAAAATTCTACAGAACATGTTTTTTCTATGAATATTAGGATTCACATACTATTTTATTCTAAGTAAGAGCACTAGTTTCAAACAAAAATAATACTCAGCAGTGGCCTTGATCAATAGAGAAGGAGTATGGTTTTGGCAAAGTGTGACTCTTACTACTGATTGTTTTTGATCTCTCTCATTTTACTGTGTTTCTGAAAAAAAAATGACAATAGGGATTTTCATTTTTAGGATTAATGTGCCCTCATAGGTGCCAAACCCTTAAAGCACCTCTAAAAAGATGCTATAAAAATATTTATCAATATCTTTTGGAAGTGCCTTCCCTATGTCATCTTCCCCACTAGGAGAGAGAGGGAAAGCACCGAGAAGCAATGAAGACCTCTGAAATACAAGTCAAGGGTTCCTGGTAAAACCAGGGCCAGATTCCTGGGCATGCAGAAATGCCTCAGCCTTGGTTTAATGCTCTCCTGTGGCCATTTTAAAATTCTTAACAATCTTATCTTTGAACTTGTGTTTTATAAATGAAGTCGGGTGGGATAATGGAACATGGGCATGAGTTGAGGAGAAATGTGTAATATGCAGTGTATGTCACCCATTCCTTGCTGCCCCACTCACACACAGGGCTCATTTTGCCTCATAAGCACAGAATTCCAGTGATTCTGCTGTGTGTGGGAGTTCAGCAAGACCCAAAGTGAAGGTCTATGGCAAATGTGTTATGTCCAGGGCTGAGCACATAAAGGTGTTGACAGCCCAGACAGGGCTTGCTTTCTGTAAGAGTGAGAGTCGGCTTTGAATGTAGAAAGAAGGCAATGGTGTTCTAAGAAATATGGATAATCAAGGAACCTTATTATAGCCGTTCTTGTTTGTATTGCTTTCATGTTATCAGCAAGTCGTTCATGCTGAAAATGATGATATAAAAGGAAAGGGAAAGATAAGGCAACCTATAGTTCTTTTTTCTTTCAATTCTTCCTTATTCGTCAAAAAGTCAAAAGCAAAGATTATGAGTAGGATATACATGTACCAAGAAGTGAAATACAAACAGTTAACAGTTGTGCAGCATTTCCACTGTTCTGGTAAGAAGGAAATACATATGATGTATAAGCTACAGGATATAACTTATGTAATTTCAGTGATTCTGCATATAAGTTAAATGGTCCTTTATTTGCATTTAAAACTAGCATTGTATACTGTAAAAATGAATGGCAAAAATTCACGTGAATTATTAAAATTTTTAAATTAGAGCAACATTAAATAGACAATTTAAAAAACACCATGGCAAGTCAAAAGAGGGACTATAGAGGAAAGCAAGAAAGCATTATATGTTAGCATGTTTAACAACATTTTCCGCATGCTTTTTGAACAAGAGGTCTTCAATTTTCATTTTGTGGTGATTCTTGGGTATGACTACTATATTAGGGGATTGTGTATGTGTGTGTGTGTGTGTGTGTGTGTGTATGTGTGGTCTGTGTGTAGATCACATCCTTTCAGAATAAAAGTTACACTTTAGGGTTTTCATTACAATAGACAGAGTTATTCTTAAGGCACTACAAATTGGCTCTGTTTCTGGATATGCTGCATGGGGGGAGGAAATGGGAAAGGGCTCTGACAGTCATCAAAAATGAATCTTCTTAATTGATCAAGTGAAATAAAAAATGTTTTCAGAAACTAGTGCTTCTACCTAGCACACTTACCCTGCAAGAGGTCATTTCTTAAATGGTACTCATATGGTTTGAAAGATGAAATAACCTCCTACAAGTGAGCATTTATCCTTTTTTTGCTGACAAGATAGGCTTCAAATGCATTTATCAAGTCTTTATTACTGAAAAAGTATTGAATATCAAAAGGGGGACAATTTTCTAGAGGATTCTGGTTTTACCATTTCATCGTTGATGTAAGAAAGACTAAAAAGTTATTATTATTATTATTATTATTATTATTATTATTATTATTATTATCCTTTCATCCAATTAAAGGCCCACCAAAATGGGATATACAGATCTTTTTATTTAGTCTTTTTTTGAAAAGCCTAGTGTTCTACTAGGAAATGTCAATTTTGTTACTTTCCAAGTTGTGGGAACTATTTTTGTTATTTAGTGGTTATTCTCCTAAGCAATCATAAATGTAACAACTGTTTTAAAACAGGGATTGTCATGAATTTTAATATATGCACTGGGTATTTTAAAACATTAAGAGGAAATTCCAATAGGAATTGACTGAATTATTTATGTAGGCTGTATTGATTACTTCTGGAAGCTTCTCATCTGTTCCAACAGTTAAATTATTTTTTTACATTCAATCTAGTGTAGAAGTTTTTGCACAACTTCTTGTGTGTCCCATACACTTAATATTTTCTTTCATAATAAAAAATGTAGACATTTTAAAGATAAAGGTGACATCTAGCTTTTGGGTGTTTGAATGAAATCTTTCCTGGTCATTAGGGAGTGGAAAAGAACCATATTTCTCTTAGGTCTTCAATCTGAGGACTACTTTAGAAAAGAAAGAAAAAAATCCTGCACACTATAGGCAACTGTTTGCTATGATAAAGGTTATGAGAATTAACAGAGAGAATCAAATGTCTTTTAATGGGACAGTGATGAGAGACGTAATAATATATTATCAATTATTGCTATACACAAAAATGAAGATGTTGTAACTTTTTTTCAGAAATTTCATCTAGGAGGATTTCTTAGGTGATAAGTAAAATAGAGTCAAATATTATAAGGCTATTGGACCTAATGACCTCTTAATCCTTCCTTTTATTTTATTATTCCATTACCAGTTAACCTGAAAGAATAATTAATAACAACAGGGAATCTGATTACTGACTTGTTCTTAATGGGCAGGAAAAAAGATATGGTCAACTAGTAATTAAAAACAATGTGGCCAGATGTTCTGCATCAATTAACCACCAATACATTTAAGCAGTTATCACTGACTATTGTGATATTAATGAAAGCATCTCTTACAAATGAAAATCACACGTGCACATACCCTGACATCTGCGATGTTCATTTCATCAACTGACTTTTAATGACAATTAACTGTGTTTTTTGCATGTTGAATATTGCTCCTTTGTTATAAGGTAATAGATCATATTCCTAGAAAGTCAGAAAATGCAGAAGTATAGCACAAAAAACCTTGAACTAGAAATAAAATACTCATGGTAAAAGTGATGTTAAAAAGGGAAATGCATTTGTATTTTGGAATTAAAAGCAAACAATTTATAATTGTATCTATCTTGAAAAATGCAAAAGTGATCCAATTAGCAACTCAAATTCCAACAAGACAAGCCTATTCTCTCTCCCTTTTCTTTCAGCTCCCAGCTTTGGCTGCTAGACCTGGAATTGAAGGTCTGTTGCCTTTTTGTTGAAGAGCAACAGAGTCACGCCCAAATCCAGTCACGCCCAAATCCTTCAGGGATACTGCTCTGCATTCACAGTGTTAAGCATTTCTCCCTTGAGAAGTCCTTCTATAAAAGGCATGCTAAATTAATGTCCATTTCCTCAACCAGCACTGATGTATTACCAAATTTTTAATATGCAAGAGATCAGAAAATGAAATTGAAGAAGTTATACACATAATATTGTCACCTTTTCCTTACTTTTAAAAATACTTAATGAAGCAAAAAAAAAAAAAAAAAATCAAATGGCTCCTGCCTCTCCCTGGTTCCAATTATCTAAAATGATTTTTAACTTATAGTATTACTTCATATTTTTCAATATTCTAATTTGTTCTATTTGCTTACTTTAAGGCTATACATCTAGTGGCTGTCTTTTATGCAAATTTATTTTCTTAACATCATCCTATTTGCTCAGTGATCATGCCTACTTCCTTTCTCCTATCTTCTTGGTATAGTGGAATCATCATTTTCAGTCAGTAATCAATGTTTACATTATTATGACTACTGTTCAGTATAAAGCCAAGTAATGTGTTTTTAGAGTTACTTTCTCACAAACCTGTTGCTCATTTTCAAAATTTGCATTGTTTTCTCTAACCTAATCATTTTTCCCTCAAGTTCCATCAGATATGTCATGTTTCCATCAGAATTTTTTTACTCCAAAAGTTCTATCACTTTTGATAGATTCATTTCTCCCTTTTTCCTGGAGCCTTTCCTTCCTCTTCCTACTCTAGCAAGTACCTGTCACCCTCTAGACCAGCTGCCTCTTTGGACTTCATTTTGCCACTTGCCAGAAAAGTGATTTTTGACTGACTCACCAATTAAATCAGCTTGGTATTAATGTCAGATCTGACTGTGCCTGAAATAAGAAATCAGTGAAATGAGACTCTGAAGACTATAAGCTTAAGAAAGTAGGTCAAAGTAATTTCTCATAAAAAGATGTCTAATCACTCAATCACCATCAAGCAGAGAACCTCACATTCTGCTCACAGAAAAGTCATAATCAACACTCACACCAAGTCCAGTGATACAAGTTCCCTGAGTCAACTGAACTATATCTGTCTCTTTTTAAGTGAATATCTCAAGCACTTGTCTGGCTGTCTGGACCTCATGTAAGGTTAATTCTGCAGCCTGGATTGGAATCTTAGAACGAGGGCTCTGAATAACACACCGGTGCTGCCATTTGCAGAGGTCCCCTCTCTTGTCCTTCTCGATGGTCTTTGCACCTCTTGTAGTGATTTACACACTGAGCCTGATGTCATACAAAACATGCTCTTCAGCAGGCACTGCTGTTCCCACCACACTTCTCATTTGCTTGTCACCTTGGCAATGTGGCAGGGTACTTTTTTTTTTTTTTAGGATATTGACCCCAATGGAATAGAAAAGAGGAGTGAAAATGTTTAATCATGGTCTGCTTTCTTTGCTTAATATCTATTGCTTTAAAAAAAAATAGGATATAAAATAGGTGGAGGACCATTCCATCCATCAGGCACAGAGCCTATCAGCTTTCCAGGGGCCTACTTTTCCTGGAAATATTGAAGAAATAAAAGGAAAAAGATAAAGTTCATTGCCTTTAAAATACAGAAAATAAAAAGTTCAAATTAATAAATGCTTGATTACACATCCAGAAAATATAACACAAACTAATTATGAAATTAAATGAGTTATTTAATAAATTATTGAATTTAAATACAAATTTCATTAAATCTGAAACATTTTGTATAAGTTATATGTTTTCACTTTCAGAGAATTTCCAAATATGCATACTGATTCCAACAACAGTAATAGTATTGATAGCAGCTGCTTTTGGAGAAGGATGGCTTTCTAACAACTTTGAAAAACTCCAAACATAAGAAAACTTGAAACAATAGTGAGAAGAGTATTTGTATACCTTCTACTAAGATTACACAATTGCTAGCCTCTTTAGATTGTCTAAAGCTCTTTATAAGCTCGGTTGTTATTCACACTAACTCTCTCAAGTAGTCTAGTTAGCATCCATTAGAATCCCTCAATTTACAGTTGAGGCATCTGAGGCACCCCTTTTTCTGAGTCATAAATTTGGCCTGGGATTCAAATTCAGAGATTACCTAATACCCAATGTTTATTAAGGAACCATGCAATAAATGATTCCTGTATGAAATTAATTATGTAGAAAAGTGCTTTATAAATTATTTTACTATCAAAATTACATTTAATGTAGGATGTAGGTGTGTGTTAATACAGTTTAGGAAGTGAAATCTCTGAATGTAATAGTGTCTAGAAAGCTTTGTAAAAAGCTGTGGGCAAATAGATGGCAGGTTAGAAGCAGATGTCCTTGGCAATGCAGCCAGGGGAGAGATGAGGAAATTAAGCAAGATATGCAAAGATCTTGGACTTAATCCTGCATCTGGAAAGGATGGAAGAGGAAAGTGGAAGTTTCTCTTTTTCTATGGTGACTAAATAATTTCCAGCAAGCTTCTCATGCCACATTCTAGGTTCTCTGCAAATCCATGGACTAACATATTATTAATTCTTAGGCAATAGAATCATGACTCTTGTTCCTTGATTGACAGACAAGAAACATATTCCTGATCCAACTACCATTGCAGTCTCTCTTATTTGTGGCTGTTAATGCCAGGACTACAAAGTACACTCCAGCAGTGTCCTGGTGTAGCAGGGAAATCTCTGGCCCAGATTTAGACAACTAGATTCTAGTCTTGGCTTTACACTGAGTTAATCCTGCTTAAATTTTTTGATGATGAGTGTCCTCTATTGTATTTTTCAGTTCTAATATTCTATGATTCATTTTTGGAATACATACGAACTGGACCATTTCGGAAAGTTTTAGTCCACATTTAATTTCCTTATATGCAACATAAAGTTGCTGAAAGAATATCATGTTGCCTTTTAGCTGTTCAAAACACTTTCACATCTATTGATATATCTCATGTAACCATCTTCACAGTCTGTGGAAGTATTATCCTCATCGGACCAGTGAGAATACTGAGGCACTGTGTTAATAGGTATTAAATAGCAAGTTGGTAACAAAGGAAAGCCTAAAACTCAATCCTCTGACTCCCAGCTTTTTCCATTCCAATAGGCAGAGTTACTTGTATAGCTTAATTTACCTCTACCTCTCCTGAGAAATTATATATTTTTTTTCAGTGTTGGTGTTGATAACAGGCAAAATGGAAGGGGACTAGTGAAATGTAATTTGAGAGCCTTCCAGCCAGAGCCCTTTGCCCAAAAGTACCACTCCTTGTTTTTGTTACAGGATTTAAAATGCCACATTTGTTAAGGCCCTAGACAGAGCTTTCAGTTTAAAAGACAATGCAATCAAAGGGCTCCCAGAGGTGGTGTATCCTAAGCAGAAATTACCTCTGTCAGGAAGAGAAGTGGGAGGCAGGTATAATTGGCCATTTTTAAACACCTTTGGGAAAGGGTTTCAGAAAAGTGTCCTGGGGTGGTGAGGAAGGTGACAACCTGGGTGAGTTGTCAGGAATAGAAAGAAAACATGATGACACTGAAAGGTAAAAAGACAAAAATAGACTTTGCTTACTTCACCATTTGCCTGGGGCCAATTTTGATTTGTTCCTTTAACACAGCACTTGCCCTTCCCAACCTTGAAAGTTTATGATGGTTTTAAGTGACTATTTGAAACACAAAACTAATGAATTTCAAGGTCACAAACAAAATTTCTCAAACTATGCTTAGGGTGTCTGCCTCTATCATCCTTCAATCTACTCTTTCTTTGGAGCTGCATTTCCAAAATTTGTCCCACTAACTGTAGTTCTAAAAGACGTGAAAAAGGCTGGGAACTGTAGTCATAAAAATATCAGAAATGCTGTCTAATATATTTAACCCTAAGACATTAACAGCACATAGTTGCATATTACAAATTCTGAGAAGTCTGGATTTGTTTAACACACCATTCCCCAAATTTATTTGCCTATAAAATCTTTTTAAAATTTTAGTATTTTATGAAATGTTTTGGGAAAATGACGCCTTAGTGTACTATCTACATAATATGAATAGAATACTTAAATTTTTTTGTCTATATTTAGCTGACATTTAATTGTGCTTCAGTTTTCTGTAAATTTTTGAGTTTGTATGTAATTCAGTTTTTGTTTCAGTTAATGCTTTTATTATCAAAGGACTCAGCATACTTTTTACTGATTTCCCCAAATTAAAGATGAAAATAGCCAGTTATTTTTTACTTCAAATAATCTTATTAAATCCAGGATTTTAAAAATTACTTGAATTTGCTTTTGGTGATATAATAACACTAATATCATACAGAAAATACATTTTTGTCCTCAGCAAAACGTTCTTCTCACTCATTCTCTAGATGATTTATGAGAAATCATTAAGTAGGTACACAATTAGTAGAGAATGTTGGTCACAATAAAACAATAAAGTCTAGGAATGATATACAATATCATCATTACCTTTCAGTGGGCAAGATGGTTAAAAACCAGTTTGCTTCTTTTTTGCTATGAAAGAGATTTTGATCATCTACTTAGGCTAAAGATGGTTGATGGTCAGGAATAGTTAGAACCTGACACTACCTTTAGGGTACAGTGAAAAATTCACTAGATTTGGAGTGAGGAGAACAGAGTTAAATGTTAGGCTTTTCACTAAGTATCTGTATAAACTTGGTTATGAAATGTCTCATCACAAGGGCTTTTGCTTTCATTTGTTATTATTATTTTTTTAATTTTAGCACAAGGCAGATAACTAATAAGGTTTTAGAATGTGTTTATTAGTTTGTATGGATTATTAACTTCCTTATCATTTAGGACCCATTAACTACCATACTATTCTTGAAACATACTATATTATGCTATAGTTCATAAACTATTTTACATAAAAAACTCATAGGGGAGTTACCAATGAACAAGGAAAAATTTACCTTGGAAAGTACACGTAATGAATAGAAAACCATAGAAAGTCACAAGATCCATTTTCTTCTACAAAATTGGACTCACATAGGATATACATTACTCTGATCCTCCCTCCTGTTGTAACTGAGTTTTCTAAAAAAAAAAAAACAAAAAAACCCCCAAAACAAACCAAAAAAACTATGCTATTTGTATGTTTTCTTGTGATTTCATCCAGATCCATGTCTTTAGGTACCATTTTATAAGCTGATTATTGCCAACACCTATTTCCAGCCCTGAGTGGACCCCCGAGCTGTTGACCAAATCCAACCATTCTCTTGACATCTTCACATGGCTCTCAAATAGACATTTGAAACATAACATGTCCAAAAGAGAAATCTTCATTCTCCATACAGTGCTTACCCTGAACATTTTGCCCTAAATCTTTTCATTTTAGTACAGAGCACATAAAACTTTCCAAAACCTAGAATGAATCTATAATTGGTCTATTTTCTTCATCTCCACAGACGAAAATCATCAAGAAATCTAACCTCTCTGCTTCTCTTCGTCTCCAGTGACACTGCACTAGTCCACTCACCATCACCTCTTTCTTGGACTATGGCTGATCACGGTTAGTTCTGCCTCCCACCTGCAGTTCTCTAAAATGTTTCCACATAATAGAGTCACTTTTTAAAAACATAAAGTAGAACGGTTACGGAAACAACAGGCCAGTCAAGAAACAAGCACCACTCAGGAGGGTTGGAGTACTCAGATGTATTACGCCGGCGGGCTCAGAGGGGCTTCTGCTACGAAGCTCTGAGCACCTTCAAGATGTGCACATGAGGTTTTATAGGGTAAAGTACAAGCTTGGGGTATTCGGCCAATGGGCATGGAACAGCTTTAGCAGCATTATCATCACAAAAGTGGAGGCGGGGAGGCAGCAAACCAACATTCCAAAGCCAGATATGTATCTTTGAAAATCCAGCTGGCTAGCAAAGAAACATGAACAGCAAACCAACAGTAATTAACCTAGATTTACAAGTTAGTCCAGCAGAACTCAGATCAGTATTCCAATACTTAGACTTGTTAGCCCAGCCCAGCCTCTCCTTCACATTCCTAGACTTATGAGTTATCTTGTCAGACCAGCCCGGTTTTTCCTTCACAGAACATGTTCCTGTTCTATTTCAAACTCTCCAGTGGCTCCCCATTGTACTTAGGAGCAATGTCAAATTCCTTACCATAAAGTTCTGCTTCATCTGGTCCCTCCCTCTCTATCCCTCCAAACCTACCTTTTAATCCTTCTTCCTCTCTAGTGTTAAAAAATGCTAACAAGTAAGTCAGTTCTATAGTGAAGGAAAAGCTGGGCTGGTCTAACAAGATAACTCACAGGTCTAGGAATGTGAAGGAGAGGCTGGGCTGGGCTAACAAGATAACTCACAAATCTAAGTATTGGAATACTGATCTGAGTTCTGCTAGACTAACTTGTAAATCTAGGTTAATTAGTGTTGGTTTGCTGTTTATGTGCTTTTGCTAGCCAGCTGGATTTTCAAAGATACATATCTGGCTTTGGAATGTTGGTTTGCTGCCTCCCTGCCTCCACTTTTGTGATGATAATGCTGCTAAAGCTGTTCCATGCCTATTGGCCGAATACCCCAAGCTTGTACTTTACCCTACAAAACCTCATGCGCATGTCTTGGAGGTGCTCAGAGCTTCGGAGCAGAAGCCCCTCTGAGCCCGCCGGCGTAATACATCTGAGTACTCCAACCCTCCGAGTGGTGCTTGTTTCTTGACTGGCCGTCGTTTCCGTAACACTATAGTAAATTCATTAGAAGGGTGGAAAATAACAAAGAAAAACTTCTTGCCATTTGTTTTTACTACGGTACCATTAGCAGCTTCAGTACTTTCTACACAAAGATAACTCAACAATTAGGAATTCACTCCTGGGGGGAGAAATCTGCAGAACATTCTGCTGTAACATGTTTATGTATTTTGACTTGCTCAGTTCTAACATAAAGCAAAGGAAGATAAAACCAAACAAAACCAACCCACCAATCAACAAGCATTTTGAAAATATTTAACCTGCTACCAATGTAAAAATACACACATACAAAAAAAAAAAAGCTCCTAAATCTACAACCAGCATCTTAAATTAACTTTCATTCATTGCTGAAACAAATATTTGTTGCAAAACTTTTTAAGAGATTTGTAAAAATTAAATGGCAAACTATTACAATATAAACTTATTTTTATCTAGGTAATAAGAATGCCACTTATTACCTCCTGCCTCTCTCTACTCCTTTACAATCTAGCAACACCAAAATGTTCACAGTACTTTAAACACACCACCACATCCCACACATTTATACCTTTGTGCGTGTTAATTTCTCTGCACCAGTATTCCACAGGTAGCCACCTGGGATGGTCAGCCTTCAAGGTTTATCACATCCTGTGTTCTCTGTTTCCCAGTGACCCCACACTCTCCTCCTGGACAATTAGTCACCCTCTTTTCCATACTATTGCAAACACAATTCCATGTAATACGTATTTCTAAGAAAGTACATTGTACATTTTTTTTGTTATAACATTAAAATTTATTTATTATTTATCTCCTCCACAAGACTGTCAGTTTCTTGACCACATGAACTATGTCAGATTCATCTTTGTATTTTCATAGCTTATCCTCATGCCTCAACAGAATAAATTTCTGGGTTGCTGATCTGAGAACGGGAATCTTTGGTCTTTTCTCACAGGGCCAGATGTTCTCTTGAGGAGCTTGTCTAATTTATTTTTTGTTTTCTGTTCCATTCTACTAAATCCCTACTAATTGCAGGAAATAATTTTCTCTCAGTGATTATGCACATTTTACCTTTCCTTTCCGGGTTACCATTAAACTGGGAAACTAGCAAAAAGCCAATCCAGGTAATTCTTCCTGCCTTTGGTGAATTGCTGAAATGTAGGAGAGACTTTGAGTACCTCCCACCACCTGTTTTTTTTTAATCTTTCTTAAGGTAAGGAGTTTCTTGTTTTCCATTGGATGCTTCCTCACCATATCAACTGGTTTTGAATTGTGGGTGGGAGGCAGTTGTACTTAAGCTGTTGTAAGGATTGTGCTCCCTGTATCGCTGTGACAAGAGAGGAGTGGTGGTGATAGGGTGGGTGGGTGAGGGTGAGGAAGTGTAGACATCATGTGGTGATTCTGGGGATCCTCTGTCTCCCTGACTACCACTATTCAAATATTGCAACTGAAGTTGTGCCATTTTCCTTGCTTTATTTCTGACAGTATACTTTTTGTTGTTTTAAAACTTTTTTGGCTAATTTTGCTAAGTTTGGGAGAAAGCAATTCAATTCCACAGCTTCATTCCAACATATAATTCCAGAAGTCTCTTAGCATATTTTCCCCAAGTTTAAAAAATAAATATATGTGTTTAAAATGTATACATTTTTATTGTGTGTACATATACATTTTATGGTGTTACTCTGCCAATTACTACACACACTGCTCATTATCTTGCCACCTCACACCCTTGCTGCTGCCCAGCCCTTTCTTCTTTCTATCAGTAACCAAATGTTCATGGAGAACTATTTTCTGTTCCCTGTATGTTCATTCCTTTCTGGAGTTCATCCCCTGGAGAATATCAAGTAATATTTCTCTGTGGTTTATTCAGCTTCCTCAAGAATATTTCTCTTGCTCGGACAAGAACCATCACAGAAAATTAACAAGAGTGCTGAAAGTCATATAGTCCACCAAAATGATGAGAGGAAACATGGGTATATAACCTGAATTTTGTAAGGAAAGCACATTTTTGTATGTAAAATAGTACAATTGAAGCTATTCTTGCATTTCTAAGTCTTAAGATCCAAAGCACAATGCAAATGTTTCATGAAGCAATTTAATATACTTTAAATACATTCTCTGGGCAGATATCCACAAAATATTTCATGGTAGTAAGTTATCTCAAACTCCTTTTTATTGTTCTTGCAATAATTTTGTTTCGGTTGGACACTTTCTTCTTTCATTACATGACATGAACAAGTCTTCTGACAGGCAGTTTCATTGCCATTTATATGATTTTACTTGTTGATATAGCATCTGAACTAAGGATGTGAATTTTTTGCATCAGACTCTTGAAGAATTGTTTCTCTCTTTCTCTCTGTGTGTATTTATTTATTTATTTATTTATATACATATATTAATAACTTTCCTCCTTGCTCATTTGGAGGTATGTTCTCCCCACCCCTCAAGACTGTTGCTGTATTCAAGTGAAGAATATTAGAACAGAATGGAGTAAAAGAGACAATTAATTTGTTTGCATCTTGGTAATTCTTCTCTTCATCAATAGATAAACAGTGGCAGGAATATAAGACAATCTTATATTTACATTTAGTCACTGATTTACAATTTTGATAGAACAATGTATCAACTATTATTAATTTGTTATAAACATCATTGGTAATTAACAAAAAAAAGCTTGTGAGCCCAGCTTGTGTTAAATAGTTTACCATCAGATTTTCTTTCCAACATGTTAAAATTTTAATTTGATACTGGGAAACATGTTAGGAAAAATGTTTACCCTTTTGACTTTGAATAGTGAGTTTAAGTCTCCCTTTTGGTTGCTGATTTTTAGATCTGAGGAAAGGAGTAAAATGAGAATGATACTGATTTCAATTAAGATGAATCTTAGTAAAGGATGAAAAGATCAAATATTCTCTTGGAGAAATTTGGAATCTGTGAGATAAATGGCATTACTTAAAGCATTATTAACCTCAGTAAATGTAGTAGCTTTGGGTAATATGCTGATTGTAACAAATGAAAAATTAGCACAAATTCTGTATTTTTGTGCCTATCACATATCCATTTCCATCTTTTGTTCTTCTAGAAGGAAAGAAGAGAAAGGTTGAGAAGGAGGTGAAGAAGAAGGAGGAGGAGAAGAAATATCACAAGTACTAATATTATTTTTCAAGCATAGGCTCTGTGGTAGGCATTGTTCTAAGAGCTTTACATGTAACTGTGTATTTAAACCTTGTAACCAATCCTACGGAGAAGATATTATAATCATCATTCTCATTTTACTGATGAGGAAACTGAGGCACAGATAAGTATCTTGCCTATGGCTCAATGCAAAGAAGCAGGAGAGCTAAAATGCAAACCAGCCAGAGTGGTTCCAGGCCCTAAATCCTTCCTTGTTGGAATAGCAGAGTGATTAGGAGGTCGCCTGGACCTTTCTTTGAACCAGGCTTCATTTTTACTAGCTGTGCTACCTTGAAAATTACCCTCACTATGCTTCAATTTCCTTTCTAAAATGGAGATAATAATGCCCATCTTATAAGGTATATTGAGAATTAAATGAAATTTTGGATGTAAAGAAGGGAGAGCTGTGTGGCCCATGATAAGCAGTGAATAAATGGTAGTCGTTATTATTTATTACTACGGTGGTTATTTCCTCTCCTAATATGATAAATTTTCTGTGAAAATGACAGTGTAATTATGGTTTTCAGTAGCTTTGCTGTGAACCACATGCATGCATATTAGGCTTCTGACTGGAAAAAAAAATTGTCTTGTTTTGGTCTCGCCACTGAAAAGGTGCATCGCTTTTGACAGAGACTAGAACTACAATCTACAATTTAAAAGAAAAGAACACTGCACTAATATGCATGAGGAATGAGGGGTGTCTCTGCTATAGAGTTTCTAAAGTTGATTGTTAAGCTTTAATACACACCTTGAACCACAGATAGTCTGTCATTCCTCTGGAATTCCATGTTACTTTGTACATGACTTTATTATAATGTTTCACACATCACACTATAAAGATTCCACAGAAATAGCTCTAGCTGGTGGCTTTAATCCTAGCACCACGTATAGCGCCTAGCCAGAGAAGGGACTCAACAAACATTTGGTGATTGCATGCATCACATATAATGTTTAAAATAAGCCTGAAGGCTTTAGGACTGATGCCTTCAATTTGGAGACTACAGCTGCCACTCTCTAGCTATGTAATCTTTATTGATTATTCTCAACCTCAGTTTCTTTCTGTAAAATAGGAATAAACAAAAGCCCTTCTCTGTAGGATTGTTGTGACCATTAACGAAAATGACAGATATAAAATGACCAGTATCATGTCTTACACATGGTGAGTGCTCCACACTCCCAATTATAATAAACATAAAGGAGTAGGAAAAATACCACGTGAATGAAAAACTGCAAGCCACATCAGTAAACAAAGAATGTTAAAGCCATCAAGTCATCAGCCTTTGCTGCTGCTGCCACCCCTCAGTGAAGACAGGCCTGCAGCCCAGCCTCTGCAGCAACTCACAATGCTGCACCCTCTCACAATGCTGCACCCTGAGGGGGCTCAGAATAAGAAAGGACAGGAAACTGGCCCTAGATAGCCAAGTATTTGTCAAAGGAATGAATTCAATGAGCCCAAATGTTTGCTTCCTCCCATACACAGAAAAACGCTGAATTCTTTAACTTGAGATGCCTGGTTTTTTAGTTAACAAGTAATCTTTTAATGTTTCAACTACCTAGTCTTTGTTATAAAACTCCTATATATCCTAGCTCCTCCTCTACCACTTCAGAGCAGTCCCTCAGAGCGATCTGAGAGGCTGTCATCCCAGGCTGAGTCCTCAGAATTGTCCACTGAATAAAACATAACTCTCAGCTTTTAGGTTGTGCATTTATTTCAGTTGACAATCTACATGTTAACACTCTGTGTTGCAAGACACTGCCTATTAAATATTTGGATGCAAAATATTCAGTTCACTGAACACCCTTCCTTACCTTCTGCTTGCCATTAAAAAGACGGTTTGATACAGCATTTTTATATAAAGTGTAAGTGAGACAGGAAGGGGGCAGGGCACAGCCATTCAAGGAATGCCACAGCACTTAACATAAAAATGGTGGAAGATTCAATCCCCAGTAGGCCCTGAGGCTCAAGACGGTGGGAGATTTGACTTCTAGCAGAACTTGAGCTTTATTATACGCTCATTGTAATATATTAACATGGTGAATAACACGCCCACAGGCACCATGGCAGTCCCAAGGCTAGCCACAAAAGGTCAAAAGGTGGGAAATGGCCAGCTTCCTGGGAATCTCAGCCCCTTCCCCAGGCTACTCAGACTGGTCCTTCCACTTATTAGCATATGAAGCCACCAAGCCCATAAAAACCAGCAACACAGCACCTCGAGATCGCCCCTCTCTCTCCTTCTTCGGAGACAGCCCACATTCTGTCTATGGAGTGTGTACCTACTTTTAATCTGAGCATCCAACCCCCACACTTCGTGGCCTTTCTCTTGCCTTTCAATGTATCTCTCTGAATAAATCTACCTTCATTCAACTGTGGCTCGCTCTTGAATTCTTTCCTGCGCGAAGCCAAGGACCCACTCTTGGCAGGGCACGTCCCAGGGGCTCAACCGAAGCCTGGCACACGGCCCTTCTCAAGCCCCACGTCTGTTTTCCTGCATCATAAGTGTATATAAATTGATGAGACTGACAGTACATAAAATCAAATTTTAAGCACATGCTTAAATGCACAATGTTTGAAGGCCTTTACCCCTGCTATTCCATTTCTCATACGTAAAGTGTAAAAGTTACATAACTAATAGTATTTTATTGATATTTACCCAGTATTTTTTAGATATTCTTTATAAAGGAGGATGAGGTCTGTGTTCATGAACAAATGTAAGTAAAGGAACTTAATACCTGCAACAAAGAATATCACTATAGCAGTTTCTTTTGAAACGTTAATTCTAATACTATGATAACAAATGAATATATTAAATGAGTTAATATTTGTTTAATACTTAGAATAGAGCCTGGTACACTATGTTTAGTATTTATTATTATTAAGCTTGCCAAAAGCAACGCTTCTAGTTAAAAAATGTAGATGGCTAATGCTGTTTTCTCACAGATTTGAATTTTTTGCTTTATTGAAAAGACTACAAATAAAACTAAATAAAGGTAGGCTTTTTCTTATAGGAAACATATGGGAAAAAGAATATAAACAGTCTAATCATTTGATGGAGCAGCTACTGGTTCTGCCAAGAGCTCTCTTAAATGATCCCATCAGTTTCTAAAAACATTATATTTGTTAGTTTTCCTATATATAGTTAGTTTTCCTTTTATTTCACAGAATTTAGGCTTTTTAAATAGATGATGAAATCACCTTCAATTAATATCAAGAATTGTTACAAAATGACCCCTATGCTCTTGATTGATTGCATTCTGTGTTTTGTCAGTATTCTTTCTTCACTGAAAATTTTAAATTTGGTTATAAAAAATAAAGACATATGTTTACCTTTTAGGATGCCTCAGGGAAAAAGAACGAATGAGACACAGATTGAAGCCTTTAGTGCTCAGTTTTAGAATGTTTTATATTTCAGTGCCCTCCCATTGGCAAAGCTTAATTCAAGATAATTTTACATTTTTCCTTGTGCTCAGTTTATGAGAATCTCAACACTGCCATCTACACAGGCTATATGGATACTAAAAATCTTGGGATTTTTAACTGTAGGGTTTCCAGTTTTAAAACGATGTGGCCCCTAAATTCATATTTTTCAATGTCTATGCTTCTGTACACAAGACTGATGAGTTAATGGAGATCTAGGGTTCATAAATACCACACATATCTATTTTTTTGTCTTATTTTATCTTCACAACACTCTCAAGGGGTTGAAAAGAAGCACTTAAAAGTGCTTGTGTAACCAGAAGTATCTCCCTTCACCTGCATCTGCATTCTGCTCTCCCCGGCTTCTCAATGCTAATGGCAGAAAGGAGAGTTCAGTGGCATTCCTTTTGCCAGAGATTAAACTGAAAAGCTAAACCAGCATATTTACATCACCTGTTTGAATCCACACTTGGGTCTGTTTCTATCCCATCCCCACTGTGGTGGGCAGAGGGAGCATGGAAGTGGGCACATCTCTTTCATAAATCACTACCTTAGTCCAAAAGAGCCAGGCTTATCTGACACACCATGAATTGACTACCTCATAGACTGGCTTAGTAAATGAATGTAAGAGAACACTATACATGACGGAGAAAAGCTGATCAGCGGAAAGCTGATCAAAAAAATAACTGACAATATTTCATGTAAAACTGATGTCACAGTGAAGTCAGTTCTCTGTTTACCATTATTCAAGCTTCTAATGACCCAGACAAATGAAAAACAATCTCTCTTGTCCTCTCCTACTAACACACAACACACACTCAGAAACCCAGCATCCTCAATGCTGCTTCCATAGTAACTGCTGTAGAATAAAAGATGGAGCTTTTAAAGAACCTCTTGGTTGGCAAATCAAATAAAGAGAAAAGCTATTATCAGCAAGAATAACAAAATAGAGCTGATCCCACATCTAAAGCTCAGAGATGCCTTAATAAGTCCTGATGATCCCAAAACAACTTTCACCATGCTGTGGAGAGAGGTCATTTCATGCTGTCAAGTTCTTTGAAATTCTACCAGGTTAAAATTTGTGTGTGTTAACAAGCACCCTCCCATTAAAATACCTGAAAATTTATGGACAAGGCAAGTAATTAATAGCCATTCATACACATACTAGTGTGAATTATTTCATTGCAGACACTGCTTTTCTTCTAAGAGTCACCTGAGAAAGAAGGTTCATCTGAAGAGATCTGAATTTTGATTGAGCAGAAAGGAGTGGGAGGCATGGAAACTGAGTTTATCCTGGAGCTGAAAGTTCCCCAACAAATGGGGAGGTGTAGTGAGAACCGTGAGGCACCTAGGAGGAAGAAGGGCACCATGTGCATTTGCAGGAGAAGTGTTTCCTCATAGCCTGGAAAATCATGTGGAATGACTGTGTTTCAATTTTAAGGACCTGATAAAGATAAATACTAAAGTTGATTACAAAATTTAAAATAAATTTAATATTATATAAGTACTTTTCAAAAATTGCAGATTGTAGAAATTTAGATTTGGTAGATCCACTCAGTAGCTCATCAAAATTATACAGCTAAGGGTCTACAATAAATTAAAACACAATCACTGAAAGTTTTTAATCTTAAGCATCTTCAATTAAGTGTTCTCTTAGCTATTTCCTTTTCACCTTCTAATAAAAAAGTGTTTTAAAATGATTTTCCTTATTAGATACAAATTTTGAGAAACCAAAATTAATTTTGCAAATTTTCTTTGGCTTTTAGAGTTTTTTGGGGGAGGGTGAAGTAAAGAAAAGTGATTTTTTTTCCCCTTCATCCTACTTTTCACTCTGAACATTAAAAATATAGACAGCCATAGCATATGCCTAAATTATGAAATGGCTGATTTTAATTATAAATAATTTCTGTAACTTCTCATAGAACAGAGAGGATTTAATTTATGATTTTTAAATTAGAAAATAACTTCTACGCATTACTTTTTATAAGAAATGTAGACTATTAAGAAGTGTTATACACTCATGCATGGGGAGAGCACCTGCCATTTGCCAAGCCCCGTACTATGTTATTTCACTCAATACTCACAGCCTGTCTATGAAACAGGTGTATTGCAGGAACCAGGGACAGGGAGAGGTTTGTGGTGGATAGTGCACAACTGTACATTTGTGCTGCCATTGCTGTCACTTATCATCAAGGATAACTTGAGGCAGGAACTAAATGACTTAACATTTTTACTGTTTCCCGAGTGAAACTGATAATTGGTTCCAATGAATAGTTTTGATGGTGAAGGTCATGTTGACAATGGTTAAGTAAAAAGTAAGAAGAGATATTCAGACTGCAGCTTTCATCATAGACTCTTAATGTTCTTTATATAAATAATCTTTAAAATGTACAATCCCCTACTGTAATGCAGTGAGAGTTTGGAAGAAACAGGGAAATTAAGCAACAAAAGACAAAATAGAAAAAGAAAACAGCAAGTGTCACGCAAGTGGTAAAGAAAAGTATTTTAAAACCCTTCAAGATTAACTAAGTTAATTAAAATACATCATATTATTCTGAAATTAAATAATTGTTCTAAATGGAGGGGAAACAGCAACTCACTAAGATCAATTCTCCTGAAACACATAATATTTAAAACAACTATTCTTTATAAACGAAGCCTCCTAATCTATGAATGCACACAGATACACACCATACGCAATATAAAAGTAATCATGTACATCTGAACAATTCATTCCCTACGTTGCCTCCCAGAGGAAAGCCCAGTACCACGTCACTGAGTTACTCAAGCTTTTCAGATTGAGTCATTAATTTGCTGGCTTAAATGGATCCTGAACCACGAAATGCACGTCATGTCATCCTTTATTTGCTCCTCACAGAATCTCTGCCTGATATGCGTTGACAGAAGAGGAAAATAAAAATATTTTATGTGTAGGCTTGGTGTCCTATTTTCAACTCTTTGATAGGCGGTTATTAAACTGCAGTCCCTCTGTCTCTTCCTAAGAGTGGCACTTGCTTAAAGGTGCAGAGTTAAACTGCAGCTCTATGCCAAGCCCTATGGTAATACCAGGCTGGGAAAACTAAATTGATAACACATCTAAAGTTAACTCATAGCCAATTTTATAACACTTCTGTGGTGGGTCAGAAACTATTTTAGGAAATTATGCGTTGAGTTCCATACCTATATTCATGGCATCTATGACCATGGATAATGAATCTAGAAAAATATTGATAATATTAAATCAAACTCAAATTTAAAAGTAATTGGGAAAAATAAATCAGGATGATAAAACATCATTCATTGTGCTATACTGGTGGCAAGCAATATACCTACTCAGGATTAATTAACAATGAAGCAATTAGAAGAAAGAGCACTGAGTTGGATTCAAAAATCCAAAAGAGGGACCGATACAATCAATCCCTAGGTTTCTTTCCAAGCCTACCCTTCTTGATGTCTATCTGGTGGCGTGGGCAATAAAAACCCCAGGAGATCTGAACAATGTGGGTAAGTGTCCTAAGTGAAGACTTTGTGGAGAGAATGGAACTTAAGCTGCTTTCTGAAGCACATATAATATTTGTATAGGTGGATTGTAGAGACAGGAAAGAAAATAATTTGTTAGGGGTGAGTTTGGCATGGAAGAAGCCAAACATTAGTACCAAAAAGCAGACTTTTTTTAGCAGGCACAATGATATTGCGGAAGGCTTGAATTCAAGCCTAATCATATGGGTTTTGCTTTTATTTATTTATTTATTTTTTAGGAGTAATGATGAGTCATTGAATGTTAAAATGCACAGTGTTTTACAAATAGGTATTTTGTGAAGCTTAATTCAGTAGCAGTTTTAGAATGGACCAAAGTAGGCAAGACAAAGGTACGATGCCAGGAATAAAATGACTCGGGTCTGGATTGGGGTATGAACAATGGAAATACAAAGGACAAGTTGACAGAGTTACTTCAAAGGAAACAATCCATTTGACAGTATGTGAGAAATAAAGGGACACTAATGTTTCCATATCAAGTACATTTTCCCCCAGTATTCAAAATTAAGAACAGTAGATATGGTAAAGTTCTACTGATAAGAATAGGACAACTGTTATACATAAAATGGCTCACCCACTTTTTAAGGTGAAACTGTGAATGAATTGAAACTACCAAGTACAATACATAAAAGGCATGCAATCTTGTTTCAAAAGCAGTTCACTTGAGGACATCTATACCAAACAAGTTAATATCCAAAGGAAAAGACATACATATTTCTTTTATAACCTCATATTGAACAGCAAGGTACACAACAGCATGAATTTATTGAACACTTTAGTCATCTAAAAAATATTTCGGTAGCAAGTGTCAACATTACTTGAAATCCAAAATTTAACAATATGAAGGCAACAGCAATACATTTGAAAGGTCAGAATGGTTTTCAAATGAAAGCAATATTACACTAAAATATTTATAAACTCTGAAGAAGTAAAAATAGAGAATCACCAAGTCATACATTTGGAAAGGCTGAGGATGATAGAATATATTCCAGGAGATTTTATTAAGACATCTAGATTAACCTCTTTTTTCAATACAATTATTTATTTTAAATCATTCCTGACAGATGGTAATGAAAGCCAGTCTCTTCTACTGGAAAAGCCTGATAATTAGGTACACCTTATATTTCTCCCAAAACAGTCTCCTTCAACATCTGTTTAATGGCTCATTCTGATGTTGGAAAAAACATAAAACAAGATTGTTTTTCCTAATACACAGTAGTCCTTCCCATATTCCAAACTTATCTTTGCTAAAGATTTTTTCAGAGAACACATCCCAGTCCCATTATTTATTATAATGAAAAATGTTTTACTATTATTCTTTCCATGTGAAAGCAAAACCATGAAAGAGGGAGAATGCATGTCTGCACTTTATATGCTTCATGTATATTATCTCATTTAATTTTCATCAAAACAGATAAGAATCTTGTTCTTATTTATGTTGTTTTTAAATGGATTTTTAAACTATTATTAAAAGTTCATTAGTAATCTTTGGAATTTACTTGAATGCTTGATTTTTAATTACTTAAGCTTAATCTCTAACTTAGCGATTAACATTTCATTGTGTATTTCTAGAAAAAAGTACAGGGTAACTCTAGAAAGGAAACATTTACTGACCACCAGCAATATTCTAGGGATATTTTATATGTTGTTTAATTCAATCTTCCTAAAATTCCTATGAGATACCATGATCTACGTTTTACAGACAAGGAGTTTGAGTTCACAGACGTTAAGGAATTTATCATAGATTGTCACAGTAATATGCTTATCACAGTAATAAGTAGTAGCTCTGATACACACAGTTTGCTGATTTCAAAACCTCTGCTCTTTCCATTAAAACAAATGCAGATGATAATGGCATATACCTCATTGGATTTTAAGGAGAATTAAATAAGTTGTTGGTCCTCAGTTTCAGTGCGTCGAAGTCTTAACAAAGCACTTGCTTAGGTCTTTCTGCATATTGAAGTTTCTTCTTCTCAGTGAAATCTACTTTGCCCAGGCCATGATCCTAGGGAGTGGGCTATAAAATTCTTCAGAAAGTGTTATCAGTAAACCTGTTTTTTCACCTGCACAGTATTCTTGGATTGCGATATTGGAAGTCTTAAGTATGCGCCGCATCTTTTTTCTAACAGAAAACTACCAGGAATAGGTACTATTGTAGGATTCTGGACTAATAATAAAATCCTAAAATGTTCAGCCTCATCTCTACCCAGTGCCTCCTCCAATAAGTTCAAGCTTCACCCTGGTACCAGAGATGAAATGGAAATATGAACATATAATATCACTGCATAAAACCTCCCCATTTGCTTTGGGAACATAATCTGAGTTTCTTAGTATGAAATAAAAAGTACCAATTAATGTCTCTGCCCACTCTTTGTATTTCTTCCTTTCTCTCACCTTGCTATAGTAATGGCAAATTGTGACTAGCTCTTGCTATTTTATATTCTGCCAGCTGCATCAAAATACTACACATATGACCCACCAATCCCACTCTTACATATTTATCTAGGACAAATAATTTCTAGAGACATGAAAACAACACATATCCACACAAAAACCTGTATATGTTTACAGCTGCTTTATCTATAAGCTCCAAAAACTGGCAACAACCCAAATGATCATTAACCGGGGAATGAATTAACCAAGCAGGGTAAATCCATGCAATGGAATACTATGCAACAATAGAAAGGGAATGAACTACATACATACATCAAATGTGTTATGCTGAGTGAAAGAAGATAAATACTATATTCTGTATTAACTTATTTAAATGGAGTTCTAGAAAAGGCAAAATTATAGGGAGAAATAGATCAGTGGTTACTAGGGACTGAGGTAGGGGTAAGAGACTGACTATAAAGGGGCAAAAGGGAATTTTATGGGGTAACAGAAATGTTCTAGGTTTTAATTGCAGTAACAGTTTCATAACTATCATTTACAGAACTGAACACCTAAAAGGACTGGACTTTACTGTCTGTAAATTATTCCTTAATAGACTTAACATTTAAAAATCATATATTTTCTTTACTTGTGTTTAACTCTTCATTTGCTTTTTGAATAATCTTTATTTTGGGGCAAGTCTTGCCCATCCTTTAAACTTGAGCCTTAAGGATCAATTTTCTTCAAGAAATTATCCCTCAACTCCTACACTAGACTATGGGCTCCTCCTCTGGGCTTTTCTATTCCCTGTGCATGTATCTGTCTATTTTGATGTATAATAATATAGTACCAGTGTCTGACACTGCACTGTAAGCTCCTTAAGGGAAAAACAAAGTCTTACTGATTTTTACATCCCCAAGGGCTCACTGTAATATAAGAATACAAAAAAATGCTTTTTATATAAATTAAAATTATGTTTGAAAATTTGCTGGCTTTGAAAACAGTTGTGGAAATTATAGAGTGTATTTTGTTTAACTCAAGTCCAATTGACTATTGTATAAAGTTTGTTTGCATATTAGAAATAGCAATAATAAAGTTACTACCACACAGTTTAATTATAATAATACAATCCTTTAAAACATTTACAGAGATATAATTATAGGGTTGTTTTAGTCTAATTTATTTTGCATATCTTTGCTGGCAAAATATCTGTTAGATATATGCCAAATACAGTAGAATAAAACTTCTCAAAAGTTGAAAAATATATTATTTATAACAGTTAACATTTTTATAGTTCTTTTGATTTTATTATATTTTGAACAACTTTTAATCTCAATTTATGCAAATACGTGCATATAAAATGATAATGCTGTCTGAACTAAGGCAACCAAGTACTCTCATTGGTCAGTGAGATATTTAGAGGGTGAGGATAATCCATGCAAATTAAATTGCTCAACTGAGCCTGTTTTGTAATAATCCAAATTGCTTACTCTGTCTTCTTTCCTGAGATACAAAAACACATTTTATGGCCTGATTGTGATGCAGTGCTGTTGGGAAAATAGTTATTATGAGATAATTATATCCCAACAGAATTTGAGGCACTTGGCTGCTCTTTGTATAGAATGTCACCTGAGGGGTGAGATTTCCATAACCACTTTTATTCTAGCAGAGCTGTTATTCTGATTCATAGCCTGTTCTGTTTTCAGGCATTTGGCCATTGAAATGATGCTTATCAATCAAAAGAAAAATTTTAAATGGAAAATCATGTTGAACTAAGATTATGAATTTAGCATCTAAAACTTACATTAAACTCTCAGGTAAAAAATGAAAAAATGTATTTGTGTCAATAGGCAGGGTTTATTGAAAGAGTCAGAAGAAGAGACAAATTCTGCCATGATTATACCATCATGAAAGCTACAGTTTCAAATCATAACATCATCAGTCCTTACATTATAGAGCGGTAGATAGGGACCAGAGCTACTGCAGCACTGAAAGAGAATGTTTAGGTACACCAATCCCCATCTCATGCACATGATGTAATAGTTATACAATTTGATTTCCCAAAATATAGAATCCCATCTATTCATAATGACCACTGAAAATTATGAAAACTACAACAAATATCATAAAAAGATTCATCATGAAAATTACCAAGAGATCTAAAACTTTGGAATAAGAATGAACTTTAAAATAAAATAAAACAAAAATAAACAGGAAAGGAAATCGGTTGAGCTATTTTTGATCACTCGGTTTCAATCTTTTCTCTTTCCCATTCCTTTTCCCTCCCTGTTTCCCTGCTTTGCTCTGTCCACATGCCTTCCTTCCTATGTCAGTGGTCAAGGATCAATGGATGGAGCCATAGAAAGAATTTCCTTTATTCCAAATGTACTCTCAGCTAATAGTATTACAGAGAATTCCATTTTAGTTTTAAAATAGATATAGTAGCACATACTTTTTTTTCAAAGATTGCTTGAATAAAATATCCATGTCATACTGAGCATGCATGATAATCCTGCTTTGGAATCTCATTACAAATGAATTAAATAATTAGTAAATAATTTATAAGTGACCATTAGCTAATTCTGTCATAATGTTTATTTTGTTTTTCAGACTCAAACAGTATTGTTGGGAATCGTTTTTTGTCTCTGAAATAGCTGTGAGGAAAAGAAATTCTACTGAAGTAAACATTTTGAGAAATATTTATTTTTGCACTTAAATGGTCAATATTTAATCAGTAGGTTAAGTATCCAATTTCAGGATTCAAATGCAAGCTGGTTGCTACCTCCAAAAAAAAAAAGTTAGCAATAAATAGTATGAATGTTCTTTCATTTAGCTGTAAATTGCTGTCTATTATCAATAAGCCATTGTGGATAAAACCTCCAAAAAGTTGAATTGGTCATAAACAAAAAATAAATGCATGCAAAGTGGTCAGTTTTGCAAGACCCATTTGAGGATGAAGGATAATACACTGCCTGTAATGTGATTTCTTTTCACTGCGTATTGTGGTGTTTTACTCTCAGTATATTTCATGGCAGGGACATTTAATGGCCCAATAAAAATGCAAACATTTAACTCTTTCTGCCAAGCACTTGATGGCAATAAATCACATCACACATGAAGCAATGCTAGGCAAGCAATTTGCTATGTAGTTAGCAATATTCTATTTTTGTTATAATATACTCTTTATTTCCTTTATTCCTTAGCCCTTTCTTTGGCACACAGTATTTTTGCTCTGGTGATCAAAATATACATACAGTATGATATCACTTCTTTCTTTGATGTATATGTTATGTTTTTATTTTTTGTGACAATAAACATTTAATTGTCTATTACATCTGACCTACAACTATCAACTACTAGATCACAAGTAAATTAAAAAAGAGATTTAGATCTCTTTTTGTCTCTGATAGAAAAAAAATCAAATCCAAATTATTAACCGTGTTTTTTTTAAACTCATAATTCTTCAGGTTGGACAATAATTTTCCTTCTTGACTTCTCACCCCTTATTCTTCCTACCACTTTTCCTATTCTTCTAATATAGGCCCTGTCACAAAATGCTGTTTCACTGCCTATGATACAACTATATGATATGTAAGGGCATCGGCACCACTGAAGTGAACAAGAATCTGTGTTTAATGTGACCAGGGTAAATCTGTACAGTTGTGGCCTCTCTGTAGAAGCTTTAAAAAAATATACTGCTGAGATTATCTTGTCTTAGGAAAAATAAGGAAAAGAGTGTCAGTATCAAGTATGTTTCTGTACTATAAGTACTATTTTAAGAACAATTTACCCTGCATTCATCAATAACTGTTATAAAATGTGCAAAAGAACATTTCTTTGTGCTATATTAAGAGAGACAGAGCTGATAATGTATGTTTCCCTGCCCCTGTCTTGTGTGAGATTGGCCAATACGATGCAAGCACCTATTTCCAACAGTGAAATGGATTAAATGCAGCAAGAGAAGTCTAGCACAGAATCACAAGTCACACTGCTATGGCTATTTGTAATTGCGTTTGCACAGGAGATACTCTGTGAACTGATCTGAATTCTTAGTTTCTTTAAGGACAAAAGTTAGTTGGGGCCCCATTAAGGGCCACATCAAGGTCTCAGAGGATTCTTTCATACCTACTTCACATCATTCTAGATCTAAGCAGAAGGAGAGAACCCCAGATCTTCACAGGACCTTGAGTCAGACTGACGATTATAAGAGGAGGAGGGACAACAGATTGGTGCCATTGTTTCCCTCTTTGTTCACCTCACACCAGAAAACAGGCCTCTGTTCAAAAGCCTTGGCATTGAATTGCTGTTTATTAGTCCACGTGGCTTAATAAAAACTAAGATGAGCTATTTCTACATCTTGTGAGCATTGTTCCAGGTCTGAGGCAAGGCTTTTCAGGGAGTATACAACTATGATTTTTTGAGCCAAACATAAAACTTGTATCCTACACTAGTACTAAACAGGGGAAAAGTAAAAAGCAAAAAACTCATTTATAGTTTGTGTGGTTTAACCACAGTTTTCTTCAGAAATATCTCTACTGCCTATTTCTGGTGTGATATCTCATATATCTCTAAAGTCAAGGACTTTTTGTCTTACTCCTGTCTCCTCTGAGCTATCAAAAAAGCATTTATATGATCCCAAGAAAATAAGAAAAGAATAGATTAGAGTGACTAACAGTGATGAATAAAGAATATATCATTTGGATCCACTATCTTCCCCCTAATCTACAAGGGGTCAGCATAGAAGGGGAAACATTGAGTTATACACATTTTTAGATTGGCATCAACGCTGATCCAGAAAAAACCTAGTCACTTTCCTAGAGCTTAAAATAATAATCAAAGAGGAAAGGTATAACTTGAGAATTATTTCTACAATTTCAAATTTCTATTATCAAGAGGGTCATTCATATGAATCAGTGTGTAATATAACTGATCAAGTATCAGATTCTGGGCTCCAGTTGCAGAGAGAGAAAACTGAATTCTTAAATATGCCTGTAGTTGTTAATCTGACTTCTCCCATAATTTCTTTGGTTTAGGAAATTTCATTTGAAAAATATTCTGAGTCATTGCTATAGTTCCTAAAACACTTTTAGTTGAGACTTTACCCATTCTGTTCATTACTATATTTGCAGCTTCTCAGTACCAGGCACATAACTGATACTCAATAAACAGTTGTTGAAAGGATGAACGGATGAGGACTATAGACACCTTATACAGCAGCCAGGTAAAAGAACGGTGTACCAGTGGATTGAAACAGAACAGTTGAAGATATCAACCCTATATAATTGTCTATATTAGAAATAAAGATTACTCATTTGTTCTCATTTGCCATCAGAATCCCTCCCCTTTGCTACTCTTCCATCAACATAAGATCATACTTCATATTAACCAAATTAATTAATTAATTACATAAGGCATATATATGAAGCAACAAATTGATCCATTGACCAGTGGTTCTCAAACTTTAGTGTGCATCAGATTCACTTGTGGGTCTTGTTAAAATACAGATGGCTGGGAGCCATCTTGCAAATTTCTAATTCTTTAGGTCTGGGATGGAACCTAAATTTTGTATTTCTAATGTTCTGAGGCAATGATGACACTGTTGGTTTAAGGACCACTCTTTGAGACCTAAAGTTCTAGAACATTTTCAAATAACAAATTTATCTAAATATTTAGGTGAAACAAAATGTAATATATACTTACAATACAGAAGCATACAGAAATATGGGAATTTGTATGGTTTACAAAGTCTTAATTTCATGGATATGATGAATTTGAGAGTGGGATTCTAGTTAGTTAAAAACAGTTGCTAAATTTTTAAGCACATTCGAATAAAATGCCTTCTCTTCATGTATGCCACAACGCAGATCACTACTGATTTGATTTATTCAGAAGAATATTTTTGACATAAATGCCCCCTTTAGGCAACAATATCAATGGCAAAGATCTAATGTACAGTTGCTTTCAAGTATGAATTGCATTGTTAATATAGAAAACAATACCAAATGTTTTTTGCTGTCAGAAAAAGGAAGTCTAGTCACATTAATATCTTCATAATAATTAAATGACATATACAATTTAGCAGATTGACAGATAAAGAAGCTGCCTGTGTCAGGTTGATTACCGAAGCTCCATACACAACCCCCTCTAGAAATCACTTATTATTTCCATAGTAAATTATTTATAAAGATCAGTTTCATGATTTAAGTGGTCACTGCAAAGGCATCATTTACAAGCCACAAGTTGAAATAAGGTATTAATAATAAATTAAAAGCACCACATCGACATCTCATGTACCAAAACCACAAGTAATGGATCCCAGATGGCTGAGAAACTCATTATTATTTTATGTCAAGAAAGTGTTTTTGACAGAGAACTGTCTGCCCTTCCTATGCTCCACCCAATCAACAGGCTTTAATTTCATCAGTGGTATCTGTCCAAACCTGGGTCACCTAAGCCTTACTGCCACCAGAATGAAGCAGCTGAGAATGGGCCGATGCATCTCTTTTGCTCGAGAATTTGCTCCACAGGCCTCTGCTTCAGTGGTTTGTCTTGGCTCTTCCTTTGTGTCTTTTTGTCATGGACTGTTTGCCTCATGCTTTGACATTACTCTTACTCTACTCTTCCAAGTCCTCCTGATCTGCATGAGTTGTATAATTACCTTTTCTTACTCTGGCCCTCTTGATCTTTGCTTGCTTACTTTTTAGTCCACCACTGTCCTGATGCTGGCCTTTCCTATGGTGTCCAGGCCTTGTGCCACCTCTCCCTGGCACATCACATCTCATGTAGACTTTAAGTACTAAATACATTTTGAGTAATTTAACACCATTTATTTTAAACATTCAAAGATATTTAGGAAGTAAGTGAGTATAAAGCTTGGGAAAGTACTGGTCAAAATGACTACCACATATAAATTTTACTCTAAAATTTCCCTGCCTTAGTTTACTGATTTTTATTGTTTATAGGCACATCAATTTTTCATGTTGCCAAGACATGAGATAATAGAGTACAATGAGCCACTTTCACTGTCATACTGTGTTACAGTACTTCTACTATTCACTATTACATTTATTGTATTCTGCATGTCCATATTTCTAGCACTACACACACACTTTATCTCACAATAATTTATCTTCACAATGACCAAATATGGTATGTTGTAATAATCCTGTTTTGCATATGGGTAAACTACAAATTAGAGGAATAAGATCCAAGGTCACTCAGATAGAAAGTGGTAAAGCTGGGATTCAAATCAAGGAATGTCTAATTTCACAGCCCAAGTTTTTAATTACTCTTAATTACTTTTATTGCCTCTTACTTTGAGGTTGTCTTTAAAATGGGATGTTTGTAATCATCTTGTAAGTTTTCATTTTACTTATTTTACTTATTTTCAACATTTTTAAGAGGAAAAGAATAAATGATAAATGAGAAAAATAACTTGTTTGAACAGGTGATCTTAACTTCATGAGCAAAAAAATTAAAATATACACTTCTAGGTGCTATAGCATTTGAGATATTCTTTGGGATCAGCCCTTTGTTCCTCCTCTGTTGTCTTCATCTCTTCCTTGATCTAAATCTGTTAAATTACAATTTTGAACCCTTCCAATTTATGATTTCAAGGAAGATTAGGAACAGCTGGTCAGCAGCTCTATTGAATAGCCTCCAATATACTTGAAGGGCATTATTAAATTGTCCCTGTGCTTTCTCCTCTACAATTGCTTTTCTCTGACTTTTTCCTCACAGGTCTCCTTTTCCTATCTTTATTCATCTTCAGAATTCTCTGTATTTCTTCTCATGTACGTACTCACAGCTCTTGTCTAGTGAGAAGATAATAGCTCGGTGTATCTTACCCCATTTGTTACTTTTGTATGACTCCTTTAAAAAAAGGAAACTAATGTAGGTGCCTAGTAGGCTTTGTAGTATATGATTACATCTTTGATTTTCAGAAAACTTCTAAAGAATCAAGTCAATATCAATTTTCATAACCTGACATTGTTTTAGATTGTTTTTATTCTTGACAAATTATGCTCTGTCATTGATGACTCAGTTGCCTGACTACAGGCCACAACAAAGTAAACCAACAAGTAGAATCAGGACTCATGATTTTTTCTAGTTTGAGATTATTTGCATTTTAGAGTTATGTGAGATATTATCCTGAATATTATCATCTTTAAAAAATTTGTAATTTCACTGACCATTCCTCTTATGTTGTTCTGATAAAGTAAGATGATAGGCATAGTCTTCTCTCTAATCATACCTTTCCCTATTTAATAAATTAGTGAGGATATTAAATATCGCCTCATTTTCAATATCTAGAATAATTACTAAATTATTTGTAACTTTACTACTTTAGGATTTCTACTACTAATATTCTCTATCCATGGAAAAAAGCTTTTAGTTATCTAAGCATATGCTTATGGTACATGGATATTATGAGAATAAGAATAATTTAGTCTAATCTACAGCAATAGTCTTTATTTTATTCTCCATATATTAGTCATGGTCTCAGTTTCATTGAATTGGCCTCTCTTTCCAGTTAATATGCCTGCTTTCACTTTACTTTAGTAATTAAGTGGGTATAGTCCTGCATCTGTTATTTTAATTATTTTCATTTTTTGAGAACATTCATTTCAGAAAAATGTTTAAGACTGAGAAGGATATTTTACATCAAGTAAGTACTAGATGTTCCTAACTGTTTTCCATTCTGCATCATGTTCCCTGGAAGCAAAGCTATAATAAAAAATCTACACTTTGATTAATTTTTATTTAAAAATTACAAAAATTAAAAATTATTAGAGTGTTCTAGGAAGTCCCATACAAGATCAACTCACATACAGACATACAGACATTTACACATATTACAAACAAAGGTATGATTTAATATGAAAAGCAATAAGCCCATTTTACTTTCAGGGTACTCAGGTTCTTTTTTTTTTTTTTTTTTTTTTACTTTTTTTATTGAGTTATAGTCATTTTACAATGTTGTGTCAAATTCCAGTGTAGAGCACAATTTTTCAGTTATACATGAACATATAAATATTCATTGTCACATTTTTTCCTCTGTGAGCTACCATAAGATCTTGTATATACTTTCCCTGTGCTATTCAGTATAATCTTGTTTATCTATTCTACATTTTGAAATCCCAGTCTGTCCCTTCCCACCCCCCCATCCCCACCCTTTGGCAACCACAAGTTTGTATTCTATGTCTATGAGTCTGTTTTTGTTTGGTATTTATGTTTTGTTTTTTTTAGATTCCACATATGAGCGATCTCATATGGTATTTTTCTTTCTCTTTCAGGCTTACTTCATTTAGAATGACACTCTTCAGGAACATCCATGTTGCTGCAAATGGTGTTATGTTGTCGGGTTTTATAGCTGAATAGTATTCCATTGTATAAATATACCACATCTTCTTTATCCAGTCATCTGTTGATGGGCATTTAGGCTATTTCCATGTCTTGGCTATTGTAAATAGTGCTGCTATCGACATTGGGGTGCAGGTGCCATTCTGAAGTAGGATTCCTTCTGGATATATGTCCAGGAGCGGGATTCGTGGGTCATACGGTAAGTCTATTTTCAGTCTTTTGAGGAATCTCCATACTGTTTTCCACAATGGCTACACCAAACTGCATTCCCACCAGCAGTGTAGGAGGGTTCCCTTTTCTCCACAGCCTCTCCAGCATTTGTCATTTGTGGACTTTCGAATGATGGCTATCTGGCTGGTGTGAGGTAATACCTCATTGTAGTTTTGATTTGCATTTCTCTGATAATTAGTGATATTGAGCATTTTTTCATGTGCCTATGGATCATTTGTATGTCTTCCTTGGAGAATTGCTTGTTTAGGTCTTCTGCCCATTTTTGGACTGGGTTGTTTGTTTTTTTCTTATTAAGTCATATGAGCTGCTTATATATTCTGGAGATTAAGCCTTTGTTGGTTTCATTTGTAAAAATTTTCTCTCATTCAGTAGGTTGTCATTTTGCTTTACTTATGGTTTCCTTTCCTGTGCAGAAGCTTGTAAGTTTAATTAGGTCCCATTTGTTTATTCTTGCTTTTATTTCTATTGCTTGGGTAGACTGTCCTAGAAGAACATTTTTGAGATGTATGTGAGATAATGTTTTGATATATTTTCTTCTAGGAGGTTTATCGTATCTTGTCTTTGATCCATTTTGAGTTTATTTTTGTGTACGGTGTAAGAGAGTGTTCTAGCTTCACTGATTTACATGCTGCTGTCCCGTTTTCCCAACACCATTTGCTGAAGAGACTGTCTTTATTCCATTGTATATTCTTGCCTCCTTTGTCGGGTACTCAGGGTCTTAAAAAAATCTTCTTAAAGTGTGTATTGCTTATGGCTAAAATTTTAATGGCTACTCTGAACTAGCTGTCTCATGTATTCTTTCAAAAGTATGGTATCTGGAAGCACATGAGATGGAAAGTGTGGGTATGTTGATAAAAAGTGCCAAGTATGAAAAACCAAATCTGAGAAAAGTGGGCTCTTGGTGAAATCATGGAGAAGTAACTCAGAAGCCAGCAGGTAAAATATATACTCTCCAAGAAATGGACTTCAAATTTCTAGAATGCTCTTAAAAGCAACTTTAACTCTGAATGAACTTCCATTTACCCAATTCTGGGTCTTTTTTGAGGAGGTAGTATATGGTTTCTATCCAATTGCTGGTGGGTTTGAAATATTTTACCCTCATACTATTTTTATCTATGATCTTGAGGTCCATAACTCAAAACAATGCCTTTTAAATTTTTGTCATTTCATCAATTTGCATATTTTAAAATTAATGAATACTTCTTAAAAAGACAGAAGTAAATGCTATATTAGCTAATAGAAAAGAATCGACTAATAGCTAGGAGTTCAATTTCATAACTTATTTCCTAAATCTGTGGTTCTAAACCAATTGGAAAGAAACATAGAGATTCTTACTTTTGTGCTATTATAGTGCTCAAACTGTATTAAGCATGCCACACCCTCTGCAGCCCTTAGTCTTCCTTGGATGGAAGAAACAGAAGAAAAAGGCAAATAAGCCTGTCTATTTGATCTTTCTTCTGACCATGAGGCCTCTATGAACCTAGAAATTGTTTCTCACTATTTAAAGAAAATCTTATTATAAAAACATTATATTTGATCATTTGCTATTAAGAGAGAAATTCTCACTGCCAAAAAGCCTACAAATAAGAAGGTTTTCAATCACTAAGCAACAACCAAAACTATAGTTACAAGTACTCTGGCAGTTTCTACACAGGGTTGGCAGAGTATATTAATAGGAAATCTACTTTCTCAGTAGCTCAGGGTTTGTGTAAATGATACTGTTTGTCATGTCACTGTTAAAAAAAAACATATCTAAAGGCATTTTGTGTGTGAAGAAATTCATAAAGCAAAAGGCATTGAGTTCTGCATGAAAGAATATAGGATATCAATCTCATATCATACAGAAGAATCCTTTAGGGTGTTGGTACAGTAAGTGAAGCATACAATTTTCAGAAACTCTATAGAGACTGTCATTTTTGTTACACAAGCTTGTATTATTTTCTAAAAGATAATATATACTATTATATTTTTTCAACTATGATTTTCAATTTAGGACAGAAGGTGAGCTTGAGTTTTTCTTAAGTATATTTTACCCTTACCATCACTCTGTCCACAGCCTCTTTAAAAGGTACTTCAGGACACTGGCATATACTGTTAAATTTTAAAACTATTTGAAGTTGTTTACCTTTATGTAATCTTGATAAAGATGTCATTTATGATAGAAGTATAGAATGATATAAAATAAAAATTTTTAAGTCCTTTCTTCCTTTCCTCCCCAGAGACAAGAACTATAAATAGTTTTTATGCTGTATTCAAAATTTATTCTAGTTAATTTAAAAGGTTAATATAAATATAAATTGAGTAATACAAATAGAATAATGTACACATATAGTCTGTCAAGTTGACTACATAATAAATACTTGGAAATAAAATACTAGATCTGAAAGTATCTGCATTTAAGATTTTGATAGCTATTGCTAAACTAGACTTCAAAAAAAGGCTGCCATCAACACCATATGAGAATGCCTTTTTCCTCCAACACTGGGCCCTATTATACATTTCAATTTTTGCCAGTCTTATAGATGAAGCTGGTATCCTGATGCTACTTTATGTGAATAAGGCTGAGCAACTTGTCAAATGTTGCTCTTTCTGTGAACTATCTGTTCATGTCCTTTGACCATTTTTCTCTTCAATTGCTAATCTTTTGCTATTGATTTGTGAGAATTCCATAGAAAAGAAATTAACTCACTATCACATGCTTTTGCAAATAACTTCACTTGTTTGTTGTCTTTGATTTGTTTACGGCATTATCAAGTTTGTGGCATTATAGAAGTATTTAATTTGTCTGTATAAGATGTATCCATGTTTTCCTTTATAGGTTCTGAACTTGTTGAGATATGTACAAAGGTTGTCTTACTGCAAGTGTTTTTTAAAAGTTTTCTTGCCATTATTCTATATCCCTCCCTCCCCTCCTTCTTTTTTATGTTTAAAACTTTAGTCCATGTAGAATTAAATTTTACATAAGGAGTGAGGTAAGAATATAGCTTTATGTCTATATAAATGGTTAGGCAGTTGTTCCAAGACAATTTACTGTCCAGTCTATCTCAATGAGCAAAAATGACACCTTAATCACATACTTAATCACCATAAATGTATTTCTTGAGCCTCTATGTTTTTCCACTTTTGTTCTATACTTGTACCACTGTCATACGACTTTAATTACAAATGTGTTATAATGTGTTTTAATATCTAGCAGGGCTGAAGTACAGAGTGTTCAATAATTACAGTGGGGAGTCAATGCTGGAAGGGACAATAGACAGCATTCAGTCTATCCTTTAATTTACAGATGAACAGAGTGAAGGCAAGAGAGGTTCCAAGACTCATTTCCATGTTACACAGCAGGTCATGGGAGAGTCAGGAACTAGAACAAAGATTACCTGGCTAGTATCTTAGTACTCATTCTTCTGAGCCATACTAATAAGTATAAACATATTCCAATACAGTTTATGACTTCTCAAATTATTCCTGATCAAGATTCTCTGTGATTTTTTTTCTATTTTACTTTTCTTACGCTCTTGAAACTTCGGTTTTCTATAAGCTTGTGCGATTTTCATTATTACACTTACCTATAAATACCTATATCCCATGAATACTACTAGAAGACAAACCAAACCTGTCTTCCTACATCCTTTTTCGTGGCCTATTTATTCTGCTCATTAGAATCCTGAGTGAGATTGTTCTAATGTTGAAAAAAATTCCCAAAGCAATGCACAAGTGAACAGTAAAGTCTTCCACTGAGTGACTACGCAGTTATCTGCCAGCGGCAGTCATCAGCATGTTAATGAGATCTATGGCTGTCAATAAACATAAGGCATTGGGAGCACTGCTGAGTGTATGAATATAATACACACATATCTAACTTCTATTAGATTTGAAAAGTCTGAAAGAGTTATGTTAAAAAAACACCCAGAAATATGTGACGGTGGCTCACACAATGATTCAGAGACAAAAGCTCTGCCCTTTCCAAAATGAGAAAAGGGAGAATTTAAGAAAAAAAATTTTAAATAGCACAAGATTACATCAAGATAACAGGTCAACAACTCCAGGGCTCTGGCAGAGAAGCAGAAGCAGATGTGGAAATTGAAGGATATTAAAGTCCAGGAAGTCACTGCCTGGGGTGGTTTCATATAAAGCAGCTAGACCATTTGTAGAACTAGGAATCCATCATACTCTCATGCCAATTATAAAGGTTGTAGTTCTAGAGAATTATGCTATCACTTAGACATTTCTAACTAAATCAACAGTTATTGTATTAGATTTGCCCAAACCACTATATTAAAATAAAGGATCTGGGCATTTTTCAAGTTGAGTGAAATTAGCCACATGATAGTAATGGAAGAAAGCATCCAATTTTACCAAAGCTAAAAACATCTAAAACATCTTAATATAGGCCGTATAGGGTGAGAGTTTAAATTAAAATGCATCACTTCTTTTCTAGAAAGCACAACAGCTGAAAGTTGAAAAGGGCCATACATATTAGGAACTAGAAAGAATCATCTGGATTGATAAATTCCACTCAAAGATACTAGAAAACTAATGCATGCTGCCCATTTATACAGCTCAGAGAATTCAATTCAGATGCCTCAGCACTACGAATGACCACTTTTAACAGGAACAATTAAGTCATGGGTTTTATTTTCCTTTCAAGATAGTTTTGTATGTGAAATTGTTACTTTCAGAAATATAGTTTCCATACTATAAACAAGTGAATCCAATAATAATGTCCTCTTTCAGTGACAATCATCTATTCCTTACTTAAGAATTTCTGTTATGGACTCTTTTAGGAACTGAAATTCCAAGGAAAGGAAATGCCCATTTTCTTTTCTGATAACTCTAAAGGATTCATGAGTCCCACTTACAGCCTTAAAATATAATGGAGGTATTAATTCTTCCAATCCAAGAGCATAGGATATTTCACATGTTATTTTTTAAATGCGTAATGTTATTTCATGTTACAGGTAAGTTTTGAATTAGATTTTTTTTTTAATTAAGGAAGGTGTGATGGTGGGTTGCTGCCTGGGTGGTAATTAGGCACAGGGTGATGGAGAAAGGAAGGCACTAAAATGGAGATAACTGCACACTGAGAATTTAATTCACCTAAACTTCCTGAGATGCTGACCTGGGATCTGTAAACAGCTAGATTTCTGCTTTTTCTTAATTGACTTCTTTTCTGGTTTGGTTTTATTTTCTATTTTGTGCTGTTTTGCAAGCTACCTCAAATATTTAATGGCAATTTTACTTAGTAATAATCCTAGTAAGAATTTAACAAACTGAAAAGTTAAGGATAGCTATTTTCATTATTTATTTTCAAATTTTTAAAATTATTAACACAAAAATCTCTGACAATTTCTTTCACTGCAAGTGTCTATGCAGTAACTAGATGATGCATCTCCAGAGTTGGGGGATGAGATGACATGAATAAATACTGTTGTTCCCTAGACTGTTTCAGAAGCCAGGATCCTGACCCCACTGGTGCCCACTGTAGTAAGAACATAATGATTTAAATATTATATCCCTCCTTCTCACTTTCCCATACACCCCTCTCTCTTTTCTGATGGTTGTCCAGAAAGTCTTCATGTACTTACAAGTGTGACTTCTTGCAGACATCAGACACTCTGGAAGCTAAATTTATCATGAGCTAAAGATACCTTGATTCTCCATACCATCACAGTGTCATTTGTTCCCAAATTACTTTATAACCAACTTCTGATTACCAAGAGGAGATTATCTGATTACTGAGCAGTTAAATGAGAGCACTTCCCTGTTCTCCATGGCTAATTTCTCCTCTAAGGGGAGTAGAGGGAGGTTGGATTTGAGTAGCTAAAATAGGCAGCTGCCTAGGTGATATAATTTGAGATGACTGGGAAGAAAGTCATCTCAAACTTTTAACTCATTGCTTTCCATCCTTAGAGAAGCCTTCTAGATTGTCCTGTAATATTTTTCTTTATAATTTTCAGACTCCTTTTAAAATTTACCTGTCTGATGTTGGGGAAATTCTTTTAACACTTGGGCAAGGAAACTATGATAAAGGCTTACTGCCAGTCTATGGAGTCCTTCAAGCAAACTAGAGACTGCTGTCTCAGTGTGTGTACATTAGGAAAAGGCATCTTTCTGATGCATCCCCTTGCCCACTCACATGGTGCCTTTGTGCAGAGCACATGGCAGAACTGTCCTCAGAAGCAAAACTTAAGTGAGCTGGCCACACAATGCTAGGAAGGGAGGCTGGAGAGTACCAGTGTGCTGGCCCTGAGTTACCCTATCTTGTAGCCAAAAAAAAAAAAGCCAACCAAACAAACAAAAAACTTATAATAGTGCTCGTCTATGTAACCAGTGATTTATAATGCTGTTTTAATTACCTGATTGAGGCAACACTTTCATCTATACAGATAATCAAAACTGACTACATCTGGAAATACCATGTAGGAAAACAAAGCAAAACAATAGTTAGATCGGGCTTACACAACAACCAGCATCATAAATATCATGTCTAGCATTAATATATTTTAATGTCCTTTTATTTTAAAAGGCTGAGAGCACATCAGTGTAACTGAGAACCTTTACAGTTATTCTTAGCTGTCCTTTATACATAGGTGACTTTCTGGGCACCAGAGGAAATATTAACCTTTGGCATCTTCCAAAATGAGTCAGCCCTCAAAGCCAGATTGCCCATGACAGCTGTCCCACCATTACAAGGAATATGGCACCAAAAGGACTGAATTTAAAGGGTTTTCAGTTTTCAAATTGATACCCCAGAACTGGGGAATGGCATAAATGCTTTAGCTTCTTTAGGATTATCTCTGTGTTTCTCTTTAATCTCAGTGGATCTGCTCAGTATTTGTCACATGTTTGGGTCTCTGAATTTCTGTATGGCATGGCCCTGATGTTAGTTCTGGCAAGCGTTTTACACTGTCAACACTTTCACAAACAGAGGAAAGAAGTAACCTGCCAGCTCATTTCACAGGGGTTCTCTGTGCTGGCCTCAGCCTCAACTCTGTGACACAAGGAACAGGTTAGATGGTGACAGTGGAAGGTCTTTATTTCCTCTGTCAGCTCCCAGAGAGTTCCAACCACACATGAAGTAATGCCTTGTTTAAACAGCACTTAGACACGGTTCACACTGTTTTCAAAATGTTCTACCCGCATCATTCCTACAATCAAGGGAAATGTTGGACTTGATAAGAATAGGGAGGAAAAGTAAATTTCAATAACATTTTATTGGAAGCTGAATCCTAGCTGGGAACTGAATTTACAATACAAGAAAGCAGAAGGTAAAAATACCAAAGTGAGGCTTTGTTAGCAGTTCCCTCTGCTTTTTCAGAATAGCTTAATTGAAGTCCTACCAAGATAGAAACCATTACTTAGCAATCTACATTTGAAAGGCATTTAATGGAGCAACTCAATTTCTAGTGGAACTAACTTTTTAAAATAAAAGAGCAATAACTAAGAATTATTATGGATGGATAACAAAATTGGATTCTCATATAGCTGCTTATTCTCACATTTTGATGAAATATAGACTGCTCAGAATTTCAGGGTAGAAGACTGCAATGTCTGTCTCTGCTTCAGACTAAAAATTCCTCAGGGGCAAAGTTGTTGATTCTTGGTTTCCTCTTCTCTGCCACCCTGATGCTTGCAGGCACACTAACATACAGTGAGTGCTTAATGATTGAAAAATAATAATAATAAAAATAAATAACAAAATGCAAAATATATCTTATACTTAATACCTTTCAAAATGAAAATTAATTGGGGTGGAGTACAAAAGTGACAATACTCAACACATACACATGAAAATGCATTTGGTGCTACATATGTTGATTGTAACATATAGATCTTATTTAGCTGTTCGGTTTCCTAAGTGAGACAAGTCATTCAAGAGAATGGGACTGTTGGCAGAGACTGAAACAACCTGTAAGCATCAATTATGGTTATGACTTTTCTCAATTATTTAATATTCCCCTGCATATTGATCATCCATGTCCTTTCTATGCACCATAGGGATACAAAGATGAATAATTCAGAATCTCATGGAGAATATTTTCAGAAGAATGATTGCCAGTATTACACATGAAACACACACACACATTTTTATTTGACACTAATCTGTGGCATATGCCAAGATCTCTGTCATTAGCTGGATTATCCAGGGAAAATCATACACTATCTCTAAGGCTTATTTTTTTTCTGTGAAAAGAATAAATAGCATCACAGGCCCCTTAAACATAGTCTATATATTATATATTATTCTAGAATATTCTACCCTGTGTCTTTTCTTTTCTTCATTCACTTTATCCTTCATACCATTTCCCCTGTATTTCAGCTACACTTGACATCATTGGCTTTCCACTGTTTCTTTAGTCTGCTCTTCCTTGGTTTGAACCCATAACACTCCCCTCTCCTGGTGTTTGTTTTCTCCACCCTTTTCTAATGACTCTATGTCTTTTATTGCTTCCTGTGTCTTCACAGATCCTAACACTCAACTCTGACTCTCTGTGATTCTATCTCTGGACTATCTCCCTTAAAATGCTAATCAGTCTCACATATCACCTCTGTGCTAATCACTTTTACCTTTCCTCTTAGGCCTCTCTTGATTAAATTAGCTTTCACTGGTTGCCATGTCCATTGAGCTCCAACAGCACATACTGACAATTCCACCCACTGAAAACTCAGTGATATAGCATTCTGTGCCACTACATATATGTCAAGTTCATCTCCCCTCATGGACTGTCAGATTCTCACATCTAGAGACCATGTTTTATATCACTATTTTATGTGTAGCATTTGGTGACTGAGGCACCATAGAACTCCACCAGTAAATCATTCAGTGGGTAATGGATTTAAGCCTCCAAGGCTGTAAATCTGGCCCCTGTGACACATACTAAATAATTGGAATCAGCCTGCCTTGTTTTCTGCCTTTATAAAGTCTTGGATGGCAACCTTTCAACATCATAGTTAATTAAGGTTTCAGGAAGCCAGTTTAGTTTGCATAACCCTGTAAAAACAATGTAATGTTGTTGTTTTTCCATGACAAAGGTGTTTTCTTTAAATGTGGTTGATTTATCTTCCTATGCTAGAGATTATAAAGAAGGAAAAATATTCAGTAATGTGGATGTTATATGTGAGTGATTTTGCTGTGAAGACTGTTGAATAATACAGGCAAAAGAGATTTTAAAGGTTGCCATGTTACCATGCCTCCCCTTTTTATTGACAAGAAACCATACTTCTAAATTAGGTTGTTAGTTTCAAAGAGCGATTCACAACTTTGGATGCACGTTAGACTCATGTAGGGTACTTCCAAAAAATACTGATTGCTGCCCTCTCACAGACAAACGTATACTCTCTCAAAAGATTATGATTTAATTAGTTTGGGGTGAGTTCGTGACACTGAAATTCTTTTTTAAATTCCTCCACAACATTTTAATGAGAACCACACCAGCTTAAATTTCCAGGCATGGTAATTTAAACAAAAATTCTAATTGAGTTGTAGTTCCAAACTACATATGCAAAAACCACTGTTATGAATCATTATTCCAAGGTTTTATTAGCAAATATTTTAATAGTTATTTTATAAATCACTTGAAATATATGCATTAAAAACTTGAGTATAATTTAAAAGCCAAGGACTAACACTCATGCATCCACTTTATGAAGCCCATTATTTCTATTGAAATTTCTGATTATTACCTTTATTGAAGTTTTTGGAGTTTTATTCTTTACCAATAGGTGGCACTAGTAATTTCTGCATTAAGCTATATGGTAAGTAAATTGCACACCCTTTAATGGAATATATTTTATATATATATATCTCCATTCGGATGCCATTCAGCTTGTGAAATTCATTTTTAATTTATCTGCAAGAGTTTCATTTAAGTACTCTTTAATTACCAGAGTGCTTAGCGTAATGAATACTGAAACTATGGATTGATTTAATGCCACAATAAAAATTTTCTGCTTTAATCCTTAATTAGTTCACTGAACTTGCATCCATTTAGTATCAGTGACTAGGGTTTTATTAATGATAATATTGTTTTCAAAGCAGAAGCAATTCAAACTACTGAATTCCCTCTAAGAACAATATCCAATTAAGGTTATGATTTGTGAGTAATAGCTTTAATGTTAAAATACATTTTATATTCATAAATATTTTATGTTTCTTACAACTTTAAGTAAAGACCTGTGTTAATTCAACAATACAGTCCACTATTATTTAAATAAATACATAACTTTGGGTTTTAGTTGAGATAAATGATCCAGCTAATTAAGAGTTAATTCATAGTCTCCTCTTGCTCTTCCCCTTTATACTCTTTTCTGAAAACCACCACTTGAATTTGCAAGTAATAATCATTTATATCAGAAAAAATCTATCCATATGATCTTCCTTCACCAAATAACAAGAAAGATACTAACTAGCACTAATTCTGGCATAATATTTATACAGTGTGCTAGTGTCTAGATTAAAGTTGATTTTCCTAGTTTCTGTGGCTGATAAACTGCTAGGTAACAGTTTTTATCGTGGTACTTAGCCCAAGCAAGCCTATTCAGCAAATATGCTTTTGGCTGAAATCAGTTTAACAAATCTCTCATTTCCCAGGAAAAATTAAAAAGTCATATCAAGATAATAGAGTCATATGTAGGGATGCCTTTTTTCTTCATTTTATTGTTTTGTTTTTAAACTAGGCTTGGGATGGTATACTAAAAAGGAAGTTTTGTGACCTGAAATACCTCTTTCAGAAACATATAACCAATTAGCCACAAAAAAAAGTTTTAACAGGATAACCAATTCAGATTGTGGAGCTAGCCTTATTATATGAGGTTCCCTCTATGCTGGGAAATGATTTTCTCAGCCCAAAGTCATGTTATTTTTTTTTCTAAAAACATTTGAAAGAGCATAAGCAAGATATAAATGTATAACGTTTCTCTTGCTCTCAGGGGTTTTGTGCACTTATTTCAAGAATGATTAAAAATTGAGTGGTAGCAAAGTAAAGAGTGAGGTTGAAGTGCACTTTCACCCAGCAACTTAAACTTGGCCATTTTGTTGTCACAGTCATTTCTAATGCTTTTCCTTTTTCTTCCTTCAGAATACATGCAGTATAAGGGGTGGGATTATTCTTCCATTTTATGGGAGAAAAACAGAATTTTTGTTACAGTATGACTCACTTTATCTCCTTGCCCCCACATTCCTGCTTTTCCCAGTGTTCCTCAATCAGACATGCCATTACTGCTCTTCTGTGCAATGATCTATTAGGCACTTTGAAAACCATTCCTCTTAGAAAAATTGTCTGCTATTTATCACTATCTGCTCTTGAGATAATAGTGATGTTAGTAAAAGACCACTTAAAAAAAAAAAAAAAAGGTTTCCCTGGTTCAACCTATTGAAGAGTAAATGTACCTCAACAAAAGTATAAAACCAAAACTGAACTGGTTTTCAGTCTTTATTGAGAATCACTTGCAGTAGGGTTATGAAATTTAGCCAATAAAAATGCTGGACACCCAGTTCAATTTGAATGTCAGACAAGTTACAAATAACTTTTTTAGTATAACAATGTCCCATGCAATATATGGAACATATTTATACCAAAAAAAATTTGTTTATCTGATATTCATATTCAACTGTGCATCCTCTATTTTATCTGCCAACCCTACTTGGAGAGCTTGCTAAAACACAGATTATTGGTATCACCCTCAAATTTCTAATTCAGTAGGATGTGGCCCAAGAATTCCCTTACAAGTTCCCAGGTGATGCTAATGCACTGGACCAGTGTTTTGAACACCAGTACACAATGCTTAAGAGCTTAAGCTTTTCAAGATAGACTGAAGTTTGAATCCCGGGGCTGCTGCTTAAAATGGTGTAACCTGAATTATTTACTTGAGTACTGTAAACCTTGGCTTCCCCACTGAAAAAAAGTCAAATATTAATAACATTAGTAATGATGACATGTAATAATTCAGAGTACTCAGCCAAATACAAAGTGCTCAATAAACGTTAAGTCACAATTTCTTCATAGAGGAAAAAGTTTTAATTGAATTCTGCATTTCCCAAATTGTGTTATTTAGAACACTAAAACTATAGTAAGTCAGCGGGTTTTTTATGTGAGAAAAAGTGGAAAAGAAAGTGTACTATAAAATAGTCCAGTGTTTTAAAACTTCTCCAAGACTTAAATATACTAATAAAGAAAGTGAAACTCCAAGAGTTATGTGACAATGGAATAACATACCCTCAGGCACAGGGAAGTAATTTAAACACATAGTTTTCCATGATAAATCAGTTTTGCAAACACTGCTTCACAGGGCATCTAAATGCAAAATGACATAATTACAAACAGGGATTGCTTTTGTTACATAGAAAAAAGTATTTCTTCCAATTATTTTTAGTATACAGCAGTACTTGGCTGAAACTTTAATGTACTTATTCTTTCATTTCTTAATTTATTCAACATGTTTATTGAACATCTAAATTGTGTATAGAGAACTATGTGCTATAGTGATACAAGGAAGAGTTTATAAGAAATATTGCCCTTAAGTAGCTTGCAATCTGTCACTTAAAATATTTAACAATGGGTACTGACCTTGACCGAGGCTGCCTTAATGTTTCTCTTACTTTGATAAAACTTTAGATAGGTTTCTTCCTGACTGTAGGACCCTGATCTCCCTTTTCTTAGAGCATTCACATTAGAAAACTTGAAATTATAAATTTTTTCTCTTTGTCTTTGAGATGTAAGTCTTATATAACCCAGAAATATCTTTCTCAAGAACCTGGAGTCATCCCTTTGAAATGCAATCACAGAAGTAGATATTGCCCCTATCTCCCGGTCTCTGTGGTCCAGTAGGAGTCTAACCTTATTAAGTGACAATTAGCAAACACAGATGGCCTAATCACATTGACCTTCCTCCCTTCTAACATCGTCTAGTAGTTTTCCATTAGTTGGCCTCAGTATTTAAAAACCGTCCATCTTTTGTTTCAGCATAGTTGAGACTGACTCTCTCTCTCTCTCTCTTCCTTTCTCTCTCTCTCTCTTCTCTCTCTCTCTTCCACCTCCCCACTACCCATTGCAGTAGTCTTGAATAAAGTCTTCTCTGACAGTTTAAATGGTTTGGTGGAGTTTTTCTTTTACAATACTAACCACATTTTACCATAAATGTTTTTAAGCTTATCTAGTCTAGTATATTGTTAATGATCTGATTAACAACAAACAAGGTTGAAATGGTGCCTAATGTTAAATATGTTGAATACCATCTCCACTACAGGCAGTGGGCTTAGAAAGAAAACAAAAAACAAAAAACAAACACTGCTTTAGGAGTCTTGGAACTTGTTTGAATCTCACTTTCACTTCCTACTACTTATGTGGCCTCGGGAAAAATATTTCATTTCTCAGAATTATTTTTCTTCATCTATAAAATAGGGATAACAAAAGTCTACTGTCTGGATATACTTTGATCCAAGGAAACATAAACAGAGTAAGGGGGAAATGAGGTAGTCTGTAACGAGCAAATAGTCGAGGAGGCACTCAAAGAAGAGCTGAGCAATGTTATTAGCAAGGAGCCAGGAAAAATTCTCTAACATCACTTACTGAATTCCTTAACATTCTCTCAAGTTGCTTCTCTGCTCACTCTAAAATTATGGCTCCTCTTGGCAGTGTTCTCTGCTTCTCCTCCTCTTTCAGAGGTCTGGTTCTTCACCTTCTCCTGAGTTTCCACAGAGTTGTCTCCTTACAAAAACGTTTCCCTCATTTATTTCTATATTCTTGACAACTAGTCACCCTGTGTTTTAAGTATCTTCCTCAAATTGGACCCTTTGGTCTGGTTAATTCTCTAACTCTGCCAAGCCACTTCTTTCTGAAGGAACCAAACAAAGTCTTACCTATGCCTTCTTGATTTCTATCCATTGACCAAATGACAATGGTGTTCCACACTGTCATTACTGAGCAAGAGAAACACATTTGCAACCTGGGCAGAGCCCCCAGAGGAATTATGTACTGGTGTTTGCCACTGCAAACCAAGCAACCTTTCCCCTGAAAGGACAGAATCATTTATCAGAAGTGAATTATTTTAGAACATTATTGTGCTCCACCAGGGCATCTTCTTTTCTCTTTAAGTAAATCAATAGCCCTCTCAAGCCAAAAAGCACATTTGATTTAACCTTTTCAGTTTGAAATACATAAAATTGACATTTACTATAACAAAAAATTTACAACGGTTGGGGCTTAATTTAATTAACCCCAGTACTGAATTTTAATGAGCAAGTCTTAGAAGGTACTGATTTAAACTTTACTAAAGAATACCAGACATATAGCAATGGTACCAAATAAATACCATTGGGATCACAATGAAAATGATGACATTAAATGAGTTACCTGTAATCTGGAATATAAAAACACTTAGAAAGTTTGTTTTTTGTTTTTGTTTTTTTTAGAATGGCATTAATTATCAACCAACTTTGAGTAATTTCTATAGACTTAATAAATGGGTACATGATCTAGGATGTTCAAAAACAGAATAACCCTTAGTCTGTGCTTTCAAAGCACAGTTAGTAATATACATATTTACCTGTGAACATTTAAATAATGACTAGGGGAGAGGACATGGAGGAGACTTCCTGAGACCACTGGGAATTGATTAAGTCTTTGTAGAAATATGATCAAATATTTAAAAGGAGAATGAGAGGGTAAAGCAAAGCTAAACTTAGGGAAAGATAAGTATGTCGGTTGGAAGAATAAATTAAAAACTAGTTCATGGAGTTGAGATGTGTCTTGGGGGGACTATAGATATTACAAAGATATGTATGTTTGAACAATGTAATCTAGGTAGTAAGGGGCATCAGAAAATCATTGTAAAGGGAAGAAACAGCTGCAAGACAAGTTTTAGGAAAAGTTTCCACATAGAATGGTTTGAAGTAAAAAGATAAGGGAGTAAGAAGACATGCTGAGAAGCTGATGCAACAATACAATTGTCTTTAACACATCAATGGTGCTAAAAGGTGATTCAAGAAAACACAGTGAAGAATAAAAATAATATTTGGATATAGAATGAGTATCCAAGGGAACATGCCCTAAATGATGTTTCAAACAGGGGACATGTCTGTCCAGAAATGTACACTTGGGAGCTATCCACACAGAGATGACAAAGCAGGCAATAAAATACATGAGCCAAAGGAGTCAATGTGTGCTGACCGTGAAAATAATGATAGTTGAGGATTAGGGATAGATAACGTTCAAGAAGTTAAATGATCAGGGACTGTATGCATCTTCTAAAATAGTGGTCCTTAAGCTTTAGTGTGCATGAGAACCGTTCAGGGGCTGCTTGTTCATAATGCAGTCAATAGATGTAAGGTTGAAGTTAGAAACGTGAATATTGAACAGAAGCTACTGGTGAGGTTCCTGCAGGTGATCCTGAGACCACATCAAGACATACGTTGAGAGAGAGATGTAAAATTTAAAAAAATACTTTGCCTTAATGCTATGACTTTAGGTTGCTTTGATACCTGAAAAATCGTCTTAATATTTTTGTCCTTGCATTCTGCTTCATGCTGATATTACACATTAAAAAACAAAAAACACCGAAATATAAAAGAAGGTAAAAGTCTGCAATATCAAACAAAATAGAGCATACAATGATTGCTGAGTTATTACTGCAGATTAGGATGTGGACTATTTTTCTATAGAAGTCTTTTAAAAGTATCCTGGATAAAATGAACCTTCAGAAAAAGAAAGTTTACTTTTATTGCTGCACTACATCAGAATATCTAATGTGTTTCCAGTATATCTATCTTCAATAGATCTGCACCAGCACCATTTAAGTTAGTTCTGTTCTTGGCAAGTTTTATGTCCTATATAACTTATTCACTCCATAACATGAAATAGAGTTAGAGAGTCGTGTATTTAAAATTTGAATGAATATTTAAAAATTAATCAGTTTCCCACTTTCAATTGAAGGTTATACTATGTATAATTTTTATCATTCTCACGAGATCTCACTTTTTTCATTTTTCCCCCCAATTATTTCTACTATACATCTTTTAATGGATGATGCAGGAATTAGGGAATCTTGATCCTTTCCTCTAGAATGAAATGACTAATAAAAGCTCGAGATATATTTAATACAATTAATTCTTCAGAAAATTTTGTGTGAAAAGGTCCAAGTTTAGTAGCGTTAGTCTCATTAAGCAACTTGTATTTTATCAGGAATATGCAATGCCTGTGAGGCACTGTAAAATCTTATAACTTCAGTACCCTCTGGTGGCAGAACCTTTAAAGTGAAACTGTCAGCAACTCTGGCGAGGGCTGTGGACTAGCTTGCACTTCTAAGCTTAAGATGAGAATACAAATGACTTACTCCTATATATTGAGATAGCTTTGGAAATAGCTTCTCACTGATAACCTTGGGGCAAATAACTATTGCTGAAGATGGAGAAGAAAGGATGCTGATTTTACACCGTTATTTTTTCAACATAGGAAAAAGCAAGTTAAAGAGTTACTTCACTGAAGCTTATGAAACATATATTTAGGAGGCTCATTTGGATATGGGCAGTAATTTTCAAATTAATATATCTACTGCATTTCTTAGGTGAAGACATAGCCAAAAACAAAGAAAGAATAAAGGAAGACAATGCAAAAGAGAAAAGATAAAGAAGAGAACCCTGGAGTATAGTCAGTTTACAATGTTGTGTCAATTTCTGGTGTACAACATAATGCTTCAGTAATATATGAACATACACATATTTGTTTTCACATTCCTTTTAACCCTAAGTTATTATAAGATATTGAATATAGTATTGTAAATGGACTATACTTTAAATATATATATATTTATATATTTATATATAAAGAGAGAACCCTGGATCCTGCTCATCAGGAGAGTCTCTTAGGTATGAGGAAATCAGTGGGCATAGAGACCTGGGGCATTCAGAAAGATGAGCTTATATAGATAAAAATATTATTTTATGTTTCTTTCAAACCCAGGATATTTTAGTAATTTGAGGCAACTGAAAGTCCAGAGATCTAAGTGAATGACAGAAGTTTAACAGCTAGTTAAGCAGCAGAGCCAGGATTTAATCTCAAACTTCTGGCTTAAAATTTATTTTTTGGCATATTACACTTTACAAATTCAGAGTCTAAAGCTGGGAAGGACAAAAGGGAATCATAGGTTACTGCATGATAAGAGGCATATGCTTGAAAGAATCCCAGATGTGATCAAATGGCTGAACATGTTCTATTTTCTATAACATGAAGCTAAACTATGCCACTGATTTTTGTAATCCTAGTGAAATACAGCCTGTGAAATATAATCACTTGTGCTTTTGCTTCTGAATCCTGAAGCCAAGAAATCTGTAGCATTATATATCCCTCAGGGTGCAGACATTTTAATAATCAAATAGGATAGGGTTTTACTTTAAATTCCTTATAATCCACAGATTTTAAAAGTCATTTGGCAGTGTAAATGTCAATGAGATAAACATAAATGCATTAAACATTGTAGTTATTGTTTTAATCATAAATCCTTACATTTTAACTTTGTCAAACATCAATAAACAGAAAGCATCCTTGGAGTAACCAAGAGATGACTATGATTTATTTGTTTGTATAATAGTTATTGCTGTTTAGCTACCTAACAGCCTTTATCTCATTCCACTCCTTCCTCTTTATTTTAATAAGATCTAGATTTTGTTTATCTTCCTGGGAGGGGCCTTATCCTTTGAAGGTAGGCCTCAGCACCAACCATAACTAGCTAAATCCAGTCAAGGTGGTCAAATTACTTTTATGAGTGACTGCTCAGGTAGAGCAAATGATATAATAATGGCCAATACGACATAAAAGGGAGTCAGCTGGGAGGCTCTGGGAAAGTTTCTTTGCTCTTAAAGAGAGTGGTAAAGGAATTGAGTTTTTAATGGAACTATCTACTTCTCGACTTATTATTATGTATTAAAATAAATATTCTCATTGTTTAAACCACTTTTAGTTGGTTTTTCTGTTACCTGCAGTCAAAAGAGGGCTGATATAATTTGTCTCTGAGCTCTTCAATCTTACAATAAGGTCAGGTCTAGGGAAAGCAGGTAAGGTTCGTGTTTACCAACCTCCTCTATGGGAGATACACTCTTCAGAGCCCAACTTATTTTCATCTGTCATCTGAACATTTACAAATGGACATACATTTGTAAAAAACTACAAGGCATAGCCTCTGCCCTCAAACAGTTTCCAATATGTACTCCAAATGGCATGGCCCTGGACACCCTACTAGATCACAGACTTTTAATAATAGTTCCATACTGTGGTCTTTTCCAATTTTTCACCCTCTTACTTATGAATTAATTCTTAAGATCTCTTTTCTCTCTCTCTCTCTCTTTCTCTGTCTCTGCCCTAACATAAAAATGGTGATTGATGCAATGAGAAAGTTAAGTCATAATGAATATATTATTCCTATTAGTTTAAATTATTTCATCTCAATAGATTATCTTTTAGAACTTAGTTCTAATTTAAGAATATCAGTAGTTTCAATGAGTGTTCAGTTATATTTTGTGGTATTTTCCAAGGTAGTAATCATCCATAACATACATCTGGATGATTTACATACAGGAAAATATTTGCTTGTCCTCCAAGCATGGCCTCTGTTTTTGAATTAAAAGTTCAGTAAGTGTTCAGGAAGATAAGGAATTGTATATTCATATATTCAATAATAATAATCTAAGATCTGACCAGGGATTTGAGTGGGAGAAAAAAGCTGGAGAGGAAGTCATATTCTAGCAAGAATCTATTATCCCCATAACAGAACTTTCTGGCACATTGTGAAAGATACTGGCTATGAGATCTAAGTGTATATGTAAACATAAATAGAATAATAAAAAGCATACTCACTTTTCTCTAATTTTATTAAGTTGTATTTTAGACTTTAAAATATATACCTGGAACAGTTTAAATGACAAAAATATTTGTTTAAATTAGCTTCTACATGACAAAAAAGCAAAGAGAACTAGAATAAACACAACCACAAATTTCTTGACTTTCGTGAAGTTAATTTATCTTCATATAACATAGTATTCATTTTTTCCTTCACAATTCCCACTAAAAGAAAAAAAATTAAGATGAAGTAGTAAAATAACAAAGGAAGATTGTTCTATAAACCAGTCAGGGAACTATAACTCTTAGGGCATAAAAACAAATCTCTGCATCCTTTAACTCATACCATGAAGAATAAACTATTTCCAAATGCATCTTTTCACTTGCTTTACAACCTCCAGTGATTTTTAACAACTCTATGTTCCACTGCACACATTGACATTATTATATGTTTAAAAGATTCCTCTCTTTGGACCTCATATTTTAAATTGCCTAATCTATACAATTGGTAATAATTTGTCAAGACCAAGAAGATGAAAATATAATTATGCAAATGCTGTTATAGGAAAAGAGTACCTCTTAATAAGATGAATTCTATCCATGTAAGAAAATTATACTACATCTAAAATACCTGTATGCTGAATTGCTTTCAGTTGTAATTTTTAGTCACCCATTGCTAATTGCATTAAACTAATTAAAAACCCAGTTTAAATATCAATTATTAAAACTGCAGCACTTCCATTTTTATAATAATAGAAAGTAACATTGATTTTAAACTGACAACCAAAGACATTCTAAAAAATATTCTTCTCTTAAGTTTTCAAATCTGACTATTGTTCAAGAGAGTACTCATACTGATTGTGTATATCTGCTGTTACTATACACATCCAATTTTTTAAGACTTTATATCAGACTCCAATGTGCCTGAGAAGAAGCTACTCAGTTCACAGTCTGATACTTATCTCTGATTTAAAACAGTCTTCAAACAGCTTGTCAGAATCTGCCAGTGTAGTGCTTTAGGCAACAGGTTCCTAACAATGCCCCACAGTGCTACAGCATTAAGTGTTTTCTACCAAATGCACCACCTTCCCTTTTTCTTATCTTGAGACAAGCAGAGCACTAAAAACTTGACTCCATGGCTTAATGTGGATAGCACTACATTTTACTGACTATAAAGAGTAGGGCACTCACAAACTGACCTCTGCAGGCTTTTCTTTAATAATTAAGGGCAGAAATAACATCCAGAAGAATTGTCATTGATACTCTTAGAGCTACTCTCTCCCAAAGAGAGGTTATCTTTTGAGAGGGTTCTTTAAACTTCTCAACTTGGATTTGATAACCACAGAAGATATATCAAGAGCTACAGACTGAGACTAAATTAAGACAGTTAATGTACTTATTCAATCAATCAAAATATTTAATGAGCATCCGCTGTAGATCAGGCAGCGGAAATTCAAAAAATGACTAAGATAGAGACTTCTGACCTAAGGGGATCTAGTGGGGAAGAAAGTCATTTAAGTAAAAACTACAGGAGTGGTCTTGTTGAAGCAATGGTGGCAACAGCTAACTTAATTGGACTGAGGAGTAAGGAAAGGCTTCCAGGAGGAAATGGCATGCATTTAATCTGAGACTCTATTAGAAGCCAGGGAAAAAAGAAGTTTTTTGAGGTTTTTTTCAGATATAGTTGGTATTAGCACATTAGAACAGGAAATAGAACTAGTACATATAAACAACTTAGTTTGTGCTAGGAGCTCTATATTTATTATCTCATTTAATTCTCACAATCAATCATTACTAATTGGATAGCATCTCCGTTTAACAGAAGGGGTGATCGAGGTTCAGAGAGTCTTAAAGGGCCCAAGTTAATTCAGCTGTTAAACAGTAAAGCTGGTGGTTTAACTCAGTTACATCAGACCCCAAGGCTCTTATTCTCTTCACCAAGCATAATTCATGCTATTCCAAGAAGGAAAAAGGGAAGAAGGGAATACAGAAAAAAAAAATCAATGATACAAGTCAACAATATAGAACTTGTATTCTAGACCACATAACCATTGTCATTTCTTTACATGAGTATTTCTTTCATTTATAAGGCTGGAATAAAATTATGCCAAGCCTTTTACCAGGGCTACAAAAAGCCTTTGGGTTATATACTCTGTCACTAGGACTTTAGCTGTTCAGCTGTGATGTACACCAGTCCAGGGATCCCTGTCCCGACTGTCTCTATCCTGTCCATCAGCTTCACAGACCAAACCTTTAAACCAAACCAGAACTGTATGTCACTGACTTCTATCTGGAGATTATCATTAAGAGACTAATAATGGTGTCCTTGAAGCTGGCCATTCCTCCAACCTGGCTGGCAGCAAAGAATGGTGCAGCATTTTTCTATATGTGTTCTTGAGATCTTTGATCCTCAAGTATGGTCCTTGAACCAACTGCATAAGCCTCACCTGGGGTTTATTACAAATATAAAATTTCAGATTCTATCCCAGACTTACTGAATCAGAATGTATATTTTAACAAAATCTCCATGTAATTCTTTAGTATTTTAAGGCTTGGGAAGTACTGGTTTAGAATAGCAATGCTGTTCAATGTTAATAGATGTAAGTTTTCTTCTACAGGGCTTCTGCATTCCTTAATATGTTAATATTCAGTGAAATCCCTTTCCAATAGCTTCATGCTATTTGTAAGAATGGAGGATGGAGGAATAGAGTAAATTATAGGACTATTAATCTGGGAAATCATTTTTTAAAGAAAACATACTATTCCACTATATTTAACACAGCCGGGATTTGGTTGAATAAATACATTTAATTTTAAGGCCACTTACTTTTTTCTGCCATAAAAAGTAATCTTTTTATATATGAATTTCCGTACATATCTTTCAATGTTCCTAGCATATATTCCAAGAATTAGAATTTTACAGTAAAAGAAATTATCGTTATACCAACTCTTAAGTATTGATAAGGTTTGATGATGGGAATGCGGACATAATTCAGATGTCCTGGAGATACTAGGAAAATTAATGGATTTGGGTTCCTCAGAGTGGAATATGTAAAGATAGAAAAGAAAAGGTAAAGAGACAATGACAGTAACTTTATCTACTTTAAACTGATGGATACACTATAGCTGTGACTCACAGAAGACAGGATGATGCCTTTTTCATTTAGCCAGACACCAAAAATAGACGTATAGCAAATTATTTTGAAAGACTAGATAGCCTTTTGTTGTTGCTAAGTTGGTACAGTTCTGATACCATATGAGCTGCAAGACTTGGGCTTCTCTCTCTGGCACAGGGCTCTTTACCAAACAGCAAAGCCATGGCCTTTAGAGCCAACTGAAATTGGAATCAAATTTACAGACCTGTGGCCAAATACCACACATGTGTCGCTTTCATATCCTAGTATATTAAGCTTTCCAAGCCCATGTGATTACACAGCCTTCTGCTCCTTTGCAGAGCTGAGAGCTGCACATCCATTTGAGTAGGCCCCCCCAGCATTCGGGCATCTCCTCTCTAGCCCTACGTATGGCTCTGCCTAGATACAGTGCATGTCATCATTAAGTATCACCTCCCCCTTATAACTACTAAATGTGAGATATTATCACCACTAAAAATTACTCAGAGGGTGACAATTGTTAATATCTCTGATAGCTTACAGAAGTGTGAAATTTGCTATACTGGAAAATCATGTCTCAATGGAATGGGTGCTTAATATTTGCTAACAACTTTGGGACAAGGTCACGAGATTTAATACATACTTCATGTTACTGAAATAGAGAATCAATTAAGTAACAGATCAGGCATTCATGTAATCCTCTCTGATGGACTATATTTCTTAATATAAGAAATAACAGTTATCTCTGCATTAGATCACCTGATTTTATTAGACAAACATAAGAAATTATATTTAGTGATAAAAAGAGGGTAAGACTGTAGATGAATTTCTTGAGCTCAGTCACCGCTGGACTAGGACAGCCAAACCATCCAGTTTTCAGAGTAATTTCACTTGGGAGTTGATTTAATTATCCCATAGCACTCAGAGCACAATGTATAATTTCTATTTCTGCACTGTATTTTCCAGAAACCTAAAAACATTTTTCTAAGTCTCAGTTCGCTCTTTTATTCCTGTCTTTGCACCAAGTAATTATTGTCTTAGGGTTGAGAAAAAACTTAAGAAATAGAAAATAATTTTGAAAATCCAATTTGGGTTATAGTTTCTCTTTATTTAACTATTTAAATACTAAGCAGAATTCCAGGTACGCTTAATTTTTGTTTTCCCCTAAGTGATCTATCCTCTCTTAAGATTTTCGGTTACTACCTTCAGGATGTTACAAAATGTGTACCTCCAGCCTCAACTCAACTCTACAGCTTTAAATTCATATGTTAACTACTCACTGCATGTTTGGCAATGGTTTTGATAATTCAACAAATATTTTTGTGACTTTTGAGGAAGATATTATTGCTGTTATTGTTACAATTGTAAGAAAGACACACACAGTTCCTGTCTTCATGGAACTTAGATTCTAGTTATCACAGAAAAACCTTAAAAGTAACATATCAAAAGCTAAACTCATCATCTTCCTTTTAAACAAAGCTTCAATCATTTTTATTATCTTAGTATGGTTAATGCAATTGTGGACATATATATATACATTCATTTTTAAAAGATTTTTATCTGTTTTTGAGTGGCCATATTATAAAAATGAATCTGTAATTATTGAGTCTTGTTTTCTTTTTGCGATAAATTGGGATATTTTTCAGTGCCTATGAGATGCATTCACCTATATGCTCATTGGTACCAAAATGTAACATTCTTCCATGCTCATCCCAAACATTATTTCCCTTATTCTTTCTAGCTTAATTATATCATTGTATACTTACTTAAAAGCACTCATTTTAAAAACTCCTATATTCATGTGTTAATGCCTCAAATATTTAATGACAAATATTTTGTCCAAGGCAGGGCTCTAGATGATGAAGGTACACAGATTAATAAAATATGTTTTAAACTCTTGTATTTATATAACCATTAAATTCTCATCAATAACCACCAAATCCTTAGGAACCTTCTGGAAAATATCTTTCAAATACACTCTTTAAAAAAAACCAGCTCTATTGGGATACAATACACACACCATAAAATTAACACTGTTAAATTAATTCAGTGGCTTTTCGTTATTTACATAGATGTGCAACCATCACCATGATTCATTTTTCAAAATATTTCCATCACCCCAGAAAGAAACCGTATACCCACTAGCAGTCACTCCCCATGTTCCCCTTTACCTAGCCCCTGGCAACTACTAATCTACTTTCCAGTTTCTATGAATTTGCCTATTCTGGACATTACATGTAAATGCAATCATACAATATATTGCCTTTTGTGGGTTTTTTCCCACATAGCATAGCATGTTTTCAAGTTCATCTATGTTGTAGCCTATATCAGCACTTCATTCCATTTTATGTATGCATAATATTCCATTGTATATACATCACAATTTGTTTATCCATTCATCCACTGATGGACATTTAGGTTGTTTCCACCTTTTAGCTATTATGAATAATGCTGCTATAAATCTTCAGAGTAGTTTCTGTGTGGATATGTTTTCAATTATTTTTCATGTATACCTAGGAGTAGAATCACTGGGTTCTATAGTAATTCTATGTTTAATATATTGAGAAGCAAATTAAAAAAATTTTTGATGAAGCCTGTTTATCTATATTATCTTTGGCACTTGAGCTTTTGCTGCCATGTCTAAGATACTACCACCAAATCTAAAGTCATAAAGATTTCCTCTGTTTTTTCCTAGAGAGTTTTGTAGTTTTAGCTCTTATATTTTAGTCTATGACCCGTTTTTAATTATTTTTTGTACCTCATGTGAGATAGAGGTTCAACTTCATTCTTTTACATGTGAATATTCAGTTATCCAAGAAACACTTGTTGAAAAGACTGTTCTTTCTCCTTTGAATTGTTTTACCATTTTAATCAAAAATTAACTGGCCATAAATGCAAGGGTTTATTTCTTGACTCTCTGTTACATTGCATTGATCTATATGTATATCCTTTTGCTAGTACAACTGTTCGATTATTGTAGCTTTGTAGTAAGTTTTGAAAGTGGGAAATGTGAGTCCTATAACTTTGTTCTTTTCAATATTGCTTTGTCTATTCTGGATCCCTTGCCTTTCTGTATGAATATTATTTCACCTTGTATATCTCTGCAAAAAAGGTAACTGGAATTTTGAAATTTGCATTGAATCTGAAAATCAATTTGGACAGTATTGCCATCTCAACAATATTAAGTCATCTGCCTTATTATTTTTTCTTCTGCCACTGCTGTGTTTGGCTTGCCATTACCTGCAACATAGTTTGCCATTTCAAGTGCTTCCCATTGCATTCTGGATAAATTTTAAATTCCCTACTACAGCCTACAGTGCTTTTATAATCTCCACTTTCATCTTATAGCTCTCCTACTTCTTTAGTGCTTTGGTGATTTTCTTTCTGTTCCTGAACAGGCTATGTTTGTTCCTATATCAGATCCCTTGCTCTTTCTGTTCCCCCTGTCTGAAATCCTCTTCTCTGAAATCTTTGCAAGCCTGATCTCCTTTTATCATTAAAGTCTTAGTTGCATGTCTCTCAAGAGGCCTTTGCTAAGTACTCCATCCAGTATGCTGGAAAAAAACCTACCCTCTCAATCTCTTAGGCGAACTCTGTCATATTATTCCATTTTGTTTTCTTTGTAGTACCCATAAATATTCAAAAACATGCCATTCATTGTGTGCTTCTTTATTGTCTAGCTTCTTACGTAGAACATAAACTCCAGCATCTTAAATAAAACTCGACATAATTTTCATTCAATAAGTATGCAAAAGGCTATTACATGGATTCCTATAATTATCTTCTATATAGTTTCCCAGGTAATAATAGTGATAACTATAATATTAGTAGAAACATTTATGTAGATAGCACTTATGTGTTAGGCTTTGCAGGTAAATACATATAAAGTCATGCATCGTCTAGTTAATCTTCAGTAACAACAGTATGAGTTAAGTACAATGATTCATCCCCATTTGACTGATGAAGACTCTGATTTAGAAGGTTAAGAAACTTGGTCAAGGTCATTGTTCAAGTGACAGAGCGAGTATTCAAATCTGTGTAGTCTGGCTCCAAAGCCAAAGCCATGTACCCATGAGTCCTCTAAGACCTCTTAGTGATTGATTAAGCATTTGTTCAAAGGTCTCCTATGCTCTACGCACTATGCTGGGTGCATACGAAGACCGCTGCCTTTAAAGAGTTCTACCCACAGAAAATGATAAAGAAAATGTAGGGTGAGGTCACTTAGCAGACTTGAATACTTTGCCCAGGAGTTTATTTGTTATTCTCTTTGAACATAGTGGGTGATACCAGACTTGACCAAATTATAATATAATTGTTCTATATTTCAATATACTCAAAAATTCAGATTATGCTAGATTTTTAGTGGGTAAAATTAATAAGCTTCTCTAGGGAATGGAAATATCTTTTTGAAGGAGTTTTATTTGCCAAAAATCTAATAGCAATTACAACTTTCTCAGAAAATTTTAAAATTTAAACCTTTAAAAAAACATAAAAAAGGTAAATGACAAGCTTAATTGGAAATCCATTAGTTATGAACCTGAGAGCTAATTTCTTAAGTCCTGATGCCAAAGAAGTATTATATATTTCAATAGAGTTCAGATATGGAAGGAAAGACAAAGATTGCAGAATACATTATTGCACTTGAATATGAAATAAAGGCAAAAGTTATTTAAAGATAAAAAAGCAGTGCTACCGTGTGCAATAAATCTGAAGGAAAAAATAGTAAATAATACAACTTTGACATTTTCTTGTTATAACTATTTACAATATTCATAGTATATTTTATTTGCTAAATACATAGTCACTTTTCAATTATCTTTTAAAAAACTCCTTCAGGCAAGGTAAAGCCAATGGTAAATGATGTCCTATTTTTACCAAGATTATTTAATATGTCTGTCTTGACAAATTCAACTAATATCACCACTTTATTTACCTCTGGTCTAGGGGAGGTAGAACAATATTATGGCTAGTGAGGCCAGGCTAGCTTTATGAGGGCAGGGACTGTATATTCCTTTTTTTTCACTCTTGTTATCTCCAGTGCTTAGAATGGTACTTGGTACTTGGTAGGCAATCAATTTCACATTTAACCGATACTAAAATGCCATCAATTATTAGAAATTTAATGTGAAATGTGATCAAGAAGAAAACACACTGATGACTAAACTATGACATTATTTCTTATTACATTGAATTTTAATTTTATATTTGTCCAAAGCATTATTTTAGACTTATTTTGATGTATCATATACCACTCTAGTGTAATGAAAATATATCAATAGGAGAAATTAAACAATTTCGAAAAATCTTCATGTTTAGAGTCCAACTTTTCTGACCACATTTTAACTCAGAGTTGCTGATGTCCATATTGCCCAGTTCACTTCTGTCCTGTGTGCCATAAGTACATTTCTAGAAAGAGTGCTCCATCCTTGTCTCTATAATTTTCTTCCAAGCCACTGCCACCTATTCTGTAATTTTGTTGCTGGTAGTTCTTTGACCTTATCAGAAGGTTTATGGAAAATTTTCAGACTGCAATATCAGAACTTGTATTTCCTCCTCAAATAGTCCTTAAATAGGTCATTGATTGAAACCTCAAGAGAACAAAGTCATCCAGTCATGCCAATAGGAGTAACAATCAAGTTTGCAGGTGCTGGCAATGACATGTACATCACAACCACAACCTTGTCAACAATGTTTGCAATATTCTATCAATTAAAAGATGCATCTCAAATTTTAAAATGTTAAAATGTGAAAAATGTGATTTTTCAAATTGATAGCAACTGAAATTTTCACTACATTCCAACTCCAAATTTAAGGGGAAACGTCAACCATTTCTCCCTATTAGAAAAGCTGCCAATATCTTTTTCTCTCTCTGGCAGCTGATTAAGTAATAAAATCTACACAAACCAGGGGCTATCTCCCTAAATGGACTTAATATAGGCTTGTGGTCAAAACTAAAGTTAAGCATAAGTTATAGTTTGTTTTTGATATCTAGCATGTGAGCATTTATCAGAGAACTGTGAATACAATCTTATCATTAAATATTTGCTCTATATAATTAGCTGTCAATGTTTCCTCATACATTGATTAAATCTTTGTTTTACTAAGGGCAATTGATTTCTAAATGTAAAAATGCCAGAACTTTGAGTATTCAAGAATTTTTAAGAGAGATTCACATCCTCAATCAGCAAAAGCTTAAATTCTGCAGAACATTTGAGGACAGTTTCACTTAAGTGTCACTTGGTGGCAGCATAACAAAATTGCTATGAAAGTTCTTAACGGAGAAACAGCTCTATAAGGAAAAGACTGATGAAACGACTGTTTTGTATTGTACTAAAAAACATGCTAGTGTTTTTTTTTAATAAGTTATTAAAAAAAATTTAAATACCATATACCAAATAGTAAAATTTTACTTTCATTAACACTCAGTAACAAACATTTATTGTTTCTATTTTACGTCAGAAGCAGAGTTAAGAGTTTGGACTAGATATTTAAACATGGTCCATATTATGAACTAAATTGTGTCTTCCTCAAATTCATATGTTGAAGTCCTTACCCCCAAGTACCTCACAATGTGACTGTATTTGGATATAGAATTTTTAAAGAGGTTATTAAGTTAAAATGAGGTCTTGAGGGTGGGCCACAACCCAATTTAATTAGGGTTACTATAGGTAGAGGAAATTTGGATTCAGACACCCAGAGACCATAAACCTTGTAAAGGGACATATTTATTACCCAAACCATCTCTCTTGAAAGGACCTGAAACAGTTTACAACCAAGCAAAGATGGTTGACTATTTAACTAGTTTAAAATAGGTTGATGAAAAGAAAGAGGGGAAAAACAAGATAACAGAGGTGGTAAAATATGGTAATCTTAAGAACCAGTGTGTGTGCAGGCTCTGAGCCAAGTTTTAACCTTTGTGGAGCCAGACACAAAGTGAAAAAAAAAAAAAAAGGAAGAAATTCATTTTCTTAGAATATCATTTTCTAATGTCCACAGAATATCTTCTGCATTAAATGAAAAAGGAAAATTTCCACACAGCATTTTATGTAAGAGAAATTGAGTAACATAATGAATATTTTCAGCAGCACTGTGCAGCTAACACAGCAACAAGTTTGGTCTCTCTTTCCCCATTACTCCCTTCTGTGCAAGTTGAAGGGCTAACTTTATAGTGAAATCCCTTAGAGATTCCAGGAAGGCATAAAATTGGTGAGCTCAAGTAGCCTTTGAGGGAATCTGACTGGGGCCAAGGGCAGAGTTTGAAGTGCATTAAAAAGTTGATAGATGACACATGCCTTCAATAATCTTCCCTAAACATTGTTTCTCAGCTGAGCTTTTTATAGAAGGTTCTAAAGAATGTAGAATGTATTTTATAAGCATTGGGAAGCCATTACAGATTAGTAATCCAAGAACCGAGACAATCAGATAGGGGTTTTGGAAGAGTACTCTAGCCATCGGTAGAGGACTGGATTAGAGGGTTAGATTTTCTCAGAGTAGCAGTGATTGACTATCAAAGTAGGACAGACATATGATGAAAACATGGTCACACTACTTTTGACTACCCCAAGATCAAACACTGCATTGCAGCCAAAGTATGATACTTTAATTTCCCTGGCAAAATATTTACCTTTGTCATAGTCCATATTTGCTAACAATATTGGAGAATGTACTGGTAGTCATTAACCAATGTCATTTTAATTACACATGAGTAATATTGTTTAAACATTAATAGACTTAGAGAAATACATTTCTATTATTTCTTCAGAGTCCATTAAACCCCAAACTTAAAATCTGAAAGAGTCCCACAGTCATGAAAGCCATTTATATTTATCTCCTAAACTGTTGTTTTAAAACTTCAAATGCTTCAGTTAGTCCTAAAGATCAAGTACTTTATATGATTTCTCTTAAATATCTTTCCTCTGGAAAACACACATTTGATAGTATTAAATGTTATTTTAAGCACTCTAGTACTTTTGGTAATAAAAATAATAGATTAAAATGGTGATCCCACTTATTTATAGCTAAGTTCATTAGAGGATTTGTAGAAAACAATCATCTTTGCCAAAGAGTTTTCATTAATTCTAAGCTCATTTTAAAACATATACCTATAAAAGCTATTTCCAGTGGTGAATATTGGTAAATAAGAATGTATCTCAAATTTCAAATCAGTAATGATGCTCAGAAGAATTTAAAGGGTGGTTTCTTTGAATTGACTTGTTGATTTTTGTGATCAAATAATTTAGATGAGTGAAAAATCCATAAGTGAACTCTGTCACTGTTTCCGATATCACCTAATCTTCCTAAAAATCTTAGAGTAACTATCGCTGGCTAATATGTCACATCATGAATTGACAGCCCAGAAACAAGATCTTATGCTGTTTACAGATTAATATAATCAGGGATGACATTAAGGTCAGCTTGTCTTGCCTTTCATCTAAAATATCTCTGAAACATGTGGCTTAGATGTGTGTGTGTATATATATAGATAATATATATATATACATACATACACACATCCATATACATATGTAGAATATATATATAGACACACATAAATATCTATAAAATATGTGTATATTATACCTATAAGCAACCAAATTAGGCATGGATATTGCCCTTCCTGGTAGATGAGGAGGCTGGGAGAGGCACAGAATCTCCATCTCCATTCATGCTCTCTACTGTCATCATCAGTTTCCACTGAGGGTAAACCCTGATAGAGTTATATAGAGCCTTACAAGATCTTTAGCAATAACTGACTGGCAGGTATATGTCTAAAGTACTGATTGTTTCATTGGTATGCATGTGTCTGCATGTGTCTGCATGTGTGTATGTGTATGTGTGTATGTATGTAGCCTTCTAGAGGGTATAGCTGTTACCTCCAGGGTTTTATTTTAAATTATTCAATGCTTTTAAACATCCAGATCACCAAATCATACACAAACTGGGAGCTGGGAAGGGTGGAGGTGAGTGTCAGTTTCATATTGATAATCATGGAGTTTGCAACCATTGTTACTTACGTTATAGTATTATTCCTCAGGCATTTTAGTAAGGGGAGAGGGAAGATTGAAATCTGCTGAACTAAAACTGCCAGGAAATATAGTGTATTTGTTATTCTTGGAAAAGCTCCAGCAATAAATAGCATTGTACTCTTTATACTTCATTCTAATGTTCTAAAGCCTGGACATTGATGGTGTATATAGCTAAAACTTCCATGATTTAATCTGACCCCAGTTCTTCCTTTCTGGTTTCCTAAGGCTTAAAAAAAAAAAAAAATCCCAAGATTTACACTGCCCAGATATTGCTGCTGAGTGTAAAGCTAGGAAGATATTACGGAAAAGAACCAGTAGTGATTCCCTTCTCAGATTCTCAAGTTCTATGGCTATCTTGTAGTGAGAGAAAACACCAAAGACAGCCAATATGAGTTCTTACACAATGTCCAAATCCTAGAGTGCACCTGACATTGAGGATAAATTCATTATATAGTCACACTCCTTCTGTACAGCTGAGCCAAGTGACCAGAGAATGTTTGATTAGGCTGCCCAGGAAAGGTCAAGGTACTCATATGTCTAGGTAATGGAGAAGTCCACTGCATGATCAGGCTCTAACCAGGAAGTGATCCTTAACTCTAAAGAGTACTTAATAATGCCTCCCCCACCATTACGGAGTAGATGGTGCAGATCATTGAGGGAAAATAGAGATGAGGGAATGTCAATAGAGAAAATGCAAACATGAAGTATACATGAAACAGACTATATTATCCTTCATTATCATTTTCTTGGCTCATTGCTTAGGAGCTATCAGTTCTCAAAGAAAGAAGAATTTGGAGACAGATGTCAGCATGTAGAATAGGTTTTTCAAAAAACTGTATTTACAGTAAATAATATGTATATAGTTTTCAGAGTATAAGCTCAGTCATTTCAACATAATCTCTCTTTTATTTTTCTAAATGAAGACAAAGAACACATTCTTCTTTGCATTCTGTCCAGTTTTCTAACTGCATTCTCTTTAAAACAGGGTAAATAATAATGGCTGTTAACACCTGAAGTAGAATTTGACTAATGAAGAATCTTGGGGAAGAATATTAATACAATCATAGCTTGTTCCTCCACAACTTTTATTCATACTTATCTCTTTGCTATGAACTATATTGATCTTAGAACTAATTTAACCATGTAACTGTTTAGCATCTCATTTTGATGTTTAACCATTTTCTATATCTTGGTTTTCATCCTAAAATAAGGTAATTATTTTCAAAGGAATACAATACCCTTTTGGCAAAGCATATTAAAGACTTCAGAAATTGAACTAAATATTCCTATAATATGTTGCTTTTTTTCATTTGATATGAAACCATTGACCTATATTTTTACTTTAAAATTTCTTTCTGTAATATGTGCATAGACAAACACTTAACCTTAAATGTGTCAACCTGAATTGGCTCTGTTGAATTTTACCATGTCATGATACAGCATTATTTTTCCCTTTTTCATAAAATCTTATGTAGCTGTCTGCATTAGAAACTTTCAATATTAATTGTGATAGTAAACAATGAACCATGACACTTCATGGATATTCTAAGCACTTAGTTTGCATACCTTCCCCGAGATGCTATGAAGTATCCAAGGCTGTTACAAGAATTGAATCTACATTTAAGTCTTTGAACACTTTTCTTTGATTTACAAAGAGAAAGTTTAAGTTTACTACTCTGTGCTTGAATTTTGAGACTGCTAGAATGGCTATTTCCTTAAAACTCCTTGTAAGAGTACCTCACAGAAACATAAGGACTTCCACTGAGCAGTGGGAGTGTTAAGGAACTTACATTTGTCTTAGAACAAAATGGAAAGTTACTATGGAGTTAGTGAGCAGTGTGATACCATAGAGTGTTTTACTCAAGTCAAGTTTGAACAAATGTTTTATGAGACATTGTCCTCAAAATAGCAGTGTAAAATCATAGTTATAACTAGTGGGCCCAGTTGGACAATTTTAAGGTCCATTCTAAAACATAACTGAAGTCCTTAATTGCTAACTCGACCTAGAAGTTATTTCCAAAGTTAGTGATACTGAGGAGTCTAAGTAAAAATCTGGGATCTGGATTTTGTGATAGGATTCACCCGAAGCTGTCCCTGGAAATGCAAATTGTGTCAGGCTATGGAGAAACTACTATTTAGGCAACTCCAGTTTTCCTCCATCCCTCCATGCATTATCCATGGGAAAATGGTCTTCAACTATAGTCACTTCATTTAAGGAAAAGGTACATGCAACTGGATTTCTTTACATTCATTATCAGCAAAACAAATAATAAGCATATGATATGAACCCTGAAGATCAGGAGCTTCAAATGAGAGTTTTAGATGATTTTTGGAATTCTAGATTCTTAACTAGACTCAGCTATTTAGTTAAAGTATATGGCCTGGAGTGGAAAGTTACATTAAAAAAGCTTTGAAGGCCAAAGTCTCCTGCTGGGATTCTCTTAAAGAATTAAACCATTGGTACATTCAATATCTGGATAAATATTTTCTTGAAACAATTTTTTTAATATCGTGATCTTAGATTGAGGATTCAAAGCTACCTTACTCTGAAACCTGAAAACACATATATTTGTAATATTGGTTCTATCTTTCCTTCTTCAACCCCCATAGAAATTTCTGAGTATTATCTCACTTTTCTACAGAAAAATATGGCTGAACATTTTGTTTTAAAATTATGCATGCTATCTTCGGGTTGTTGGGGTGGGAAACTGGTTATAGGTTAAATTTTTAAAAGAAAACTGATCTACTTCAAAATGGCATGTGATATAAAACATATTACCATATTTATGTATGAAAAAATAATGTGAAGCATCACAAAATGATACTGAAATAATTTGAATAGGAAATAGACCAAACATTATGTCTCAAGTAAACACTATCACGAAAATGTTGACGTTGTCAACCCATATAGCTAAATTTTCCCACTGATCTTACAAAATATACTCAGCCTTCTTTCTGAACACCAATATGCGTTCTCAGTATAGAGACAAGTCACTCAAAACAGAAGGTGTACAGCTTCTCTTGGACTATTTCCCAGCACAGTGGCCTCTGGCACAATCTTTGGCTATAGAAGCATGAGCCAGTTCAATAGTGCAATAAACATTCTTCTCTTCCTCCACATTAGTGGCCCAAATAGTAATTTGTCCAAGAAACTGCCTGCTGGTGCTGTAATTTCAAATCCCACTTCGACTGTCAGAAAGGGATTCTTGTACACAAACAAACAGAAGAGCAGAAACACATCTATTGAAACAGCTGAACACTAAGCCACTAACTGCTTAAAGTGATTTGGAAACATATTTTAGAAATCATAATACAAAGAAGAACATGACTTAAAGAAAGTATTAAGTAAATAAGAACAATTTGTACTTTTCTACCTGACCTCATTTCTGTTGGGCATTTACTAAGTTTATGGAGCATTACTCTCAGAGACTAAACAAGCCAGCTGTAAAGTAATAATCATTTATTTTCTTAAGAAAATAAGAGTTACATTAAAGTCAGAAAATAGTAGTAACAACACTGTAAGAATAAAATCTGCTACAATTGTCTAAGAGAACTGCCCAGAATCCTAATAATTTCAGAATTAATACAAAGATGAGCACTTCTTTTTCACCCTGATTTTAAATAAAATATTCATTGACAAAGAAAAACAAAGCCTCAGTTAAAATTACTTCATTCTGACCTACCCTCCTTGCTCCCTTCTCTTCATTCTCCCATCTTAAATATATTCAAGGTCATGACCTTAAATATATACATAACATTATTTGTCATACAATTTTCTTGTGATAACCACCTCCAATTTGTAGACATTTTCTATGTCCTGTCTTGCTTGATTTAATTCTAATAGATTTTTTCTTTTACCTAACAATCTTAATATGTGTGATATAAACTCTGATTGTTCAAAAATTATAATGTAGGATAGAAAAATAATAAAAGGCAATATGTGTAGACAAAACTTTTAGGATTTGTGTTAGAAAAAGGAACTAACTGGTCCAGAGTCCTTCCTCCATAATTCCCTTCCTTCCTTCCTTTCTTTTGGCTGCATTTTCTTTAACTTTGCTATGGTTATGTTTTAGAATCTATATATTGTACTTAAAGTTTGTTTTAAATGAAAATATGGGGGAGGGTATAGCTCAAGTGGTAGAGCACATGCTTAGCATGCATGAAGTCCTGGGTTCAATCCCCTGTACTGCCATTAAAAAGTACATAAATAAATAAACCTAATTACCTCCCTCCCCATAAAAAAATTAAAAAATTAAAAAAAAATAAATGAAAATATGTAGAGTCATTTAATTCACTTTTCTCTATTAAACATTTATTAAGGATTCAGCATATGAAGAAGTATGAGACACGGCCTTTTTTATTAGCAAACTTAAGTGTTCTAAACTTGTTTCACTAGAGACAACACATAATCTCCTAATGACATGATTTAATTGTAACATAAAATTTATCAGGTACTTCATTGTTTATAATCTTTATCTAGAATCTGGAAAAAAATCCCTTAAGTATACTTGTGTTCATAACATGTGGGAACAATTTTTTTTCAATCCCTGAATGTGAATCAGGAAAAACTATAGTTAGAAAAATAACTCTATCAGTGTTAGATATTCTAATATATTCAATGTGTGCAAAATTTTCTACCAAATACAGATGAAAGCGTTCTTCTAAAGATAAAGCAATTTACAGGGGATGAAAGAGGATACGGCATTTATTACTGTAGCAACCAAAGAAGGGAAAGGGTAGTGTTCAAAATATACTGTGAATCATAATCACCAGGAGAACTTGCTAAAAATTCATATTCCTGGCTCCACTTCCCAGGGATATTTTATTAGGTATCAAGCAGATCTGCATTTTAATAAATACTCCAGGAAATCCTGATGCATTTTATTTGGGGATCATACTTTGAGGCTAATAAGGATAAGTACCTAATTATGGGTAAGGATTAAAGAAAAAGTTGGTAAAGCAAAGGACAGACAGATAGGAAGAAGGTCATTAGCAAATAAAGCTGATGATTTTGCTTTCTATCTCAACTAGGAAAAGAGGAGCAACCAGAAAAGAATTCCCAAAAGGCTCCACAGAACATTTATCCATTCAATTGCACCTGTGACCTTATACAAACAGAATGTGTTAGTTACTATGGGCAACGTGTGCCTCTAGCTAAGACCTCCATTTGACCAGCAGATCCCATCCCCTCTCACTGTACTAAAGAGTCCAGAAATTCCTGCCTTTCTCCTACACCGTCCATGTTAACCTCTTTGCTCACTGATCATCATCAAGGGCATGGATTATTCTCCTATTTCTCTCATCTTATTAAAAACCCCACAACTCTCCATTCCACTTTACCCTTCAGCTGGTTTTATTCCTCTCTTTATAATAAAACTATCACCCCTTCCCCCAAATTGTGTGTGATTACTGTTTCTGATTTTCCTACTTCCACACTTTATTGACTTCTCTCCAATCAGGATTTTCCCTTTCTATCAAAACTGATCCCTATGTTGCTAAATTAAAGGACAGTTCCTAATCCTCATCTTACATGGCCCAGTACCAACATTTGACCTGGCCCATGCCTCTAGATTTAATACCTTCACCACTTGGCTTCTAATACATCAGAATAATCATTTTTTCTCAGGATCCTTTGTTTCTCATTTCCCCATCCCTTCTTTTCCCCTCCCACTTCATCTAACTTTATCTCTTCACTGTTCTTTGGAGATTTCACCTGATCATATGAATTTATAGGCCATTTACATACTCAAGACTCCCAAATATATATCTCCATCCCAGACCATCTCCTATGAACTCCAGGTCATATTTCCCTCAGCTCTTCTTTAATGTTTAAGACATCTCAAATTTAGTATTTCCAGAAACAAAATCCTGATCATTTAAATCATCTCTCTCCTAATCTATTACTTCACAGTATTTCCGACCTCAGTAAATGGCAACTATATATTGGAAGTTGCTCAGACCAAAATCTTAAAGTCATCCTTGCTTTCTCTCTTTTGTCACATCCCGTATCTGATCCATTTGTGAATATTTTTTGCTCTACTTTTAAAATAAATCCAGAAATTCTTAGCACTTCTACTGTTAACATGCCAGTCCCAGCCTTTCATATCTTCCTCTCAAAACGCAGCCAGAGTGATTCTATCTAACGGAAAGTTAAGCTCATGTCACTCTTCTGTTCAAAACCCCAAATCCCCATCTTACTCAAAGTAAAAGCCAAACCTTTAAATGATCTTCAGTAGAAAATTAAATCAAGTAAGCTTACGTTAAGCCAGGTCAAGTCAAGTTGAGGACATGTCAATCAATCCAAGTTGAGCACTTCTAGTCATGTCAAGTCAAGTCATTTCAAGTCTCAGATGACCTCCCCATCCACCCGTTACTTCTTAGACCTCTTGCCTTTCTACTAGTCTTCTCACTAGGCTCCAGCCACACTGGCCTCCACACCATTCCAAAGTTCCCGAATCATGATCTTTACTTCTGCTCAGAGGACATCTGAAATGTTTTCCCCAGAAATCCCTATGACTTGCTCATTTATTTCTTTTCCATCAATATTCAGTGTTACCTTTTCAGTCAGCCATACTCCTTTACCCTTTCTAACATTGTAATCTTCCCCCACCATCAGATTCTATCTTTCTCTGAATTTTTTTTCTATTTTTTAGTTTGGAACTAATATCTAATAACATGTGTTTCACATATTTATTTTGTTTATTGTCTCCCTCAAAATACAAGCGTCCTCAGGGAAGGGCTTTTTGTTACACTTACTTACTACTGTGTCTTGAGCATTATGGAGGGAGTTATTTTGGACCATTCCATCTATGGAAGCATGTCAAGACTGAGAAAGAAAACTGGTAGCTAGATGTATATTTCTTATTTTGACTTTTCACAAATTCTTTCTACCCTATGTCTTTCTTTTTCTTCTTTCATTACCATCATAATCCGATTTTTTTTTCTCTCTGAGTCACTCATTCTTTTCCTCCATTTATCAGTTTCTAGTAGATGTAATTTTAGAGAGTAGTGATAACAGCACCACTGTCCATATGTGAATAGATGTGGTGCACCCTAGTTTACCAAACAATTACACATATACTGTTCCACAAGCCCACTGAGAAATACACACATACATATTTATGTATATATGCATTTGTATATAAAATACATATAAATAAATGTATATGTATGTATTTCTGTATTTGAAGAAATTTTATTGCTACATCCTTCCAGAAAAGGCTAAGGTTAATTGTTATTTTTTTTTAATCTTGAAAGATTTTGTTTTCCTTTTCAGATGGTCAGTAACCTTTATTGTTATTCTTATCCTGCTCCCCATACTCCTCTGATTTTGAGGCTTACAGTATATCAGATCAATTGTTCTTTTTTTTTTTTTTTTTTTTACCAGAGTTATAGGTCACACAGAAAGGAGAGATGGTAAGTAACATTTATTAAGAGCAAATTATGCGGCATGGACTTTGAAAAGCCCTTTACATTCACATTTAATCCTCACAATGACCCTGTGTGGTGAGTATTATGATTCTCATTTTATGGATGAAGAAATCACAGCTCACAGAAGTTAAATAAGTTTCCTGCGGCTACACAGCTAGTTAGTAGCAAAGCTGGATCCAGGGGCTCATGTTCCTTCTACTATAGCAAATTATACTTCTAAGTAACCTGTAGGAAAAAATTATAGTTTTTAGAATAGCTTCTGATTTTCCCTCATATATTATTGTCAAAAATTGAGGTGGCAAATTGGTATCAGAGTATAGACCAGCATTGACTGTCCAACAGAATAAAATATGAGCCACAAACGTAAGCCACATATGCAATTTTTAAAAATTTAGTAACCACATTAAAAAAGTAAACAGACGTCAGTGAAATTAATGTTAATAATCCATATTTCATCTGATACATCAAAATGATCACTTCAAATATAATCAGTATTAAAATTTTAATGAAATTCTTTGCATTTCTTTTCATACCAACCCTTTGAAATTCAGCTGTCTATTTTACTCATAGCCCATATCAATTCAGACTTGTCACATTTCAAGTGCTCAATAGCTACATGTGACTCCTGTATCGACAACATAGGTATACTAATCCTTAATAGGCATTATTACTGTCTCATCTCCTTTCCTTGTCATGAGACTTCTTAGAGAGTCACGTACAGTTATTGATTCCACCTCCTTTGCGTTGCTTTACTCACTACAGTGAGCCTCGTTTCAACCACCAGCATTCCAATCCAGTAGGGTAAGATGACAGATTATCTTCTGGTTTCCTAATCCTCCAATTTCTGCTTTACTTAAACTTTTTACTCCATCTTTGAACAGCATTGATCACTACATCTTTAGTTCATCACTTTTTGATTCTACTCAGGTTCTTCCCCCCTTATATACAAACACTAGTCCATAGCCTTCTTTTCATTCTCTTCTTTTTCAGGATTGCTGAACTCTATGCAGCTTTCAACTGTCACCTATACGTGGAGGACACGGAAAACTAATTTCCATCGACACCCTCATCATGAAATTAGACCTATATATTTAGCTACCAAATTTCACTTTCACACACATTTCAAATGTCATTTATTAAAAATTTTTTAAAATGTCATTTATAAAATCACATACACACACACCCCAATTTCTTCTGATCATCATCAGTAAGTTGAGAGGACATGTTTTTCCCCTCAAAGGAAGTATGTACTTGCTGACCAATTGGGGTTATAGTTTGTTTGCCTAAGCAAATTGAAGGAATTAAGAAAAGGAAAGGCATAAAAAATAAAATGCTACATAAGGTGTTTTGTTTTTTTTAACAAAATGAAATTCCTCTGGTAAAACTGCATCTGTCTCAGAGTGAAATAATGGCCATCCTCCTGAATTCTATAATTTCTAACTGTCAGTTTGACTACTATCAGCAGAGCTACCATCCAAGAAATGTGACCGTAAATTCTGGATAAATAGCCATACTTATCAAATTCATACTCAGACTCAGTATATTAGTCATGTGTTATAAATTGCAGAAGGGAGAAAACAAAAATATCAGAGTATTTATGGACTCCATTGTAATATGTATTACTTTTCAGACTTTAGTACAATGTGTGCTTTTGCAAAGGAAACAAAGATCATTTTTCACATGAAGTTGAAAGAATACTTAAACATATTTGCTATAGTTTTTCTCTGTTTCCAGTAAGGTTTCCTTCCATCCTTTACTTTCTGTCCTTCCCAAATCAAACATGCCACTGCTGATGGGTTACATTCCCCTGTGCATAAGTGTTATCAGAGGTCCCTTCCTCCCATTAAATACATGCAAATACATGTTTCTTTGACTGAGAGCTGCTGTTTGCAGCCTCTCTGGTTTTTTGCCAGTCTAACTCAAATTTAGCCTCTGTCTAAAAGGGTTCACCAAAGCCAGTTGTGAGTCTATTGCTATTTCTCAGTGTCTTCAGTCAGTCTCTGACTTTTGAGGCTAAGTTCAGAACGTCTATTCAACTTCTTCCCTGGCTTTCCTGCACTTGATTATCTACCTTCAATTTACCCCTCAGATAAATTTGGGATGGCTGCCACCATTTGTTCTTCACACACATCTTGTAAAGTTGGCTACAAGGGGAACACTTAAACATAAGAATGCCTGTTATGAATACAGTATCCTTCTAACGCAATAAACAGACTTCAATTTCTATGGCACAACTATGTTTTAGACAGTTGTTTTTCATATTAATTTTCTTCCAATAGTCATTTTCCCTATTTTTTAGTAACAGAATCCAGAACAATATGCTCAGCTAAATGGCTATCAGCCTTACGTGTACAGCTGGATACAGTCACGTAGCTACGTCTGGAAGCAGAAGTTCGTATGTGCCATGGGAAATTCTCCTTAAATAGGGGCACGGGGGTGGGGGAGCTAGCACAACCTTGAATGTTGATACAATACCTGAAACTCTAATAGTCATCTCCACTGTTCAATTTGAAACCACCAAGCTGAGAATGGCAAAGTAGAAAACAGGAGCCAAGATAATACTGTGGAATTGCCACAGGAGCCCTGGACAGCCTCCCTACAAACTCTTTTTATGTAAGGGAGAAATAAACCTTCACCATATTTTGTTTTTCTTGTTAAGTGCTGTCGAAGCTAAACCTAATAGGTACACATACCATGAAGTGTTTCCTGGAACCCAGAGGTGCCAAGTTTTAACCATATAGATATGACTGGCCCAGGAAAACTGACAATCATTATTCTTAAGATCAAAAATTCAGTTTCAAGTGTGATTTGTTAGTATTGTATTTGCTTGTCTACTTTGCAGAGGGCATGCCTGACTACGTAAGCACATTTTCAAATGTGTAGATTAAGTAACAGAATTGATTTAAGTTTTTTCTTCTCTCTATATTAGGAAATTCACAACTACGTCTTGTATATCCCTTGTGCAGACTGACAGATTGTAAATGATAATCAGGTCACAATCCCATGCATGTCTGCTTGCTGTGATTCTTTAACAGATCTGAACTGCTCACTGCCTTAGAGAAAAAAATAATGTTACTTTATACTAATATGATTTCCCCTATGTATAAAAAATTCTGATACATGAATTACATTCTTTTATACACACAGTTGCTTTATTTTTCATAAAATAAGTGAGATCAAGCAATGCTTGAGAACAATTCTAAAATCAGTCACAAAGAAAGCAATTTTTTTTAAAACCATTTAATGTTATTTACCTTAGTTTCTAGGATCACAGTTAACACAATTTTATATGACATGATTATTTCTCCAACTCACCCTTTATAGGTCTAACACATATGAATTTTTATAATATGTTTTATGTTGTGTTGAAATTTTCAAGTAGACTTTATATGATCACTTTATGTACAACCATATAAATTTTCAGAAATTTTCATGAATTTTAAATAATCAAGTCTCTTAAATCAGGGGCCTAATGATTATTCTTTCATGTTAAATAAAGACAATTTAATTCATAAACAATAGTGGAGGTAATATCTGTTTTTAAATGGTAGCAATTTTTGCAAAGATCTTTAGGAAGCTGACCTGGGTAAGGCGCTTTCTTTTCTTTTTTTTAAATTTCAAATTTTGCAGGGCAAACATTGTGCAGTCATATATTGAGGACTCTTTATGCACCATAAAGTAAGAAATTAAGTACACCAAAGCCAAAGTTTCTGGTGGATTCAGGTAATGAGTTACCATAACCCCTTAGCCTTTTCAAAATTGAAGAAAACCCACTAAACATGCTTTCCTGTGGTTTTCAAAGTTCTCACAACAAAAGCTGCTTTGAAATATGCTGGGAGAAGGACTAAAATACCACACACATAACTTGTTCAGAATTTCTCACTGTGGGCAGATTACTAACTGCTGTGGGTGTATTTTCTTAGTGCCATTATTAAATCTTGATCATTTTATGGATATAATTTAGATAATGATATGCGATACTATGGTTGTTTTACATTTACAATAAGTGAGATGTTCTATGTTCAATTAAACACTTAGTACTGTTAATAAGTGAAAATGGATTTACATTAAAAAAATACATTTGAATTTCACTCATCTTTCATTTCATAGCAAGAACCTAATTTCAGTGTTTGACCACCAGGGCATTGGTCATTAAAAAGAAATTACAAAAAAAGAAAAGTGACATGAATATATTAACATTTTTTACGCCTTGACATCATTTAATATTCAGTCTTTAGATGTAGCCATATATCTATACTCTTTAAAAGAGAAAGATGATATTGTCTAACATTTAATAAAACTTGGTGATTCTTCCAAAGCAGATCCTCCAATTACACCTAAATTCCAACAGAACTCATTGGAAAACAGTATCTACTAATCAAAGACAAAATAAGACAGAGTCAGGTCTTCCATAACAGTACACCTTGAGTAAGAGAGCAAAGCGTAAGTTTTTCTTCCTATAAATTTGTTTGCTTTCAGTTGAGAGCCTGGATACCATGGTGATTATATAATAGGAACATGTACCAAATTAGCTAGAATGCTTATTAGCTCTCCTTTTTTTATGAATGTTGTTAGAGACAGGAAAAAGGTGATATAACTGAAAATTCACAGGAAAAGTAAAATCCATAAGAGTGGACTCACAGGAAAAATAAAATCCATAGAGAACTAATATTTACTGAATGCCTACTAGGTGCTAGACACTGGCCTAGGCAATGACCTATACTGTTCATTTAAATTATTATTGATGGTAGTCAGATGTCAAAGTAACTATATCAATGGAGATTCATTTCATAGGTGGTTTTAAGGTGGCTATTTAGTTTATGCATCTGACAGCCTTATTCAATTCCAACTCCTTGATCAGAGAGTAACAGGATGAGATTATGAACTTCACAAACTGGAGATAAGAGGGAGAAGTCTGTAGACGGGATGTAGAGTAACTTATTTTAACTCACAGTCCTTTGGTAATTTATTTTCAATACTTTATCTTTGTCAGAGTGGCACAAATAAGTGCTTAATTTAAATCACTGTCATTTAGAGAACAAAGACCTCTGGGATCATTCAATTCACAGTTTCCTAATTTTGCAAATAATTAAACTAAGTCATAGTGAGATCAGAAGAATCACACAATTGTTAGTGGTGAAGATGGGACTAATAACCAGCTTTCATGTTTACCTTCTTGTGAAAGCCCTGAGGTACCAACTGTCACCTAGAAATACTAATCTGTTGACTTGAAATCTCCAGAGAGGCAGTGAAGCAGTAGTGGAGAGTCCAAATCTGAAGCCTACCAGTGGGTCCAGATCCTAGTATTGACACCTATAAGTTGTGTGACCTTTGGCAAGTCACTTAAAATTCCTGTGTAGCAAGTATCTCATTTCATGGGACACAACAATAGTATCTACCTTATAAGAGTTTTCTGTGGATTAAATGAAGTTATACATTTGAATAGTTAAAATGGTATTTTATGTGTTATCAAATAGTATTTTAAATGATGATTGCCTTCATTCACACACACAACAAAAAATTCTGAACACCTATTATGCACCAAATATTGGGGATCTAAGGATGAAGAAAATCATCCCATCTTTTCTCCCCTCCAGTGAGCATACAGTTAAGTGGAAAGTAAAAATTAGTAATCACACACACAGCATGATATTTTATAAAAGGGAAGTGGAGAATGCTGCTAGAATATCCAGGAGAAATACTTAACCCAAATTTGGGACTTTAGAAGCAACTCCCTACAGAACGTACCTAGCAGTGTGAGCAACTTGGTGTGGGAGGCCGGGAGGAAAGCGTTCTAGTTAGTGGAGGTAGGAGGTGCAAAGGCCCAGTAAGAATAAGTGTGGAGCTGAAGAGGCTAGCTGTGGTGTGTGAGAGTGGAAAGAAAAGAGGTAAGAGTGGTACACAGAGTCCAAAAAGTAGTTTATAAGCCACAGTAAAAAAAAAAAAAAAAAAATTAAACTAGTCAGAAAAAAATGGGGAACCACTGAATGATTTAAGCAGGGAACTGATTATAATTAAATTTTCATTTTAGAAAACTCACTTTGGCTATAAAGTGGATAAGATGGAATCAAGGGAACTCAGAAGTCCATTGACACTAGTTTCAGTTAAGAAGCGATGAATGATCATAATAGCTTCAAGGTTTACGGGAGCCCTGTTTTCTAATGGAGCACACGTGATAGTCCCTGTAGATCTAGAAGTTACCTGGGGCCAACCGAAACCTTCTTTAGTACTCTGCTTAATACCACAAAGTGATTGGTTTTAAACACAGGAACAAAGTATCTACCCTTCTAGGGATGTGTCTGTGAAGCCAGAGACAAAGTGTCTGGAGTCAGATACCATGAGATTAAATTTTGGCTCCACTACTTCATCAGGTATGTGATTTGGCATAAATCCTTTTAGAGCAAAGCACGATTTTTTTAATATATAAAACTGGGGTAAAAGTATCTACTTCACAGTGTTAAATGAGACAATACACATAAATATCTTAATATCTGTACCTGTATTAAGCATTCAAAAATTATATATGTTTCTCTCTCTATATTTAATAGTTATCAGTAAGTCAAGTTTCAAAAGTAAAGGTCTTCATTTTTAAAGTCATTGAAAACATTATTATTTTCAAGTTGCAGGCCTATCGGCCCTTCAGGATATAACAAAATACCTTTTCAGTACACAAGAAAACAAACAAAAGAAATGTCACAATAATAACTCTTATGAAATAGAATGATTTGCATTTTTTCAGTTCTTCACACAGTGTTCTATCATAACTCTCTAAATATTTCCTTGTATCTAAGGATAGTTTGGTCTCTAAGCTGACAGTCAAAGAATTAAATCAATTATTGTTCCTAATTTCCCTTCCTAATTACAAAACAAAGATATATCATGTTGATCTTCAGCAACTTCAGACACTAACCAGTCTACCCCCAATAACATCCAGCAGAATTCTATCCATCCATCACCCTTTACCTGAGATGCTTCCACAAAGACCTAAAAGCACATTACTATCTGTCAGCCCCTAACCTTCAACTCCTACTGCCATACCATTTCCTAAACATAAAATATGGGGTATTATAACCTTCTTTTTACTCAGACTTGTGCCTAGAAGGAAATTCTTGAAAGTCTCTCAAATTTCTACAGAAGCTGAGAAACAAGTTTTTATGGTCGACAACCCAGGAAACCAGTCCTACTTTTGTTAGTATTTCCAAAATCATAATAAACAACAGATTATTATAAACCTAACAGATGTGTCAGTCACCGTGCTGAGCAAAAGGATAGGGATAAATAAGGGTGGACTTCAAGTAGTACATATGTTAGCGTAGGAAGCAGATGAAAAGAGTGCAATTTTTTTTACAATGTGAAATGTGCTACAGCAGCAGAATGCACAAAACATTGTGAGAAACAAGTGAAATGTTATTAATTCTACCTGGAGAAGGTAATAAAAGCCTCACAGACAAAGGTAATTTGGAAACAGGTATTTTTTTTCTAATTTGTTTGTGTGGGTGTCTGTGGTATGTGTAGTTATGGGTATGCATAAAATGGGGAACCTTCAAATATGCATTCTCAGGGAAGGCATCATTCTTAGGAAAGCATTCTTTTTTAAAGGCCATTAAAGTCCGTGCTTTAGACAAAAAGCTAGCTGCCTAGTACTACCACCAAAACCACTATTATCACTATTTTAAAAACTCCATAACATAATAAATTACCAGCACTGAATGCTTGGGAATAGGGGAGTTTCTCACTTCAACTCGTATTGAGTATCTGACAATCTCCCTAAACTATTATTCCTTTCAATTGTGAAATCACCCCAGATCCCCAGATAGCTCCCTGCATAGGAAATATACTCTAAACATTCAAGCACACAGAAAACACACACACACACATGCACGTGTGCATATCTGCAAATCGGTTTTTAAAATGGTGGAATTCTCACTGCACAGAACTTTTACTAGGCACTATGAAGTCAAGCTGCGCTCCTTCTTCAAAGGGGGTGAACAAAGTATACGGACCAAAATGAAAAAGATGTATGGATCTTAATTAATAAAGCATTGCTTCTAGATTTTTTTTCAGATGAAGCTTACTTGGTAAGCCCCAAGGATTTTCAAATAATCATTATTATTGGTATAGTCACAAATCTAGCCTCTTAAGAAAAACTAGAAAATACAGACTACCACAGAAGGATTTTAACTTAGCTGAAGTTACACTGCTACATTAATGGGTTTTATTCTAGGCTACTCCTGCCTGGGTTCGAAACTACGTAGGAGAAAAGTAAATAAACCTATATTTTGAAGCCTTTAAACTTCATTAATTACTATCTCATAACAGAAGAAAAATATTTTAAGAAATCTATGAAAAGTGTACTCCCATAAGCATAAATTATGTTGCAGTGTTAATATGCCTTGGAAATCTTCTACTACAAATATTAGTCATCCAAAGGAAGTTAAGTTCAGCGTCAGTGATACATTTTCAGATATTATGCATCCTGTTTTTCTTTAATTACCAACAATTACAAGGCCACTTCTAAAAGCAAAACTCCCCTGATATCTTACCACAACTAATAATGAAATGGAGCAGCTAGGAATGAAGCTTCTGTGACAGATATTTAAAACCTGAATAGTAGCTCCCTCGTGCACTAAGTCCTGACAGGCGCAAGGATGATTGAGTACCAGGATCTTAACAATTCAAGGAGCCCACTGAATTTACACTCAGGCACCAAACTTCTGACAGGAGGGAAAAGAACTGTTTTCACTCTAAAACAACAATCATGAGTTGAAGGTCTTTTCTTTCCACATTGTCAGAAATTTAAAGCAGATAAAATAAAACTAGAAAGGAAGATCATTTGGCATATTTAAGTGGAACCACACTGGCTGCATTTGAATCCCAGCTTTAATCTTCCTAGCTGCATGACCTGGAGCAAATGATTGACCAGCTGAAGGCCTCCGGATTCCTGTCTATACAATGGAAAAAAATAAGGATACCTACCACAAAAGATATTGGTGACGAGTAACAGTCGGTTCCTAGCCATAAGGCAAATGCCGTAATAGTGTTTTCTACTATTATTGTGAGTATTTAGTCAGGAATAGGACTGTGGTAGCATACTTTTAGAAATACTTCTCTTAGAAGTATTTTCTCACAGAGTTTTTGTGAGAAATGCTTAATAGAGACAGAGTTGCTGTACTTATGAGGAGAGACAATGAGATTGTTCAGAATTTATGGAACTCTCAGGACACATAGATTCTGCCCAGACATGCATTCTCTCTCTTTTTACATCTGACAAAGGAAAGCACTGACACTTAAAGAACAAGTTATGACTTATCTAGGAACACTGGCAATTATATGTATGGCAATGCAGAATAATGGCAGGATTGTGGTTACATAACAATACAAAGGCAAACATGACTGTCAGTTGCACTTGCAAATCCTGGAGCATCTACATACGGTGCCTAAGAAGATAACTCCATGTGATTATATCTCCCACACATGTATTTCTGTGTGCATGCACACACACACCTTTGTCTTATAATAAAAACAACACACTCTTTAAAATAGAATTTGTAAAATACAGTGCAAAGCGAATTAATTTATAATCCAGAAAGATCCACTGTTAATATGTGATATATTTTTTCCAATCATTTTCCTATGTCTGTTTATTGTTAGAGAACTGAAAAAACTTTTGAATTTTTGGTTTTAAACTTGTATTCAAAATATTTACTTATGAAACATCTAAAAAATATAATTTCAATGATTAAATGATATGAAATTTCAGAAATATACCATTATTTAACTTTCCTCTGAGATAATTAAAATACATTTTCAATATTTTGACACTTAAGCCAATAATATGATCAATATAAATGTATAATTATTATGTACATCTCTGTTTAAATTTCTACAAACTGATTATATGGAAATCATGATTCAAAAAGTGTGAAGATGTTTTTAAGGCTCTTAATTGCAAATTGTATTCCAACAGCATTCTCCTCACCAATATATACAAGTTGCTATCTTGATACACATTTACCATCACTAATTATCATTATTTTAAGAATATTTTCCAATATGAAGGGTAAGATATAGCTTCTGTGCCATTAATACTCAAATAAATGCAAATTCAAACAATAAAGTTGAATTCTCTTTTTCATAGGTTTCACATAGTTTCAGTTTCCATAATTCAGTATCATTGAAACAGCTGTTTCATACTTGTCTTCCGGTCATATTAAGAAATGGCTTCCAGTCCAAGGGCCCAAGACTATCAGTGGTCCAGCCTTAGTTCTACCAATAGTCAGAACCATCTTTGTCACCCTCTGATACAGAAGAAACACAAATGGGAAAACATTGATAGCTGCCCTTGCCATGCTAAGATTAGAAGAGGGAAAGAAGAATAAATGTGAAACTAGAGATAGGGTCAAAAGAAGTCTGCAGTAAAGTTAAAGACAGAGTAAGTAACATCAAGTGCAAATTCAGTTCCAGAGAGACAGGAATCCTTTATGCAAGTCCTTATTTCATAGTAAGTGGTCAAGATATATTTATTGAATGAATATTGAAGTGGAATGCAGAGAGCATAAGCTGCAAATGACTTTAGAATTAGTACGATTTTTAGCAGAATTTTACATTTTTGTCTGAATAGAGACATCTTAGTTCTCTTCTCTTTCTCAGTATCTCTCTCACACTTGTATCTTCCAAGACACATAGCTAGCTTGGCATATAATTCCTATCTGGTCACAATCATTTCTTTCTCCATGAAAGATAAAAGCAGAAGTCCAATTGCCTGTACACTGGTTCTAAAATGATGGTTCACAGTCAAGCATCATCAGCATCACTTAGAAACTTACAGGAATATAAATTCTTGGACCCCACTACAGACCTGCTGAATTAGAAAGGCTAGGGATATGGCACAGCAATCTGTATTTCTAAAAAGTCTTCAAGACGATTCTGTTGCATGTTAAGGCTTCAGAACTACTGACAAAAGCTGAGAATAGTCTCTCTTCAATGTATTCAACACAAACTACACACACACACACACACACACACACAAGTTTAAGTTATTATCTAGAATGCTTTACTTACAGAAAAGATAGAAGTAAGAAATTTACAATCTAGGATCACCATTTCACCACTATACAGATGAATGTTTGTCACTTTAAAAAGACAACCAGGCATTTAAAAACCTTTCAATTCATAACACACAATTCGGTGCTTGCTTTTTCACATTACAAAACAACTGTTTTTTTAAACATAAAAGATTATAACATTTCATTAAGTAATTTGTTTTATTGCCTTTGAAACATACTTAGAATTAACAATTGTTTTAGCACTTGACTTTTGACAACAGGGTTATTTTAAAAAAGAAAGTATATCTGTATAATAGTCCAATATTGCCAAGGCAAAGGGAAATAATACAAAATATTACTTCACTCCAATAATATTGAGTATAATATTAAACCTTTAATATATTGTTCTGTCATTCAGTTTATCTCTGTAAGAAAAAAGTAAAAAAAAAGAACCCTATGTATGATTCCTTAGTATGGCCTCTATTGATCATGAAGATGGCTGGAGGAAGCCATCCATATCATTTTGACTGCATAATGTTCACATTAGTAGCTACATATGGACTCAGTGTCAGTTTCAATACCTGCAAAATAATTATGATAATATTAATTTCTTGTTCTCCCTGACAAAGCCATTTTTAGACCCTGTCAACCAAATTCTTTGGGCTCCATGGAGACGTGTGCTACATAAATACAAAGTATTATTTTTACTGTTTCACATTATTGTGGAGATTGTTAAATGGAGTAGCAATGTATTAAATATTAATAGCTTTTATGCAGTGAAATCCATTTTACATCTTAGTTAACAACAATATAACAAACTGAAAACTGAGCTATAAGGTAATCTCTCGCTTCATGATTCTGAGTTCACCCAGTCATTCTATGGATAGATGCCTCTCTTTTTAAAAAACCAAACTTATGCATAGACCTAAAGCTGCCAAATTTGGGACTGATCACAAAAATACCAAAAGCTAATAAAACACCACTCTGATAGGTAGGCTCCAGTGAATTACCCAAGGATAGTTCATATTAAAGGCTAGATCATTATCCAAATAAGAAAAAGGGAAACAAATTAAACTTGCCATGAAGAATAACCAAAACACCTTTTGTCTTATTGTAGCACATCAGCAACAAATCACATTCATCTTATTTATATTTACAATTAAGAGTCACTTTAAAGTGAGGATTATTTTCCTTGTCGATGTCAATCACTTTGTGGCTGTTAGTAAAAGGTGGTAGGTAGACATTATGTGTATGGCTGTTAAGTCTAGATTTAGACCACACCCTTCACTTACAAGCTGTTATAATTTTGAGTGAATTACTTTAGTTCTTTGAGGGTCAGTTTTTCATACATGAAGTGGGAATCATAAGATTATTGTGAGCCTTATATTATACATAGTATATATAATGATACATATCAAATATAAAATATAATAATTTTCACAGAATATCTGGTACATAGTAAATATGCAATAAAGACTGCTATCAATAAAACATTTTCTGAATTCAAATGCATCATAAATCTATATTTCAAATAAATTCCTTAAGCTTACTTTTACTCTATTTTATTTGATGTTATTCAGACATTCCTTCATGCCAATTTACTCTGAGGTTAAAATGTGAATATGAATCTGACATTAATTTATACTTTAAATTTCAATTATACAGAGTATTCATTTTATCATCTTTTAAGGGCTACCACTCACACAACTGGGGAAGAGTTTGGCAATAGGTTCAGAGGATGTGAGTGTGTGCACTTGTGTCTGAGGACATTTCAGAATAAAAGGTTCCAGTTTTTAGAAGTTACTGTCTCCTCCCTTTCAAGCTTTTGGCAGAGAAAATTGAAAGCTACTGCATTTCAAGGCTTTATAATCCAATAAAAGTCATTAACATGTTCTAATGTATGTTAAGGGTTCCATAATATAAATAAGAAACAATGTAATAAGTCTCAATAATTATATAAATAATTTTATCTCTATATGCATTTTTATGTATTTCATGTATTAGTTTCAGGAAAACTGAAAACCTCAGATACTAGTAATATTTAGATATTTAGAAATTTGAGTTGGAATGATAATAGAAGCACTTATAAATATCATGTTTAATTAAAATACCAATGCTGGGACACAAATTTGGGGATACATAGTTGCATGGGAACCATATGTATTAACTTACTTTATATAGGTTACTTCCCACAGATGGACTTTTACATATAAATTAGTGGTCTGAAGGTTTATTTATGGACTAGAAAGACCAAAATGTTTGCCTCAAAGTATTTATAATCATGATGTAAGTGTACTTATGAAAATTATAGAAGTGTAATGGCCTTACAATGTTTGAGTCATGGAACTGTAGATTCTAGTATTTGGAAGGCAAATTAGAGTTGTCTAAATTCCATTTCTATATGATAAAGATGTCTTCTGTATAGTTCTCTCTTTGGAATTTGTCATCCAGTCATTAAAAACTGGTATCATGTTTTAGTACTTTATATACATCAGGGATTGCATTAAGCCCTTAGTACATAATATCTCCTTTAATCCTCACAAGCACTTCATAAGAAAGGTACCATCATTCCCACTGAAGCGCAGAAAGATTTAGTTGCATGATTAGAACTACAAGAGCTGATTTTTACAAAGTCAGTTTCTCTCACAAATATTTCAGGTGATGGAAAGCTCACCATTACAAGAAGTAAAGATTCAATTCTTGTTAGTGTGGTCTCCCTGAAATTGAGATACAATCCAGCACTCTGTCACTTTCCCTCCATGGTGTTTTGAACACTATAATTGTGTAAGAAATTATAATAAACCAAACTATCTCCTTTCTTTCTGTTAACCCTTCAGAAATTTAATAGGTAGACTCCATGTTCTACTTGCTTCTGCAGGCAAATGACTCCCAATTTTTAAAACAGTTTTGCAGCACCTAAATTTCCAGCAATATTAATAACACATAATCTCAAAGGTAGTCATGGAAATGTAATGTAATAAATTAAGATGCTTAGAAAAAGATCCTACTCAGTATATTAGAAAATATTCCTTAAATAAATCTGCTAATTCTTTCAATTCCTTGAATTATAATTTATGTGGATCTAGAGATCCAAACTCATTTAGCATGGTATCTTCATATCCTCTTAGATCATTACTCCCTTCAAGCACTGTAGCTGTATATAATTTATGAATTTTTCCCTTTCCTTAACTAAATTTTTTTCCATTCATTATGATACCTCTTTAACAAGTTTGTTAAAATCTAATCTCTTTAGATCTCTGTTACATTTTTTTACCCAAGTGCCTCCCTCCTTTCAACTTGTATCATAATCATTTTTTGGAGACATCACTCAAGTTTCTAAAGCTAGATTCACTTTAATGTCCTTGGACATGAATCATAGCTATATGTCTCCTAAAATTATAAAATCTCCTTTATAAGCTCGTGGGTATTAGTGACCACACCCAGTATATTTTGGGAAAGAATATTATAAATTTTAAGAATCTATTTTCTTCAATTATTAATACTTCTACCAGTAGCTAATCATAAATCAGAATTATGCCGCAAGTATCCAGTCCCTCTGTAGTGGCTGAGAATATGGGTTCTACAGCTCTACCTCCTAGGGTTGAAGCCCTACTCATTCATTTACTAGTTGCTCTGGACCAGCTACTTTAGCTTCCTGTGCCTCAATTTCCTCAACTATGAAATGGAAACAATTGTCACTGTGAAGATTAAGTTAATTGTTTTATCTTGCCAAGTGTTTAAAATATTGTTCAACAAATAGCAGCTGTTACTTATCATTTCTCATATAGATTTGAAATCATCAGTAAGTCAGGGCACAATACATAAGAAGCTTTCTTTAAGCAGAGCAAAAAGACCACTTCCAATAGACTGAAATCCCTATGAACACACCATTGCCTGATAGTTAACAGAAAAGGCTTAATAATTAATATTATTGCATACCTGATTAGATGACCTTTTCATCCCTATTCTGTATTACATCGTACTGAGATCTGTGTTCATTAAGAGATATCAACACTGCACTTGCCAGGCAATATTCCATTCCTCTCTTTTATGTTAATGATACATTATGCGACACATGGCTTCCCAGCCCATAGATTTCCATGTTGGCCGGCATACATCTTCTTGCTGTCTAGGTACACTTCTCTGTCCATTTTACATCTTTCAGGCAAATTGGGTTCTGATCTATACTCTGCATAGACCAAAGGGCTTTCCACTAGAGGCTTACATGGCTTGACTTCTAAACCACAGTTAGGTTATAAAATAAGATGCATTATTGCCCTGTATTTTTCTCCATTTACATATTAATCACGTTCATGTCCCATATTACCAAGTCTATATCTATTAAACTATTCTACCGAGACTGTTTTGTTTATTTGTTATATATGCATACTTTTGGATCTTTGTAATCTTTCCAGATTCAGTATGTCTTCCTCACAAAACCTAATTTTAAAAGTTTAAAATACTTTTACAATTATAATATAGTTCATTCCACTTTTCAGTAGTTTATTACTGCTATTAGGAATATACCAATATTTCCAAGTTCCCCATAATTGCCGTCCCTGTCCCATGTTCAGGAGGCACCACATAATAAAAATCGTTTTGAGTAAGCTTAGTTACACGATGAGAATTGCAAGGGTAGTCTTTAGAACTTAATGTCAGAAGGGAACTGATTCACTGAGCGTTTCCTAAAGCATAAAAACTGAACCTGTGATAGAAATTCTGCTCTTCTTAATTTTATGGAAATTAAGAAAGGTCTGTTTATTCTTACAAATGGGATATCTTTTATTCCTTTCATGAAAAACTAGGGCTGCAAGTAGAATTTAGGACCACTGAAAATTTTCCATTTTAAATACCAGATTTTTTTTAAACAAATGGAATTGCACTTGGGAATCATGTACTATTCCTGATTTAATAAACAAGAGTCTTAAAACATGATATTAAAATCCATTTAAGTTACTGATGTAGTCATAAAGGTGATTTTATTAGATATTTAATTAATTTATTAACCAGAGATATTTTAAAACATTTTCACTAGATATAAAAATATAAAAAACAATAAAGTTAAAATACACTATCAATTAATTAAAATAATGACACTAACAGCTTAAGTAGAAGAAAATAATTGGCTTTTTAAAAAAACTACAGCAAGTTAATATGATCTTCTAAGAATTTTGAGGTAATAAACTTTAATTTTTTAAATTTTATGATAATATACTATGAGTAAATAATGAAATAGATGCTATCCAGTTAGTCACTAATCTACCATCCATTTACTCCATATATAATCTTGTAAACACTTCTGAAAGTCAGCTACGACATCGGACAGAGGAAAGGACTTGAAGTTAGGAGACCTGAATTCGCATTCTGGTTCTGCCACTTCTTAAGTAACTTTAGTGCTCCATTTCCTTATCCATAAAATGGAACTAACATTACCAACCTCAATGGAGTGTTAATATTACTTAGGATAATGGATAGTCAAGTGTCTAGCACAATAATTATACATTGATAAATGTTAGTGGACATGGTTAAGAACCACAAAATAGAAAAATGGTCATTTCAGTTCCTAAAGGCTGAAAAATCTCATTTTCACAATTTTAATTATTTTTAATTTAGAAATTTTTCATATATTTTTCCCCACAATTTCTTACACAGAATAATGCTTTCAAATGCAATTTTTTTTGTTGTCAAATGATACACTAATTGAAATCATAGTTGGCATTATGCACGCCTTTTGTAACTCCTCATTTAGCTCATTGTTACGGTACACTGATATGTTCAATAAATGCTATAAAACAGCTTGAAAATATATAAAAAATCAACATAAAATGGAAAAATGAAAGATTAGGGTTTGAAATGAATGGTCATGAAAATTTGAAAAGAGAAAAGAATTTTAAGTTCTTTCGTGAAACCAATGTGTCTTTAGCTAGTTTCTTAATGGGAGGGTCATAGTACCTCCATTGTTTGGATGAGAAAAACAACCCTAGGCACTGGGGTATAATTTAAAGGAGAATCAGAAACAACAAAAATTAAAAGAAACAGTATAAAAATATAGAAATGTTAACAATTTTACAGGATAGCTCTTCTCTCTGACTTTCTAATCCACAAGAGTTCTTGACATTTCTTTAACTTAATCACCCAATCACAAAAATGAAGCAAAATGAAAACATTATTCTCAAAGAGAAAGCTACTCTCTAAAATTAGCTACATGAATCTTTGGGCAGTTTTGAGCTCCATTTATCTATCTAAGCCTAGGATTGGAGATTTCTAAGACAAGTACTCCACAAATAAGGAAGTTTAGAGTGTGTTAATTTAAAATTTGAGACATTTCCAGATGTCAGAGCTCTTTACATTCCATTCTACAAGGTTGGCATGGCTCTTACATAACAATCTGTTGCATGGACAAGAATTTATTGGCAGATCACATAGCAGAAAATCTAATGGTTTTGTTGCAAACAGGTCTCAGGATGGCTCCAAAGAATGACAGGAATGGACTAGGAATAGATGATCTGCTTAAATTCTCAGTTCACAATATGAACCACAACCTGTGACCTGGGTGGGAGACTTCAAAGGTGAGCCAATAAAGGATACACTTAGTGTCCCTGTCAATTAATTTTTTCCCACCATTTTCACTTTGTGAGAAGTTTTTAAGGTTACAACTAGAGACTTGCCCCAAGGACTGGAAATTTTTCTCTCCTGACTCTAATTCTTCAAATGCACTGTTTTTAGGTTTTGTTCCAGTGTAGGAGTATCATAATAGAAGGAGAGTTACTGTTGCTAACTTTGTGTCAACAGTCTTGAGGACAGTGTAGCCTAGCTATGTTAGAACAAAGTGAGTATAGTTATCTGTGTGCCCAGGTATAGCTAAACTGATTGCTAAAATATGGAGACAGTTCCATACCAGGTGATAATAGATACTGCCCCAAGACATCTCAGTTCTCCTCTTGATCCTTCCACAATTCGGCCGTAACATCAGGTACTGCAGGAGGTCTTGGCTGTGTACTTGTATTAGTCATTAAACAGTATGAACATTCCTCTGAGTTAGACTATCATATCAAGTGGCCCTCTAACTAAACCAGACCTATGTGTGCCTAGGAAGTAGGATTTCTGTTTTAAAGAACTATGGTATCCTTTTGGAAAGAGTATTACTGCATTACAATATCCGCCTCCAGCCATGTTACTCTTGAAATTTCAGAGAGCTTAGTTGAAAATCATTCATCACAGGAAATTTTAAAATGCCAACCATATGATGATTCCCATCAAAAATCTGTAACAAGGAAACTACAATGATGACATAGTCTGGCCTCAAAACTGATTAAATTCTAGAATCCTCTATATCCTTATCAGATTATTGAGAGTATAATTATAAATAGTTTTCATGGGCTGTTTTAAGAACATTCAAATGTGGTCAGAAATAAGTGGCTTTAAAATATTAAGAAAAAATTTTTGTTAGCATTCATGTTGAAATTTCTCAAGCATAAGAGATTCTTTTCTTGGTTTACATTACTGATCTGTGAATTAATGAACCATCTTTATAAAAGAACAAGAGCAAGATAAACATAAATGTTAAATGTACATTGTGAAGGTCACTTTTAATATGAGGGAAGTTCCCCTCTACTACATGCACATTATTCTGAAAACCTTACAGAACTGATAACATGAATCACTCTCTTAACCAAATGGAAAGAACTACAATGATTTTAGCAAACTTTATTTTTATCAAAGTAGAGTTCTTAGAATGTGCTTTCAACCTGCATTTTGCTTCTTTGCACAGCATTTGAGTGAACATCCGTAACCATGATTTATGTACAGAAAAGAAAAAAAAATCCTGCTATAATTTCAGTGACATTTTGGATATAGGTAGAGAATCATCAAAGTTAAGAAGAAAAAAAACTGGAAAATGTACAGTATAAATATTGAAGCAATGGAAGAAATTATAAAGGGAAGGCAGAATATATGTGATAATATAAAATTGCAAAAACTTTGGTACAACAACCACAAAATTTAACATGAGAAAAATAGTAAAAAAAATAAAGAAAATAGATAAAGGAAAACCCAAAATATGCCCTTAAATAATTGTATTATCTTAAGATTACCACATCCTTTATGAACAAAAGATGATTAAATCTATTTGATAAATTTTTAAACCCAAAATTATATAATCTATAAGTAAATGAAGAATTACACAAAATGCTAATTTAAAATAAAGTAATGTTTTTCAGTTATTAAGTTATAAATAAAGAAAAAATTAACTGAAATCTATTGAGAATTGGTAACTAGAGACAATACTCTCATAACTTATTTAAAAATGTAAAACATTCAATAGTTTAGAAATTAATCAGGCATATATATTCCCTTAGTCTATTTTTCCTTAGCACACTCCACTTTCTCTTCTGCAACACCAAATTTAAGTACAATTACCTAATATAATGTCTGTCCTTTCTTCCAAACTGCAAACACCTCTTAATTATGGGACCACCTAATTCACCATCATGTTTTAGCATTCAGGACAGAGCAGACATTTAAACATATTATGACTAAATAAATGTCTCCACATCACTTAATTAATATTCCCATTTTTGGGAAATCAACTCAATAACTCAGAAGAGCACAAACAGTTATATCATAATAACAGGTAAAAATCATTGCACATTTACACGTTGGTTGACATGGATTATCTCATTTGTTTCTCAGGACGATCTAACAGAAAGACATCATTTTGCATCCATACAGAACATGATAAACTGAGGCTCAGGGAGGTTAAATAATGTGACTAGAGTTGCAAAGCTATTAACAGTTTTGCCAAGATTTGAAGCTTAATCTGCCCAGATTCAAAGATACTAAAATTGGTGCATTGTACAGTGCTATAAAATGCCAATGGGGAGAGTTTTTATAAAGGCAAAAACTATCTAAAATATGAGATCAATTAAAAATTGTTATAATTTCCATAGTTTAAAGAAATGACTCATCTGAAAGTAAAAAAAATCATGTATAAGAAGGAAGAAAAAGCTTCCAAGTATTTCATTTATAAGCTATGTACTCACAAAACAGAAGAATGAAAAAATTCTTTATTTTTAAGGTGAAAGAGTTAATGGTAAACTTGATTTTTCATGTGAAAAGTGGCTTTTAATAATTAAATCTGAAATTGAAAACAAATAAAAAATCTATTTTCTCCAGTATTTAAAACCTTTTTACTAGAGAAATATCCATAATCCATTTAGTTCACTGAGTCTTCAAATTTATAGAATTTTCAAGTGATGTTTATATCTTAAAAGATGTGTGACATCAAGAGCATTTTATATTGAACATTCCACTGTGAACTCACTGTGATTTCTATAGTAGTGTAATAACAAGTTGGAGCATATTGGACTCTGCTGCATTGGCCCTGCAGGGTGTCAAGTAGCAAATTAAATATTTTGAGCACAATCTTATACATGTCCAGGGCTTCACTTCACATGAAGATAAATAAAATTGCAAAGAAAAGCTACAAGGTAAATCAGCAGTACAGAAAGAGATGCGTCCAGATTTGAATGAAGCAATCTGAGGAGTTGGTTCAAATTTGCGATCAAGATCATCTCTTTCTTGCTACAATTAAAGTGATGGCTTTAATCTGTAAAGCCTGACATAGGTTTATCTTGGGTACCTATTAGATCACCTCTTGAAAAAGCACAACAGTGAAAAATCTGCTGGGCAAAACTGCTCTCCGTTCTCCAAATTGAACCATATTGTCCTCAGAGAAAACTGTTGGACAATGCTCATTCATAAAGCATGTTCTAATCTCTGGCTAAGAATAGAATGCAGGACTTACTGCTGCCTAGCCACTACATGGGGTAATTTAATGTGATGCAGTGTGTGCCGACCAGTCAGATATCCTGGGTGTGCTCACTTGAGCATTACAACCATGCTGAGCTACATGCAAGAGAGTGAAGCTAGTGACCCAAGAACATCTTTCTACCTACTTTTAGGACAAGTGATGACTGAGTTGCAATGAACATAAAACTTCCCTTAGTGATAGTGTCTATCTACAGGTTTGACACGTGGTAAGTATTCTCCAATGTTAGTAATTTTCAAGTAGAAAAAAGAAACTTTTCAGATTTCATAATGATTAATTATTCCTTTGGCAACCTACTACTGTAGCACTGGAATGTTTCATTTCAGGGGACAGTGGGAATAAGGCTGGGACTGTTTAGTTGTTGCTGCTATACATAGAGTTTAGAGAAGCAGGGGGCCCAGCCCTGATGCTGAAGTTGCTTCTGTCCCTTCTGGTCTAGAGTGTGGTTTAAAAACAAATCAATCAATCTCCATTTTTAACAGGAACTCAAATGTTTCTGATGTGAGTGGGCCAGGAACCAGACTTTCAAACTGCCATTCTTACACTTAGAATAAGTAAGAGATGGCTTAGATAGACTGTGCATGCTGTTTTAACAGCCTTCCTTCGATCAAAGCATTCAGTAACACCTGTGGTTCTGACCAGCAAGATCACCAGTAGAGACTCTGACCTAAGCTCAAGGAAATTTTTAAACCAAGGTCTTTAACCTGGGGACTATAAACCAAAAGGGTTTCTTTGGATGAGCTTCAGTGGCCCTGTACAATTATAGGCAAAATGCAACATGTGCATTTCCTGGAGAAAGGTCCTATTACTTTAAATCAGATTATCAGAAGTGTTTGGACCCCAAATATATTGTATCCCATGCTGTAATATGTTTTTGCTCCCTTGAGATCAAAGAGCCAAGAATTCTCCTGCAAACTAGCTTAAGTGATAGGAGAGCCTTGTAGTTGCTCCTTGAGAGACAGGACTTCTCTATCAACTCATGGAAGTATGCCCACTTCTTGCTAAAGGACAGTGCTCTCTTGACTCTTCAGGGGCATTCAGAGTTGGGCAAATGATACTCTGATTCTACAACTACAAAAGTGTGCACGGGCCACCAAAAGTCTATTTGTAGTATGTACTATTTTCTTTAGGTTTATAGCCTTCAATTTAACCACTTAACCATGATTCCATGAAGTATACTAAAATTTCTCAAAATTAAGTACAGGGAAGTGCAGTAATATTTTATGGTTATGTTTTGGCATAAATTATCTTCAGTATCTTTTCAGGAGAAATACTATGTTTACCTCATTGTTTTGTTAAAAGGATTACTCAGTTTTTACATGCATAATTTAAAAAAATCAATGCTGTCCTTACAAGTTGTTCAGCATTTCTAACTTTAGCTATTTAGAAATTGTGTGTGATTTTTTAAACAATGTTTATCACCATCTTTGCATTGTTGAGTTATACAGCAATACCATACAGTATGTAGCCTTTTCATACTGGCTTCACTTAGTTATATGCATTTAAGGTTCCTCCATGTATTTTCATGCTTTGATAGCTCATTTTTTTAAGCTATGAATAATATTTCATTGTCTGGCTTTAACCACAGTTTATTTATCCATTCACCTACTGAAGGACATTTTGATTATTTCCAAGTTTGGGGAATTATGAATAAAGCTTCTCTAAATATCCATGTGCAGGTTTTAGTATAAATATAAGCTTTTAACTCCTTTGCATAAATACCAAGGAGTGTGATTGCTGGATCTTATTGTAAAAGTATGCTTAGTTTTCTGAGAAACTGCATAACTGTCTTCCAATCAGGATGCATCATTTTTCATTCCCACAGCAATGAATGAGAATTCCTGTTTTTCCACATCCCCAGTAGCATTTGGTGTTCATTCTAATAGGTGTGTAGTGGTATCTCATTGTTATTTTAATTTGTATTTCCTGATGACATATGAAGTGGAATATCTTTCCATATGCTTATTTGCCATCTATATATTTTCTTTACTGAGATTCTGTTAAGGTCTTTGACCCATTCTTAAATTGGATTTTTAAAATTTTCTTGTTGAGTTTTAAGGGTTCTTTGTATATTTTGGGTAAGAATCTTATATTAGATGTATCTTCTGCAAATATTTTCTCCCAGTCTGAGACTCGTATGCTAATTCTCTTGATGTTGTCTTTCACAAAGAAGTTTTTAATCTTAATGAAGTCTGGCTTATCAATTATTTCTTCCATAGATTGTGCCTTTGGTGTTGTATCTAAAAGGCATCATGATACCCACGGTAATTCTCCTGTCACTTCTTCTAGAAGTTTTATAGTTTTGTGTTTTACATTTAGGCTTGTGATCCATTTTGAGTTAATATTTGTGAAGGGTGTAAGGGATATGTCCAGAATCTTTTTTTTTTTTTTTTGCATACGGATATTCAGTTGTATCACCATCTATTGAAGCAATATCTTTCCTGTAGTGTATGCCTTCGCTTCTTCATAAAAGATCAGGTGACAATATTTATGGAGGCCTATTTCTGGGTTCTCTATTCTGTTTCATTCATCCATTTGTCTATTTTCTTTTTTCACCAATTCCACACTGTCTTGATTACTATGACTTTATAGTAGCTTTTGAAGTTGGGTAGTATCAGGCCCTCAACTTTGTTCTTCTCCTTCAATATTGCGTTAGAAACTACCATATTAAAACTTCACATGCAGAATAAAATGTTAGGTCACAACTCTCATATGTTCTCTAGCAACATTTTTATTAATAGGCACTCTTCATCTGTTCACAAATGTATTGCTCTTTCGCATTTTTTCCTAGTAGTATTTTTATCAATTGCCTGCCAATTCCTTCTTTGTTATTTATCTATTAAAAGGATTGAATTTTTCTAAACAAGGTTTTTGTGTGCCTAATTTTCTATTAAGTGTGTATCATGGGAGGAGGCAGAGGTATGTATGTGTGTATGTGTGTGTAGTGTGTGTGTGTGTGTGTGTGTGTGTGTGTGTGTCGTAATGTCCATAACCACTTTCCAAGCTTTACAACTCAGTATCTCCATTCATTTATCTTAAATTCTTATCCAAACTTGCACCCCTGGGCTGGCCATTTACCTAAGGTCTTAAGCAAGGGACTACCACCAGTCCTGGTACTAGAGAATCCCTTAGATATTTTGTACATTATGGGAGCTTTTGCATAGAGTCATCCTTAGGAAATCAAAACCTACTAAACCAGTATGAACTCAAATCTATTATAAATACTGTTTACCAGTGACCAGCCATATCCAGTGACCTTCACAATTTGCCTGCATCTGACAATACAGAACTCTAGCGGAAAGATCCTAAAGTCTAAGGTTATGTAGAAGGTTAATTTGGGTACATAGCACTTACATGGTAAGCACTGAGCCAAGAAATGCCTGAAACAGATATACCATAAAAGACATTAATAAACATCAGTTTCCTTCATTCTGTACATTGACATTGGTAGAAACAGAGAATCATGATTTTTTTTAAAGTCCATACCTTTTAAGCAAGAGTTGATACTCTTGAATTGAGTGAGTACCAGTTGGACAAGATGACGGAAGAACACAAATGAAGAAGTATTTAATTCCTGCATTGGTCTTCAGAATCTTATGTAAAGCAGGCCTTTGTCATCAAAAACAACAGGAGGTGATATTTCTGCTTATGAAATACCTCTACTTTGGAAATGTGATGAGTCACTAAAATCAACACTCCTGGATAAGAAGACTGTTGTGGCCAGAAGAGGCTAGTTCATGAGAACCAGGATGTGGAATTCTCCTACATGACGGAATGGTTAAGCCTGAACTGGTTAAGGCCACAACTTGAATTTCCAGCACGTTAAAGTTCAAATTTAGTACACTGTTCAGCTGAATTTTCAACAAGTGGAACTGATGTGAACTTCCAAGGGCCGCCTTAACTTCTTTCCCAAAATACAGGCAAGATGCTGGGAACTCTGAATTATCTTGCAGTAGAAGAGAGAACTGGATAACTTATATCCAAACCCTTGCTATGTTGGTGCTAGGGACTGTTGTTCTGCTACTGAGCTCCAGATCCTCTGGCTTCCACTACCTAATTAGTGGAACCATTCTTTCTGGACATGTCCTCTACCTTTCTGACACATTCCTACTACCAAAGAGACATTTCCAGTGGGAACTTCACACGGAAGGCATATCTACTTATGAGGTTCCTCCCTCTTCTGGTCTCACATGCCTTCTTCATCTTATAATGACATATTTAAGGCAGCTGCAAGGCAATCTTATGGATACATTAATGAGCCAGAAATTTCAATTCTTCCATTTAAACTGCAGAAGTTGGATCATCAGAAAGCAAAGGGCCTAGGCCTTGTTTTCCCTTCTATGCAAGAAAATTCCTCCTGTGTTAAGATACAGTACTATGCTCTCAGCACTATTAGGGCCTCAATAAAAGAAATGCCCAATGAAAAAAAGTGTGTCTCTTACAAAACTGTAGATTAAGACATGCTTTATTCTGTGCCCTAGTATCCCTTATAAAAGAACTAAGAAAATGGATTTTGTCTCTCAGTCACTATCAGGCAAGTTTTCTTCTGTAGATTTACTTGTGTGCTTTTTCTTAATATCACACAATTAAAAGGATACAATCCAAGATAATTCTTTTTGGTCTAAGTTTCCAGGGAATCTAGAATCATATTCAGTGCTCATCTACTTGTAGCAATTAAGTCAACTCAATTATCAACTATCACACACTGTTTTGCTAATCTTGGGTTGCTGGTTTATGTTACTTTCAATTTCAAAACACTAGTCTATTTACTAAGGACCATGAAGAAACACTTTGAATGTTATGATATGATAGGACACTAACAAATCTGTTGTTCTACTTCACAGATAACTTTAGAAATGGCATCTTGCATTTAAGATCCATACTAAGGAAGAGGAGACATTTGTACTTTTTTATTCTTGATTTTTGCCAGCCTGATGTCTCTTCTTTAAAAAAAATGGCCTGGCCTTGAAACTGCCTGATTATTCACTTTTTTAATTGTGAAATTAATATGTACTCTTTTAAAAAAATGATTAAAGTGAAAAAGTCCACTTCCTCTAATTTCCCCAACTCTGCTCTCTGTAGTTAATGACTGCTAGTAATTCCTTATATATCATTACAGAAACTACCTCCAAATTACCTTTTAATTAGTTTTTATTTTTAATAGGTCACTTCAAGACTATGTTCAAAGTAGCCAAAATATGAATTATGAAATCAAACATATAATTGAGGATCACTAAACTGTCAGTCAGCGCTGACAGAAAAAAGGAAATAAAACCCCAGCAATACAAGGCTCTCAATCCATCCATCTATTTATCTGTATAAAAGCTTCCTGTGTCCAATTACCTTTATAGAGAGATTTCATTTTGAATGATATGATGTACAGACTCTTAAATTATGGAATCTTAGATCTGAGAGTAACTTTAGAACTAAGTTAGAATTACTTCCGTATTTTATACATAAGGTAACTAAAGCTCTGAGGACTAAATGAACTAATTCAACAGGATGAATCTAAATCTCTTGACTCCCAACTCTATATGAGATAATGTGGAACTCTATGAACTGGGGTTTTAGAAACTAACTGTGGCTACACAACAAATCAAAATGAAACAATAAAACAGCCACCGTATACTTCACTGGTAAGAAAATGCACAATAAATCAGTCCTAACTTTGTCAATAATGCTTGAGGATCTGCATTACTCTATGAATAACAAAATAGAATATAGTTGCTCCTAAGATATTTATAAGCCAGCTGGGGAGGTAAGACATGTAAGCCACAAATATGTGATGGAAAAAAAAACAATACAAACAAAAATTAGTTTTAAATGACTCATAGACCATGAGTGCTACAGGAGTGAGAGGCAGGCACAACACACTCACAGTGACTCTGTCACGAAGACTGTGTGATTTCAGCCAGGTTTGTGGGATGAGTAAAAGATTTCATTAAAAAAAAATGGTATAAACAAAGGTGAAAAAATAAAAATAGTTTTCATTTGTTCAGAAAATGATGAAAAGTTGAGTTTGGCTGGAACACTGGACTTGTATATGTGAAGACTGAGAGGAGGAAAATGACAGGTATGCTTTGGCGGAGGGAAGACTAAATGGCATGTTTTAGAGCTTGGACTTTACTATGTAGTTGGTAGGGAGCCACTGAAATTTATTGAGGAGAGGATTATGTAAAAGTTATATTTTTCCCAGGGGACTCAGGGAAAGCATATGCTAGAGAACTAAGGCTGAGGTAAGGATTGATGTTAGGGGAGCTAGTGAGGAGATGATTCCCAACAGGAGACCTTGAGTATGTATGGAAAACATCCCTCTTCTGATAAAAACTGCCTCTGAACCTTTAATTTCTCTGTTTAACTATAAGAGATAGAAGATCTCAAATGAGTAGATGATCTACAAGGTGACCCTCAACAATGTACATACCCAATCCTTATTTTTTTATATTCTTATGGGTTGAATTGCATTATAAGTTGAATCCATACATTGAAGTCTTAACTCCCAGCACCTCAGAAAGTACTTATTTTGAAATAGAACTTATTTTGAAATAGAGTCATTGCAGATGTAATTAGTTAAGATGAGGTTACACTGAGAAGGGTGTGCCTCAATCCAATATGGCTGGTCTCCTTATCAAAAAGGAAATGTGGATACAAATGACACATACACAGTGAAAATGCCATCTGAAGATAAAGACAGAGATCAAGGTGATGTTACTACAAGTCAATAATGCCAAAGAATGCCACCAAACCACCAGAAGCTACCTAAAAGGCATGGAGGAGATTCCTACTTCGCACCTCAGAAGGAACCAACTCTGCCAATACATTGATCTTAAACTTTAAGCTTCTAGAACTGTGAGTATCTGTAAATAAATATCTGTGTAAACATCTGTTATTTAAGAAACTAAATTTGTGGTACTTTGTTACAGCAGCCCTAGAAAATTAATACATGTATTGACGCTAGAAGAAAGAGGACAGATCCTGGAGCCTGGATTTTTATGTTCTCTTGAGGCATTAAAAAAAAATGCTACTAGCTAAATTTGCTAAGTTTAAGAATTGAGAAATTTTCATAATGCTTGATCCCCAGACTTATTCTAAAAAACATAAGAATTACAGAAAAGAAGAAGGAGTCTACTTTAAAAACAAACCTTCAATCACTGCTTGGTTCTAAAGATTCCATATGCCAGAAACAGCTTTTTTATACATAGTCATAAAAAGCATCTTAAGTACGCCCGAGTTCAAGATTTTCATTCAATTTGGATCAGTTATTTCCCAGCCAAGAAAATTACTCTTATCCACTATTTCCAATGTTGCATAGGAAATTGCCAAATGTGAAGAGGTGTTGAAAAATATAAGAATATTTCCAAATGATTTGGCAATAATTTTCATTATTAGAGTGCTCATGGTTATCTATTTCCACATTTTTCTCTTTTTTTAAATTATCATTACATTTAATTAGTCAAAGTCAAAGGGAAAATAGACAATTTCTTAATTGGATGAGATAAACAAAAGAGTCCATCCTCCTTGAGAGAACAGTAATATTCACCACTGTGATTTTTCTGAAGGTGCCATTCTGTCCTAATTAGCAAGTAAGAATCATCATTTTATTTTCATTTCCTATAGTCTTCCCTTCAAAGCACTTCCTATTTATATTTCTAATCTCATTAGGAAATCACTTATTAACATATGCAGTTTTACTTCTCCCCTCAATTGTCTTTCCAAATACTCATAATTTCCTATAAACATTTCACCTCTCAGAAAAATCGGTTTCATTTTCAGAGTATACAATTGGAGGCTTTATTTTCAGAGTATACAATTTAAGATGATAACACTTCACCACAAGTTTTTCCCTTCTCTGTTAAGACCTGTGATAGAGGAATCCTCCTAAGCAGCTCTGTGATTCTGCTTTCCTTGCTCAGTACTGCCTGCCTTATAAAGCATCAACCCTTTTCTAGATACTCAAGACTCTCTGCAACCTGCACTTAGTCTGTCTCCAGCTTCCTCATCCATTAATCCTCTAAATAAAGTCTATGCTTCTAGTTTTCTATTCAACTCACAGTTTGCTAAACCTATACAGTCCTGGGCTTTTAAAGCTCCTCCTCCAGGTTATTACTGTTGGAGTACTTCCCATCCCTAAGGCCAGGATCCCATGTCAAACCTTTCCTCATACCTTATCTGGTCTCCCCAAACAGAAATGATCTCTCCTTCTGCTTTTGTAGAGCTGCTGGTTCACACAAATACACACTGGTTTAAAAGTACTGTGTGTGAGTGGGTCTTCCTTGAGGGCCAGGGATACTTCCTTTATAGTAAGTTATTTCTCGCTGCATTCATATCTTTGAAAGTTACACAAATACGTTGTTATACTAGCTCTTATGTGAGCCTACAGATTCCAGAAATCTTTAACTTCCTGAATCATTGGTTCTCAGATTCCCTATAAGTGGTGTCATTTCTTTATCTGTGGCCATGATCCCATCAATTCTTGACCCCAATAACTTTCATCTTTCTTATGTTAAATTGAACGCTTCTTAATCTTTATTGTTTTCTTTTTGCCCTAACATGGCTTAAATGTTTTATTTTACAGAGAATCTATTCCATAAATATATGTTCTTTGAAATAATGAATAGTCAAGTGTTCTTCTATCAGGTAAACATCTTGTAGAAAAACAAATAGCACATCGAAACAAAAAACCTGATCTGACCTTGTTAAGTCTACTACCTTATTTAATTCTTTATAATTTTATCAAATTATTTGATATGTGATCAACACTAAACATTTAAATTTCACCTTATTCAATCCTACTGTAATTACCCTAGTTTTAAGCCCCTTTGTTTTTCCCTTAACCCAATGACTTTCTGTGTTTTATTTGTTTTTCAGCTCTGCTACACTGGAAGTTTTTATTTAGAAATATTTCATGTATATCTTTGTATGTGTGGACATATACTTAGTACCATATTATTTAGGAGTTCCAATACCAATCAAAATCACTGTAGACATAGAGGGAAGGTATAGCTCAGTGGTAGAGAACATGCTTAGCACACACGAGGTCCTGGGTTCAGTCCCCAGTCCCTCCGTTAAAAAATAAATAAATAAAACTAATTACCTCCCCCCTAAAAAAATAAATACATAAAATTTTTAAAAAAGAATCACTAAATACATTATTCTATGATGACAATAAATTTTCCTTAGATTATCAGGGGAAATTTGCACTGCAAAATCTGATTTAAAAGTGTGCTGGTTGGCACAATCTTTTACTCCATTATAAAAATGTAACACCAAGAATATTAAGATGGTATATACTTGATTAAGTACTAAATAGGCACATAAATACAATCTTATTAATGAAATAAATAAGCATTTTTCTCAATCTGTGAATGTTGCCTAATTAAAAGAATACTTGCATTTTCTGGAAATGTTTAATTTGTTCGCCCCAAAGCAAAATGCTGTCATTTAAGTAATCTTGTACAAGCTCTGTTTGAATGCATTATAGCTCTTCTAGTTTAATTATACAAATAAAAGAAATTACAATGGCTTTTGAAGTGAAAATTAACTGTACCTCTGATAATATATAATGTAATTAGAGTATGGTAATAAAGGAAGAACATTTAATTAGTATATACGCTCTGACATTGCTTCAACTCTAGTGTATTTACTAATCAAACTGTTTGATGCTATTAGGTAACTTCAAGTTGTACTGGTAACTAAGCAACACGCTAGACCGAAAAATGTAACTAGTTTTTGCAATGTCCTTGGATAGTCAAAGCCATATATCTTACAAATTTCAGGTGTCTCCAGTAACTAGCATATTGCCTTAGCTATAGTAAGTGCTCAGTAATTTGTATGCTGAATATTAATTTGAAAGGAAGTCCAGAAACTATTCTCATCTAAGTTTATACAAACAAAAAGATCAGTTTTCTGCTTTTCCCTTCCATCAAAGAAAAATAACTTTCCAGGAAAACTGTAGCATTCATCATTTACAGCCACTTTTGATTTTATATTTATGTAGTTCATTATTATTTTTCCAGAAGAAGGAAACTATTTCTAATCTGTTGTGAAAACACAGTTTTATCATTTTGAAACTTCAACAACATAAAATATATGTGCATTAATCATTGTGCTCTTTTCTTTTTTAGACAAAATGTGCAATGCAGAAGTCAACCCATATAAGACAACAGGAGAGAGTAACAACAATTCCGCTCCACTTCATTAATTTCGACAAATATTCAAGAAGTCTTAAGTTCTTTAGCTTAAAAAAGACAACTCTCACATTTAAGTAAAATAATTTTTACCATGACTTTTCATTCACCATTCCCATGCAATATTTTATTTGTACATAAAAGATGTTATCCTTAAATTTTATGGACTTATAAAATGTAGTAGTATATTCATAATTTGTTGATATATTTCATTTATCAATATCCATAAAATTTACAATTAGGTGACATTATCTCTCAGTAGGAATAGGCATATCAAAGAAAAGGCTTGGAGATTTATAAAATAACACAAATTCATTCTAAATATGGCACTGGCATTCACTATCTTCTGAATGTTGTTTTTGCTTACAAGTATAAGACCAGACTGGAAGTTAGGAAAACTGGATGCTGTTTCTGTCTTGCTTTGTAACTTTGAGCAAGTCATTCCACTTCTCAGGACCCTAGCCTCTTATTTAGAAAAAGAAGAGGTTAAATAAGATGACCTTCAAAGACCCTTCCAGTTAAAATTAATAACAATGGCAATTAATGATAATAGCACTTACTATGTGCCAAGGCCTGATTATTTAATCCTCATAGCACTCTATGTGATAGCTGCTATTATTATCCTCATTTTACATATAAGAAAGGTGAGTTCAGAGAGCTGAGGAACTTGATCAAGGTCACAGGACTTAAAGGTGGCAGTACTAGGAATCAAAGCTGGGCAGCATGAATTCACAATCTGTGCCTCTAACTTCTATAGTCTCCTGACCCTTTTCATGAAGAATGTATGTTTCTGGCTTATGGTATTTACTGAAAGTTTCATTCTTCCCCATTGGTGTTTGGGAAAATTGACTGAGTTTTAGAGTCAATAATACAGAGTTTTTATCCCAACTCTATCACTTAACTGCTCTGTTACCTTGGAGTAGATAGTTACACTCAGATGTTTCTTCATCTATGAAATGAGAGTACTCACTTACTTTACAGGGCTGTTGTTTAATGGTTAAGACTTAAAGATGCATGGTCTAGCATAGCTCCTGGCACACAACAGGCATTCAATTAATTCTGTTTCCTTCTCTCATGTTTAGGCTATAGAAACTGATGCTAAGACCTAGAACTTTAAGACTGCATAGTTGGCATTTTTAGAATTCACATACCTAGTAGCTCAAATGAAACTTAAAATGAGAGCAGTGCACAAATATGGAAAGTCATTTAAAGAAATTAGAAAGAAAAAACCAGGCATTTCCCTCTAGGTTGTACACAGTGCTCCTGAGACTTAAAAACTGGAGTTTCTGGGAGTTTATTCAGCTCAATCTTTACATTAGTGCCAGGGATATGCAAACAGTCAAAATTATCTGGTAATGATGCAACAGTTTGTTAGAATCTCAGTTTTTGTTCTCACCCTCATATACTCTGCCCTCTATATTAATCCTTAAACAGGAACAGAATTTATTTAATTTTCAAATATATTTGGGACAACCAAATTTAAATACATCTAATATCATACAGAACAAAATTACTAAGAGAAAGTGATAATTAGGACCGTGCCCAATTTTCCTATTATTCCAATTAATCTCCAACATCAGTCCCTCTCCCATCTTAGTTTTAATTATAAATGTAAGAAAAGTAAGAGAGAAAAGTCTTAGCATATATCTTCCTTTGCATTTTTGAGTGACAAAGGCTTAAATATTTAAGAGGATGAACTCAATGAAACATAAATTGACAGTAGGATTAGTTTTGAGGAAGATTCAAAGATATGGATTAAATGGAGTTATTTTTCCTATTAAAATTTTGAATTCAGATAAGAACCGTTTCGTTTTTCTTCCTATTGAGTCCAAAATACTTTGGTCTGTTACTGAGAAATTACTATTAAATATTTCTGTGTTTAAAAGTATGGCTCAGAAAGACTCCTTGGAAAGAAGGAAAATCTGTGTCCCTTTGCATAACTGATTGCAAAAAACAAGTGAACAAGCCAAGTTTAAACAGCTTTTTAAAAACTACTAGAATATTACTGGGTAATTGATTTTATTTAATGAAACACAGCTTTACAGGGTAACTTTTATTATGGAATATTATGGAATAAAAATTAACTAAAGATTTGAAAATAAAACAGTGGGTTTGATTCCAAAACTAAAAAAAAAAAAATTCTATAAAACAAATAATATACTCTAACATAAAAATATAAACTAAATTGTTAGAATGTACAGTTGATAGTAAAGAATTACCTAACATTTTACATGTATCTGACATTTTACAGTATTATAGAGTTAAGGGATACATACAAAATTAAAGTAACCAGGATTTATAGTAAATCAAAATATTATAGGTGGCTCTGGTTTGCTTTTTTATTCGTCTGATAAATTGCCTTAAAATTAAACTATCTCTTCACAAACTTTAATCACTTACAATTAGGTATAACAGAAGTCATTACAGAATTATACCAAAACAGTGATGTCAAATTCACCACTTACTAGCATGTAGGGATTTCTCTATGAAAAGAATACTTGGAAGAAAAAATGAACAGTTTACTTAATATGTATCCATGCATGAGAAAAATTATAAAGGGAAAATGCTATTCAAGCATAATTCCATAACTACTATATATGAATTATTATAATCTGTCAGATGTATCACTTTAGGTTGAAATAGATTTTTTAATTAAAATGATTAAAACATCAAATTAAGCTCTGGTATTGTGAAAATGTACAAAATTATTGCAATTCATGGAATATTTCCAAGCTTTAAGAGCATTTCAATGTGAAAGATGGACATTTTCTAAGGAACACAGATCAGTCTGTACTCTGCAGAAGTCACAAAAGCCAAAGCACTTACAGACTGACATGTACCTTAAATCTTTCTTCTCGGGGTTTCAATATTTTAAAGTGCCAGGCACTGTGCTGGGTGGTTACAAATGTCAACTATTTCACTGTTCTCAAGTGATTCAAACTTGTGTAGTCACAGAGCATAAGGCAATAGATTAAAATTATTAATCTATTTATTCAAATCAAAACCACAGTAGTTAGCTATGTTTTGTTTTGTTTTTTCTTTGATGTGTGGTCCTTCCTCCCTTTCAGGAATGTTGACTGTTTTTCTTACAGCCCTAGAGGCTATAAGATAAAGCCATATATAAATTAAAGATGGAAAGAACATACCTATTGCTATAAAATAAGTGAAGCTTCACTATCTTTAAGCAAAGAACACATTTAGCAGCTCTTCATGCTTACAGGACTGCCAAAAAGAAATCTTTGAATTTTCATAAACTCTTCACAAAGCTCAGAACGTCAGTTATGCAAAGTTAGACATGGATGACTTGAAGTGTACACAAACAGCTTTGCCTCGTTTGGGGAAATCTTAACTGAGTGGTAATTTTGGAAATGGTGGTCAGTCAAGCAGAAATCACTTTGAAACATTCTCTTGGTGGACTCCTAATCGCAGCCTTGTAAAAGTCCTGCATTCCTTGAACCTGCTGCAGACTGGCCATAGACGGGTAGGAAGGTCTCTTAGAGGTCATGTAAGGCTTCCAGCCAATTCAGAAATTTCTTTGACAAGGAGATGCTCAGACTATGCTTAAGCATTTCCAGGAGGTATGAGGGGGATAGATGGAGCTTACAATCTGGCTATGCAAACCCTGCTCATCCTAAGAGCCCTGTTCACCGGGCTATTACTGGCGGACTAAACTGTGTACCAAATCAGGTACAGTAGAAGTTGAAGAACATTATTCACAAAAGAGGTGCAGCAACCATTAGCTTCAGATCTAAGAGAATCTCATTCCAGCAGATGAGGTTGAGAATACAATTAAAATGCTCAGATTCAAAGGATATTCAACTTAGAAAATCAAGTTTACAATATATAAACTCTACCAAGAGTGACTCATAGTAGCTGAGTTTTAGAATTTTGAACAAGTTCTGGAACTGGGAGCAGAGTTTTGCAAACTGTATAATGGTGCCAAGAAAGCAATTTTGTTAAGCCCTTCCAGTATGCCAGGATTAATGCTTAGTATGCTGAGCACTTTTACATACATTAACTTATTTCATCCTCCCATCCACTCTATGAGGTAGGATTCTATTAATACCTTCATTTTAAAGTTGAAGACATGGATACACAAAGACTTTTAGTGTGTTGCAAGATAAGGGAACTGTAAAAATAACAGGGGAAATGGGAAGAAAATGAAGGAAAAATCACTGAAGTGTGAGAACTTTCTCTGCTGATCTCTGTGGCCTTTTAGCCATCAATTTTATGGTTTTCTTAACTTTCTAGTAGAGTTTGAAGTATACAATTAAAATTGTATCTACATTTAAAGAAACAAACTTATTGCCACTTACAGAACAGTTAGAACCCCTAATTAAAACAGTGGAGAGACACTATTGCTTTGGTCAGATATGAGTCAGTGGCTTAATCAAAAGGCAATCCAGATAGCTATGGCTTTCACACAATGTGTTTGTCACTTCCATAACTTTTCATTTTCCCCAAATCAAATGTATGTGTGTGTGTATATATATATATGTATGTATATACATATATAGCTTTAAATAAAACAATTCTGCTTATCAAAAAATTTGGTTATTAATTTCCTATTATTTTCATGAAGTAACTGGTATACTGATGTAAATAACTGTCAGTTATATAAATATTTTAAGACCTAGTATGAACAGGGTTAAATTTCTTATTTTGAAAGATACTAAATTAACATATTTGAGAGATTAAACATTTCCTAACTCATAAACAATATGTTGAGTCTTTACAAATATGATCATGCCCATACAGGAGCACAAAAATATATGTCCTTTTAAAAATTAAATTGTTTGTAGAAGGTGACATTGCAGAGGGTATCTTAAGAAATTACCAGAAATAAAAAAGCCTACCTATATATTTATAGTGTCCATCTTGCTGAAAGGATGTAATTTTGTATTGTCTGATGTACTTAGACAATACTATTCATAGAAGTTGTATAATAATAATATTATATATTATTAGAATGGGTTATTTGAACATATTTTTAATCCATAAATTACAAATACATAGTGTATCTAGGAATTTATAAATCGCATGCATTATAGAGTTAGAACCTAAAACAATCATTAGATTCAAATGATTTTCTATTTTCCCACAATTGCTAATGAATAACCTAATGTGTTACAAATCTCTCAGCCCCACAATAATCTACATCAGCAATCACAACTAATAAGAAAAGTGGAAGCACATCTATCTTCAGCAAGTCAGTACCACTACAGAGTTTACTCTGTACAATTTAAAAATTAAAGATGAAAAAAAAGAAAGTATTTTAAAATGAAAAGCAAACAAAACACCCAGAACATTTCTTATTTACAGCATTGATTAATTTTCAGAAAAGGCAATTTGATCTAAGAAACTTCTCAACTTAATTCACCCCCCAAAAAGCATTGATTAATCTTCAGAAAAGGCAATTTCATCTAAGAAATTTCTCAACTTAATTCACCCCCCCAAAAAGGAAAATAAAAAACAACCACTTCTTAAGATTAAGTGATACTAGCCGAATCACTTTCTGAAGTACAGAAAAAACTGACTATCATACTAGCATTGACAGAAAAAAAGGATAAAACAGTCAGAGAAGACCTTTATTTCGACAGTGAAAGAAGCAATGTGTCACTGTATTCCAAGAAAACTATGTTATAACCCACAGCGTGACTCCGTATAGAATTAGATACATGGCACATCCTTATGGAATTTTGCCATGGGGTCATACTCTACTTAAGAGATTACTCTTTAAATCAATGAATAATACTCATTCCCTAGGTCCAAAATTAGGGGAAGGATCATCTAGTCAATTTCAACTTTGCCCTTTCAGGCAAAATAAAAATTCTCACATTTAAATGTGCAACTCTGTCTATAACCTTCAAGTTTAAATCTAGAGATGATTACAATAGGTATTAGAAATGATGCCTGAGGTCATTTCACTCATCTTACAGACTCTTTCAGTATTGGAAAACTGGAAGTCAGGCTTGTTTAACTACTCAAACATTACAGAACAGTCAGAAGCTGTGATTTCTTCAGATTACAAAGAATAACCCAAAAGACTCAAATGTCTAAGCACAACTAAAGAAAGACTCAGAGCACCAACACTGTATCGCATCAGGCTTGTTGACAATGCATCCTAGAAGATATGACTTTATCTTCAAAGTGACACCATGCACATTTTGCTCATTGAACCAGACATCTTATGCAGGGCACACAGCAGAGTTAGCTGTCAGCTCAGAAATAGCATTTAAATCCTGGATGCAATTATGCTGACCCTCAGAAAGCTGTATGCCTATCAAGGAAACTATTTGTTCTATCAGAAAATAAAAATAAGTAAATAAAAATAAGTGCCATCACTTTAATGTTCTCTCCTAAGACTGTCCCTGCTTTATTCTTGACATAAATTTAAAAAAAAATTATGTGAAGCAAGAACTCAGCTTTTTAGTTAATTGTTAAAAATTGTAAATGCATAAACTAAGAGAAACTAAAAGGACCTATGGAAGTCACTGTCATGTCCTTCTGATTCTGTTCAATATGGGCATATGCCATCTATTTTCACTTAAAACAAACTTTAAGAAATGGGATCCCAGTGACAATGAATATATGTATGTTCATGTATAACTGAAAAATTGTGCTCTACACTGGAATTTGAGACAACACTGTAAAATGACTATAACTCAATAAAAAAAATGTTTAAAAAAAAGAGTTCACAAAAATAAAAAAAGAAAAAAGAAAAAAGAAGTGGGATCCCATCACTTCCCACATGTCTAAAACAAGATGTTAATACATGTCCCCATCATTGCATTTACTAGCTTAGAAATGTGGGATAAGCCATCTAACCTGAATTTTATTTTTTTAACCTATAAAAATAAATCTATTGACACCTTCCTTGTTTCTCACATATTTTTGATATGACTGTATCTGATTATATGTAGGAAAATGCTTGCAAACCATAAAAATTATGCAAATAAAATTATTAAGCTGGATCTCTTATTTAAATACTTACTCATCTATTTCAAATTGAGTCTATTCTATTTTGCTCAAGACCTTAATATGTATGACAATAGGTCAGCTCTGAAAATACGTTGTGTTTAAAATTAATGTATGCAAATTTAAAAGAAATCCATTCTTAATCTGAGTCACTAGGCCTCTACATGAAAAATTTTTTGTTTATGAAAACATCTTTCTGCTATTGTCACTTTGACTTTTTCTTCCTCTCCTCCCACTTAATACTCCTACACATACATACAAACACAAGTATGGAAAACCAAGTACATTGTGCATTTGATTAAATAAGGAATTGCCTAATGTTATTAAGAATATTTAATATATGAAGAAATCTGTAGATAGAAGCTTACAAAGTACTGAATCAAAGTCTTACTAGGAACAAACAGGAAGAAGAGTAAAAAGGAACCCAGTCACAGTAAGTAACACAGTCTAGGAAACCTCCTTGTCCCCAGTAGCCTGAGGATCTCCTCACTCCCCTAGAGACAGCAGGGCAGTAGTTGAGGTGGAGGAGGTTCTGGTAAGGGGATCTCACTACACCTGGCCCTCTAATGAGAGTTACTTGGAGGCCCAGACAGGGGAAACCCCTTTTTCTTCCTCAGGCAGCAGTGGCAAGAAGCAGTGAGAGCTCCAATGGCACAAGATAAACCAAGAACTCAATAATAACACTGTAAAGATTCTGAAAAACTGCCATTGGAACTCCAGTGGACAAAAGTAGGTCACAAGACATGTGCAAGACCTAAAAAGGGACTTTCAGCTAAAATAAAAGATTGAAAGAGGATCCAGAAACTGCTAACATAATAGACAAAGTGTCCAGGATACAACTGGAAATCATTCATCATAACAAGAGCCAAGAAAATCACAACTTGAATGAGAAAACATAATCAACTATGTCATCAACACTGAGATGAATCAGTTGTTCAAATCATTTGAAGAAAATTTTAAAGGAGAATCATAAAAATGCTTACTGAAACTATTACAAATTCTCTTGATGCAAATAAAAATATGAAAAATATCAGCAACAAGTTATGCAAAAGAATCAAATAGACAATATAGAATTGAAAATATAATAACAGGAATAAAAATCTCCCTGGAATGGCTTAATAGTAAAGTGGCAATAAGAGAGGATAAAATTAAGGAACTTTAGGACAGAAAAATAGAATTCATACAACTTGAACAACAGAGGGAAAATAAACTGAGGGGAGGGAGAGAAAAACGAATAAAGCCTTAGAGACTGTGGGACAAAAACAAACAATCCAACATTTATATTATCAATCTTAGAAGGAGAAGAGGACAATGAGACTTAATAATATTTAAAGAAATAATGGCAGGAAATTGCCCAAATTTGATGAAAAACAAAATCTACAGATCCAAGAAGCTGACTGAACACCAAACAAGATAAACCCAAAGAAATCTATGTCAAGAGGCCAAATTAAACTTTTGAGAACTAAAGACAAGACAACAACAAAATAAAACCTGAAAAATAACTGATAGGGGTGTTCCAGTTCAAGAAACAGTGGATTTCTCATTTGAAACCATGGAGACAAAGAGAAAGTAACACAGTATTTTTAAACTGCTAAAAGAAAAAAACTACCAACCACAAATTGTATACCTGATGAAGCTATCTTTCAGGAAAGAAAAGGAAATTAGAATATACTTAGATGAAAGAGGACTACAAGAAGTTATTGCTAGCCAACCTACTCTTAAAGACTGACTAAAGAAGTTTCTTCAAACCGAAAGGAACTGATAAAAGAAAGAAGCCTAGAGCATCAGAAAAAAAAAAAAAAAAGACAGACAAAACAAATATAAATATAAGTATATCCAATACACTATCTTTTTATCACAAATTTACTAATAATATTTGATTATTGAAACAAGTTACAGTATCTGACTATAATTATAATATTTAAAGTATGGTACGTGAATAGAACCTAAATGAAAATGAAGTTTCCATGTTTCACTAAAGACATTAAAACATTGACACAAATAGGTTGTCACAGGTCACAAATGCATACTGTAACATCTAAAGAAACCACTATGAAAACTACACAAAGAGATAAACTCAAAAGCACTATCAATAGAGTTGAAATACTAAGTGTTTAAGTAACCACAGGAAGTCAAGAAATGAGAAACAGAAGAATGAGTACCAGAAGAAAACCAATAGGAAACAAGTAATAAAAAGACAAGTGATAGCATATCAATAATTATGTTAAATATAAATACAATGATCAAAAGACAAGGATTAGCAGAGTGGATAAAGACAGACCAACTATACGCTTCTTACAAGAAACTCACTTTAAATTCAGTAACATGTGTAGGTGAAACTAAAAAAGGGAAAAAAGATTTACCATGAAAACTTACTTTAATTTAAAAAAGCAGGAAGTGGCTAATTGATACCTTATAAGGTAGGCTTCAAAGCAAATTACCATAGACAAAGACCGCTATTAGATAATGATAAAAATGTTATTCTACCAAGAAGACATAATGATACTAAATGTGTATACATCAAACAACAGAGGTGTTGATTAAGGGGTAGATAAATAGATCCATGTACCAGAATAGAGAACCTAGAAACAGACCTGCATATAAATATGTTCAACTGAATTTTTACAATGGTTCAAAATTAAATCAATGGGGGAAGAATAACCTTCTAATAAACTGGTGTTGATGAAACTGGATAATCTTAGGCCAAGAAAAAATACTTGATGTAAATTTCATATAAACATTAACTCAGAATGGATTATGAATGAAAATGTAAAATATAAAACAAAAAAAGTTAATACAATGAGATATCACATCTGTTGGAATGGCCATTATCAAAAAGACAAGAGGTAACAATTGCTGGTGAGGATGTGGGAAAAAGAGAACCTTTGTGCACTGTTGGTGGGAATGTGAACTGGTATAGCTGCTATGGAAAGTAGTATGGAACTTGTTCAAAAAATTAAAAATAGTACCACCTTATGATCCAGTGATCCCATTTCTGGGTTTATATCTGCAGAACAGAAAATCACTATGTTGAAGAGATAACTTTTTGTTGGGGTATTATTTACAATGGCCAAGACATGGAAACAACCTAAATGTCCATTGAGAGATGAATGGATAAAGAAAACACACACACACACACCCACACACAGATAACCATGTGAGCTGATGGATATGTTTTTTGTGGTCATCTTTTTTTTATATATCAAATCATCACATTATACCCCTTAAATTTACACAATGTTGTACATCAATTATATGTCAATACGGCTGGAAAATGAACTTTTAGGAAAAATAGGAGAAAATATTTAGACACAGAGTTCTTAAATGTACAATCCATAAAAGGAAAAATTTATAAATTAGATCTCACCAAAATTAAAAACAAATTTTGCTCTGTGGAAGCTCATGTGAAGAGGATGAAAAGACAAGCTAAAGACTTGGAGAAAATATTTGCAATCCACATACATAACAAAGAACTATTATCTGAACATGTAAAAACTATTAAAACTCACCAGGGGAAAAACAATCTAATTAGAAAATAAGCAAAAGACATGAACATCCACTTCACCAAAAAGGATATACAGATGGCAAATAAGTACACAAACTATGTCCAACATCATTAGCTATCAGGGAACAGCTAAAATTAAAAATGGTGACAACAATAAATGGTGGAGAGGATGTGGAGAAACTGGATCAATTACACATTGTCAAAGCAATGTAAAATGGTACGGCCATTCTAGAAAACAGTTTGGCAATTTCTTATAAAACTAAACCTGAATATAACTCAGCACTTGCACTTTGGAGCATTTATTCCAGAGATATAATAATCTAGGTTCACACAAAAAACTGTAAATGAATACTCATAGGAGCTTTATTTGTAATAGCCCAAACGCGGAATCATCACAGATGTCTTTTAACAGGTGAATGATAAACAAACTGTAGTATTTGCATACCATAGGATACTTTAGACAATAAAAAGTAACAAAATACTGATAGGAGTAACAATTTGGATAAATTGTCAGGGAATTACGCTGAGTAAAAAAAAAAAAAAAAGCCAGTCCCAAAATGTTTACACACTGGATGATTCCATTTATAAAATATTTTTAAAATGAAAAAATTTTAGAAATGGAAGATGGATTAATGGTTGAATTGCCAGGTCTTAGAGACAGGGTGGAGAGAAAGCAGGAGAGAGGTGACTGAGTCATAACAGAGCAACAGGATCGATCCTTGTGGTTCAGTATCTTGACTGTGGTGATGGTTATAACAACTTAATTAGGTGATAAAATTGTACTTAAACACACGAACACACACAAAAGAATCCAAGAAAAACTGAAAAAATGTGAATACTGTCGGTGAATTGTATGAATGTCAGTATCTGGTTTTGATATTATAATATAGATTTTCAAAATGTTATCATCGAGGGAAACTGGAAGTGAACAAGGAATCTTTGTATTATTTCTTACAACACTGTATGAATCTTTATCTCAAAATCTTCAATTAATTAAATGTTAAAATCCTACTATAATATAGACTTCACTGTTAATGTCTAAGTTTTCATTTTCTGTCATATAACTGTCATTTTCTGTCATACAACTATTAAAATTTCCTTATAAGATAAATTGTGATGTTGGGTAAGCACACAGACCCAATAATTTATGCCTGGTACATAACAAGGATTTTTCTCATATATAAACTTATCTTTATTAAAGAGGGGGAAAAAAAAGATGGGAGTCCACAAAATGCATTTTTAAATGTTTCCTATCAACTTACAGGAATGATTTTCCTAACTCACTAAGATTTAACCTGAATATTAAAAGAATTCTCTCATTTTAGACACAGATAAACTTGACTTTAAACAAAGCCTGCTATGAAGACTGAAAGTCTCAAACATTAAAAGTTAACCGATCCTGGTCATTCAAGAAAACTATAGACCAAATTCCTCCTCCTTCTATTTATCCACCCCTTGCAAGAACTCGAAGATTAGAAGTTGCAAGAACAGTGCTGCTGCTAATATCTAGGTGCTTCTAATATCTAGAAATCACTATAAGCAGGTGACAATTTATTAATTAAACTAATAGAAACTATTATTTAACTATTTGACACTAGCCAGTTCTTCTGGGAAGATTATACTGCTGGTGTAGAATTAATCAGTGGGAAGTCTCACTCAAGGGGAGAATCTTAATGAACCATTGATATTGTTAATTTGTATTTTACTACCTTTTAATAGTAAGATAATTCTAAAGAACACAGTGATTTGGAGGGTGGAAGGAACAGAGATGACCAGGCAGTGTAGTAGAAAGTTAAAAGCCCCAAAGGTTTTTGGCATCAGAAAAATCAATACTGTGCTGTGTGAATCAGTGCAGACCCTCCAATGACTTTGGCTGACCACAAAGGCTTCTGCCTGACAAGATGGAGTTGAGGAATATTGGTATGGGAAATGTTTCTTATGTAAGAAATGAGGTAGAGCTAGAGAACACAATACCAAAATAGGTCCTAGAAAAGCATGGGACCATATGAGAAGTATTAGATTTCATAAGTGGCCAAAGGAGATATTGATTGCTTTGCTTATGTTCACTTAAGGTCACAGGAGAGTATCTTTGCCTGAGGAATTTTCTGACTTTTGGAGTTCTTCCTGACTTTCCCAGATTTTTCCTTTTTTTTTTAACAACAAGAGAAGCATGACCATGGAGTATTTATAGAAGGACGCAGGTCACTGGCATTTCCACAGTTGCATTTCTTTATGTTATTGCTGTTCTCTTTCTCATTCTTCACTCTTTTAGTTTTTCTGTTTCATTAAGGGAATATTCTGGATTTTTTTTAATTGAAATATAGCTGATGTACAATATTATGTTAGTTTCAGGTGTACTGGGAATATTCCAGTTCTTAACTTAAAGCCATCTCAGCACTGCATGAGAATTTTTCATTGCTGTGATATATGCTCATTTTTAATCACTAACTGAATTTGTTGTATAATTTAATTACTAATTGAATTTACCTACCATCATTTGTATCTTTAGATTTTTTTTGCTCTTATATGGCCTTTTTCCAGGCTAATAAATCTTTATAACTGCTGAGTGTTTTTGAAGAAAAAAATTATGGTTTATATTTTAACCCTATTATTTACATCTTATTTTCATTGTTATATTTCCTAATTCAATTATTAATGCTTTATCATTCTAATTTTCATATATTTAATTTTTTACTTTATTGGTTCTAGATTTTAATTTCTTTTATTTTGGATACCACCTACTTTATCACTGATTTTTTTTTAATATTTAATGTTTTTAACTTCAGGTATATTTTCTTTTTTTTCTTTAATGTTTCTTCTATTTTACTCAAATTTTAATCTTCTACCATCCTGTGCTTATTTTAATGACTATTTCTTCTTCTCTGGTTTTTACTTCACATTTTAATTTAACATTTCCGTATTAGTCGTGTCTCCAGGGTCAAGTGTACCCCTGACCAAGTTCTACCACTTCTCTCACAGTTGCCTCTGTGACAACCAGCTCCCTTAATGGGTTTCTCAGAACAATCTCATGCAGGAAGGATTCAGATGATACAGATTCATAGTAGAGTCTTGATTCCTTGCAGACTGATCATGTCCTCTACCAAAATACTGGTTAAGTGCTTTTTTTTTTTTTTTTTTTTTTTTTTTAGCAAAAAACAGTCCTTGAATTCATTTCTTTCAAGTTACAGAGTGGGGGAGAATATGTAATTCCACTTATGCTTGTTTTAAAAAGTGCTACTTGACTTTTAAAATGCCTATTTTAAAATCCATTAGTCCCGTAAGCCACAGAGTGAAAGGTGCTACCCCACCATCACCATCTCTGTGACCATTGTGGGTGTTTATCTCTGAAGGTTAAAGATTTTTAAGATTATTCTTGATCAAAATATAAGAGAAAAGCATTCATATCTGAACTGAATATACTATAAAAATAGCAAAATTTAAAAGTAACTTATACAAAAAAGTAAATTAGAAAACATTTAGAAAGGTGTAATTCTGATTCTCTTTTAAGGAGAAACGGGGACTACTTCTAAGCATTTCTACTGTAAAAATATAGTACCTACACTTCAGAAGTGAAGTTTTAAAAGCAGGCATTAGATAAATTACTGAAACACAGAAAATAACTTCTTGTGAAGTCCCAGTGGGTAAAAATGAGAGCATTCCTTCTCAAAGTGTTTGACAGTTCTACTCATGGACCTAATACATTTTTCTTTACTCCATTTCCACAGATAGTTCTGCCAGCAGATCTTTCTAATTTTTTTTTAATAGTATTACCTCTGATGAAACAATTCAGCTTATTCTGGATTCTCTACCCAGGGAACACACATGATTCACTCAGTACAGAAATATACAGGCTTTTCCATTTTTCCTTATCCACATTTCATCTGTCCAGTCAAGAGCCCTGGTTGATGTTGGTAGATGTTAGAGGATGTAGAATAGCCATGATGCTACCAGGATAAATAAAGACAGTAGCAGGCACTGAAACTTGTATGTATTATATCCTGATCCCAAAGTTATTTTCCTAGGCTTATTTAAAGGCACAATTTAAAACTGGAAATCTATGAAATGTGATAAGATGAGACAATTATTTTTAGTTGTTGCATGTGGAGTAAGTAATACTCATATACATAAGTGTATTTCACAAAATTGAGAAGAGTATCAAAATATCACCCGCTATTCAAAATTGATAGTTGATCATATTTGTTTTATCCTTCTGTGAGAAACTATCATAGATACATTTAAATTTTCCTTTATCCCTAGCTCCACTTCCCTGTCTCATTCTAAGGAGCAAACTCGATATTAAATTTAACATATCCTATCAAACTGGTTTTTTATGTTTCTTTATATTCGTACATTATGTCTATTTCTCTACAAATATACTTATGCGTTTATTCTCTTAAAAAGGTACATATTAATATAATTCATTCTTTTTAGTGTTAATCATGATATGATATGTAATCATGGTATGATATGTATTCCTGTTTAGGAACAGATAAGGTAGCTGAATAATTTGCATCTACTTCTAAGTTAGATATTTTGTGTTATTTAGTTTTTATTTTTTGACAAGAATTCCTAAACATTTTATCGTACATATCTACAAACAGAAATTGGACAATATCCACATTACAAACAGCTGTTAATTTTTTTTTAACCACTAGAGCCTGCTCACATGTTCATGCCCTTATTTGTGTAAGCAGTGGAGACCTTACTATACAGATAATCTAAACACATTTTTACTAAGGATCAATGAAACATCTATACATTCTTTGTGTCAACTAATGAAAATTGGAAAATCAAACATGTTGCTTTGGAAACAATTTTAATCTTTTAGTTCAATTTACACTTATTAAAAAGGGTGCATGTTTTAATCATTTTGAATCATTATCCTTATATCAATAAAGATTACAGTATTTCAATCAATTATAATAAGGAAAAGGATCAATTAACACTCAAAATAAAAATCCTTTTGGTAGGACTGAAAACAATGACCACATCCCATGGTTCACAAATAATTAACCTGCTCATTTAGGTGAGTTGCATTAGCTTTCTTTAATGTACAGGTATAATAGAAAAGATAAAGCATAGAACTCTCGCTCTGCTTTGCTTGAGCCTTAAGAATATTATCCTGATCCCTATGCTATTGCCTCAGATTAGAAGGCATAATATGTCAGTGGAAAAGTCCATAACAGATAGAAATAAAACCCTTCTTCTCCTCCCTCAAACTTTACTATCTTTCATTTCCGAAGAGAGATTAGAGATAAAGACCAAAATCAAAACTAAATTATTAAACTAAATCATGGAGAATTATTCTCACTCTTGAAGCAAGTTTTCCAGGGATTCCATCATTTCCAATCAGGGTAGATATTGTTGTCTAGCCTAATGAATAGCCATTAGAGTGAGATATCAAAAATAAGAAATATTATGCTCTTCTCTTATCAAATGTTCATCAATGTTTAAATGATATTCCAATTTTTCTATGAAGTCTTCTCTGGTCAGTCTAGACAGAGTAATCTTTTTTCTTCTAAAACCCCACAGAATTTACCATTTTCTAACTAGTATTTTAGTTACTAATGTGAATGACCAGTCTCCAAAATAAAATTATAAACAAGGGTGTCTAAAGAGCTTGGAATCTTCAATGAATAGAAAAGTACACGAAAGTATAATGTGATGGAGCTGCTAGTATTATACTATTTTATAGATAAAACACTGAAGTCTAACTTTAGAGTCAGAATCTACATTGTCTGATTCCACTATCATATACTTAATGTATAGTGCTTGGTGGATTTGTGATAGGTTAGCAAACCAATGTATGAGAGTTTCTGGGAACAGGATCTAAAGTCCTGCCCAAAATGGAGCTTGTTAACATTTTCACTTCACAGAAGAATCATTTTAAACGAAAAGTTTTACGAAAATCAGAATTCAAGGAATGAAACCAAGCCAGGAGCTAACTGATGAATCGGGTACCTAACTTAGAAGGATTTAGCAAGAAGGTAAGGAATGATAAAGCTTGGTACTGGGGATGACAGAAAAATATTACAAATTGATCCACTAGAGAGTTATAACAATTATTTAATATATAGAAGGATAGACTAGACTTAGAATAGACTTAGAGCTTAAGATTCAGAAAGTTTCTAAACACATTAAAAGTCATTCTATATCAAATTCAGAAACTTCCTTGCTTTGAGGAAATTGAGAAATTCTTCGAAAATAAAATATCTGATTGGAGGAGAGTTTGAAGAGAATGAAGAGCTTATATCTATAGCTGCCACAAGTGAAAGATGATAAATACTTAATTTGAGGTTAAATTATTTTTGACCAAAGAAAGGAATAAGTTGGTTAATCGATGAATTAGCAACTGAAATATATCATTTGGTAATGTTTTTGATCACATCTGGAATTATTAAGTGAACAATTTGTGCTATAACACTAAAGACATTACTTTTGTTATTTTTTAAGTGAGTGGTACTAAGATTATTATCAAGACAATGATTCTCATTCTACATTGAAAGTATGTTGATTTTTATGTGTAAAACTTTCATAATTTAGTAAAGATTAATTAAAATACTGGAGAAACTCATTTATTAACAATGTCTCAAGGAAGGAAAAATCAAATTGGTAAGGTAAAAGAGGAAACACAATAGCAGGACTATTTTCTGTTCTACCAACAGAATCCCACTTTTAAAAATTGCTGAATACATTCCAGGATAACTAATCATCCTAGAATCACATGTTCAAATTTTAAGAAAGGGTAGAAAGTGTTCCAATTCCATGTCCCATCGATGAAAAAAACAGATCTAGAAAGAATAAGCAAGTTTCCCAAAGCCACTTTTTGATGGATAAAGGAAAAGAATATTGGTAAAATAGAGGCTAAGTTTTCTCTTACATCAGAAATAGAATTATTATTCAATAATGCAATTGTATCTTCAATCATTAAGCAAAGAGTTACTACTTAACTATTACTTAAAATATTTCATGATAAGTAAGTACCATAGATGACATAACTTCTAGTACTATGATGAACTGGAAAGTGTCACAGACTTGGAATCAGAATATCTACATTTGAATTACTATATTTGACACTTTCTAGCTGCATAACCTTGCATAAATTACTTAATCATTCTTTAATTTTTTAAATATACAAATATAAATAATAATTTGTCTTATTTACCTTTTAGGATTGTTCTGAAAAATAAATTAATTAATGTCCATGAAAGAGTATGAAGACACCAATGCATATGCAAAAGCAGGTTTTGAATTTAAAAATATGTCAATCATTAGCTATGATGATTATTAAAATCAATAAAATAGTATTTTATTAATATTAGTGCCTATATGCTATAATATTAGGTATTTAGTAAGTGTTTTGGGGCACATCAAAACTCAAATATAAATTCTACGAACTGCACATTGAAAGTGAAACAGCTAGCTACCAGGATAATTGGTTTTATTTTGGTAGTACATAATTCCCACATTTGCCTTACTTTCTTGTCCACAAGGAAGCACTTACATAACTGTCAATTTACCATCTGTCTACCTGTCTGTATATCTATGTGTCTATTCATCTAACTATAATTCAACCCCATTTTCTGAAATGTTCTATGATTTGAGTTCAAAGCTTCTAAAAAAAATCACCTCATTAAATTTGTGTTAAAGTATGAGGATTAAGTATTCAGGTAATGTAAAGAGTTTAAAACAATATCTGGAACAAAACAAATGCTCAGTATTAGCCATCATGATTATTATTTCACATTTAAATAAACTGTATTCCCCAAGGGAAAAAAATCCTATTTTTAATTTGTAGTTGAATAAATGAAGGATTAGCACAAAAATATAAACTTTTAAATCAAGATACTTTTTCATTGAAAATCATGGCAGCTCTAAAAATTTTGATTTGTTAATTTTAAGTATTACTGAAAACACAAAGAAGTAATACACTCATATACTGCTGGTGAAAGTAACAGTGGCTTGGCAGATTGGAGGCTAATGAGATAATAAGCATTCAAATGTAAAATGTACATTCACTATGACCTAACAATTCTATTTCTTAATACAAATATATCATCACATGAAAATAGTTTTATTGTTTAGTTTACCCCTCATGTGCCCTGAAAACAAAGCCCAAATACATATGACACTTTATCCCTAACAGTATACTTTTACACATTAGCTCATTTAACTTTCTTGATAATCTTGTGAAGTAAGCTAGACAGATCTAATTATTCCTAGTGCCTTGATTGATAATTAAGATAGGCTTGACTGAATACCACGCTGACTACAACAAACACTGAAGAACCCAGAAAATGGTAGTAAAACAGAGTACAGGGACTCATGTTATATGGGGGGAAGACTGAATAATTGAGAGGTTAAACTATAAAGTTACAGAACATTTAACAAAATAGACTTGAATTACAGGTGTTTAAAAGATTTAAAATAAATCTTATTTTTTTTTCAAATTAATCTCACTGGTTCCAAGTAATGCTCCCATTGAATATATGCTTTATATTATTGGAGAAAATTGATGCACAACAATCATATTATTGGTTTAAATTATTCTGTTAAAATTGTTTCCTTATATAGGCTAATATATTAGTTTAAAGCTTTTTTTCCTTGTTGATCCAAAGTATACTTTTGGCATAATTCTCACATATTTTAAGTTAACAAGCTATAGATGAATGTATCTTAACTACATATGTCAATATGTAATCTATATGTATATACTACATATAGCATATAATATATGTAATGAACAAAAGAAAGCAAATAGTTATTCACCATTTCTTATTGGGTATTTGCTTCGGAAAATGCAAAAATTACTGAGCATCTATTCCTGTTTTGGTTGTTTACTAGGAGGAAAAAATCACTCATGACAAAAAGATTATGAGAAGTAAAATGTTTGACAGGAATTTAGGGACAGAAGCCTTTTCCAAATATTAAAAAAAAAAAAAAAACCCTAAGTTTCATGTTTCACATTTCACTCTCATAAAAATATGCTTCTAAATAACTAACAACTACACATTTTAAGTGTCAGATATATCAGGTCTGGTCCGTGAAATGGGAATTATGTTGATCCTTCAAAGCAAGATTATAAATGAAATTCACTCAACTATTAAATTATCACAGGCATGTCACGCCACCAAACTGAAGAAAAATGTACACGATTCAGCTCCACAACAGGAAATGTGAAAAATTGTAGCACAATAAGCCTCTAGCTTCAAACTACACAGCCGGCTTGTGAAATGATGGCCTCCCAAGGAGCTCTAATGGCAAGAGATACAGACTCATTTTTAAAAGCGTTTTCAGCTTGAGGAGAGATTCATTGCCATTCATTATCAAACAGCATCAATATCAAAATCAATAAAGATACTTCTGAACACTATTAAAATATTGGCAATGAAGCCAAGTTCTTACATTTCAGCAAGTGAAGCAAATGAAAAATAAAAAAAGAATGCCAAAACAGCTGCTACATGATGAGGTGAGGAATGCAATCAAGCACAAGATGGACAGCCAAAAACCTTCAAGGGCAAACGAAAGTATAATTTGAACCAACGTAACATCAACATCAATTGCTTCAGAACATCAGCAGCAGACAAGCATCACTGGAGGGAACAATTAGTGACAGTGACTTGATTTTGGAAAAATGAGTGTCTGCAACAAAAATAGGAGATAACAGATACAACAACAAAAAAGCTCCAGGAGTTACAGCTTTAATCATTCTCATCAAAATTACAGTGCCTGTGGGTCATATATAGGTCACTGTTAGCCTTCCTGATCCTCATGGAAAAATCACCGGATCAGTAAGTTGATAATCTTAATGAATGCACGAGGTTCTAATGTATGTCACAAAATATAGTTCATTAAGTTGAACAGTGAGTGATTCAGACCAGAGACGTTTTTACAGATAATTAAGAAATCTTGGTTAAACAGATGGAGGAGACAGATGCTGCTTCTTCTCAGTTCTAAAATTTTGGGGGTCAAGCCATCCCATGATTTCTGTCTTAGCCAGATGTGATATAAATATGGAAACAGCATTTGATTTACTGGTTGGTGCTCAGGCTGTTATAAAAGCTAAGTGGACTGACTAAACTTTGATCTAATTATCTGGAGATAGGAGACAACAACAATAGGAAAAGTCATTTAGAAATTAACCCAAGTTTTAATCATAGCAAAGACTTAACATAACACTAACTCTGTAGCAGTTACCTGTCTAAATGTTTCCAAATATTAAGTCATTTAATACTCATAAAACTTCTATGAGGTAAAACTGAGCCATTTTCAGCTCAGGATACTGAGATACCGGTGGGGGGGGGGGGTTATAAATGACTTGCCCAAAGTCATACAGCTAATAAGTGGCTATATTTTAGAGTATTATGAGCTCTTTTTTGACACAAGAAGAAATTTAAGGGTTATAAGTGATATGCTGTATCACTGTCTGGCAAGCATTCATTTGAAATGGCAGGATAATTTCCGTTATTTCCATAAGGCTACACAGGAAATACTGTAAAGAAGATAAGATACTGACAATTTTTCCTACATCGTCTCTAATCATTAAATTAGTATTCAAATTGGAAAAACATCAAAGTCTTTTTGTGTCTGGGCACACTGTATTTTATCTATGCACTTAACAAATTATTTCAATAAATATTTACTAAGTGACTTTATTATCTGCAAAATAGGAATACTTGGGGGAATACAGAAAAGAATAGTAACATATAATCTGTTTTTAAATTTCAGAGAAAGAACTAACCCTATTGGAAATTAACTCCTTCAGCCACCAAACATTTATGCTTCAACCTATAAGGATAATACTTATAAATCACATTGGACATTTTCATATTTTACAAAACAGAGTAATCTGAACATAAATTAGATGTGATGAAACTAGTATGAAATGTGCACTGACTCTGTAGGTTTTAAACAACCCCTAGAGGGAGGCCATCCTCCACACCCTCTGATGCTATGGTTATTCTGGCTAGTCCCTCAGTGAGATCTCAGGTACTGCTGCCTGACTTGTACTGAATGCCCCCACATTGCTGCATAATTCCAGCAGATTTACATTCTTTCTCTTTTCTATTCTCTTTCTCAAAGAATTTCCTGCTATCCCTTTATCATTTAAGACCTTCACAATTTTCCCTTCTTTGACCCTTTTATTCCCTTCCTTTATTTTCTCTTGTGCCTCCCACTGCTCTCCAAAAACGATGCTGAGCATTTTGCTTTTTATAGCCATTGCTAGCTGAAAGAACATTTCTTCTGGTCAGCAAAAAGATGAGCTACACTGCAGACGGGCTACACTTGCTCTTGTCCATTAGTTCTTGAATTAAATAACCTGCATCACCTCCAAGTTTTTTGCCCCATTAAATAGTTGAAAGTAGGAAATTGCTACCGCTATCATTCCAGTGATTTGAAATAATAGCTGAATTTGAAGCCTAGTTCTGATTTTCCTTTACTATTTTGGATTTGCACTTAACACTAACTTGAATTTTCTTTCTCTTATTAAATGTTTCTCAAATCATTTACCATTTTTTGAACTGACTTATCTGTCTCTAAGAGTTGCCTTGTTAAAGGTATATACAAGGAAAGAGTTGAGAAGCTCAGTTCAAGAAAGGAGGCTGCTATTTTACTCAAGAAAATATTTCTATTGCCTGAGTATATAGCACAGGGAACTGTATTCAATATCTTGTGGTAACTTATGGCTAAAAAGAATATGAAAACAAATTTATGCTTGTTCATGTATGACTGAAACATTATGCTATACACCAGAAATTGACACAACATTGTAAACTGACTATACTTCAATAAAATGTGTGTGTGTATGTGTATGTGTGTGTGTGTGTGTGTGTATATATATATATATATATATGAAGATATAAATGGATCCTAGAGAAAACAAACAAAAAAATGGGCAGAGGAATTGAATAAATTTTTTCCAATGAAGAAGATATACAAATGGCCAGTGACTAAATGAAAAGATGCTCAACATCACTAATCATCAGCAAAACACAAATCAAAACCACAAAGAGATATTACCTCACACCTGTTAGAATAGCTGTTATCAAAAAGACAAGAGATAACAAGTGTTTGCAAGAATGCAGAGAAGCTGGAACCCTCGCACGCTATTGGTGGGAATACAAAATGGTGCAGCTTCTATGGCAGTGTTAATGCAAGCTACATAATGACCCATAGAGATCAGCAAATGATTAATGATGCTAATGGGAATTTCTACAGTCATCTAGATTTTAGATTAGGCAGAACTGGGTTTGAGTTAGATCTTATTAAAGTCCTATAAATTGTTTTGGCTTCTCTTTCTTCCTTTGTAAAATGAAGAGAGTGGTGAAGATTAAATGATACAATCAGTGAAAAGATTTTGACAAAGTGCCAAGCATTCACTACAAGTATGTTAACATAACTGTATAGATATGGCCTTCATTTTAGTTTCCAATATTTCCCTTGTAAATATGTTATTATATTATGAACATGTTATTAATAATTTTAGTTGTAACAAACCATTAAGGAAGTATTTTTTTAAAGTACTATTAAAATAGAAATAAAAACTTTATAATATATGTCTGGTCTCTTCCTTTATATTTGTTCTACTCTAAATGTACAGTTCGAATATTCCATCTTGACAGCATTGATGTTAGTACTGATAATGCTGAAGAATAAGGAGAAGCAGTATTTCTTTCAGCCCACCCTCTGTGACATTCTAACAGCTTTTGGCAAGCTAAGGAAGAAATAATTCCCAATCTGTCCTTAAATCTTGAATCTAAATCTTACCTTTTTACATTCAACCATAAATTATTGACCTAGATAGAGATCTCACTGTCTCTCACATTCATTTTATGAACAATGTTTTACTTTTTAAAAAAGGCGTAAGTTTCTTTGAATTATAATCTAGGGAGAATTCTATTATAGCTCAATTTCACTATACAAAAGTGGATCAAAGCAGGTTTATTAACAGAAGAATATATTTCTCCTATTCTCCCTAGGAAATATGTTATGATGAATTTTTCCAATTTAATTCTCATTATTTAGTCTCATGATAAATCTCATTGTACATAACATTCTGGGGACATGTTTTCAGACACACAGAACCAACGCAAGGTTATATATACATGACCTGGAGCCAGGCTTCCTGGGACCTGAACCACAGCTCTATCTCTGACCAATTGGTGACCTGAAACAGCATTTTTAACATACTTGTGCCTCACTTTCCTATAAGCATAGGGAGAATAATAAAAGCACCTGTTCAATGGATTTGTGTAAGCGTTAAACAGGTTAGTTAAACAGTAACCCTTGATACCCAGCTCTTCACAATTATATTTCTTTGAGGAATATAACTTCACTTCTTAAAAATAACTTTAAAAGGTTGTCACACATTTCAAAAGATCTAAAACAAACCTCTTTAATTTGCTCTCTCTCTTTAGCAACAATAATGACACAAAATTACTTCCAAATTGTTTTCAAAAGATCTGAAAAAAATAAGAATTTATTTTTTAAAGACAGATTGAAATTAAAAATTGAAAATACTTGTTTTTCAACACTTTTAGTCAACGGTAGGCTACTTTAAAACGAAAGTGAAGACAAAGTTTGGCAAGGCCAAGACTATTGGTAGCCATTCCTCTCTGCCTCATGAAAATGCTTCGTAGATCCAATTGCCTCCATTCTGCCATGTGAAGGGTGTGTGAAAGTATCTGGACTATTGTTTCCTACAGGGAATGTTCACAGTGCTTTATCTTGCTTTCTTTGAAATTTCATTGAATAATAACTAATCATAGATTGTCTTCTCTTTATTTATTTAAACCTAGAATTCTCATGAGTACCATAGGAATGGCTAATAAAAACATTCACAAAAATATTTAAGAAGAGTTCGATTAACATCAAAACATAATTAACACAGGTATAAAATAGAATTTTAAAAATAACCAATCATGTTACTAAAGGCAAAAGCATTCTTGTGTGATATGTGGTCCACAAGTTCTTGTAATGAATTTCTGTGACTTAATCCTTTCCTTACACAGTTGTCTCTGAGAATGATAGATCATTTACAAAAATTTGTAAAGTATAACCCATCATGGAAATAACTAAATATATTGCTTGGAACATACATAATTTCTACAACACAAAGCACGTAGTAAATTGTGATGTCTCTAATTCATTCATTTCTAATTTCATTTTAATCTTTACACCCCCAAACAGAAGAATCAATGACTGCATTTATTCATATTATAGTCTTATCTATTTATATTGTCCATATTAAACAATACACCATGACCAAGAGTGCCAAGACAGCTTAATACGAGAAATTCTCTTAATAGTAAAATTCAAAATCAATAAGTCAAAAGAAAAGAATCTGTTTATTTTGACAAATGCCAAAATAATCATTTGACTAACACAGGAGAGACACAAGGACGCTTCCTTAACATGACACAGCAAACCAAAAGATGACATCATTTTAAATATCTTCAAAGTTTAATGAACAATGAATGAAACTTTTAGGACACTATACTCTTTTATAATATGTACAATGAAAAAATTTTCATCTGTATTAACTGCGGAAACTTCAAAGTTAGAGGAATATACTAAACATTTTCATATAGATGGAAATCTAGTTTTTCACAAATATCCAAACAGTATACTATTTCACAGATAGTTTCCCACTAGACTCTGTGACTATACCTCCTCGAAAGTATAGTTGTATTACGTTAACTGGTAATTAGTATAAAAAAAATTCCAGGGAAGCTTATAGGAAAATGGATGTTTCAAACAAACTAGCAGCACCTTTATTTATAATTTTCTTTATAGCATTGTAGTCATGAGCATGTTTAAAGGAACTTAAAAAAAATCTAAGCACACTAAAATGTTTGCAGTAGTACAAAAGAGAGCATGTCCATAAAGTGTAATAAATGAAATACTGTAATGGACTGGAAAGCAGTAAGGTATCTATTGAAGCTATAATTGTGCAAAGCTGCAAAAATATAAGGTTGTAATAAAAAAAAACGAGGGAAGTGCTTAACCTAGAGTACTATTTAACAACACTAGTAAATTTGGATTATACTCCTTCAGGACCAGGAATGGAATAATGTTTGAGTATCATAACAGTGCTTTAAGACAAAGTGACTTAAAATTTCAGCTAATGTTTGAGTTTTAAAATATTTTTCTTTCACACTTAGACGTTACAGAATTAATGAAGGTAGAGAGCCAACTCTATCACACTGAAAAATACCTGTAGTCCTAAGGATTAGAAAAGTCCTCTTCCAACACAAAGCAGAAGACTGTTTTCCTTACCTATTTTTGACCTTAAAAAAGTACTTTTTTATCTCTCTAAAGACAATATCCTCATCTGAAGAAGGGAGATTATGATTGCATGAACATTATTTTCACTGTATTTAAAAGCCATAAGGAAGAAGTAAACACGCATTTTCAAAGTAGAAATATGTATTATAACCTTACTATGTTTGTTGTCTCACCAACTCTGGGATCTCAAAAGCAACAGCAACACAATTTATAATAACTTATATTAGGGGTATAAATTCTAAGCAATATTTTAAAACTGATTAGGAAAATATTTATACATAGTTAAGTCAAAATTGACAAGAATATCTGAAAGATATTACACAGAGAAGCATCTAATAAATTAATGTTGAGATGCTATCTGTGCCTTTATATCCACAATCATTGTAATAGATAAAAAAGTTCCACTTGAATTCAAATTTTGAAATGAAATGTCTATTTTAACAATTATATACAAAAATTCACAGTACTAAATTGTACACCTTGGGATTTTTAAAAAAGTTTGTTTGTAATTGACAGCAGTGCCAAAGCAACATTATAATGAGCTTTAAAAAGTATTTTTACTTGTTTATTCTTCTTAACTAATAGTTGGGGCTGATAGTCTAAATCAGTGAAACTAACTGAAGAGCCAAGCCATAGTCACTTGAAGGTGTTATAGTCTCATATTTAGCCTTGATTTCTTTTTCTTTAATTTCCTCATGTAATTATGTTTATGAAATACTTCCAGGAAACAATTATATTCACACTGTCTGGAAAATACCTCTCCAGAAATTTTGACAGTATGTAAAGTTTGAGATAAGCACTTTTATTTAAAAAATACATTAAGTGATTAAATTGTACATTGTTAATATATAATTTTAAAATACTTATATTAAATTTTATATATGTGTATTTTGTATGTGAATTTACATATGTATATACACACATATATGAATAGTCCAGGATATATCACTCTTCAGAATGTATTCACTTGAAACTATTCACCAATTTTTATTCCTATTTTACACTGAGCTAGCATGAACTCAGAGGACACTAGTATCTGATTTCAGCTTCTCCACTGTCCGGAGATTCCACATATGATACAAGCCTTAGAACTGACCAGGAATTAGCTCTTCTCTTTATGTCAGTAGGAATTCCATATTTGCTTGCTCTTGGAATTTTCTACGTTTCCACTTTTCTCTTGCTTTTCACATAGTCACTTCTGCCACCATTGGTTCTTTCAAAGATTCTGTTGACCACTTAGGTGTCCAACTTTTAACCCCTCCTGTCATATTACTGTATTTCAACTTGTTCATTACTAACTCTGAATGATCAATACTGCTCTGAAAGGATCATTATACACCATCAGTGGTTTGCATGAGAAAACTATTGCTTTCAAATAAAGTAATTTCCGCGTTGGTGGTATAGTGGTGAGCATAGCTGTCTTCCAAATAAAGTAATTTCTTCTGAAACTATTATGCTCCCTCCTTCTACTTTTGGAATTTTGGCCCATATTCCCTAGTATTCTTTTTTTTTTTTCTACATTCTCTTTTTTATTGTAGTCATCTTATGTGCTAAATTTGACTACTGGCTTTAAATAATTTAATTTCAAAGTTAAACCTTTCCCTTCAGGATCCACCTATGAGCATGTATAATACTGACCATGGGTTATAGAATATGCTCTAATATTTCTACGGGTTTAGATACTTTCAACTTCTTCTTCCTTATTTGCTTGTTTTCCTTTTTTCAAAATCTGAAATGTGATGGAAATTTTGAAATATTGTTCAGAAACAAACCACACCAATAACCGTAACAATTAGATATTTTTATTGTTTAAAAATATCTGATTTATACATTTTGAACAGAATCACTTATGATAAGACTTCATTTAATCTCAAAGTTATAAAAATCAGATTGTACATAGTAAAGATGATAGCATTTCTCTAAACTGAAATAACAGTATTCTGATTCACTTCATGATGTTATATGTAGAAAAATACAATTTGAGTTTAGACTATTTATGAAATTAGAATCCAGCCTAGTTTCATTTCTAGATTCAGACCATAATCATAGCTTTTCCTTTGGTTCCAGTGTAATTCTCTCCTATTCAGACCACCCATTTTTCTTAAAGCAACATTCAATTTGCTAAAATATGCTGACACAACTCCTAAACCTCTGACCTTTATTGTTTATATATGCCTAAGCTACCTATTTAGTCAAATAAAAGCTATCATAAGTCAAGCTTATTCACTTTGGGTTCAAACTATAGTACCACCTCATAGAAAAACTATACACAAGTCTCCATCAATACAGACAGAAAGTTCAATATATGTCAATAATTATAAAACTGCAAACTGAGTTTACTGTTATCCAACAATGACAATTTTAAAACATGATGAGACTTTAATCAAGTAAGTTATTCAGAGTTACAGAGTAAATTGATGCTTACTTGGGCATTGAAGGGTTAACTCATTTTCAAAGGAAAATATTCAAGTTATGGTAAAATAAAATATGGAAATGCAACCAATATAATCATTTTTATTTCAAAATAAGAAGAATATTTAGACTGGGTCTGCCTCACCTTTTGACTTAAATCTTATAGAAAGGCAAACAGTTCCATAGACTAGGAGGTCATGTAGTACACACTCGACATTCCACTCACATGAAAAAGGCAAATAAGAAAAATAATAATCATGCTTATATCGGAGTCTTAACCAAAAAAGTAATTTCTTGTATATGTCTTGAAATCAAATCAGATTCAACCTTATGAACCATATAAACTGAGTCATTTAAAAAATCGTTTTTAGTCTTGGCCCAAAGCAAGGTACAAATATAAAATAATAATAATTTCAAAGGAAGACTGTAGCAATGGTAGCATTATAAGTATATAACCATCCAAAAATTAAGTAATTTGGAAAGATAAAACTTTCTTGAATATTTAAATTCTGGGATGCTTATTTGAAATTCAGGCATTACTTTAGAGTTTCACTGTGTATGTTGGAAGAATTTTCATCAAAGAACTAAAATAGGTTTTTTTTAAATAAATACTTAACTTCAAGATTTCTTGAGATGTGACATAATCATATTGAATAATCACCTGTAATAATAAATGAAATGCATATCTCCTATCCACACATACAATTAATCAATAAACACAATATTCCATATTTTTATTTTAAGCATTGACTGATATTCAGGATAATTTCAAATTTGTGTTAGCTCAGCATGCCATAGAAGAAATTGGTAATAAATACCCCCAAACTGCTTATACCAGTTGTAGCTCAATTGTAACTTCCTAGTAAATAAAACAAAGTTTCTGAGATATCAACTGAAAATAAAATTCACTTGAAAGAGAGAAAACAGCCTACTAGTGTGTTGCTATTATCTTGCCTTTTTGGTGCTTGCCTTTCCTATGTCATGTTTATTGACTGTTTGATAACAAACACATCTTAAAGGATGTCTTAAAATGATATGTTTTTCTATATAAAAATTACAAGTATCAGAAATTCTTTTCCAATAATTTTGAGAAAAATTATAAAATTCTTGTATATTTAAGATTTTTATTTCCAGCCAACCTAGAAATAATTCATCATGTTTGGCTTTAAATTTACAATAGATTTCATAAGAATGAAAATAAGCCTAATGTATTTAATGGAGAGGAATACTGATTTTCTGTCTCAACTCTCTTTTACTTTCCAGAGGTCTAGGGCTGGCAGGAATAAGGTTGTTGCATAGGTTTATTAGAGCTATGCCCATGTCCAGTAGTTTAAACACTGAGAGATAGAGTGAGAGGCAATGGCGGACTCCTACAGAAAGCTGAGATAAAAATGCTTAGAAGAGGTCATTCATTCCACAAACATATATCAGCACCTTTTACGTGACAGAACTATTCAAGGCAGTTAGGAAATGTTCTTGAACAAAACCAGCATAAGGTTCTCATGGATCTTATATTTTAAGATAGGAAGTATAAATTTCATGCCCAGTGGTCCAGAAACAAGACTGAAGATAAGATTACACAGTTTAGAATCCAGATACATAGAGAAAAGATAATAGATAGAAATGAATGAAGATATACCCATACGGCCACAATTGTCTTGGACTGACAGAATTTGCATTTGTAAGTCTAGGATAACATGAATCCTAAACATGTTTGACTGACTAGAAGAATCAGAAACTCAGTACAATTCCTCTACAGATGAAAGGTGTTGAGCAGAACAAAGTCTTTAGATAGTATCTTTTTCTTCAAAGATAGGACAACTCTGCATGACTCATTCCAAGTATGGGCTTCTCCACATAAAATTTTTAGAAATTTGTAGATAACGTGACATAAACCATTCAATGGAAAAATGTATGTCTTGGTTGAATGAAACAGTAAAGCAAATTAAATAACCATAGGAATCATAGCAGCAATCCTACATATTTAGAAGTCAGTTACAAACTACAGTCACAAATAAAATCAAGGAAGTTTTATTTTTCTATGTGAGACAATAAAGAAGTGGATATATAAAAGGTTGTCAAGAAAAGGCAGAGTGGGAGTTTTGGGAGGAATGGAGAAATTGTCTTTCTATAACTAAAGTATGTGTCAATATCCAAATCAAAACATCATCTATAAAGATTTTGACCTAAGGGCAGAAATCAGTGCAACCTCCCCTTCCTTCACCTCAAAGCATAAGTTTCATAAACTCAAGGTATAATTCATGTCAAGGAAGTCTTGGTAAAGGAGAATAAAACCTTAGCAAGGGCAACATTTAGTCTAAGAGATGGTATAAGGATGGATGCTTCCAACCTCTCCATCTTGGATTAGCAGAAACACCTACACTACACTGTGTGTAAAGACCTATACTACACTTTCTATTCTGAGTCCCCAGCTCTCAGTGTGCAGGGACTCATGGCCAGGATGAACACCCCAATTCATATTATCTTAAATCTATCAAATGTCCTACTGTGAGGAAAGCATGAAACTCAACATAGGAAATGTACTTACTGAAATCATAGCGTATCAATGCCATGTACAATTTTTACAGGGCTCCTGTTCATCTCTGTCAGTTTTTTACACAAAATTTTGGGAGACCTCAAAACATCCAGGAGTTGAGATGTCCCAGCTGACTTCCTGAATGAATGAAGATACCAGAATAAGACACAAATGCCTCAGAATTTTTGGGAAAGGAATGCAAACAAGGCTATTTTCTGTACTTACAAGAAGCAGGGAGAGCTGGCTTAAAGAAATAAACTATAAATTTTGCAAATACAGGCTAAATAATACAAGAAAATGTAGTCTCATTGTGACTTATAGAAAGTGATACAAAGATTCAAAACAAACTAAAAAGAGGACAAACAGACATATAGGACATATATTCTGGCATTAGACTTCACTGTTACTATGGGTAACTTAGGTTTCCTGGAAAATTTTTGGAAAAAAAAAATAGTTTAAATGAAGTGAGAAAAAAAGTACTCTAAAAGCAATTATTTTTATCAAGTTCTATTTTTAAACAAACTACCAGGACCTGATTCCAAGTTGCTCAATTCAAGAAGTATCTTTAAAAAAAAAACAAAAAAACAAAAAAAAAACACCAAATTAAATACTTTACCAAAGCAAGAATGATGGTTATACTGAGTAGTTCTCCCAGGATAAGCTGAGAGATGCAAGACTATGGGTAATAGAGAAAAGAATGGTTTTAACACACACATTTTACTAGGATTTGATGACAATCGTCTTCCCTCCATTCTCACAAATCACAACACAGAGATATAATATAAACTATGGTAGAGAAGAGATTTACATTCATCAAAAAAGTAATATTCCAGCTTTTATTTTTCCTCCACTAATATCTTTTTGCAGTATCTGCTTGGCTAGGATACTTGATCATAATCTTTAAATTACTGTGGAGTGTGCTGTAAGTTGAAATCTGTTTCATTAAATGCAAGCAAAGGTGTATTTTCCCATTTTGCTGATCTATTATAAAGACTTAAATGGTAGAATCCAGTAATAATAGGCTCCAATAACATCTAAGAACTTTGTATCAGACAAGCTATGTAAGTAAAATGGTAATTACCAAATATAGCACCCAGTGTTTAAGAAAAAAAGAGATTATTATAAAGCTCTTTTTAAAAATTAGCTTTCTCATTCCTCTCCTTTTCATGATATGATTTGTTGGGTAAAAATCAATTTCTAATTTTCAGAAAAATTAGAATTCTAAAATTTTTAAATTATCCTTTTATATGACTATATTGGGATATTAAACCAATGTTATAAATGATTTTTCATAAGAAATTAAAATATAGCAGGAAAAAAGCCAGAAAAGATCACTTTCACTCTTATTTACCTATACTAAAAATAATTACATTGATTTCAGTATATTAACATTTGGAAGTAAATTTCTTGCCACATGTGAAAGTTTATTTCCTTTTCTTAGAAATCCCTCAAGTATTGTTTGTTTCATTTTAATAAATAACTTACTTTCTAAGAGAAATTAAATGGCACTTTATTATTCAAATATCCCAACTCCCTCCCTCCAACAAGTTGAATGTCTGAAAAGTACTTTACCTGGCCACATTTTACTATTTTGGTGACAAAAATATAGTCAGTTCCTGCTTGTCCAAGACAATGCAGATGTCAAAGATCACTTTTAATACCCAACATACATAAACAGCTCATAAACTCTGCATCACAAAATCAAACAACATGATTAAAAAGTAGCCTAAAGAACTGAAAAGACATTTTTCCAAAGAAGTGGAGATGACCAGTGGGCACATGAAAAGATGCTCAACATTGCTCATTATCAGGAAATGTAAATCAAAAACACAATGAGATGTGACTTCAAAGCTGTCAGAATGGCTATTATCAAAGCACACACACACACACACAAATAACAAATGTTGGCAAGGATATGGAGAAAAGGGAACCATCGTACACTGTTGGTGGGTATGTAAACTGGTGCAACCACTATGGAAAAGAATATGGAGGTTTCTCAAAAACTTAAAAAGAGAACTACCATATGACACAGCAATTCCAGTCCTGAGAATATATCCAAAAAAAAAAAAAAAAAAACCAAAAACACTTATTAGAAAAGATTCATGCACCTCAATGTTCATAGCAGTATTGTTTACAATAGTCAAGTTATACAAGCAACCTAAGTGTTCATCAACATATGAATGGACAATGTCAGAGATGACTTTTAGGCTCTGATTTCCTGGAAGCCTTAAAACACACACACACACACACACACACACACACACACACACACACACACAATAGAGGCAGGCCTTCTAATGGGATCTTTTTGTGTGTACAGCTTGAAGAACTAATGATCTTCAAGTCAGAGCCTTTTTACTTACCACCCCTACTGTGTCTGTCCAGCCTGCATGTTTGAACTGCTTCCCAGGTCACTGTTATATAAGAATTATTTACTAAGACTTGGAGCCAAATGCTTGTCCCCTAATCTAGGATGAAGGTAGGTAGGAGCTGGCAAGGGTCCGCACCTGGTTCCTTGCAGACTCTTTCCCTGGAGTTAGACCCATATTTGAGCCTAATTCTAATATGCCCAACTTGGGTAAGCTCTTCTGGACATAAGAGCTAACAATGTCACACCTCTGTGTTCAGATCCCTTGTGATCTGTGCTGATCTTCGCTGAAAAAAAGAGTTTGCCCTGTTTCCATGCACTTGGGTCATTTGATGTGCTAGTGCCCCTGCAGATGACATATGTAGATGGAAATAAGAGTGAGTTAATAGAGAATAATTATCCCAATTAGTCCCCCTGACTGTGTTCATTTTCTGTTTATTTCTATTTCTCGGTTTTCATTTCCTAGTAGGATGTCCTTGCATATTATAAAGCTGGAAACCAGTTATTTCTGACAATTATATTACAGATGTAAAATACCATGAATCAAATCTTGTTTCAAGATATATAATTACAGTACAGAAAACAAATGGATCTCATTTTACAATTAAATTATAAGGTAGGTACAGTCATTTCCCCCTTATCTGCAGTTTTGATTTCTACAGTTTCAGTTAGCTTAGGTCAACCATTCTCCAAAAATATTAAGTGGGAAATTCCAGAAATAAACAGTTCATAAGTTTTAAATTGAATGATGTTCCGAACAGCATGATGAAATCTTGAGCTGTCTCACTCTGGCCCTCCTGGGATGGTTTGTCCCATTGTCCAGTTTATCCTGAATGTTAGTCAATTAGTAGCAGTGTGCATTATCAGATTGACTGTCACAGTATCACAGTGTGTGTTCAGGTAACCCTTGTTTTACTTAATAATGGCCCCAAAGCACAACAGTAGTGATGCTTACAATTCAGTATTCTCTTACTATGCCTAATTAAACTTTATCATAGGTATATGCATAGGAAAAATTATATCCTGACCTAGATATATATAGTTTGGTACTATCCACTGTGGGTCTTGGAATATATCCTCTGCGGATAAAGGGGGACTTCTGCATTTCAAACAGTGGACTAAGAATGTTTTATACATACATCCAGTCCCTTGCACGGCCTCCTTCCTGAGGCCACGCCATGCCCCAATTCTTTATTCTACAAACAATAATCATGCTGATCTTGTTGAAGGAATGCTTAAAATGGCAGTATTTGTTTTTAATGTTAGAAAGCTGTAACCATGCATTCTCTCTTTTCTTTTTTATTTAGGTTTATTTAATTATTTATTTAAGGGAGGCCCTGGGGATTGAACCCAGGATCTTGTGCATGCTAAGCATGCACTCTACCACTGAGCTATAACCTCCCCCTCACTGTGCACTCTCAAAGCAATTCTTTCTCACTTCTTGCTGGTTTTATTTTTCTAGGATGGAAGCAAACTAAATTTCTGAAGACCCCAATAAAAGTTAAAACATTAAACTTCTTTCAGACTATAAAGACAAGTCTTTTGAAAAACATATAGTATTAAAAATATAAATATATTCTGAATACTTCAGTTTTTAGCAGTTTAATTTTCTGAATAGACAGTAATGTGAAATTTTAAGAAAAATATCAGTCATAGCTATAGTACTCTCGGGGGCATACATATTATCTGCGTCTTAAGTTTGCTAATATTTAGTTGAAAAAAATGCCACTGCAATCAATTGGTCCAGGTTCTCTGAGTAGATCATAAAAATCAGTACAAAATTTAAAGAAAAAAGAGTAAAGGCCAATTAGTTAAGGCCATCTTTTCTTAGAAATGAATGTAAAGTGAGATATTTAAGGATCTTACCTGGATAAAAGGAAAAGAAATCTCTCTTAAACTGAAAGACATGTAATTATACAGTGAACACAAAATAGTAATTGTGTGAAATAATATAATCAAAAGAAGGTATAAAATTATGGCAAAATTTTTAATAATGATTATGAACTGTGTAGAACGATGGTTTTCAGAAGGCTTATGATTGGTATCTGAAAAAAGATAGTCTACCCCTCTAATGCCAGGCTGCCAAGGCCCTTGAAGAACAATGGATGGGCCACTCCTCCCTGACCCCACCCCAGGGTGAGTTCCCAGGGAACCAAGGCCCACTGGGTAAGGAAGAGGAAGTCAGCAGAGGACAGACGACAAGGAAGGAAGAAAGAAACAGAGCTACTGCACTGAGTAGGCAGCCCTGGTGAGATTCCTTGGACCTTCATTTTTCAATAGGGAGGGCTAAGTGCCTCAAATCCAAACCCAGAAGCAGGGGTGCATTCATATTAAAACAATCATGTGCATGTGAGGGGTAGGCAGTGGTCCAAGGTCAAGAGGCCACTGTCTCCAGGTCAGTCCTTGCCAGATGGATGCTAGACCAGCCTCTGAGCCTTTGTCTTCATACCAGGAGGCAAAACAGGACAGTCTCACCATCCCACAATGAGACACAGGTACATGAACAAATTCTGATGAACTTGTCACGTGATTTGACTTCTCTGTTCATTCCCCAAAGAGATCTGTGCTGACACTGTACAATGTACAATGACACACTGCTCCTCATGTATAGAATGCTATCTCCCATTCTCATTTCTAAAAACCAAAGTTCTGCAATTCCTTCAAGGTTTTATTTATGTTTAACTTCTTTTAGTAAGAGCATTCTGCTATATCATAAACATTCCATTATTTCCAACTTCTGTAGGACAAAGAGACATAACCTCAATATAAAATCAGATGTGTGATTCTACATCACTTTCAGTTAGATACTGTTTGTTTCATGCATGTAAGTGGGTTTTTCTCACTCCTGTCTTCATCTACTCTAGCGTAGCTAGGCAGACTACTCTATCTGAGGAAACTGCTGAATGAATAAATGAATGAAAAAAGGAGATGGTCTAAATATAGATTAAAGCATGAATCTACAGATATTGCTCTATAGAAGAGCCTGTACAGAGGCATCTACTGATTTTTTTCATTGGAATTATATGTACGTAGTTGTCTCGATCCCATGAGACTGGGGGTTCTCTAGGGTCTAGAGACTTGCATCATTCATCTGTATTATCACATAATTTAGCACAGCATCTGGAATAATAATAGACTGCTAGCTTTCACCAAAAATCTACTTCCTTTTCTTCCTAGATACACAACTAAATTGCACTTTCTCAACATCCCTTAGAGTTAGGTCCAGCCATATGACTCGTCCTCAGCAATAAAATAGGTGTACCTTCCAGGTTGTGCTCTTAGGAAGTGTCTGCCCAATCCATACTCTCTTTTTCCATTTACCTGATGGACACAGAGGACAACAAAGCCCAAAAGGTGGCAGAGCCATAGAACAGAAGGAGATCAGTCCCTGAATCAATGAGGGAGAACTGCCGTTTGACCAAGAAAATCTGCTTGGCTAGGGAGAAGAAAGGGATGTGCGTAGGATTCAAAATTTAAGGAGGCACTTGCTCTCATGCCTTCCAGTTCACTCTTTAGACAACATTAATATATTTTAGTTATTGAGAAAGATTGCTGCTGAGGAACAAGACACTCTGCACCACTGCATAAAGCTTCCAATGGCATACACAGCTCCAATCTGAAATTGAAAACTAATCATAATTATGACAATTAATATCCTGTGGGTTTAGAGAGCACGCATTACCCTAATTACCACTAGACAGAAAGAAAACTAAGGTCTCCAACACAAAGATTTCAACATTAGTGAGCAAACTATGGCATAAAAGAAGTGACTACTTTAGAGCCTAATGGAAATTACTTTTAAAAGGCTTATTTTTCAATGAAGATATTCATAGGATTCATATACATTATGATTCTTAAAACTGACGGTATTGACCTAGAAGACAGTCACTTTCCACATGTACTAAATAGGGTACCTTGAAGGTTAATATCTTTATATGCATTTTAAAAATAAAAATGACAAGTGTGAGAACTTTCAAAAGAGACAGAAATTAGAATGTGAATTAAAGTGATTTGTTTATAGCTCTAGTAAAGATGTAAATAAAATATGATTTCTTATTTTTCTTATAATGTTTTTCTTTACTGTTTAATTACAACAGTAATAATATAAGTTCCACTAAGTTTTAAAATTAGAAAGAACATTGATCTATATCATTCACTTTTCAAGAGTTATTCATTATTTGTAAATCCTGCTTATTTTATTTTAGTATCTTTAAATATGAATACACAGGTTATAAATGTATAAGTGTGCATATATGTTAAAAATAAAACTGACATAGATAACAGACTTTATTCTGTTTTCACATTTATTTCCAACAGGAATATTTTTCATATCATTAAATGATCTTTAAAAAAATTTTTAACAGTTGCTTAAAATTTCCTGTTTGAATGCACCATTATTTAACTCCTTTCCTGTTGTTAAAATTTGTGTTGATATTAGTTTTTTAACAGCAATAGTTTATATCAATATTTATATACATTTCTGATTATTTTCATAGACTTCCTAGATTTGGGGTTATTGGGTTAAAAAATGTGAATATCTTTAAGCTGATTTCCAAAAATCACTTTATACTCGCTCCCTGGAGTTGATGCATATGTGCATTGGTCTCAGCATCCTCCAATCAGTATTTAGCACTAACATATCTTGATCTTTCCTAATTTGATAGTTAATAATGATCTCACACAGTTGTTTTCATTAGCTATTCTTTGTTTGCCAATTTGAAAAATCATTTTTATTTTGGCTTTTATGAGTTGTTTCTTTGCGCCTTTCACTCATCCTCCCGTAATCTTGCCTTTACTGGGGTGTATACCTTTTTGTGATTTAAAATTATTCACCATATATTAAGTTTATTAGCTTTTAAGCTTTCATATACATTGCAAATATCTTATTTCAGGATGTTATTTATGCTATTTTATCATATAAAGTAGTTTCAAAATTTTAGATATTCAAAAATTTGAACTCCCCCCCAATATCTTCTTCTATGTCTATGCTTAGAATGTCTTTCCCTATCACAAGAGAAAATAATTATTTTCACACATTTTTGTCCATGTGATTTTTAACTTTGTTTTGGTTTCATTCTTCCTCTTTAGTACATATATTTCGTATAAGAAATAGTCAGTTAACTATTCTGTGTGAGGCCCCAGTTATATGCATTTTCTGAGCAAATCTGCTTTTTGATAGTAACATGGTGACCAGCACAGCTAATCGGGCATTGCAGTGAAATAAGGTCAATAGGCTCCATCTAAATTCAAATATCTCCCTTCAACAATATCTAATTAGAATTCTGACATTGGAACTTTAAATAAACACGTTTAATTTAAAAATAATCTATTATTGGAAATAGAGCTACAGATTTCAATTTACTATTTCATTAAGTTAAACAGAAAAGACTCCAAGCACTCTACGCAAGTAAGAGTTTAGTTTTTACACCAGCATCTTTTTCCTTAGAAACAGTTTAGAGCACTACCCAGTGCTTATTTGGTCTGTGTCTCATTTTCCTTCTTTTGTCCCTTCATTTTCTGTCTCAAGGCCCAGATTTTCCTCTTGCATTTTACTGGCTGCAAAGACATCTGCAATCTTCTCACATTCAGGGGGCTCCCGATGTTTGTGAGAGGCATGTCCTGAGACAAATCCCCAAATCTGTCAATGTCACTCTAGTCTATGATTTCTCTGATAAAGAGCAGCCAAGTATAACTGAACAACGTAAGATTCGGATAAGTATCCTGCAGTACTGTTTTTCATCAATGATTAATTCATCTGGACAGGAAGCTGTGTTCCCTAAACCTAAACCAATTACTTCCATACCAGTAAAATCCTTCCTACCACCAGAGAGAGCTCACCCATGGTAAATTCTTGTTTACCATCTGTCTTCAAAAGGTTGTGAAATTTAAACGTAGGATTTCTATTAACTCATTTAAACTGTTCACCTAAAGGACTGAGGTTATCCAATTTTTTTTCCCTGAACTAAGTTTCTTTGATTCAAAGGGCCTAGTATTATCAAGAAAATTGTAAGTAAAAAATGATTGATCTACAGCAAAGTACAGATGTAAAGAAGATAAAATTGTTTTTTATTGTTTGTCACTGCCTTAAAATTCAGATCAGATTTCTTTATCTAAGAACCCTGAATTATCTCAGATAGTCTAGGTTCAATAAATTCCTTCTCTCTTAACACAACTCAGGAAAATACTTCCTGTGTTCTAAATATGGCCTTATTCAACATCACTGAATCTGGGGTCTCATTTCATTTACCTGACTGTATTATTTCAATTCACACAGAAAACCTCATGTCTGGAGGCTTCTTTCTTAGTGGATGGTAGGTTCAAAAGTATGACTGTCAAGGTTGTAGAGAGCAACCTTGTGGCTGGGTAAAGATTAGGAATAGTTATACAAATGGAAACGCACACTCTAGACTCACAATGGAAAAGCTATAGGGGCAACTGAAATGCTTCTAGAAGAAAGCCTAACTGCATAGTCTCTCCATGTATCTCTCGGGTAATTGGTAGATTATGCTCTCATTTAAGAACGCTTAATTCTTTGAAGAACCCTAATACTTAACCACCAAGGATATGTTTTCTCTGTTTTATAAAAAAAATTACATTTTCAACACAGATGCACTAAATGCAGTCTTAAAGTGAAGACTGCAACAAATATTAAGTACTTACCTGAAAATGAACTATTACCAAATCAAACTGTTTTCCAATTATCTGTTACTTACAAGGCCAAAGATTGCTACATCTCTGTCAAATATACTTGTAAAAGAAGATAATATAGTGCCCATTTAGCCTTAATCTATTTATGTATTCAAAATGTTTAGAAGAATATTATAGTTCATTTTTACTGGATCCAATAAGAAAAATAGGAAAATATATGTGAATTTAGTAAAGGTTATCAGAAAGAGAGCAGAGATTATGAATAGATTATGAATTTGTATTCATGAATCACACAGTCCTAGCTCAATACAAGGCCATTTTTCTCTCCTCTCCCCTGTTTTTCTGCTATCCTTGTCTTCAATAAACAGACATGCCTATGGGGAAAGGAAGAAGAGCCCTCACAAAAATGATATACGTTGCAGAACTGCAGAACAACAATGTTACCAACAATGTGTAGTATTACTAAATTAGTGAAATCATATTTCAATGCTCTTGTGTGTATAGATATAAAAATAAGGTATACATGCATATTAAAATATACGTGTAAATATAAAAGTAAAAACTTTGGAAGAGGAAAATCAATTACACTGAGGTGAAATCATTCCTTAAAAAAAAAAAAAAGGCCATAGTGCTGACTTTGCATTTCATCTTTAGAGTTACAAAAGCTATCTGCAAAGGCAAGTAATTTATAGCTCACAGTTAATATATACTCAAAGGGATAAATGTATGGAACAGTAGCATAATAAAATCCTTGCCTTGTGGCTTCACTACAGAATTCCCTAATACAAACTGAAATGATTGAAATAGTATTCCTTAGCTGATTTCAGCAACTGTATTATTTCCTTGTCATAATATACATTATAATTCCTAGTGCTTTTAATATATTTTTTCTGTGGATTCATGTAAATTGCACCTCTCTGATAAAAACAGTTTTCCTGAATGACACACCCTCTTGGTATAGTGCACAATCAATTTTTTTCTTCTAACTAGAGCATACATATGCATATTCTACAAGCACAGCTTTCCAAATGCTAAGGAGTTCTTTATAAGTGTCCACACCCATTATGGTGGTTACGTCAGTGTTACATGAAGAACTCCAGATTTTGGAGTGGTTATGGGTATAATTAATGCATTTCTCATATTTAAGTCTCATAACCCTAGGTTAAACACCTAGTATCAATAAAGCATATTTTTATTACACTTAAGTAGAAAGTTTCAAAAATTATATTCATTCTTCATAAGCAGCCAAAAAAATGTGTCATGCCCTATTAAATATAAGTGATACTTATGGTGAAAACATCCCAGCAAATACTGTTGATTTGTGTGTAGTTACACACATCATATGCAATTTGACCATTTGAGCATAGACCATGGTTAATATATACACAAACAAGTTCTTAGGTATAACACTTGGTATCACTATGTATAGCGTCACGTCAAACATATTGAATGAATAATTTGAAGAATATGCTACTTCTCTCATTCTAACAACATCACTTCTCAGGCAGGATATAGGATATCCCTAAAGAGTAACAAAAAATGTGGGCTTATTATCAGCTGTCATTTTCTAATAAATTATAACTATGCCATATTATGTTTGTGATTTGCTGACTTTTAATTAAATTGGGGGAAAGGCACATGCCCTCAATCTTCTAGATGTCAGATTAGCTTTTGGGATAAAAGTACAAACTGGATACAGAGCACAAATGATGACACAGAACTCCAAAATGATAAGAGTAATGATTCATACATATGAATTATTACTATATTGGTATCCTATTATAAACATGCTGGGATTTTTTTTCCTGAGACTTATGTACAGACAGGAAGATATACTTATTGCTATATGTTCACTGATCAGTTTGGGCCTCCGTATATGATGAAACAGAAAGTATCTGAAAGTTAAAGAAATGACAAAAGGGATAGAAAATAGCTATTCTTAGCACTAAGACGAAAACATTGAAAAGTGACTTAGCTAAATTCAGTTAAGGTATGCCCCAGCTTCACTGAATACCTCTCAAGTAAAGAACAGACTTAAATTTTGTAAGGAAGCTTTAGATAAAGGATAAAAGAACATTTGCAGTTGCAAACATTGCGAACGTTAGAGCTGATGATGTTAAAATCTCCTAACACAGGATTCAGTAAAACCCTGCAACACTTCTAGCTATCCTAGAACTTTAAATTATGTAGATAGCCTTTTAAGTTTTTTCTAAGTTCTAATAATATAACTTGAATATAAGTTCTATGAATATAACTATAAAAATACAGTCTTCAAAATTCAAGATTATGTTTTAATGAAATAATTATTAAATTAGTTGCAATGAAATAATGGGCTTTCAGGAAGAAGCTGCAATTTTTATGGTAAACATAGGGTTACAGAAGCACTAGAAAACTGTGTATCTGACTAAACTCTTCCATTTTTTTCATTGAATTTTGAGGCTCAGAGACAGGAGGAAGGAGGGCAGGAAATTTATATCTGCCTATGGTTTTAAAATTATTATGAAGAAAATAGGTTACACAATACCTAATTTAATCTTCATACCAACTCAGTGAAACAGTATTATTCTCCATATTTCATAAGTGAGAAAACTGAAACTCAAGAAGGGTGAGATGGCTTGTTCAATGCCACACAGCTAGTCAGTGACAAAACTAGGACCAGAATCTAGTCTCCCTCTTTTAAGTCTCATGCTCCTTTATAAACCCAGAATTTCATTTAAAAAATGAACTACTACTATTCTTTCCACTATTTCTGCATTTTAAAATGTTTTCAGTGTCTACTGAGTTACCACACTTTATAAATTCCAAAACTTTCCAAGGGCAGTATGAAGAAAATCAGAATGAGTGGTTGTAACTTCAGTTCCACTGCATACTAGTGTGTGATTGTGGGCAAATCAGAGTCTCCGTGCCTCAGTTTCCTCATTCACAATATAGGGATTAAAATGGCACTGATTTCATTTGGGTTCTTGTGAAGATTAAATGTGGTAATGCTCATAAAGTGCTTAGAACAGTATCTAACACACACATACATACACACTTGTGTGCATATAGTATGCAGTCAGAAATTTTGCTATTCTTTTTATTGCTATCTCTGAGTCAAAGTATAAAAATTAGGGGAAATGTTAAATTATGTTTCTCTACTAAAGAACAATCCAAAGAACAGCCCAAAAGATTTTTTATTTATTTATTAACTTATATTTTTTACTGGAGATTTCTCTTTATGTCAAGTTTATTAATAGTATGTAAAAAGGGAGACTTAGATCATATTTTCCTAATATTTAATAAATTGATATGTCAACTATTAGTTTTCTGACTATATGAATATATTCATCCATAACATAGAAAGCACAGTCAAAGTGCAAACACCTTGAAGGAAGCCTTTCTTGCCTCTTTTTTTTTTTTAAAAAAAGCTCAACAGTAATCCTTTTAAAATTATTAAAAACTAATTTCTGGATGAAGTGGAGGAATACATATTTTAGGTGCAAAAATAACCACAGTCAAAAATTTCATGAACCCTTTCCAGAAAGCACAATATTCAATTCCAGTTAAATTTTTGTTTCAAATAAACATTTGAAACTAGGCCACATCCTGCTCTACACTTGCCAAAAATGAAAATTTCAAAATCTAAACTCATGTTCTACTTCCCAAACACACACAGGAATCATCACAAATTTAATCTAGCCAATTTTAAAATGACTATTAAAACTTTGAAGAAAAGATATTTTCAAATATGAAGTTAATACAGCGTAAATCTAAGTCAACACAAAATATGACAGAGATGGTTACATTACACAAAACATAAGCAACTGCACTGACATAGATCAGTATATGACATGAATTTCTACAGATGAAAACTTCATTATTAAATGTGGAAAGCTGCAGCACTTTGGCACCTGCTGGGATTTGGTGACAAGAAGCCAAAGGCATTTTTAAGGGCCAATAATAAAGCTCTCCTTAACTCTCCCATATATAAGGATGAAAACATTAATGTTTACCTAAAGAACTAATTACAGCCACCTGCCTCTCAGATTAGTTGACAGCCTAGTTCTAGGACCCCAACAACTGGAAAAATAGCATCTGACAAGGACACAACTATGAGCTTCATTCTCATTCCAATTCATTTCATGAATAGGAAACTTTGATCAAGGTAAATGATAAAGATCAAGACCAAATGGGCTCACTCCCTGTTCCCAGGCATTCGCATTCATTTCTGTTCTGATACTCCTTTTTGAGTTATAGGAAAACCTTTCCTTGCAGAAACCATAATGCCAACTGTCTTCATCACATAAATTTATGTATTTGCCACGAACAACTTCTGGGGGACATTTTTTTTAAAAAGCCAAATCACTCAGATTCAGGCAAGGGGGTCCCCTGACCTGGGCCCACAGGACTAGTCTTCCTCCAGGCCCAACCCTCCTAAGGCCCCATGATCTTGCACACCCAAAGCCCATATTCTTTTATATAGATCTTACTCTGGGTGCCAGAAACTCCCAAATTCTTTATCTAAATGGCCCTGACATTACTTCCATGCATCTTCCTTAGGTCCATCCTGATTCTAAAAGGAATCTCACTATCCATGCACATATGCCTAGGCCCAAGGGAGACCAAAGGGGGCATTATGTCACAGGTTAGAAGTGTAGCTGGAGATTGGCCATGCAGGTGAGGTTCTCTAGGCATTCATATGAGTTTCTCTGTGGTGCTGAGTGGAAGCAGGATAAAAAGAGAAAAGGGGCAAGCCATGGGGCAACAGTGGGGAGTTAGATTCTTGCATGAAACTATAAGGTGACAGAAAAAATTTGAATTTGAACCTCCCCTTCCTTGTCATTGCAAAGCTGTATTTGTTACAACAGGAGATAGATCACATATAATTTAAAAGTTTGTTGCCTTAATTTATAACTTTAAATATTTAGACTTGTATCACGTGGCCCTCCATTTGTATGTTTGCTTCAGCCCATGCAAATGTTAGGGGTCAGCTTGAAGGAGGCCAATGGAGTTTACCTGCTCAAATGTTATCATTCATAAAGTGTATCAGGGAATCTTATTCTTCCTCTCTTCATGTCAAAATTTAACCTTTCTCTGAGGTTTTTAAGTGAATCGGAAAGGATTTAAAGTGAACAGAGTGTTCAATTAGCACTGGCCAAATCCCACAGTTTTTAAGTTCAGAAAAGGATAGTAATCCTTATTAACACTTATTATTAGACAGGTCACCTTTAGAAATGAAAGTTCAAGTACTATCCTAACTCTGCTGGCTTCTCTGTGGTTCACTGCACGTTTCCTACCACGCCCCAAGAGCTCTAGTATGTTCCTGTTATTTCAGTATAGAGATTATCATGGCACCTAGGCCTTTTATGTCAATGGAAGCTCCGAACTTAAATGAGTTCCATGGGACCTAAAGCAAATTAAAAACAGAGTCAGTATCAGGAGTAATTTTAGACACTAAATCTTTAAGTTCCATATAAATCACTTAAGTAAACTGGGTCAGAGAAAATATCCTTGATGATTGGCTGATCGAATATTTTTGAGAGCCTAAAATATTCTGCATGCTGGTAAGAGACACATCACATTACCCTCTAGGGGGCTCCACTCTGGAGCAAGAATAACCTCATAATCACAATGCAAAAAAATGGAGTCCTTTGTAGTTTATGATGAATTAAGAATAATTTAAGCTACCAAATTATATTATTTGAAGATATGCTTTCCCCCAGTCCTGTGCATTTGACTATATGGAATCATCAGAATAAACAGTTTCTAACAATTTAGGGATCTTGAAATTTCCTGTATAAATTCTATCAAAGAATACAGTTAAAGGAAGTTTTCTGTATTGACAATGGTATTTCATTTACAATTGAAATTTATAAATCCTTATTTAATAGGTTTAAATAAAGGAAAGATACAAATAGGAGAGTATAAATAGTAACATATTAGAGTATAACAAGATATTACAGGCAGAATGATAAGGGATCTGAAAAACACTCCAAATGACCACAAAGACTTGAAGGTTTTTAATGTGGGAAAGGCGCTAGTTTTAAAATGGTTTCAATCAAAATATGCAATTAAAGCCAAAGGGTAGCAAGTTACAAGAATGCAGTTTTTCCTTAACTACATTTTAATGACTACTGAAAATGGGACTTACTCTTTCTGGGCAGTATTTGTCTATCAGTGGAAGAATGGAGAATGCAAACTGTGAGCTATGTTTAGGAGAGGAGTTCTTTATAGACTGGAAGGCTGAATAGGGAGACTTTGGAAGTTTATGTTAATAAGGAGATTCATAGCTAATGAGTTCCTGAAAAAAGGCAATTATAATCAACTCTAGATTTTCCAGGGTCTGAATTTTCTGTTTTTGCATTATATAAGACATTTGCTTTTTCCTCATCTGTCCTCATTTTAGCAAATATTTATTAAATGCATATGTAAAGGACTATATGTAAAGTCCTGAGTGAAAGGCTGTGAGGAAAAGAGAAATGAACATTATCCAATCTATTACATAAAAAATGCCCCAAAAGAGACTTGAAAAGGAAGTTAAATTTTCAATCAGTTGTTATTGCAGTATGTGTAGGAGCACCTCTCAAAGGTAAGACTGATGTGGGGAATCATAGGATATAAAAAAGAAAAATAGAAAACAAATGGTAATACCAGCTTTCTGAAGTACCTATGGTCTTACAGCTATCCAGGCACCCCTCTTCCATGGCACAATAGTACCAATGGTTTTGCTTTTTGGTTTAGAAAAACGGATTATTAAAGAAAAAGACAAAAAAAGGTACATACATATATTTTACAAACAAAGACAAGGATAAATTATTTTGTGATTTGTAAAATGTAATCACAGTGCAAAATGAAATTACTTTGGAATCACAATAGTGAATTTTACATGACCCGATATTCATAACTATGTCTATTCAGAACTGATGACTGGCTAGTAAAGATAAACCTTGGAGTGGAACTGGTGTATGAACTGCCACCCTACAGAAAACCTCCACATGGTCATTCTTCCAGAGCAGCCAAGTAACTCTTATATACCCTGAAAGCCTATATTACCTTGGCTCCTAGCCTTAACTAGCCCCTATACCTCAAAACAAACATTTCCATTTCCAGCATGAACTCTTAATTTCCAAGGATAGTTCTGATGAAAATTCAAGAGTTTCCTCTGAACTGTAAGTTAACTAGAATCACATGAGCTTGTTGTTCTAATTTGTGCACAGATTCTAACTGCTATGTGAAGTGGGCAAGTCACTTGATATTTCTGGGCTCAGTTTTTTATCTGTATAAGAGGCTAGTTTGATAAACAGTACTACAGTTTCATATTTTGTGAAAATCATGGTCAGTTGTAAAGGTCAACCCTTCTCCAATCAAAACTCAATTTTGCTAGGAAAAGCAAATTCAGCCAAAAACTACAAATATGACCATAAATGTGTTCTAAGATATAAATTTCAAACAGTCCTAAGATCCAAACACATTTAAAAATGTGTAAAAACACACAGAGAAAATTTTACTCTGAGTTATTTTTTAAAGCAATTAGACACAAATGTCTGTAACTCTGGGTTTCTAGCTATATATGGCACATGAAAAAGTGTATGTTTCTATATTTGCATGGTTTTATATTATTAAACTTTTAAATTTATATGTGTTACCTTAATAGTAAACAGTAGATTAAAATGTATTTTTATAACACTTAGCATTTAAATGATATTTTTACACTTAAGCATTTTAAGTGTTTCCACATATTCACCTTGGCATGGCTTTTGTGAGATAGCTAATATTATGCCCCATTTCAAAAACTATAAATAGAAACAGCATAGCCTGGAAACCTGGATTTTACTACAACTAAAGTTTACTATTACTAAATGATTTGCGTACTGTTAGAATTAAAACAACAGAAGCTATTCACGTACTCTCTTCCTTTCACAGGATAAACTAAGGAAAATAATTTTTTAATTATTAAACAAAATGAAACTTATTGTGATAACTATAAATGAAAAAATTAAACATTATTGATTCCATTTTACAAACTGTCTAACAAAACATATTTAAAAAAAACCATACTTTTAAGTAAGTAATATATCAACATACATCATTAAAATATAGAGAACAAAATAATGGACAGAAGTCACTGCAATCAAAGTTAGAAAAGAATGTCTAGAGTGGGTCTCTTTGGAAGTTTACCTAGCACAAATAATAATACCATAGGGTAGAGATGCTACAGGGACAAAAGAGAAAAAAAAAGAGGTAGGAAAAAATGAGAGCCTGTTGTTTCCATAAGGTAGGGGAAAAAATAAGTGACTAAACAGAAATGTGGATATCAAAGAGTTATTGAGTAGATTGTGAATATCAAAAGTATGATGAGTTAGAAAATTTAGTTACCTAATAACTGACCCAGAGAGGCAGATAGGGACCAGGAAGAAGTGAAGACTTTGCATGATATCATTCAGAACAAAAAACAAACTGAAGTTAAAAAGAAGTTGTGGTAAACTTTACAACGGAATACTACTCAGCCATAAAACATAATAAGATAATGCCATTTGCAGCAACATGGATGCACCTGGATATTGTCATTCTAAGTGAAATAAGCCAGAAAGAGAAAGAAAACTACCATGTGACATCACTTATATATGGAATCTGGAAAAAAAAAAAAAAAAGAAAAACAAACTTATTTACAAAACAGAAACAGACTTACAGACATAGAAAACAAACTTACGGATATTGGAGGGGAAGGGGGTGGGAAGGGGTAAATTGGGAGTTCGAGATTTGCAAGTACTAACTAATATATATGAAATAGATAAACAAGTTTATACAATATAGCACAGGGAACTATATTCAATGCCTTATAATAACTTATGGTGAAAAAGAACATGAAAATGAATATATATATATAAATATTCATGTATGGCTGAAGAATTATGCTGTACACCAGAAACTGACACAATATTGTAAACTGACTATACTTCAATAAAAATATATATATACTATATATATATATGCAAAAAAAAAAGAAAACAAACTGAGCAATCAGTACTTCCTTCAAATTCTAAATTTCAAATCTATAGGTTGTTAATCAAAGGACTTAAGACAATATCAGCTGGTTTAAAAAGTTAAGATGAAACTAAATTCTGAGATAAATTCAACTCAGTGCCTTGAGCATCACCCAGAAAGAAATGAAGCAATTAATAAATGTATTAACCAATGTTTAACACACACAGAAAATGCGTATCATTCTAAACAGCTGTCACCACATAAATGAAACTTAAGTTATTTCAGATATAAGTCCTAAAAAAAAAATCCTCTACAGAAATTTAGGTTGAACAGTGTTCAGACACAAGCTACAGCAGATATAAAAATGTTTTTGCACAGCTACCTGCAGATAAAAATGGCATTCATCAGCTATTTCAGAACAAGAAGTAAAACAAGTATTCCTTTATAACAGTGCAACTGGGAACTTCACAGAGACACCAAAGATTAAAAAATATTGTCAGATAATGTGAGTAATCAAAATATCTTTTGTAGATTTAAATCTATTTTTTTCTTTTCTTTTTATTACATTAAAGTGGTCACTACCACAAATACTTTATTTTTGAGAACTGAAATATTATCAAATTAACAGTAGCTATACATACATGAGCTCAGGAATGTAAATAGATTATTTCAGTATGAATTTAACAAAGATTTAAGAAAAACTCTTCTACCATAGGTAAAAATCTAAGACAAACAGAAAAAGGGGTGATATGTCGCAACATTTGCCATTATGTCTAATACAGTATAGAATAGCCAGAGCATCAAATTATTTTATTCTTTACAACTGAGACAGCAAAGAGGTACAAAACGCACAGGCCTTATCATTTCTCTGTATGTCCTGCCCTGGTCAATTTAATCATAAGTACTTAGCATTCTTTTTCTCATGAAAATAAAGAACAACATTTCTAGTTAATGGCTGCTAAAAGTTAAATCAATTTAAATGTTTGATACAAATTAGATATAGCTAGATTTTAAAAACATAATTTAATTTTTATTATATGTTGACAAGAATCACAATTTTCAAAGAAGAATAAAGAAATAATTTTAAATGCCTGGGAAGTGCTCTTACATTGTTATCAAAATAAAATTAAAGCATCAAGTCACTACTACTGATAGCTCTATATAATGTTTATTATCTACAGGCAATATTCCAGGTGTTTTTTTTTTTTTTACAGTTTTTCCAAAGTGTTTTTGATTGGCACATTTAATGAATTTAGTGGTCATTTAAATTAAAATGTATTTATATATCATGAAAATTGAAAACCTGATAATGCTAAAAACATGAGTTGTGATCTTCAAAATATGAACCCAAATTATCTTTGAATCCAAGGATCATGTTTAAAAGGTCAAGGGTAATTAAGTAGTGGAAAGAAAGTGAAAATTAAGAAGGTAAAACAGGCCTTTATATCCTCCCAACAGAACCTTGCAGATTATGTGTGTATTGGTGGATGCTTAATGCACACCAACATTGCAATGTCACATGGTGTTTCACTGCAAAGTTTTTTTACTCTTGAGTAAAAACATGACTTGGGTGAAGTGTACAAGTAGTAGGGATGCCAAGTAGAAGAACCACCAGCTCAGCAGTTGGTATGACTGAGCTCAGTATGTCATGATAACCCAAGTAGAAGAAGCAACTAATTGACTAGTTTTCCATTAAGGCAAAAAGAGATATGTAGTATTATTAGTTCATATCTCCTAAAACAGGCTAGTCATCTTTATCAGTTTTACAGGATTCGCATTACTGTATTCCATTACGTGAGCAAAGTAATTTCCAACTTAACCAATATACCAGTTGCTAAAATGTGTGAATACATGTCAAAGAAAAAACTGAAACATGGTATTTATATAAACCTGTTCAAATTTGGCTATTTTGTTCACATAATTTTTATCTGAATGTAGTAGCTGCCTACAGCTAGTGTACATTCGGGTACATTCTGATGGGATAAGCACAAACAAATACTTGGTATTTAACATGTTAATAATGTCCAGCATATATTTAGCTGCTCAGCATCCTTGAGGCTTCTTTCTACACATTAGGGAAGTATTGCATTGGGCTTACTAATCATGCACTACCCCAGCATGAAGTTCTCAGCTGAGATGCAATGGTATCTCTGGACACTTGCTATCAATTGCTAGTGAGAGTTCTTCACCTCATTCTTCTTGAGCTTTGTGGCAGGTAGATTATGACCTCTAAAGGTGTTTAAATCCAAATCCCCAGAACCAGTGACTATATTAGGTTACATGGCAAAAGGAAATTAAGGTTGCTAATCAGCTGACCTTAAAATTGAGACATTAAACTGGATTATCCAAGTGAGCCTAATGTAATCACAACGGTTCTTAAAAGTAGAAGTAAGAATCAGAAGAGGGAGAGAGAGATGGTAGTGTGAAAAAGACTTGACCTATATTGCTAGCTTTGGAGATGGAAGAAGGAGACATGAGACAAGGAAAGCAGATGGCTTTTAGAAGTTAGGAAAGGCAAGGAAACAAATTTTCCCTTGGAACCTCCAGAAAAGGACATAGATCATAGATCCCATTGACCAATACCTTGATTTAGCCCAGTGAGATAGATTTTGGACTTCTGGCCTCCAGGACTATATAAAAATAAATTTGTCTTGTTTTACACCTTTAAGTTTGTAGTTATTTTTCACAGCAGAATTAGGAAACTAATGTAACATCTTATCGCACCAAGTTAGTAGCAGGAAGGAAACAACATCTCTTTCTTGAAAATGAACAGTAAAATCTTGATTGAAGTCTTTTTTATTCCCATAACATTCCCAATTATTCAACTGAAAATATATAAACAGTGTATAAATATCAATTGACACAAAAAGTTCAGCACTTACATACGTTTATACAATTTCTCAATAAATCAGTATCATTTTTAAAATTTTTAAATTTTTTATTGAGTTATAGTCAGTTTACAATGTTCAGTACTATTTAAATTAAATTATTTATTAAAAATTATCTATAGAATTAAATAATGTATTAAATTAAACAAAATTAAAATTAAACATAAATATTTACCTTAAAAAAGGTAAAAACTTGAATCAATTTATCATTCACTCTGGAAAGTAGTTATATATTTATTTCCTAGGTTACCGAATTATATGCCTGCCAAACACTACTTGAAAAATAAGAGCCACTCATTCTGTAAATTAGATCTGTATTTTATCTAGACTCACTACAATGTTAACAAGTTAAAGAAAATACAATAATTTTACCTCCATCATTTTTTCACTCAACTGAGTAAAAAAAGTACCCTGAGGTGATACAGTTCAGTATTTCCAAGGGTTACATGGAGCTATTTCATTGCAATGTATATACATAAAAACTTAAAATTAGGAGTCAAAATAACTGCTAAAAGCATTTATTAGGGATACTTTATATGTATTGTGACCCTAGAGATGAAAGGAATTGAAGATTTGCTAAACTTTATATATATAAAGATATAAAATATAAATACATTTAAAATACTTAATATTTTACATATATACATGTTTTTTTTAAATCATCACACAAGCCCCTAAACCATACATTGTTATTACTAAGTTTGAAGTCAATTTTTTTCTTTTTCATATTTTTATACATGCTCAGACTTGATTAATTAAATGTTTATTTTGGCCTTTGCTTGATATTATCAGCTCACTGGTAACAACAATATTCATGATAATCATATCTATATTGGCACTGACACCAGAAACCACAAAATTGGCAATCCTTGGAGGAGTGTTCAGACTTGTGGCAGCAGTATTCTGTGCTGCTTGCCAACGGGGCTCTTATTCACTAGTAGCTTCTACTTAATCCAAGTGGTCCTTATCAGAGAAGTGCTATTCCTGACAAAAAAAAGTTTTGCAATTTTATATTTCTTTTTGCTTGACGCTAACATTCCTTTATTCTTCTACAAAAATATATATTTTATATAAAACATGTACACAAAGATTATTTTCTACAACAGAATTAAAAGTGCTATCACTAGGTGCACAATCTGCATATTGTCCTGATGCTGTTGAAAATGAGAACTATGTTTTGGTTTGCCAGTACCTCTCACGTGAGGGTGGCTCAGACATCACAGCATTGGTACAAGCTGGTTTTGTTGCCCTTAATCTTCCTCTCTCAGGTTGTTCTTTCTTCTCAGGTCTCCCTTCGTTTCCTGAGTATCTTCCCTTCCTCCCCTTGGCGGAATATTGAGGTGTAGAGGAAAGACTGGTGGTGAGTGTCAGGAGATGTGGCACTAGCTTTGAATTCTTAACCAAATCACTATTTTTAACTTCTTCCACAGCAACTTGCCACTCAGGGTCTTAGTTTCCCCATCTGTACACTGAAGGCAAAGGGTTTGTGATGTCTATAGCCCTTTCAGAGTCTGAAAAGCTACAATTCTGTGAGCAATAAGATATCCATTCAGAATTACCTTTTGGGCTTATGGCCCTAAAAGGACAGCCAAAGTAAAGGTTTACATCATTGCTATTTTAGACATGCTTACATTTATTTCATTAGCTACCTCTTGAGGGAGGAAATATCTTCAAAACCTCAAAAAAATGACTGAATCTTTAATGAAAGAATTTCAGAACACAGTGTGAGATTTTTGGATCTCCCTCTAAAGTCACCATTTAAAAGATAAGAATAGTCCTGCATATTGCCAATGGTCATGACAGAGCTTGGAAGACAAGGCGTTTTCACTATTGAAAAACCTGAACTCTCATGCAAAGAATGAATATAAATAAAGAAGGCTGAGTATGTATTCAGAAGCAATTTTGCAAGCAGCTAAGATGTTACATGCAGTTTCGTTCCCTCCAGGCCACTGGTGTGCATTCCCACACAAATAAACCTAGTTTCCAAGCAATTCTTAGTTTCCATTCCATCTGCTAGACAAAGGGGGAAATTTTTCTATATGTCTACTAGCAAGTGTAATGGAAAATTCTGCTCACTCATAGAAAGGTGGTAGGATTTTTAGCAGCCAAGCTAAGAAGTGTTGTGAATCAGAAGCCTTTGGTTGACTCAGCAGAGCCCTCTCATTTTTCCACCAAAACCACCACAGTAAACAAAGCAACTACACTGGCCAAGTTATGATAGTAGCACAAACACCTTCTTTAACAACTGAACTGACTACTGGGGACCAACCACTCCTTAAATTACACCTCAGAAGTGCACACAATGAGAAAAGAGTCAACCACACTGCCTGAGCTCCTAATGTGGATTGGCTTAAGACCAAGTCCATTGTGTCAGTCCTTTCTTCTTTCATCCTCCCTCAGCGAGGTGCTGTTATATAAGATTACCCTGCTTCTGCTGCTCTCTTTCTTATCCCCTTTCATGTCCTCAGATAAATTTCTTACTCCTGCCCTCACTGTTCTCAGCCAACAATATTTTCCAAATTGAAACACTTTCCCCTTCAACATAGTCTGTTCAACAATTGATGCACTCAGGCTCCAATCCTATATGAATCATTTATCCATTATTAATTTATCCATTCGTCCAATATATTAATCTATAATGCTTTTGCCATTTATGATACAAAGGCTATAAAAGACACAGCTTATAATCAAGGGAACCTCACAGATCATTGGGGAATCTAATATGAGGATACATTATGATACAATATGTAAAATTTCCCAGGACATCAGAGGAGACAATGGCTATTATTCTTTTCAAAGAATTGGCAAAAACTTTGCTGAGAGGGTACATGATATACCACTTTGAATTAATTTACTCATTACATAAAATTCAAGAAAATAATAACCTTATGTTAAAGGTCATTATATCTTCTCAATTGTACTTTGTAAATAATAGATACACTGTAGGTGCTCAATAAACACACAGATTTTAACTATGTATCACGGCACCATGACAGAGATACGAGCTGGGTTTTACAGCCCTTGACCTTCCTCTTAGGTTGTGCTGTTTTCTAGGATCTCTTCTCTTTTCACAAATACCTTTCCCTTGTTTCTCTGGCAGCATTGATCCCAAAGAGTTCATATTTGTGATTTCTGTGTTGGCCTTTTATTTTGACTCCCATACATGACCAGAAGTTGTATTTCTGGTATTAGCTGGCCATTCTGCAAATGAATCTACTTGCTTTATAAAGATTTCAGATGCCTTATCTTCAAGTATGAAAACAATCTACCTCCTCAGTCCTGTAAATGAATGGTTCCCCAATCTTTAAATCTTTGGGCATTTATTTACATATAAATATATCTGTTGACTAGTTTGCTACTTCGACAAGCATTGTAGGTGATATAGAACTGACAGTTTTTCCCATCTGGTTAGAAAAAACTGTTCTTCACTTGTTTCCCTCTTTTCAAGGCTTAGCCCATCCTCCTTACTTCTGTAACACTGCTAAACCAATTTTTAGTTGAGTAATTACTTTAAGGTGTGTCTCATCTAAGTAAACTGTCCATTCATTGAACACAGGCCTGGCACTAAGCTGAGACCTGAACGGATTTCACATTTGAGGAAACATATCCAATGAAGTCAAACAATGTAGTCAAGATCCTAAGAATGTGAACTGTGATTTTCCTTCTTATACGCTTCAGAGGCAGAGAACAATAGATAACAGACCTACTCAAGATAGGTTTAGAGAAAGTAAACTCACTTTTGCTCATTATTCATCTCTAGACTGTATTAAAAAAAAAAGCTACAAATTCATAAGGAGTTGTGAAAAACTGGTAGGTAATATCAATGTACACACAGAGTTTCTGGAATACTGAATAATTCTCTCCTTACCTTAAGTCAAGACTTCCTTTCCCAACTCCAGCCAAGTCTGTGTTTACTAGAGTCAGGGAGGCTATATTTCTAAGAACCCCTTTATATGAGGCTGGCTTGGGGAGCAGAGTTTTGAGACCAGGCTCTGTATTGGGAAGGGCCTATACATCTAGCTGAACCCAGAAATGATGTCGTGTTTTCCCTTTGGCCTAGCAGATTTCAGAAACAAGCCTGTCTGGAGAGTTGAAAGAGACTCTTTCCTAGAAGGTTACCTATAAGATAAAAGGGCCCCAACAGATAGCACTTCTGGGAAAACAGGGCCTAAGAGGAAACTGTAAATTGCCATCAGAGACCTGTGTTAGAAATCTCCAGTGGTAGAAAATATCAGAAAAACCCACAGAAGTGTTTCATGAGAAAAACAAATTTAGGTATCTGAAACAGAAGAGTTTGACCCCAGATTAAAAGGAAGAAATCTAACTGGTCTTTTTCCCCAATACATCAGGACTGAGCTAGTAGGGGATGTCAGTAGGGTGAGAAAACCTTAAAAATGAGTAAGAAAATAAGGTTGTGTATTAGACTATGTTAGTCTATTCAGTAGCAAGAAAAAGAGCTTGTTTGTAATACCTAATAGTGACTAGAAAACGAGGAGGAAAGCTAGGAGCTGGGAAGAATCCAAAGAACTTGTTTCAAGGGATTATAGTGCAAAATAATTAAGCTTCTATATGCTTGTATCTTACTTAGTCTAACTTGTTCAATAACTGGCTATAGCAGTTGTTAGTAAAAGCCAAGTTTCCTGACTCAAAATCCACTGTTATATTTATTATTATCTCTTAAAAAAAAAAAAAGGAATACCAATTTGATCAAAAAATGATGGAGCGTAAAAGACTTCAGGGACACTATATCCAAATGCAGTTTTCACCTTGTTTCAACCCTGATTCATGAGAAAGGAAGGAAGAAAGGAAAGAAGGACAACAGAATGGGAAGGAGGGAAGGAAAGAGAGAAGAAGAAAGGAAAGAAAGAGGGAAAGGAAGGAGAGAGGGAAGAAAGGAAGAAAAAAAGAAATCAATTTTTAAAAGATACCTTTAAGACAATCGGAAATTTGAATGTGAACTGGGTATGCAACAGTAAGGAATATTGTCATTTTGTTAGGTGTGATAATGACAAGGTGGTTATATGCAAAATGTTCTTCTCTGTGAATTAAACATACTGAAATATACATGGTAAAATGATAAGATGCCAGGTGTGATATTGTGATTTATAATAAGAAATACATATTTGATCTTTGTCCTATTTCTGCAATGGAGCTTCTAAAACCATTGGAATTTCCCCAGTGATGAGAGCAATAAAGGTATCTTTTGTCATGCTAATGTGGTGACTTTTGGAAAGCACCCAAGGATGGGGGCTGGTTGCCAGAGAAGCCAACCAAGTGATTGGTCTTAGACATTTCAGCCCCACTCCTCTTACCTCTGGGAAGATGGGAGGGCCTAGAAGTTGGGTCACTCACCAATGGCCATTGATTTGATCAATCACATCTATTTAATGAAGCCTCTTTGAAAACCCAAAATAATGTTCAGAGAGCTTCCGGATTGGTGAATGTGTGGAGACACATGAGAATGATGCACCTGGAGAAGGCATGGAAGCTCAGCACCCTTTTCCCAATCCTTGCCCAATGCATATCTTTTATTGTGGTATTCCTGAGTTATATCCTTTTATAATAAACCAATGGGTCATTAAGTAAAAGGCTCTGTGAGTTTTATGAGCCACTCCAGAAAATTACCTAAACCCAAGGAGGGACCCTACAATTTGTAGCTGTTTGGTCAGAAACACAGGTAACAACCTGGACTTGCAACTGGAGTCTGAAGTAAGGTGGGGAGAAATAGTCTTATAGAATTGGACTCTTAACCTGTGCAATATGAGGCTATTTCCAAGTAGTGTCAGAGCTGAGTTGAACTGTAGGACACCAGCTGGTCCAGAGACTTGCTTGGACACCAACCACACACTGGAATTTGGTCCAGAACCCTAATACCTGGTATTTGCTTAAAACACTCCAAAAGAAAAAAAAAGTAGTGGAGATAGATGAAACAAACTAAAAAGATGTATATAATTGTTGAAGGTAGGTCATAGGTACATAAGGGTGCATTATTCTAACTTCTAAGTGTGACTTAATTTTCCATATTAAAATTTTTAATAAATAAAAGAAATTCACAGTTCCATATGTTTTGCTTCATTCTAATTATGCCTACTCTATAACTTTTAACTTACATAAACAAGGCAGCTTCCCTCCAAGAACACTTCTGCACAAACACAATACATTATATCTAATTCTTTGTATTATAATTCCTTTATTTTCTAGAGCATAGCTTGAAACCTAAAACTGATAAAGTTATTCCAAAGCTGCTCTTTACACTGAGAAGCCCGGAGTTCTCCATTGATGAAATAATTGAGAGTTGGATCTTCCTAAGTATCTCTTGATACAATGGTTAAGCCTCAGTTTACCAAGGTCTTGGATACCATATCTTTGCATCCATATCTTGGATAGCATATCTGATGAGGTCATCAGAATTTTGCAATGGAACAAAGGCCTTTGGGAAACTGCCTTTACAGGCATTGAGGAATGGAAACTGATCATTTTTCAGACACATTTTATAGGAGATATCTGTATCCTGTCAGGCTGAACTAATTCAAACTACTTCTTAAAAATATGCTACCATATTTATTGTCGATTATAATACTCAGAGCTTTCACATTTTAATTCCTCTGATCCTAGCGTAAATCCTACTTAAATTAATATCCTCCAGGCTGCAGTTGTGACATAGTTAATGTGCTTACTACACATGCACAAAAAAAAAAAAAAAAGAGAGAGAGAGAAAAACCTTTCAGAATGGAATCCAGTGGCTGGGTAGAAAGTTCTGGAAACAATGGAGCACCCTCTCTCTGTCTCTCTCTCTCTCTCAAATAGAAGCTGCTACAACACATTATTGATGTCAAAAAAGAAAACAACTACAGAAAAAAGATATCAAAAAAAAAAAAAAAAGGTACCAATGACTCCAAATTAGGAAATTAGAATCTTAGTACAAGGGAATTTGGGGTACTTCAACCAATTTTTTTCATGTACATTTTACTTTTTTTCATGTGTATATGTGTTACTAAATCTGCCTACATAGATCTAAAAAACTTTCAATAAGCAAAAAATAAAAATTCTAAGTGATAAGAACAAATTGTGTCATATATTGGCAGCACTATTTTTCTTTCTTAGCGATAGAAAAAATAATGGTATATCTTAAAATTAATGAAATACAATATCTGAAATGGAATAAAGTTTATGAAGGTTTGACATATTTATGTAGGCTAGATAATAAAGTAAGGAATATTATAGATGATCAAAACACATCCTTAATGTTACAAGCAATTTTAGAAGAATAGTTATGATTTTATATCACCATACCCTAAAATTGGAGACAAAAGAATAATGCTGGTAGCCCATGGGACTGGCCAATGATTGGTCCCTCTACAGGGAAGGAGGATAGACTAGAATGATGACCTACTTAGCCCCTTTCAGTTTTATGATTCTATGTTTCTAAATAAAATCTTGTGAGCCCACAAGTCATAAATATTAAAAGATACGTTCTTTAACTACATACTCACCCATAGGTTTGCTATTCCCCAACAATGGATAAGAAAAGGCAAAGTTTTAAAACCCATGAAATAACATGTTATCAAATGGCCATAAAAATAATTCATTAGCTCAGCTCATTTTATTTTCTGTTAACTTTGAAATGAAATTAAGAAAGAAATATTAACAATGTCATCCTGATCCCATTCCTAAACAGATAAATAATCCAACTTCCCTCAGAGACTCACCATTAGGCAAATGGACTACTATATTTCCTAATTCACCTTATTTATTATTGATTCTTCATTGTCCTGGAGCACTAAAGGCTTTTATGGTAATTTGTAAAATATTAAAATGAATGAAAATCTTTACATTTCCTTTACCAAACAACTCTTGTTCTTTCTTCTGATTTTGTTAGATTATCCTTCATGGAGAAAGAAAATGGATACTGAGTTTCCTAGAATATTCAGTTCCTGATATGATGATTATATAACAAGTTTCTTTAACCAATACTACTTTAAGAACAGAAGACAAAGATCCATTAGAAAATAAAAGGCTATCAGAAAAAGAAAAATGTAAGGAAAAAGAGAAAAGGGAGAGGAGAGAGAATGTATGCTTTTCCATTATCTCCTAGGAATTGCTTAAGGGAGGACAAAATGTGAAATCTGTTGTAGCTTTAGCTTTAGCTTTGAATCCTCTGAATTATCACATGGGTTTATTTACTCAAATGACAACAGACAACTTTCTGTCATGTCCACAAGTTAGCTTTGTTCTCCCAGCTGAAGCTGTCTTTCAGGATTTATACAATATATAAAGAATAAACCACTAACAAGACAATTGAAAGAGTATTTGAATTATAGATCAAATGCCAACTAATTTCCCTAGTCACATTAGGCATGGTATTCCTCATTAAATAAAATTTTCTGTGTGTAGTTTTATAGTATTTATCTTCTTACTATTAAAGCAACAGACGCAAAACTTAAAAATGCTTTTTTGATTATTATGCTGGAAAACTGATAACATGAAAGATAAATTTAGGTAAAAGATTCAAGATAATTCTAGTACTCTCCAGTAGCACAGCCAATTTTTTTTTTAAAAAGTGTTCCCCCTTGAATAAGATGTCCACCTATATGTGCCTAAAGATCTACTGCAGGGAATTAATTGGTGGCCCATATTGACCCAGGAGGGCTTATTGCGGTTACGTCAATTCACAGTGGGATGTCCCAGTAGAACTAAATATAAGGCAGCTTTGATTTCTTTGCTCAGGACCATCTAACCTAATTTTAGATAGCCTGGATCTTTCTCTCAGCAACTCTGTGGAAAGCATGCTCTGATTCAATTGTCCTGGAAAGCAGAGCAAAATATGCATCAATTGACCTTTAAATAACTGCATTTTGAAATAATATAAAGGAGAAAAGGATTGCACACAATCACACACAAATACCCACCTCTGTCTCTACCCTTTCTCAGAGAATTAAAATGCTATAATGCTGAACGGATATTGCTTTAAAAATATAACCAATGCCATTAAAATCAGCCTATTATGAAACCCAGCAACTACTCAAAAGTGTGGAACATTCTTAGTGATGCCTTCACTCACTGCATATACTCAGCTATTGTAAAACCCTATAGGATTTCTACTTGCCTTCCTAACCATTCTGACTGTTAAATATATTTTGCTTCAAATTCACTTTTCTCAATTTCGACATTATTCATCTTTTCTGTGATCAATGTGGAAGTAAAGAAAACAAACAGCTCTAAGCATTTCAGGCAAGGCAGTTAAACATGTGGTATCTCCAAGCACAAATTACAGCATCAGGATTTGCAGCTCAAGATGCCACCGATGAGTCACGCAAAAATAAAGTCTTTATGGAGCTGATATTTTATTCTGCACATATATTTCCATGATTACATCATCATAGTTACATTCATGATCTACTAATATTTTGTTAAAACTCCAAAGTTCAGGCTTTTTATTTAAATGATGGAAACAGAGGATTCCAGACCCAATCCTGAAATCATATGCACTTGAAAGTTTCTGTTGCATTTTCCCTTTTTACTGCATTAAAATAATAGTAACATCAACTGGGGGTCTATAAAAACTCAATGTCATGGCTTCAGGTTAGGAGAAAGTTTCTATATAAATAAAGAGATGTTTTGTTTACTACTACTGATCTCAAAAGTGGCTTATGATTATCTTATAAAATGAAACATATTAGGCATAAAAGTCAACAAAATTAAAGCAAAGAACAAAATGTAACAAAATTAGATAGGAAAACAAAAATATTCCTTAGGGTACCATGAAATGTGGTAGCAATTTGAGATGTATAAAGAAAGTAAATGTCACAGTCCTATCACAATAAATCTGGTTAACATTATTATTGCAGTAACAGCTGACATACAGGCAGATGATTCTGTTTTATTCACTTACAAACCCCTACTATGGTGCTTGGTAAGCTTTGGTAAGCACTCAAATTCTTATTGAATAAATTCAATGCATTATTTGGTCTTTATAAGAAGTCTTTGGTATTGTTGGTACCATTTTATTTTCATTGTTCTTATTTTACCATTTACTACTATTATTAGCATTCCACAAATGAGAAATCAGAGTGTGAAATTCCCTACGTATAGTCTATTCTGAATCTAAACCCAAGTACTAACTGCCCTTCCATCTCTTGTTGATAAAAAGCAGATTTCCTTTGAAACAGTATGTGAAAACGGTCAACAAATATTAGAGGAGGTCACTACAAGTTGGGCTGGTAACCAAAATTTCATGAAGGACATGGGTATGAACTAAAAATCCTAACATAGTTAAGACTAAAATAACCCGAAGGAGATGATATTTAAAGCAAGAAGAGGTGGTCCCAGCAAAGGAGGCAAGAAGGCACAATTAACATTCAGGGTCAGCTAATGGGTAGATCTGACTGCTGTGCAGGGTGGCCTGCATGAACGGGATCCCCTGCAGTTGGCATGTTAAGTACTCAAAGCAGAGTGGAGAAATGCAGAGTCAAAGATCAGTAATTCTTTAGAGGGCCAGAAATACTAGAAGTCTAGAAGATTTTGGAACCAAAGAGTAGAAATAAACCAGAGGCAAACAGTGACATATAAACCATAATTTAAGGGAAACTGCTATATTAGAGGGCTTTGTAGGGTTTCTATCATCTCATAAGTACCAATAGTCCAGAAGATATGTAAGGTTATAAAAATCTAGAGGCAAATTACCAGGGGGCAGATGAATTAAGCCAAATGATTTAGAAGGAACACATTTCAAAAACAAAGGTTTGCAGAGATATAAACCATAGTAGAGTAGTGGGAGGGTGTAAATTAAAAGAGTATATTCAAGTCACAAAGAAAACAAGTCAGAAGCTCTGTATGAATGGGAGCAAATTGCCTTGAATGGTACTGAGAGCTGGGGAGTTCAAGGCAAACTTGGAGCTGCTTTGTCTAAGTTACATATGCTGAATCTGTTTCATGCATTATGTGTGCTTCAAATAGCAGCATTTGCTGTTGTTTAGTTTGTGACAAAGGGTTGAAGCACAGCAATGAACCTGACACTGAAGAACCATTTTCTGATCTGGTTATACCTAGACCTGCACATACATATGGGCAGAAATTGTTGCAAAAGGCAAAGGAAAACCAATTGTAGGTACAAGGAAACTCGTAACACAAGTTCTGATAGATTGACATAGATAGGTACTGAAAGATACAGCTAGAAAAGTATCTTGAAGACAGACTATAAAAGCCTTAAATGTTTGATTAAAGAGTTTGTATATTTTATTCTAGGAAAGAAGAGGCAATGGAGATTTTGAGTTGGGAAGTACTCTGATAAAAGCATCACTTTTAGGAAGATGTACGTGGCAGTTGAATGACCTGTGAATCAAAGATAAAAGCAAAGGATACCAATTAGGAAGCTATTGTAATAATTTAGAGGTGAGGTAAACAAGATGTGAATTATATCCTTGACTATAAAAATGCAAATAGTTTTGGAATATTGCAGTATGGGCAACAATAGTGGGCTGGAGAGCCAGTGAGAGAAATTTACAATGAAAATGATGAGTCCTTATCTAGAGAGAGAGCTGAAGAAAAGACATATACAAATGCACACACACACACACACACACACACACACATACAGGAAAACATATTGCTTAAAATCATAGCAAGTATATCAACTTGGCACTTACTGTGGCTATAGTTTCAAAGCTGTGATACTAAGTGACATGTATGAAGCTCTATTACCAAACCATGTGCATTTTATATACATAGTAAATGTTTCTTTTTGTTAAGTAAACGTATAGTTTTCTAATAAATCTAAGAGACAAAGTCTTGTAGAATAATGCTGACTGTGCAGAACCATATTTTGTTTCAGAGAATACATTAAAATAAATTTAGATATTTAAATATTCTTTTTAAAATTGAACTTCAGCCAACACAGCAGATATTTAAGTAACCCATAATGTAAATACTATGCTGTGATGACAACTAAACCATCATCTGGTGTACTGTTTTTCAAGGGATGGTGTGGATTTGCACTTAACCACCCCCACTGCTCATTCAGTACATACCTGCTGAGAAAAAGGTCCCAGGAAGAGTACATCTACACTGCAGAGCTAACTGGCCCACATGGGACTCAAACCCTTCATTCTGGCCTCATTAATGCAAGCTCTTCTCAACTGGATTCTAAATAAAAGGCTGGTTTTCATAAATTTGAGGTTAAGACTTTCTTTTATTTTTTTCCATTTTGGTGAAATGAAAAGTACTACTTTAGTAAAGTTGCTGGAAAATACAATCATCAGAGTTGATATTATTCACCCCAAATACTAATTAAGTAATTAGTAACAAATAAACACTAGTTAAATAAGTAGTATAGGCGAAAATTAACTCTAAAAGAGTTAGATAATTTATATCACTGGAATTGTGGGTTATATCATATTCAGGTTATAGAAAGACAACTTATCATAGCCTTAAAACAGATATCTAGATACCCATAACACGTATCTTTTGGGGGCTGTTTGTGACTATGATGAATATCCATTTTAATTTTTCAAAATACTCTAGGCTAAAACTATACCTCTGCATAAGTTTTTGAGCTGAGAATTTGTAAGATACTTTCATTCTTCCATTCCACCACTGTTATTCTGGCAAGCATTTACAACACAATAAATCAAAACTTATCATGTTTAATCTGAACTATGAAAATACATACTTTATTGTTTTGGGGGGATTTGAGGTCTAATAATATCTGTCAGTTGATGCTTTTTTGTTATTTATTGTTATAATTTCTGTTCTAATGAACCAAAAGTAACAAACGTCTATGAATAGGACAGATTTACTTTTCATTTATATTAAGTTGAGGAACAGTGAGAATAATTTTTGACAGATAAAATTAATTATTAGATTAAGCACCAAACTTGAGACTTTGGAAAACTTGAATCAGATAGAGTAGTAGAACTAGCATGACAGTTCTATCTTGCTTTTAAAATACTTTCATTAATAATGATAAACGAATGAAAATCAGGGAAGGCATCAGCTAATATACCGGACAGGAGCATTTCATTATTAGCAGAGGTTGTCAGGATTTGGTCTAATCTGAAAACCTAGATGAGCGTTTTGTGTCATTTTGTGTTTCTGCCTAACACATTGTGTACTTCTGTAAGTGGTTGTATTTATGGCAATACAGCTGTCCCCAATCATATGACAGGCCCTAATAGGAAGAATAAGACATGAAAAAATTATAGGCAATACTCTAAAAGGCATATGCTTGAAAATATTCACAATACAGACTGAAACACTGAGATAGTTTTAATGGCTATACACTTGAGTGCTAAAAGATAAAACAGATACTTTTTCATATCTAATAAGAAGGTACATCATTTATATATTTTCAACATCTAATTTCTGGCCTCTACTCATTTCCTCATATTCTTGTATTTCTTTCTAACTGAATTCACACAGCCTTCACTGAGATTCAAACAAATGGGAATGTTTCATTGTTCTAAAGTCTGGCCCATTTGTTTCCATTGCAATACTCAAGCCAGCTGTGCTCAAATGCGGCATCTGAAGAATGATGTTGAAATAGAGAAAGCAGGCTGGCAGGAGTAGTCATGCTAAAGGAAATAACTTTGGGCAATTCTGAAATAGTAACATAACCACAATATTAGTCGGCTATGATATGCTAATAAATACTACATGACCCTTTAGGCGACAGAGTGGAATTATTTAAACCCATGTTCCACACTTCTAGCTAAACTCTGTCACCCAAATTAGCTCTCTTTGTCCTTGCCTAAATAATTTCTTCTGTGCTTATGAGGGAAAGGACTTTTTCTTTAGTTTGGGTGTCCTAATCCAAACCCAAATCATGAGATATGCTTTTAAGTAATCATATATACCAGATATATATTTAGCAACAAAATACTTTATATGTTATTTCCTCCCAACCAAAATTTCAAGCACTTATTGTAGTTTAATCTTAATACAAATTACAAAAAACAAACAAAACAATATATCAGAAATAAACAAGCAAAATGACATAAATGCACATTTATTTCTCTGATAATAAAAAATAGTGATAAACTCAAGCTATCCTAAGTATTTCACACTGACATAACAAAATAAAATGAAGTTCAGTTGGAATAATGACTTTGTACAATTTCAAACAGATCAATAAACTTGCCTTTTTTGGTGTGGCTTGATCTTATTTAGGAAGGTTTTTCTACTACAGATTTTGTTCAAGGGAATAAGGGCAGGTTCCCACTGTGCAAAAATACAGCCTGACTCTGGGAAGGCTCAATCAGAAACTAAACTTGGAACTGCCCAATGGCAATAAATATAGAATGCCAAGGTAGACAGAGAAACCTGCATAACGTTAAAACAAAAAGAAGGGTGTTCTTGGCACACAGAATTATTTTCTCTCCTACCAGGGCCAATTTCTTCTACATCAGTGAAGCTTTTTAAATTTGACCCAGTGTAAAAAGTGAAAAAAAAAAAAAAAGCATGAACAATATGAAATAAAGAGGGGGGAAAAGGTGAATAAATTCACAAAGATGTGTTATATCATCATAAAATAAATTATTTGGCCAAAACTATAATCTCTCTCAACATTAGAACAGTCTCTTGGAACCAAATACACAGACATAGATAAATATATATATTTGCAAATTTTAGTAATTGGCTTTAGAATTGTTTTGAAATTGTTATACACATGACTAACAAAAAACATATTTATTATTTTTAAACAGATTGTCACATTTAATCTTTAACACCACTGGGAATTAGGCATTAATATCTCTGTTTTAGAGACGAGGATACAGATACTTAGAACAAGTCAGAAAGCTGTCCACAATCTAAACTCAGATTTGATTTCAAATTCTCTTTTAATTTCACAATATTAACTGTAATGAAATATGGTTTATAAAATTTACCTTATCAGAAATAATTCCAAGAACTAGTACTAAATCTCTCCTGTGTGTATTGGCTGTGGGTTATATAAGTTAAGGATGGATATAATCTAAAAACAGTTTTCATGGAGAGAAGAGCCTTTCAAGGAATAATAAGAAAAATTA